>NC_138455.1:11285000-12641881 GCF_040668555.2 Bombus flavifrons
CCGCAGAAACGTGCAATTTTCATTCGGTAAAATAAATCAGGACACGGATGATTTTTCATAATACCGATGCTCTACCGTATCTCGAGTCTCGCGAGGCTGTTGATCGTTACTCTTAGGCTCTTAGTCATTTACGATATATCGACGGTGTCTTTTTCCGTTAGTTTTCCTAAGCTGAAGCCTCTGCCGATGCTATTCACGCACGTGCGACATCAGGAATATAAATACTGGACTTTCTGACGCGAGTAGAACAGTAGAAAAACACAACGTATGAAATTCGATAGGAGTTCTCGAAGGATTCGGAATTCTTGGTTTACTGGCCATCGAAACAAGTAGAACACTGATACCAGTAACGCTATTATCTCAATCCGCTACTTGATGCTTTAATTTACGACCGTGCTACACCGCCGATGGTACTATACGAAAAAGGAGCAGCAACCTTAAGTAACGATATACGTGCAGGCTATTACACCTGTTTCCGTTGTTTCGCATTATCGACGATTCGACGTGGAGCTCCAAACGAGTCGAACGAAAGAGCAGGTGTGTGCACGCGTACGTGTGTGCGCGCGTGTGTGTACGTGTGCAGGAGAAACGGACGCTTTTCCGGAACGAGGAAATCTCTCGACCTCTTGGCTGGGTCCGCGAGAGCTTGAACCGGTATAGTTGCCATCTGATGGTAAGATAATGTAAACTTATGCGAGGCACGCCCGACACCCCGGTACCAACCCACGCGTACAGCCAAGCACCAAACTTTGCCGGGTTTAAATATATCACCTCTACCATTACGGTTTAACCATATGCTCCTGCATCCCACCCACCGACTACTATATCTGCTGCCCGTTCCATTCGAGCGTACGTCGCCCCTGCACCGTTTCGACCCCTTTCGAGTCCACCAACCTGCATCCCTTATGGTCCTACCCGGATTCGGATACGACCTCTTACCCCCTCGTCCTCGTCCTCGTCCTCGTCCTCTTCGCTCTCTAAAAAGCCTCGGACTAATTGAACCTTTCTGTGGCAGCCATTTGCGCGCTTCGTACCCAATTCGCGTTGCATCGCGAATTCTCAGAAGGAAAAAGAATGCGTGTGTCACTTGAAAGAACGAACGTCGTTATCGATAGAGAAGCTGTTGCAGGGTATATGGAAGTACGCCTGCTACCATTATCGCGGATATCGGTGGAGTGCGGCTCGCTTTGAGAATTGAGTCGTCCGAACGTTTATCTACGTATTACGATCAATTAGGGGCAAACGATAATCGCCACGGGGAATGCCTTAGCCGGCGTGTATGCGGTGCGCGGGCGCATCGGAGTCACGTAAACGCAGCCGACTGTAATTTTGCGCTATCAACGCGTTACACCCAAGTACCTAATGTCCACTGCTCGTCGAGTTATCGCGTATACCCTGCCGTTCTGCAGATATCTTTCTACGAATAGTAACGCGCTCGTCGATTGCCGTCTGATCACCGGCTGGTGAAAGAACGTTGTCAGACTGGCGATCTCCCTCTCTCTCTCTCTCTCTCTCTCTCTCTCTCTCTCTCTCTCTCTCTCTCTCTCTCTCTCGTTAAACGACGATTCGATCGAGAAGAAGGGCAAGAGTTCAAGTCGAAGACGTTTAACGAACGAATATCACGATTCCCGGAAACCAAAGCGAGTGGAGGCGGTAGGAAGCACGAGGAGGGGAGAGGAGAGGAAAGGAGAGGAGAGGAGAGGAGAAGGATACTCTTCGGTCTGGAGAGCTCGAGCCAATGAAGTCGTACTTTAAACCGATCCCTCCGCATCCGTTCGTCGAACACCTAAATTTTATGGTCGCGTTTACGCCCGGCCCGCTATCCGCTTCGCTCTCGTCGGTGAATTAATCTGGAGTTTCGTTCCGCATCGAAATCCGTGGAAAGAGATTTACGCGCGCGCGCATGCGTAAACTACTCGGCGTGTAGGTGGAACGAGGCGGAGGAGACGGTCCTTCGAATCGGTCTTCCGATACCTTCGAGACGAATTATCGTTTTTCCGGATCATTAATCGACCGTGGTGCCGTCTGCCTCCGCCGACGAGATAGCGGAATCGTGATCGAATTTAATCGCAAATACGTCTCTGTGTACCCTCTCGGCGTGTTTACACCGCGAGATCGACTCTAATCGAATCGAACCACCAAGACGAGCCACGACGAACGAGGCGATTCGACGATCTCCAGGATTCCAGAAACGGGTCACGAATCCGTCGAGTCGCAAGCCAGCCCGATGCAATTTACCGGATAAATTGTCGCGGTGAATAACCATCCTCCCGAGAAACCAAAATGTTTCCCGTGTCGTCCTCACCCTCGGCCTCACCCTCGTCCTTACCCCTTACCCCTACCCTTACACACCCCTCCCGCGCTCCTACTCCTCCTTTTCGTCGTTAACGCGCGAACCTGCATGTAGACGAGGACTGTATCAAGGATGTAAGGTGGATGCAGCGGTAGAAGCAGAGGTGGAGATCGAGTTATTGCACACTGACAGAGATAGATCGCGCAGGCGGAAGAAATTCCGTATCCCTTCGTACACTTCCGTACGCTTCACGGACTATCACGCGTGACTATCGTGCAACAGTGGGGCGCGCTTCTCAAGTTTCGGCGGGTTCGTCTGGCCGTTGGCCGGTAGACCAGTTGCGTTTTATTTATCTCGCTCTGATGCCGACGAAAACCGAAATTCGACGGTATCGAAAATTTGCCTTTCGCGCCTCACCGTCGTCATTTAATCCCCAATTTGTGCGAGCTGCCAGCACCACGAGCGATCGCTTTCGCTTCCATCCACCCTCCCGGCGAACTTTGTGAGCGTAGATTGACGTAATCCCGCTTCAATGACGCACCAACGGAGCACCGTATAACGTCGAAACCGCCGATCGCTCTGTTGCGGGCTGCGGTTGCTCGTTAAAATAAAACCACGGTTTGTCGAGCCGCTGCGCGATTGATCCGGTTTTCGCCGCAACGAAACGCCGTCGCGGAGCAAACTCCGTACCAATGGCGCGGCCTTATCCATTCTTAATCGTTCGTGAGCGGAGAAAAACAAAGAAGAAGATCGAGCCAGAGTAGGCACGGAGGATGGTTCGAATCTGTGAACGCGACCAGGTCAAAGGAAAATGCGCAGACAGACGGAATAACTTGAAAACGAAGCTCGTTTAAGAGGTTTCCGCGATGAACGTGCGAAAGCCGAAAGCCGAAAGCCGAGCACAAGCATCTTACTCGGTGCTCGGTGATTATGGTCACCGTTAAATCCGGTCTCCATTAAAAGATCGTAAAACCCCGGAGGTGGAACGGAAAAAGGAGCAAAGAAGTCTCGCGATACAACGGGCAAATAAAAAGCAGCGAAAGATCACGCCGTCGTTCTCTCTGATGAATACAGCGTTACTTCTTTCTTGCTCTCGCGTCTTTGTTCGTTTTTTCTCGTCGCAACTAGCAAACATACACAAAGGAGAACGAGATAAATGTCGAAAGATAGTTGGCTTTCGTTTCTTCGCTAGGCCGCCACGCCACCCCCGATCACAGTCTAACGACCATGGTCGATGATAACTCGTTTTGGCTGGCGTGCAAGTGGGCCACTCGTTTCCCTGATTAACGACATCCGAACTATAACGGCGCAAACTTCTACTCTTTTTCTTATTTTTTCTCTTCTATCTTTCTTTTTTTTCGTCGAACCCGTTTTTCAACGTTATCCACGTTCTTCTCGCACCTGTATCCTTATTACAGATCGTAGCGACACTTTGTATTTTTGCGTTCGCAGACCGACGCCGCATCTGTCGAGTCTGATGCGATTAAAACCCAGCGAGGGCTGGCTACGAATGTTTTGTCGCTGTTTCGGCCAATGGATCGCGTTTCTTGCGGCTAAAATGCAAAACACGCCAGTTCGATACACGACAGGGACACGTACGTACGAGAGTCCGTGCCACAGCGTCTACCCTTTCGAAATCCACGCTGTCCTGGAAATCCTTTAATTTAACGACCCGAAATTAGAGACATGCCAGGCTCGCAGGTTTTGTCCCGAATTTCCGCCCGAGTCAATTCCAGCGTCCAGCCTTGCACCTTTCCATTCCACAATCCCGTGATACGCGCAGTTTGAAAGTTTACATTTTCGAGACGTATCGCGTCTGAAATCGATGCGAGACGAGCGACCCGGTCGGCGTGCTCGTGGCCGGGAATCTACGACCTCATCGTGTAACGAGCAACGCTCGTAGTGGCAAGAAGAACGTAACAGGAGCGGAAAAGCCAGAGGTCGATACTTAACGACATCGAACACATTTCGGTGTAGCAAACGTACGACACTGAACCGTGTAACACGATTAAATTACGCATCGAGTCTTCTTCCACAACGACACATCGCGAGGAACGTACTCCGGCGTCTTGTGTACGCGATATCGAACGCCGTTGCTAATTACCTCGTGGATTTACGATTCCCCCCGTTTCGCATAACCGATCGCGTGGCCTGGAGAACGGTGTTTGCACGAAATCGCGGATATATCCGCTTCGTTGCACGGCTAACGAGTTTCTATAGCAGAGAACCTAACCAGTTTCTATAGTCCCCGGTCATCGTACATTATATGGGTACGGTTATTCCAAAGTTTTAACGTTCTTTCATTTTTAGTACAAGTTAGAGACAAGCGCGAATTCTAATAAAAAAGTTTACAAAGTATTAAAGCGTCGTATTAGGTATAAAGGTAGTAAAAAGATAGTAAACGTTGCTTCTAATTACTAATTCACACACAACGCCGTTGCAATAACGTTAGCGCAAACACGTAACGTTATTACGAGCCGATCGATGTATCCCGATGCTCGTCAGCGATAGCGTAAGTTGGCCACCGATACTTAAACCCACGCATCGACTTTATCAATCGACCGCCGTCTTTGATTTGCCTCGTTTGCCTGGGTTCGTATTCATCGAACGTAGCCAAGCGTTTCATCGTCTTCTCATCGACTCGTCCGCTCTCTCGCCAAACTTTTTGTTCTCGGTAATCGTGGCAACCAACTGCCGGTGTAAACTCGATTCGGTCATTCGGTGTTGCAGTTGATTCACGATCGCATACAGATCCGACGTTACGTGACGTAAATGACGCGTCCAGCGTTTCGCTATCATTTCACGAGTCGGCGAGTGAATCGTGCGCCAACAACGATCCGTAAAACTCTCGTAAAACGTAGAAACGATGTTGGACGCGTCGTCACAAACAAAGTACATACCAACGCTCGCAGCTTTGTACTTCGATGGACAGGCTCTCTCTCGTCCAAGTTTGATCGCGTTTTGCTTCGCTACGCGGTACCCGGCCCACCAAAATTGGCGCTACGCGTGAAATTTCATTTTTTCAACTACAACATCGTGTATACGTACGTATTACGTAACAGAAATGGCAAATTTTACATGGTTGTGGAACATGCAACGTGGTTATATCAATTTTGACTAAACGCACGGACGATCGATCACGCGTACGTACATAAAAACGTGGGAAGGATTCTTTCGTGGCGGTTTAGGTTGGGGTTTTGGAACGCGAAGCGCGAGGAACGCAGATTTGATTATTAGAAAGCGTTATTTCGCGTCGTATGACGCGCCACGCTGCCTGTTTTATAAACGTCGCAAGCAAGGGTGCGGTCCACCGCTATAGCGTAGTATACCATCGATGCACGTATTCCAGAATCCGAAATATTCGTAGACGCGTTTCAGGATGGGATAGGCATTCTATCCCGCGCGATCCGACGTAATTTCTTGGCGCGCGATGCATCCATAGAATTTCCGATGGTAATCATCGCGTTATCCGCGATGGTCAGGCGTTACCGCAAACACTCTAAAAGAGTGCTCGTATCGTCCGTACGATACCGATAGAAAATCGATTCTCTTTCCCGTGCAATTGTCACTGCGGGATACACGTCGAAAACTATGCATTTCGCGTTTTGCCTCCTCCGTTTCATATATTTTACGACTCGCACGAATTCGCGCAAGGCCCACAGAAATTCTGCACGTCCATAATCTCGCGCAATTATTCATATTTTACGACGGTGTATAATTGACGCCGTAAAACGTCCATTAGTTACCCTTCCAGTTCCATGCTCTCTCCCCTCCATATCTCCCCTCCTCTTCCTTCTATCTCTCTCTGATATCTGAGACGATTTTGCAACCTAGCTACAGCTTTCGCTCGCTCTATCGATTCGACTCGATTCCGACTTTCCTGCTCTTAGCGAGATGGCAGCGGTACAGACGCGGATGTCGCTGATCCAAGTTATTATATATCGGCTGACACCGGCTGTGTTGCGGTATCGCGCAAGTGACGCGATTCAAACGAGTTTTTCAACGTAAGGAGATTCGTCTCTTACGATCGATCTTCACTCGCAGGTAACAAATATTTGTTCCACTTTGCTCTCGACGTCGTTTAAGATGATCTCTCGCGTAACGGAGATTTCGACCGAAGAAGACGAACCGAGTACTCGATGACTAACCGATGGAAAATTTGCAACTTACGCGTAGTACATGTAGTTACTGTAGCTTGAAGATTCTAAGCAGCCGTGTCGACAACATCCTCCGGGTAGACGCGAAAGCGCGCGTTGCAAGTGCGAAAACTAGATTATAACGCGCTGTTACGACCATTTCGTTAAAGTTTCTACCGGTATATTTAAAATTAGCAAGCGTTCCGTGACGTATGGTTTGGAGCGTAGAAGCGGAGAGAGAATCGACGTCGGAAACAAGCGATATCGGTGTTTGCGCACGCGTTCGTTCTTTTTCAGCTGTCCGTTTGTAAATCGGTAAATCAGAGAATGTTTCGAATGTTGGAAATAACAGGTTGGCGAGTGCGAGGCTGACGGTACGCGTTGATGAAAAACGCGAGTGACGCGGTTGCATTTAACGACCGCGAACTCTCGATTAATACCTCGATTCGCCAACTAACTTCGTCTACGTGTATACTAATCCGTGTACCTTGCTCTCCTTGCCCTTCTAATTCTCCTCTACCGCGCTACCTCTTTGACTTCCCCTTGCGAGCCACCTCTTCTTCCTGCGATTCACGATGGAGAGCGGCTATTAATCACCGTGCAGCCAACGGCAAGTTGCGCCAGCCAGAGATAAGCTTTTTACCGTTCGAGTATCGCGGCCCTTTGGCTCTGGCACGCTTACGATACGCGCGATCGTTCGCTCCATCTTCTGGTTAAGCTCGCGCGCGACCGAGCTAGCCAATTAATTCACCGCCTGCCGTTTACCGATCGCCATCGATTCTTCGCGGTTGGCAAACACCGGCAACTTTCCGACACTCAGGGAATTTCCGACGCAGGTCCGAAAAGTCGTATCGACCGGTTCTCGGGCCAGCTTCGAGACAAGCGCGACGACACACGAAACGACGCGAAACAACGTGGAATCTGTGTGTGGTTTCCGATGCGATATTCTGCGCTCGACGTTCCTATCGTTTCATTAATCAAGAAAAGAACGGAGAACAGGAGATAGAAAGGATTCGTAGCGGACTAACGGGACGGGACTTCTAATCCATTGGTAGCGGGAAAAGTCATTAATTAGCTTGTAAATCGTTGAATCCGACATCGATCGAGGTGTCGCTGGCAGAATTCTAGGCGTCTCGACGGACAGACGGAAATTTTCCTTTCCTTCCTCCGACGGGACGAGCGAACGCGACGCGACGCGACGCGGCGACACAACGGGGCGATCGTCCGGCCATAGTCGATATTAGTCGGTTGGACGTCAACCGAATGGATTCCCTTCCGGCTGTTATAGCAGTAGCGTGACTCGCGTCCCACGGATTCCTATATTCATATTTAATCTCTTCGTGCTCGTACGCGCTTTGACCGGTGATTACCGGAGGCGCTTCTCGTTATCATATATCTCGGTGTCGTATTTGTTTATTACGCGATGCAACGCGTGGGAACGCGTGGGAACGCGCGGCAGCAACGCGTAATGCGAAACGACGCGGCACTGTGAACTTTAAATTACGGTCGTCAGAGATATACGTGACGCGTCAAGCAGCATCGGCTAATCCTTTGAAATAAAGTAGGAAACGACGTTTCGATACGTGCCACCGAGTACAACGTTCGAGAACGTACGTTACGTTAATCCGTGTCCAAGTTCGACCCTTCGATTCTTTTCTCAGGTCGACCAGAGAAACTAGGTGGAGATTGCCGTCGACCGATATTCTTTGGCTCATCGGGAGAGAGGGAGAGAGAGAGAGAGAGAGAGGGAGGGAGGGAGGGAGAGAGGAAGAGAGAGAAATAGGATAGGAATCGCGGTCGTGTGACTTTTTTCTCAACTACCAGCTGGCGACAGGAAACGATCGCCGCTAATCAAACGATAACGATAACGATAACTCGGGCTCGAGTTCGAAGAAAGTTTGCTTTAAAATTCATTAAATGGAACCGCGTCCACGAGTTTTCTCTGCTGCCGAAGCCGTAAATCGTAACGAAGCCAACAGCCGGGGGATAATTACGTGGAAAAATCTTGACAAGAATTACCACCTTGTCGGCGAAATTCCGGCGAGGGTGAAATGGAAATTGGTGGAGTAAGAGGAACCTAAAAAAATCGACTTCGTTATCATAGTCTGTGAATATCGGAATTATTAAAATCTTTTTCCCTCCCCTTTAGGACTTTTCTTTCCCTTCTTCTTTTTCCCCGCGCGATCCACTTTAATTTACGAGCGGAAGCGAAACGGCCCAGCATTAACGTTACTCATTCTGTATTCTCAACATCGACGTCATAATTCACGATGATAAATTCGCGTTAGCATCGAACGCGCGCTTTAACACCCGCGTCCTCGTTTTTCCAGACAATGAGGAGGAACTCGAGAAGAACGACGACGCTCGTCTCCGCTGGGAATTCCGCAAGCGCACTTTCTTACAAATGGAAAACTGCTCGCGCGCCTTTAATCCCGTCCGGGATGCGGGACGAACGATTCTTTTTTGCCATGGCGCGCGCGCGCGTGTGTATACACGCAACCATCGGCCTTGTTCCTTTCGAACGATCGCTTCGCGATCCACCGAGATCCCTTGCGAATCCCCTGCGAATCTTCTCTGCGTGTCCCGACGAAAAAGAAACTCCGAGCTTCCACGGAAAAATCGTCGCAGAGACATCGAAGGAGACGGGGATTAGACCGGGTGAGAGCAATGTCTCGTCTCACGACGACGAGTAAAAAGATGGCCAGCTCGGTCGCCGACCACGATATATACCTTCCACGTGTCACCCTTGGACGTCGAAGATCAAAGAGCGAGTTAAAGGAGCGCGCGGCGCACGCTGGAAAACAGCGAAACGGTGAACGTGACGAAAGGAATATCAGAGAGCGGCGTCCGGATCGTCGAGTAAACGGGATTTCGAAAGAATGGCAATTTCCATTTCTAGGTAGCCGGTAGCCGGAGGATCTCCAGCGACGCTGCGAAGCTACACGCGGAAGCGGCACTGTAACAGGATCATCGGCGTCGCGATATAAACGTAAATGGTGGACGGAAGCCGTGGAGAAGATTCGGTGTGTTGGTTGGTCGAGGAGAGGAGGGTAACGAAAGGGACGCGGAGAAGAAGACGCAGGACGGAGGGATCCAGTTTCTCCTTGCTGTTCCCTCTTATTAAAATATCCAACATGATTACTGCAGACTTGGCAACTATAATAGAGCAACTCGAAGTCGAGTTTGCGAAGCCCCGGTTCGCCTCGGCATCTGCCGTCGCTGCTACAAAACCCTCGGTCGTCCTTTACCTTCCTTTCCTTTTCTTTCCTTCTCCCTCTATCCCTCTTCTCGCTGTCTCCTTTTCTCCCTCTCTCTCGCGTCACCTTTTGCTTCGCGCAGTTCATCGTTTACCAGGGACGTGGATAAGCCGGCGAAAGATCCCGTTTGCAGACGGGACGATAAACTAGCCCGCAGAATCCGTCGGACACGAGCGACGAATCTCGTCCGAATCGTGAACCCGTACGATACCCGGGGCGATCTCGTTGCGCCATTTCGTTCGCGAATATCCCGAAGAGAATCGTGAGGCGAGCCCGTTAGCCTTATCCCGGTTTAAAGGGCGCAAAGTCCTCGATAGAAGGGAAATCGTCCGGAAGTTTCGCAGTCGTGGGAGAGCCGGTGTCGAGCATCGAATATTTATGAAAGCGGTTCGATAAGAGAGAGATAGAGAGAGAGTAGAAACGCGGCAGAGAGAGGAGGACGAGGAGGAGCAGCGAGTCGGATAAAACGCGGGCAAGAGAGAAGGAAAGACGCGGTGGAATATAATCGTCGAGCGGTTTTTCGAAGCGCAGATTAACGAAAAAGGTAGAAGAAAGAGATTCGTTTGCGCAAACGAGTAGGAAAACGAGAATACGAACGAAATGGGAAGAGGCAGAGGCAGAGGCAGAGGCAGAGGCAGAGGCAGAGTCGAAGAGAAGTAAAGGAGAGAGAGAGGAAAAAAAAATGAGAGAATCGGTAGCTGTATCGCGAGCGAAATTAGCTCGTATTCAATTTCTCTCGAGGGTACGCGTACCAGCCACCCCCGTCTCTTTGCACGGCACCCTAGACTACTACAGACCCCAAGGCGTCTCATAATTAAATTCGGCCGAATTTACCCCACTCCGACCATTGTCCCGTAACAAGCTATTGTGTCGGGCGTCGCCACTGACACATCGCGCCAAACTTTCCACTCGAATTTTCGCCGGTGGATTCGCGCCGAACCCGCACCTTTTCCTTCCCAAGTTTCCTCTTCCCTTTCTCTCTCTCTCTCTCTCTCTCTCTCTCTCTCTCTCTCTCTCTCTCTCTCTCTCGTTCGTCTGGATTTCAGAGCAATAAAGCCTCGCCGACATTTTTCTTCCGCGCCGATACTTAATAATCGGAATGAGCAGCGGAATGAATGGAACGAGCGGAACGAGCGAACCGAGAATTCCGTAAAACGAATCAAGAATCGATAAACGATGCTGCCGAAGCCAAGGAAAATAGAAGACGCAGACGTCGGATTGGCACGTGATCAACGAAATAAAGGGTTCCTTGACGGTATCGCCGCGCCGGGCGCCGTGAGAATTTAAGAGTCTGCCGGCGTTGTATCCGAGGCTGTAAGCGTCGGTATATCCGCCTACATCTACGGGACACGGTGCAGACGAGCAGACGGTAGTCTAGATTTATATCCGATAGGCAATTGTTTTCTTGGAACGCGGTAAATTCGAGAGAAAAAAGGTTGGTGTCCTCGTCGGCCGACTCGCAGCCAGTTCGCGCACACACACACACACACACACACACACACACACACACACACACACACACACACACACACACACACACACACACACACACACACACACACACATATATATATAGCTGGACACTTGAACGCACACGTTGCTGCGAATGCACGGACCATGCACCTTATCCGGCCTCGTGTAAATTACGTCTGTCTAATCGAATCGACGGCCAAGATTTACGTTCTGCCGTATTGCCGCCGCTCGGTTTCGGCCTACCTCGTTCCGGCGCGGCGAGTCCCAGCCTTCTTTCGGCTCCGCGCGTCCCGCCACAGACTGCGGCCCGATCGTCTCCACGGCGTCGTTTCCTCGAGCCTCGGTTCTAACTTTCGGCTCGAAACACGGCGCTGCGGTGCGCGTCCGACGAAAACTTTTTGAAAAATCGCCTCGCCGAACATCCGCCCCGATATTGGATACCGAGCTGCTCCTATTCCGACCCGACTGCTCTATCATACCCATTTTCCTTCCGCCTCCGACGTTTCTCTCGCGTCGCTTCCTCGTCTCTCCGCCATTTAAACCAGATTGCCAGAATGATTTATGCCTCTCGTCGTTTCGCCGGAACATCGAGCGTCGGCACGAGCCGCCGCCGCCGCCGCTCTCTCGTTCCGATTCTAATTGTTTTCGATCTTGAAAGACATCGCCAAGAGCTATCCAAGAAATCCACCGGAGGCAAAAGCGCGGCGCGAGCATCTCCCTTTGATCCCCAGCCTCCCCGGGCGTCAAAAAGTTGCTTACAGCGCACAGGGAGGAAGTCACCGGTGGAATCTAGCTCGGTCGTGCGAGCAGGATAGAGTATAGGCGTTTCTCTTTCGGTTCTCATTGTTCATCCGGTTGATAGCGAGACACGCTGGAACTCTGGAAGGAAATAGGGGCGCACGGGGGTAGTCGAGCAACGCTAGATACGTGTTAGGGTGTGCCATTGTCCCGAGAAACTCCGGATTGCGACGCTTACAATACGACGATTGTTTCTACCTTTGGCGTACCGTACTCATCCGTGTAGCACTGCTACGTTCCGCGCTTCTACCGAAAACTATTAAATTCCGTATTAATGTTACCCTGTCCTCGCAGCCCCGTGCTCCGGCGAGTCTGCACGCGCCAACGTCGCGACGTGCTCGTACACGGTGGCGGGTCGAGAGACGACCCGAGCACGAGCTTCTTGGAATCTCTCTTTAGGAACAACCTACGTTATAGAGCACAGTTTGATTCGCTCTTTTTCTCACGCGATCCTCTGGCCTACGAGTGCACGGCGAAACATTTTGTCACGCTCGCGTCGACATCGAGGCTTCGTGGAACGATATTAGCAACAGGCCGTGTCTACGTCGATACGAGTCGCGAACGATCTATGGTCCGACCGACGAGTAAATTCAGCGACCCGATCGTCTGACACGACCGCGCACAACGTTCGCGGTCTTAAAAAGTCAATCGTAGGTCGCGTTGCGACCTGAGAGATTTAATTCACACGTACGACGCGGAACCGATTTACGTGTGAAAACTATAAGAGTACGGGAAAAACGTTTCATTCTAATAAAGTAGATGTAATTTACAACTGTTCAACGAGACATAAATAGTCCCTCCGTTTCGCAGACTCGGATACACGTTCGTCGTGTAAAGAATATAACAAATGACAATGAAATAAACTATAATAATGGAACGATCGAATAAACTAAGCAGAATCCTCCGTTGATGGATGTATAAAACACCTATAACATCCATTACGAATAACATTACTACGAACGTTCGTGATATAGAAATTTTTCATATACAAATTTCCTTTATGATATACGTTTATGAACATATACATATATAATGTGCCATATAAAAGCTAACTTTTCTCGACAGGCTTTAAAACGCGACTGTTTAACTCTTTCCGGTTGTGCGGCTACTCTCAGCCATCAAAGCAAAGAACCATTCCGATTGTACACCGTAATTCCAAGCCAACGCGGTTTCGAGACTCTTAACGATACTTTACGATCTTTTGCAGTTAGATATTTTTGCTTCTTGAAAAAGAACGTTCTAAAACGACAAAAAGACGTCGCTTACGAGTCGCGTGAACGATGCATAACCCTGTCAGATCAATCACGATCTTTTACAGACCTTTAAATATCGAATCAAAATCGGAAGACCGATAACGAGTCTACCACGATACGAGTTGCGATAAGATCGATACTATGTCACCCTTCGCGCAAAAGTCCAATAGTCGAATAGCACACGACGATGAGTCTATGACGCGAAATACTTGGGCAAGTGGTTTCTAGCCAGCCAACCGTATCGTTCATTTTTAAACTCTTCCTTCTCCGTTTCGCGTTTCCAGCGAGCAGAACTTGTACATTCGACGCAGAAAAATCGTGCAACTCGTCTAGACTGCACACAGGTACGTACGAAATTAGTTCGAACCGCGAGCACGTACGCGATATCTTGCCGATGGCGTTGAAGAACGCGGTACAGGACACAGAGCTTTAGCGTTACGTTCATGGAATCCAACGTGAAAACGTAGACGTTTCTCTCTGCCGTGCAGGATCCGCGATATTATCGGTTACGCGATACGGAGAACGAGCAAACACGGCCTCGTTTCGCACCCTTGTCTTTGACACCGTTTCTACGATATCCCTAATGGACTGTATTAATCGAAAGTAAAGGTTCCGCTTAGCAACGCGTCGTTCCATTGCCGTTTGCAACGAGGGAACAAAGGCAAAGGAAACGTTAGCCAACGATGGTTCACATGCAGCCCGGTTACTCCCTATTTTTGACAGTTTCGTTAGGCGACGTATTATACCGCACGCGAATATCGGCCGGAAACGCGTCGAGTGACAGCCCTCTGTGTTCCTCCCTCACCACTCCCTCTCGGTTTTACGTCCCATTTCTGTGCACGCGTACACGCGTGTGTTTGCGTTCGCCTGTGTGCGCGACCAGTACCCATTAGCAAGATTGCTACCCCTTCCGATGAGACTACGTTATATAATAGAGGTAGCCCTTCGATCGAGCTTAATGAAATTGCTTAGAAAACAGGACCACCCAGGGACGAATTTGCGCGACGAAAAACTTCGCTTTTACGATACGTGCGGCAACACCGAGGTTTTTGCGAATAAAAGCGACCTTAAATACGCATAGATCGCCTACGAATCCATGGTAATGGCGAGTGTCGAGGGGAATTGCCAGTTTTCTGGAAGGAAATGACGTCGTAAAGTCTTGTTAACCCGCGTGTAAGTAACGAAAATGTATTTCGCTACTGAATAACTCAGCTATCCCAGTATCCCACGCACCCTATTCCGATACATCGGGACCCTCTGCTACGATAACTCACTAACTAATAATATTAACGCACTGACAAGTTGTAAGATAGACTCTTCCTTTAGAAACTCGCAACTGTACGCCCAACGAAACAACCATACGGTTCTGTGCCAAAGTCAATTGCCCTGCTTGTTCCTATCGGTACATCCTATTCTCCAAGATCTTTGCTTTTAGCGTGACGGTGAACGACACCTTATTTTGTTATCTCGCGATTTACCGAGAAACAAGGAAAAGATACAAAAATGCAGGGAAAAGTGCAACCATATATATCCGGCTACCCAGTGCGGCAAACGTACAAGCAAGTTCGAAGGTTTAATAGTTGAAATTCTACGCATAAATTTTTATTGTGCAGACGCGAATTGACGTAAAAGTTTGCAAAGCGTGGCCTTTGGAAACCACGAACCATCGGAGCGGCCTTGCGATATTACCACATGAACAAAAAAAATTCTTAAGGAAGTTTACTCGGCTACGTAGCCGGTTATCCACGCAGGAGTTGTTAAGCCAGCAGCAAACTATGCCGCGGAATCTTTCGCCTTGCCAACGTATCGAAACGTTACTACAACGAGTGAAATATCGCGGTAGTATATTAAATTTTGGTAAGCGCGGGATGAAACGTGGAAGGCTTCGCATCGCGATAAACTTCGTATCAAAAACTGAAATCCATCGTTCGATGTCGTAGCGTAGTTTGCGTGAGACGATAAGTTCGGCATTAAGCAAGAACGAGGGCAATATTTTTTCACGAGAGTCCCACGCGATCGAAGGATGGTGACGCGCAGCTAGGTCGCGGACCGAAAGTCGGCGCGTACGATACGCTTATCGCGAGAAAAGAAACGAGGCCAGTTTCTCGCGGAACGGCGCAAACGTTTCCGTGAATTCCAGTTGCATGCCAACGCAAACGCGAAGGTGGAAGCGACCAATGGTAGGAGGCAGTCTCTATTGACCTCGTCGGTCGGTGCATTCACCGGGCTTAAAAGCCACGGTTGCACTCCAGAAGGTTGTGTTTCGTGGCTAGGAAAACGCCACGCGCAAGATTTTCGCTGCTCCAAGGGGCTAACGAAAACGTTGCTCGACCACGCGATTTACCATACGAAAACCGTACGTGGCTATCTGAACCAGTCCACCACGTCTTCGTACGAACTCTACGGACCTCCGTGGATTTTGATACATCGTGTCGAGACGGAAGAAACTTTCTGTTCGAAATGCGAAAGATCTTTAATATACCTTTATATATATGTACATCCTCGTTGAGCGGAATTATCGAAATACCTGTTATTGTCATGCGAGAGAACTTTGTTGACTTGGTCCTGGTAAGGCGATTATCGAACGGTATTTCCCTTAGAAAAATCTATGGAAACTGAGCGTCTCTCTCGCGAACGAAAACCTGGCCTCTTAAGAGCAGCCCCGAACCATTGCAATTATATGGTGACGCAAAGCTATCGGCGAAGATGACCATAAATAGCGTAGTCGGTGTTCCACTCTCTCGAGCGAAGCAGCAGAGAGAAACGCGAAGCGGTCCCGGAGGGTGCGGCGACTTTGGCTCCGAGCCAAACTCACCCTCCGAAAGCAGTAGCGAAGGACGAAGGAGAATAAGAAGAGAGAAAGATAGCCAAGACTCTACGTGTTCTGCTTTAGAGGAACACCAGCGGAATTCGAATTTTGAACAACGGTTCAGCCATCGTTTTGAAAACGCGTTTCAAAATCCAGACGAAACGACGATCTTTGATCCTAGTCGCAAAGATTCGGAAGACGAACGAGCTGTCGCTGGAATTGATCCGGGACTATACGTTTTGCCAGTCTGCAGGTGTTTCGCGGGGAAACCGCAATGGCTAATGGACGAAGGATTCCCTGGTAGGATTTAAGAGACACTGGAAAAATATCGTTTTCCCTCCCCAATAATATCCCCCGGCCAGTGTCGGGGATATAAATGTGAATTAACCCTTTGGCAAGAGGAGACTGGCGCGGAGGGAACGACCGAGATTTTCCCCACGAGACTCCGGAGAACCGACGGAGAGTCGGTTTGCCGGAGACCGACTGGTCGCGGTTCGAGAACGCCGGTCTCTATAGCCGTTCGCTAAGTGATACGAATGCTTTCGGGGACTCTGTGCTCCCTTTCAAACTATACTTAATGTCGGCATACTTAGCCGAGCTTACGTCGCAAGATACTGCGAGATATGGCGAGGGAACGGTATCTAACGCGGCCCGATGAGAATCGATCAACGAACACGGTGCGATTCGATTCGTCTTATACGCGATGTTAAGAGCAGTCGTCTCGTTAAATCAGGCTTACGACATACAGTTTTTTCGATAAACGATCGAGCGATAATTTCGAAATTCAGTAAGTTGATTTTAGTCGTTGGAAACGACGACAGATGTTTAGAAGATCGTGGAATATCGAACGACGGCCGAGAATCATCAGCCGCTGAAAAAGTTCGCGTCGTTCACGAATTGACGACGAACGATCGAACGTTCGGAACGTGACGCTATAGTCTCTGGAAAGGAATCGACGACAGCATCGTCGATGGCAACGGCAACGGTAACGGCAACGGCATTGACGATGTAGATCGTTAGAACGACGCCGCCGGCACTTGGCGATGTTGTTGAAGAGAGGGTAGGACGCATCGCAGAATATACGTAAACCAAACTAGCTTCGCGTCTTGTTCGGTAATGTACTGTGATGCGGTCTGCTGGGACCGCCAAGGCCCCGCTCTATTCTAACCGAGCACCTTATCTACGGATGCACGCTGCTACGTACGCGGCTTTACTCCGCGCGAAATGGATTCACGCGTTCTCCTCTCCCCGCCTTCTATAATGGACCCAAACATCCCATACAAGCTACTGCGTCTGTTTGCCGAGTTTGTGCGTGCATTTCCGCGCGCAAATACCTCCGCGACGGCGGTGTGCATCAGCGAAGATGCGCAAGACGAACAGGAGAAAATGCCAGGGAAAGTGGCGAAACGTTATCGACGATCACAACGACCGAAGGAAATCGCTTCGATCTTAAGGTGAATTCTGATCGCATTCCGATCGCATTCCCGCCTGCGATGATCCAGCCACCAAAGAATTCGTTGTCATAAACTGCACTCGCCTCTTCCTCCATGTCGGCTGTCTTCGAGCTGCTGGCTCGACCGTTTTGAAAACAGACACTGACGTAAGACGAGGCGTTGGGACGATGAGCGGCGGTTCAGCCGTCTTCCATTACCGCGGTTCGATATTTCACCGACGCTCTATCGAGAAGACGATAGAACGAAACGCGACGTACGAACGAACGTACCGCTAATCGTGGCTGACCCATTTCTGATCTCAAATCGCTTTGCTGACTCGTTCAGCTGGCGACCGAATCGTTTGAAACAGCAACACCGACCTCGCCCAACGAGGGTAAATGTTTTCGCTGGCTGGTGTACACGGTACAACGTCCGTTTCGCTCGTGACTATTTTCTCGTGACCAAAAACGCAAGCGATTCTTCAGCAAGATCCCGCCATTCGTCGGTCGGATGCAGGAAACTCCTTTTAACAGCAGCAAAGTTTCAACGGGGACAGGATGCTCTCTGGCTGAATCGCGTACAACACCGGGGAAAACAATTTAAAGCGCAATACCATGCTCCTCCGAGTTATACGGCTTCGTTACGTTTTACGATTTACCGGTGCTGATATTACGTCCGCTATTGGCTATTTATTAAAAGCGCGAAATATCCGACACGATACGACGTATCTAAGCCGGAAAGAAGTTTAAGGACACAAACTGGTAAAGACGGAGCAAAGACGGAGCAACGTTACGGCCGATCGTAATAACGAAATACGCAACTTTGAGATTTTCTATGATCTCTTAGGGCTCAAGTTGGCTGAAATAAACTACAGTTGCCTCTAAAAACTGCCGCACACGTATTCCAGAGGAATACCACTGGTTACGTATCTTTCGGATCGAACCGAGTGCATTGGACGACAAAGCGACTAACCGGTAGACACGCGCGAGTTGCTCTACCCAAGAAATTACTCATCTCGGTGTCTCTGAACGTTGAAAATCTAGGAAAAGTCCAGTCGATCCAGTGGATCCGGACACGGTTTTCCCGTCTAATGAATTCCACGGACATTTCGTAGTTTCATCTGTCCGATTTTCCACGATCGCGATCGTTCCGATCATTTGCGAAGTCGAGGTGGAAAAATCGGACACTTTTCGCATAATTCGTTTGCATTAGCTGGTGCGCAGGTGGGTGCCGCGCACCGGCAACCCTTTGGAACGCGAAGGGTTAGCAAAGCAGGGGTGCGGCCGAGAGTTTCCACATTAAATTATAAAGTCAAAACCGTGGCGGGTGGAGATGATATAAATGCGACTATTATACCGAGCGACGATGGGATGGGGACACGGTCGATTCCCCCGTTAGCTTCTGCGAGACTGCCACGAAACCGACGGTAACCTCTTTCGCCTCTCTGCCGAAACGCTCGTACCGTGGACCCGTAGACGATAAGTGTTTGAAATATTGAAAGCTGAAGCGCAACTACTCGTCCTTCTAGCAGGTCGCCAATAGCAGAACGGAGGCGGAGAGTGCGTTGGACGGGGCATAATGCTGCCATTTATACGGTAGCTGGCTGGATGCTACACGCTTGGCGAATAAAACTGCGAGAGAGCCGTCGCGTCGACTCGAACGTTACACCGACCTGGAAAGGAAACGTCCTGGTTGATAGGCGCGTTCATTCTTTCCAATCTCGTAGCACGATTGATACTTGGGCGTCTCGTCGCTCGCACCACTGAGCACCGGTCAAGAATGAAAAAGGAACGTGGCAACGGTGTTTGCATGTAGGACGCGCGCCTCCTTCGGTTTGCCTTCCATCTCCTTCCCTTCGATACGCATTCTGCGCTAGGAACGACACTCTGTCCGTATATCTGTCGCGGATCTCCAACAATCAATCATCGAGGGAAGTCGATCTCCGTGGCGTAACGAAATTCGTACAACGAAGCAGTCCAATTAATCACTCGACGGTAGAAGCTTCGCGGCAGGTATATCGATGAATCAATTAATTAGCCGTGCCGTTCGATCGTCGAACGTGAAACGCGTTCAGCGGTCGAGTAGGTAGCGTCGCTTGCAGACCGCGAATAATTTTCTCCTAGCGTAGTACGGGTTCTTGATCGAGGAAAATCTATCGGCCGTTTCATCGTAGCTCGGAGGTGGCTCGAAAAATGGAATTCACTGGGCGAATGGAAATAAGAGACACTTGCGTCCCCAGGGCGAGGCAGAGACGTTCAAAAAAGGGGCAAGTGGGAAAGAGAGAACGAAGGAAGAAGAAAGGTGCGACGTGGTACGTACGGGTCGGTCGTTCTCGACGGACGTACCGTATCGGAAATGCCGTGGAAGATATTAAAAGTTCCTCGACAATATGCCAGTCACCTCTCATGGGTTCATTTCATCTCGTCCTTTTATTCCATCTCCATTTTTTGCTCCAACGTCGTAACTTCGCACGCGACGTTCCACACACCAAGAGGCGACACGACACGCCCGGTGGCTCACCGCTCTCCGATCGGTTCGTATTATATCGTTGAACGCCGATTTTCGATCCAGCGTCGGCCTTCTCTCTCCGCTCTCTTCTCGAGAGCACGATATTCCTGGAAACCTGGCAAAGCGACCAGCAAACGGCCGAATATGTACAAGAATAACGCGCCACGCTCATGGAAAGCCGTGTTTTTTTTTTTTTTTTTTTTTTTACCGGAAACCGAAAAACGAACGCAAAGATCGTATCGAAAGGAAAGGCAAAAGGGGTATCGGTTCGTGGATATATCGATCGGTCGGCACGAGAGACAAAAGGCTCTGGTGGCCGCTGCGTATGCTCGTGGTTATTAATTGAAACGCGGCCATCTAACGAACAGCATCGGTTTCCAGCGTATCCTTTTGTCGGCCGTTCGTTTTTACGCATAATAATTGGCGGACGAGCGTCCAAGCCCGATCACGCAATTATCGGCGATCATCTTGCTTTGAATAGCTCGAGGGCGGGCATATCGTTCGCCCGTGCGTTTATCGTTTACTCGGTGTGTGCGTTATAGATCAGAGAATGCTTGGTCGATTATCGCGTGGATCGGAGGGCGGCGGGTGCCGAGGGCAGCGGTGGGCATCGCGGCTTCGCGACAGCTACGCAATGATCTCGTTTAAGCGATCGAGTTTCACCTGAAAATCAACGACGCGCATTAATTAAATCGTCCATCCGAGCCCCTCTGTCCAATGGTGAAACGCTCGGATGGTCGAGCCTGGCTCGTTTCAGCGAACAGCGGGGGCCGCCGGATAGGTGGATCCAGGCTGGGCAACCCTTTTTAATTGTCATTTTCATACAACTATCGAACCTGTCGCGCGACCGACCGGTCGTTCTTTAAATTCCGACGTCGACGATAAATCGTGCGCGCACGGGACCCAGCCGCGCCAGCAGCGGCCGAGGCTTCGATTTTTTCGAAATCGTTTCGTGGCGTGTTTATCACGCAGGCGAGCCACGTATTCGTTTCGGCCTGGCGACCGATGTTCGGTTTCGTCGCTAGTCCGACGCAACGCGCCGCAGGACTTATAATTCTTCTATGACAACGACGAATAAACGGCGCGCGTCCGCTGGCTCTCCCCCGACGGCCACAAAACACGCGCGGTTGATTGCCAGTGAATTGCCGGTGCGACGCGTCTCGCTCGAGACTCGGATGCCGCGAGAGTCCAGAGAGTCCAGAGAGCCCGGAGAGCCACGAGAACCAAGAGATCCTATCGCGTTCTCGGCTTGCCACGAAACCGTCGTGCATCCGATTCGACGAAGCAGGAGACCGACCACTTTGTCGTGTCTCCTTCCTCTTCTCCTTTTCCGCTGCGCTCGCCTTTGGTCTCGCCCTTGTCGTCGGTTTACCGGTATGCAGCGCATCGTTTCTCGCCGATGGTCTTTTCGTGCGGCGACCCCCGCCACCAGGACGCATCTATTAACCTTGACGAGCCGAGTAAAAAAGGTGGCGGTGGTGGTGGTGGTGGTGGTGGTGGTGGCGCACGGTAGGGCGAAGCTTCGGCATTGTCGTTACGACCGCGTTTTACCCCGGTTTTTTTTCAACCGCCCGTGGCTCGGGGTCGACGAGCAGTCGTGGCTCGACCTCATCGAGATATTAATTTCTTAGTCACTTAACTGCACGCGACGTACGAACGTGTCTATTGATTTTCTCAGACACCCCTCCTTGAACAACCTTCCGCTCCAAACCTCTCTCTCGCTGCACCCTTTCCTCCCCCTTTCGCCTCTTTTAACCACCTACACCCGACCGAACCGCGTGACGGAGACCCGCCCCTTTTCCGGAAGCCATCTCGTTCCCCGCAACACAGCCCTCTCCCCTCCCCGTCTATTTTCTTGCGTTCTTTGAAGACAAGAAGACCCGCGTGTCCTATGCAATTCAATTATTGTAATGCGACTCTGCCAGACGACACCGAGTGCCTCGTGGCTATGAAAACTTCCTTCTTCTACCCCTGTCCTTTTCGTTTGCGGCTCTCAAAGCACCGGAAAAGAAACGACCGCGAGAGGCTCCGGGCCAGTGGAAAAGCAGATCGAGGGAATCGCGACGGGTATTCGAAACATCCTACTACCGTATCGTTCCGTGCATAATCCCATTGCGCATCTATCGGAGAAAAATGCCGCACGCTAATATTTCCGCATTTCCACGTAGCGTAGATGTTGGTATTAAAGCGCGAGCAAGAAGTCCGCGCAAGTGTACAACCCTCCGTTGCGTATAAACCGTTTTACGGCCCGTTTCCTCATTTTTACGCGTTCGTTTATTTTCATTCCGCCGACTTTCCTTCTTAGAAAATTCATCATCTTCGAAAACTTGAAATGCACGTTTTCCTGTCGCCAACAGCTCCGTATTTTTTACATCGCGTTTCATCGCGTTAGACGGCGGATTTTTATGCCAATTTATACTTTCACGAATACAATTAGAAACCTGCAATTAAGCGGTATTTTTTGCATTTCTGACACGTGATACAAGAAAGAAGAAAGAAAGAGAAATACGCGCTTCTAATTTTCCACAGGCGATAAATATTTAATAGCCACGGAAGAATTAAGAACGATCCAATAAATTTCAATCGGTAATTTCATGACAATTACGGAACAATTATATCGGCGATCGTATTCAAGTTCGTAGGGTAATGAATGTTATCGATCGCGTCTTAAATCGAGGCACGAAACGTCGCCGGGCGTTCTTCCGTGAAACGAAGCTCTGGAAAGCGGCTACGAAAAAACTGCGTGCATTCCACTTAAATAGCGAACGTCACGGTAAGAAATAGCACGCAGCCGAACCACACGCCGTTTCCACGAATGAAACTCGTGATTGCTGTGAAAACGGCTTCTAAATTTGATCGCGCAATACGAGTAAAGTACGCGATCCGGACTGCCCCCGTCGTGGAGGGCGGATAGGTACGAGAGACTCGTGGTGTGGAACACGATATTGAACAGAAACGAACATAGAGAGTGGAGAAGGGTGTCGCGGGCACCAAATGGAATTGGAAAGACGCGGTGTGCAATGGCACAGAATCTCGCAGGTGTCGACGATTCTTCTTCCCCTTCGTTTATTACTACCTAAGATTTAAGAAGTTTTAATATTCGATGGAACGAACTGGCACCCACGGTTGCTCGGATCCGCTTTGAATTTCGTGCCGTAACCATCACGGCGACCGGCGTTCGATCTCGCTAAGGGTGCTTCCACGTAACGACAACTTCTTCAACGTCGTTTCTACCCTCCGTTTCCGGCTCCGCATCCATCTGCATCGTTCGTTCGTACTTTGGTAAGAGTTTATAACGAGGAAGAATCGGAACGGCAACTTTATCGCACGTCCTCGAGAATTTTTCTCCTCGAAGTTGACAGCCTGGCGCGAAAACCATCCACTTGGTAGTTCGTTTTCTTGCGCATCTTCGGTAAACGTTTTCGGTCGCGATGAGCGATAGTTGGAAGGGACCGATCACCGTGCAAAATAGTTAAATAGCGACATCGAGCGTACTCGATCTACGGCACTTGTTATTCGATCAACGACGAACCAGTTAATTATGGCGATATCACGGGTCCGTTATGAAAACAATAGCTCTGTATCAGGCGTTTCGCCATAATAGCCTCGAATATCCGCAAAACGCTGAACACGAAATAATTGAGATGCAATCCCGGAGGGACGAGGGTTCGGTCAGCCGGGTCAAGCGTCACAAGTTCATCGGACACCATGGGTCTACCTCGAGTCGGCGATCGATCGTTCGACTCGTCACGGATCGAGTCCCGCCAAAGATACCGCCACGAATCGATGCCCCACGATGGAGGAGACGTTTCTGCGGGAAAGCCAAGCTTTTTTCCAACGTTACAGCTCCATGATTTTCACGAACCGCTCCGTTCTCTGCAAGCAACGGCGAACAAGGAACCTAGATTATCCGAATGGTAGGAAACTCCTCCTTCGTCTTAACGTCTAGAGTCGAGGCGGGGCCAGTCTTGGAAAGCGGGCTCCGCGTCTGAAAAAGATCTCGAGATCCGGCAAACCTACCAGCAGAGTCAAGAGGCCACTGTTTTTCGACCATTGAAATTTTCAGCGAGCTCGATGGAAGCGAATTTTTCTCCCAACTGAAACGAAACCGATCGATAGTTTTCTAAGAATCATCGTGCCTTAACCGGCTAAGTTGCTCGCTGAGCGTGTATTGCGGAAACTTTACGATGCCGCTGCCGGATCGTGATGGACGATACGCAATATCTATTAGCGTCGAAGCCAATCAAGTCGAAAAACAATTCTGTTCTCTCTGCTGCCACCCTCTCCCTCCTAGCTCTTCCTCCTCCTTCTCTCTTCACCTCGTGAACAGTGGATGAAAGAAAGAGCGAGAGAAGATCGTGTGCGTGTATGTGTGTGTACGGATATTTAGAGGAAAAAGGAAAGAGGGAAGAGACAAGGGTAGAAGCAAGAGATAGATAGAGAGAGAGAGAGAAAGAGAGAAAATTCAAAGGGCAAACGAGCATGGCAACGACGAAACTAAAAGAAGGAGATGGAGGTGAAGCAACGAAACTACCGAGCTGTATCGGATATAGGATCTCTATTAAACAGACCGAAATTCCCTGGGAAAAATCACACCCTGCGCCATTGGACTGATACGACCTGACGGCCCATGAAATGAACATCGGTCCCCGCGCTCTCGTACCCCTATTCGTGTGAAACATCCCTTGAGCAACGAACCTATCTCCGTGAGGAAACATACACGCGCCATTCATTCGGGACGGACACCTAAACGCGATATCTGGAATGGGAAGAGAGGTGTCGCGGACCGATCAAACGTTTCGAACGGCTCCGCGAAGGTAACGTGCCCGAGAACGAATTGCCCGGCCGATGATAAATCGAAAAAACTGAATTTATCCACCGTATTCTTTCTGCCAACGGTTTAATCGGATCTCGGCTCCGGCCACGATTCTAATTACGACGATAAAGCTCGCCGCGCCGTTGCACGTTCCAACACCATCGTCAGACGATCTGCAAACGCGCGACATCGATTTTTCTTCGCAACTTTCCGTCGCATTTCGAAGGGAAAACGCATCGCAATTTTATAACGTTCGTCGACAAGCAATTTCGTCTTACGGCACGATAAAGTTCCGCGGGCCAATGAGAAGCGCGCCACTAAGCAGACTACTGCTCTCCTTTCCAAACGCCGAGTACCTTAGACCTTCGCGCACGTACCTTGAAATCAAACGCAAACAAAAGAAAGATAAAAAGGTAAAGGGAACGGACACACGCAGGTCTCGGATTATTCCAGGGTACACGTCCACTGAAATTCTCTTTTCTCTCTTCCATCACAGCCCTCGGACACTTTGTTATTCGACATCGTGACCATTAACTCTCTTCTCGATATTGCGACTACACCGAACCATTCGAAGACTCGGCACTCGGTAAACTGATATCTCGACGTAGCACGCGCACCAGAGTGTACTCGAACTTTGGTCTTGCTTTCGTATTATTTGACATCGTATTGACTCAACGTCGTTGCGCCTCGGAGAACGTAGACCAAGCAATCTGGTAAACTGTTTATCCAAAGTTCGAAACTCGAGAATAAAATTGGACCAAAGCTGCAAGAAGCTAGGACGCGTCGTACTGTAGTAATCAAGCCGGCCTTTCGTTTCAAAGGATCCTGACGTGCGAGCAAACGCGAATCGAACTTTTCGAATCTGTTCTTTTTTTTATTCGCCATAGTTTCTTTAACCGCAACCAAACGATTCCAAGTTCCCGTACGATGCGTCTCTGAAACACCGGTGCCGTTTCCCCTGCTACGAATTCCAGTTATTCGCTTTTTTACATTGAACCACCCATTGCAGCGTTACGCCTTGAAATCGTTAGCCGCTGCACTAGAGTACGTTCTCGCTAACGAATACGTTAAAAAATATATTTCATACGCGCTCTACGTGTTCATGGCATTGTTTCTACTCGGTATCCAGTTTCTTTCGTTTTGATGTAAAATGCACTCTTCTCTCTTTTTTTTTTTTTTTTTTTTTGAGAGAGAGAGAGAGAGAGAGAGAGAGAGAGAGAGAGAGGGAGAATTGACGAAACAAGCGACACGTAACTTTCGACTCTACGAGTTATATTCCGTTTTTCATTTCAGTTTCCGAGTCGAGTCGATCAGGCATTCGAAGTTTTCGTCGCAGATGGTGCTTACGGTTGCACGAAGATCAGGATAAAGATAGCCGAATTAGGGCCATTCGAAACTTTTCATATTTTTCATTGTTTCAGTAAAATCGAGAGGAATCAGACAGTCCGAGGATAAAGAACTCTTCCAGTTTCCAATTGTCTTTTGCCTTATTTCTTTCTTACAAACGTACATATTTCAACGTATATCTACTACTCGTGGCGTCGTAATAATAATATAATAACACAGAATGTGTTGTTATCTATCAACATGTAACTTTGCTCGTCATTCTGTAATTAAATTTTCGTCAAAGATGGTTAAAACCATGAAGATTCTTTCGAGCCGTAGTGTACACGTTAATAATTTGTGTTTTTCTCTTTTGCCCTCGTTGCAGCTTAAATCCTTCCCAGCATGCCCCGTGCGCGTTATCACGTTATATATACGATGTCCTCATTATTTTCATAAACATTGCCACTTCTGCCTTCAAATCATTTAATGTAATGGTACGAAGTACAATCTGAACGAACAAGGACATTTTGCCATTTATCTAATACAATGTGTGCGACATAATGAGAGTCAAAAAAGTGAAATCACTAGGAACTGCAAAACCAACTTGACGCGCAAATCATTCTCGAGATTTCAACAAAATCCTTGTTCCCTTTCAATTTCGTTTTTACATGGACGGACGGTTTTTGCGAGCGAAGCTAGCGTTTAGTGAAGCGTTAAAAAGTTGGTTTAAATTACTGGTTGCCGGATACTGATCTAGAGAACAAACGGAGGAACGATAACTATGCATACTGGCAGTATTTATGGCGACAGTCGGCGGTTTCATCGGCAACCAGTAACGCGACCAAGTTGGCAAACGTGTGACGACAAGAAAACGAATCCCGCGTCGTACTCAGCGTCTGTTTCACGTTTTGTCGATTCTCCCGGTGGCGGGAACAGGACGTGGAACGAGACGAGACGGAACGGGACGAGACGAGAAGCAACGTTTTTCGTTCGAATTACTGTGTATACGTGGATCGCCGAGGTAACTCCGGTTTCGAGATAACTGTGGCTGCTCGTTGCGACAGTCATTCTCTTCTCGTTTCGCTGGAACCGACCCGTTTTTCCACCGGGTTCGAATTAAATGGAAATCACGCGAGTCTCGGCTCGATCTTCCGTCGCGAGAAAACGTCGCGAGACTCCGCGTTACGACGTACGCCACTCGACGACGATGATATTCCCTCAAGGATTTTCCAACTTTCAAAATATCCTCTCGATCGAGAAATTTCAGTCGGTTCTCTTTTTTCATTCTTCTTTTCTTTCCTTTTCCCACGCGTTCGAGATATTCGTTGAGTTCCAGGACAGGTTTGAAACTTCGACGAAGTCGTGTAAATCTAAAAGTTCGGTAAAGTAACTTAGCCTGCGCGCGGTGCGCGAACAGATTCGCACGCTTTGTCGTTTGCTACGCGTTTTCGTTTTTGTCGACGACAGTTTGCGAAGCTGGAATCGTCGATGAGTCGTCGTTAGAAAAACATCTCGAGGATGGAACAAGTTGCTTGGAGAAAAAAAAAAAGAAAGAAAAGAACAGCCGACAAAGTTGCGAAACTTCGGCACCGAGTCTGGTTTAAGGACAAAACTCCTCGGCACAGAAAAATCCAGAGACAGGAGAGGCAGTGAGAGATAGATAGATAGATAGACAGATAGATAGATAGAGAAGAGAGAGAGAGAGAGAGAGAGTCGCAGCATACATCGAGGTGAAACAAACGGAATGACGAAAGCCCCCAGGCTGAAACGCCTCGAACCTCGGAACATTTTCTATATAATCATCCGGTCCGTTGTAGGCGGCTTTCGCTTATCGCGCACATCTCGTTCATTTTCATTCAACTTCGCTCGCAGTTCTGTTCCTTTTTACCTTCGCTATCTTTGTACTACGCGGGCTATAGTACTTTTTTTTTCTTTCCGCATCTCGCAAACTCTTCCGCCATCACGTGCGCAGATTCACCCATTTTCTTCCTTCGTTATTTGCGCAACCGTTAAAAAATATTAGTGCAAGTTGCGTAACGGAAAATCCCAACAGCGTATCCGCGAGGAATCAAGAGCGGCGAGCCTAATCTCTGGGAAATACCGCGCGGTATCGTAATTTTTAGCGAATGTGGAAGGTAAAATTAAAGTGAAATATTCCTGCTCTTGCGCTGCCGCATCCTTAGATACGCCAATTTTACGTGTACACGGTCGTAACAACAACATCGAAGGAATTGAAATTTCTCTACCAATTTTTAGCAAACTCTTGTACGAGGAATTAAAAAAATCTTTTTCCTATTTATCTCGCAGGACTTTGGCAAAAAGGAAGGACTCTGAGCATGGTAAATCGTATAGACCATATTCTAACTAGACTAATTTATATTCTCCGCTTCGTAGATAAGGAATTTTACATCGAAAAACTTTTTATCTTCGATCAGGCTCTTACCGAACGGCAACACCCACACTCGCAAATTGGTTTTTGATACAGGAAAAATTGAACATCACGAATTTTAAGAAGGCAATCGATCGAATAGTTATTATTTCGCAAATAATAGCAGCAAATTCTATAATCGAACAGTGTTCACCGTTATCTATTATCATAATATTTAATCAAATATCGTGGATATTTACCGTATTTAATCATTTTTCCCATATATATCGTTTTCTTATTTTTGCCGCTTCCAGATGATAGCGTAACCCCCGCGATCAATTTCCGGTAACGAATGCGAGTTTTACGTAAGGTAAAAGGTCTCTTCCTGGTATCCGAATGGGATCGCAGCGAAAGTCCGTAAAAATTTATAGAATATCGAACGGTTTTCGGAGTCATTTTCGAGGCAAGAAGGTCGAGATTTCTTGGGGGTCTGTCGAAGAGCCGGCGCTCGGAGTAGAGCTGCTCGAAAAGTGGAAAATCTCATTTGGACGCGGTGACCAGACGGAAGTGGAGCGAGCGAGGTTGAATCTTGGGATGGACGTGGTGATCGCGTGGGTGGAAAAATGCCAGTCCGTATCGAAACACGGAAAAAGGAAGAGAGGGTCGCGATATCGCGCAAGGGAAGCTTTTCCAGCTTTCCAGCAACGAATTCTTCGGATCCTGGTTAAGCGATTACTCCCAAACACGGGCGACACGGCGATAAAGCTGACGATGTTTTAAAACTGTGTGTTTCGAAACTACTAACCGCGAAAAAAGTGCTACGAAATGTCAATCTTTTACAGTTAAGTAGAAATGACCGACTTCTGTGTATCTATTTCTGCATTTCATTGATTTTTGTAGATAGTTAACGTTCTAATGAAGAATCCTTAAAGATATAGAAGCATAAGTAAGCGAAGAATCGAGTAATAGAAAATTATTTCGGTCGGACAGCCACTGTCAAACAGTTTTCAATGTTCTCCGTTCAAGAAGGGACAACAAATGGGACTAGAGCAATGACAGATAACATTGCACGATCTTTTAACCTGTTTTCATTTTCAAATTACCGTAAATGCCACTTTAGTACTATATCCGCGACCAAATATTGTTAGATTTTGCGAAATTCCACGTTTCTTTGGAAATAAAATCTTGGCGCCCAGGGCGAGACGCTGTAAATTTGCCTGGCAGTGAACGGGTTAAAACGATAGTTCGTTGCCTCGTCACTTTGATCGTTTGGCAGTTAAATAGAATTTTCGACCTGTACTTGCGCGCGTGTTTATCGTCCCTCTTCTTCTCCCTCTATTACACCGAGCTACCAGAGAGAGAGAGAGAGAGAGCCGTCGTTGTTTTTCAGTTACAAGGTCTGCCTAGAAGAATTTCATCTTAAAACGTAACCTCGGATATACGTTCGAGTACCGTGAGGGATCGGCTCAACGTCAGCGTAGCCAGAGCAGCGGTAACGTTTTCTCCGATATATCCCTTCAAAGGCGATTTTTATCCGCAGTCCGTTTCCTACGAGAAGAAGGAAGGAATCGAATCAGGATGACGAGCACAAAGGCGACAGCAGGAAAGCGAACCCCCTAGAATCGAGGCTTCTTCGGCCGTCCTCTCTGTTCTTAAGTTTTTCCCCTTCTTTTTTCTTTTTCTATAAGTGGAACTTCGATTTTCTCCAATAGACTTAACTTTGACGAAACCCAGCCGATTTCCCGGCTGGATACGCCGGGAATTTTCCATTCTAGTCGCTGCCAAACGTACGAGTGGCGCAGTTTGTCAGAAAAGGAAGAGACGAGACAAAGGAACGAATCCGATCGGAACCATGCAAGAGCCAACCATCGATAAGCAGGTGAAACGCAAATATTCTCGGACAGTTTAAGACAAGAGGAAACGATACTCCACTCGCTCGATCAACGAAATATGGAAATATGTATATAGGGTACTTGGTGTATAAAATGTCTGCGTGTAATCCTAATTTGCTTGGCAGACATCGTATTATTTCGAATGAGCATGCCCCTAATCAGAGGACAATCCGAATATATTTCTGGGTGGATGCTGGTAATTGCAGGAAACCAAAAACTGACAGACGAAGCGGGGAACGAAAAGTTGCTAGTTGGTACCTAATATACCTTGCAGGTTTTGGGCGCCGATTCGACAGCCTCCAGAGTTCTCCTATCAGATACCGTGGTTCGCGCGTATATTTCGGGGCCCGTTATTATCGAGGGGTAGATTTCATCGTGAATATTTATGAGCGTGGTTCTCTTGGTTCCTCGCACCCTCGTCTTCCCTTCCACCGTCGTCCTCGTCACTACCACCATTGCCGCTACCAACGATCTTACTATCGACTACCACCTTCGCCACCGTTGCCAATCTATTCTACCCTCTACGCCTTGTTCTCTCGCCTCTTACGACGATTCATCGGAGTGTTCTCGAAGAAAAATAAGCACGAGAAGGAATTAATTCGAAACTGAAACATCAGGCGGACGAAACATTAGCGTTGCTCGCGCGAAGCCAAAGTCCAGGTGAATTGAAACTCGAAAGGAAGAAAATAACCGTCTTGGACGAAACGTAATTCGCCTGTTGTTTTTCTTTCCCCTTGTCGTTCTTCTCGCCGTCCATTCCCTTCGCGAGTCTTTTCGCGACATTGTTCTTGTACGTGCTTCTTCTTGCCACTCGGCTGAAGCTCGGTCGTAACAGCGACGATGCCAGGCAAACCACGAATGACTGGCGAATGCAAATTAGGCGGTGGAGATACTGTCCGCAATGCATAATCGGAGTTTAAGCTAGGCCAAGAACGCGGACAAGATATTTCCAGCAGTATAGAGAAACGACTGTAGCAGTCGGTGGAACGGGCAGGATCGCGCGTCACGCCACGCTATGCCATGCCGCGCCACACCGATCCGGCTTGCTCGCTGTATGACGGCGAAGACGAGCAATACGACGAAGACGACCGAAGACGGCCAACGCCAACAGGGATAAGTTTAGTCGCAAGTGCTACAAACCGGAGAAAGCTATCGAGCGGAGCTCGGAGTCGCATCGAACCGTGTTTGCGGTTCAGTTCGTCTATCATGGCTTCTCTCGTTCTCCGTCCGCACGCGTGCGTGCGTGTATTTGTCTATGTAGCCAGGGTTCGGAGTGCTCGCAAAGACGGAGAGCAGGAGGAAGCTCGATTATTGCCGTATTGTAGCGGGGTCAAAGCGTTGACGTATTGTCGGCCGCAACTCGGTCGGCCAACACAATGCCCGGCATTAATGGACTAATATTCTACGCCACAAAAGCAGTTGGCTTTCTCTTCGGTGGCGAGTAAACGCGTACACGCGTTCACCGTTTAGCAGGGTCGTTTAGTTGTACGCCTGTCTCGTTTCGAAACCGCATCACCAGGTCCTGGCTAATCACCTCCTATTCGACTCGTCTACGAATCTTCGTATCTCGTAGCCGACCGACCCACCCACTCGGTCTACAATTTTTCCTTTCGTTTCGAATTGTCGACTAGAAGGGAAGCGACGCGACGCGACGCGACGCGACGCGACACAACGCGTGCTAATTACGTTACGAAACGGTCCGGCAATTTTCGACGGTACATTTATGCGTGTGGCGGCAGATTCTACATGCGAAATCAGTAGGCATATAATTGTTACGGTGAAACGCGTTGCATTATTGCAATGCGGTTTGGCCAGAGTTCGCATCGTCGAAGCAATCTGCAGTTTCACCGCCGGCAGGCCTATTGTTCGTTATCCCGCCGGCAGCGTTTATTGGACGGGACTCTCTGTTTGGTCGTCTGCACCGTGCTTTTAACTCTACCTTTGGATTCGTCCACTCGTACGGAAGTAAGCATTGATTTCGCGTTAATGGCCACCATATAAGCCCGAGATACCCTCGAGGCTCGTGAATTGTCCGGTCGATGTTAGAGAACGAACGTGTTCAAAGCCAAAGTCTATAGGGCGTTTAGACGATAATGTCCCGATTCGAATTATCGGCCAACTTGGCAAAAATGTCGTTGTTCGTTCGGATCTTGGCACACCCCGACATGGATGGACCAACTCGGCGACGTCGCTTAAAGGTGCCTCGACTCGATGGCTCGCTCCGCGTCCCCTTCTGTGCTAGCGAACGAGAACAACGGAAGACAATCGGCGAACGAAAGCCCGCAGCTTTCGTCTGCGACCAATTATCGAAATTCAAGCTCCGGTGACGTCGTGTCGAGCTTCGTGGATGGAAGGGGGCATCGATGTGACGAGTCAGAATTTAAGCGCGGACGGTCTAACAAAAATCGATCGTGCAATTCGTTGCGTGAATTTAACAGGACAGGTTCGCTCCGCTAATTCTGCCTCGTCTTCTGATCGAACGAAATTCAACGAGACGAGGGGAAATCGTTAAAATCACGATGGAAGAAACACAGCCTCGCGGTTATTTGTCAAGTTGCGACGTGGTCGGTTGAGTCGAGCGTATCGAACACCCCGACGGAAGGAATCTCCATTACCCTACGTTCTCCGAGCCGGTCGTTTCCGCGGTTGATAATTACGTCCGTGAGATTTCACCGTAGTACGCGACGAAGCTGGATAGACGGATAAGGGTTAAAGTGCCGTGCACACATCGACGCGGGAGGTAGATGGGTCGAAGAGGGGCGATGGGCGTCGAGTATACGAGACACAGACTAGATGGAAGACGAACTTAGTTCGTGGAAGCCGGATATGTGACGCCACTTCCGCTCGCAAGTTGAACTCGGCCACGAACCGGTCGTGCAGCAGGTAGATGTACGGCTACCTCCCCGAAGCTACCGGATTAATTCGGGTTTTCGTTTTTATCCGATTATACGAGTTTCCAAGACCACGTCGCGGTTTCCAGATTATCCCGGAGTTACTTCGGGGAAGAATAGTTGGAACTGCTTGCAAGTTTCGTAGCGAAAAAGCAATCTGTCGGTCTGCGGAAGAAGAGCGATACAGAGTGCTCGTCCCGGTCTTGGTGCTTAGTACTAAACCAAACGTTTCTCTCGCCCTCTATCCCACTTCCCTATCAACGAGCGAGTACGTTTCTCTGCGAGATGCCAGCGCGAAGATGACGGAGTGGCTCTGTTTCTGTTATCCTCTTCATCCTTCCCTGCCTACGGAGGATCACCATAATGCGTGTATTTACGAGGAAATTTACGGCCACGGCTCGATCGAGAAACGCGTCGATGAAGAAGACGAGGATAAAGGGAAACGACGGAAAGTCATTTCAGAGCTCGCTCGCTCATCACTCCCTTCGTTGCGTCCTTTGAATCTATAGGATGTACCTCCCACTCCGTCTACCCCTCTCGCCCGTTCCTTTTCTTTCGATGCATACGTTGCCATTTCGACATAACCATCCTGCGAATACGTTCCATGAAAGGAAGCAGCGCAGCTCTATTACACATAACCGAATAAGTTGCTTCGACTCAATCTCGCGTCTCTCACCCCATCCGCTCTGTGTACCTCTAACGATGGAGACTAGCAGTCGAATAAAGCAACCGGATATTAGCGTATCTGTCAGCAAAACGCTCTCCTTTTTCTCTTCCGTAGCATTCGTCTGGAGTTTCGTTTAGTCTCGAAATAGCTTCTTACGCCAGTCGTCCGCCCTGTTAAGATTTCGCGGAACAGCTTGCTAACCGCCTGACGTACAATCGAGAACCGCCGTTCCTATTCCTCGGAATCGAACGTCGCTGCTCCCAAATTGCTACATCGGTAAAAAATGTATGATATCGTGGAGTACGTGGTTTCTCAAGGCGTACGAGCAGTGATAAGCGACAGAGGATGGGGGAATGGAACGAGAAGCAAGGATAGAGATAGAGAGAGAGAGCAAGTGACAAGAAACAAGAAGACTAGTATTTCAAGGCATTCTCGAGTGTCAGCCGTGGTTAAGGAACGGCAACGTCCCCTCGCTCTGGAACCTCCAGTAAATTCCAACCACTCTTGCGCATCAACCTTTGCCTTTGCAAACAGAGCGCAAGACTCTCTTGCGACTTCGACGTCGCAGCGAATCTCACGTAGCCGGATTTCGGCAAACAAGTTCTCTGCCACGGAGATAGGCGCGTTTCCACTCAACCAGCGATTCGACGAAATAACCGAGACAGACCAGCGAATGCGGCTCCGTTTTTACGAACTGCAGTCCATTTATCGTGAACCATTTGCAAAGAGATTCGTCAACGTTTTAGATGATTAGAGCGTAATCGTTAGACCAACGGTTAGACCCTGAGAAAGGATCTCGAAGCATCTGGAAGGATCTGCTCCGGCAGACTTCAAGTTCGCAACGATGTCACGCGACTCTCGTGACGTTAATAAGCGCTTCACGCGCGCGGACACGACACAGATGGTCGTTCAACGCTAGCGCGCGTACGGTAACCGTGGCTTTATCCGATTGGATGTCCGCCAAATAGCATGTGCGCGGTCGCCTCTTGCTCGTTTTGTTGGATACGGAGAAAGGGGCGAGCGTGCTGCGCGTAGTTCATCTGGCTGGGGACATAAACTGAGAAAGAACGACAAGAGTAAGAGTAAGAGTAAGAGTAAGAGTAAGAGGAAGAGGAAGAGGAAGAGGAAGATGAGAATAGAGGTTAACAGAGGGCCAGGCCAGATCGAGAACGTCGAGAGATAGGTATGGCTTTACATACGCGGAATGCTTGTTAGATTTTGGGATATTTTCCAGTTATTCGGCTGCGCTCGACGTACGAGTTTTAATGCTAGCTGTTGACTCGATCGCGTACGCTTTCTTCTCGAGGAAGAATTCGCTCCGATCAATCTGCGAAGAAGAGAAAATGCAAGAGAAATACTCGACTGTCCAAGGATACTCGACTAGCACGCATCGACATCGATCTTATTTTTATTAGAGGTACCGTCTGCTCCCTTGCCAAGAACTTTCGGCAAAGTTCCATCGTTTCTGGGATTCTCGTAGGACCAGAAAAATGGTGAAATCACGGACACGAACGAGCAAACTTTTATCCCGCGACTCGGTCGAAAACAAAGAAATAGCGACGCTGTTAACGAAGAAAAGGAAAAAAAATACGCGATTGCGTTCTGGCAAGTAGAAGATGAGGAATAAAGATGAAATAACAAACGCGGGTAGCGTTGGATATTTCGGAACAGACTTATGGAGCGTCGGTTATTTTCTCGTTGGTCAGGCTCAAGGGTAAATTTCGCTGAATTCGTGCGCCAAGATAACGAAGATAAAGAACCCGGTGGAAGAGAAAAAGCAGGAAACGAAAAAGAAGGGGGAAACTTTCAACCGCTCCGCGCGGCTATTTCCTAGCGCTATCAAAAGCTAGTTTACAAACGTTACTGGCAACAACGACGATATCCCAGCCGCGTTCTCGTACTCTCGCCTCGAGTCTCTGCCAACGATGCTCCGCGAGCCAGCTCTAGAAGAGACACGTTCGTCTAACTCGGAGGACGACGCATTGAACGTCTATGTGTTCCAATTGGTGCACGGTTATGGAAACGGCAACGTTACCGAACGCTTTAAACGCACAACGATGGTACAGGATTTTTAAGTATTTCGTAACTAGTGTTTCTCTCAACGAGCAAAAATTGGCGATTCGCGGTCGTAATCGTTGCAAGTGCCGGAGAAGCCGGTAACTTCTTGTTCTCTCTCCGTTTGCTTAAACCATACGCCTCGTTTTCCGTGCAAGCGCGCCATTTTGGAGTAATAATCATTCTCACGAATTTCTCTCGATTCGGCGCGTTGTACCCAGCAGAAAGAATACAGGGAAACATTTCCTGCGCTCGTTTCATTAGCTGGCACCGCGGAAATTCGTTGAGCGGGTTGGTCGATAAGTGGTGAGAAAGCGGGGACGAAAAGCGGAAAAGCAGAAACCGAAAAGGTTGCTTCGATGCGATCGTTCTTCGACGATGCAATCGAATGGTTGGTACCGGTCGGTGAGGGAGGGCTGCTGCAAACACTCTTTGAGCGAACGAGAAACTGAGAAGCCGTATCCGTCTGTTCTGACATTTATCAGACGCCGCGGGGAAACCGAGGCAGACTCCAATCCCCTAAAGTAGACAATAATTAATAACAGCTCCGCCGGTGGTTAAGAGAGTTGTTGGGTTTTCGAGGTCGTTGTTGGTTCACCGACTAGATCTGGAACGTACCCGCTACCGTTCCGTACACCACTTTGGGCTACGGACAATGCCGGTCCGTTTGGATTCTGGCACAAGTTTCGCAGCCGAGGTTAATAATTTTCGCTGTGGAAAAGCGAGCGAAGACAGAAAATACAGCGACAAGAAATAATATTTCGCAACGGGCAAAAGGCGCGTTTTCCCTTTCTCGTCTGTGCGAACGTTGCTGTGAAACGTCGAACGAATCGAATAAGAGAAAGAAGGGAGTGAGCGTGGACGGGAAGCGGGCTGAACATGAAAATCCGCTTAAAAGTGACAGAATTCGGAACGAACGAAAAGCCACCTCGCCGTTCCCGTGCTTCCTCCGCGTTACGAATTACGTTGCGCGTACGACGTATGTACGTCAGTTCGCTCAAATGCACGCGTGTACACGCTCGACCACGGTAATACGCGCGTAATCCTCTTAAGGTAATTGTCAGGAAGACCGATCCGTTCGTCGTTTCTCGATCCTCGTTACAGCGCTCTGTCGGACCTTTGCTCCGAACAACCAAAAACTTTTTCCAACTTCGTCGGTAGAAATAGCATCGCGATCGTTTCGCGACTTTCCCGTTGACTGACTAATCCACTTTGTTGTTCAAACAGATGGTGTATCTTTCTACCTTTTTGTCTTGCATAGCGTGGCTGGTTCGGTTTAGCCGCGTCGATCGACGACGGAGAACATCAGAATTTGCCCGAGAGAAGTTGAAACGAGATTAGAAAGCGAATATCGATGCTACTAGCGGGAAATAAAGAACAAAGCGAGCCCGGGACGTATAAAGGACGTCTTTGGTAGATTGCCGGGTCAAGTAATGGCCGATGTAAACAAGTATCGGCAATTGAATCCATTCTCATTCCACTTTTTCTTGACACACGCTACGAACGCATAAATTGGCGTAATTCCTCGCGTTGCTCTTAAGCGATCTTCCAACCTTTCTAATCGCGTCTGAGGCCACGGTTACTGCGGTTTCTGTTGTAATAATAGCCACGAGGCACGTCCCGTAGCGAAGAAGCTCTTCAACGTTTTCTCATAAAGCGTCGGTTGAATTGCCCGCACCGGAGCCAGCCGATGGAAGAAGGAAACGACGGTTAAACTGGTAAAACGACCGTAGAAAGTGGAGAGGAAAGAGGGAAGGAAGAATGAAAGTAGGTAAGAAGAAAAGAAAGAAAGGATATGGCGTTGTACGGAGAGGGATCGAGAAAACCAACGAGCCAGTGAACAGACGAAACGAGGGTGTAGAAGCACCGAGGAAAGAAAAGCGAGGTGGTTGTTCCGAGAGCGCGTGGTCGGTGTAACCTTCGGCACGCGATCCTCCGTACGTGGTTTGCTAGCGTGCCGAGCAGAAACTTTTGCCGGCCTTGCGTTAGCCTGCATACTAAGCCGTCGGTTGCTGATACGAACCGTCACAATAGTTCGCACGATTCCACACGACGAAACTCAAAGCCACCAGACTCGAAATTCAATCATTTTATCTCGATGCGAATCGATTTTCGAATCTCCTCCACCCATTTTTTTCTTTTTTTCTTTTTTTTTTTTTTTTTTTTTAATATGGTCGACCGCAGAGTTGCAACAAGCGCTCGCTTTTCGACCCGCATTCCGATTACGTTTCGTTCCGTTTTATCAGCGGAGACGTATAAGAGGTAGGGCAGGAGTAATTCCGTGAGAATCGGTGCAACAACACACGTTCACGTTGAACGCATGTTCCCGGGGTAGAACGTCGAGACTGGGGATCCAGTCGATACAAACTAACCTACTTCTCGCGGAACTTGTTAATTGGGTTTAGCTAACCACAAGTGGACGCGGGGCTAGGCTCCGATTTCTCCTCGACACCGTTTGCGTACTTGATAGGATCAGCGGAGAAACCAGCATCGCCTTTATTGCGCTCGAATCACAGAGAAGCTGTTCGAAGGGACACGCGCGAATAACGAAACGGACGTTATCCGCTCGCGCTTTCCTATAATTTAAACAAGTAGCTATCTATCGAGAACGTGGTCGTTTTTAGCGACCTGTTATCTTTAAAAATTTACGGTCCTCCTGTCATTACCGATGTTCGGAACTCGTGCTTTAGTTCGACACCGTGCAGACGAAGCAAATCGACGGACCGACCGTCAGCGCGCAATTTGCTATCGATGTCGGGCTGGCGCATCTAATAGAAAATCTCATAAAACGCGCATCGAGGATGAATTATTATACATATGTGATTCGGGCGAACGACTCGCGTGAGTAACGACCGTATAAATCGTAGGTGAGCGCGTGCGACACATCCGGAAAACAATAAAATCTATATTTTAATCTGCGCCTGAGCGTCCTCGCGAGCGTCCCCCATCAGGAGAATCCCTCCGCGAGATTGGTCCACGAGGGAAGAGAAGCGAGAGGCTGGATTCGGGCCGATCGTTTATCATAGCCGGAGGGTTTCACAACGCACGCCATGTGGGATGAAACGCGTAAAAGCTACTCTTTCTACCCCTTTCTGCTCCTCCGCCAGCCCCCGTGTTTTCCAACCTATCCTAAGATCGATTAAGAAATTATACGGCCAACGTTGCTTTCGTATAATGAAAAACCGATCGCCGCTTCAAAGAAACAGAATCGCGCCCCTTTCCAATAGAACTGCGACTATCCAGCAACTTGCAGAAGCTCCGAAAAGAGGCAACGATCTAATCTTTCTCTCCGTTTACCGGCGATCGACCGGTTCCTCATTATCCACCGTCACGTTTTCCCAATTAAGCGAGAGAGTTTTACGTCTTCGTTCGAAGAAACGACGCAACTCTCGAGTGACTACCAAAGATTTTGTTCTTCGCCGACTTAAAGAGTTCGATTCTGACGGTACTCGACGAACAACCTGCCAGACACGCTCAGAAGAATTCGTTCCAACGGAACGGGTCTATGCCGTGCCATCCACCATTCGTAGTATTCCATAATTCCTCGTCTTTGACAGAATTATCCGTACGTTCGACACGAAGATGTAAAACGAAGAGAAAAAAAAATGGCCGTTAACCGATTCCAAACTAATAACGTTAACACGGTTTGCATACTATCGGGACTATCGTTTAGCGAAACTATACGCGTACGGAACACCGCAAATTTCACCAACGACGAATCGATTTTTCTAGCTGCGTCAACAAGACGATATTCGGAGATTTCGGACGAACGTAAGGTTTCGGAAGGTTCGTTCCGATCAAATTAGATTTTCCATAAAAGTTGAAGGGGAAACGGCTTGAAAGACTTTTTCCCGCAATTTCTGAAGTTGATCTTCAAATTGGATAACGTTTCTGCTAAGCGAAGTAATTAAAGTTACGATGGTTTTCGCCGGGATGCCAACGAGATCGTCCCTAGAAAGGAGTTACACGTGCTCGAGCATGAAAGATCGGTTTCCCGAAAATTTAGTCAGGAAAATAGGGTGGGGATCCTTATCCGGTTGAATTTTCGAGCTGACCTGGACAATGCGCGGCATGTCAAATAACGGAAGGAACGTTTCCACGTCTCTGTGACGTTCTATTCGAGCGCCAAACTTCTGATTCGCGACCAATTTTTCGACTTGTTCGAATTTCCTCTTGGCAAAGCTCGTGATCTTGGAAACAGGAAATTCGATTTGGATATGGCGCGAGAGCGGCCTTTCCCGCGGAGTACGACGAAATTTCGCTCTTCCTTACAAAACTGCAATTAGTTCGAGTACGTGACTCGTCGTCGTCAACGTTGCCGTTGACGTCCCAGTTCCCCGCCGTACACGGAAACGCTGGGCCCGAGTCTCGCCCCGTGGAGCGAAGTTGGCACTTAATTCGCCGAGTTTCCAGTTTGCGAAACTCCCAACAACCGAGGCTGAAAACGCGGCTTCGGAAAAGCGAGAAAGATTGGTTCGGAGACGGTGCGAATCGAAACGGGCAGGAATATGACCGCGTGGCAAACGAATCCAACCTTTCACAGCGTCCAAGCTGTTCGTTCGCGATGCCAATTACGAGAACCTCTAATTAATCGCTCAACATTTTTTATGAATTAATAGGAAATTTCAAAGTAGAAGATTGTACCTAAATAACAGGATAAATACATATAATATGCAAATTATTTAGTACTTTCCATGATATTTGGTAGGTAAAGCAATCTTCTACCGAGATGTTTCACTTTTTCAAGTATATCTAACGAATTTGCAACGAGGATCCACGGTCTGCATATCGCGGAAGAAACACGCGATAAGAACAGTGGCTCTCGAAAATATCTGAGCGATTATCAGGGAAAACGTTTCGTCAATGTATTGCGTGCGTCGTACGAAACGTTTTGAGATGTCATTAGCGCTTTAGCGAGTCCATTTCGATAATTGAAACAGAAATTCGACGATTCTCGTGGAAGTACGATAACGACTGTTAGTGGAACAGACGTTACCGTATAACAACTTCGAAGGACGATTAAGAGGATCTAATCAATGACGGAGGTAGACATAGAGAAAATAGCGGGATAAACACCGAAGGGGAGTTCTTTTATCGTCGACAAAGTGGAAATAGCATCTCACGATTTGCAGTTGCTCGTAGTCGGAAGGGAAGAACGCGGTTTAAGTCTACGATAAACTTGGCCTGGCGATCGAGAGAGAGAGAGAGAGAGAGAGAGAGAGAGAGAGAGAGAGAGAGAGAGAGAGAGAGAGAGAGAGAGAGAGAGAGAGGGAGGGAGAAGGGCGGAATCCAAAGCGGCAAGAAGGAAGGAGAAAAGCGCAAAACGTACCCGAGACAACGTAGATGGGCTGTTAAGATAAGAACGCGAAGATTCCTCGAACGAAAGTGGAGTCGGAAAGGAAAGAGGGAACGGACCGTAAGGGTCAACCGCGTGCAAGTCGGAGCGTAATTTTCCCTCCTGGTAAGATTCTTTGCGGCGAACTCGCGGATAAGCCGATTTTACAGGTAACTTCCGCGAGAATTCACGAATACGAAAGTCTTGCAAAGCGTAGAAGGCGAACGCGTTGCATCTGTTCAATGGCGAACGAGTAGATTTTTCGATCGTTCCCGAAATTCTAAATCGGTAGAGTCCCTTTTAAGCATTTGCGGAACGAGCCACTGCGCAGCAAAGTCGAAAGACGCTCGGAAACTAAAATTAAACATCGATGCATCGTGCGGAGAGTCTGGGAGAATAGGAACGCTAAAAAGGAAGATTTCCACGATATTATTCTGGTTAGGTAACGGGATACTCAAAAATAAGAGAAAAGGAAAACAGAGGAAAGAGTAATTCAACCTCGGTGCCCTGCTAGGCAAGGGTTTGCTAAAAGTATTCAACGCGCAACCCTCTGTCGATTCTTTACGGCTTACAATTTTTCCCTGGCCTGCTTTTCACCGAGCAAACAGGAAAAATCTTTTACAACATCAACGTCAGGTTGAGACCGAATACAACAGGATCGAAGGAAGAAGAATCTTTGCTCCCTTTTCTCTTCTATCGTACGTGAAATTCGTTTCCGGCGTGCGAGACGTGACATTTAATCGAAGCGGAAGTTTGTCGCTTTACGTTTTACGCAATTAGCTTAACGCGGAACAAGCGAGCGAGAGAGCGAGAGAGAGAGAGAGCGAGAGAGAGAGAGAGAGAGAGAGAGGGAAGCTCGTTGAAGACTAAAATCCTCTTGAGATATCTGAATCGTGGAAAAGTCTATTTAAAGTATGAAATTTCAAATAAAATCTTCTTCGCTACTTCAACGGATCGAGAGATTTACTCGTCTGTTTGACTGGTTGTTTCTTCCTTAAGTCTGAGTCGCTATCGTCCGCTTTACAACGTTACAATACAGTCAGATTACAGTAAAAGAAATGAAATTCCAGACGCATACATCTTGCCCGTAGGGTCATTACATTCACTTGCCTCTCGTGGAACGGGCGGACAGACTATAAAAAGGATCGGGTTATAAATCTCGTGGAGGATATTCGCCGCTACCTATGCGTAGAACTGCTGAACAATCTTGAACGATCGATCGTAAAAATATAGCGCGCAGCAAGAAGCGCGAGGTTCGCCCCGGCCAAGGTGCATCAGGTGCAAATCAGTTCCTACGCCTGGCTAAGGTAACGCAAACCTCAGCCAAAATCTTTTGCATTCGGTTTTCTTCCAAAGGTTATACGTACGATCGATTCGTTCCGCGTTTTCGAACGGCAAAAGCTACGAAAGGAGGTACACTGGCAGCGTAAAGGATCGAAACTCTGGCAAACTTTCCATCGGAATTTCAACTCCGCTTCCCTCTGAGAAAGTATCCACCTCGGCTTTTACAACGAACGATACAAAAGCGTGCCGGAAATGGATTTATTAATCTTAAAAATGAGAAAGGGTACGCGTTTATTGATCCGTCGGGCAGCGAGGAGGTTTCCTCGAGTAAAAAAGAAGCAACGGAGCGGCGCTCGCTAGGAAACCTCAACTATGAAATTCCAAGACATCGTCCGTGCGTTTCATACACGCCCTCGGCGAACATGGTCGATTTTATTTCTTGGTTTTACCGTTCTGAACGTACAAGTTGCGAAAGGTCGTCCACCGGGCTTGGTAAACTCTTCTTGGTAACGTGATCTTGTATTAGCCTTGAGAGCGAGACTTTTGAAACAGTTGCAATGTTACCGGTGACAGGACAGTAGACAACTTTTGAGAGACCTGGCACGCGAGATGGCAAGCTCGAGGACGAAAGACAAGACCGGAGAGAAAAGATGCGTCGCACGAAGGAAGGAAAAGTAGCGTGAAAAATAGACGTGACGTAAAATTGAAAATGTACCCGGGACACGCACCAAGACCGCCTCGGGGCTTCGAAAATCCATTGCCGAGGAAAGCGTTGACCTCGTTGCTACACCTGCAACGTCTCGAGTGGAAAAGCCGACGGAAAGGGAGGGAAAGCAAGAAACGAAAGCTAGTACCTGCTGGTAAGACGATCGAGATTCTCATTTTATGCAAACGTAGCCGATATCTTGCAACTTGGAAGTCGTGCACTCTTCGCTAGTTATCTGGAATAGCTCGTTACACCTGCATAGGCGTATCGCAAGCGTGAGAACACGCAATCATCGACGACTATTTTTCGACCAATCTTTCGCCCTTGGAATCGTTTTATTATCGCCGAAAGAAATGGAAATCCCTTTTATCGTACTTTCAATTGCCGTTCCTTCCGACAGCCAAAATCTCGTACGACTGACACATGTTGGAAAAATCGACGCGAGATTCCCTACATCGACACGCGAACATCTTTCGAAAAGGGAAAGAAAATAGTGGGTTTTTTTATCGCGGGAATTACCACGATATTATTCGAGGTACTGTGTAAGGAGGTACGGTTATTACGGCAGTTATTGCGAATTATGGTGCTACTATGTGGAACAGCGACATTCTCGCGCCGTCCATACAAATGCAGGTACGAGAGTGGAGAGTAAAGGGGCCGGGAGAGTGTGCCGCCTTTCTTGCCTATACTTCTCGAGGCTCGTTATAATAGTAATCGATAAGTAACTCAGCGTGATCCTACGTGCGGCTAATGGACCGATTTAAAGTGTAGGACGCGATACGAAGCCAAGTCGAAGTAAAGCAGCCATCGACACGTGGACGAATAGCGACGAGAACTCGGCAGAAGCTTTTGAAACAGCATCGTGTTCGTCGACAATCGAATTTGTTACGTGACATCGAGCATCGGTGAACTTGACGAGAATTTTTATTTCCACTCTGAACAGAGACTCTGAACGAGCAAGGTTTTCCATTCGCGTTCATAGAATCTCCGGTCAATCTTTTAATAATACCAATACTCTGCAAATACTCGTTTACCAACTATTATTTATCGTGATATTAGAGAATTGACCGACTAACAAACTACAGATTAGGCAATTTTCTTCTTAGAATCTTTCAGTTTAAACTCTGGTAGAATCGAGCAAGGATCGATTCTATCGTAATCGCTGTATCATACTAGCCTCTACTTAACCAGACACAACGATGTGTCTCCTTCTTCCGCGTGTTATCTTTTACACCCTGAACGCCATATTCCGTAAATAGGTAAATAAATAAAAAATTGCTGGGTAATCGCATCGCAGTTGGCCGTATCTAACGGGATAAAAGTTGACGAAGCAAGCTGCTGTACGCTACCCATAGGCAAATGGAGTCGGAAACGACGGATTGATCGCGTCTCTTTGGAGTCGCATTTAGAAAAAGACGCGGCGTAGCGACGCAACGTTAATCTTACTCGGCGACAACGTTACTTCGGCCTCTTTATTTTCCAACTTTCGTCTTTGCCGCATCTCCCGCGGGACAGACTCCCCTCGGTTTCACCCTCGGAAAATGGTAGTAGACCCTTGCCTTGCAGAAGGCAGCGATCCATCATAAATTTAATATTCGAAATTTCAAGAATGTTCCACACGCTTTGGGGGCCATCCGTTTCGACCGACGATATAAATTCGCCCGATAATATACTAGCAAGTACAGTTAGTCGCGTTGAAAGACGAAAGTCGCGTTTCATCTTTGACGGTATAGAGCAAGGAAATTGTGCAGCGTGAGCGCGGCAAATTCAGGGTATCAAGAACGCCAGAATGCAGCCGTATGTTTAGCAACATCCGCAAAATTTAATTATTTAGGATAAATTTATTTTGCCGGAGAATTGTGCAACCAAAATATTTCCTGCGCCGTTTGCTTCCTTCTTTTCTTTAACCTTTTTCGCTCATTATAAAGCTTCCGCAGCGAAGGAGAAGTACTAAAATAATTCAAACGAAGCGTTATATCCTACGTTTAATAAATCAAACTGTCACGAGGGGTATACACGAATTTCTGTTCGTGGATTAGTTGTAATTTTCGAGAGCGGGACTGTGCATTTTCCACCTGGGAGAACTGCATAAGTGGATTGTAAATTTGTTCCGTCAATACTATTATCTTTTGATTAGCGCACCTCTCTCGCGACACGCCGCACGCTAATTTAGCAATTCAAAAGGAAAATGACACAGAGAGGCGAAACTACCTCTAGATGGTAAAAGGTTTATATCTCCCTATATATTTGCACATTACAAATGGTTGATCAAAAGACTTTTCGTGTCTCGACTTCGTACAACCGTCCGCTCTTTGAAGAAATGTTTGCTCAAAGAGTGTGCGTAAGTTCTTGCGACACCCACGGTGCAGTTTTCGTAATTTCGCGAATCGTAATTTCGAAATCGGGCAGGAATAATCGGAAAGATTATCTCTGGCTTTTCCACGTTACCATTCGCCGACAACGGAAAGAAGAAAAGTACATATACCCGATATCTACTATTCCCCTTTCGTGCTTATAAAACGGGGAGTAGGGTCATGCATATGCGATGTAATGCATTTACGCCTTCGCATATAATAGCTGCTACGTTATAACAACTCCTTTTCAAAGTACACCGACGTTTTCGCGTATTTTATTTACCGTGGAGCGGATTTAGCGAGCATAGACGACCATAAATTCCCGCTATTTTCAAAATCGTCGAAAGATTCGGGCCACGGCGAGTACGAACGCAACATCGGCGATCGAGAAAACCGCGAACCATTTCCTCCGTCCGTTCGAAACAAGCCCTTTTTTTCCCCTCGAATATATACGTCAATTACACCGATTTCGCATGTGCGAGCCCATGTCTGATGACACTTCGAACTAGATGGGAACATCGAATTGCACTTCGGTTCCCCATAAATTCCACCTCGGTCGAAGAGGGAGAAACGGCAAATAAAAAGCACAGCGAAACTCGCTGATACGTTCGCGATGTTAGCGTCTTCGTTCGACAGATGGTTACCACCTCTTTAACAATTTTGTCCAATATCGTTTATACAATAATAATTTATAACGGTAGATCCTTTCCTCAGTACCGTTTCGTCGATAGATTGAAAAACGCTTGAAAATCGATTTGCGAGAGACGATGTAATCGAAGTAAGAGAAAAACAGGTCGAGCGTCGAGGTATTCGCCGAAGCCAGACAAGCGTTGGAAGTCGCGCGACACTGCGTGGACGCGTTTCGCGTTCGATGCTACGAGAAAATCAGTTTAACTGCTGAACGAACCTTTGCCGCCTACCATGGCTAATCCCAGATCCGCAGGGAAGTTCACGACGGGGGTGTAAACCCGAGAATGTTGCGGCTAAGCTAACCTCCCTCCGTTCTCTTTCCACCTCTTAGTCACCATCGGCTGGTAGCGTTCGGTACGATACCTGCTGCGAGTCTAGGCCAACCTCCGGCTTATCCCGACGACACTCGTTCGATACCGTAAAAGCCTGCGCGAGGGGGGAGGGGGTGGACAGGAAGCAAGAACGAAACGGAGGAGGATGCGCTGGGAGATGGGGGATGTTGGTGGTTGCAAGCTATCCTACCGCCCTGCCAACCGCCTGCTAGCCGAGGATCGCGAGAGACCCCCCGTCAAGGGATCCCATAAAATAGCTCGAGTAACTTTTTTACTTTATCATCCACCGGTCTTCCCGCCAACCCTGTCGATATACCTGAGCTCATACACCTCTACGTACTACAACGCGACAGTGTGTGCGAGCTTTCTCGCCAAGCTAGTCCAAAGCTGCGAATACACTTACTATACGCTGCGATACTCGCTACGACAACCAGCTATTACATCTTACCGCGCGTTACACAACGTTAACCCTCAACCTCCAACTGCTTCTACATTTGTTCCTTTTTTACGTCCATCATTTTATTTCGTCGTTAATATCGATTTTGCAAGTTTTCGTAACTCAAGCGGCTGGAAAAGCCTTTTCTTCCACTACATCAAAGCCACGAGCACACGTGACACTACGACTACTACTGGCTGTTGCACGGGGAATACGGAAGGAACAAACTCGCCCGTGTTTGCCCCTATGATCTTCGACCGCAGAACCAAAGAATTGATTAACAATTCGGTGAAATTTAACAGGGACGAGGCGAAACGAAACGCGAAATAGAATTAGAAAATTTTTAGGTGGCTGTCGGATGGATCATTTTTTTGCTTATCGATGGGCATGTCACTTTCTGACCATTGCGCGTACGCCATGCTTCGACCATTTCTCTCTCTTTTAGAACCTTCCAGCCATTTCGTCGGTACGTCTACTCTGTCAATTACCGATAAAACAACGTGGAATCGTACGGACGATGGTTCAGAACCGTAACGCAGCCGGACGGAATGTAAATTATCGCATCCACTGCAACGATAAATAACGCGCCGAATCCAAAAAAAGAAAGCAGCGTCGCTGCAGCCGGAATGCCACGTTGAGAAAAAAGATCAATGATTCTAAACGGATCGTAGTAGCGAAACGCGGTAGTTGAAAGAATTTCACGCGCAAACGTATTCGAAGCGTTCCCCGTCCTTGCAAAACGGGCCGCAAATTTTTCGCGTTTCTCTTCATCGTTGCGATTCGATACAAAATATTTCCCGTATCTTCTTGTTCTGCAGTTTCGAACCGAACCACGTGGGAAATACGTTGCAATTCCCTTACTTGGAAAGCCAGAGCAACGATTTTAGTCGTAACTAACCTTCGTAAGGAACGCCTGATGGAAAATTTGCATTTCCTTAACCCGCTCGTATTTCTTGGGTAAAAGTTGCCCAGAGAGAGAGAGAGAGAGAGAGAGAGAGAGAGAGATCGTGTTGCTTGGTTTCACGTAAAGGGGAAAAAAGAGCGTATATACATAGTTGATAGACGCGAAGCTAACGGCGACTCGTCGTTACGTTGGCCAGAGAATGGCGGCGCGTAACGGAAACGAAACACGTACCATCCTTTGATTCCACGATATTCATCCGTGTTACCGCGTGATCGACGACGTTCGAATTTAGACGGTAGCCGAGATGACTATTGATTGTTTTGGAAAGCGACAGGAACAAGGGTACGAGTCGAGTTGAACGAACGCAGTGAAACAGGGCGAGGTGAAAGGGTCCGAGTGACGGGAAAGAAGGATAAATAGATGGATAAACATGGATTCGCATCCAGTGGCAGAGTTTTCGCTGCCTCTATTCTCGAGGATGATTTTTCGCGAACGCACGACAGCAAACGAACCTCCTAGGAAATCTTCGTGCACGACCTGGGCTATTTCCCTTTGCACGATGCAGACAGGACAGACAGGACAGACAGGACGAATCTGCATTAACTATGGATTTCGCTCGTACTTCACATCCCTTTTCACAAGTTCTTTTTGCGGTCGCCATCTCTATCGAGCGCCTCCTTTGACCGTCATCTATAAAAGTGGCAACTTTCCGTTTGCGGGCCGATTGATAGAAGCGGATTATCGAGTACAGCGACACCAACGAATTAAAAGGAGGAATTGATACACTGCTAACAACGGATCGTTTTCCTTTCGTGCAACCCATGAAACCCATCGATTCGAAGATGAAAGATGCTCGTTGGAGATAACGAACGGAATTCATTCGAATCTCGCGTATAACGTACCTAATTTTTACATCTCGTCATGTAAAAATACTCGCATCGTGTCACACAGTATCTCGCTTTGAGTCGCGTACATATCATCGACGGTTGAACTTCGAGCGAACGAAATTCGCATTAGCCGATCCGAGTCAAAATCAGAGATTACGACGTAATTAATTGCCTGAAATACAAGGGATATGTCATCGTCATTTTGGAGTCAGCATAAAGCGCGGCTGAATTAGCGGGTATCGAGGCGACGGATTACCGTGTAATGAGCGCGATTACCATGCAACTCGAGTCAATGGTCGCACGCGATTTATCATCGAATCGAAATTCGACTCGTCGGCAACTCGTTGCTAGAAAGAGAACGATCGCAGTACTCGAACAAAGTGTGCGCGATGTGACAGAACAGGTGGGCCCACGAGGCGTTCACCCTGGTCTGTACGTCGAATTTAGTAGCAAGCAGTCTTAATGTCCATAAAACGCTTGGTTGCTTCCCTTGCGTTCGGTGCAACGATTTTACGTGGCTGCAAATCGGTCTCTTCGACCCTCCTTTTGGTCCAATGCGATCACGCGCTACCTGACATCGTTTCCCGACTAGGATCGTGCGTTTTCGACAACCGATAGCCGAATTTGACGATGCGAGACGCGATATATACGCGTGGCTTTTACGAGCCGCTTGAAACGCAACCGTTAGCAAATTCGGAACTTAACGGCATATGGTCGACCATGCGCCAATTCGTCGCGCACTAAAACTAAACGCATCGGAAACGTTTATGTTTGCCAGCCCGCGTACACATACACTGCGACACAACTGCGACCTGCGTTTCGTCGCGTCGTACGACGAACACGCTCGTTATTTGACCGCGGCGAAGCTCAGAGCGCGCATAATTACTCGCTGTTTCGAGGGACGCTCGAGTTTTTTAAACGCGACCAGGGAGTTGTAGCCGTTTAACCATTACGTGATCCTCTTCTTGCTTTACGTACGTATACCGTCGTCATTCATGCCGGGTTAGTTTACAAATCTGGCCCAACCAAACAGTCGTTGACGTTCGAGCTTGCAAACCTCGAACAAAGGCACGTCGCACTAACGCGCACACTTTTACTTTTTTCTTGTCCCCTTTCACGGACGCGCGACGAAAAATTCATCACTCTCGTTTTACGTGCAACGACAGAACGCGTATCGCGTTACAACGTTTTTAATATCAATTAACGCGATCAAACGCATCGAGTCGAGTCGTTAACGTTCAGAGTTTAAAATATCGATGCTTAAAGGACGCGGCTCGTACGAACGTCGATTGTACGCGTCGAAAGGCATTTAGATCGCTGCCAGTGATCTAACGGATGCACGGTTTTGCACGGTTTTGCACGGGTTTGCACGTGCAACGCGTGCACGATTCTTGTTCAGAGTTCTTCACAAACATCCGACACAATATCGTTACACGAAGAATCAAACACTCGGTGGATAATTGGAAACAATGTTCACGGCAATGTCCACGAAAGTCTCTGAAAAGAAGTGGATTTCTCTGGTCGATTACTCACCACCATTCTGCGCAATAATCGGGTCGATAGCCACCAACAGGACGAGGAAGATAGGAGTCATATTGACCACCCTCTTTCCCGTCTTCCCTCGGTCTCCCGTGATCACTGCACACTTAATACCACCGTTGCAGCGTTCCACCTATGAAAAAACAAATCACGCTCGTCATAACATACCACCTTCACACCGCTGCGCTGGACGATATCTTCGGTAGGCCGAAGACGACGATTTGGATCCACCGAGCTCTTCCGAGCGTGTTGCTTCACGATAAGCTGCTGATTAGAACAACAACGAAACAACAACGAAACAACAACGAAACAGCAACGGAAAAGATTCGTTCTCGAGCTGTGCGTTTATACGATCGCCTAAGAATTCGCGATGGATGGGTATTCCGTTGCTCACGAATCACTCCTCGTGAACGTTTCAGCTTGTTGGCGTAACGCGTAAAAAAATACTATTTATTGGTGCTTCGTTCGTAGGTGACAGACAAGTACGGACAAGGGAAACGGAAACGCTTATTCAGCGAAAATCGAACGTAACTATCGACACGCGCCATTTACTACCGGCACGGCGTTCTGTATCCTACGTAGAAATGCGAATCTCGCGAGCACGCTCACACACGGCCAAAGAAAAAAGCGACGAGTTTTTCACCAGCATCGTTAACGATCGTACACTCGTTCGTCGACTGGTGACGAGATCGCATCGAATCGTTCGTCTATTCACATTCTCCCATTCGCACGATGGATTTTCTTCCTGTTTCCTCTCGCGATCCTAGAAACATCGATTTCAAAGACGACGATGCCGAGCTCGTTTCCAAAAAGTAGCCTGTCGATGTATTTCCCCGGGGATCAACGCACTTCTTTTCTGTTTCCTGCCATCGTTTCTCGGCTTCTCCGCTTTACGACGAATTCTACTCCTGCCTCTCGTTATTTCCACAGTGATTCCAACGACCGACACTAATAAGGTATATACCGTGATAGGCGAGGAAGAAGATTGAAAACATTCGTCTTCTTCCCGTATTACCCTTCCGCTTCTTCCCGCAACCTTTCAACATTCCCTTTTCCTTTTTCGTCCAATTTCAACTACCTCCAAACGATTACCTGTACTCTTTCTTTCGATGATTCCACGACCATTCCATATTTTGCACCACTTTCCACTCGAAAGGTGATCCTTCCAACAGTTTTTCTTTAAACTTTGCTAAATCTGTAAACGTCTGCTCCAGTCGTGTCTCCTCGGTGTTACATCTCTTGGCTGTTCAATTCTAATCTCTCCTCTGCCTTTTCGCTCGATTTACCATTCATCACGCTCATCTTCATCTTATCCAGCCAAATTTCCCAATTTTAGCTACCTTTCCTTCTAACTCTCTGTATTTCCTCGTACCAATTTCTCCAACGTAACGGGTACCATTTTGACACTTAAAATTTGGCAAATTTGTTAATCCAGCTACTTGTTAAAAATTCAACCCCTCGAGTATCGTTCGACGAAACGACGAATGCGTAACCTTCGACGAATCAAATTTCAAGGAATCGTCAGCTACTCGAAACGCGATGGGAAACTTTACGGAAACGGTACTGCCTTTGCGCGTGTCCTTTTTCCCTCGATTCGCGTCATATCCTCGGCAAGCCTGTTTCCTTTTCGCTTCTTTCGTTGATCCCGAGCCTCTAAGAACTACGAGCCTCTAAGAATTTTTACGATTTAAAATGGCTGGAGTTAAAGCGATTGTGCGCACAACGTGAACCATTCTCACGACTAATAGCTCGCTTCTGCGTTTCTTGGATTCTTGTACGAACTGTTTGCACCCGTTTCTGTAGAATTTCAATGCCGAGAAGAAATTCGCGCGTCCCAAACGTCAGTCACAAATTCCAACACGATATTCGTCACAGGAACACCTCGGACGTTTCCACGATACGAGAGAGAAGAGCAGCAGGAGGGGAAGAAGAACACGTGCGAATCTTGCCGCAAACTCAAGGTTAAATTGCAAAATAGCCTGCGATATTATAAGATCGCGTTGAGGGTAGTTTTCTGAACGCGCGCTGCGGCTTGACTGACTCATCCCCATACCCCCCGACGATACCCCCTCGCGACCTGCTGTCGAACGATGCGCAAGCGCCATACCCCCTCTGACGCCGACTTCTCAGTACGAAACGCCTATGAATTCGCGCCGACCAAATTTTCAATCGCTTTGAATATTCCGTCTCTTTAGAAAAATGTTGACAGAAATCCGACGCTTTGAAATTCAACTTTAATTCGATTTTAATTCGGGCGCGATCGAACGATATTCACGGAAACGAACTACGCGCTTGATACCACGGCCGTTCAACGACGCGTAAGAAATTCCGAACAAACTCTTTTGGCAGCTTGGAACGACCAACGATCGCAACGAATATTCGTTTCTCATTTCTCGATATTCTGAAAAATATTCTGAGAAAAAGGGAGAAAGTGAACAAACGACAGAGTGGATACGAGAAAAGAAGAAAAGGAGAAGAGAGTGGCGTAGAGAGGGTGGTTTCGGCGCTGGTTTAAACGCGACGCATGCGTTCCCCACGCGAGAGGATGTCCGGGGTGAGCCGTCGCCGTACTCTGGCCGACGTATCGCAGTTTCTAGCTCGATGTTTGTCCGCGTGGTACTCCCAGGGACGGTGCTGCTCGTCCCAACCACGAGGGTGTCGGAATACAAAACACCCCGAGAGACTACGCAATTCGGACCGCTTTGAGCTCGACGAGGAAACGAGAGAATACGCGCGGCACACGGACAACTTACGAGTCGAGAAGAAAGTACTTGTATCGATACATCCGGCAACGAGATCTTCGACGCTTGCGCTCCTGGGCCAACCGACCAAAACTTGCCACCGGTTTCTTTCTTTTTCCTACTTCGGCGCCAAGCTCGGACCCTTCGTCGTTCAACTATGGAACTCGCAAGGCCCCTGGGAGCACGGCAAGCTTCTACCCGAAGTAAACAGTTCGACAAGGAAACCCTCGCCGTCACCGTGATACTATTTTCGACCGGGTAAGTGGCCAATCGTGTGTACTTTCGAACACTTTTTTCTCTTTCGCCTTTTCTCTTGTCGTTCATTATTAACGCGTTGCTAGGAATTGTGTCGATCAAGCCTTTTTTTTATCGTTTCTACCAAAAAAAAAAAAAAAAAAAAAAACCAACCTCGAGCCGAGAAACGCGAATTTGTTCCGTCAATTTGAAACTGAAATAAAACCAAATGGCAGGATTTTGATAGGAGGTTTTAAACGACGCGAAGCTGAAACAACGAAATCGATGACACGACGATAATCTGATGCTATCAACCGATCGTTCGGGATAAACGATCGATATTTACGATATTAAGGCGAAAGTAATCGACTTAATTTACGAGTGTATAGTCCCGTACTCGTTCGGCTACCTCCACAAATTCACTCCTTTAACGTCAGCTGTCGTCGCTTTCGTCACACTAGGCACCTTCGTCTAACTGAGTACATACACCGATTCGCTGCTGGAATATTGGATGCGCACTCGAGAGCATGCCGAACGAACCGCGTAACTAATTTCCAAGCAAAGACGAGACGAAATTACTTTTGCTTCTGATCGCCGAGCCCGCGAATTTGTTCCGCGAGTAAAAGTGCTGCCTTTGTTTCTTTTTTTTTTTTTTATCTTCTCTTAACCATCGTTTACGACATGGTAAGCAACGGGACGAGGAGAAAAGTATCGCAATGGAGGGTCGAAGCGACAAAGCTAATTAAATCGTCTAGCGTGCCGGCGATAAGACCACCACAGTTGGACGATTAGACGTTTATGACTTAATAATAATTTATCCATTAGCGGTCGTGAAACAATAATGCGTTATGTCAACGATTCAGGCTTCTTTCTCGACGCTAAAACGGCCGACGACATTTGTCGAAAATATACGAGAATTCGAAAGTTCGATAAGACAGCGTTTCAGATTCTAAAAATCGTGAAACGGGCGCGCTTTCGCTTCTCTCTTCGCTTTTTTCTTCTCAATCTCGATTTTTTCCATATTGCACGTGGAAATAAAATAGGAAGGAAGGAACCAGCGGACTTTGAGTCAGAGATATAAACAGGTCAACGTAACTTGGCAACGGAATCGTTGAGAAGAACGGGAAAGGACGAGGAGAAAAGATGGAGAAAGACGAGCACCGTAGCGTATCTCCGGAGGGAAAAGCGTGTTCCTTTGCTCCTGGTGATAATAAAAAATTCCAAGGTACGCGTAACTTAATTTAATATCGTGGCCAGTGCACCGTGACCCGATGATAAATCCCTCGGTATCTCTGACCGCGCCGTTTCTATTCTTCCATTCTAAAATCTGCCTACTCTTTCCTCTTACTCGAACAAAAGATGATGGTCGGAATAAGAATAACCAGGAAGTAGCGTGGTGCGCCACTAGGCAAGTCGAGCACTTAAATTAAAGCGAAAAGATCGGCCAAGTACTGCAGGAAATAAGAAACGGCTGGCAAACGATCGAAGCGGGATATCATCCGGTATCGAGTCGACTGCGTAACGTCGTTCTTTGCTTATATCCTGTGTAACTAAACTCGTCGACTGCGCTGTTTTTACGAGCGGGTCGTCACAGAAATACTGTATAAAGAGGCGAAGCTTTGTTCTCAGTTGGGAATGCTCTTCGACGGTGAAAAACGTTGCCGAAAGGCATCGACTGATATTTACGCGCGTCATCCGATAACGTTTACGAGAGATTTTCCATGTTTATTTTTTGCGTTGCGGGTCACAACGTTCTGATGCGATTATCTGGAATTACGAATTTATAATCCAGATTAACGTAATTCTCTGCACTTACAAAGAGTCGGCCACTGCATCGAACGGATCATATTATTTCGTTGCAACTGCAACTGAATTACGACTCCTGAACTACGGGCTGGCGGTAATAATATCGCGTTAATACGAAAAGGTGTCTTTTCTTTCTCGTTTATTATTCCTTTTCGAAAGGTTCCGTCTTTCGGTTTCGATCCACTTTCGGAACCATGTCGTGCATCGTCGCTGGAATTTTTCGAACTTCCGTACGTGTACGTGTTGGTACATTTGCGCGTCTGTGTACAAAGAGAAAAAGAAAAAAGAAGGCGAGAGAAAGAGAGAGAGTGAGAGAGAGAGCGAAGAGGCAAACTGGATGCTGGTGATGCCGGGAACGGCGGCCATGTAAAACGTCGCGGGACAATCGTACATCGTGCACGTTCTAGTAACTTATGAATAAACATTTCTTGACGCCATCCAGTGGAAAATTACTCTCGGAAATGTCCCTATCCTTCCGCCTATTCTTTCTTTTGGTATCTCTACCTTTTTTCCTCGCTGCTTTCTTCTCGCCGCGCTCTCGAAAAGCGAAATTCCCCTCTGTCGTCCGAAACACTGGAAAGACAGTCGATCCGACTTTTCATCGTCGTCGTTCGTCGCGAAAACGGAAACCGACGAAATCGAATTCGCGGTCCGCGATAAAATAATTTGAGTAATTCAACGTTCCACACACACACACACGTGTGTATATATATATATATATATATGTTTTGTTGTTTATAAATTGCAAATCAAGTTCGTTTTATGTAGACTGTTAGTTTGGCATCGGGGACCGCTTCCGCGATTAATGTTGACACGATTTGGGTCGCGTTTGATAATTAGTTGATCGTCACGTTGATATATAATACATATAGCGCTTGGTGCATCCTCTGGACGTGGTAAAAGTGAATTTGTCTCGTGTGCTATCGATGTACTTCGGTGTTGATTTATTAAACAAACTTGGCTAGGGGGTTTTGAACTGAATCCGATATAATAATAACGTAGCATTCGCTACAAATTTCTGTTTCACAAATGTCTAGCGGTTAAATTGAAATGCAATTCGAGCGACGCAATAAACCGTGACTCCGTGCGAAAATTAAAAAATCACACCGTCGAATCCGTATGTTTCACTCTTTCAAAGTAAATTAAACGTGTTCAATTAGCGATTTCTCCGGTTAAATATAATTTACCTTTCAACAATTCGTTAACCTTCTACCTTTGGTTTAGCGTACCGATAATTTATTTTCTGCCCAGTTTATTCGCGAATGTAACGACAAGTTTCGTTCTCGACAAAGGCACGCTCTATTTGTATGTAATTCTAGTGCGTAATTCGCAACTAATATAACAGGAATACGTAATAAGCAAGCGGATCGATCGATCCGTTTGTGTTTAGATTTCGAGTAGGAGAGCTTTGTGACTTGTCGGTTGCCGATCGAAAGTGCCGTTACACAACCGAAGATCGCTACGCTCTTGATAACGTTTCCAGCACTCGAGTGTTATCACGCGGCAAATTTACAGTAATGAAGCACGTAGCCGCGAGAACTAATATGAAAACGGTGAAAATTCGACTCCCGCCGAGAGAACCAACCGTTCTTTTCCCTCCAACCCTCGCTCGCTCTTTCCCCCTTTAATGGCCTTGATCACGAAACCAGTTAAAAATCTACACTCGCCCGAGCACGGAATCGTTTCTTCTATAAGGAAATTCACGGAACCCGCCCAAGGGAAAGATTTCAAAAGTGACCGTGTCGTTATATCGATGGAGTTGCTTTAATTGGCGGAATGCCCTTTAATTGAATCGGTAACTAGTAATCGAAGAGGTGCGTCGTCTTCCCGATCGACGCCAATTACCTTTGAAATCTAAACTACAACACGCGGTACGACGATCATCGACCACCTACGACGAGAAAAAGAACGTAACGGTAAGAGTTGAAACGCGAGAAAGTCGTGAATGTGTCGTAAATGATTCGTCGATGCTGCTACTACTTTTGTAAACGGCAAATGAATATCCACTCCGAGCCAAGTTCTTCCATCGACGGTGATTCAAAGAAAAGCTGATTTGGCGAAGTGCTTGAAACCAAGGAACGGTGGATAGTCGGTAACGAATCCTCCTTCTTCCATGCTCGGTACTTAGAAACGCCGCACCTCGAGACCGAGACCGAGGGCGAGAAAACGAACGGCAAGGACAGAAAAGGAAGGCAAAGACAGAGAAGGAACGGGACGTAGAAGGAGGAAATATCTCCTGTCAAAGGCGACTGTAAGGAAATTTTCGCGGAAAGGAAAAATCTGTAACTCGACGAGAGTAGTGCAGAGAATCCAATTGTCAGTGGCAAAGGGACCACGCCGTACCATCGTTGCGATGCGGATCGGGGCAGATCGAAACGAACCGAAGTAGTCTGAAGTTTTCATGGTTTCGAACGGACGAAAGAAAGACATTTCTCCTCCTCTTTCTCGGTTCTCGGCCCAGGGAGCAGAGGATCGGACAAATCAAGCGTCTGTCAGATATACCTTCGAGACACGTTAACAGTTTCATTACGATTATGTCGTTAGCCTTATTTTCTGAAAATTGCCAAACGATCGAGAAATACCAGATTTTACACGAACGCTACGAAAGAGAACGTAGAAGTTGTCGTTTATTCCGAACCTTCTTTAGATCCACGCTGTCGTTTCTCCTTTATTTCACGAAGCATCGGCGAAAGCATTTAGTTCGTTTCAGCGTTTCTATAACGCTGTCTATACTCGAATACAGCAACTACAACGCGCTACAACGCGCTACAACGCGCTACAACGCGCTACAACGCGCTACATGGTACGCACAAACATACACACGTAAACGATTTCATCCACAAACAAACGAACTCGAATCCCTCAGTCCTACCCTTTCGTCGGCTCCTCGTTCATTTGGCTTTCCGTTTACCGCTAGATGGAGATCGATACAGGGGGCAAACGTTCGTACGATGCAACATTAATCAGATCGGTCCCGAACTTCTGCCAGTCTTTTATCCTCGACGTAATCAGTCTCTTTCCTCGGTAGCGAGCGAGAGATTTGAAAAATTCCAGTCGGATTAGAAAGTCTCGTACGACGATGGTGTACTATTGGTCCGCGTGACTACGTATCGAGCAGTAACGGACGCGATGAAAGCGTTGTTAATTTCGCAATTTTCTTGAACGTTGAAACGTTGAACGAGCTAACGATAGGACGATAGACGATAGGGTCGTTTTATTAAATTTCTTTCCTGCACAATTAAGTACAATTATGTCGGTCATTACCGTTTCGAGGAACGAGTAAGTTCGCAAAGGAATGAAAATTTCAGCGTACCGTGACGATTTCCCGTGGCTACGGAAAAGACTAATTAAAAACTGGCGTCACTTTCAAAGATCGACCGTATAAAAGTTTCGCTGTTTTGGCAAAGACCCAACCCAAACACATTTAGCAAACGAGACGAAACGATTTTTATACGTAGGTATATATTTGAGTAATGCGAAGATTTAATGACTTTGATCCGCGTGTACGTTCGCACGTAGCCAATGTGTAACCAAGTCCCTTTCATATCAAACGTTTGAAATCCTTAATTCGCTTCACAGGAAACAACCGTTAAATTGGACATTTCATTAAAATTTAGAATGTGCCGAAAAAAATAACGAAAGTATAGTCGCTGGTATTTTCGCTATATGTATTACGTTTTCATACTCGCTAATGGATTTGGTGATCTCTATTTTTTGTATCTCCGTATCGCTTTATTCGATTAAAACAATACTGCAACATTTAAACAGAGCGAAGCTAGTGTTTCGATAACTTGCGCTAGAATGTATTTAACTTGCACGTTGTTTCCAATGGACGCCACGATTACAGAATTGCGGCTATAAATCAACAGATGGAAAGTTTCGTTTGGCCCCGTTGATTCAAGGAAAGCGCATTCGATTAATCGTGACGATCGCGTATCGTTCGCGAAAAAGTCCGCAGGTCTATGAACCGTACTGTATAAAAGCGCGTAAAATGGCAAGCGCGCGTGCATTTCTCTTGTTTACGCGTTTCCTTCGGCCGTGAAAGGACGAAATACAGAAGTGGAAGTAAAGGGAAGTGGATGATACTGAAATGCAAGCTCTTTTCCCGTTTTTACGCGTTATTCCTCGTTTCCTTTCCACTTACGCTTTTTATCTTTGCTCCCCTTTCTCGCACCACCCTTCCTATCTCGCCTTCATCTCGTTCTCTCGTCTCGACGTGTCACTCGTAACAAGACCCGACAACAATACTCTTCCCTTTTCTTTGTTCTGAAATTCTTTGCTCGGTTGAGGCTTTGTGTACTCGTCATCCGTATTAATTAAAAGTTTTTGAAGGCCCCTCGTATCCACCGTTAGTGCCTCGAAAATACAGACAACAACGACTGCAACGAATCGCGACGCAACTCAGCCGCCTTCTTCTTCTCCTTGCTACACAACGTGCAATCGTTTCTACCAGACTTCTTCCTCTCTTCTTCCTCTCTTCCTCCTCTCTTCTTCCTTCTTTCGTTATAATCTTGATATTTCCTTTCGAGTCATCTCGAGAACGTCGACCTAGTATCTGAATCTTATGCTTCTCGTAGCTATTCTTCTCGCAGCCTGGCTGAACCAAGCCGGCAATGTTGAAAGAAACTCAATGCGTCTTGTCGACTTTGAAAGAGAATCGAGGGAACAGAGGAGAATCAAGGTACTAGGGAAAATTTACGTCAATGACGATCGACAATGTAGATATTTGTACAAAAACGATCCGAACTCGGTGAGAAAAGTACCGGCAAAGTCGGAACCAAACAGATACGTACAATTGTAATTCGTTTTATCTGGTATCTCACTTTGAAACTATGCATTTCAACGTTAGCGTCGGTAGTTGCTCGTTTTCATCCGCTTGTTTTCAAAACTACCATTTCCTGCTGATATTGTAAACTAAATAAACCAGTTAAACGTTATTGAACGTCCGTTTATCAAAAAAGTATGTAATTGTGTATACCAATCAAACCGTTTTCCGAGAATTTTTGAGAAATCATTTTTTTCATATGTTTCCATTACTCCGATACGAGTAAAAAAATTTCTATCAGACTCCGTGCTTTCAGGTCACTTTATTTATGCATTTTGCTACCGTTCGCTCTTTCCGCAAGATCGATGAAAGCCTTTTTCCAAAAACGATCATCATCCCCCTATCCGTGTATTATGTCGTGAAAATCGAAACGTTTCATACAATTCCAAATATTTTTAATCGTTCTCGTTGTACCGAGCTAAAATGTTTTTCGTATACTTAGATCGCTTTCTCCATTCCATACACGATCGCCGCTCTTCAAACATAAAATCATCCTGTTGGCCCTCGCCAAAAGCCCGTTAAAGCTGCTGGTTGGTAACCAACAACGATAGCGAATAAACTATTCATAGCATAAACAATAAGTAAGCGCATATATGCGCCAAGCGATCATTAACCTATTATGCATGCAATATAGCCGTAGTATACTATACCTAACGGGGAGATAACAAATTTTAAATTGCGGACAGTGATTTAAAAGTTATTATCCACAGTTTCGTTCTACTATAACAAGAAAAATCGTTTCGCAGTCGTACGAGATATCGTTGTAGGTAATTCGATCGAACCAGATGTTTCTCGACGCTTTTCAACGAAAGTTGAAACATCTTTCTTTTTCGATTCCTTTCTTCTTTCCAGTTTATCCCTCCACTCTCTCTTCATCTCCTCTTCTCGTATACTTCTTTCTTCGCGTTTTTTATTTCTCTCGTTCGTTTTCCGTCCCAGCCCGCATCCTACGTCAGTCTGACATTGTCAGCCGATCCCAAGCGGAAACTCTAATGGAATCGTACCATCGAACGTTAACCACCAGCGATTCTGCATTTTTCATCGAACATTGACCATTTGGATTACCATGAAATTCACCCCCGTAAAATCCGTCAAAGACTGACAAATGAAAGAACAATTGGATCAAGTTTATCATCGAGTTTCGTCAACATTAACCGTTCGGCTAAAATAATTTAATCGCAGCATTTAGGTAACTCGCCGTGAAGCAATTGTTTGCATGTATGCAAGCACGTGCGTGCACGGGACAAAGAAAAAATTTGAAAAGTAAAATGCAAAAGGAACTGACAAGATAATAATGACCGTAAAGCAGGGAAGAAGCTTTACTCCTGCATGAAAGAATAACGGAGAATCTCGTTATGCGACATCGGCGTGGTCGTTAAACAGGAATAACAACGAAGAATAGTCTTCGCAATTAAAATCTTACACGGGTGAGGCACGGTCGAACGTACCTATTGTTATTAGAAAGGCGAGTATCGCAGTTCTGAAATCCACTACACTTTTCGTCAAAGCCTGTTGGTCGACTAAATAATTCTCTGCTTTCCCGTTTTCCATTCTTCGGAATCTAACTCGGTTTTTGTCAATGAATTTACAGATGAAATGGCGAAAAGTAATTATCGAAGAGACCGTAGGACGAAGGCACGATCGATACAGATAACACTTCACAGATCTTTCCTACGTATGCAAGTCGAAGGCCTTTGTCAAGTTTCTCTTTTTCTTTTCTTCCCCTTTTTTCGTTTCATCATCGAACCGTACATCCCTGTGTGGTTTCGCTTAACCCACATGACCATTGATCCGGGATTTAAGTGCCGTTTCGTGTACATCACGAAGATATCGATACGAGGTGTCACGCTCTTCCTCCGTCTTCTACGTCTCTGCTTATCCCCTTGTTTTATTTTCACGCTTGACGTTCCCCATAAAACGAAGAATTAAAATCGAATGGTAATTTTCCGTGAACAAGGAGGGAATAAAAAGGCAAGCGTATTCTCCACCATTTCAATCGGCACAATAGATATTAACCGTTCGTTCGTCCAAGACCGGCGTTTCCATGCTTTCGTCGTGCCGTCTCATTTAAATCATTTATAGCTACACGGCAACGATAAATACGTACATCGATTTACATACGTTACGATGAAAAGCCAGCAACCACTAAGGTACTTTTCTGTTCGGATCACCTCCACTTGCGTAAACCGAAAAAGCTGATTACTTCGACCGTTGACTGCGTTTTAATGAAGCAAACGAGCCTGGGAAACATGGATGGAAGAAAGAAAAGCCTGGAACGAGCGAAAAATAACAGTTTCCCCTGGCGCATTCGACCAAACGTCTCATCCCATTGAGACTGTTTTTACAAAAGAAACCACGCGCGTTTCCGATTTCCCCGATCTCCATCTATTCAAAATGTGAACAATCCGGCGATAAAACGGAAATCAGGCAAATTGTATTTTCTCCCTAGTTCGTTATACCAAATCCGTCCTGGAGAGGAAACGATATCGTCTCGGGTTTACGCCACTTTGATCAGAAGTCGGAATAACTATTTAACTAAACGTATTAACGAAAATGTGCCCCTGGACAATTTATGAAGAAAGAAGAGATTACAAAATTTCACGGGAAAATTGCAATATATTTTAGAAGCTTTATTAATTACTCGATGAAGGCAGCGGAAAAACATACCCGTCGAGGGTGGAAATGATCGCGTGAATTTAAGAGACTATAGCTGTAAGCCTCTGTCGAGGCAATGATAAAGATGGAAAAAACGAGAACGAGAGGTGAGAAGAAAAGAGAGAAGGGTGCGGAATACAGTGACTGTAGTCGGAGACTTTCTAGTCGTGCCGGTAGCCTTAAAGAATTCATGAAAGCTAAATCATTTTCTTCGGCCGCCTGGTCTCGGTGGAAGCGTCGAGGTTTTCTTAATGTTGCGATATTTTACGAGAAAACTCTTTAAATCTAATATATTACCGACAGTAATTAAATATAAGTTACATCGAGACAGAGGCTGCTGGTGAAGTATAGTCCATCGAAAAGTAAAGGGAATGTTGGGAAAAGGGGCAGCAGATCGGTCAACACTTTGTCGAGCTTCGAGATAGAAAGTTTTGACGGTATCGTGAACGAGACCGACCGTCATTGTCGGCCAATACTTTCGGAGCTAGGTGAATCTACAAAAATGTTCTCCGACTACCTTCCTTTCTCTTCCCTCTAACTTTGTACTCTTCTCTACTGCCACCTGATTGCCTCGACACAACCTTAGACGACAAAGAACGATATTTAACGAGTGTGCTTATAAGTTGATTCTTATCAAAGATATCCGATTGATCAGGAAAATGTCTAATACCGTATATTTTCTTTTGGTGGCGATATTCTTGGAGAAAAGAAAGTCGAGTTTGCAATGAAAAAGTTTCGTTGCATCTTAACCTGCGCTACACGCGTTACAGTCTTTGGAAAAGCTGACACGTCGCGCCGGAAATCAGGTGTGCTACTTGCCGTCTAGTTGGGATTTATGTGTGTCATGACTGCCTGTTGCACGGTAGCTAACTTATACGTGTTAGCCTCGGCCTGACTACAGGTAATCGGAAACATTGATTTTCACCACCTTCACAGACATTTTAATATCTTGGCTTTCTGTTTCGATGGCAACTTCGTTCCACGCTCGGTGTCTGACAAATGCCGATCCATTCTACTGGCGGCTATAAATTTGGCCGAGCTAAAAGCGACTTCTTTCGAGGCGATGCGATGTAACGATCGCTGCTTTTCCTGGAAACTGCTGTGTTTTACAGAAGCTGAGAATCGGCGTGAAAGAACGAAGAAAATTACCTGGCTCCTCGAACGTTAGGGGTGCTGAGCTCTTAATATCTGAACGTGATTTAAGATCTGCGGTTAATTAAATGGAAGCAAAGTGTCTGCATAAAAGAGGAGAAGTCGTTCGCGCAGCAGTAACTTAAATTTTATAACTTTCTTAACGAAACGTTCGTTTTTAGTAGCGTTCGGGATACCTCCGTTTCTTTGCACAGGCTGAAACATTGAAACCATATCTGTCGCTGAGAAGAATTTTGAACGATTTGCACAATACAAAATGGAAAAAAGGAAAGGAGAAAAATCGAGATAGGAAAGAAGACGGGGACGGTTCTAAAAGAGAAGCGAGAAAGATAAATCACGCGCTCATAGCCACAATCAATCCCAGCGCCTAGCACGGACCGCCTTTCGTATCTAAGCCGTAACTTAAAGTCTGGATGGAGGAACATGATTCTTCAGAACCTCGATCTTCCAAGGTTATACGATCCTTTTTTGATTGCCGACGGTAGACCGTCGCTTATATTGGACGAATCAAAGATTCTGTCTTCGAAATTTCCATCTTCTCGCAGGATTATCTCCGATAACTTTCAGTACTTGTCAATCGCCTTCGTCTCCCTTTCCATTTTATTATTTTCTCGCCATATGTTCGTTTACATTGCGTCGTTCAAGATATATCCTGATAATGTAGCTACCTATACACCAACGTTTCCCCGCAGATGAAAACTGAAACGCGGGCTTTGCGGCCTCATCTATTCTCGTTTGCGTTTACTGCGCCATAAATTTCCCTACAAACTGATCGATCGAACGGCCAAATCAAAATGAAACGTAAGCGGCAAAACAAGCGTTGTTTTCGGTTACACCGAATTTTAACACCATTCGATTATCGTGTATAATTTCACAAAGATAATGTAATTAGTAAATAAGATCGGCTCAAAGTTTAGCTACGTGTTTCGGTCTCTCTACATTTTCCAATCGTTACACACGTACGCGTGTGTATCGATATCGAAATAGATCAAGATACGAATACGAATTCAGCAGCACCGACTGCCGCGCTACCACTCGTTCGTAGGTATCTAAACGTGCTAATTTTTGCAACAACGTTCCTGCCAGTCTAACGTGTTTCGATCCTAACGTTCACTTTTCGTAACCAGGAAATCCGTGGATAAAGAAAATGTTGAAACCACTGTTTTCGAATCAAAGCATCGAGTATCGCGGACAGAAGAAAAATAACGATGATATTTTCGAATAAAGGCTACACGAAATTGTGGAATTTCAGATTAAATTTCATATTGCTAAAAGTTGTGTAAATTAGTAAAATTCGTGTTACTCGCGCAACAACAAATTACAATTATCTAAAATACAAAGCAAAATTAATTAGTAATATTCATATTCTGTCTGGAATTCCTTGCTATCCGTTGCTGCAGATTATCATTACTAACGCTGTTTTAATTCCAATTAGTTCTTTGGAATGTCGACAAGAAACGTTTGAAAAGGTTTCTTGTATGTAAAGAAAAGAGCAAACGTCGAAGATCAAAGCCTCCTTTCCCTTGCGTCACTTCGTTATACCTTCTTTTAGAAGTACGTATATCGACTTACATTTTGAATCTCAGCTAATTGGATGTACTGGTTTGTTGTACTTTCGATACTATACTAATATTTCAAGCGGATCTACGAGAATCGAACGTATCGTACGGCACAGAGAAAAATTCATGCTGCGAAAAACATGACGCGACACGTATGAACTCTGAACTAGTGGAGAAACCGTCGGCTCGTATAATTTTGTTTGTTTATGGCCGTGCTGCTACTCGATTTTTCACCCCTAATGGACGCGCGCCAACTGACAAACGGCCCCACCCGTCCTTTTTTTTAGATAGTCCGTCCTCCCCTTCCAACTAAGAGAACCAATGCCGTCAGCTTATCCTACTCGCTTAGTTAACGTCCGACCTAACGAATTTTCAACGAAATACACCCGCCGTAATTTATAGCGAGTTCGATGCATCTACTTACGACGAACAACGAGAGAAAACGTCTTCTTCCGGAAGAAAACGTGTACACGTTTAGACGTAAATTCGACGAAAACTAGGAAATTTCTTACGATAAAACACGAGTAATTCAGGGAAAATATTTTCACAGAGAGAGAGAGAGAGAGAAACGAGAAACACACAGGGAAGAGAAAAAGACACAAACTCCTTAAAAAACGAGTCAACCAGCCACCCACGCAACTTTAATTTCGCAGCAGTATCGGCTTGTAGCATCGTATAACGCTGGCATTTAAGCTGCGTCGTTGCATCCAACACTAAATCATAAGATATTAGAGGATGTACCCAACCCTTCCTATTCCGGACAGCGGCCCCTTGCTCGAATCCTTCGCACCTTCCTGACCCGACCAAGGGTAGAACCAATTTTTCTCTCAACTGTCGCGCCGAGTTACGAAGAAATGAAGCTAGCCTGCTCTCTGCTACCTTCTGTCTGCCAGCCTGTGTCTTCTTTTTCTCCTTTGTCCTTGAGTTCCCTCTTTTCTTCAGTTCTTCGCTTCTCTTTTCTTCGAAATGAGTTTTCCTTTTGCGTCACAATCGTTTGCGCGAGACAGTCCCTTGTTTCGACGACCGACTAACCCATCGTTCCCGTTACGAATGTCTTTTCACATCTGTCTTTGCTTATTTCTCTAGCCATTTCTCGCCGATTTTCCAAGCGAATTTTGCGCCTTAACAAAGCACGATAACATCGAAGCACCGGTACCTATCAACGAAAAACGCCTGCAACGTAACTGTTGCACGACGATTTAACCCTTTCAAAATGGGTTTTTCTATTAACAACGAAAGCAATCGTGGCAACACTACGCCCTAAGCTAAAAGCACAGTTGATCGAGCATAATTACAAAATCTTTTAAATTCCATTCTTCCTATGCGTTAACAGAACAGAACTCGGCGATGTTAGAGAAATTTAAAGAAATTAGGACGGTCCTGTATTTCGATAATTATAACTCAGAGCAATTTTTCTAACGTATTGTTCTATTCCAAGCGAAAGGGCTAAGTTCAATCATCCTGAATCTGCTAGTCAGCCTCGATCTTTCTAAGCGACTGTGATCGACGCGATTGTACAGAGACACAAATCTGGAAACTTCAGGAGCAAATAAATGTAGCGATTGTGCGTACAAGAAGTACGTAACGAAGAGAAGATAAAAATAACGGAAGAACGACAAAAAGAAACGAAGGTGAAGAAATAATAAAAAGGAACTCGTCGAGTTTCTTTTTACGTCCTTGATCATTTTATGCCTCTGCGTGTTTTTTAAGACATTTTACGAAAAAATTTGCGGTCAAAAAATTCAGGACAAATGCAATGGTAACGAAAGACACGCAAGTCCTGCAACAAACTGCGGGTAATAATACTTTCTGTATCGTGTCGTATCAACGTGAAAGCTAACGTTTGTTTCGGGAACAATCAAAATCTTAAAGATAGCGGGATATCGTATATCGTGCTAGTTCACAGTATAAGGAACATTGAGATGCCGAAACTGCAAGACATATAAACCTACGTTCATACAAGGGAGACGTCGGACGTTTCGTCGTTGCAGTCTCGCCCATTGTGGCCACGGTATTAAATTAAACGCTGAAGAAACTACTTAATGCGCGTTCCATATGCAGATTCACGTCTCCGCCCTGGCTTCCCTAGTCTCATACCAGAGGCAATATAGTCTCTTTGTATCCATTTTATGATGGCTGTTGCCATAAAGCCTTACCACCTAGAAAATATAAGTGCACAAAAGCTACTCGAAGCTTCCTCTCGATCCCTATGATTTTTTACATTTTTTACAACTAAATTTAAACGATAGCTCCTTTGTTCGATCTTCTCCATGTAGATTCGAGCTTGATACTTTGAAATATTTAGATTTACCACTAACAGATACGAATATATGGTCGCTTCTCCAGTTTCCCTATCGCAATATTCGACACATACTTTGCCACTCGATAGAGCTTTCAATTAATTAATTTCAATCGAATCAAATTAATCTTGATATAACGAAAAGAAGAGAATGGAAACAGATTACTAAGATCTAACACGTTACCAAGATTTTCTAAGAATAAAGCAAGAATTTGAAAGACAAACGGGTTTCTTAGCGACTACACAGTTTTCAGGATCGCGAAACTGTAACTGAGTTTTATTATTCTACTTTGAAGACAGTTTCTGGTAGAAATTTAGGCCACGTGTAGTCGGTGAAAGCGCGGGTGAGATTCCGCAGATGCCCAGCGATTGCTAGCGATCAAAGTCACGTAGCCATCGGTTATTGGTTTGATTGTTTGACGCGATAGAGTTTAGAGATAGCAAGCAACCCGACATCGCATTGCTTTAAAGAATAGGAATATCGTTCCTGGAAGAGAGATAGTTACGGAGTAAGGACAGCGAGGGCGCTTTCCGATAAAAGGACTATAAGGAACAGCTCGAAACTTGAGAACTTGGAGAAGAGAGGAATGTCTGAGTGATTCTGCTATGGAGAGACCTACGTGTTTAATAAAAATTTCTAAGGGGCGGGCACATTGAAAATTCTGTGTCGGTGCGAATACCTCTGACAACAAATATCGCGGAAGACCAACGCAATAATGAAATCGAAACGGGGACTTTCATAAATTGGAACTTTTTTAATTTCTTTACCGGAAAACCTTAATAAAAGTTTCCACGATCAATTAGAAATATGCATCAAATTCTTCCCCCCTGTTGATTATACCAGCCAATTTCCTTGCAATTCTAATTTACCATCGATGAAACGTACATTCGAAACGAAATAACAAATATTTCAATCATTATTGTTCGAATCCTGTACTTTCAGGCAAAAAACTGCAACTTTGTCCGGTCTTCCGTTCGCGGAGAAGCCAAATGAACAAGGAAAAACGAAAGCAAGAAACAGAAGAAAAGAAAGAGATAAGAGAAGGAAGAATGGGCTAGTGTTTATCGTGCGATTGCCGAAGGCGGCTATTTTGCCGCTGCACTGTCACCGCGTCGTAACGGAAATAAAAGAAAAACATACTTTCGCAGTTTCCATCGCTTTTCTCTAAACTACCACGGAGCCATTATCCGAGCTACGCTCCCACAGCATTTTATTCCGTGTCTAACTTACTTTTCGTGCTTTAAACCGAATAATTGAACCAGGCTACCGAATCATTCGCATTTCAAAGTACGTATTTTCGCTAGAGCACTCGCTATATTTTCTATTTATTACTCCACTGATATTTGGAAACGAAATATTTCCATTAAGATAACAGTTTTATTCGGCCGTTAACGAGGTTCACGCTAAGTTTTATATATCAACGAAATTAAGAATTATACCGATGTTCGGGAAATTGTTATTGATCGTGAAAGCATAAAAGTTAGATTAACTGGAAGCTAATCGAGAACGTCGCGGCGCCAAACAATTTCAATTTTGCAATCCACTCTGACCTGATTCTAAAGATAGAGGTGGCCTCTTTGCCCTCTCGCCTCATTCTACGAGCAACTGATATCGATACATTGAACGTAAACGTGTCTACGGCGTGGCACATACTACGAAACTCGATACACGAGAAAAGGAAAACGCAAAGAAGAATGCTACGAGAAAGAAGCTGCCTCGAAGGACTAGGAATACGACTATCACCTTCTCCTTTTCCACTTCTTCGCTACTGGATAACAGACGCGAGGCTCTAAGAACGCGCGAAGGAAGCAAATAGAAGGAAAATAGAACCGGAACGCACAAGTGACGAAGATGTTGGATAAAAGCATCATGATTTAGTAATGGCCTCGCTTTTACCTATTCTCTGTGCACTCATAGTCTACTTATAAACCAAAATAGTAGCTTCGTGTCTTACAGTTTCCCTTATTGTACCATAAGGCATAACATCAAAACTTTCGGATCTCACGATCTCACAGTCTCGGTATAATCTGAGTAGGAAATATCACGTTAATGTATCACGATAATATCACGTTTGCCTCTTTTTTTGTACGATCACGTGAGTTAATCAAGTAAAATTACGAGATTTTTAACAAGAAAATATTTTTATTAAATAAGAGCGTTCTACGTATTCGAACGCTCGAAACAAAATCCTGCGGTTCATATTCGTGCGATTAACAATGAACCCATGGCTCTTCTTGTCACGGACGCAAACTTCCATAGTGAGAAATGAACACGCTTTAGGTGTCTGAACTTTGATGTACGCTGCGGGTTCCTGTCGAGCTATACGTATAGTGCACAAATTCAAATATCGGTGCACGCACAGCTCCGTTTATGAAGGAAATAGAGAAGACTAATAAAGATCGCAGCAGGGCGCCTAATAAACTCTCAGCGTATTATGTGATCCTGTAATCCTACGTTCCCCTCGTATTTGCAACTTACGTTTCAATCATTGAAAGATATCGCATCCCAGTTCCGATATACAATAAAATATCTTACTAGATAATGTACAAAGAAACTAATAAGAAATAATTCGTATTGGACAGAGTGGAAAAAAGAATCAAACGTTGTAAAATATTACATTATAAAGTACTGCGTTGTAAAATTATAGCACAAGACTATCGAAACGTGTAAAACGAAATTTAAATGGATTTGAATCTTTTATAAAATTCCTCTGTGTTAAAAATGGAATTCGTCGATTCATTAACGAACATATATGTAGACAACTACATACAGATCGCCTCGCAGTAGAAATTTTCGTTAAGCTATTAACGATTTTTAATAGAGTTATTCGATCTCGCATTCGGGTATTGCGTTCTTTGGCAGATAAAATAGGGAAGAAAGAGAGAGAGAGAGAGAGATATATATTCACCGAAATAGTAGGACGATAATGAGAAACGTCTAATCATAAATAATGTAGCAGTAGAAGACGCGAACGAGAGAAGCAGATAAACGTGTATGTGCGTACTAAATTGGTACATACATGGGTCGGCGTACATTGTGAAACATTTGGTAGCATTGCCCCCGACGTCCTTCCGCCATTCCTTCGAGCGAACCTCTCGTTCGCGTGTTATCTGACTGTGTATCGCACGGGTTAGCAAATGTCTCCAGACATCACGTAGGTAATAGAGATTCTCGAACAAGGCATCAAATCCAATGCTAGGATGCTTCGTATTCGCCTGTTAGGAATGGTTAACGAGACTTAGCTCTCAGTGTTGATAACGACCTTGTGTTTACCAAGCGTACGTAACAATTCAACGTCAAATGCCGTTGCTTTCGTTGAGTTGAAACGTACAAGAGGAATACGAAACGAACGAAACGTCTAAATTCGAAGGTGGTTTGACGTTTTGTGAGAGGAAAATGAATCAACGGCGATATACATGCATTGATCGTTCTAACGATAGATTGTTTGTTAGTATTAACGACGACGAATGTTAGTAAGAAATCGTCGGTAACCATGATTTAATTTCCAGATAGAGAACAATCAATGTTTAGTCTTTAGAGTTTCGTCTACACTGACACACGTCATGCGAGTATCTAGACTTTATAGAGTAACTCAATCAGGTGTGTTGCAAGCATGCATATTTACTCAGAGTCGGCTAATGTTACACACCTATGTAAACTGCGGGTTCTGTTGATCGTACCTGCCTGCAGGTCAAACATCTACCTGGCTTTGAGCAACTATCTGCTCTCTGTTTCCAAATTCCCAGAATCCTAATTTCGCAGTTAAAGGAAATATCGATACAACTTTTCACGAAAAACACGCGATTAACGTTCGCGATAGTTTTGTAAAAGAAACGATCGACTACGTTGATCGTTACACGCACGGCCCTCCATTATACTCTTACACTTCCAAAAACTTCATCCAACTGCGAGACCCCATCTTGCTTTTTCCTACATTTCCCAAACCTTCGGAGAATTTAATAATCTGTGGTGTACGTTAATTTGGTTAATCCTCGCCGTCAATCATACTAAATCCACGTAGATCCCCAGAGACAAGAAAAGCGGGAAACATCGTGCAAGGTGAACAAATAGAGACAGATGTATAGAAAGCTTCGATTCTTACAAACAAGCGGACCTTGATTAAAAAAAGACAGAGGTCTTTGAATTTCGACGAAATAATAGTCAAAATTACGTTGTGTAAGTGTGCCCACGTGTACATAATACATAAATTTACGATATTACATGCAAGAACTGTGTAAGAGAATATGATAACGATGAAACTAGTTTTATTTCCTTTGCTACTCTCATAACGAAATATGGGAGAAAAATTGCTAGATGAAAGGATAAGGCAGAAAAGACAAACCATTAACCAGAGTAAGTTTAGAGCAAGTTAACTTTAAAACCATAAATTAGGTGGAACTACAGTAGACTACTCAAGTCACGAAGAAAAAAAGCAAGGATCGAAGATCTTTCAAATATTCCGACTCTTTTTACCTATACAGAGTTTGAGTAATAAAACAATGCAATAAACCCACGGCACAGGAAACTGCAGTTATTCAAGATTTTCCAGAAACTGCTCGGTATTGTCTTCCAATTGCACTCTTTCTTTCTTCTTTCTCTTTCTCTCCTATACAGCCTTTTTTTATCAACCTAGCACGCTGAATATTAGTTTCGTTTGTAGAATGCACGGTCTTCGCTACTTAGCACGAGACTTGACTCTTCTTCTTTCGACGCTTTTTCTTGTCTGCAGGCAAAGGGCGCGAATAGAGCACGAACGTTCGATTTTACAATTCTCGGGTCCTTCGAATATTTCGTCGAATATTCCCAAGGAAAAACGTAAGTTTGGTTCAGTCGCAAACACGTAAACAAGCGAACGAGAGCCCGGTGCTAACCTAGCGCTAGCTAAAAAGTATTCTTTGTTCTAAAACACATTCTATTTAAAATACTCTACATCAGGCGAAATCGTATGACCGCCGTGAAAGGGAATAGAAAAAAAAACACCATCTCCTCTCTGCTTATGCACACACGTCATAGACTACTGGTCGGAGCGATGGCGGTGAACGTAGTAGAGTTTATTGAAGTATCGCTAATCCCTCGGGACGATCCGGCAGAGTAACGAGGCAGCTGCGTCCTAGCATGTCTTAAAGTACGACCTGACGGACATAGGATGCCATGATTTACTCGACCGAGTCTTGAACCCACAATCTGTAAAGCTTAGCGAGTCTGCATTTTCTGTCCAACTACAACTTCCTAGTTTCGCAAAGCTCGCGATATTAAAACCCATTCATTCTCTTAAGTTTTCCCGCCTCTATCTTCGTTCGTCAACTTCCATACAAGCTAACCCACGGCTTTAAGCACGTACCTTCGATTGATCCTGCAGCAGGGGAAAGAGATACGATCTACCTTATTTCTCAACGAGCTCTTGTACAAGTTTCATCATCGTTCTCTAACCATCGTCGCGAACACAGCGTTCTTTAGGATAGTATCTTCCTCTTGTCTTTTTCTCTTTACAATATTAATTCACCGATACCAGATTGAATTTCCCCGAAGTCAATGCAAAGAGTAAATGCCGGTTTCCGTCGGCTCGAAAAATTTATTCGTAACTGGGTAAATCTCCCCTTAGACGTTTCCTTTCGGAATGAAATCCCTTCGTGGCTTAGTAGGGTAGTTCTCGTTACGCTCGTTGATGCCACGGTTTCCACGGCTTCCACGGTTTTACGTGTTGTCCTGCCATTCGTAAAGCGACTCACGTATTCCGGTGATGACGTCACGCGTGAAGAGAGCAAAATATAAAGCCGCACCAGGACCCTACCAAACTCCAACCAGATGTAGGTATTCGTTTGAGCAAAGGGAAAAAGATGGGGGGAAAAAAAGGAGGAAAAGAGACGGGTGCTGTATGAAAATGTACAGTTACAGAATTCTACAAGAATCCAGCTAGGATGCCATAAAATAGTTTTCGTACGCGTCGCTATCGCATAAACCAAGAGAAAAGAATGTACGTACTCGTTACTAGAATAACACTCTGCTCTTTGAGTGTGCACACCGATGAAACGTATGTCTGAAACAGAATATCCATAGAAACACGAAAGAAATAAGCGAAAAAGTAGCCACGAACGCAAATGAAAATAACGAATTAACTAACATTTCGACCGTATCACGCTACATGTATTTTCCTTACAATTAACCCAACGAAACGTTATAACAAACAGGATTGGACACACTCGCGATAAATTTGCCAATTATTATTTACTAAAATTATACATCGACCCCTCCGCATTTACCGTGAATTTAATCGAATCAATTTAGGGACGTAAATAAGAAATCTAATAGCTATTAAATGTTAAGTAGGTGATTTATTTTATTTTACTGCATTCTATTTCTAGAGAAAATTTGAATTATGAACGAGACCCGGACGTAGTCACCTCCTCGTGGTGGGTCTTGGAAATTGGTATTATTTTCTAAAAATTACTCTTTGGAAAGCAATACCAAGCTAAGAACTACGTACTAAATCAAAAACTTCTCTAATGCATGTTTCAAGTACCCGAATTTACTTTTAAACTGGAAATCTATAAAAGCTTCTGTAACATTTACATGAATGTGCATTTATAATAAAACACTGATTTATTTGGTCATAATTTTAAGTAATTCCACTCATTGTACACGTGAAAATTATCGCGTATTTCTGAAGATACTTTAGACCGCGATGAAAATAATACACAACGCTGTAACGTAAAGGAACGTTAACAGACGATTTATTTTCAAATTATTTTCAAATACGTTAACGATGAAAACTACGAGACAATGCAAAGCCAATAAATGGCCGTGAAAATCTCGAAATCCTGCGACACAAAAATGCAATTAGATCTACGCTATATCTTGTCTACGGTATTATGCAGAATACCATCGATTTTGAGGATCACTTTAATCTCCTCAATTCTGTACTATCGACCCGAGGAGACACTGATTAATCGAATGGACGCTTATTGAAGGACTATCGCTAAGCTTGGCAATGTCGACAGAGTATTCATAGGTCTTACTGTTCGTCAAGCAAACCAAATTGATTAATCCTTCGATGCGTTTAAAGAAGATCGTCAATTTTATTGCTCAAATCTTTTCTATAGAAATTCGTTGTCCTGGCTAAAACCAGCAAATAAGATATTCTAAACTAAGATCCAAAGACAGAAAAAAAAACTATATAGACTATTAGGGTGAAAGTAAGCGTTACACAACGACAACTATATTACAAAGTAATTATACTTTCGCTTCTATCAAATAATTATACTTTTATCTTGACACGACTTTATGCGTCCGAAAATGTGTTACGTGTTCGCTAATTTCGCGTGAGTCAGCCAGCACGTATGATTATTAAGATTCCTAAAATGTGACAGCAAGTTATTATTAGTATGCCATAACGTTAGCATAAAATGTCCCTTGGGATCGGTGGCCAATGGCAACCAACCGGACACCCTCACTGTGGCCACCGAGTTGGTTGCATAGAAGAGGTCGAATGCTATAGCGTTATCACGGCTAAATCTGGGCAGGGCAACGACATGTGGTTAAATTATTAGAGCCTCGTTTAATTGGTCGTACTGACGGCTTGTGGTTTAGTCGTGCGCGAAACACCTGGTACTTTGGTTTGTTGTCAAATATCTTCCTACCTTGAAAGGTTATACACCAAATAAATTTAACGAGGAATATTTCCCCGGAGTATTGAAGTAAGCCTCTCAAAATAAACGATAATTACATCGCCGTAGAAGCAAATTACTTGCTTTCACGTACAACGTGCGAGAAGAGCAAATTAATCGATAAACCATTCATTCCAACAACGAACCGATAACAGAAGCGACTGCGCAAAGTAGAGACTTTAGATTAAAAACGCGAAACAAAAGTTTCATGTAGTTTCCAGAATTTACTCCGAATATACTTGCAAACGCGTGGCTCGCATTCAGAAAATCGATTATCGAGGCAAAAGCCAATTGGTAAAGCATAATTCCTTTATAATAATGAAACTGTCCCTGTTTAGCATCCCTGGTCTATTTCTTACTCGCGACGTTAATTAATCGTCGAAGAAAGTCTACTCGAATAAATGGCGGCTGCTGCTGCTGCTTCTCGGACGGAACTAAAAGAAGAACTTTTCGCCCGAGAACTTACCAAGTCGAAAGTTGCGAGAGATAGTTGCGCGTGAATCAATTTCGTTACCTTCTTACTCTAGCAGTATGATCACAATTAATTAAAGTAATTAACGCGATACGGTTTGCGCGAACAAGAGAATCAATTTTCCAGCCGTGTTTAACCTATGAAATCTCTCTCTCTCTCTCTCTCTCTCTCTCTCTCTTTCCTTTATTTATTTCGAAATCATGAAACATCTATGTCAAAATTGCAACCTTCGATGTAGAAAGTCTAACTTGAATTACGAGAGGGGTTGGAAACATTCGCGACGCGCGAACTCTGTCACTCTTTCTTTGCTTGTTCGGTCTTTCCCCTTGTCGCACGTGCCACAGGCACAAGCGTAAAGAGCTTAATCCGTTTCATTGCTCGTATAAAAGTGGGGAAGCAAGGAACAGAAGCGGGTGAAAGAGAAAAGAGGAAAGCGCGCACGTCTCGCGTGACATCGGTTGCCGTTTATTAAGCGTTATTAAGCGGGAAACGAGAAAAGAGCTCGACAGCGACGGATCTTTATTTTATACGCGCCTCGCGAATACACACCGCTCCGGATTATCTCGGCGTACAGCTGACTGACGTGAAATTCGAAAGAAGAGCCTTTAATCCTTCCCCATCTCTAACGGCCGTGCTACCGACTATGAGTTTAGCACAATTTTCCGAGCTTCTCCGAGCTTTCCCGACCTGTTTTACGATTAGTCGCCAATCAACGCTTCCGAACATTACTCCATTTCTCTTTCGTTTCTTCCTTTTCCCCAAGTCTAATTAATATTTCCAAGAAATAACGCAGTCATTTTTCTTCCTTCGCGAGTATGTAATTATAAACTGTGAAAGAAATAATTACGAAGCATTAAAGAAACGATATTTAAAGTGCTATAATTGGGAAATATTTGACATTAGGATAAAGAAGACGGTAATATGTATTTAGCTACATCGAGAAAAATATTTTCAGAGCGCAATGATATACAAGGAAAAATGTTGGCGAAGAAAAGGAGGAAAAGGACGTGAGAGCCAAAAGTGGAGCAAACAACTCAACACCATCTTTAATGTAGGACACCTCGTGAACCAAGTCTGTAGTAGGTTTCCGTGATACTCCTAAGAACGGTAGAAGGAAGAAACCTCTCCGAAGAATTCCGTTCTTCCGAGCTAGAGTAAAGAGCACAAAGTATGTACTTCCTCTCGGGATAAAGATATCCCTAACGGGCGGTTTTATTATCGAACGAAAAAACCACGCGTAACATCTTATGCTACGAAACATCCAGGGTTTCGTACTAACAGAATCCTAGCAGAATAAAAGCTGAAAATATTCAGCGATCCCGCCTTAATCAGAGTGTCGAAAGGAGAAAAGCTTCGGAATGGATCGATAGATTTTCTATTTCGATCTATCTATCTCTTATATCGCAAATACGTGGAATATTTGATTCGAAGAAAATACTACGACGAAAGAAGCGAACCGACATCCGCGACAATTTTTCTTATGGAAAGCTATCGTAAATAATAGCGTAATAAGAGGACGGAATTTCTTGCCCGTGAAAGTTCGTGCTTAAGATTTAATGAAAAGAGTTGCATACGGTTGATCCGTCTCGTAAGTCGGAGGAAATGGCCCTTTAAATCTTATCCGGATTCGAATGTACGATTATCGGAACAAGGAGGGTACACGGAATGGGAGGAATTGGATAAAACGTCGTTAATCGTTGAACAAAGCTGGCATTGTCGCGCTAATCAGCAATGGCCACCCTGATCGAAAATAAATTGTCGAGAAAGAGTATACGGCGGCGCGTTTCAGCCGAGCACGAACGCCACTTTTCTTTATTGCACTTTCATACGTGTACTGGGTACGTTTCAGGGGTGTGCCTTGAAATTTACCACCCCGCCTTTTACCCGTCTGGAATACATACGTCTCCATGATCATAAATAAGTATATATGCGAACACGTGTGTGCAGTCCGATGATACTCGCAACGACACGAGCGAGCGATTATCGACGATTATCAATCGATCGAGCAACATTCCCATCGGTCCAACGACGACGAAAAATCGCCCGAGAGAAACGAGTAGAAATCCCTCGGCTTGCGCGCTATTTCACACCGCAGAAATTGCTTTTATTACGTTCAAACTAAAAGCAGAACGGCGATATTATTCGAAACGTAGAAACATAGGAGAAGGTACCGACTTGGGAAAATGAAATCCATTGGCCATAGCTCCTCTGACTAAATCACATCAACTTGGCGCGTACGTGTTTCAGCAGCCTCGCTACGTACGTGCTACTACACTCGGGTATTATCAATTTGCCACGGTAAGTAAATTCCGGTCAGTCTAAGCAAGTTCGTTTCTCGTGTAAGTACGCGCTCAACGTAATCGTTTCTGTTGTTGTTTCCTATCATGACGCAAACATAATACTCGCAGAAAACGTTCTTCCATCATCGAGCACAAAACAGGTCTATTCGACCGATTTAAGGTTGAAAACCAGCCGGTCGGTAGTCGGTTGGTGCCTCGATTGTAGTCCTTATCACTAGCAATAACAGGACGCACTCTCGCGTGCCAATGATTGCATGGTTCCTAGGCGTTCTACCGTGAGCACTGCCGTTCCGCTAATACTATTATGGAACCAGGTCCTTGGATCACCATCAACGTACTACCTTCTGTGCCCTCCACGAATACAGAGTAGGTTACGTACGCGGTGTCAGTTGCATGTCCTAATCAGAGGTAATGTCCATTGTTCACTCACTGGACAGTACTGGCAATGTTCGGAGTAATCGATCGCTCGACGATTCAAAATCATCTAAAATCGACTTGCGCTTAACCGTGTCTCGACTTCATCGATATTTTATGCTGTATCCAAAACACGGAATAACGATCGCGTTCAAGCATCTCACCACGATACACCTAAATATTATTAAATTCGTACTTTCGACGAATTTGACGATTTTCAGCCTACGTTAAAATACGATTCAAGGGAAGTACAACGCGTGATATGTTAGTAGCCATTAGTAGTACGTGTAGTTTACCTTGTATCGCGAATATCAGCGTACAACGTTTCACGTAAACTGGATATATTTCGCACGTTACAATACGATAGAGCACGTACGTTGGTGCCACTGTTTTCGACCATGATTTTTGTACACCGTTACTTGCGCCGAATAATTGCAAAAATGTTACAATCCAACAACTTGATCGTCCAACCTTCTATTATACATACATTCGTTTACCAATATATTCCTTTACGAAATTCTCTTTGCGTATCGCTCTAAATTCGCCTGTTTCTCTCCCATCGATTATTCTATCAGATATCCAATGCGAACGTACCGCCTCGTGTTAAGTTTACGCAATAACGAGACACTCAAAAATATCGGTATACACCTTTTTGCTATTAAATGATTAATCGTAGTAAGAAAAGAATATGATAAAATAAGTGAGAAGAAAAGTAATTGGAAAGGTAAATGAAGAAAAAGGAAGAACGTTCTAATATTTAAAAGCACATAGACGCGATCTAGGGACATGCTACGCTGTCGAAAATCGTGAAAAATGAACAAACTTTGAAGGAATATTTTCTCTTGCCACCTCGAAATCACTCTTTCTTGGAAGAGTTCTTAATTAATTAGCACGCAAATCAGTAACAAAGAGTTACGATGGGCGACGAAGAAAAAGGTAATGAGAGTAAAACAAGAAATATCAGAGACTCGGGAAGCTCTTAAAAGAAAGAAAGATGAGAGGCAAAAGCGGGTGAAAACGATGGGGCTAGAAAAGGTAAGAGTGGGATTACTTGACAAACCAAGAGACCCCCAGCCAGTACTGAAACATCAGCCTCGGGCACTAGTTACACGATGTCTCGGTTCAGGCTTTACCGCAATTCGCGACTATATGTGCTTCGAATCTTTTAACGTTTTCCTAAAGAATCTAACAGCATAAACGCGCTCTTTTCATTGCCTATCCCAATTCTCCTACTTTAAATTTCCATCTTCTACGCACGTTTATTTGATTATTACGTGTTATGCTTGTACTATCTACAATATAAAAGATACACGGTTAAATAGCGTAAAAAGACGGAGCATATCTGTGTAATCGTTTGAACGTAGAGGTACGGCATTCTGACGGTTGATAGAAAAAGAAGAAAAGGAAAATTGAAATAAATTATGGCAGAAAGAAACATAGCGTCGCATGTTGCCACTACTCGTGTCTACATTTTATTTATCGCCTGTTAACCCGCCGTGACTGTTGCCGACGTAATCGCAGAGTCATTAAAATCATTAAATCACTACAACCTATACGCTCCTATTTCTACACTCTCGCCAATCTTTGGATCATTCTATGCATATTTTCCTTCGTGCTTTTCCACCCTCCATTGTTACTTACTTAGCAAACCTTATCTCGCAAGCAACAAATTCTCTTCTTTTTCTTCGGTAAGCCGAAAGTCGCGTAAAACGGCGTTATTTTCATAATCGTGTATTGACTTTTATAATTTGCCCTAAATTTCAAAGTTTTTCATTTAACTCTCTCTACACGATGGTTTTAATACGCTTTCAGCTTATAAAGAAAAGGAAGAAAGAAGACTGAAAACAGAAAACACTTCATGAAACAAAATGCAACGTGATTCGTTATGAAATATTAAATATCATTATACAAGAAACAAACGACACACTAAAGACTACAGAAGGTACTTGGAGGAAGTTAGAAGTGTGTAGCTTAGGTCAGTGAACGTCGAGCGGCTCGAGTCTAATGAACGAATGGGGTCTCTACAAAAAAGGAAGAGATAATAAAAAAGCTCGCTTGTGTGCGGTCAGTTACTTTCCATTCTGTACTGTTCTTATTTTGTTCTACTCTACTGCTACAACGTTACTACATCACAGTTGAATTCCAACAGCAAAAAGAACATAAACTTGCAGGAATAAAACGAGTACTTTTCTATTAAGAACATTTACGAAATTTGCAAAAGATATTCTTCGTTTAAATAAAAACCATGTATTGACTTTATATCTGTGCGATGAAACATAACACTGGAAACCACAAATTTTTCCAAAACTTTTTATATCATTGACGAAATTCATATGCTTTATATGACTTTCGCATAAAAGCAAACACGTAAATGGAACAAACTGACGGAACTATAATCCTCGATTCAAGAACAACACGTAAGAAATATAAAATTGAAAGAAACGATAAAATGGATTATAATGGATTAAGCTACTAGAAATAATGTGAGAGTATGCGCGATCAAAAGTATGCTGTATAAGTCAACGTGATTCAAGCTTCAGTTACAATGCTTCATTTTTATTCCGAATCTTCCACTTTTACTCTGCTTCTACCAAGAGAAATACCAATTCCTTTACTCAGAAACCGTACATGCGTTGACTTTAATCAAACTCCATATACAACTAAAATCGATACAGCTATAATCGATTGTCAAAATAATGGTCTTAATTCGTTGTCATTTTTAGTCGTTCCATACAATACATCTTGCTTATATTTTATGGTTCTAATTATTAAATTTCTTCCTTCTTAAACTGATATTCTATACTATGGTTATTTGCCCTATTCCCATCCAAAAATGAGGACACCAAGTACAACAAAAGATATAAAAATACACTGTATAACTAGCGTTGGAAAATATTCATATCGTTTTGTTCAACCGAGGATTAAACAGCAAATTTTCTATTAAAGGTAAATTTGCAGTTGATAAAACAGCATTTGATCAGCACCCGCAACGGGTTATTACACAGTCGGTAACGGAATCTCTCGCCGGTAACGCAAGTGGTGAGACGTCGGTACAGACTTACCTTCGTTTCTTGCATTTTACAATATATAATAATAAAGCGGTAATAAAACAATCGTTAGAAAACGAAGAAATATATTTCGATTTAATATTTTATCATATTTCTAAATATACTGAAACTTAAAATACTACTTCTTCACTTTTTTTTTTAGATTTATCTCTCATCTGCTGAAACTCAAACTAAGTACGTTACTTACGTTCCTTTCGTAAAATATTGTTTTCTAATATTTTCCTTATACCAGGCTAATAGAAAATACCATCGGACTGCTGTATTGTAAATAACAATTAGTTATTTAGTTATGGGAGCCCAAAGCAAAAGTGTATTCGATTAAATTGACATGTATAAGAAGGAAATCGCATAGCTCGAGAACGAAGGGATCGCAATTTGTACAAATAGAGGTACGAAGAAAGGAATACATACTTATCAATAACTTTAAAATATGTTTATGATTGGTAAATGAACACTGAATTGCAGTTGATGCAGAAAATTGAATTCAAAAACAAACGAGTATAAAAATGTACTCAAACAAGTGAAAAATTAACGGTTTCAATATGACGATACAAAAAATAGGCCAATAGTTTGTAAGTATTGTACACGCTCTAATCGAATTATTAAAGTAATATACATAAAAACTGCCGTCTTAATTATGTATAAATTAAGTGCAAAAAAGAAGGTACAAACATACGGTTAGTAAAATAGAAATAAGAATTAACACGTAAAAAGAAATAAAAGATCTGTTTTGTAAAATCTCGATACTTTAACAATCCAAAAGTACTAATTAATTACCAAGTAATACGGATTAGGTATCCTACAACGATGACACAATGATTTTATTTTATATAAGAAAGAAACAACTTTTAATCGTCGAGATTTTACGGTGTGGTATTAGTCGTATGAAACTTTAGTGGTAATAAAAATTATCGTATTATCCAGTAACGTACACGGAAACGTCGAACAGACGTATAACTGAGATTAATCAGTTCCACGAATAGAATAAACTATTGATGCTTTATCATACAATTAAAATATTTTATATCAACAATAAAATGTATCAATAACGCCAATTAATAACGATTTATGGCACTGCTCGACCTAAGTAAATTTATAAATCTTATGACGTAATATTTCATTTGCAAAATAATCCTTATCCAATATTCTGATTTATAGAAATATTTATGTGGTCGATTTATCAGAAATCACCCGACGAAAAATTAGAACAATACGCGCGATACTTGCGTGCATTTTTTTACAAAACTAATGCGTTCGCGTTTCATAAAAGTGCATGTTACTGAATATGTGAGTAATAAATGGATGATGAAAAAAAAAACTAATCATACATTTATTTGCAGTTTGAATGTTTTGGAGCATTCTCTCCTGGGATGGCTCTGTTGATACGCACCTGTGTACTTTCTCAATACTGGTCCTATTTCCCCTTATTCTGAAAATAAACGAAAATAATTAATTTAGTAAGAACAATTACTAAGATTTGAAAAACTTAAACTATCGTACATCTAGAGAAATTAATTCTATTTCCGATGTTTTTTATTTTCTATTCGTATAAACACGACGCAAAACGATATATTATATAACGTATAGTATATAAAAATGTTTAAAGGTGAATACATAAGCAAATATTAAAAGCAAAAAAGATTTAACTTTGCGTTCACGAATCGAACATATAGTTGTCAAAGGAAAATGAATGTAAGGCGAAATAATAAAATGAACAACGTGAAATGGAAATCTACTAATATGAACCCTACTTATGAGTTATAACATTAGCTAAATACATCGTAATTATTAAGGCATTTAGTACTAAAGACGACTATTTAGGAACATTACAAAATCGATACTTTTCTTTCAGAGCATTCGTAGGATGAAGAAAAACAGAACGTTCTCTAGACACGGAGTATCGTTTCTGAATGATAAATAACAAATACAATATAATACAGAAAAACGCTTACAAGACGTGTTAAGAAAAATGATAACGCAGAAATAAACGACAAATAATTGCGACGACACAAATGGAAGCATTGTAAGATACAAGAGGTTATATGTTCTGACGCGCTTAACTGTCATGCGATGCATGCTTGCTTACACACGTTTCATGTAATTCGTATTATTATACCTCAACTATAATCATATGTGGTGAAGTATCACAATTTAATAACGATTCGCGGAAACAATTCGATACACGATGTAAACAAAATGATTACCCCTCTTGTTTAGAGAGCGACCATGGAAAGGCAGAACAACGATTATGTACAGAATAGCAAAACACTCACCACTGGTTTCGAATATACGTTGACCAAATGGATATTAACTAATTTCCACCCTCACATTGTAAACTAACGTACACTGTACCTATTTACTACGCACTGACTTAAAAAATTCGTGTAAAACATACAAAAAAGGCAATAATTAGGAAACTGACAAGAAAGTCGGCATAGCGCTTTAGTACTGGGCGGCCATATTGCTTTGCTTCCCACTAGCTGGTATTCCGCGGGATTTTATGAAACCGTCTAACCATCCATTCACGTGAAACAAAATAAAAAATATAGTCACATATCACTTTTTCTTCCATAGTTTTTTCCATAGTTAAAATGTTATGGATATAGCAAAATAAAAATTTCTGTTTACAAGATATTAGTCTTGTAGTTAGGTATATAATCTAACGAATAATTAATTATGAATGAAGCCATGAAATAATAATATGTATAGTATTTGATACAACTAGATAACATTTTCAGTGCTACAAGGGTTAATATCTATAAATATTTATGATATTTTGATATCCTCGACTTAATGCAAATTACATTGTTCTTCTAACTCGTATTAACATGACACATCATAATGTTACCATGACATATTTACAATAATCTCTCAACTATTAATTATATAATTGTTCTGAAGCACTGCGTGTAAATTACCATGCACCTGCCAACGTATTAAGATCTGAACGAGACGATACAAAAATTATTTAGAATGCTAGAAGCTACCCAGGATATGAATTAGAATCGACACAAGTATATGTGAAGGACTATTAGTTTAAAACTATCTAATCACATAAATTTGCCTTCCTAACATATATTGTTAACGTCTTGTAGTGCAATGACAAAACTATCAGAGAAACATTGCTCTAAACATTATTTAATGATACAGTTGCACTTTTCTACATATAACAACATATAACTTTACCCATCAATCATAAATTTCTGTCTACTTTTACTTTAACAGTTTTATTAAAAATCATTTGGTATATAGACCTATATATGTATGTATCGAGAAAGAATTTCTATTGCCTTCTTTGTCGAATGCACATATATCACATGTACATACTTATTTGTTTTTCTTATTTATTATATACATCTATTCTTATTCTATACAAAAACTTTCAATACGTTTGTCTCAATTCATGACTAAAATTCATAGATTTTACAATGGCCATACATGGAATAATGAGGAAAGAGGTCAGGAGAAATATCAGTATATATATACATACTGATAATTATATTAAAATAAATAATAAACAATATTCTTGTATATTTCTAATCAATTTGTTGATGTTAATGAATTTGAAATAAGACAATTTTTTACTTTCTTTGTAAGAGTAATATATGTATGTATCGTTATGTGTACAACTCAAAAAGGAAATCTCAATGAATACCAAGTTGATACTTACAATAATACTTGCTTACTAATACATATAAGCTCATTAACTAAATTTAGTTCTTTTTTTTTTGTCAAAATTTTAAACATCTATATGAAAATATAGATTTCTCCATATTCATAAAAGTATTTCATGTATAGTTGACAGATAGTTTGTAAAATGTTGTAAAAGAAATTGTATTTGTAATAATATAAACGCATACTAAATTACCTAGCGTAGGTGTTCATGTTTCAATTCCATAAGTTCAAAATTATATTAGTTCACGCATGTATCTTTCCACGCACATCTCCGTATTTCAATTTAACGTATTACTTGAAGAATAACATGCTCACTACTGTAAACATATCCTTTCCAGATACGATTGACGATTCTTATTTGGACACGTGACACGCTCGATTTGCTAGAGGGGCCCCCCACTCCTCGTTAACCGAAATTCGTTCGGCAGACCGCGGCGCGGGGAGTCATTGTAATGTCAAACTCGGAGCGTGTAGTTCTGTTGTTGTCACTTCGCGATACGTATCTAATTCTCTAATACGTAGCAGTTTCATAATTATTATTCGCCGTTCAACCACACGCTGCTGTTAACTACGCTTAATTCACGTACGTTTTAATTCGTAATTTATTATAATCTATTATTTGATTATCTTTTTCTCCTTCATCATCCTTCCGGTTGTTACATTTGCCGGTAGCTCTTATAACGAACATTCAAAACGCAATACGATTTGGATCATTGTTTCATTTTTATAATTAATCGCAATTTGTTCTTTTTATACATTTATTTTAATGTTCTGCTTGTTTCTTGTACAGATTAAATTGCGAGGGAAAGTTCGAGGCATTAAAAGGATGTCACAAAATTTAAGAAGATGCCGTAAAATTCAAGTGAACATTCGAGAAACAACGCTACAAGGGCAAAGGGGTAAGACAAATCTTATACAAGTTTGAATGTATCTGCGCATTGCGATTTTTACTTGTTGCGCAGTTTTATTTAACGGACAAAAATGCACGCCATGATGTATTAATATATTTGAAACCCTAATAGTAGATATTCAGTTTAAGATAATTTTTATACTTCAATTTAATTATGTAGTATACATAGAAATATTTGACAATAATAGAAAATATTCCATAATGCATAATAATATTTCAAATATATTAATTATATATTTTTTTATATCCTGGACATAATATTTCCTTATGTATGGTAAGTAAGTAATAATTAATTCGTAGTTTTGAAAATAGGGTATCTTTATCAAAAAAAAAACCTCTATAGAAAAAGAGGTAGATATGGAAAAGAGTATTTTATTTTTATATGATCAAGCTTAGTGCGGTCGATAGAATCAATGTTTGCACGTAACATATTTTCAATATTCTTTGGAGCATCATAGCTTATTAAACTTAATTTTAACGGACGTGTTAATATTCTCTTGTTTTATTTTTTTGTACATCTTCTTTTGTAACATTTTTTAACATTTATAACTTTCGGTAGTAGAGTCGCAGGACTCGCTAGAGGTTAAGGCCCCTCTTGGATCTCAATAACATAGATACATTTGTATATTGAACAATTTCTTTTCTACTACGATACGATAAAAACGTTTAACATGGTTCGCAAATCGCTGAAATCTCAATTACTGTATTTAAAATTTTCACTTTGGGTTCCCAATTTTTATAATAATTAGACTGTATAAGAATTTCAATTCTTATTAATGTTAAAATTACAATTTTGGATAGAATTTTATTACTCATTATTTTAAACTCTTAAAACAATCAACAGAGTGTTTCTAAAAACAAATTACAATATTTCACATGTTTTGTTAAAGGTTCTTACAAAAATGTAAGTAACTATGTTTTCTATGCAAATATTATGCACATTATAATTGATAATGTAAATGTATTATTGCATTCCCATCTTTTTGTCACATTCGTGCCCATACCTACAATATAACTAGATTTCTTTGGACATCTTTCTTAGCAAAATTTCACTTAATTATCACTGTTTAACAAAGAACAGGTGGTACATATTTTTTTGTTGTACATAGAAGACCCCTTAGCAGTAGAGTGCTATTTAATGATCTAGAATCACGAGGTAGAGTCTAGAGTACGAAGATAAACATTTTTCGACTTTTAAATGAAATTCTCAAATTAAGAACTAAGCAGTTAGAAATAGTTTACAATTGTCTTGCTTCGATATTTTACCTAATTTTGTTAGTTACAAATTGTTTGAATTACTCGATTTTGATATGGTAGCGGCATCTCGCGGTTAATCAGTAGAACTTGATTCTTTTATTCACGTTCAAGCATTGATTCGCCGCAAGATGTCGTCACCATATCAAAATCGAACAATTCAAACAATTCGTAAAAAAATTAGGTAAAATATCGAAACAAGACCAATTGTAAACTACTTCTAACTGTTTAGTTTTTAACCCCTTGCCATACTTTTACGAGTCTGAGTAGTGATGAGAATTTTGAGCCAAACCCGAATATCACGAGTCCCATTCGTGGTCTTAATCTCGAGCTAAGTACGAATGTCCCGAATGGTGTCTTTTTTCTAAATACAGGCGCACGGTTTCATGTTTCAAGTTCCGACACTCTGTCTCCGCCGCTTCGGTTCCTTTCCCTTCCGAGGTAAATGGTATGACAAAGAGTTAATTTGGAAATTTCATTTAAAAGTCGAAAAAGTTTGATTATTGTGTTGAAATATCGTTGAATTATTGTTGTTATATTGACGCTGTTTTGAAATATTTCATTTTGCTAATTGCGTACTCTGTGAAAAAGCGTTCGATTTCGACACGATGGCGGCATCTCGCGCTTCATAAACAAGATTCGATTCCATAGTTCACCGTGTGATGCCGCCACTATATCAAAATCGAACGCTTTTTACCACGTCACATAATTATCTAAGTTAAGCAAACTATCGGCAAGAAACCAAATGTAAAGTTACTCCTAAATATTTTATTTCAAATTTTAATAGTTGAAAAGTGCAGGTGTAAATTTCGGGGAACTGTGATTTTCATATCTTTAATATCTGACGATTAGTACTATCCTACCACCGCTAGGTGGCTATAGCATCTGTGTTATTACTTTAAATGGAAAGACCAGGTAATTTGTAAAATTAATTTTTGAATTTCTGTGGTCGCGCTTTTTTCTTTGATTTTTATTCCTTGTTGCGAAATTCACAGGGATGATTTACTTCTTAATTACATGAACTTTTACATATTCTCTAAGTAGTAAATTTACTATTAAGTACCAGGTGCTAAGATCTTCTTTTTATTTATTTATTTTAATAAATGACACGCCATACATCAGATATATAGAGAAATTATTTCTGATACTTGCTGATACGTACTCCGCTAGAAATCGGTACGCTTTTCAATGCTTTTACTTCCTATTTATTTTATTCTATCCTCATCATACGCGTCGCTGAGAAGCCATGCTAATCACCTCGGTAAACAACAATACAAAAAAAAATTAACAATAGCCGGGATTATTTTTGAAAATCGTGTCATTCGCGGTTAATTAATCCGTTTCTTCGTAATAAATAAATCCACGGCCTTTACATTAAAAATAAAATCCTTCCGTTCTTTGAAATATTAGATATTAATTACGTAAATCGGGAACTCGAAGAAACCAAAGTTGGTCGATTTCACTTTTCAGAGGCTCGTACGTGTCTTACGTTATAAAATATAAAATAAAATAAAGATTTGATTTTTCTGCGACACGCAAAGTCGAGGGCGTCGACTATATTTCTAACTAGTAGCCAAGCATAATTTGCTTGCTAGCTTGGAGAAAACTGAAAGCAGGACAGGAAATTGGAACGAAAGCCGCGGCGAGGCTAAGTTTGTCACGCGTGTCTGATGCTTCGTGCAACAAATTGTGAGCATCTCGGAATATGTATTTCTCAAGGCAAGAACTTTGCATTCAGTGTATGGAGACCATCGCGTTAAGAGTCGTTACGTGAGTTTGGTTATCCGCTGCTGTACGAAAGCACATAACTTGTATAACGAACTCTCGAACGAAGTTTGCTGACTTGCTGCTTCGATTTCAGCCTCGCATAGCTCGCTTAATTAGCGTCAACAATTTTGAGACACTAACTCGACAACTTGCTACGAAGTTCATTTTTTTCTACGGCAGATTATTTAAACAGCACGGCCATTTTCATGGTGCGTAGGTACACCACTTGTCGACGATAAAATTACCATTGACCATTTTATAATTGGAGCGATATAACGCATAAAAAGTTCAAATAATTACACGAAATGAAAATTAATTGTTATACCTTGTTTGCGAACGAACCGCGAAATATCGCTCGGGAAACTCAGTGGCTAACCAGATGAACCAGCCTTTCGTTACAATGCGGACGAATTTTGACGATCTTTCTATTTATTTGTAAAATTTTCCTATGAAAAATATGGAAACGCTTTTCTCGAGGCAGCGTGCGCGTTAAAATTCACATTATCCCTACGCCAGAGCGTAGAATAAATCGAAAGCATCTTTCGGCTGTACAGTTTGCATTAATAATTCGCGCGCACGTCAAATATAATCCGAAAAACTTTAGTCTGAAGATGTGTTTTCGTTCTCGTCGTTCGTAGACGACGGCATAACGAAAGAGTAGCGAAGTTGCGGGGGGTGGAGTTTAAAACTTGTAGGAATGTGTGTGTGTGGGGGGAGAGGAGGGGGGTGGTGTAGCAGTCTCTTTCCATGTTTCTGATTACTTTACAAACTTTTGCACGAGCACCGGCAATGCAAGGAAAGCTTTTAGATGCTTGTTCCTAGTGTGTCCTACGTAAATCATGTTTTGAAAGAATCGTATTGTTCGTTATCCATTAAATCGCACTTTCATGCACCGCTCTGCGAAAATCTTGTACGCGATTCGATCGCTAAAACGAATTATCGTACAATATGTAAGCGTATTTTTATAGACGTGTAGTTTCCTTGAAAAATTCATCGCATTACGAATACATCTACGTATGCATTACGAAGAAATACACGCGAGTATAGCAGGTAGAGTAACAATTTACAACTGTATATTCATTGGCGGTACGTTTAAAAAGATATTTGTCTGCCTGTGAAGGAAAATGGTCGTAGCTAATTTATTATTTACGTTATTTCGTTTCGAAACATATTCCGCGAGATGCTTCGTTCGTCTTCTGAAAAAGCTTTAAACGCTTATTAAAGCTATTCGTTACATATTCTGAAATCATCTGATCTTACGACGGTGAATTCTTGAAAAGGCGAAGCAAAACGATTTGAAGAAACCGAAGCAGCTGCTTGGTGCGTGCGGAGTACGAACCCTTTGCTGGATCAATTAGCGATTCTACGTAGCACTTTACCACTCACGGTGTAACTCGTTCTATCGCATCGATTCGCCATACATAATTTATTCCTATACTCTTTTATGCCGGCTTTTACGTACAATTTAAATAATTAACTAATTTAAATAATTACAATATAATTCGCGGCAGCACGATATATCGATTCGCGTGCAATTATTGTACGCGTTTGTAAAATTTCATTTCCGTATTTTATTGGCTCGCGCGCAACATACTACACCCATGTGTGTGTATGAGGCGAATCGAAGGTAGCCCAGTCTTTACGAGTTAGCGCGAGAGAATGTGCGTATAATATGCGTCAGGCGGTTTGCGAAAACTAAATTTGTAGTTTTCTGGGTAAAAGCACGTTGTTTGTTGATACCTGTAAAGGGAATAGGTGGTCGTTGATAAAACCGCGAATTTTTATGCGTTTATAGGAAATTTGAATATACAGAATATACAAAATATGGCGCTTTCTATAATACCTGGTGGGTAGAACGATTTTCTTTCTATCCGAGTTCCACTTTCTTTAATTATATTGTCAGAGATATAAATTTGCATGGAAATCCGCAGTCTACTGATTAATTACGACCGCGTTTCTCCACATTTATCCCTTTCCGTATATGATAAATGACAGACGACACAGATCATATCGAGTGTTAACTGGATAGGAAGTTTTGCTTTTTCTTATCACAGGTACGAGAATTGCGAGAACAGTGGAATAGCGGTACGTTGCCTTAACGTAATTCGAAAACGTGTAATTATGCAAAGATCGCAGCTTGTTTTCCTTTCTTTCGATCGCCGATCGAACCGTGATAAAAAGTCGCGTAATGCTCGTGATCGTAATTGCTCGGCATGCTTAGCGGCACGAACGCATAATCACGTATTTTACGGTATAATTTTATAATAAGCCCGCGAGTATTTCGGACAAAGCTCTTGGACACGTACTTTTATAATATCGCGATGTTGCCGCGTGTGTTCGCCGAGGGAAAGTTTTCGGCTCGTGGAGGTTTCACCTTGTCAAAATCTTCAGGCTGCAGAGATTTAACAAATCGTTTAGCGTAGACACTAAGTACACTGCCGTTCTTATTTTTCACAGAATGTAACGTAATCCCGAATTAGAAATAATTAACAATTAAAAATGTGTCTTCAAAGGTTAATACGTAATGGAAAATAATGACAAGTATTAAACATTACGAAGTTATTTAGTCATTTAACGCGTTATTATTAATTCGTTTAGTTGCCAAGCAACTTGATATTAATAGCCAGATTATCGTGATCAATCCTAACGTTTAATACTCATAATTAAACATTTTAATGTTATATAGCATTGACGAGATTTTAAATAAACAATTAAAATTTCATACGATATATGTATATCTATTAATTTACCGTTAATCGAATATTCACGTACTGCTGGTAGAAATGGACCAGTAATCGAAGTTTTAGGAATTTTAACAGCGGTGATCGAACTTTAACTCGCAGAAGTTAGGCCTGTTCGTGAATTCGAGCGAACGTAAACGCGTGGCAAATAATTCGAGGCACTATAAATATATATCTCGCTTTGTGGAAATGTTGACAACGCAGCGGCAGAAGGAAATTACAGTCTTTTAGAGATTTTCCAACCACGGAGGTTCGAGTTAACGACTTTCGATCGTATACGAATAAACGAACGCGCTTGGAAACCAGAGCATTTTTTTCGAGTTAAGTTTGGTAATGCGCACTTTCCCCCTTAAGTTTAGTAGACTATGGACTATCGACTATCGACCTCAACGGTTCGGTGACCGATCATTCGAGCTATTCGAGAGACCACCTTACCGTCCTCCGATCACCACGAATTTCGTTCAAACGAACGAAACTAACTGATTTCCCACGGGATAACCATGCTGGAAATTCGACGTAAATCGATCGCAAAAGCCCAGATGCGATTACGAACGAGTTGCCGTCGATTCTTAATCTCGAATGGTTCTTTAAACTCCTCTGGAGCCGTTTGTCCCATTCCTACTTTTTCTTTCCAGTTTTCCCTACCACTTTCTCGTCACAGCGACACTTTCCTCTTTTCCGGCTACGTTGCCCGTTCAGTTATCCGACACACGCGATATACGCAGCGAGACACGTGCGCTGTACGAGTGCGTTCTAAACTGTGTCGCGCGTGTCTCGCGTGTAACGTGTGCGTCATATGCGTTGTGTGTATTCCGCGTCGCATTGCTCGTCGGAAGATTTGTATCTCTATGCTGCCCGAGGCAACTGCATCTTGAAATGGCCGCTATTCCGTTCCACTAATCATATCGGAAGGGATTTACGCGTGCATGGAGTAATTGCCTCCGAACTAATTTCCTACGGCCGTTTCACTTGTTGAAAACTAATCTTCGATCTGGTTAAGCGATTGTTCCATTTTTCCCTCTACTCTCGAGGTGTTTAGTCACGTACTTTTGATGCAAAGGATATATTAGACGCTGCGAAGTCACATTGATTCTTTGCACGAAATGCGAAATAGAGAAAAGCACAGGTTACCCATAAGTAACGCGATCGTTGATTCTCTACATAAAGATAAAGTTACTTGTTAGCAGTTGATGGTTCGATGGTACTTTCCTTTTTATAATTCTTCTCTCGCGGCATAATTTTAACCGATATAGCAATTACTATGTCGTGGAAAGCGATAGATAGACGGCGATAGCAATTTTATAAATGATGCCTGTAGCATGAAATTCAGAATGTCTTCTGTTTATCGGTCTTTCGGATTAAAACGGGTGCATACACATGCATCCAGGATATACGCGATACGGCTAACTATTGGCAGAGAAATCAATTAACAACCACTTAATACTTTAATTTATTATGACTTCGTTATATCCGTTTCGCCAAGAGTATTCATTTATGTGGCTATTTTCATCTCTTAAATTCAATCGCGCGATATCGTTACCGAGTTACTCTAATATCCACTGTAAATTGTTTAATTATTTGGTAGTGGAACGAATATTCGAGGGAAAATTGATCGCTTCGCGAAGGAAACAACGCCAACTACGGTATCTAATTAGAATAATCAGTAAAAAAAAAACACTCTTCGTACCACGTATTTCAATTTCTGCGATATTGGAGAATCGCTAGGAGGTAACTGCGCTAGTATCGCGAAATGTTCGCGAAAGCTTGGCTATGTTCTAGAGTTGCATACGCGAGCGGCAGAGAGATCGTGCAGAACTCGAGGAACGATACTAAATTTCCTAGCAGGTACTTAGCTTAGAAGATGTTTATTTGGGAGGGAATCGTGGTTTCAACCTTTGCAACTTTGATGCCAAATTCTCTTATCGAAGTTGAAGGAGATTATTTGTGGCTTTATCGGTAAACTACGAATCTACGTTCTATTATTAAACTATATCGTAATAATTATTATTTCTCTTTTAAAAGCGCTCCCTTCCTTTTAGCGTCTCTTTTTTCTCGTTCGCTCGCTCTTCAAAGTCTTTTTTAAGTTATTTATCAGCGGTGATGCGTTTTTAAGATGTTCGTCGGCAGGAAATTAGTTGGACGTTACTTTGCTGTGATATAATTCATGACGTAAACTTAACCTGTGCGATACGAAGGGTAGAGAACGTGCTTACGCGAATGAGCGATCAAGATATCCAACGATGGATAGTGACCCGAGGTCACGTGGTTATCAGGTGTCGTAGGATTGATTAGAAGTGATAATCAGCGATTACCGTCTTTCTATCGATTCTATAGACGATTCTGCCTAAGACGATAAGGCCTGATACGAATGGCGGAATCTAGAAATAAGAGAATCGTATTTTTCCGACAATTTCGCTGATTCCAAAGAGCAAATTATTTCATTTCTGAGAAACTTTGGTATTCGAGGTAAGATTCGATACAAATAACTCTGTTTAAGAGTTCATGACGGTATTTCTTATCGACGAAACAGTTACATCGTTTGACTACCAGTTGCTAACTGTTTGCGGATTTCCAACGATTCTACACGTCGATGAAATATCAAACATGCCGCTGTTTCTTAGAAGGAACGAGACTCCCGTGGAAGATTTGCCACTGTAATTGATCGCAGATGTAACGTGGACGTTCGAGAATTAATAACGGAGAATCGAGCGAAACAACTGGCACGATAGATTTGCATGTATGGCGATCTGTAGAACGATTCGATGTAAATAGTACGACTACGTGTTTATTCGAATTTTCATACACGCTATTCACAGCCACGTGTGAACGAAGCAAGAGAACTTCTTGCAAGATGCTCGAGTAGCATTGTTCCGGCAGAGTTCGACCAAGTTTTGAGACAGAAACGAAAGAAGAAAGTTGGGTGTGAAAGTCGAAGTAGTCCTGTTCGGAAAGCATCGAAGAAAATCGAGATATCGTCTAGATCGCGAGGCTGAAAGTTTTTTTCGCGTCAGTCGTATCAGAGCCAACTTGCATCTGTACCATCGTTCGGAACAGCTACTTCTCCTTAACGATGCGACGGTATTTCACTCGTACAGCTTATATAACTTGGGAATGTCTGTGGCGTATCGTTGGAAAGGATAACGCGGTATATATCCGGATTCGGATAGCGCGGATATGAAATCGGAGAAACAGGTAGAGAGATTTTTTAACGGATCGAAAGAGAAAAAAAATAGTGGTAGCGTATCCATTGCGGCGTATGGAATAGATGCTCGGTAGGTCGTGTTACACCTTCATCGTCCGAGGGTGTAAGGGGTGATGGCAGATCGATGACCACGCGAGGGTGTTGAACGCACGTGACGTCACAACACACACACAGTGGTAGGAAATCGGGGTTAGACAAGCCTAGGCTCGGTACGACACTGCTTAGACGCCGTCTCTTCTCTATCCGGTTGTTTCAGCCACGTTTTACCGACACCTACTGTGGCGCGTTGGCCGGAAACGCGTCCAGAAGCGACAGAAACCACGTTGTTTCGTTACAAGGCATTATTACGTTTGATGCTCGCACGTGAACGTTAACGCCAGCGTTAACGCGAACGTGAACGCGAGTGCGAACTCTAATATGAACGCGAAAGCGAACGCAATCGCGAGCGTAAGCATGAATACATCTGTGCACACACAACAGCGGAAACACGAGCACGTTTACTTAGTTATGCATTTTCACGGCAGTCGCAAGCACGAACGATCTCGCGTTCTCGTAGAAGGCGTATTCGGTGCGAGCAACCCGACTACAGCAGCCTTGCCAGCCGCGTGTATCAGCTACAGAGAAGCGGAGACGGTCTTTTTGGTACTCGTGGTCTCTACGCTCTGCTGAACACTCGCTCTCCGACCTACTAATTTAGCGGATTAATTAGCCGAGACACTAAGACTTGCCGGAAAGGCGGAAATCCAGACGTCCCAACGGAAAATTTCTGTCGTATTACCGAATCTCTAGGTTTTCTTCGCGGCGATCCTACGCGAGTTTGAGTAAACTTTGGTAATCGGATTAAAACGTTAATCGGACTGCCAGCGACCGGAATTACTTCGGAACGAGATCTCGCTTATACGTAAAGTGGATCGTTAAATTTCGCGAGAAACTCCCGTGAAACAACGTTCCTCCTTTCTTGATACAATTTCTCTTCGATTTACCGATAATTAACATAATTTTATATGCTTCTAACGCGATTTAACACCGGATATTATGTTTACCAACAATTTCGGTACTCCATGGCCGCCGGTTAATTATATCACTGATAATCGATAATCGATAATCGATGATTAACAACTTGCAGGAAAATTGAAAATCAAACATTCGTCCATTAATTTCGATATTACCTACATTTAATTAGCTTCATCTTAGTCGATCCTCTTAGTTCTTCGTACCACACCTTCGTCTCCGTAAATTCTTCATTTCGCTTTCGATGTAGCGCGTATCCGTACTCGAACATTTTGGAATCGTTAAAAACTTTGTAACGTCCCGTGAATGCCGCAGCGCTGATTCTACTTCTGGGACGACGCGGCGTAAATAAAAAAAACGGCAGAAACGTTGTTATCGATTAACCTGCTTTCCCGGAGAAATCCATTTGCTTCCTGAAAGCAGAAGCCTTCCCTACGATCTTCTTTTATTTTTCATATTTTTCCTCGTTGCGGCATTCGTTGGTAACCGATTGGTTTAGAAATTACGTTAGTGTTTACGCTCGTTTCTCATTGTGCTTTCATTTTTCATTCGAAAGCGTACAATAGATTTCAGGCGTTGTTATGTTACAACGTAATCGCGTTAATGATTTGCGGGGCATCCGCGCTAATGATCGCCGACATTCTCTGGCGCGGAAGGGCGAGGATGGAAAGTGGCGAGAGGTTGCTACGGATCGAGAATGTAATTGCGTTCTACGATTAAAACTGGAAATTCGCTCGTGCGCAATCCGAAACGCACGTGATTCTACGTTTTTTCTTTCAAAGTATAGCATTGTACAGCGCATCGACGTATAACAATCCTACGAATCAAATTACATATTAGGAAAACAGTTGCCGATGAAAATCGATTTTACGTTTTACTAAACGCGATTGTTATTTCAATCAATTTTAATATTCATCTTACCGTATTTTAATCGTTCTTATTCCGTTCCACGCACGCTAGAAACGATTTCGCAATGCAGATTTAAATTTTGCCAGTTTCCTATCTATTCATCTCAAATTCGTTCGATCGAATTCACGTTGGTAAACTGTGAATGCCATCGTATAATTATTATAATTTACCGTGTCGTAGCAATCATGGCAAATAGTTTCAACAAATATTTATTACGTATAGATACATCGAGTCGCAAGATACAACATTTATCGTCATGTTTCGTACGAAATCCGTGATCATCTTAATACTTACGAACCCGAGCGTATATATCCTCGAGATGGTCTATTTTTCTCTTGATATTATCGAAAGGGGCGAGATATATTAGGTCGTCCGAGAAGTTTCTTTCGTTTTATAAGGAAATAATAGACGCACAATGATTTCCGTTTTGTATCAGTTTATCGAATTATGCAGGAACATAATAATAGAAATAGAACGAAATGGAGCACGCCTGATTCAATAAAATAATATAAAACAGAAATTGTTGTTCGTCTATTATCACCTTATGAAACGAAAGAAACTTTTCGGACAACCTATTATTTTGAAGGTCGTTGCGGTCTGCGTTTCGAAATACAAAGTATGCGATTTGCACCAATTTCGAAAGACGATGAGCGATTGTTGCATAATTATACCATTGACGTTGGCTTTCGATACAGTAGCATCACGAGCTAGAACTTTAATTAGCCCTCCATTGTATCGCTGACAGTAATAACGGAAGCGGTGAATAGAGAAGATTAGATTAGAACTAATGCAATTCGCCAAGACAGTCAATAGGTGGCTATAGGACACATGGAATAGAGAACGGTGAAACCTATGCGGATACAAACAGTCGATACTATGCCGTGCGTCTTCCTCGTCTTATTCGTACAATTAACACGTAATTGTTGGCTCCGAAGTATCGAGAGGTGGTAATTAAAACGGAGAGATCTAATCTGAAATATCGGATAAAGTTGTTATATATCGTGTTGGTGCGTAGAGGCGAGGTATGTCTCGTGGTTTGATCGAAACAGCTTCTCTTAAAGCGAAAGATTTCACCGAGCCGAGTTTCAAGAAGATACCCTACTTGTAATTCCGTGATACATAAACGTTTGTAGAAGGCAAGTAATAAGATTCCTTTAGCGAAGTTGGTGAAAAGTAAACGTTTACGAAGAAAAGACCTGGTCGATATAGTAAACAGTAATATATAGCGTATTGCTGGTTTTCGGTAACACGCCAGAAATTACAATAGCAAAAATGTATTCGTGGAAATCGATGCTTCGCTTTTGCGCTAGTTTCGTCGTTGATTATTTTTCAATTTTTCTCCTCTGCGAAGAAGAAACGTTTCGACGGATTATACGAATAAAGACTTGAGATACTCCGTGAAAGACTGTCGAACTCTAGGACGACTCGCCTATCGAACTTTAGGACGACTAGCCTATCAAACTTTAGGACGACTCGCCTATCGAACTTTAGGACGACTCGCGTATCGATTTCTTGTTCGGAAAATCGCCTTGCAAGCCGCTGTTTACTTAACTATGCAGAGACAAAAGCCACGGTGCAAAAGCCCGGTAAAAGGGCGAAACGTTGAAGGAGAAGCAGAAGGAAAAGGAAAGATAAGGAATACGACTGACGCAGAAGAGTGTGTAGTGCCGTACACCGAAGAAGCGGTAGACCGGATTAGCATAGATATTGAGCACTCGACGGTCCAGCAGGGGAAAAACATTTTGGACTTCGTTACTGTGTTAGCTTACCCATCACTTCCATCCGCCATCTCTCTTTCCCTCTCTCAAAGTATCTGCGAATAGATCTCCATTCTCTTTTCCTCGCGTCCTCGATAAATCGTTCCGTCTCGCTTGATAGATAGGCAGACCTTGCAACTGCACTACCAAATTCACACACAATTGATAGATTACGATACTCTTACTTACTCCAAGTAAAATTCTAAAGCTTTTATAGCGTTCTATCTAAACGGGAAAAATTCCATTGCCTTGTCCGATTCTTGAAAAAAAAAAAAAAAAGAAAATAAAGAATATCCAAGTACGTTTGTTGAAAATGTGACTCGGGGAAGCCGAAGCCGGTATAAAGCCTTTAACGATAGGCCCATGATTAAAGTTCAGGGTTACATTGCGCACTCGCGATAATGAGAAACTCAGGCAGAAGTCCGAGTTTGCTCGTGCAGGTAATCACGGAGGTATAACCGCAGAGTATAACGAGTTACAGCAGTTGGATCAAGCCGCCATCTGTTCGGTATCCGTTTCAAGCCTCGTCGACCATTTTCAAAGCTTCCTGTTATTCTAGGTTTAGGATATGATGTGCTACGTAAATGCGGAATTATAAATTGAGCACGAAATTCGAGTATCGCTGGTCGTATCTGAAAAATTCAAATTCACCTCTCTCTAATGTTACGCTACAGCCGACATTTTCAACATTTATGCGAAAGGTTCGCGATTGCCGAAAGACGATTAACGTTGTATTCATCTGGAATTAAATTTTCATCTTGAAATAAATTTTCTGCGAACTACTGCTTAGTTGACCACCGCTGGCCTCGAATTAGCACAGGCTCCATTATTTAAATTCAACGGATATAAAAGAAGGATCAACGTTAAGTCGCACTCGGAGATATTGGCTGCCGAAGCCTGTCTGCGCGGAAGATTCTGCAGTCTCGTCTGAAAGGAAAAGGAACGAAGGGAATCTGGAAAAATCGGTCTAATAAAATTCCGTCAGTGCGATAGTGTCGCAAAAAGCGATAAGACGAGCGCTTTAAGTTTTTATATTCCAGAACTGTTACGCAGGTATAAGCAAGGAGCTTCCTTATGTACCGAAATATTATGTTATTTCATCTTCGCGTATGATATTTGACGATAGCGAGATTAAGAGAACCCTCGTCTTATCAATCGAGAGAGAGAGAGAGAGAGAGAGAGAGATAGCTATCTACGAAGGAAATTGTAATTCGACGTAGCTGACGCAATTCGGACGAATTGAATTGTCGCGAAAGCAGAAGGAAAATCTTAAATCGATATATCTGGTTCCGATGGTTGAGAAAAATAAGCGGTACTGTCTCGTTTCTCGAGGTTGTGGCTGGACTAGCGCCAGGAAATCGCGAAATTGATAAAATTTGCCAAGTAGAGCCAGCATTCCTTTTCCTAGCTTGTTCCGGTAAGATGGTAGTTTTACTGGGTCAACAAACCTACTCGGAAAAATTGGCAAATTGTCACGACTATCGTAACATATATCTCGCGTTCGTTATTATTTCGCGGCGAGTTTCCTCCACTTCTTATGCATTAGATCGTGCTCCTCGTTCCCGTTACCTCGGCGACCATCAACGCATGTTCCTTCCATTTGCCTTCCTCGTTCGGTCGAGAAAAACCTGGCGAAAGAAGACGGTAATACATTTGCGATTCACGGCCACGAGCTCGATAAAGTTCGTCCAGATGCGAAGAGTGAAAAACTACGCGAAGAAGAACTCCGCCGTCATTGCTTGTCCGTTGTTTTATTATAGAACGTTGCAGGTATTTCGTACTGCTGTGAAACAAACATACGCATCGTGACGCGTGCTCTGCTTCCCGTATACACCTTTGCGTTCGGTCTTTTTCTCGTACAGCTTCGCCACAGCACTCTTCGTCCGTTTTGTTTTAGTACAAACTACAGCCTTGAAAAAAAAAGATCGAAATTGCCGGAACGGTGGGATGAGAAGGACAGCGTGGCTGTAACAAGCCGACCCGAAGAAATTATATTTTATGATTGCCGCAGCGTTTAAGCCGCCTACAGCGCAATGCACGCGCGCAATTATTCCATGCATTCTAAGCTGCGATTATGACTGTTGGCCTGCTCTCCACTGCCGGCCTCTTCTTCCACTCTACACCCTTTTCTCGCATTTCATTATCCATAAATTTGAACTGTATAAAGTAGCACTTTTTACAATGCTGTTTCTCCGCATTCGCTTTATCCCTTATTTACATGATTTGAAGATTTACGCCTTTTTCCTCTCGCATCGGCTTCACTTTCTACAGGACATTGACGAATTTCCATCATTTTTCGTTGTAATACTCTTTTCTGTTTTAATAAAAACCAACGATAGTGCGCTACATGCATTAAAAAAACGGTACATAAATAACTCGTATATTTATTAAATTTACTATTTCCGTACAACGATTCGAAGCTCTGGATATCATAGGGTTAATATAAAAAGCAATTAGATTCTACGTTTAATACTTGTTAAAATGTCTACCTGTTAAAACGCGTAACAAGATTTTCATCGCCATGAACGTTATTTTAATATACGATAGTAATCTCGATATATGCAGCTTTTGGTTTGACATGAAATTGCACTGGATATAAAATTTGATTCTCTTTCATTTAAACGTGACAGAGGTGTGTAGGTATCGGGAAATCACGATCATAGTGACGAGGAATTTTTTGTCACTGTTTTCTACGAGAAAGTTTCGTGTTTTTGCTTCCTCTTTCGTTGAAACCTTTCTCTCTGCAATCTCCGATCTCGCGCATGAGGGAGATTCGATCCTTTGTTGCCGATGAACCGGACGGCAAAGTTCTCGTCAACGCGAAGCAGCTTTCAAGATTGCCTACGATGTCACGTCACTGTACAAAATCGGGATCCTCGAAGACGATATTGCCAACTTCCTTTCCTTGGTTTTCCGCATTTTCCCTCTTTCCTTTCTTTCGTGATCTAAGCGTCGTCATTGGACCGTCTTTAGACAAACTCGCATAAAATCCTACCCTTTCTCTTCTTCTTCTCCAGTTTCCTATTCTTTGCATTTTACGGATTAATTATGCAAGAATGTCGGATCGTAGAAAAGTTTCTACTCGCAGAGCAATTCGCGGTTCTTTTCCCCTAAAATTTTCTACGCGACTTTACGCATGCCGATCCTCACATGCATTTTACGTGTCGTTAAATTCTCGTTCGGTTTTGTATTTTTAATTGACATACGAATTTGCAAATAATTATGAAAGATTATTCCATATTCTCGATAATAACATTTGCCACTTTCCCGTTGAAACTTTTAATTCGATCGGGGAAACGTTATCACCTATTCGGCTGCTTATTAGAGAGGCTAAACGCGCGAGCTTAACCGAGCTTACGCTTGTAAAAGCTGGAAACGCGTGATCGAAGAATGGCTTGGAAAATCGCGCTTCGAAATACCGAATTAACGTCCGGCGATGCGTGAATTGACATTGCAAACGATTTAGATGTTTAACGAACAAGGGAGAACAGTCAACGACAAAATCTTCGTTGTAATTTCGCTACAATCGGTTCGAGCAATAGAATTCGTTTAAATTTGTACATTTGTTACTATTGTATTATCCTCATCAGGTGGGAAACGGAAGCATTTAAATACGAGCGTCGATAACAAACAATATTTGTGTACTTGGACCAATGATAAATCTTCGATTCGTCTTTAATTTTAAAACGTTCGTTTAATATTCTAATTTGTATGAATTGAATGAAATTCGATTATCTTTATCGAATTTGTTTTAGCTTCGAGTTATTCGAAAAGACCCGATAATTAATTTATCGTTGGAGCAGTGTCGGGTTTCTGAAATTAATTGTAATTCTTGTTATTAAATATCAAGCCTTCGATCGCGGTTGTTCTAAACTGCGTTTGCAGTTTGTAGAGCTCTTCGATTCATCGGAACAGTTTGACACTCCCAATCATACTTAGTTTGACCTGATTCGATGATATTCCGTGAAACGTTTCCGGATTACAGACCACGTAATATGATAAAGGCATTGACAAAACCGTATTGAATACACGATCGGCCATTAATATACGATGGACAGTTCGTCAGAGCGTCGATTGTTCTGAAATTACTTTCAATCGGATTCATTTTTCACAAAAGAATTGAAATAAGCGAGAAGCGAGGATGAGAACGGGCGTTTGATAATGTTTAAAGCTTTGCAAGTAAGATGGAATGTTAAACCGACCTATTTAAGCGAGCGTATGTGGGTCAGGACATCCGAGTCCCTGCTTCACGATGTCTAAAAAGAATGGCGTAGAGTGGGAAGCGAGTAGCCTACAGCGATGAGAGAATAAAAGAAGAAGCCGTTCGTACAATTATTGTAAGAGCGTCTATAGTAGGACGACAAATCTCTTGACGACGTTACCTCGACGTTTCTGACAGTCTCGCGTAAGCCGATTACTGTTCCGCAAGATAAATTAAAACTTAAGTTTTTCAAAGAGAACTACACGTGTATGTGTACGCGTATAGTCGTGTCATTTGTCACCGTTTTTTGCATATCAATGTTATTCTCTTGGACGATTCATCATCAGCACGGAAAGTAACGAAAGATATGGAGTATAATTTGGAATAAGCTAGGATTTATGGATAGTCGTAAATTCATTCGCGCTACATTTTCGGCAATATGAATTTTTTGTTCGAACGCCAAATAGGTTTCTATATCTCGTACCGTATGATAAATTGTAATTTTCGCTCACACAAATATATTATTTATCGCGAGATAATTACACTGTGTATAGTATTATTTTCCTCTTCCGGTGGTCGTGTTCTATTGTTGCCACTCGAATTAAATCAGCCTGCGTCAGAAAGAGTTTGCTATTTCTAAATGTTACATCGCAGCCAGGCAACGCAGCTTATTTGTATGTCCGCATAAATTCTCTGACGCGGAAACCTCCTAATGTTAATTCGAAACAAAAGCACGACCGTCGCGAGGGTCCAACGAAGTCTAGCCGAGAGTGAACGTACAGAAGCGTCGTGGTAGAGGTAGAGGTTCCGGAAACGCGACGGGGATGCAGGGAATTGTGGGGTCTTGCAATGGGGTAGCGCATTCGGTACGGTACGACAACGGAACTGGGGTTTTGTTCGAGGGATGCGAGAGGAGGTTGCCGGAATATCCACCGCAACAAGGTGCAGTTGGAAAAAGGGAATGACAAAATGAAGAAAAAAAAAAAATAGAAGCCACAGAATCGGCGCATAAAAGCGAGTACGAACAGCCTGGAAGGATAAATAGTAAAAAATGTAGCTCGACCGCGAATTAGAAATTTTCAGTTTTTCTCCTTGCTAACAATTCTACGGCCGCATTACTTAAACTCTCGAGGGTTTCGATCGTAATGTTCTTTCGCGCGCTGCTACAACTTTTCCTTCAAATTAAATATCATCGAACCGGAAAGAAATTGCCGCTTTAGATTTACTACGAATATAGCACGGAACTATGGAATTTTTTAAACGAGGACACACACGATTGAATATCGTATCGGTGCGACGTGTTGTAGTTATAGATTTCGAAATAGAAATCGCGCTTTTGGGCGTTATCCGTTTAAAATTAACCTTCGAATTTTTCAGTTAAAGAAATTATTTGCGGAAACGAGGGAGAAGAACAGGTCTACCGGCGGAAGAAATTTGGATAGGAAAGGAGGATCTGTCGTTTAATACGTGCTCGCCTCTTTTCCTCTTTTCTTTCAAAGTAGCTGAGTAGTTGTTTAATTCTTAACGAGATGGCTGCTGAAGGAACTTAATTGTAAGAAGCTTTTGTCATTATATCGGATATCTTTCTTTGTTTTCTTCCTGTTCGCGGAGCAGGCAAAGTTTCGATCCTTTGACAGATCTAAGTTAATGCATTTAATAACGTTCTGCAGACGTGCTACGATACCTACTTAAATATTTTTTTTCTATTTCCAGTAAGCTGCTTTCCACATTTACTTTATTTCGTTCGGTAACGATGGCGTGACAATTGGTGTATAAATCCAGTATTGACGCGTCGCCGATATTTGCTAGTATATCATAGAAATCCGCATCGATCATAGAAATTCAGCGATATAGGCATCAAAGGATATAGGTGAGTGTAGGTACATATGAATATATATATACACACACACGCACACATACATATATACATATATATACATATATACGATAATATACATATATATGTTGTAGGCCGATAACTCATTTTCCATTGGAGAATCGATTCGAGGAGAGTCGCGTAGATCGATTCGATGTTCACTGGGTGGAGTGCGCTGCTCATACTCGCACGTTTAACGCGAGTGCCCGTCGTCACGTGTCCCGTCGAAAATAAGTATCGTCTACTGATAAATGTGCCCGAAGCATTGGCGGTGAAACACGGTTAGCTACGTACAGGGGAAATTCCATTGGTCTCGCGTAGATATTTTCCTCGATTCCTGTGGAACACGCGACCGACCGCGTTACAGTGCGAGTACCCTACACATCACGCTTGTACGCCTATACGCGCATGGAACGAAGAGATCGCTTTATACTGCTTCGTTCTACGTGCACCGTAAAAATGCAAAGCAGGCTTGCACGTCAGCGCATACATCAGCATACACGTGCACACGAGACAGCCGTGCCGTCGCTGCCATGGGACCTGGACGTAGAAGCGGAGGGGGTCGTTTACCCCGTACTGCCACTCCGCTATCAACTTGCTCCGATATTATCGACAAAAGGTAATTTTCTAGGGTACGGTGCAATTTGACGTACCGATTTTCCTATTCATTTGTCATACATCTTTGTCTTTGATTTATCTCTTCCTCTTCCTTTCTTCTCTCACTATCCTTTTTCGTTTTTCGTTTCGTTAATTTGCTTCTTTTCGGCTTAATTTGAGATTTTGTTGGCAAACCACGGTGGATTTTCACTACAAATCATGCTTTATTCCTTGTACTTTTGCATAATATGCTTAGTAACCCAATGTACTTTTACTACGTGCTTATTTGTTTAAAGTAGTCACTTCCATACTATGTCCATTTTTCATCGAGAAACACGGTTATCTGCATTTCATAAATTCAGCATCGATCCCTTGAATCCGCAAGTGTGGCCTTTGATTCTCGATATACGTAGGTAGGGGACGGTTCTCAAACAGCCAGAAAACCTGACAAAGTGCCTCGTTCGATTCTCGTTCTCTTCTGTCTCCGATCAGTTGCTCAAACGAGCGGTCAAGCCACGTTTCGTCGAGTTACGATCCCTTTGTTAGGTCCCTGACTAAGGGTAAAAGAATTTGATTGCTCACTGCGGTTAGGTTTTATATTACGCGATAAATCGAAAGGGTACGTGCGACTTTCGGACATTTTACACGTACCCTTCGCGAGTGACACAGACCAAAGAACGTGTTCGCAAACATTTAGACATCAAACGAGTTACTTAAACAAGATGATCTTCAGCACCATTATGCAGTAAAATTAATTTGCTTACGAGTTTCTGTGTTGCTTGGAAATGGCGAATGTGTACTGTTTAGAGCCAGCAGAGTCACGCAATGCCGTCCATGTAAAGAAAAAGTGGAGAGTGGTAACTACCTATCTAGGCAAAGATGGAACAACGAGAGTTCGTGAGGGAGCCAAGTATGGAAGAGGCAAACGTACAGAACGAAGGGGTATCGAGGATCCCATAGGAAATCGCCGGGAATACAAGCCTCTGTTCGAGTCTGACGGAACAAAGCCGGTATAATGGGCCAGCTGGTGCGCACGCAGCAACCGTCCTGGAATTTCGCTCGCTCGTTCGGTTATTCTTGCTACAGCGTATCGGTTATATGCCGTATCTCTTCCATGCAACACACGATATTCGACGCAGTGAGAACAGGACTGTTGCTCGCAGTAGACTCGCAACGTCGTATCGGCGATGCGACCCAACGCGTATCCGTTTTCGCGAGAGATTAGTCTTTGAACGAACACGACGCATTCCATTTACGTTTCTATCCGTTGCACGAACGTCTTGTAAAACTCTTGCTGCTTGGTGACATTCGCGATACACGGAACGTTCCTGCAGTTCCTGTCGCTTTGTGCGAAACTGCTCCAATAGATATTTTCGAGACTGTTGTTCTGATCGATTCAGGAGGCGCTATATCTCGCAGCAAAGAAGAACGGGCAAAGTGTTGGACCGAATCGTTGTAGCATGTATTATGAGGAGTACATTGGAGTTGAGTTCGCTCGAGAAAATAGCCGGTAGATACATTTTCGCTTTCTAATAACGCTACATGTCTAAACAGTGCACGGTGCACTCCATCCGCGATCAAGCGAGCACAGAGGAGAATTACGAAAAGAAATATAGTAAAGAGAGAAAGAACAATGCTTGGTGGTTTCACACTGAGAATCGTCGGTAAAAGAAAATCGATAATATATACGTACATTGGTGTAGAAGTAGAAGGATATGTACATGGAATGGACGTACCAGCTACGGAAGCTTGGAATACCATATGGTTCGAGTCTCAGCAAGATTTTATACCGCTATTATTTCTACCTTCTCTCGATCACCTTTATCTAGAACAATTCGTAGCCATACTACTTTTCAAATTCTCATTGATCGCTCGGCTCTCGTTTTTCATTCCTTTTTCCTTTTTTCCCGTTTTACTTTCTTATTCGGATATTTCTTCCGGTTTATCCGATATATATATCGATACGTTTGAACCGAAACTGTTCATCGAGCAACGAAGATCCCTGTCCATCCGATTTTGCACTGTTTTACCATTAGCGTGCTGCATCGTCGTTTGTCGAATGTCCAAATGTCGTTTAGATTCCATCGCAGCGTTTCATTTCGAAGTGATGTAAACTGAGTAGCAAACGAGTATTTGCCCGTTCATCGATTTATACGGCAAGAGGAAGAGGGTCAGGAACTCTTTCAAACACTGCTCTTCCAATGTACATCGACCAACTGTTCTCTCTTTCTATCTTCTTTCATTGAAGTTTTATCGAAACTTGGATCAATATACTTATGCTTCTCTCTATTGCTTTAGAAATCTTCCAAACATTTTTATTTTGTAATTTTTTTCTTACTTTTCCAGAGAAAGCGTACATCTCGTGATATCCGCTCTCGTTTAACCAAATGTCTTTCATTCTCGTTAGATGAAACGTTGAACGTGGTAAATCATGTTTATCACGATCGAACCGAACTTTCGTTTGCCAGTAATAATGACCTGGTTGCTGTATACTTTGAAATTCGAGCAACGGCGTATGAAATATATCCGACGAAAGTTTTGGTCGAATTCGATACAACTTTCTAGAGCTCTGTTGCACGTAGCGAAACAGCGTATGCCATTCGTAATCGCTAAAAGGTGTAATCCAAATTACATATTTTCGTTACTAGGCAATTTTCATTCGAGAATGTTCGTTTTAAGGTTTGAGATTTTTACCTATCTGCCACTTTCCTGTCGCTATATTGAATTTGTTCGTGCTGGTCGATGACGTGAAAGGTAGAAACGAACGTTTCTCTCGACAGTGTTACCAACGATGAAGAGAAAGCAGATTTCAAGGGTGTTTTCCCTTTAATAATTTCTAGAAGGGTGGTAACGAGAAAACGAGTAGTACGAAGAGTAAGTAGGCTGGAAAGAGGTAAGGTGAAACCAGGTAGAATGGGATGCTGCGAGTAGAAAGAAGGAAGGCTGACCCGGCCCGAGGAACTGGCTTTTATTTTCCTTCCAGTGTCATCTCTTCTTCGAGTGCCAGCTATGCGCCGAAATAAGACGAAAACCCTCTGTGTTCCTAGCACGATTTCTTCAAGTATCTCACCTCTTTACTCGCCCTTTCTCCATCGCCGCTCTCTATCTTTTTTGCTCCGGTGCTCGATGATGAATCACTCGCTGTATTTCTCTCGTTTCTCCGATCGTTCTATCTTTCACACTTTTCTGCATGAATGTAATCGATCGCTGATGCTTTAGTTATTATTTCTTTTATTATTATTTTTATTTTTATTTTTTTTTTATTGTTTTCATCGATGGAATTAGATAGTTTGAATCGTCGATGAAATTCAATTTTGTTTCTCGCAAAATTGTTTGTTATAGGATTTCGGTAGCGCAGGACTTGAAATATTAAGAATACCTTTTAGGGAATAAGATATGAACGATGTTGCCTCAGAAGCGTTATATAGTTGACCCTACCGTAAGTGGAAAGCAGTTATGACTCTATCGAGCCTGGTCCTATTATTTTTCACCCTTGGTTCGGTCTTTACGAGGAAAACGGTTCGAAGGGTTCTCTTTACGAGAAGATTGGTTACGGAGAGCGTTCCGGCAGATCGAGCAGTAGCGAAGATATGAAATCCGAACCAATTCCCGTGAGATTTTCGATTCCTGGCCTCAATAAATGCATTTTGTCTTCGCGCTTGAGCAGAGTTTGCCAGTAGGTCGTAAGCTAGTCGGTTTCCAAGCGCGAAAAGTGGGTTAATGTCCTCGACGTTTCTAGAAAGGGAATTGTTTGAACGAATCGGATACTCGACTGTTTCAGGCTCGACGTTTCTAATTGACAAAGACGGAAGGGATATATCAACGCGGCGCATCTGCCGGAACGACGTGGAGGCGAAGAAAAATGCAACGAGCGTAGGTGTAAGAATAAAGAGGGAGAAACGGAAGCAGGAAGAGGCGGGCAAAGGTAAGATGGTGGATTTTATCTTTTCTGCAGCCTTTGCACGAACAACCCTGCGGTATGTCCGGAGGCGTGCCATAGAGTGTTCTCCTCTCGTTGAGAATCATTGGCAAGTGAAAGAATCGAAGAAAGAGCGACGAAAGAAATGAAGAGAACCTATCACGATTTTGGACAGATGAAACGGAAAACTGGAAACGAAACACCAGTTAGGAAGTCGTGCGTTTCGAGAAATGCGACCGTAATTGCTTGCAAAGCCGAATTAACACCACGAGCTGTGGATTTTTATCAGAAACATCTTAACCTGGTAAATATCGAACATTCGCAGCACTGGCCTCACTTTCGAGTCTCCTCCTCGAGGGACTCGCCGAAACTTTTGGTATATTCGACAAATTAGTTTCTCGGCGTAATTTGCTCGATCAAACTTTTCTATTCGAAGTTTCTCCATGTCGAGGTGATCGATTTTTCTTTGCTTCGTTCCATCTGGAAGAGCAAAGTTTAATCGTAGTTTAGACTATCGGCGGAAATGAAGTCTGTTACGCATAGAAATTATAAAACGATGCTTTAGACATGTTTCGCCGCCATTTAAATATGTTTCATTTATATTTAGGAAGAAACTGTTCATTTACATAGAAATCGATCGTCAACTAACGCGAATACGTTTCGCCTGTATAATTCGTACACAAAGAAAAACGATGTAATCTTCGCGTAGGAAGAGTTGCGATAAATCAAGTTTTTCGTTTTTATTTCGGTTTCGAATCTTTCCGTATGCAGCCGAAACGTGTTGGATTTTTACGGGTCAGTAGCTTTTAGCTTCGTTCCGCTCGTAAAATGCGCGTGACTTCTAAATTGTTCACGTTTTGAACGATGTTTTATATTCAAAAGCGATGTTTTGCGTCTGCTCGTTTCTATCTTAAACAAGATAATTCGGAGGCTAAATCATTTATAGGAAAATACGATGCTCCTCGACTCTTCGTGGTCGAAACAGCATTTGACATTTAACGTCGTTTAATTCACAGTTCTCATTCAATATTCATTGAATATTCCAATTCAAAATTCATTTCTAATTCATTAAGCTATTTTCAGAAGTTGTTTGTCCTCAGCCGCTTATTATAGGTACACGTAGTTGTTAGCTGCGAACGTATATGCGAGGCTTAAATAAAATGGAGACTCTTATGAACCTTTGTGGCAGATTGGATTGAACGTTGCAGCGAACCAAGTACATCCAGTAGGACTATTCGCTTAGTCTTTTCGGAAAAACGTAATCCTCCTCCGTTGCTTTCAAGTCGGCGGTACGTCTCGAAGCGCCCAGCAGATACTGTCTCCGATGCCTGTGGCGTTTCCGCCGCAACCTTGTGCATCCACCTGTCTCGCGTTTCTCTGCATCCACCGCCTCGTCGTGCCAGCTTTGTTGCGTGAATTCTCACCGGCATTGCTTCACGAATTTGCCATATAGAGAAAGAGACGGGCGTCTCCGTCTCGCTTTGCTTGTTTCGTTCCTTCGGGAAAGGAACAACCTCTGTTCGACGTCTTTTAGCCTTAGCTGTTCATCCCGAAACGGAACTGTATTATACCGACTTTGGACCAGAGATCACCATCGCGTTCCATTGTCGTTCGTGTCAATCACGCAGAAACTTATTTTTCCCCTCTATCGAATATTTATCACACACATTCGCACGGCTTTTCGTTACTTAAAATGGAACGCTCGATATACCTTTCTTTCCTATTTTTCTTTTCATATTTCTTTCGCGAGCCCGCAGAGAGCACCGGATTCGAGAGCTCTGCCTTTGAACGGGCCTGGCTTTAAAACCGATCTTTTCGTCAAAATCCGTTTAAACTCATCGCGAAGCAGTCGCAATGGGTAATCGCGATTATCGCGATTTTAAATACGTCGCTGTCTGTGTAGGCGTAGGGCACAAGTGCCGGAGAAAGTACTCTTCGATTCGTACTCGAGCCTTCGGTTCGAGCACCGTGCACAAAAGAGCAGAGTTTTATTCAAAGCAACGGTTCTGCGGGTGGCAACTTTATCCGGCGTGTCTTTAGCCTCGATGTAAAATGCGTCTCGAGAGTTTTCAAGTATTCTTAAAATTTCGACTCTTGGGATCGGGAATCTACTTGCGCGCGATATAAGGAAACAACGACGGATCGAAAGATCCGATAGTACGCGAGCGGGACACGTGAAGGTGGAAAGAAGGCAAGGAAAGAGGGTGGAAACATTATCGCTTAAAAGTTTCAACGAAAAAGTTACTTCGAAACAAATATAATGGAAATTACGAACAGCGCGTCGAACTTTACGCAACTCGTAAGAATGAAATGGAATTTACGACAAACATCTGAAAGTCGGAATGCCGAGAAGAATTAGAAATGCATATTTCAAACGTGAGTAAACGTAATTTAATCAACGAACAGGATGTTTGGTTTTAGCCTATTGTGATGCTCGAATTTTTATAGTTCAATCTTGCTCTTATTTTAGCAAACAGGAAAACATTTTAATAACCGAAGAAAATCTTTCGCGTGAAATTTAAACGAAGATAATTGTTTGCAGATGTCTTTACGCGTTAAAAAAGTTAGAATAAATACGATCGAGGTTGAAAATGACTGGAAGAACACAGTAGGATTAAGAAATTAAAATGTATGAGTTATACACACACATCTATCTTTAAACAGCGAACAACGGCTGAGATAGCGAAACGGGAATAAAGAAGAGGAAGAGAGTAGAAATAAACGAGGAGATTTTAATCTGACCGCATTTTAATTTCCTAATATATAACTTGAGCTGACGGTGCAACGATTTCAGTTTCAGCTAATGATCGGCACGAGCCAAGAAAATTTATCGTTCGTTCTGTATTTCTCGCGCTTGCCGTGTTTAGCGTTCTCAACCGCTTGTTTTGGAAAAGTTCCAGACAAAACGATCGCGATCCTCGACGAACAGCATTTCCATCGGATATCTCTGCCGCATGATAATTCCGCAAAACGGCGATATCGACGTTGGAATCATTTTGAAAAATATGATTTTTACAAGTTCGTAAGATCGTCCTGATTCATCCATTATCTGTTCAAGTTGCTTGTACGTGATCGTAAGTTCAGAACAAGGAGAAGAACAAGTAGAAAGACTAGTCGAACGTGGTATAATTAATGACAAGAAGAGCTAACACACGACGTCGACCGATATTAATAGCTTCGAGCAATAAGGGTATAAGTTCGTTAGTCGTGCGGCGACTTTGAAGACTAATGACGAAACTTTTGTCTCGATCTCGCCGATGTACAAAGTCTAGTGTTTTGGCAAATAACGCTCGATTAACCGCGAGACATTTGAACTTAAGCGTATGGTTTGCGTGTTCGTGGAACGGCAGAAATCGACTGCTTGTGAAAATGCTGGCGAAACGGTGTTTTCATTAATATCGTTAAAGGAACAACGCGCTATATCGGATCGTGTCCAATTTATCCGATAGAGAAATTATTACGGTTTAGTATAAAGGAAAAAGCAAAAAAAGGTGGAGCAAAATGGTCGAGTACTTGGTCGTAATACTCGCAGACCCTCGCGATAATTATTGGGGTAAAGTCGTCAAATAGCTTTCCTTCGCTCGACCGGTCTCGCCGTTCCGACTCCTGGGAGGAGAAAAATCATTTAGCCTGTTTCCTGAACACGACGGAGAGAGATAGGAAAGGATGGCGGTCCATTGGCAGAACGTAATTGGTGGCATCTGTGACCTACTGTTCCGCGAAATTGATTCAAGTCTCGAGCCGGAGAATCGGGGCTAATTGGAACGAGTAACGAATCTCCCGGAGGAAAATCGCTATGATTTTTCTCTCGCGCTACTTGAACGACAAAGGTGACGTTCGCATACTCTTTACTCCTGATTGCCGGGTTTTAGATTACATCGAATCCGTTTCCCTTCTATATCGATGAAAACGATTTGTCTTTACTTTCCTTTGCTTGTTTCAATAACTCTACGAATTCGTAAAGACGGAAGAATCCGATTTCGTTGGAGAAACTTGGTCGCAGAGAGCAGTAACGCGAATAAATGTACGCAGCCCTCGGTGTTACGGTAGAAATGATGCTCCATGTTAGAGTATCGTAATATATAACGGGAAATGCGTTTTAATTGGACTATTAGCGAAAAACGAACGTTGGCGTTTCCACTTTCGGCGAGAAACTAACTGGCGCGGGGACTGTACAAGATGACAAAATTGAGCGATATTTTTCCAGAACCTTCCTCTCTACGACTCGTGTCGTTGTCACTGTATGTAATCCAATGGTTTTCTCCCTGATACTTTCAATTAAAAGCTTCTTTTAGTTCTTATTTTTGGATCTTCGTTTCAAGCTATAATAAAAATTTATCGGCACGGTAACGTTTCAATCGTATTTTTCGATTATTCATCTTCCCAGGAGCGAAGAAAATCGATGATATAATAGAGGAACGACTGGCGGTCGCGGAGGAAGCAATCGCGTTGGTGATGATGGCAAAGAAGATGGAGGTACGCCCGGTACATTATTAAATATGCCTGGGAAAATTAGATTCGAAATTCTTATTTTTCCTTGTGGCGTTTCTGCCAACCCTTCTGCTCCACCATCCACGAACGTTCACGATTGCCCGCCTTCTCCGTTCCGTGCTTTCCCTTTCTTCCTCTCGACCAGTTCTACGTATTGCGGGAAAGATACGTTGCAGCCTGAGGCTAAATGCCTGTGTCAGCATTGTTAAGCCAGCAGATATGGCTGACCCAATAGTCTTAAATTTTTACGTTATGTACCTACCCTTCGCGTAACTTTCGTTCTTTTTCACCCATTTTCTCTTAGGCTGTTCTCTGTTTCACCTTCTGCAACCCGCTCGCTCCGAGGTTCTGCCGTTTAGTGTTTAGAGATGAAACGTTTGATGAAATTGCCGGCGGCTACGCGCTAACGTTCTAACGCGCCGAGATATCATCGCTACGTACAGTTACGAGCGTCGCGTTTTTCCTCCGCAGATCGAAAATCAACTAAATCGAAGTGCACGTAGATCCTTTAGACCGTGTCGAGAATCGCGAGTTTCCGGAAGCGAAACTTCAAATTAAAAAGTTATCTCGTTACCGTGCCGTAGGTAATTAACGAGCGCTAGTAGCTATGCTCATATTTGGTTTAACGACTCAAAGGGCTCGTTAACGAGCATCGCTTTATTTTGCGGCGGAGCATTTCACTTCTACGCTGATCTTTGCTATTTCAGTCAACAGTTTCCTTTTTCCACGAGACAACAAATTTCGCCAATCATGAGTCGCGAATATGCTTATCGATGACAAGGACGGTGCGCTGTTCGCTAGATGGTACAAACGCTCGACAACCAGGATCTTGTCTTCGTAATTAACGGGAGCCGTGCAGGCGCTGTATCGCAAATCAAACTTACTCGCGGTGTAGTTAAATTTGAAAGCACCAAACGCTTCGAAATTTCCTCGTGATCGATCGAAGCAGAGTCGTTAAATGCGACGCGCGAGAACCTTCTCGCCGTGTTTTCCGCGTTCGGAGCCGCGAACACGAGTATGGAATAAGAAGACACAGCGAGGACAGTTATCGAAGTAATTCGATGAAATTATCTTGATAACTATCGCGTAGCCATTTCAGCGCGATTAAACTTTAGGCAGGCCGAAGTTTCCGTTAATCTGCAGCCGTGGAAAGTCCGCGCTGTCGATAATTGCAAGATCCTTCGTTCGTTCGTTCGTTCGTTCTTTCCTTTCTTTTTCTCTCCGTCCTTGTTTTCGCCGTTGAACCAAGGGAAAGAAGATCGAAGGACGAAGAATAAAACTAGCTTCGAAGCGTTCGTAAGGAAGAACAAGCTGCGAGAAGAGAGGGAAGAGAGTGGGTTCGGCGAGACACCCTTAACGCGGAATGTCGCCTGAATTACGACCCTCCTTATGGCTAGTCCGAGCGCACCGTTTCGAGACAAACGGGCAAGCAGAGGCCGCGAGCGCGAATTTCTTTGCGAATTCCACCGGAATTCCGGTGCCAAGCGGCTCCGTTCGCCTCTTTCCTTTCTCCGCCACCACCCATCCCTCGAGTTAGGTGAAAAGTAGCTGCGAGAGGTATCTCCGTGCTTTTTTAAAATTTCGGTAGGTTAGAAGATTGGATACAGACTTCCTTCCGCCTCGTTAATACCGTTTATCCCATCAGACCTTTTTCGTCGATTCCGTTTAATTTATTTACTTATTTGCCGGTTAAACCTTTTCGTATGCTTAACATCGAAGATATCGTACTTTTGACTAAAATCAATATTTTTCATGCAAATATCGTTGAAAGAGAACTCCATAACTAAAATTAATAAAAAAAAAGGGGGCTTCAACAACGTGCGATTGATAACGTACGATTGGATTTTTCAGTTACTTTTGGATGAAAAATAAAAAAAAAATGTTATAAAATAGGTCAGAGCGCGATAGAGTATTTCGAGTGTCAGCGTTATGAAAGAAGAGGGATATCGAGGAACTCGGCATACGAATTGAAATTAGAAGAAATAATATTCTTTAGCTGCCTATCTTTCGATCGATCGCTAAATAACGTGGAAATGGCACGAAATTGGCAATGTCGATTCGTCGAGGACACCGTGTTCGATGCGTGTGAACACTGACCATTAAAGAACTAATTGCCGCGGTCTTTTTGTTTTAACCTCGATCCTCCTCTCCTCCTCCTTTGGCTGTGGTTTCGTTGAAACGAAAGGAGTAGAAAAAAGATTCGCCGTGTTCGCTTGGAAAGACCGATAGCGTGGATCCGCGAGGCAGGGAAAGAGGAAAGAGTGGGAAAGAAGGAGACGAGAAATGAGGAGGTTGGGCGCGGCCGAAATCCATGGAAAAACGGGGCAACGACCAGATATCGGATTCCGAAATGAAAACGGGATGCGGATGCATCGACGAGAAAGAGGCGCGGAAAAAAAGAGTAGCACGAACCGCGAGCAAACGTATCGACAAAACGTAAACCTGCTACGAGAATGATTTCGTGGGCCAACGCTAAAATATCCATGTTCTGCTTGTTAAACGATTACGACAGATGTATCTTTTCTACGTAGGAGAATAGAACGGTGCAACGGTGCGAGTAACTGATACAAAACCATTGACAATTGGCTCGACGTTGCGAGGAACGTTGACGTTAACTCGTATCGAAAAACTACACGGCTAATACGACGAACTATGCGCAATCATTTTACGTTGGACTTTTTGCCACGCACGCGTTACATCGATCGAATCGTAACAACGTCCATGGATTTTTGAAAAGACGCGAACACGGTCTAAGCTTGGCGGCCGTTTACGAAAGGGACATGGTTTAAGAAGGTCTGGTAATCAAATTCTTTCGACACGCTTAGAAGCGAGTCTGCACGACGGTAACTTTCTTCTCATCCTATCTCGTCGGAAATAATATTGCTGCTGAAACGAAGTTAGAATATCCGTCGGAAGCGATACTGATATCGATCGGCTGTTATATCTTGACTAAGTGAAATTTTTTTTTTTCTAGCGTAAATTATTTTCTCGCCGAACCTTACCTGGCCGAGCGCGATACACGCACGCGTTACCAGAAAATTGCATTTTGAACGGCTCGATAGATGCTTAACTTTTCTCGAATCTTTCGCTTCGAAATTGATTTACTTTATCATTCAAATTTCAACGAAGAATTTATCAGACTAATGTTCTTTGTAAATTTATCCAATTATTTCGTGAAAGTTTCTCGGGTAACTTAACTTACCTCATTTGATCATTTTTAAGCGACTTTATAAAACTTTAACCGCTGTGTAATAATTATTATTAATAAGCCTTCCGAAGATTTGTTCAGCCCGCTCTAAAGTAAAGTTTTCCGTTTGGTTTTCGACGTAGCATTCGTTTTCCAGCTTGCCACTCGTTGCCTTCCTTTTGTACCTCCTCTGTCTTCTTTCACCGCAAAAGAACGACAAGAACGACGACGGCTCGTGGAAAATTGGTTTCTCGGACGCGAAAGCAAATCGAGAGAGAACGTGGAGCCGAGTAGTTTTTACCAGTGGACGAAGAAGAACTTTACCGACGCGTCTTTTCTAGGCAGACGTTCATCAGCCAGTTTTCCAGACTCGAGAAACGAGAAATGCAAGGAACACGCGACAATTTTCTGTTAGCTTTTATTTACTTTTTGCATTCCAACCTTTCTTTTTTTTTTCGAGATCTATCGAACGAAGTTCTACGCAAGGTTTTTAATTATTTCTGTGGGAAAATCGATTAAAGTTTCGTGTTTGATAAAATTTTATCCGTCAATGTTTTCGTATTCGTTCGACAAGTTTCGCGAAGCTTCCAACTCTTTTCGACGACTTGAGCCCAGCTATCGCTTCAAACGTCACTCCCTCGAATCTATTTCACCGCCTTCGCCAAAAGCATCTATCGCTTAAAAGTTGAGGCCAGCGCGAAACTTGGTAAATTTTAAGCGATCTCAAGTGCCGGATACCTTTGAATTTTAATTCCCGTGCTTTTATCGGTGCTTCGTCCGCTGGAAAAATGCTTATCGCTTTATGACGAGTCCGCCGTGTCTCTCGCCGACTAGCCGCGCCAGAAATCCACCTCCTCCTGCCGTAATACCATTTTCATCATTTTACTTCATTTCTCTCTTATTCCGCAAAATTCTGTTTAGATTTACTCGCTGCCTTTACCCGTCCTATAATTATTAAATCAAGTTTACATTCGGAACGTTCAATATTTATTTACACGATAATAATTCATTTCAAGAAGAAGTTCGCTTACACGATTGCACACATGTTCACATTATTTAATGTAATTTCTGTTCGTTAGAATTACGAGGTACGGATCGTTCAAAAATTATTGACAGCCGAATTTGGCGAATTACAAGGTAAATTCCTTGCTTCGATTCGACTATATCTACTCGACTAACCTCGCAATGTTCTAAGCTTTGCAACATTATCTTCGTATCGATTGCATCTTAACTTCGAGCTACGAAATCCTGACTCGCGAAATAACATCTCTTCGTTGAACGTCCAACCGATGGTTTTCTATTTGTCGATGAAAATATGAAAAAGAAAAAAATAACACATTTTTAATGGCGAGTTTCCCTCCGTAACTACGTATCTCTTTCCAAGTTGTTGGTCTGGAAAGAGATTTTCAAGCATAGAGATTAACGAGCAGTACAAACGAAAATACGTGCGCATGTACTCGTGATACTATCTATAGACAACTAGGAACTAGACGAGTACCAACCTCGGTTATTGGTTCATTGATTTTTGCATGAGGTCGAAGCCTAGGTTCGCGAAATTGCAAATATCGATACTCGATGGCGGCCTCGCGGACAAACAAAGCCGATAATCCACCCTTAGAATTTCGATGTCTTTGTCTCTGTTTCTTTCGCACTCCCATGGCTTCGTCTTTATCCGTCTACCTTAGAAAATATTACCCTATTACCTTTTTTCTTTCTCGTCAGAACTATTTATATTCACAGATTTATTTACGTATCGCCGCTTTTCCAAGACGTGATTTCAGAAGGGATATCGCGTTATCCGGTATAAAGTATAAAGAACATGTCATTGAAATATGAAAAGACACATCGTGTCTATCGTGTGAGTCAGATGTACTCGGTCTCGTGTATGTTTTGTGTACGCGAGTCTCTAACTAGGTGAATTTCTTTATTAAAATTCAAGCGGGAAATATTCTCGCGCCGTGTTTCTCTCGTGGGATTACTAGCAAATACCAACGAAGGCTATACGACTACGGATTCGCTTGACTATAGAAGTGCGGATGATTCGGTCTGGCGGTGAGTACGATTGGTTTCCGGGGCTCGGCGCCTCTGCCGGAAGTCACGCTAACTGCTACCAGCACGCCACACTGGCGTAATCCTGGAATCTTGGTTTAACGAACTAAGACTCGTCTCATTTTATAGAAAACACAATCATTCGTGCACTTTGCACACTGAATGTATCATTTAGGTAAATCGGTTTTTACTAAATCATATTTAATATTTTAGTCGCCATTCGTTTGAAATATACGTGAAAGAATCGGAGTCGCTGCTGGAATCGCATTTTTCTTACGACTTTGCCACCGCTGCGAATTTTCTAAGGTAAATATAATTTGCGATGGTTCCCGAGATCGTTACGAGTTTCGCGCGTCTCTTTCCCTGGGAAAACTTTGAAAGCCTTGTTAGAGAAATGAAAGATCGAATGTGTCATCGCCGAAACGAGGGTCGACTTTAGAGTTGACGGGATTTTCGGTGGCCAACCACGACAAACAGGGCCGGATCCTTCGTGACCGCTAATCCGTACTAACGTTCCGACTTTCTTAGACGCGGTCTTGTCTTCCAACATTGGCTTACTTGCTACCAACAGAGCTTCGATCCAGCCTTTTCTAGGTCACCGTTACGCCGTATAAATCAGATTTCATTGTAGACGCGATTAATTTATAAGATTCGTAGAATGTTTCCCTTTCTTAAATGAAACGTTGTCTCAGAAACGTGATTACTCGGCACGGTATTACTCCGGTTAAATAGAACTCGAGTTCGCGAAAACTGGCGCAACTCTAAATGAAAATGGTGTGAAGGATTAATCTGAAAATGGAAAAAGTAGCCGGCGAGCTTTTTACCAATGTATACGTTTTCCAGTGCTACTATGGCTTCTATCCGTCTTGTCGTCGGGCGGGGAAAGTGGAAAGAACTTCTGTAGGTTCTGACGCCACGCCGAGGCGAAAGTATTTCTCTCTCTCTCTCTCTCTCTATCTCTATCTTTTTCCACCTCAGCTTCTCCTTCGGACGTTTACTTCCAGCTTAGTTAGCAAAACGCAATCTCTTTCGTTGTTCCAGTAATGAGACGAAACGATAAAGCGGCACACTCCGAAGGTTTATCGGTGCGTCAGAGGTAACCGGTCGGCATCCGTATATTTTGAACATTCGAGACGGAAGAGAGAAAAAAGGGGTGGCTGGGTAAGTATCGGGAACGGCCATTGTAAAAATTCAGTAGGATCTTCTTCAGCGTCGCCATTTTCTCGAGAAAGTAAACAGCGCGAAATGAAGAAGATCTTTGCATTTTTTTTCCAATTAATTCTTTGTTTCTTTTTTGTCCTCTTTAACTTTGCTATTCCGTTCTGAGTATTTCAACGAGAACACATAGTCCGTGGATATTTAAACAATTATAGGAAATTTAGATAACGCAAAATGTGCAGAGCGCGTATAATAGACGAAAATATTAGTAGAATGTATTACGCTATATTGTATAATACTTGGAATATGAAATTGATCTTTATTTAGATCCTATTTCTGTGGTTCTATTAATGTAGTTCCTGTCAAGATGAATTTGGATATATCTTAGCGATTTAATAATATATCAGCTTAAAATCTCGAGTTTCCTCCTCGTATCCAATTCCATTAAGTCATCCAAAATTAGACAAAGCAACTGGTTCGTAGAATTTCAATTTTGATGCGAGTCACAGTTGAAAAATGGTGGATTTTTGCCCCTAGTTTCTTTCGTATCACTCGGAGCTTCCCATCCGCTGGGGAATCCATTTCTAGGAAAAGCAACTCTCTGAATGTTCAAATTCCCTCTAAATGCCCACTCGTCAGTTATCCAGCATGCCAGTCTATCACCGCATTGTTTTGAAGCTCGTGAAGCATCTAGGCAAGCATTTGCAATCTGACAACGCCAGTTACCACTTCACGAGATGCTTCCATTTGTCAGCCATAATTACGAAGATACTTCGTGTTAGTTACATATTTGACAAGAAACGGTTCAACCATTTTCCTTCAACTTCATAGACTCTAGAGATACTTGGTCGTTTCTTATCAATCGAGAAAATACGAGGAAACCTGAGAAGATAAATGTTCTTTATCTGTATAAAATGTTGTTGTTGAAACTGCAAAAAAATAAACGACTATGGTCGTAGAGAATAGAAGGAGGTTGACGATAAGAGGACACTCGAGGAAAACAATGCACTATGCTCGTTTTGCTATAATACAAAAGAGAAGCACGTTGCGTCATTGACGACAGGGTTATAGCAGGGTGCTAACAGCCTCTTGTTCCGCAGTTAGGATTATTGTCACAAACACGGGAAACTTTCTTCGTTCGCCAATTACAGAGAATATCATTGTTTCTCTGAATCTCTTAACGGCTATCTTCTATCGTCGTATACATCGATTACATGTTACGGCTGGACTATACTTGCCATTACTATTGCATAGATAATTTTACGGCAATGTATATAGCTTGTTTCTGTCCTCGCGTTATATATTACTTTGTACGATCACTGCGTGCAACGGTAAGCCATCATTCATTTCGACTTCTTTGGTAGAATATTTATATTTCAGCAGTCTAATCGTGCAGTATTAAATCTGCCGTGCAATAGTATGCGACTCGTAATAGTATTCGTGTAACGCGTGGATATGGCAGCGGTAAAAATGGTACGAGTTGTAAGAGTAGGCGTAGTAATCTCTTCTATGATATAATCAAGTTCTACATTGAAGCATCAAATAACGATCCCGATTAACGCAACAACGTACATATGTATATATATATGTGTATATATATATATATACATATTGTATATATGCTCGCCTGCAGCATTCTATTTTTCTCATAGCAATTAAATCACTGCTACGCTATATTTCACGCGGCTCTGACCGAGCTTTTAGACTCTCACCATTTCACGTACCTGTTAATTTATTTCTCGAGACGCCTTGTATTTTACCTAATTTTACGAGCTCGCAATATTGCGGAGGCTGCTACGTATAAGAATAATGACAGGAAATGTTGATTCGTGAAATTACTAAAGTCTCACTATCATAGCGAAGGAGATGGTTTCAGAAGCAAATAGAATAAGTAAACGTCGAGAAAGTGGAACGAGAAAGACGGACGATTGTACGCCGGCAAGACTATGCAATAAATAATAAAGGCAAGATCCCTCGAGTCTTGGAATCTACCTACGCCGTAGACGAACCCGGGAGTAAAGTTTCCCGGTAGCTCCGTTGTACTGTCTAGGAGACCTTACTCGAGTCGTACGTGGATATTCCGTAACACCTTTCTTTTTTCCTCTCCTTTCGAAGAAAACAAAGTTCGCGAGACTTTTTAATGAAATTACTACACCGTATCCCATAAATAACCCAGCCGGCACGTTACGATTTTCAGCGTTCTTCACAACCGAGAATCGTTTCAGTTTGAACTCGTATTTAATTTTCCTCACGACCGGCTAACGACGCAGACGGCAGGATTAGGTCTAAGGAATCGAGCGATAATCCGGCCTGGACGAGCGTTCTACTTGGGACGCACGATAAAGCCGGTCCCGTCTTTAAGTGGAAACGTTCGTTCAACGTCAGACGAGGCACGTACCAGAGCACCGGTGTCAGGGCGGAGCGTAAGAGGGTGAATAATCATTTTCCGTCGTAACGAGGGAGATCTAGTAGTAACCAACCCCACTTCGCGCTTTACTCCAGCTACGTTTCTATGCCCCTAACTTTCGATCAACGTGCAGTAGAGTCGCGATTCCATTTCCGAACAAAAGAAATTTCTCATCAAACTTGGAATAAAAATCGTGTTATAAATTTTTACCACCCGTCCATTTGTCTTTTTTTCCTATCCATATCTCATTTTTCCCCCCCTTTTCGAATTTTTCGCCAATGAAATAACTTTCCATATTTGCATTCCCTGTTCCGAGTCCGACACTTTTTCCCATTCGAGAATCGTTGGCGGAAATCCTGCCGAATCATAGCCATTAGCTTCGTTAATCGTGATTTTCTACTAAAGAGAGGACACAATTACTTCCGTGATCGTAAATAATCCAGATCGTTCGGATAACGTAGCTTCGTTGCGAACAATTAGACGAGGTGAACGTTGTTTCCTACGGCTGACTAATTCTTGTCGAGCTCGATTCTAATACCGTTTAGATTAAACGTCTACCACGAAGGGAATTGGAATTCGGGAACCTGTAACTTCGAGATCGAAGCCTATCCACGGTTTAAAAATTATTCTTGGAAACGTTGAAAAGTTGCAAAAAGTTTCTCCAATGACTCGATGATAATTATTTCGAAAATATGGCGAATCGTTCGATAGAAATACAGAAACGCGTCTTGCCGCGTGTCTTATCGTTTAGCAACGACGACGGGATTCGTTTTATGCGATTAAAAGTGGAGAGACATTGGAATTATAATATTTGGACGGTAGAGTTGGGTGTGATCCAAAATTCTCGATGAAAATCACAGGTCGAATACGATGCAGTGGACCGAACGAAACTTGGCGTTTACGTAATTTCGAGCTTCGCGTCAGCGACTATGCCGGTAAAAGGTCGATAAATGTAAATCGCAGCGACCATTACCTGTCGGTAGTATGGATAAACGTTCTCAAATAATCATAACGTTTTACAATTAACGTAACCAACGTTTACCGATTCGGCTGAATAAGTGGCTGGAAAAATTGAAATCTCTTGAGAGGTAACATCTGTTTGATCGATTAATAATCACTCACTGATATTATTCGCTGGAAACCGGACGAATAAGAATTTCGAAAGGTGGATTGAAAAGTTTGTAGTTTGCCTCGCTCGATCCACTTAACCAGCTTCCTCGAGGCGATCGTTATTCAAATTCGATCGAGACGTTCCGGCGATGTCGGCGAAGACAGAAATCACGACAAGTAAAATTTCCCACATTGGATTAACGACGGAGGAATAGATTTTGCGATCGGATTGCGTCGAATGGTCCGTGGTATCTAGCAACAACGTCGAACGACGGTATGCGAACGATCAGGGAGCGAAGGAGAATAGCCGGTGATTGAGGGAATATAGGGGAGCCATCGTCGAATATAACTCACGTCGCAGTCGAACTGTCTCACCGGGCTAGCTCGTTGGTTGGCCGGTCGACTGGTTGGTTGGTCGGTCGGTTGGCTCGTTCGAAACGATCACCGGGCATATTAACGAACGCACTAGGGCTCATAAATCATGCCAACGCAGGGAGCAACCAATCGAATAGCCCTGTTAGGTACGAACAGCCAATCGGAGCCTCGGTCGAACGGACGTGCACGTCGAACGAATCCCACGTCCCGGAAATTACGTGTCCGACTCTAAACTCTGATGATTGATGAGCCGGCTGTAGCTAGTGGAAATAGTGTGCACTCGCGCTCTCTGTGTCTCTTTCCGTTCCTCTTTTCCTTTCCGTCTCTTACTTTCTCTCTTTACCTCGAAACGATTTGCTCCTTGCTGCTCGAAACCTCCCTGAAAGCTCGCACGTTCCTCTTTCCGATGCTTTTCCGTGTCTCTTCGTCACTGTCAGATACCTAAGCGTACGACGAACCTCTCTACCGCGCGGCAGTAATGTTTTTCGATTAACCAGTGTCATAACGATTCTGACATGTTCGATCGCGTGACGCACACGCTACGTTCGTTAATGGCAGATAAACGGCGCAACACTCGCCTTATTTCCAATATCGCTCGTCGTTTCTGCAGATACCGCTAGTTTTTAATAGTTTCCGTGTAAGGAAAAGAAAAAAAAGAGAAGAAAAATGGAGACGTGGAAACGCCTGCATGTTTCATCCGATAGTTTCGTAGTAGGTATCTTCGCTTCTCTCTTTGATTCCTTCGAAAATGTTCTTGCGGTTGGATCGTCTGTGCACGAGCGCACACACGGTTGTCATCGAGATCAAAGCAGTCGCGAAACGAGGGGATTTTAATGCGTTTGCCAAAGAGTCTCGGTCAAAGCGAGCGTAAAGAAGTACGAAGCGGAGAGCGTGGTTCGACAGAGGGATGGGAAGAGCCAACGGAGAAACAGACGTTTTTCCTTCCTCTCGCACTTTTCAAGATTACAAAAGTATGGTTACATCGACGAGGAACTTAACGTTAGACATTGTTCGCTGCTGACTGCGATCAACGAACGGATATAATCGATGCCTTAATTCGCGCCATCTATAGGAATCCTATTAACTGGTGGCGTATTAGTTTGCTGTTGTTACGTAACGCGTCGTTACAGAAATCCTACAGCTTGGACGATTTGACAAAATTCGCAATAATCTGCGCGTTTTGATAGAGCAGTGACTTTGCGCGAGAGAAGTCGGATTTATAGTCCGATTTTGTACAGCAGCGAAGAGAGGAAACGATTTAGCGTGAAAAACTTGAAACGTAATTCCTGCCTTTAACTATCTGCGCTCGGGAAACGTGAAAAACTGGCAAACGAGTCGCCGAGGATTTAGAAAATTCCAAATTCAGCGTGGACCGTGAACGAAGGAACGGGAGATTATTTTTTAAATTTATTCTTTCGCGTGTTAAGCTGCTCGCCGTGTTCTGAGTGGACTGAGCGGAAGAAAAAGCAAACGCGAGAAGATAACGAAGCGAGTCATAGGCTAGAACCGAGGGGAGAATATGGAACGAGATAAAAGCGAATGGAGGAAAGAGAAGACTCGAGAGAGAGACCTGGCGCACTCGAAATGATTGAAAGACCGAAGAAATTGAATTCTCGCATTCGATCGTGCCAGCTCGGGTCCTCTAATTGAACGACTCCTCTTCCCCTTGTTCCTCCGTCCCTTTTCACTTGTCAATTCTTCACCCCTTCCTTCGTTTCCTTTAGTATTTCCTACTATTCCACGCCACTCGTCTTCCCGTCTCATTTTCTTCTCCGTCGTTTAAGCGGTCCCCTCCTCTTATTCTCTCTAACCGACGTTCTGCCAGCCAGTAATTCGTTTATCATCGGCGCTTAACCGTAGACCGAATTAACACTACGAACGACAATCGCATGGACGTCGGAGCGGCGAACAAGACGATTCACCAAGAACGTAATCAGGCTACTCGAACGATGCTACAGGAAAGCCACGAGAAGCGTAACGAAACGACTTCGATCTTAATTTCGTTAGTTTCTGCGCCAGATTTATGATCTATCGTCGGTGTCGGTTTCGAAGGAAGCGTAGGAGGAGCGCGTGATACGTTCTCGCATATTCTTCAGCCGTATCGAACTCGATGCTCGACGTCGGTTTCGTATCCTTCGAACGAAAGGAACCGTAGTTTCGCGCGTTCTTCGTTTTCCTATTTACGAGAGGATCGTAAAACGACGTTTGACTAGCAGTAAAACAGGGCTACCTAAATTCTTGGACTCGCTTGGATTTCTCACGGACACGGGTTTCGTCGACGAGTTTGCACGGGAACGAGCGGCCGCCGATTTCATCGATCAAAAAATTGGTGCAATGGCGAACGCTGGAATCGAGCCAGATCGCCGTTGTAAATAACAAACGACTATTTATTTTTGCATCTACAAAGCTCCGCACGCGCATCTTTTTACAGCACGGTAGCTAGCGAAAATACTTGCTCAAAATGTTTGTGCACTGTCCGTTTCAAATTTATTTGTTATTTTAAGCGCAAAACGTATTTCGGTCTTCGTATCGGGAACCGTACTTGGGAACAACTACGGTTCGTCGATCGAGGCAACATAAAAACAAGAGATAAAACGGTGAATGGAAAGAGAAGGAAAGAGAGTCGGAGTAAACGAATAGAAAAGGGGGTGTATGCACGAGGTAGAAGCGCGGAGGTTGGGTTGGTCCGCGCCTCGGTTAATAAATAGCAGCAGTATGCAAATAAAGTCAATCGTGCAATCGTTTGAATTTTAATTCGTTGAAATAAAAAATGAAATTTGCTGCCACGGTTACAAGGCGAGCGAGCGAGCGAGCGAGCGAGCGAACTCGTGCGATCGCTGTTGCTCGCCTGTGATCGATAAAATCGAGCTTCGCGCGACTATGACGTTTCCGTCGTATAAGCATGTTACGCTAAACGTTAGAATAGGCAGGATTTTATCGAAAGCGTGAAGAAATCGTAAAGATGGTTGTCACGCGTTGTAAAACGGGCGTAGACCGCTTAATCGTGAAATTTTTTACGAAGCTACAGCTCATGCACCGGTACAAGTGGACTGCCATCGCTAAAGCAAGTATATAAGGGCATTGTTCACTTCCTGTTTTGAATATCGAATTTACGAGCGAAGTTATGTGCAGCGCCCGCAAAATCTTTCCCTTCCCCCCTTCCCCCTTACCCTTCTCCTCTCGACCAACCCCTTCCTCTCTTTCTCCGTCGAGATTCTAACTTGGCCCGTAAAACTTCGGTCGGAACTCGTCTTCGAAAGGCGGACTTTCCTCTTAAGGGTTTCCAAGCAAGCAGGGAATATGGTCGAGGTGTCGTAAGAACGATCGTAAGATCTACGATTCGTTTTGCATTCCGCGATATCCGTTCTCGTAGCCGCGAGAATATCGATCGATTCGAGTCATTTGACGCGGCGAGTGAAGCGAAAAAGACAGGGGAACACGTACTATACGTCAACTCTGGCTGAGGCAAAGACACGGCATAGGTAAAAGAAGAGGAGGCAAGGATCGAGGTTATGGATGAAAAGATCGAAAGGACGGAACGTGGTTCGATAGTCTGTCGGTAAAGAGTGACGGACGCTTCCTTTCGAGATAGGTGACGGAGAACTGCCGACAGAGAAAGTCTTTTCTGCGGCGAATCAAAAGTCGAACGTCGAAGGCACTTGCATTCTTGGCGAACGGTATATCGCGCGTTCGAGCAAGAAACGTCAAGGATTCAGGCTCCTTGCTCCGAGTACGGCTTGCCACGAGAGCTACCGATTCCACCTGATGTCGTTCACCGACCTAGGCTTCATTTTCAGATCACGTACACGCCATTGCGCTAAGCTTCGCTCCTCTTGCCTTCTATTTCGAAAGCACCGGATGCTGAAATCACTCTCCTTCGACTCTTTGCCTTCTTTTTCATTTCCTCCCTCCCGCTTCCCATCACTCGCAATTTCTTGCGTATCTTTATTCTTTCGGCATTCGCCAACCTATTCAAACGCGCTTCCCGATATCGTCGCTCTTGCAAAAGCGAGTTGCTCTTCCACTTGATTTTTTTTGTTAATTATTATCGACCTTGGACGATTTTCCATGCAACTTCTCGTTCGTATTTCATAAGTCGACCGGTATTTCGTTAAAATGCGAATCTGGAGAGAAAATAGCTCGTGCTATTCCGGTTCTATTTCGCTATTTCGAAGTATTGGATAAGGAAAAGCTCGAGAGTTTAGATAACGGTGAAGAAGCAAAGCAACGAAGTAGTTAATTTTCTTATTTCGATCTTTAGAATTTCGATCTCTAGAATTTCGAACTCTTAATTACGAGTCAATTTTGTGGTACGCGAGATCGCTGGTGTCAGATTAGTGTCGACGCGCCATCGCGATTTATTCGCGACGACGCTTCGCGGTTTCGTTATATTTTCAATAGCGCGATTTCAATCGCTACGATCGTGCGAATCGCGTCATTAAAACCTAATCCCGTCGAATCGAACAACGTCACCGCTGCAACGACGGTATTATAGTCGCAACGTTTCGCGTCGCTCATTTGCACCGTCCCTTATTCGTGACAATTCGTTCTAATTGCTTCTAATCGATTGCAATCGGCCTTTCTTCGTCGTTATCTGTCGTTGGTCGCTACATGCGTCGTTATTTGTCGCCATACGTGCTCCTTCGTCGTTATTCGCAATCTCTATTCACGGACGATATTCGGTCGATACGAGGCGAAGCGCGTGAAACATTTCGACTTTCATCCATTCGCAGTTCGTTGCGAGTCGAGTGGTTCGTTATCGGCGCGAATAAGAAACGGCTGAAACGAAGAATAGGGACGAGCGAGAGACGTAGCGTAGGGAAAATTGATCGAGATCGAGCGGCGATCGGCTAGTCACGAATCACACGAATCACGATTTACGGAAAGAGTAAACGAAGCAGTGGCGTAAGAGGGGTAAGTAAATACGAGGCGAGGGTGGGAACGTGGAACGCATGTACACAACGAAGGTCGTTCTCGAGTGTCTATACGCGTATTCTGACTCACGTACGACCACGAACGAGAATATACGGGCGTGCGAACAAACTACAACGAACGAGGGAAACGTTCGCCCTCGATCGTGATTTCCGAATGCGCTTCTCTGTACAAACGAACCGTCCGACAACGTTGCTATGCTACAAGCACCGACAGATACAGAACGGTGAAACAAAACGACGAGCCTGCCGCTAAGACGCCCGGCGAACACAACGAACAACAAGGAGAGACGAGCTAAGAGACGAGAACGATGACCCGAATTCTGTCGTGGAAAATCTGCTGGGAAAATACACGGTTCATTGTGCGGCGCGGCAGTTTGACAAATTGTATATGTCTACAAAACCTACTTCTCCTACCTGCTTCACCCGTAGCTGCTCCTTCACGAGAGACCCCCTTATTCGCGAGGCAGGTTCGCGTGCATGCGCGAACCAGCATTGTCACCGAATAAGAAAAGGACAGAACACAGACAGTTTGCACCGATTCGGCCGACATCGACCAAAAGAGAGGAGATCGCCGATGTGCTCGAAAGGCACATTCCTTCTCCTTCGAAACGAGGAATCACAGTGCGGATTAGCGATGCGATCGATTCGCGTAGCGTACCTTTAAATCTCGCGTTCGAAGCGAGATCGTTTGTGGTTGGGCACTACTGGCAACTCGGATCCTACGATTAAGACAATCTCTCACTGAAATCGCGACACGACGGTTGGCGACCAACGCGCAACTAGCTTATTTTAAATACTTTATATCGTGGACATTGAACGCGAGCGCGAAACACTTTGGCACGAACGATGTAACAATTAACTGTCTGTAGTAAAATCGATTCTGGTCAACTTAACGATAACCATCGTATCGTGTGGGGTGTTATATACTTGGAGAAAAATTGTTCGTACGTCTGAATAGAATAAAATAATATCGAACTTTGTTATAAAATTCTGTCAAATTTTGTCTGCCATAGAACTACCGCTTTGCAAACTAAAATCGATATCATGCTTGTTTTCAATTCTCAAAAGTTGCAGTTAACGACAGAATTCGCTAGAGAATCATTTTCTTTTTTTTTTTTTTTACAAAATTTTGCGTAATTTTACTAGGCTAGCTATCCCGTGTCAACACGTTTGTTCGTTCGAACGTATAATTAGGCGATCACGGTGCAGGTTACCACTTGGTCGTGTAAATGTCAACGGGAAGAAATGACGCACAACGAACGATTCGTCGATACTAACGACAGTATTTTTTAATCGACATTTGCCCGGTTGCGTAGAACGCTATCGGCGATAGGTTGAAATTGATAAATCGCTGGTTCGCGTCGAACGATACCGAGTACCAGGATATCGGATAGAAAGAGGAGAAGAAGGAATCAAAACAGCTGGCGTGTCGCGTAAATTGATCGAAACGAAAAGTTTTTAAGCCAATTGATTCAACGGGTTACACATCGTTCATCGCTCTCCGCCGTTTTTCTCTGTCTCCAAAAAAAAAAAAAAAAAAAAGAAAGAAATATTTAATTCGCTTTCCCCAAATCCAGTTCTAACTTTGGTCGCGTCGATGCGCTGGAATCATCGTACGACGCGATTCTGGTTAAACCATTCTCGCCGCGAAAAAGTTTGATAGACTAGAAAATTTTGTTTACGCACGAGGCAAACAAAAAAGATCTCTTTCGATCGTGTCGACGACTCAAAGCGTACGAAATTCTCACTGACGTTATACAAATCCGTTTATACTTTTTGAACGTTACGTAACACCGTCTGATCCGTCTGATACTTCGATTAACTAACCACTGATCGAAAATTGAAGAGCCAGTCGATTTTCCGTCAGAATAATTTTTCCTCCGCGTACGAGCATCGATAGAGAATCGTCGAACCTGAGAGGAGAAAACATCCGCAAGACCGACGGATGTTCAGACCGTTCGGTCTTGCCGGATTAACAGCGTATACTTGGCTCGGGAGACGGAAGACGAAGGTAAGCGGTACGAGATACGACGCGAACTCGCGCGACGCGATGTCGGCCAACGCGGATCGTTTCACGGACAGCGGAAATGAGACGGTCGTTCGTCCCGCGGAACGGTCGAAGGGAAAGAAGATAGGACGTCGGGGGCAGAGCGAGATGCCGGAAAGGAGGATAGAAAGCCGTGGTACGGACGTACGGAGCTTCCTGATCGTCACGATGGTCGTTTTCGTCCCGTTCGATCGATACCCATAATTCCGACGAGTCGCGAACGGTGCCGATCGATACGGCAGATTTTCAAGCTTCGCTCGGTCCGTTCGGTCCGTTCGCTCCGTTTACTTCGTTTGCTCCGTTCGCTCCGTTTGCTCGGGGCGCTCGCACGAAACGGGAGACAGGGACTTGGCTTGGGAGCTTTGTCCCGTGCTGGACGAACGGCAAAGACCCTTTCGTGCGAAATTCCGCGTCAATCCCGTGGAATTAAAAGCTCGTCGAACGAATTTAAGTCGACGTTGGTCGAACAGAGCCAGCTAACGGCTGAACGATCCAGTCGAAAAAAAGAAAGTCGAGTCTCGAACGAAATCGAGAGAGGGTAAAGAAATCCGATTCTTGACTTGGTCGTGGCTGCGTGGTTGAAAAGTTGAAGGGGATGGAGTAGAGGGTGCGTGGTCGCGAGAAGTAGGACGCGGGGATGCCGCGTGAAACGGCATCGGAAGAAGGAGCAAGGGAACCAAGAGGAAAGCGGCGGTTGGCAGATAAGATAAGGGTGAGAAATCGCGGCGCTTCTGGATGCGGTAACATTAGACCGCCTCCCGACAGCATCGCTACCTGTCCTTCTTCAGCGCCGCTCCTTCACCAAGGCGTTGCTCTTCGGCTTAGCGCTCGAGCCCCAGCAAACTCCTATCGTCCTCCGGCACGGTATCGTTTCACCGTATGGCCACCAGATACTCCGGAATATCGAACTATATACGCGTACACTGTGTTGTCGCGCAGGATTCGCTCGATCGACAGTAGCAGGGTTAGGCCAGCGATGTAATGTCGGATTAACGGCAACTGGCCGATACTAAACCGTAGACCGAAGACGGATCACCTGGATCCAGTTCTCGTCTTCGCTGCTCGGCCATGCCATCGATCTAACTTCCAGCGTAGTGCAAGCCACGGTAATACCCTCTTCTCTTCTTCCCTCGCTCTTTTATCCTTCGGCCATGTTTTCCAACTCGTTCTTTGGACATGTTCTTCGGACATGACGCGATCACGATTTTCCCGCCCTTTCCCGTCTTTCACACCGCGCTATCGGTTCTTCGTTGTTTTCTCTTCTCACTCTATGAATGTTTAACGATATTTTCTCCGACAATCGCGGCCAGCGTTAAACCTCTCGAAACAGTCGCGACTTTTCACAAAGCTTCATCGTTAAACTCAGGCACGCGTCCCGAGAAATTACGTCTCATCGATCGAGTTTCTTCACCTGCTAAGGAAATGTCAAAAAGGTTCCATATACTCGACGCGTCGGAGAACATCGCTCAACGTTGAAGAATCAAACTGTCGCGTTTAAGGTTTGTCTGCTTTCGTTTCGTTTTACGTAATCGAATAGTCGACCTTTTTCGAAGAACCTTTCTTTCCAAACGATCCTTATTTCTATTCGAAAAGATCTACGAAGAGCCTCTTTCACACGCGAAACCAATAACATTTTTCGCACTCTCTTCTCGATGGAGTACGAAGGTCGGTAAAGCTGAAAAGTGAACTCTCTCCCTCGAGTAGCACTCGTTGCTGTTAAAGAGAAAATACTCTCGCCGATTATCGATCTTCGAAGCTTGGGAACGAGCTTCACGGTTCGTCGAGATTATCGAGGAAAATTTTCTAGTGCGCTTCTTACAACTCCGTTGGGGTCTCTGTCGTCGTACTCATCGAAATTCTTTTCTAGCTTGTTATCTTCTTTTTAGCTCTGTCAGACGACTAGAAACAGTTTTACGCGTTTACGGATAATTTAAATTGAATCCATCTATAACGTAACGTCGCGTGTAGCTGGAAAAGCGACATCTCCTTAGGACGTGGTCCTAATACGATGGCCGTCAATTGTACGTAAAATATTTTTGTCCAATCGTATTATCCGCGTATATCGCCTAATTACGAGACATACAAGGCCGCTGTTCGACGAATATGCAATGTGCGCATTTCGTAACGATTCGATGGTAGCTGTATAATACGATTGTCCCGAAGCATTTTACTCGTAACGTATTACGAATAGACCGTTAACTGATCTCGCTAAGAATCGACTAAACTCCGCGTTCCTTAGTTGCCAACCCAGAAAATTCCATATTTTCATGAACTTTGCCAAATGGATGTGATCAGTTGGTTCCTAAACAGATATTCCTCTCGTTTAGCAAACGCTCGACGAGTATACTCGACGTATTACGAATCTTTACGTATCTTCGTACGTCTTTATATATTTTATGTACATTTTTAAACAGCCTTTACGCGCTCCTTTTCAAAAGCATACCGTTGCAGAGTCGCGTTCCTTTCTAATTTGATCTTTTAAATTAAAAGCCGGCTCCTCGAGATGGTCGTTCTTCTGTCCCGGATGCCATTCCACCGTTTGATATTCCGATCTCATCGGATAATCGATTTCTCGGTAATGAGCCAGATGCCTAATGTTCAACTATCGAGTAAGTAACTGTTACCTCGTCATAATTGCAATAGAGACGTGCTTTTGAAGTATATATATACTTAGTACTGGAAATAGGAAAAATTAATGATTTCGAAGCGAGTCGAAGGTTACTCGTTATCTCATTAAATCGAATTATATAGCAGTCAGTGTACGTATACTCGATGAATCATCGTCGATTTATTCGCAAACGATGCATTCTTCGCGCGGCTTCGTCTCCTTTCGAACTCTACTATTAGTTCGAGAACACCTTATAAACACGTACAGTTCCAAACGTTAAAACGTATCAACATATTAATTACGAAACGACTGTCTATTTCAACGTTTCATTAATGTCAAAGCGTTGACAGATTAGAAACCTACAGATGTTCGTGGTATAAAAATGTACATACATTGATCGTTTGCCTGCTCGAATTTGCTCCGTAAGAGTATGTCGTTGAAGTAGGAGACGTCTTTCACCGCGGATGGAGATTCTTTTGGCTCAAAGGCTTTCGCGAAAGGTAGCGGAATCTTCATATGAAAATATCGACGAGCGTCTCGGTGGAGGATCGATTACCGTGAAAAATAAATGTCGCGTCTCGTCCTTTCATGATTTCCATATAAATATTCGGCGACGCTGGACGTTGTCGACTAACCTGTTGTTGCATAGAATTATCGCTTGCACGATGAGCACAGCATGGTTTAAAAAATGTCAGTCGATCGATGCGCGAAGTATAAAATGAAAATACGATCCACGATCGATCGAGTTTGGATTAGGTTTCGTTCGTCGAAGGAGGTCGTTCGATGGTACAAAAATAACGTTGTCGGAGGCTGCAGGGACGACTATGATAAATAGGAGAATTGAAGCCGAGAGGTACGTTCAATAGAAGAGAAACAGCGAGGTGGTCGCTAGAACGACCTAGAGACGTGCACGCGAGTATGCGGGTGTAAATACATCCCATGAATTTAGGTTAGTATGCGAGCAAAACCGCAGCACTTCACAGACCAACCTGGGCCCGCTTAATTATTGTCCGGCTATAGGGATGATAATCGGCTCGAATTAACGTACCTACTTGGTCGACGGAGAAGCAAGTAAACGCAATCGCTCTCGGTGATTAGAACGTCCCAATTACCTTCTTAACAGAAACCTTTCCCACTTTCGCCGAAGTTTGGATGCCGAAATTGCTCACTCGCGAAAGTTCCGCTTCTCCAGACGTTCATCCCTTAAAGTCCTGTCAGGATTTAAATATTCAGAAAATTTCACCTTCTTCGGCGATTTCTTCGAGGCGATATGAATCTTCGACTTACTTTTAAACGTTAAATAATAAAAGAATCATTTTGGATATTATATCGTATGCAATTGTCGTTGAATTGTTCTCTCCGAATTTATATCAGAGGCGCCTAAGTAGTTTCATCTTGTTGCATTAAATATAAACGTACGGACAAATGGAACAACTAATCGTACCAACTTTGTCTGTCGAAAGACGCGTCTATTTAATTTTTCGTCATATTCGTATCAGGCATTCTATTATATTTCTTCCAGAATAACAAATCTAATCAATTTTTCGATCCTTTTCATGCCTCGCAGCATTGCTAATTAGAAGCAACGTTCATCCATACCGTTCGATTTGAACGACCGTGTTAATGCGCGCGATTGATGTGGTTTACGACAAACACCGATAACCGATTCGTAATTATCGATTTCGAAGTTTCCTAAAGCAACGTTTCACAGACTCCTGCGTAGATCGTGCGGGGGTATTACGCGGCCGCTCGACTACGTTCTCGAGTAGCAGCGCCGACCCGTATGCGCTATAATAATTTAATATAATGTCAAGTATCGGGAAACTCGTAGCAGCGTAACAATAGAAGGAGACGGCTATGGTAGTCGATGGAGTCGCCGTGAAATATTCTCGATATAATGCCATAGCTTCTTTCCCCTTGACGTTTTCCGGCTTAGACCGCGCAATGACCCATCCTCGTTTCGCTTCGTCTCGATACTCGATCCCACTGACTCATCGTTACTTTCGCCGTTTATCCTTTTCCTCGGTCGAGAAACCTTGCTTCATTCTTCGCTTTCTGTTTGTTCCAGTGTAAGGATTATCGTCAGCTTTGTTTCGTTTAGCGTCAAGAGAAATGCAAGTGAACCGATGGCCTTACGAAGCGACAATTAACGAGTAATTGTTAGCACGTTGAATATTCAGAGTTGTAATCCACCAGGATATACACGGCTGTTTCATAAATATTATTATTTACCTATTTATAACCGAGAACATGGAATATCGGCGATCTTAAACTTTCGATCGTCGATATCTTAAATTTAAGCTTCGTCGATCTAATAGATTCCGTGGAAACAAACATCGGTATCGTCTCGCAGGGATTTCGCTAATTTAAATTCGTAATATCTAATCGTATTAAATTCGTAATATCGTAATATCTAAGTTGTCGATGAGACAGTACAGTTACTCCGAGTACTCTTGTTGACGATAACGACGTCAAAGCAAATTTGAATTACCGTTTCGAGTAGTCTCGGATGGATCGTGAAAGGATAACCTCGCGATACTGAGATTTCTACCGAATGTTATCGACTGTGAACATCTTTGTTGGTCGATTCAGAAAGGGACATATTTTTCTGCGATTATCTGGAACTTTTTACCACAAAATCTGCCTGAAAATATTTCTCGCACGCAAAGTAACCATACCCCGAATTTTGTTACCATATAGAAAAATATCGTCTCTGCACAATAATATCTATCTGGTACGAACGCTGTTGTTGAACAAACAAACGACATTACGCGTATACGCACGAGTATGGTCGGCAAGTATTTTACGAGCGAGTTACATTCATTTTGCGTAAATTGACATGGTCATTCGTTAGGTAACACGAATTTCCGAGTGCACGAGGATCTACGTATTTGACATATTCCATTATTGAACGATTTTTCAAGCTTTATTTTTGTTTCATCTTTCATTCTGCTAGCTCGTTCGTTTCGCATTTATTTCGCAGCTTTCCGGTATTGTTGGCCGAAAAATCCACGAAACTTTATACGGTAAACATTAAGCGTGGCCGTCGAACGACGTATCGTACGAATCGTTATTTCTTCCTCGCTTATATTCTCGAAAAATACAATAAACCGTGTAGGTAAAGTTTCTTAGAAATACTGTTTGCAGAAGAGCGACCGTCCGTTCGGGAGTCCATTTCGGTTGAAAGCCTTTCCGTACGCTCGAGATCTCCCGGCTTCGATTCGTTGCAAGCGAACGAACTGTTGTAGAAACTTGATTTGCATCGACGTACTTCGCGACTCGATGAACCGACACATCGCCACAGCAAACCGACGAAGAAGGGACAAACAGAAACAAGAACGAAGAGAAATATCATGTATCTGAGTAATTCCGATATTTTGATACGAGAAATACGAAACTCTTGTATTTCGCTGTTCTTGTCAAAAATAGGACACTCGAGCAAGTTTGTGTTCTAATCAAACCCCCCGAAGATAGCGGTTCATTTGACAAATATATACATTCATAGTACAAATACGCTGTTCGTAATTACACGGTACATTTAAGTCTTTCTTCTTGCCGCTATGCGAGAAATCTCGAAGACGAAGAAATAATTATTTCTTAAATCGTTGCAATTCCAATTCCAAATTCTTCGTCATTTTATCGTACTATCGAGAGGCTAAATTCTCGGAATTTCTCAGATATACTTGTACCGATGGAATTTTTAGGTCTGCGTTCTCCGTAAGGTTAAGAGAATCGCTAAACCACGACTGGAATATTTTCAATGATGAAATCGATCACGTTCCGCTTCTCTCTACCAGGCGAATGCCTGGTTCAACGAATGCATTGTTGCGTGCATAAATTTTAATGCAGCTTCCTCCCTCGCCCCATTCCTATACCAGAACGCAGAAAACAAATACGTACACGATTTAATGCACGAACTGTTTCGAAGACGAAATTGCCGCGCAAATTGCGCCACATAAATTATTCCATGACTTGAGAGATATTAAAATATAATGGTTGTTAAATATGTTTCCTTTTTCCCAGCAGCCAAGCGTAATTTCGTTTGTTGTTTCTGCGGATTCGCGCGAACGTTCGATCAACGGCGCCGTCCACGCGTCGCTTTTCGCCATTTTACGACTTCGATTCGCGCTCGCGTTTCGCTTCGTTTTCGTTTTGCGCGCGATACCCGTCAAACTAGAGGAACGCAACTGCCGGTCGTTAATAATCGTTAGACGTTGACGACGAGGCAGCGATCTACGACGCGATCTAAGAAACGAGGCAGTCTGATAGGGCGTCACTGTGGCTCGCAAGCTGCACGACTAACGCCCTGAAACGGATGCGATTACTACGCGATACCTTGTTCCGTTCGTTGGCGCGAACCTTATTTCTATGCAACGTGCAGCCGCTCGACCGTGTGCTTTCTCAATGCCCAGGCGAAATAATCTCTGGAGGACTGGCTTCATAGCCAAACTTGGAGTGCCGGGATATAGGTACATAAAACTGACTCCACGCGAAAGTAAAATAGCAAAGTAAGCTTTATAGGGATCTCTCGTTGCAGCCGCGATATACAGCCGCACATTCGCATATCCGACTTTGCTTGTAAACCGCGGCTCGAACCACCATTGGACTGTTTATCACCACGATGTATCGTCGCCCGTCTGCTCACTCGGTGGCAAAGCATAGAAATAACCGATAAAATTTCCTCCCTTAATAACGCCCAACCGAGTTTCCTCTCTTCCTTCCGGTGTCGCGTATTTCGTGGCGTTATCAGGCCGAACGAGCGTGTACAGTTCCCGAATGTCTGGCAATACTCGCGCGGCAAACCTCGCAACGAGCCACAATGCCAAAGCTATCGCGATTATTTGGCGCGAATCGTTTTAACGAGCTCCTTTGCGTGCGAAAAAAACTCCCCAACGATCCATGCGTATCTCTCGCGCGTCCTCCGGCCTGGAAAACACGATTCCAGCCGAAAAGCACGGGACGAGTCGACCGAAGCGAAGAGAGTCCATTCTTAGCGCATCGCAGCGAGAAGAAAAACGAGCGATGGACGACTGGGCAATGAAGTTGACGCGGTAATTTGGCGGGGGCCACTCCTTCGAATCTAGGTGTGCGTTATTTACGCGAACGCTGCAACAGAGAGAGAGAGAGAGAGAGAGAACGGAATGGCAGAGTGGTAGCGATGGTGGGATAGCGGTGGTGGCGGCGGACAGCGTCGACTCTGGCGGAGGTGGGGTTGTGCAGGGTGCTGTCTGCAATGTGCAATGCATTGCAATGCACCACGATACGAAACCACTTGGAGTTTTCACGGAGTTGCATCGTTGCGTCGTTGCACGGTAGCACCGATGCCAGGTTCGTTCCGCTTGTAACGTGTTTGCGGGCGACGGGCATAGAACGAGGCGAAACGAGAATTCTGGGCAATCGAGAGAGAGAGAGAGAGAGAAAGAGAAAGAAAGAAGAGGGAAGGAAAGAAGGGGTAGGCGAGGAAGGGGCGGAGAGGGAGGAAAGTACGAACGGATGGTCGAAAAAGTTTTATCGAATGCGGTCGTACCGCCTTCGGTGTTGCGAAACACAATTATCTTCGTAACGTCGCTTACGCCCAGTATCTTGCGAGTATTCCGAGTTGGACTATCCTTGGTTGGACGGCTGGATCGTATAATTCTCCGTGGCATCGAACCACGAGGTCGGTGATCTCTTCCAGTCGCGTACGTGCAAACCGCCTCTAGAGAGAAGGTATCGGACCGAGCTGTTCCTACGACTCCTAACTACACCAAATAGGTTTCGGTTTGAACACGACTCGTACATTAAAGGTTAGCTCCTTGTCGGAAAGACGGGTTTCGTAGGAAGGGGGCAGTTGAGGGAAGTCGAGGACTTTAACACCGAGAGAGAACCGGTAGCCACCACGAAACGGAACTTACTCGTGCCAAAAGTCGAAAGCCGCACCGACGAAATCGATCCGGTCTCTCGCTCCACCGGTTATAGACGTAATCGTGGAAACCTCTTTGCCTAGCGTAGACGATTGAAAACGTTCCTCGATTCTGTCCCTTCGCATTTTCGCCAAGAAAAATACTCGTGCTCGCGTCCTGTTTATTCCAACGACCGCGGCTTTACGATCGCATCGAAGCACGAACGAACGTCGCCGAAAATTTCTCCGCGCAACACGACGCTCTCGCCCGAACAATTCGCTTTGTCTCGTTTCCAAGACGATCGATACGCACACTTTTCCACGCTGCACAAATTTCGTCGAAACAACGGCGTCGGCCGTCGACGAAGTAACAACGTCGTTGGAAGAGTGCCTCCCGCGACGCCGTATTCCGGTTTATGCATTGAAGAAACTGTACGTATGGTATCACGGAAGCGGCAGACTCGATGCCAGAATTTAAACGCGTTTTATCCGCTGGCAATGAAACGGCCAGGTACGTAATTGAAATAGGTCGAGACGCGATGGTGAATAACGCGATCCGATTATCGCAGCTTAGCTGCCGGGGATTTGTTTTAGTCGATACATGCCAGGAAACGAAGTAGTTGCTGTACCGTTGGATCGACTGGCCGAACGTAAAGTTAAGCGATTGTTCGCAGCGTTGTTTCGTCGTTCGATTTACCACCTGATATCAGCTCACCGCGAATTAAGTGGGAAAAGAGAAGGGGCAGTAGCCGAAATTGCGTCTCTATCTAACTTGATCGGACAGGTCGTAACTATAGCGCGACAAATGTAGCAGTTCGATCAACGAGCAACAACGTGTACGAGGAATAGTTGCACACCGAGTATACGGATACAAAACAGTCCCTGTTCATGCATACTTTAGCAGCAGCTGTCCTAGCAGCTCCAATTCCCAAGCGTGTCGATAACGCGTCGGCTTAAGCGCCGTTCACAATCGTGGCATTTCGATGCCTCCAGCGACCCTCCGCGTGTCGATCATTTTGGAAACTGGTTTCAAATTGACGCGTCTATCGATTCGCAGTTCGCCGCCCCTCTAGCTACGAAACTTGCTGTTCGCGCAATGAACACGGTAAGATTTTTAATCGAATTTAATACAACATCCACCACCGGACGTAAATTAAATTCTTACTCCCACGCTTACCAAATCCACTTTCGTCTCTTTTACGACCTAGCGTACGAATAGGAGTTCAGACATCAAATGTCGTAACTATTTCGCTGATAATAACCCCGCGGTCTACCGAACGATCGTATTGGAAATTCCCTCGGAACGCTCGGGATAACGCGTAGATAACGCTATCGACTTTAATTACTTATAACGGGTGCGATCGCTTTGAGGTTAAAGCGAATCGCTCTGGAACTGCGTCTACGCTCTATCGCGCCAAATTGCTGTTAATTCGCGTCTTACGGCGTCATCGGGGAACCGGCGCGCTACCGCCGCGTTGTCGTTAAATTAAGTAACTATACGCAGCCATCGAGTCGAGCGAAGCTACTGCGCGACTCTTTCTCAAAGCGTTCCTCTGCGCGACGCAATTCGATGCAGCGGGATGTGAGGTGGCACAGCGCAAATGTCATTTCTTTCTTCCTATTCGTCTCGACCGTGTACCTTGGAGACTTTTTGGCGCAGCGTTCACCGAACGTTGGTCGTTCGTGGCGCGTATCGAACCATCGTGGATAAGCGTATCGCGCGTATACGCGATAGCGCACGCGTTTGCAACGGATGCGCTTGCATATCCACGGTAATTAGCTATCGGAAAATGGGTGCGCCGTGCCGTGCGGCCCACTCGAATCTATGGAATACACGCTAGATATCTATCCCCTCTCGCCGTTGGTTAATCCCTGCTACTCTCGCGCATTCTCCACAATCTTGTCCGACTTCATCCCACGTCCCTTTTACACCCGCGTAACCCTTTGGCGCTGGATTCGATAGGCTCGGCATACCGGTACAAGCGAGAACCGGTTCGCTCGATCGAATTAGGTCCCTTTTGGCATTTCGGCCACCAACCGCGTCTCATTTTTTTTCCACGTTCTGTATCGGTTCTTTCCCTTTGATGATTCTAGCACCGTAAAAGTCTAGTCCCACTTGCACCCCGCTCCTCGTGCTCGGCCTTTCTCGTTCCCTTTAACGCCACACGTATACAGCCACGTTTCTCGAGTACTTGCTCGAGAAAATTTCAGCCAACATTTTCCTCTTGCTCGAAGAGAGTAGCGTTGAATCGTTGCTATTACAGCGACGGAATATGAGAAGCGTTTGCGTCTTTTATTTCGGTCTTTCGGCATTTTTCATGTCGATGTAACGTCGTTCGTGTAACCTCGAGAGTCGCTCGGTCGTAGATTTCTCAAACTGGCGCCACTCTCTGTAAATAATTCGTCGTGGAAATCTAAATCATAGCAACGAATGATAAAATAGACAATAGCGTGGAAACGCGCCGCGCGTATGTTGGTATATTATTTAAGACAGGTAGACGCGTAACCGTTACAATTTACCGTGTTATTGTAATCGTATTTTAACAAGAGGCGCGTCACGCGTATACACAACGATTATCGGTAGATGTAAATATTCCACTGGGATAACGGAACGTTGGGATATCGGAGTAGTGGGTCGATGGTGGTTGTACCGTAATCGTGAGATTTCGCGCGAAAACGGCAGGTATACGCGAAAAAGATGACGGCGAATACGCAGAGAGGAGTACAGTGGCAGCGTTGGAATGGCAGGAGACGTATCGTTCGTCGTTTCTCTTTGTTCCAAGCGAAGAGCAGGAGACGCTATCGAGCGTAATGCGGATCTCGAAAGGGCCAGCGGTGACTGGAAAGCCAGGGGATTGCGGCTACGACTCAAAGTGCAAACGTACGGCAGAGAAGGTTGCCGTACGACGTAGATACGACGGAACTCCTGCTAGAACCGGGGAATATTAATCGCAGCCACTGTCGGTATCCTCTGCTACAGCCAAGCCTCGTCGTACCTCCTCCGCGTTCTCCTTTGCTCCGGCGGCGTTTCGCCACCCCGTCTCCCTTCGTCTCTCGCGGCAACGACTTCTCTTCTCGACCTCTTCTCGCTCCTCTTACCGCCTCCCTCCGAGGCTTCTCTCTCGCCCTCTCAGGACCCTTTTCCGTGTACCACATCAAGCCGAGAGACGGCTACTAATGAGGCCAAAAACATCGGAGCCCGAAGTTACGACCGTCCCAAAAACGTTACCGGCGTGATTTAGAGGATGGTAATGGAGCGGACCTTACCCTCGACGAGTGGAACGCCGCTGCTGCTTCTGCGAATCTTTGTCCGGGCCTGCACGCGTTATCCCGCAACCCATTCCACCAGGGGACGACGGAGCAAGATTTTGAATAACGCGTACACCGGTGTTTCGCACGGTCCAAGGACGATTTGCACGCGCTGCAAAGAATTCCGAGGAATTGGTGCTCGTGCTCGCCACTTGCGTCCGAAACGTACATTCTCACCGAGCTTCCGTTTATCGCGTTTCACTCTAATTGCGATCGCGTTATCTTCCAGTAGAATGCACGGGGCCGATTCTTCTTGGCTACCTGCCAGTGCTTTACCGTTACGCTTGCCATTTTTATTAAATAATATCGCCGCTAAAGACAGAGACCGGGAGAAATAATTGGAAGGACGGCGATTTCGTTCCGTGGCTATTAACGGTCGTTGGCCTTGGGCCGTTACGCTCTTTCGATATGATCGTCGGTTTGTGGCACAGAGGGAGAAACAGCGGTTTCACCTGATAAGAAAGCCGCATGTCACTGGGCGCGCGGTGGGAAGCGCGATAGCAACGCATTGCCCCAAAGGAAATTTGCGCAACCATTACTTATATCATACCCTAGTCAGCTGCAGATGCAAAACATTTTTCTCTGCGCCTTGCGAGTGACTATGATGCAGTATAATAATATTCCAGCAGTTTTTCCCTAAGATGCGCCATTCCTTGTCGCGGTGGCTCGTCTCGTATCACGTCGCGCAACTTGGTCGTTAAATTTATAATATAATTAAGGCTGCCTCTTGCCTGCGCCCTTGCACAGGCCAATCGGCGCTCCATTAATTTGTCGTTTTTTGCCGGCTGTTTGTTCGAATCTCCATCGAAAACGATTTTTCGCGTTGCATCTGAAACGCTGTTTCGTATCGCGGCCGAGCATCCCGGTGAACAGAGAAAGAGTAGGAATGGAAACGCTGTTGGAAAACAGCGTTAACTGTACACACGGCACTCGACTGGACTCTGTTCGCGGACAGAGGAGCAGAGAGAGAAACGTCGACAGAGGAAAGATGAGAGAGGACGAGAGAGGACGAGAGAGGACGAGAGAGGACGAGAGAGGCGAAAACGAGAATCATCGGTACAATGTTGCAGGATTTCAACAGCGGCGTTCTCGGTGACATTTGGTACGCGTGGCAAACGTGTTCGTTCGCACCGTCGAACTCGTTGGCCAGACTTAACGTATTATGGCGCGAGTGGAGCGGTCGGTATTATACGGTGCATTGCGATTTAACGCCGTATAATCGCTCGAATTAATCGGGGCTAGCTCGAAACTTTCGCGATATCTCTGCGTCATCGAGAGTCCGGTCGGTGCGCAACGTTCGAAACCAATATCTGCCGCGAGCGAGTTTTTGTTTCGATTAAAGAGAAGGACGGAGGTGGGCGAACCGGCAGAATTTCCAACGATTCGTGCAACCCGAACTCCGCAGAGCTTGTATAGAACGCGTAAATTTGGTATAATGACCGAGGAGCACAACTCGCTCCCTAGTGATTTACGAAGTCACTTTAGGCGACCGAGTAAAACATCGTGGACCGCAATAGCTACGGTCGTTATCCCGTAAAATCAACCTCTCCCGTGACAATAGAAATGGTTTTTTACGCGCATGTAGTTCGATCAACGATGCGGTATACGTCTGCATGCCCTCGCAGCATTCTCGTTCATCTTCCTACTTACCGTCCTTGCCAATTTATCATCGCGATAAGATCGAATCTCGACGAAACGAATCTTTCCCTCACGAATTTCTAACTCCGAACTAATATTTTTCGAGTTACAAATTGCCAGATACCGGCGTTAACCTCGCATAACACGCACGAATATCCTCGCGCAACGTATCCGCGAGTTTGCCAATAAAACAACAGATACGTTTCAAGCGAATTCTACGAATTGCGAACTATCTGATTATCCTATTCGAGAATTTATTCCGTTGAATATTTTCAAACAGTTTGGCGTGGCTGCATCGCGCTGAATCATCTTTACAGATCATCGAATCGACCAACCTCTCCGGGGATTCGGCGAGTTCTTTTCTCCTATGGAAGATTTTCACGAAACTCCATACAGTTGTTGCAGTCGTCTTCGTTGAAATTCTGAGAAACGACGTTGACTAATCCAATCATCGTTCAGTTGCGAGCCTCGCCACGAAAGCGGGCGAAGCGGTGCTCGAGCGTTTCCTACGGCTGGATAAGCGCTCTCTCGAGTGCCAATGGAAGCGGCACTCTCGAAAAAATATTCTTTCTCGTCGGAGCACTCTAGAGATTTACGAGGAGATTCGAACTCGGAGCCGACATGTTTTCGCCGAAACTTGACCGACGATTCTATTTTATCGTCGTCTTTCCTTCTCTTCGCCTCTTTCGCACAACCCTTTACCGCGATTTTGTACGTTCGCGTCCTTACGGCTCGTGATTGATCGTCGCTGACCGATCGTTCGAGCTCGAAGAGATTTGCACGCGTGTACCGACTAACGTCTATCGACACACCATCCGAATCCACGAAAATAACGAATACACCGATAATTCTACGTTGAATTCGCCGCTGCGTTTCGCTCACGTTTCCAAACGATAACATTGAATCTTACACACTGTTGGATCGTGCAACGACTGTAATAAATTTCTCGGCGTTTCTTCGAAAGATGGTCAAATACGGAATCGAGATCACGAGTGCTTTGTCGAGAAGGAGATAAACGGAATCTCAGCGTCCTACTTAAATCCGAATTCCTTCCGAGTGATAACTTTATTCGAGGGATTATGGCCGCTGAGTATTGACAGAGTGTGGAGAGGGGTTTCCCCTCTACCTGGTTCGGAACGAAGCCTTAAAACCGCGAGAACTCGGTTCGCTATCAGTCAAGTGCAAGTGGCTTTCGGAGTATACAGCAGCGTAATCTCGGAATCGTATCGGTTTCAGGAATCCAGCAGGAGATACCGCAAAACCGTGGTTCTCCGAAATCGTTCGATGTTCGACTCCAGGAACTCGAATTGTTTCAACTTGGCATCAAACTACGTTTGTCGTACACGTTGTGGCATAGAGCGATGGTCGTACGATGCTGGGGTTTTATTCGTCGGAGCGATTCGTCGTTGTTGGCGCGTGCGTTAAAAAAGCTCATCTTTCGAAATAAAAGAATCGACGAACGCGGATGACTAGTCGCAAAAGGAAGGTGCAAGTAGGCCGCGAGCCGTTCATTCGGCCAGACGACGAGGCGAAAAGTAGAAAAGACGTTGCACGGTTGGCGAGTCGAAAACCATCGACACACCAGAGCGGTAGCGGTGCATGCAGCGACACAATGGATTCATCTTGCACCGTCAACCTTTCCCCTTTGTTCTTGCTGGTTGTTGTCATTCGAAAAGCGATAGCTTCTGTCGCGAATAGGCGCGAGTGCCAGCGAACGAAACGGAGGGAAAGTGGGAGACGCGCGGCGAGCAGCGCCGCACAGCCGCTTCCGAAGGGGTAGCTTCGTTGCTCTTCGTGGACCGTACGGAGAACGAGTTCGCTAGTGGGGCTGATTCGCCGAGGGAAAAGACCGACAGCGGCGGGGAGTTGGGCTTTGGAGTGCAGTTCGATCCTCCGGTTGAGGTTTTGTTCCACCATTGTGATGACTCAAACAATAGTGGCCTGACTGGTGCATCGTACGCGAAGGACCGCAAAGGAGGGTCGAGAGTCTCTGTCGGTCTTTCCACCGTCCCTGCTCTCCTTCCTCGCGCACGCTTTCTTTCCCGTTTCTCTGCCTTTGCCCCGTCCGTCTACCTATCCGTCTATATTTATTCGTCAATCCGTATGGCTCTTCTGCCTCTTGCTTGACTCTCGTGTCCCGTGCACTCGATCTCGCGTACACTCTATCACCCTACTTCGCGGCAACCACTTTCCTCACCCGTTTCCGTTCTTCGCTTACGCGGTTCTTTGTCTCGATCTATGCTCCGAACAAGCCCTAACGTCGTACACGCGAAAGCGTATGTACCGTTTGCTAACGAACGTGAAAGAAACATTAATCCGGAGATATTTGCTTTCAGAGAAAAAAACAGAGCAGCCATATTTTCCAGTTTACGTATTCTTTTCTCTGTGTAGCAAACGGCAGAGGTAGGTGGTTATTTCTTCTCGCGTTTAGCAAGAAAACGCGCGACATGTTTGTTTCGGCTTACGTGCTCGCTGCGCGATTTAAGAGAAAACGACGTACAAGGGCGAGGACTCGCGTGCCTCTGTACACCGTGTTTCCAGCTATTACATATTCATACGTGGACACTAACGTCGTAGGAGTTCCTAGCGGAGAACCAGTTTGTAGGTTTCCCATGTTTACTAACACCCACGTTTATTGAACGACGATGTTCATGTACCTTGAAATCGACTCGAACGAACAAGGGCCAGGACGGAATTTCATTTGGAAAAACTGATCGATGTCTCGGGTTGGAAATAAAAGTGAAAAATAGCAGGATAAAACGAACGAAGCTAAACGAATACCTGTCACGAAGGGGAAAACGATATAATTAGGCATAAAGGGTAGCAGAAATTCAGCAGTTTGAGAAGAGTATCGTTCAAATATTTACTACTTACGACGACTGCTTAAACATCTTTCTCCATAAATTCTACCGTGCCGCAAACTTAGTTCTACTTACGTTCTTCGTAGCGAAAACCTGGAAATCGAATATCGAGGAAAGACGGACGAAAAGCACTTTCGTGAACGAACTCGTCCTATAAAATGACTTTCATACTTGGTTTTACGCCACTCTAATTATTCGACATGCAAGTTGATACTCGTAAAAGTGGATTACACGATATTGTCGAGGGTGATAGATATTACTCGTAATTATTAATTCTTCGTTAGTTTGAGTTATTGCTCGTAACGAGAGTTACCGATCCATCGTCGTTAATTCGCACGCTTCGATAAAATTCGCGAATTCGTCGAACGTGTTCGGATGTAAACGATGACGACGACGACGACGACGACGGTGTATACGCGCGAAGCTTGATCGTTGAAAGCGTCGAGGCTGTTTTCACGATACATCGGTTCGATTTCAAGTCGATCCACGTCAGCTCGGTGAAACATCGAGAATCCGCATTCGAGCAAAGGCGGTGCTAGTGGCGAACGTGACGGAAATAAAATCACGAACGGGGTCGAAATTGTCACGCTGTTGAGGATTTTCTGGTTGCTACTAGATTAATGCAAAACGTGGAATTTCCTCCGAACGATCAAAGTGTCGAGCTGCGCGTTTTTGATGAAATTATGGAAAGAAAAAGTTTGTGCATCGCGATATCGCTGTAAACGGTGGCACCGGATCGACCGGGAAAGAAAAGAGTAGCGATCAGAAGTTTTCGTGGCGGAGAAGAGAGCGTTCTCGAAAGCCGAAGAAACGAGACTCGAGACTGTGCAAAGCCTGCAGGCTGTTCGCGTATCCCCGGAGAGAGAATCCGACCAACTCGTACTCGACCAGCCACCAGCTGCACGGTGAAAAATTCACCGAGCGTTAAAGCGGGAAAGGTCGAAGAGTAAAGGGGCAAAGAGCAAAGGAGAAGCGGAAGAGGACCGGAGTTTCGTGCCGATCCGAGAGGGCAGGACAGAAAATGAGGGAAGCGCGAAATGCACAGGTAAAGGAGATTTCACGGTATCGGTGCGTCTGGCGAAAGGAAAACGAAAGCAAGAAACGACGCTCGTCACCGATAGAGCGTGTACCGTTCGTGAATCTACTCAAAGGATCGAGTTCACCCAGCACGAGAACCAACGATCGATTGGTTTTACGTTTGGAGAAGATAAGGAATCACCTTCGAGTCGAACGAATCGATCGTCGATTACTTCGTTATCGATACGAATAACGCGATAAAAGTCCACCTGTGCGAGGGAATTCCGTCTCGTGATAAAGCGAATCGTATTTGGAAAATTTCCGTAACATTGTTTTGGCTACGATGGACTACCGCGATCGAAACGACGTAAAACACGGAGCGAAACGAGCCACGCAACAAGCGGTACAACGATTACAGGAGAATTACAAAAGTTTAACGGGAAACATTGATAATAAAATTAATGCGGCAAAACCAGGCTTGTTCGCTCGAATATCGTCCCGTGTTCACCGATATCGAGCGACCTGGCCGACACAGTTCTCCGTGCGATCACCACCCTTATTGTGACCCCACTCGCTGCTTGTAGTGTGCAACAATCTACGGTATTAAAAGCAACGAATTAACCAAATTGCCAGAACTTTCGTTCTATGTACGTTTAATTCGAATGCGTTCAAGCATGATCTTCGTTTGCCTTCGATCGACGAGCGTTCCCAGCAGCGGACGAAACCGACTAGCGACGCGCGTACGATTCCGACGTCGACGGACAACCTGTCGTAATATAATTATCGTTTAAAAGTCTTCTCGTTCGAGTAAAAAGTTAGGCGAGAGGCGAAAAATAGGGAAACGGCGGCGAGTTATCAAGGCATGGCAGATCCGAGCGCGCAATTATACGAGTGCACTTGCGTTTATGTTACGTAATTAGCGTGAGCCATTTACGAAAGACGGGGCTAGCTCTCGACCCTTGCATATTTATAATTTAAACACGCCCGCGGCGTCGGAATTGCTGCGAAGCTAATATATATCGCGGAAAGATCCGAGCGAGCTAAGTAGGAATTCCTAGGAACCGGAGCGGTAAAGCGATTTCGAGCATCGTCGAACCCGATGTTGGATAGGAGGAACCGCGTAATCGATATTCGGCAGGAAGGATCGATCGATCGGTACTTGGGAGAGGGTTCGGACGGTAGCGGTGTGAGACGCGAACGGCGTGTATCGTCGATCAGAGGACGATGAATAGAGGTTGGCGGCATCCCTGCGTAAGCATTCAGCTAGCCTATGATGAATCGGCCTAATTTCGCGGCCGAAAGGTCACGTAAGCTCGGTAAATCTTGGCCAGTGGCATCGGAGCAGCGTTTCAGAGGAGCGAAACATTTAGCGGCGATGCACGCAAATCCCGCAACGCTGGTGCCATAGCTAGACCGACCAAACCGCTGGATAGTCGGGACCGTAGGAAGCGATTCCTAAATCATATCAGCGCGCTCGAAACACACGCCACGCATTCCTGAAACTGTTTGCTGTCGCCTACTACCAACGACCAACCTGGTTTCGCGCGCCTAACACACGCGCCCCGACATACGAGTAGTCGTGTGCTTGCTCTCTTGCTTGTCTCTCCCCTTCGTTCGCATGCTCTTCGGTGTACGCTCGATCTCTCTCTCTCTCTCTCTCGATCTCTCGATCTCTCCCTCCGGCGATACAAAACGTTTCCAGCAGTTACCCTCCACGGTCCATCGTGGTTCAACATGAACCAGCGTTGCCCAGCCGTGCCCGAGGAACACACCGACCAAGTCGATCCACTGCCATAATCATCCTCGGCATCTCGTCGATGAGATTAATATCAGCCCCTTGTTACCGTCCTTGCTGTTCGAACGCGCCTCGATGAAATTTCATTTCTCTCGCTTTTGATCCAATCCGACTGTTTGATATCGAACTCGTTATCGCTGAATTCCTTTGGCGAGAAAAAAGCCGAAGAAAGGATACCGAGTGGACAATTATACAACCGATCGAGCGAAGTGGCCGTTGCCAGAAACAATTTCTCGTATAGTTGAATATGCTCGTTGTTCCCGTAATCGTTACGTAGGTTATCGCCAATGAGATTAATGCTGTCGAAAGTTAGGAACATCGAACGCGCGGATATTACGTTGAAACGTATTAAACGAAACCCGAGATGAAACTCGCTCTCGAAATATTTCGTAAATATTCTGCAAACCTAATTGAAATTTTTCCCCTACTAAAAAATTATGAAAATTATCGATTTAATTAGTTATGGCCTTGCAGTAAGCTATGATCGTTAAGAGGAAATTCTTAACTGATAATCTCGCGTATAATTATTTGTCGCTGATAAAATACTTTGTTACGAGCTAATAAATTGATCCGCAAGAAAATTACTTCGTATAACGAATACGAGGCGATTATTGATACGTGTTAAGTTAAAATCGTTAATCGTCGATCATACGATATTAATCATTTACAATTGCATGGAAAAACCTACTCGTACACGGCTATGATACAGAAGCTTATTAGCCTAAAGAGAAAATGTGCTTTATGTAGAAAGTTTTTACATCCATCGTTGTTAAGTAACTGCACGAAGAAGACCGTATAAGAGAGTATAAGAGACGTCTTAGAGAAGAGATTAGAGTGTCTAGCAATTGCTAATCTAAGGGTCTCAAGTTCTCGCGATTCTCTCGATAGGATTTCTATTGGATTTTTCACTTGGAACGTCAATACCAAAATTATTCAGAGAACTAATCGTGTTAATTCTTTTTCAATAATTGAAATCTCTTTTCCTCTATTTCTCTCTCTCTATCTTTTCTTTCAACAAATTGAAAAAATACCCTCAAACGAGCCAACTGAACTTTTTCCAATTTGCACTGTTCGGATGAAATATTCCGTCGATGGTTCTAATTTCTTCTAAAATCAGCTCTAGCAAAATCTCTGCTCCTATTTTCCGTGCTTTAACGTAAAATTATTTCCCAAGTTTTTCATCAATGTAGGTTAAGTAGCTCTTCGATGCTTTGTTATCTCAAAAATACCTTGAAATCTCGATTTCGATGTACGATCGATAATACAGCGTTATACAAGCATAATTCTAGGAAGACAGTCGGATCTTCGAGATATAAGAGCTTGAAGAAGCTGTTTAGATTGAGAAATTACTCTAAGTTCGATGTATATAGAGAAAAAAATATATATAAGAAAAACGACGTACAAAAAAATTACGAGACAAGCAAACAATCGAGGGAAGTGTACACGGAAGGGATGGAAAGATCGAAAAGTCAAAAAAGTTTGTAGAGCATCCGAAAAAGGTGGAAAATATTTCGCAAAGAGAAAATGCTTCGACGGAGATTTTTATATCGTTTGATCACTTTGACAAACGTATTTCGTCGAATAAGTGTACGAACAGGACACGAGAATTCTAGAACCTTAAGAAATCTCATTAAATCGTCCTTACGTAATCGTCGAATCGTTAGTTCGCTTACTTCCAAACGAGTACATCGTCGAATCGCCAAAATTGCCATCTTCAAATTGAACGGTTTGGTCGGCGTTAAGATCGGTTCCACGCTTTGACGTTAAAAGACCAAACGTTTGAAAAATCTCTCAGGAGCTGGCCTGAAAGCTTAGAAGCTAAATAAGCCGAAGGTAACCGGGAAATATCTCATTCGAAACGATACTCGCACGTCGGGGGAATCGAAGCGTTCGTTGGTAATTAACGTCGGCCCTTTACTTATCTCGTGCTGGAACTGAATACCGAATACCGAAAGGTCACAGAAGCTCGTCCCACGTGATCGATCGAAGCATCGTCGATGACAAGCTTTGGATCCGAAGCGTTGAACGAACGTAGAAATCCTAAATTCGCAATGATCACCTTTAATCGATATTTGTCATGTGCAGACTACAGGAGAGGAACGCGATGTTACATTTTCCATACTTTGTAGGAAAGCAATTTCAAGATGAAATACCTCGTCGATCGATCTTTGGTTACCAAATACCGAGATGATCTTTTTATTCGGTTTCAAAGTCAAACATGTGTATTAAAAATATCGCTTGTCATAATAATAATAACAACAACAACAACAACAAAATATCGTAGGTATTAAAATATTTCTTACTTAGTAATCGCGCGTTATTATATGCTTAAAATTACCGTTCGTGCTGTATACTAATTTCCTACCGAATACATTTATGCGTGCGGTAAATACCTTGTAACCTCGGATTGCCTCTAAAATTTCCCAATATAATTATGGCAGCTGTGTAAAAAAATCAACAAAGACGTACTTATCGCGTGTATGTTCCCTATGATCTTCATGCGTATCGTAATCGTAAATCCGATTTCCTCTTTGAACGATTAACTTGCATCGCGTATGAATATCCTCTCGATTTAAAATTTTATTAAATCTCTCCCGAAAGCGAAAACTATCGGCAATATGTATAGTTCAAACAAGCGATATCTATCGTTTTATGCTGGTTAATTGCCAACCTAGAATCTGTGCAGCGAACGCTTGTTTTCTTCCAGCATGGAAAAACGTTCCAAAGCTACACGCGCCTATCCTGTTCGATTTGCAAATTTTCATTGAAAGTCGATTATCTCGAAGTCGCCGGGAACGCGAATTGAAAATTCATCCTGTATATTCTGAAGTTTGCGATGAAACGACGTAACGTTGTTAAGAGTTCTTGGACTCGTTAACGAGTTGCAACGATTCTACGCGTGGTGGTCGTACCATTGCTCTCTAAACGAACGTGTAGTTGCCTCGTATTACCGTGTTTATCGACTTCGTTTCTCTTTCACAGCCCCGATCGTACATTAACATTCGACAAATTTCGTACGCGGTACACCTTTTGCGCTATAATCTACCGTATGACGCTGCCTCCGTGAAACAACCCTAAGTTAACGCGCAAGGTACGTTAACGCGTTTGTTCGTCGAATCGATCAACGCCAGAAAACAAAAAGATAGAGAGAATCGATGAAATTACGCGTTACGCGTAACATTATATTGAAAAAAATACTTTGGCAGCAAAGTTTCCAAAATTGTAGAAATCCAGTTACCTGCTTTCACCTCGTATATCTGTACGGCTCGTACATTAACGCGTAGAATATTTGTTCTCTCACCTGTTTAGGATAGTTGACGTTCGGGCAGGTTCGGCGTGCTCGAAGGGCAGTGAGAAAATTTACCGCATCTTTGTAACGTGTTCGCCAAGGGTTCACGTGCCGCCACTACCGTCGTCAATATCACTGACACTAATATCACTACCACCAGCACCAACACCACTTTCACCACTATCACTATCACCGGTATAGATATCGCCACTGCCACCGATGTCGCAATTTACCAGAAAAACTTGCCTCTAGATGATCGGCGCGAATGCATTTGCAAAACCGTTTTGTCCTTTTCTTCGCGCTATATCCCTCGCGTTTCGTCGGGCTTGCGGACGACCTGCTTTGCCAATAGCTAGAAACTAATTGGAATGGAAACTCTTACGAGTCCGCGACATTACGTTCAAATCTGAGAATCAGGTCGAAGTGGTAGATACTCGGTCTCGTTTTTCATCGACAAAATACCCCTTGTCCTGTGGCGAGCACGTTGTCGAATAGTCGTCCGAGCGCGTTCTACCCCTACCGTTACCGGGGTTCGACTAAAGCGAGAACCGAAGCTCGTACATTTGCGATACCCGAGCGCATGCTCTGGCTTTCCTCGCTTATCCTCGTCTGTGTAGGTGCTGCGACACATAGTTGGCCTGTGTCGCACCTATAAAGGGTGGTCAAGAAAATTCTCGCGGAATCAAAATCCCATCGAAGAAGTCGTCGGGCTATCGAAGGCCCTGCGAGTCCTTTCGCTACTCTAACTCGATTTCGAACGGGGAAACCATGGAAATGTGGAAAACCGTATCGCTTGTCTCGTAACTCTTTGTAAATATCGCCACTTGCATTTTTCCTTCTCGTTCTCTATTTCTCTTTATATATCCACGTCAGTTTCCTATCGCGAAATAATCGAATCGGTTTTTTCACGACCAGTACACTGCCATTCGTTTTTTTTTTTTTTTTATCTATTTTTTATTTCTATCCTTTTTTTTCTTTTTAAGAGAACGAGTCAAAGAAACGAGGACAAAAATGGAAACGAAAAAAGTTGGTGGCGCGTGTTTAAATTTCGTCGCGTCGAATAAGCCGGCAGATCGCGTTATTTAGTAGCATCTCGTCAAGCGATATTTTCACGCGCGAATCTCAACCAAAGCGTTTCAAGTATGCGCCATATGATCAGAGCGACGACGTCGTCATCGGGCGGAATCGCGTCCTTGAATACGAGATCCTTGAAAAACACGACGTCTCTTGAAAATATCCTGGAAAATATAACGCGACGCTGATTCGCGTGATCTCGCCGCGCGAATTCACCACTTCAAATACGAGTGCACTTTAGCTAGGTTTATCAGACGATACGCGCGTACTCTATACGTATTCCTCGACGTACAGTCGGCACGACGAAGAAGAGGAGAGAAAAGTCGTGCCTACTGGAAGGCGTTGCATCCAAAATCAGAACAAATTGTGTCCGTACATTTAATTACGCCCGTTGCAGGACACCCTGCATCCGGTTTCACGAATTTTCAACGCTAACTTTTAACGATTTCTCGCCAACAGCTCGTTAACTTTTATGGTCTCGACCGTGCAACTGCCGAACGTACCGCGTTGGAAAAAACAGTTTCTAATTTTCGCGCGTTCACGCGATTTTATCGCTTCTTTCGCAAGAGCGTGCAACGCTCGCCCATTTTCCATGATTTTTCCCGTCTTCTTGATCATCGACCAGTTACACGCAACAATTTCAATGGCGAATGATTTTCAACAACGAGATTCGAGCGTTAGTCGCAGAGATCTAGATAGACGAAACGATTTCTCGGTTTTGCCAGCGAAGTAATCACTTTGTCGGTCTATCGTTAGAAATTTCTATTAATCAGAGAGATCACCGCATGGTCGAATCATTCGGTACGTAATTTCTGTTCGATGTTCACCGTAAGTACAGCGCTGTTCGCGGTAGTTGCCTTACTAGAAGGCAGCCCAGTTTTCCCGTTCTCTCATTGATTCTTCTAGGAATAATATTCTTATTCTTTGAAGCAGCGCAACGTTGCACGGCTTTTCTTAAATAGCCGCGAGTAAGTCATAGATAGCTAGATCGTGAATGTATAATAATCTAAAACCGACTCGAGTCTGAGTCGAATCCGTATCGTGATCAGCGTTAAAACGCTGCAACTTGAAACCTTAAACTCTCTCGCGTCGATCAAAACCTTTGACAGCGGTTAACTACGCCAGTTCGACTCGCTAGCTATCGATAGAGATTTGCACGATCTCGTCTGGCTTTTTGTTGTTCACGCGTAGTCCAAGTGCTTGCCATAAATCGTTCGAAAGCTAATTGCCTGCTACGAGTCTTGAAAATGTATCGTTGCTAACATACATAATATATGTTAGGTCGTCCGAAAACTTTCTTTCGGTTTATAAGGAAATAATGGATTTCCGTTTTGTATAATTTTATCGAATTACGTATGATCCATTTTGTTTTATCGAAATAAAGATCACAACGTTCGACAGGTTTAGGTTTCATCTTTGTAATATAAAGGTGCGCCGTTGTAAAAGACGCGTCTGTACAGGAAAGACACTTTCCGGACACCCTAATACACGGAAGATACGTATCTGGTCGTAGTGTCGTCGGTGAGATCCGCCTGTTAATTTACTTGTAGCCGAGCACGTTTGGAATGGGAAAGAATTAAACAAATTTTCCAAAATACCGATCGTACAGCGAATTCGTCGAAGAATTTCTTTTGCTCTTGGAACGAGCTACATCGGGAAAAATAGTGGAGGTTTCGCAAGATGGTTTTGTTATCACTTCTCGTTAGCGGATGGCATCGACAAAAGGCGAGTGATGTAGAGAACGTGCTTTACAGAGAAAGCTTCGTGCTCGCGAACTAATACTTTTTCTCTTGCAGCAGTCATTATTCAGCTGTAACCTGCTCGGCCTGCGACATTCGTATTTCCGCCTTACTTTCTTTCTATTCTTGTTCGTTTCTATATTAGCAAGCGCGTAGCTTACAGCGGTCGTTTACTCGTTATTACGAATAATGGAATCGATTCGCTGGACGATTTGCGCTTACATCCCACGCCGACTCTTATTTTTACCTTTTCTCTAGCGACTTTCGGTTTAGCAAGAACCAATGAGAGTATCGACAGCTTTCTTTGTTTTCTCGTTCTTCTCGTTCTCTATCGATCGATAGCTCTACATTATCCTATTTATCACATTCCGCTTTCCCTTTTTACGAACAATTTACATCGACCGAGTAGTAGCTACTTCAATTTCATCCACAGATCTTACGAGCGTTGGTTAGAATGTGTAATTCGCTGCTACTCGAAGGAACAGTTTAAATTTCATTGTTTTCTGTGATACGTTTAACAGCATAGAGAGCCTTTGATCGAAGCCAAATATCGATAAACGAGAAACGAAGACTTACGACTCGATTTTGGGTAAAAATAAGCGAATTTCCGGTGGGGAGGGGGCGGGTGGTTAAATTTGATGCAGAAAGACAGATAAGAAAATGTGAAATAATAATCTGGTATCTGGAAATACGACAGAAGAGAAACGAACTATCGACACGCCATGAACGGAAAAGGTGTGGCGTTACAATATCCTTCGTCTCCCTCTGCAAGCTGAAAGAGGGGAAATTTAATCGGGGAGAAGGTTGGTAAAAATTTTAGCAGGCGTGCCTTGCGAACACGTTGATCCGGAACAGATAGATACGAAGAGGTAAAGAGGTAACAAACGACGAATGTTCGTGTCGTTCGAACGAGGCCATCGCGTTAAAAACTGCTCGTTCGCACGGCGACAATGCGAATTGTACAGATCGAAGAGATGCTGGGAATGTAAACGTGCTATCGCACTTCCAACTTGAGTAATTAACGGCAGTGCGACGTGTTTATAATTAATACGGCTCATTATCGTGACCAAGCTCGAATTTCCTCACATCGAATCGTCAGATGGTCGACCCAATTAACCGGTGCCATTTACAATTGGAGTTGCGCGCCAAACGAATCCCTGTTAATTTTATCGCGCCAATCAGAAATGGGCACGACTCGTGATTACTTCGATAGAGTCAACTGAACGCGAGTTGCGACGTGTTCGAACATGCAACATGCAGCACGGAACATCGAACATCGAACGATTCGACGGGATACTTTGTTGCGTGGTGAAACGAATTTTTGATTGCAGAGAGGAGGAAAATTTCCAGCGATAAAGCAGCTTCCAGAGACCTTTGTTCTTCCTTTCTTCTAATCCGGAATGCGGATGTTCGCCATCTTGAAATTCTCGAAACCTTGCGGAAGTTTCGCGAGTTTCGCCAATAAGTTTGTGTATCGCGGTATTGCAGCTGGCCGAGCTCGCCTAGTTTCCGTCCGACGATCTCTTCCTTCGCTGGCATTTTCCCGCTTTCCACGTAGTCTAAGCTTCCGCTCCTTATAGAGCTCGACGGGACAACGATCCGACTAAAGAACTGCGAAACAGCTGAACGATCGGAGAGAGAGAGAGAGAGAGAGAGAGAGGGCGAAAGTACGCGCGTAGAAAACGATCATCGAGGAAGAAAAGACGAATGTGGAATTACGGTTGAAAGGAAAGACGACGGGAGCAAGTATCGACTCGAGGGAAAACATCTCAGCCCTTTTCTGCCTCCTGCGGAGCTCTCTGAAAGAGCGTGGAAAGTGGCGGAGAAACGGCGTGGCTAAAAATTTCATTGTTTGTTCGGCCGATTCGTCGACCTTTGTTCGGCACAAGTTTCGTTCAGAAGGCATATTAATATGGTCCAGCAGTTAAATCGTAAATCGACTGTGGAATAGCGCGCCATTAACGCGTTTCACGCGGGTTCACCAGCCGTAAATGTAAAATCGGAAATTTTAAACACAACTTTTAAAAACGTGGTTCGCGAAGAGAGGCTTGGTTTTCCGTTGAGCAAGTTTTCTTATTCCAGGCCACGAACAGTTTCGCGTCGATCGTAGCCAGTCGCAATTATGATCGAGCAAGTCGTGAAGCGAATAATCAAGTTTTCATTTTTCTCGCGCGACTGCCGTGTCAACTACCGAGTGGAATTCTCGAATCGTTGGCAGGGACGAGAAAAGGAATGCTGTAGCAGCGTTCTGCAGCGGATAAGAGAAAAGGAGAATCAAGGAAAGAGGAAATTCGTTTAACGACCGTGCCAGCGAGCTGATACACGAAGGACACGGAATACATCAGCAACGAGATGCAAATTACAGACTTACGGAAGTATTGTTACGGACGTGCGACAGCATGCGCTGCAAATAATAAAGCGAGCAATACTATGCCGTATTTGGTTGGTAGCGATGTACGTACAACGATCGAGCCGGAGATGCGATGTTTCTTCGAAATCGCGTTAAGTCGTGGTTCCGCCAAAGCGAGAAACGTCATAGGGAAGAAGAACGAAACGTTTAGCGAGTACACGGGTGGGCGAACAATAGCGGTAGCGGGAAACAGGCTGTTCATCCTTCCGTCGAATGCGTTCGTTCACGCGAGTCTAAGAATGCCGAGTAAACGCGCATCTACGGTTGAGAATCGCCAGCGAAGAAAAGCGAGCAAATCTCGACGTTGGCTACTTCCGAGCGGTTTAGCGCGTTTCGGAAACTACGCGGCATAGACGGGACGTGGCACGACCTTCTCTCGCGGCAACCCCATCCACCGTTCTCTCGCCCCCTCGACTCCAGCTGGTCCCTATGGCAACGCACTTAAGCTCGCTTTAGTATTTCGGTCCGTAGGAGAGGGTTCACAGGTTCCCCCATGCTGGTCTCTCTCAGCTGACTCCTCTTCCAACCTTTCCTCTGGCCAACCCCTCGACGACGCGACGGCCAACTATTGTCCACGTTGCATCACACTGGGCCAACTTGCTCTTTCCACTTTAATCAGTCTCTCCTTCTCTTCTCCGTCCTTCTGATTTAACTCGTTCACCCGTTTTCCCTTTACTCTTCTCTCTTCCTCTTCTCGGCGCGCAGTTTTGTCTCGAAATCCCTGGCCTCCCGTTTCGAAAGGATTTAACCCGAGCATCTCTAATCGCTGCGAAACGCCAGTCTCTCTCATCGACTTCGTTGCTAAAGCTGCACCTTCGTTTTATCTTCTGCCATACTACGCGCCACTTGTTCTCGCGTCCAATATTCCACGTATCCGTAAATACCCGCGCCCCGGATATACTTTTACACCAGTCCACGCCTAACTACGCCCGTCAACGCTCGTCTACGCCCGTCGAGGACATACTTTCGTAATGCTCTTAACAGCTTTGAAATTAGTTTCGCCGTTTTCTTTCCTCCCTCGAACCTCTCTCTCCCTCTCTCTCTCTCTCTCTCTCTCTCTCTCGCGTAATTCCCTGCTATCAGACGTTGCCCGCCTCCTGTACGCGCTTCTCCTTCTCCTTCGCCTTCGCGTCTTTCCTTCCGTCCTGACGCACGGCGAATTTAACTAAATAGCGTCTTGAATCGGTTGATTAACAGGAACGAGCAGGGAAACGTTGCGATACACTGGCGCATCAACTACACAGTTACTAAGGACCACGTGTTTCTCGTTTACCGCAAACATCTGCTCGAATCCAACGATATCGATAAAGCGTATCAGAGATTTGTGGCGCGAGAGATAAATCGTTGCGCCACGCCGATAAGATCGCCGAAGATGGAGTTCGCGGGGTAAGCAAATTCTATTCGAAGGGAAGTTTTACAGCCGAATTCTGTCTGACGTTTCGAATGAAATACGCGATCGAGTAGGAAGGCGAAGTTGCGATTTGCCCTGCCATCTCGGCACGACGAGACTATCTTGCTCGTCGCTTCGATGAACCACGGTCGTGGCAACGCATCGTCCGCCTAACGACTCCGTCTTTCCTTTGCCTACTCGTCCGATGGTCCTGGAAAATTCGAAAAGTCCTGGTCGCGTTTCACCATGCGACTTTGGGTGGTAGAAAATCGATACGCGATAACAAGGTGGCGAAACGCCGCCGATAAGGATGATATTTATTGCCCGCGTTAATATACATCTCGTGCCACGAACAAAAAGACTGTACAGTCTACCTTAATGAGCACTGTGGAGTTTATTACCCTGCGCTTAACGGGGATTAAGACAGCTTTAAAAAGGACGGCCCCGTAAAGCGAGGCACCTAAACGCTATAAAACATCGTCTGCGCTATCTTAATGCTAGACGCGTGTAACAACATAGGCGACTCCAAAACGGATTCTCGTTTATTCGATCGTTCCACTCGTTTCCCGCATTTTGCCATTTTGCGCGCGAACCGTACGACACGAGAACCGCTGAAGGGAAGAAACGCGGTTGACGATACTTGAAATCGAGCTAGCTTAAATAGAAGAAAGGAAACCATCGAACGTAACCGTGGAATACGATGGAACGAGAGTACGTATTTGCAGGCAATATTTTGATACTGGACGTTCCCTCGATGCGAAAATGGAGGACTCGGCCAGCCACCTCAGAACGAGATGCCACGACAATAAATATGCCCAGCGTCGGCAGCCATAAATCCCGCGTAATTGAATTTTCAACATCCATAACTGGTCGTCGCCGGTACGACCTCGGGAAATAGGATGGGATGTATCTTAAACCGAGTGGGATCGTTCCTTTTTACTCTCGGAACGGCGCAATCCCTTCCAAGACCTCTTCGATTAAAACGCCTCTTTATTTCTCCCCTTCTTCTTTTTCTGGTCTCCGCGATTCCTCCATGTTCGCCGACTGGAACAATTTTTAATTCGCTCCCCAAACCGATTCCTCGCTTTCCATGCCTCCACGCTCGCTGTCGCTCCACGCTCTTTCCCCACTCGCGTTTTATCCGTCTTCGTTGCTCGGCCCCTTACCACCCGTCTTTTTTTCCTCGATCCTCGGAAAACGAAGGGTTCCTTTGACGGGAACATCTAATCAAGGATTTCTTCGAAACCAGGACTCTCGCCCTGTCAAACTGTACTCGCTTCCTTTCTTCCTGCCCTTCTTCTTCCCGTCTTACCAACTTGTCTCTCCCTTTCTCTCCTCTGTTCTCCGTGCCTTTCTTCACAGCCCTTGTCGCTCCTCTCCCGGCTTATCCATAGCGGGACGAACCATGGAAAACTTTGATTGCGCGAGAGTCGCGTGCGCGAAACGAACTGCGAGGGAAAACGGTTCTTCGACGGCGGCAAATACGATAGAATTTCGCTTGATTGGAAATTCTATCGATGCAAGAGTCGCGTGTACACTGTACCAGGCGAATCGGCAAAGTTACCGCGTAAATCGATTCGGAATAAAAATTGTAGGAGGAAGAAAGTAAGTCAGCTTCTTCTCCGCTACTTTTCGATAACGGAGAAGCGTTTTCGTCTAATCGGCCGAATCGTCGTGATCGCGTTTAACGCGCTGTATGCACAGAATCCGCGAATTCGTTGATCTGTGAGGCAAGCGTTGCTAACGCGAGAGATCGTGGGGAGCCATGACGTTAGAGATTACGATAAGCCCTCCCAGCGGCGAGAAACAAATGACGTACTAACTGCATATTAACTGAACTGCCGGGCTATCCGTTGACTCCGCCTACTGTCCGGGGAGCCACGCGAGTGTACTATCTACACGTACCTACACGATCCACCAACTCGTAACGTTGCAGCCATCGGGACTAAACTTTCACCGTTCCGTTCCACGTCCACGTAATCGTCCTTAGCCTTTCTCGATGAACCGAGATCTTTCTACGATAAAAACTATCATTCGTTACTTCATCGATATGCCCTTGCGTTTCTCATTTTACGCCGACGTTCGCAAGTATCCGAAAACTTTGATCGATTTCTAGCAACACCACACTCCCATCCAACAGAGTATATACGCGATACGTAAATGAACGACGAATCGATAATTAGAAGTTACTGGCCTTTCGTGGAATTACTGTAAATTGAAATTACGCGTTAAGAGACGTGGCAATAATATACTTTCGGTTCGTATGGTCGGTTTTCATCTCTGCTGAAAAATATGCGCCGTATTAAGATGTTTTCTCTCGTTTTACCAAGGAAACGCTATACCTCGCGTAGCGTTATATTTGCGAATCTGTGTAACGAAATAGTTTCTTTCGGGACGCGCCTCGCGTAAAAATATCATCGCTTTCTGCGAATCTTAGGAAGAAAAGTTGCAGGAGTGTTAAGGGGATCGGGATAACGAGAATGTAACAAGACCCTCTCAATTTTCCGTAAAAAGCGCTAAAAGGCAGAAACTACGCTTTTCTTTCCTCTCTTCTGCGCGCCGAATGAGAGAAAAAGAAGCTTACGTGTCGCGAGAGGCTCGTTATCAAAGGGAAATTCATCGCGCACACTTTTTTCCACAAGTAGCGCGCTGAGAATTTCCGAACAACGAGTCAATTATATTCCGAGAATTTTCAACTCGGTTTATTTCGACTAGACGAAAGGCTAGCCAGAAGTTTTCTTCGCCAAAAGAAATCTTGCGAAACTGTTTGTTACTCGCATTGAGGCATCGATAAGCGTAATTGACTTCGATGGCTTTGAATTCAAGTCGATTGACCCGCGCTAGTTACCGCGCACAGTGCAGCGCATGTTACAGCGCGCAACCTCTCGTACGCATTCACGAGGAAACGCTATAGACGTTTCGATATGACGTTTAATCGGCGTAAATATAACGTGGATCGAAAGGCAAATTTCAATAAAACAGCTTGCCGTGGAATTTACTTTAATAATGCTTTGATAATAGTACGATCGTATAATATTTTACAATTTTACAATTTCACGTAATTACGTGGAATCTGAGATTCTACGTATTTATACGGAGATCGAGATCACACCAGTGGTGGTTTTCTTTTTAGCGCGTCTCGATCTCGTACTGGAAAACCGATCGTGCCCATAAGCGCGTCAATGTAGGAAGTTCGAGGCCCTCGATTTATGCATCGTCCGATTTAATCTTCTCGGTCTGGACAGACGCGGAGTCGTGAGTTGTTTCCGGCTCGTGAATGCCCATCCATTTGCAACGCTTTTGCAATTCTTGTCGGTATCTGCACAGAGATGGAGAGCGATAATCGTTTCGTTTGTATTCACGTCCACGATATCGTGGAGAGTATCACGAGTGATTAGTTACCTCGGATGATTGATCGCATAAATCCACGGGTCGATACAAGATACCGTTTTGGCAAACAAGGCGGGTAACATCGTAGATATAGGCGTTAAAAGCTCTCTGCAAAGACGATTAGATTTGTCATCGTAACTACGTCGTAGAAAGGAAAAAAAAAGAAAAAAAAAAAAAGAAAAGGGGAAAAGCTTGCGTAGAAACGTAGAAATTACCGATTGCCAAATGCTCCTATCATAGCCACGGTTGCGTACGGTGTCCAAGCTAAAAGGAAGAGGAAAAATATCGTAAATGCCACTTTGGCGATTCTCAGTTCCACGCTCCTTTCCTTGTCCTGATTCGAGACTAATGACTTTACGTTCATCTTCTTTGCCTGTGGAGCAGAAACGAAGAAAGTCCGTTAGAGCTGGATCGTTCAACGATATTAAAAAAAGCAGAGAGTAAAAACGAAGAAGAAGGGGAAAAGAAATTCGTAGACACCGACCTGTTCTCGTAACATTCTCTCGTGATTGCGAATGGATTGCAGCAATTGAGAATAGAAGTACACGATAAAGGTTAGAGGGATGACGTAAGACCAGGTGAAGATACTCATGACGAAGACCTTGGTGTCTTGATCCTCCGTGAGGAAATCGAACGAACAAGTGGTGAGCAATCCCTCTGGAATAATTCGATCGAAATAGCACGCGAGAGGGTTAGGTTGGGGAAAGAAAAGAAAAGGAACGGGGGGAAGTTAAATTTCCGTGAATTTGTTACCGGTAGTGAATCGACCCCAGACTTTTAGCAGCGGTAAAACAGTGAACGGTGTCACCCAGAACCACGTGAAAGCGATGATTATCGCGGCTTGTTTCGAGTTGAGCCGTCCATCGATCGGGCAGGAAATGGTTCTGCGGAAAGAAGCGAAGCGCGTTTAGTATCTTCGCAGGTTTTATGCCGACCGTAACCAGATCGTAATCAAACGGAATAATCGTAACCTGTATCGATCAAAGGCAATGGCGGCGTTCGTAATGGATTGTCCCATGCCAGAGATCGAACCAAGGACTGCATAGGCGTCGCATCCGATTTCCCAGCCGATCATACGTTCCATGAAACTGCTTATCACAAACATCGGCATTTCGAAGGCCATTATTATATCGAATATCGCCAGGCTGACTATAAACATGTTGGAAGCCGTCCTCAGAAGTTTCGATCTGCAAACACACAGGCCGAGCTCGAGTATCTGCGGTTCGATCGGTACGACGGCAGATTCCGACGACGTATGACGGTAGTCGGTATAGGACGAAGTATAGTTTCGAGAAACGGGCAACGATCGATCCGCAGGCGGACGAGTATTCCACCGTTTCTCGAGGGAGGGCACCACCAACCCTCCCATGTAATTTCAAACTTACGTGCTAAATATCCATATGACGCAACAATTTCCTACGAGAGACATTACAAGCAGCATCGAATACATGAGCGCGAATCCAATGTGCCAATATTTTCCCGGTGCTATGAACCCTCTCCAGTGGGGATGCACGAGATCCGAATGCTCTGGCGGTACGTTCCATCCCAGGAATCTCTCTCGCATCGACGGAACATACCTGGATGACGAGCAAACGAACAATAGTTAATCGTCGTATGCTTTCGTAAAGATCGCTTGGAGAGACGGATGATGTTAATCGACGCGCGATCAAAGAGATCGTAAATATCCTCCTGCGTCGTAGCGCTTTGTCTCGAAGGATCGTTGTTCGATCACGAGTACTCGAGTCGGTAAACTTTTCTCATTTATGGAACAAAGTACGCGAGTACTACGTAGTTGCGTATTTTTCGATCGTCTCGCAAGCATTTAGAAGGTCGAGGGATTACGTGTACACACCCAGTTTCTTCGCCGATGAAAGCCAATGGACCGTTGACGACAGTCTCATTATGCGATAACATCCCGGCACGACTCGCACAACTCGACGCTCGGTACACGGGACTCGTTTAACCACGTTTTCGCAACGGACACAGATCGCGATGGCTCGACGATCACAAGCGGAACGGACAGACGAATATTATCTTCTTCTCCGATTCGAACGATCGTTCAACGCGGAAGCTGTGTGTGTGTGTGTGTGTGTGTGGATACGAAAGACAATATCGGGAAAGAATAAAAAGCGGTGATAACCCGCGGCTTGAAGTGAGACGCGGCAGAGAGGTTGTGAATACGTCCCGCAACTCACTTGACTCGGTTGATCGCGATCCGTTCCTTTTATATGCACGACGAATCGCGATCGGGAATGGCGTGCCGCTTGAGAGTTTAATTCGATTTGCGATTTACGAATACGAGAAACCTTTTGTTTGGCTGAGTCTAGGCGGTCACGCGAACCGATCTCCATGGTCTCTATCCTTCGTGACGCGATACCCTTTCGCGACGATTCTTAATCTCCGACGAAGGCGACGTTTCGGTAAACGGAGCCAGACGATCGGAGGAACGCGCGATAGAGTGTTCTCGCATCGACGAGCGACTCGCGGATCGTCGAGTCGTGTTGGCGTCCGAAAAATTCGCAGGCAGTCGAGAGACTCGTCAGAGGGAAATTACGAGGGTGCAGGTTCGGCCGGGAATCGATTGGATGCGCGCTGTCAATCTCGTAATCGAGGGTTCGTTTTGTTATCGGTTTAACCAAATAACGCTCTCAAACCGATCGAAAATTCGGAGAAATTGCGACGCACGTCGGTCAGCGTCCTGAAATTTCACGCTGGTTGAGCGTCGAACGGTTGCGTCGTGTTGCGTCGCCTGGTCTCCTCGCGTTCAACCCGCTAACCCCGTACTCCGTCCTCTGTATTCGGACGCGACGTCCGCTGAACCACCCTCCGGCCATCCGCCGTCCCACCCATCGGACGCCGCAAACCATTTTTACACGCGGTCACCATTTGGCGCCGTGTGAAATTCATCTCGGCAAGTGCAGCCGGTATATCGCGAACTCGGGTTTCGAAGCTACCGCGACCACAGCCTTCGCGCATTCACCGGATTAAATCATAAAATTGTCCCGGAACGGAGCCGGAGTTCCACTGATTTACGAGAATGGTTGCCGTTGGTCCGTTCGCGCGTACACTCCACGCCGGCCTCGGTATCCGTTGCGTTTCCAGCCGCTGGCCGGTTTGTCGGCTGGTTGGTACGTTGCCTCCGGTACGTACCAGCCGAGGACAGTCGGGTGCCCGATATAAGCGCGTCCGCGCGAAAGAACACAGCCGCCCTGCGTTTTACACGCAACCTAGAAACAGAAAGAACGATACGATGTGTGGGACGAATAGGGTGACGTGAGAGGATCAGCTAGAATGGGAAGGGTGGAACGTGATGTCGCGGTGCAGCAGCACAGAGAGCGGAGCGAAGAGGAGAGGAGTTTCATTCTGCGTGCAACAGCAAGAGAGAGACAGAGAGAGAAAGAGAGAGAGAGAGAGTAGTAGTAGTATTAGTAGTAGTAGTAGCAGGACGTTTTTCACGATTCAACGGATATATTTACGAGCTTTGTTCGCCCGTGTAATTCCCGCGACTTATAAAGCGTTCCTGCCATTGTCCGCGGTGGAAATCCAGCGGGAAAATTGAATGACAAACAATGGGCCCAACCGAGGCCGATTATGGTAACAATGTGAGTGGAGCGACCGCTGACGCCGGTCCTCGTTCTTCCCTCTTCCTCGACCCGGTACGTCGAGCCGCTCAAACGCGTTCCCTTCTTCGTCGGTCTCGTGGCTCGTGGTCCGTGGTCTCGTGGCCGCGTCCGTCATCTCTCATCGATCGCTCTCCTTGTCTCTCCGCCCCTTTGTCTAGCCGTCTATCTCTCTGTATCCGTTGGTCGGACGAACCGCCGTCCTTCGTGCCATCGTACTTTTGATTTTGTGCGCGTGTCGCAGAGTTTTGTCTCGTCGTTCGGTCGCAGGCGTCCACACAGAGAAGAGGAATCGTCGATGGGAGGACAATGCCTCGTCGCTCCGAAGAGACAAATATTTCTAAGCGCGTCGTTCCTCTTTGTTCGCGCCGTGTATCGGAAACAATCTCTCCCGATACGGCCGATTTCGCGAATCTCTGCAACTCGCATGCACACCGTGCACAACGTTTCGACTTTTCGTCTCGCGCGTTCGTTCTCCGGACAACGTTCCATCGATGTCGATGTAACGGAGATAGGATCGCAGCTGAGTTTTTGGCTAGCGGCCTGTGCCAATCGGGCCATTCCTCGATCGACAGCATGCTTTCTTTCGGTATCGCTGCTTCCATTCGTCGAAACCTCGTCGTTTTACTATTATCATCGTTGTTCTCGTTATCCTAATCGTCGTTGCGTCCACTATACGCGTTAACGTTTTCGCGTGATTTTGACTTTGAAGACAGGAGAAGGTGTGTTCAGCAGGCCGACAGTGGCGAGGCCGGTGGCCCGTTTCGAGCCACGCTCGTTACGCGATATTTTCTCGAGTTCGTCGACGCGTCGCTCCCTTTCCTTCTCGTCAACGTTCCACCGGAAGGATCGACAGTCGTGAATAAAATTGCCGTGGAAGCTCACCGACAGCTGGGAATCCCGTCGTCGTTCCGGCTTACTTTTCCCTCGGTATCGGCGCTTTCCCCGCTTCCGCGTTTAGTTTCCATCCTCCTGTCCCGCATCCCTTCTACCCTCTCGGCTCAAACCTTCGCTACCAACTCGAAATATCCTCGTCGTAAACTGTCGCGATAGTCGGGCCGCGAAGCGGCCCGAACGAAGAACAAAGGAATGCAGATTGGAGAGACGCGGATTAACAAGGATTAACGCTAATTGGGCAGCCGCCGTTGGGTTGTGCTCGTCCTCGTTCTCGTCGTCGCTACGACGCGACAGTCGCGCTCGCTAATGGCAGCGGTCCGCGCGTTTCTCTTCTGCTTCTCGCTCTTCCTGTATTCCTATATTCCCGCTGCTTTCCACGCGCGTTCGTTCGAGAAACTTCCATGCACCGAGCGTGCAGATTGACACTCTTTTTCCGATTCAACAGCCATCGTGATTATTCAAATCGCGTCCCACGAGTCGTATCGCTGGCTTTACCGAAACGAGGAGGCACTTCTCCTACCCTCCAGCCGACGATTCTCCCCTCGTTACGGCCGAATCAATTCGGCATCTTCCTTAATCGTACCTTCTCCCCGAGGGATATACGGTGTCTCGCGATTTCCGACTCGATCGATGTCCGATCGACGCTTCGCGACGTTTTCCGATCCCCCGTGTAATTCTCGCGCCGATCCGATCGATCCCGAAACTGCAACGTGACAGACATCGGGGAATATCAATCTCGGCCCATTTTTTCCTTAACCTTGGAACCGGTCGATATATCGGCGAGTGGAACGTCGATGGCTGTGATACGCGATCATTTAGAATCCAACGTTTGCAGCGTCATCCAACGTTGCGTCGCTGGCGCGCGTTTGCGAAACGAAATTGCTCGTTTCCGAGGAACTAAAATTCGATAGTCAACGATGAACAACGACATTTATTCGCTTCGCCGTCTTCCTCTCCGTACGTCTTTTGGCTCTTACTTTTCTTATCACTTTGACGATCCTGTATCGTTTCCACGTATTTTCGTGCGGGACGAAGCGACGGAGAAGCACCGAAGAAGCTGAAAACACACACGAACCCGAGATCTTCATCTCGTACACAATAAACCGTATTATACGCGCTGCTTGTCCCATTTTCCTGATACGTACTGGGATATTTCCGCGTTATCTTCCCGCGAGCCCGATCCTCTCCGCTCTTTGTTCTAGAGGCAACCACGAAACTAATCAACTACATATACGCGACGAGATATCGGACTCTGGTATGATAACATTCTGTGCCGGTGAAAAAAAATCGCTCGAAAGTACGATATTGTTTCGTCGAAGATCATAGCTGTCTAAAATTACGACGCCGACTTTATACGATCGTACAGTCTGTTTGCGATCAATTAACCATGTTCTATGAATTCAAAATGCGCGAAAATATCTTCGATCTGGTTGTCAGAGAAGAATTTCAAACGTAGAGTTATCCCGAGAAACGTGACCTGGACGGAAATATATCGTGCGAGCAGCGTGAAAGTTGTACGATCTTGCGACGCTTCTGCAGGGAATTGCACGCGTTAACGGTCGACGAGAGATGCGAGTAGATAAGGACGATCGCTGGTCGGACGCGTTCGTCGACCGATTTCCCGTCATCTTGCGTTATCGCTGCGCTATGTTTTCAATTATCCGCGTTGATCGTCCGTTCCGGCGCTTCTCCCGGCAGCTACTCGGCGGAGAAAAGAGAAGAGAAAGAGACGATCAAGAGGTTTAACGGCAAACCGCGAGTTTCACGGTAAAAATGCAAAGTCGGAAACTCGGGCCGATGCGATGGTTGAGACGTTGGTACCGAATATACGTACATACGTCTGCCGCCTGAAATAACCTCTCATTTGTTCCGAGCCTGACTTCTTCCCTCTTCTCTCGTCGTCTTTCTTCCCCTTCGTCGGCCTCGTTTCCGTCTCCGCTCTCGCCGTCCTTCTTCTCAACCCCCGACCCGTTTATTCTGACAAAGAGCACGAGGGCGCGGTCCTACGTAGAATACCGTCGATTTCGCGAAATTCTTCGGAAAAATCTCCATAATTTCAGGAATTGCCTTTTGATGTTGGAGATGAAAGAGCCCGCGACCGAGTGGTCTTCCGAATCGTTCCGCCTATTTCTCTATAAGTTTAGTTCGTCTTCCTTTTCCCTCGATTCTTCAGCGTTCTCGGATTTGAAATTGCCAACCCCCCGACGTTACAGAAGACCGCGGCCAGGCCAAGCCTCTTCACATTCCCGCAGATATTGTTCGGTTTTTGGAAATTTAGCCAACTTTGAAAATCTTCCGAGGAAATTGATCGCGACTGGTGGGTGGAGAGGACGGCAAAGAAGTCGACGGTACGTTCGTCAAAGGACAGGCGTGCGCGACGACGAAGCAGGAAAAATAATCAGGAAAGGGTAACTAACTAGTCTGTAGCTCGAAGCGTAACGAATTCGCGTTGGCCGCAGGGACGAAAGAGAAGAGACGAAGGAGGAAACGAAGGCAGGAAAGAGTGGAAGAAACCCGGCTATTGTCGGAGTCGAAACTAGCAGCGAGCTGGGCGGCGCGCCGCGTAAACTCGCGACAGAAAAAGATAACAAAGGGGGAATGGTACAATGCGTATCGGAGCTTTCAGAGGCGAGCAGAGGCGAGCAGAGGCCCGGACACGGGTGCGCGGCCGACTCGAACACGAAGAAGGTAGTAGCATGCTTCCATTTGCAAGTAGTAGGTACGCTCCGCGAATATGCAAGCGTATCGTGACCGTAACAAACGAGAAGGAATAAGAGGAGCGAGTGTTTGTGAACGCTCGCGAATTGCCGCGCCATACCGCTCGGCTTAATTTTGCCCTGAGCCCCTCGTAGTTATTCGAGTGCCGCCGACTGGCTCGTGTGGGACAGTTGAATCGCTCCCGGGGATTCGCCATCTTTTGTCTTAGCACAATGCCGGCCGAAGCACAAAAGTGACTAAGTGCCCGTAATACTCGCCATTATATGCCTCCTACCGGCACTTTTCTCCGCGTTACGCGTCTCTACGTTTCCCACCCGCCTCTCTCGTCCTTCCCCCCCCCCTCGTTTCCACTCTCCTGCAAATCCCATACGGAACTCGCTGCATCTTGGACGAGGGCAACGTCTCGAAAGACTGTAACAGAGCGCAAGTCCAATCGCGGTTGCTCCTTCGCGATCGTCGTGTCCTACCCACGACGGACAATCGCATCGATCGTTTGGAAGCGTTGTTACGCGACATTATTTATGGCCGGTCGTTTTTCGTTCATCAAACTCGCACGGTTAGTTAGCAGCCGCGATGGCAATTTGTATGCAACGTGTCGGGCTGCGAAGGGCGGTGAAATCCGCTGACTGAAAATTGATATAACCGCTGCGCGTAACGTTCTCTCTTCGTACAATGCACCGGCATGACGTATAGCCGACATCTGGAGGCTCTGACCAATCGACAATGTGCCGCCTAGCACGAGCAAATTTTAATTCTGTCCGCTTTGAAACGCCTCCTGCACCGTGCCGCTCGAAATCGCTGCTGGCCACGGTCGTGCTGTCGCGTTTAAAACGCGAACGTAATCGTCACCGATTTCCCCGTTAGCGGCACTTTTAACGTTCTTAAGCGTTTTAAGGCGTTCCGGGCGTCTCGCTCGCGATAATGGGCGAATTGTTGGCGATTTCGTCCGAGTCAGCGCGTCTCGATGCGCCACGGAATAACGCGGTTCCATCTTCGCGGAAATGCCGATAACGTCTCGAGAAAGTTTCTCGTTTGTTAGGTTCGTAGATACGTTGCGCGTTCGAGGGAGAAGAAGCAAGACGAACAGCATCGCCAATCGATCCGAGTAGGTATCGCGTTTTTCGTTTTTCTTCGTTATCGTGTACCATCGGGTGTAGGCAGGAGTCGTTGCCCTCGTAAAAATCCAACTGTAAGATCGTCGAATCGATAATAGGAGAACGCGTCGTCGAGCTACTTTGCTCCGTAATCGATTATTCGGGACAGGCAGCGACTCCGGCGATTTCGATGGACTTATTCCGAATAATTACCACGCGTTGTAATGGCTTCGCAACGAAAGCCAAAATGCACACGTTCTCTCGCGTCCCATCGATGTAAAAGTTTTTCCATCGCGTCGTCGAAATGTATTCTCGACTCGTCTTAACCCGAGTTCGGTTAACTCGAACTAAACGCGCGGCATTCCGTCTTCTTGGCCTGCAGTTCCTTTGAAACTCTGTCCTCGGCTATTTTTTCCCCGAGCGCTGAGAGCGCGTTTGGCTTTTGCGTCACGTCATTTAATTTCCGGAGTCGAACTCGAAAGTTATTGGGTAGTACGTGCTCGTCTCAATTAGGTCTTCGTACGGGAGACGCGATCCAAAATTGTTTCTTCTCGCATTATGCGAGGACAAACTTTTATTGGCCGGGCTCCTAGTTATCCGAAGGAAAGTTGCTTTCCGTTCGAGACAAGCTCGACGCCGGCCACTTTGGGCGCGTCGTTCCCGCTTAAAAACAGTTTTGCTCGTTAACCATCGCCGCGAAGCGATTTCGAGGATCGTCTCGCCTTTAATCGGATAATCCACGCCGAACAAGACGACGGTCCACCGAGCAACGCGAGTCGACTCGCAACCCTCGAACTATGCGGCAATCGCGGGGGAAACTTTCTCCAGCAAACGCTGCTAACTTTTTATCCGTACGGCGGTTTTCGCGTTACGCTTTCGTTCGTCTTCGCGCAACTTTATATTCGATGCGAGACGAATATCGAGGCCGAGCGACGTTTACGAACGTCGCATCGCGTTGCCTGGGTCGCGCTACAAATCGAACGATCCACTGTATACGTCTTAACCGTTTAATTCGCGGTTTACCGTTCGCGAAGCGAAGACGAATTTCGGCGCCGGGACGAACCGAGGAACCTGACGTTCGTCGAAGTAGAGCTGTGTCGAGAAGAGGCGAGACGACACCTCGCGTCGAGGAAAATTTTCTCGTTTATCTGTGGGACAAAGCTTTTCGTACGAGAAACTAAGGTATAACGTAGAAGAAAATCTTTGAAGATTCAAATTATTAAGTGGTTCGTAATAGTTGCGAGGACCGAATAGGAAAATCTCGAGATCATTGGAATTCGTCCCCTCCGGAGGCTATCCATCGATTTTATCGCAGGATGCGAGACAGCTTCCGAAAGAGATAAACGAAAAGGGAAGGAGAAGTAGGAAACGGATGCAAGGTGCGAGAGAGAAAGGAAGAAAGTAGGCGGTAAGCGTTCGATTAGAGAGCGTCTGATCAGGCCTATTAATCTTCCATCTGTCCGATACTATGCCATGAATTATGCATCGCCTGGGTAGACGCATTGATTTCTCAGCCAGACAGGAAAATATTATTCGAATAATTCAAAGTAATGAGTCGAGAGCGGACCCGATTCGAGCGGTTTTTCCAATTCCTCGTTTCCTCATCGTCACATCGACCAACATCGTCGACTTTGCTCGTTCCCTTCCTTCCCTTCGCCGATACTTGACCGAATCTTCTCGTAACAAGAAGAATTAATAAACTTCGAGTTTCTCGTGTGTCGTATCTAAATTTAAAGCGATACGATCGTCGCGGGATGTTCGCGGCACGATCATCGATCCATCGTTTCGGTCGAGTCTTTGCCCGTCTCTTCGACGATTCATTTTTCTTGTTTCGCCAACGGGGATACGATGCATCCGCTGACAGAATGTCGCGTTGTTCCACGGCGAAACGTTGATATTCCGTGTATTCTAGAGACGAGAGCGGTACGATTTACCGAAACGGACAACGAATTCCTTGTAAAACGTCTGATCGAGGTGTATTACGAAACGAAAGAGAGGATAGCGAAAAGTGGAAGGGTCGTTGGTTGGACAAGGGAGAGCGAAGTGGATACAGAAGGAGGAAGGGTAGAATAAATCGGAGGAAGAAGCTGCGCGTATCGGATATCGTCGATAAATCGAGACCCGTAGGGGTTTCCAGGAGATTAACGGAGAACTTTGTCGTAGCGAGTGTGCACAGGACGCCACGAGAACACTTTTCTCTAATTCGATGGGAAGTTCCCTCGGACCGACTCACCGACTCGACTTCCGCTGCAGTTTGTCGGATCTTGGTCAGCCAGTTCCCGATTCATTCTGCAATCGGCGCGAAACTTTGATAACGATTATTCTGCTCTCGTTTTCGTAGCAAACGTCTCCCTCTGCCCGCCCTCGTTGCTCACACTTTGCCACGCGATCCTACTTTCCAAACTGCATCCTACTTGAATCCATCCATCTATCTGTCTGTCTAGCGCGTGTACAGATTGTACGCGCGTCTCTCGAGTTTCCGCTTTCCATAAATATTCGGTAATTGGGAAATAAGCGAAACTGGAACGGTTGGACGGCTAAAATCTCGGGCGAAAAGGTAACGTAAAAGCGACAGTGCGAGAGAAAAGGATGGCTTGAATAATACAACATTGACCCGTGACATTACGTAGCATACCGATCAACCGACTTCTGCCCTAACAAAGATCTATTTGCAGCCGTTCTCGATGGCTCGACGGTCGACTAAAATACTAGACGAATACGCCGTTCAGCCAGTTCTATAAAAAGCGCGAATCGTTACGTTCGCTCGTTTGATATTCCAGCCATTGTACGTGCGCACATAACGCCCGTAACTTATGAAAGGGCAGCGTAACTGTTTATCGTGTAGCGTTTAAAAAATGATGGCAGCCGACGTAACGCGTTCTTCCTTCCTTTGCCGACGATCCTCGTCTGGTTACCCCTGCAACCGAGTCCCAAAGGTAGCGTGAGCGAAGCCGGAGAAGCACGAAACGCGACGTGCATACGCCGCGCGTTTTAACCGGAGAAATACACGTGGAAGCCGTCTTCGTACTTTCGCGACATCTCGGTCGCGCTTTTTCACCAAAACTCGACGACATCCGCCGTTCTTCGCTGCATGCGACTCGTCGAGAAAATGCTGTCGGTTAGCGCGACGGTGAATGCGATTAATCAGATGACTCGCGTCTCGGCGGAACGCTGCGAAACGCGATGATATTTTTCCTCGCTCTCGTTCGATACTCGAGAGGCCGTTTCAGGATTTTCTCCGGGACGTCTTCGCAACGTTCCCAGGCAAGCGTATTCGCCGCAGCATCCACGGCGCTAGTTTGTTATCGATACACTCCAGTTCGCCCGCATATTTCGATATCTGTGCACTTTTGCTCTCGCAGGATATCGCCATTGTTAACGGAAACTACGAGCCAGCTCTCCGGCATTGCCAATATAAATACGCGCATCTTGTTTCTTATCGAAACATCGATGCTTCCTCGTAACGATAGCAGCGGCATCGAGCGTGTATTAAATCTCGTTCCTTCGAAAAACGGGATGTTCGTCTCCGACAGAGAAAAGAGAGAGAGAGAGAGAAAATCGAGGGTATTCCCGGTCCCGTTTCCCTCTCCTTCGTTTCCTGGCATCGAGCTCTCGCGACTTTGCCTCTCGCGTTTTCCATAATATCGGCAACGAAGCTCGAGAGCCGACCAGCACGGTAATCTCGTATCCGAACTTTCGCGACGAGGGCGCGAAACATAACTCGTTAGAGAGAGGAACGTGGCGGGCGAACGAGGCTGGGGCGGCTCAGCGAGCAAGCAACCAGCAACTAGAAGGAAAGGTGGAAACGAGAACGGATGCGAAGCGGAAGAGGGACCGGAGATACGAAAAGGTTATACGCGTGTAAAGCAAAACTGCGTTGGCAGAGCCGGCGGATGATGACGGTGGTTAGGCGGTTTGTATACGAGAGTCACGGTCGGTCACTGACTAGGCGAGAGAGAAAAGGGAGAAAACGGTCCGTGTATTTTACCTGGAAATTCCACGGGGAAGAGAGAGAGAGAGAGAGAGAGAGAGAGAACCGCTAAATAATATATCGCGGCCGACCAAAGTAGAAAACGAACGTGTCTAAAACGAGTTAATTCGAAAGTTTTAATAAACAAGTCGCGAGTTTTGGCGAGGAGTAAAACGAAAGAAGCGGCGGAAAGCACGCGATGTTGCTATGGGACGGGAATGAGACGAGTATTCGGCCAGGAGGTATGGTTCACGGGGGATGTCGGCTACAAAGGGAAAGGGAACTCTGGATTGCGCGTCCTCGTGACGCAAGGGGAAGGAAGTACAGCGGCAGTCCGCAAATCATTTGCATAATTGATTAAAGACTGGTGCTGGTGCGGTGTGCGTTCCACCGACTCGAGCTGGAAATTGCGTCGCGTATAAGTCATTAAGAACAGCATGCGTTACCGAGTCAAAGGTGCGACGTCTTGATTTTTAATCGAGTTTAGAACGGATTCCATAAATCTTTTTTCCAAAACTAGACAGAACGTTGACGAATCGAACTATTTATTTCTTTATTTTATCGATTACAAGCTAATTTTTTCATCCCATTTCCCCCTTCTTCTCCGTCGCGTTAGCCTGAATTTCTCGCCAGTCACTTTAATCCCCTCGGATCGCTTTAATTCGCGCTGTCGGATTCTAGCACAGGCTAGTCGAATTCAAAAGCGATCCGAAAATGCGCAGTAGACTTTCGCACAGAGATGTGCCGGATCTTTAGGATCGTACGAATCGCGAAACCAATCGGAACCGCGTTCGTTTGCCTGGTCTTGCCCTAATCTCGTAGACGTAGCACAACAGGCTTGTTGCTTAAAAATGGTAAAGACAAATGGATGCACAGCCTATCAGCTTGGAAATATGTACGTCTCCGGTCTGGCGTGGAGGTCCCCCCCCGGTTTCTCGTGTTCTTTCGACAGCGACTAAACGCCGGAAGGGACGGCTCGGCGAAGAGAGGCCGCTTAATCTTCTTGTCGCCGTACACTGGGAATGCCGGGCGCGTTACCGGAAGATCCGATGGCACTGCTTGCTCCCCTCCGAACGAGAGCACCGCAAAAAGACTTTACTCCTCTCGTACTTTCTTGCCCTCTGGCTGGATTAATATACTCCGGTGTACGTGTTTCCCGAAGAAAAACTTGTCCCAAGCGGACGTCGCCACTCGTGGCCTTTTTTGCGTGAACAGCAGCGTCGCTTGCGAGATCCACGGAGAATTTTAGGAGAGAGCGTGTCGAGTCGTGGGCTCGAGCGGTTACCAGGACCTGGTCGCTTCTGTCTTCTCGTGGAACGGTTCGTTGATTCTTCGATACTTCGTAAAGGCGGGAGTACGGTCGACCTTGCACGTTTACCTAGCCGTAGGAGACGATCGAGAACGAGGGACGTGGCCGTAGAACGAGCTACGTGCGGCAAACGTGCTAGGAAATATGTATGCGCGGGCCTGATACTGCGGCGCATACGAGATGTAGCGCGATAAAAAGTGCATTTTCGGCCTCCCAGAGGATCGCCAGCCCAACATCGCTCCGTTCCAAGAACCTTCGTTTTACCGTTAATTTTTATTCCCTTTTTCGCTTTTTCCCCTCCTGCTGCTGCCGCTCTGGCTTTTTTTGTTCGCTTTATTTCGACCCCGTGGCACGATCGATGTCAGTGTAACTAGGTGAACCGAAGCCAGGAGCGAGGATTTCGGAACCGCGCGGCCGGTTCGAGAAAAAAAGATGGAATCGGAATTCGCGTTACACCGTCGGTTTTCGCCTTGCGTTCTGCTCGCAGGGAATCGGCCACTTGTTGACAATTCGCGCCAACCGATCGGCCTATAAATTAACACCGCGACAGGGTGGACCGATTAATCGAGAGAGGCAGGTGGGAATATCGTGGCCGATAGCAAACGCGGTCGCGTTACGTTGTAAATCAAGCAGCAGGCAGCGAGCAGGAATACAACGAGAACCGTAGGTAGCGACTCTAGTCTCGAGTGCCGTTCCTCGTGCCTCGTGCCTCGTGCCTCGTGCCTCCAGCCTCGTGCCTCCAGCCTCGTGCCTCCCGCCTTCCTTCAGCCTGTCATTGTTCGCCGTCGAAACGAGCGAACTTGTTGATACTCTCGTGCTTCGTAACTAGTTTTCACTTTTCTAGCCGCGTTTGGCTAGTACATGGTGCGTGTAATGAAACGCGAGGGATTATTCTCATACTCGGTCGTGTATCGTAGTTACGTAGCACGCTGATGTACGACGATCGCGGGTATGTTTTACGACGGAGAGACAGTGTGTCTTCTTTCTATCGGAGAGGAGCTTAAGATTCGTGCTCGAAGCAAACGCCGATGGATGGAACGGAACCGCGCCGTTTGGTATCCCGCGGCAACGCACGTCGATGAACGAGCGAAAGAGCGAGAAAAAAGAAAACAATGTTCCCGATACCTGTGCAAACAGGAATCGATTCCGAGGGAGAGAAGAAGACGAGGCACGAGCGCGTGCTGAACGTACGCGAAGTCGTGAAATTCGCGAACCAGTCTCTCGATTACTCGGCTCGGGTAGAAAAGAAAGGTACGAGGCAAAGTCAATAATTTGAACGATCTCGCCGGAACGATCCATCGGGCCTGCTCGTTGAATGGAAAGCGTCTCGGTCGACCAAGAGCTGGAAAAAGAAATATCGTAGCGCCGAATACACGAGGATTGGTCGGAGTTACCTTAATTATTTTCTCTTCCCTCTAGTTCCATCCCGGGCAACATCGGCGAGGGGGTGCGCAGCCGGCTCCCAAGAAAATTACAGGCAGCCTCGATAAATATTAACTCCGTAGCCTGGAAAGGTCGTGAAAGCTACACCCTCGAGTTCGGTCTCCGGTCGTCCGTCCCTTCGCGCCCCTTCCGCCCGCCAGGTTACGTTTCAGACGGTCAGGTTGCTCGAGGTGGTGCAACAGGGCTTGAGACGGAGGGCGCGAGCGAGCGTCCAACGAGAAAGCGAGAGAAACCTAGCAACGAGAGAGAAGGGCAGAAGTCGGGGAAGGTGTAAGAGGAGGAGTTTGCCAGTGCGACGAGCTGGAAAGGATGGTCGATACTATCTTCCAGCAGACGCGGAACATTCCTATTTATTCGGGTTAAGTAGCGCGCGAGCTGCTACGTACGAACGCGCGTTACACTTACGGAAGTTCGTCGGCGAGAAGGAATTGCTTCGCGATTCGTTCGAAACGTCGATCGAACGCTTTCAGACTGCGTCGCAATCTGTCTGAGAGAAAGCAACGCACGCGTGCAGGCCGCGCGTTGCTCTTGTTACACGGCCAGCATGTCGTGTTACCGTTTCGCGCCATTTAACGTGCAGCTGGCCACTGCTGTAATTCGCTAATTACACCGGATGGTCGTTGAAATCGATACGCGCGTGCCACGAGATTTCAATTTATATCGACGCGCGTTCGATCGCGTCAAGTAACGGTTACAGAGCGAGACGTCGTCGTCCTCCGATCGCGATCCATCGTGAGAATTTGAAAAAAACGCGACACGATATCGCGTGTGGGTTATGGCATATCGATTTATTTATTTACATTCTCCTTTACTTCTTTATTTACATTACATTTGTTTATTTATACTTTCGACTGGCTTATTTACGTTTGTATATAGTCGAGCGGCTGGAAATTGATCGCAACAGCGAGCGAACCGGTGAACCGGTGAACTTTAGCGTCCCGTTTCTCAACCGAGATCTAGCCGGCAAAGGAGTTTTTTACGCGTCTTAAATCACATTTCTGGCCTCGTTTTATGTTAATTTTATTTTTAACGTTGACCGTTTCGCGGAGCGCCACCGCCGCGAAAAGATAAACGAGACGATGAATTATTCATTCGAAGATAAGCAGGATTTTAACAAAGAACGATCACAGTCTGCCGTTGGCTAAGCAAACGTCTGGTTGGCGTAGGAGGCAAGCGGTGGCGAGCAATATCTCGGTAGATGCAACGACGGCCGCACCGCCGAGAACCAGAACGAGAACGAAAACGAAAAGGAGAACGGAGGGAGAGGTGGAACGCGTCGATATTCGGACGAACCGCCAATAAGAAAGACGTATACGATTTTGCGTCCGTCTCTCTCGGACTGGTATTTCGACGTAATTTCCGAGCGTCCGTCCTACCATTTCCCCGGCTCGCGGACTCGATCGTTTATCGTGCGCGCGTGGGTCGATTAATGAACGGATAATCGATTTACGCCAATTTCGTAGAAGCTGCTGGCCAAAGTACAACGTCTTTGATGGCGTAACCGCAAATCGTTGGCTCGACCATATGCGCGGTTTTCAGCGAAAACAATTTCGCTGTCTTCTCAATCCGTTGCAAACCACAATGGAATTTATCGTCTATACCTACGAACTGGGATTTGTACCGCAACTGTTTTCAAAGGAGCACCGCAACGAGCATAAAGGGAACAGGATTTCGACGTGTTCCACTGTGTTTCTTCGCGTTCCTACCAACCTTCCCTCTTCAATGCCTAGATATAACGATTTTACCCGGGTATCTGTTGATTGTGCGACAAACGTATTATCGCATAGAGTAACCGGGTTCTTTGAGTCACCGTTTCACCCTTCGACGTCTTAAAACTCAATCTTGAACTTTGCACGGAACGATCAAACTTGCCGTGTACCTTTTTCTCGTGCCACGATGTATAAAATATTCCAAGTGCAGTCTACTCGTAACAATCTTTTCTAAGCGAAACAAATTATTTTCTCCTACGCGTGTTCGTCGTTTCTTCCGTTCCCTTTATAAAAGCGGGAAATTGCATAAAAATCCGCAGTCTAATTACATGACACCGTTAGTCTTTGATGCGATAACGCAAGAGTGAAAAAGTATCGCGTACTTTATAGGTGCATCGAGTCAGTTATTTGAGCCAAGCGTTGCGCAAGAAATAAGAAAATAACGCGCGTTTGTCGAATTACGATAATCGTTGTAAAACTGAAACTATCAACCTTCCCTTCTAACGAGTAAAAGAACGTATCCTCCTGGAAGATTACGAGAAAATGACGAGAAAATGATGAGAAAACTACGATCGCCGACTCATAGAGATAAACAAAATTTGTGCTCTCTTCATTTTTGCAGGTGTCTCGACGTTGACGTCTGGGTTCGGGCTTCGACGTTTGTTCGCGAGTTCGACAGAAAAACGATACCGGCGAGCAGCGAAGCGAAGCGGTCGCGAGTCATCGAGAGGAAGAGCAGCTTCGATGCCGAGAACGAGAGAGTATCCTCCACTTCGTCGTCCACTACTCGCCGCATGTAGAACGCGCACGGTTAACAATTACCGTTATCGTTACCGTAACGAACGAAATTGGCTGTTGCGTCAGTTTCAGTTTGCGGAACAAAGTGAAGCAAAGTGGAGGAGAACGAAGCCTAGAGAAGCAGGGAAAAAACGATTATCCCGTTGGAAAGAAATTTTTATGTCGGCTGGATCTACTGCATTCGTAGCTGTAACGGCCGGGCCGTGAGATTCCGCAACGGTGCCGGCAAACGCGCTCCTTTTGCAGAGCAGAAAGCGGAGATCTCACTCCGTGGACGGATCGTCGAGGGAAGAAAACGGTAGAAAGTTAATTTCCCCTCTTTTTTCCATTTACGAAGATTTCCCCGCGGCACGCGTTTACGAACGACCGAGCTTATTATCGCCTTTAAAGTACCCCTCGAATCCATTCGTGCGCATCGGCTTTTCCCGGCATAGCGGAACAACGGAATAATTGTTTCGCCTATCGGCCTCTACGTTTCTCTTCGATCTTGCGAACAATTAATCGAATGCACGATTCAGGTCGTTACTTCTCTCTGATCTGCTACATTTACAGGATCGCGAATATAGCGAATGCATAGAATTACCGGCCATGCAAAACTACGTACGTGTCCGGGATTTCGGGGACGAGAGTCAAAATTTACGCGGAACGCTTATCGCCGTGTTTTTATCAGCGCGCCTTCGCTAAGTCGCATCGATTCGAAATTCCGTAACGTTTCGTATTACTTTCAATTTGCCGTGCGAAAAACCTCGACCAACCCGATCGGAAATGGAACACGTTGCCAAAGCCGTGAATACTAATAACAATCAGAGTGGAATTAATTGTTGTTTCGTATCGACCGGTGTTGTACGAGGACTGGTTAGCGAACGCAACTGGATATTGATAATTACGAAACGCGCTGTTGTATCTATTATCGTTTAAAAAACATATCGCGAACGGCCGAACGAGAAACGAAGTTAAAGTTGATCGTCGTTTCGCGCCACTCGATCGAACGAAAATATCGCAAAAATACTCCACTCGTATCGACTCGACGTCGCTGTCTTCGAATGCTTCGAAAAGATACTCGACGAACGAAAGACCACCGAGATCATCCGTTTCACGCAGCTTATGGCGGCTTCGTATTATTCGCGTACCGACAAAGATTCGATCGAACGTCGAAAAGCAAAGTTCGGATCGTAACCGTGGTTGCACGTCGCTCGGTGTCGTTGCACGCGCGTGTCAGAGCTTTCGGTATAGACAGCCGCGTGCATTTCGCACCTGCTCGACTCGTAACGCGCACGCGCCCAGGTATGCGACCTACCGGCGCACAGTCCTCAACTGGCGCGACGTCGAGCTTTCGTAGTCGGCATCGGCCATCCGCGACGCGAACTTTCCCTCCGAGACGGTCCTCGAATCGGTCCGTCACGCCGCGCCGCGTCGCGCCGCGTCACGTCGCATCTTCGCCGATGCGAATCGCACTCGCCCCTGTCTCTCGTCAAACAGGAAATTCGGATATAGAAAGCGGACGACATCGATCGTCGGCCTCGCGCCGTCCTTCGCGAATTCGAATCTCGCGGCTTCTCGATCTCTGCCGTTAGAACGGACTCTCGATCGTCCTCGCTCGTCGCTGAAACTTCCACGATCGATCCGTTCTCTCTCTGTCTCGTACCTGATACTCTGTCGTCGTTGCGATCCACGTTCCACGTTTGCACTTTTTCCGCTTTCTCGCTTTTCCACGCGTCGATCCGCAACCGATCGATCGCGTCTTGTCCGGATCGCGCTGGCTTACGAAAGGACAACGGTCGTGTGTAGCCGATGAATCGGAAGTAGCCTTGGCAGAAGTAGCGACTATCGACGGCGTTGCGGTAAGCCGCTCTTAATCCCGATCGAAGATCAACGTTTAGTCCCTGTGAGAACTTCGAGAAATTCGATTAAGCACGGCGGTGGGGGAAATCTCGTGCGATCGAAGGATCACGGAGTACGTGCGAGCAAATCGAACGTGGTTCGCGTAGGTACGGAATCGGGCGGTCGCGACGAGGCGGACGTGGCCGTGTATTATCGATCTAACGATCGCCTGGTTGGTCACGTAAAAGGGAGCCGACTGTGAAGAATCGATCGTGTCGCTGCAATTATGTCAACAAATAAACGAACCAAGGTACACCCACTACGCTCCACCCCTTCTTTCAATGGATCCGAAAGGGAATAGTCTCGGTCAAATCAATACGCATTCGCGTCACACGGTCGGAAACGGGAGGAGGTTCGAGGAGAGAGAAAGAGAGGAGAGCGAAAGAGAATCGAATCGGCGTGTGCATGTGTCCAGCTCACGGCCGCTCTCGTGCACGTGTCACGAGAGAAAAACAAAGGATCGGCCGAGCGATTCCCAGCGATTCCATGCGATCCGGTATCGTCGAGCAAACATCCGCCTACCTCGGTTAATAATTCGGCCGTTGTTTGTCTACACGAGGTATTGGCCGACCTCGAGATTTCGTTCTGTCCGCGGCAGACGACCTGCATCGTTTCTCTTCCGGTAGCAGTTTCCACGACAGTTCGGCCGACGATCTCGGCAAACATCGAACATCGAACACGGTTCTACGTATCGTCGCAGTGTGATTCGTGCGCGAGAAAAACTCGCGGATTCACGCGTAAATTTCGTCGACGAATTCGCGAGAGAGATCAATCTTCGGACGTTACAGTCGATTGCCGTGTTCGAACACGCGTGCTCGTCGAGGGAAGGACACACGTGCGCGTTCCTAGTCGAAGGAGCTCGGAGCTTTCGGCGAGATTGCAACAAGTTGCATTTAAAACCCGTACCTTCCGTACGCCGGCATACTTTCGTTTTTCTCTTTCCACCACACCGGCCCCTTTCCTTCTCCAGTCGTCTCTCGCACCTTCCCCCCTCTTTCTCTCTCTCTCTCTCTCTCTCTCTCTCTCTTGCTCGTTCGCTGTTCCTCGAAACGAAAATAGCTAGCCAGATTTTCCGTACGGACGTCCCGCGTTATTCCCGGAACTGTTCGTTAATTCTGTCGATTCGTTTCGAGCCGCACAGCCGCTCGGATCGATCGTTCAAACGAGAAGGCCGCGACGAAATATACGGTAATTGTGCGAAATTCGAGGCTCGAACGTTTCTCTCTGAGTTCGCGGAGAATTTCTTGGTTCCTCGAGTGGGTCCGAACGAACCGAAATATCCTCGACCGTTACTTTTCGTCGACGTTGCGATCGTCGTACGAGATTCCGTTGAAAATTACCCGCCCTCTTAACGGACCTGTCTCGGTGCCAAACTATCGTCGGCGATGCTATCGAACGAGAGATCGGATGACGCGGCGTTACTCGGAAATCGCGGAAACTTCAAAATCCCGGCCACAAGTATTTAACGCTCGAGACGACTTTTAAACGAAGTCGAGGAGGAACCCTCTCGACGAGAGGGTGCGAGATGCAATAGCACGAAGGGTCGGGGCGCGACGACGCATCTCTCTTCGCGTTTACAGCGTCGTTCGTTCGTGCCGCGGACCAAGAAAACGCGAAATCCTTGCTTTCGGTTACCCCAGCACGCTTTCTGTTAGAGACGATTCCGAGACACAGGGGACGAGACTGTTTCTCGTGGCGAGGCGTCGAAGCAAGAATTAGCAGCGTGAAAAGAGGCGTTCGCGACTGTTGTTCGGTAAGGTCGGCTTCAACCGCCGCTTAAAAAGTCGCCAGATAAAAGTAGGCCGAAACAAAGACGAGAGCGGTACAGCCGCCGCAACGATTCCGCCCCTTTTACTCTCTGTAGCAATCTTACGATATCGTAGCGCGACGGGCTCCTTGGAAGACTCGTTTCCTATTCGGTAATACGATAATATCGTTTACACAGTGTTGTGAACGTACGTACGTGTGTGTTTGCGGTAGATCGTCAGCGATCGTCGTTGCCCGCTGAGGAGGAGGAATTGAATGTGGGTCGAGGACTGAGTACGCGGAATAGGAAAATCGAAGAATCGAACACTGACACTGGATAGGTGAAAGCGAAGGTTGTCCACGATCTCGAGATCCGATCGACCGAGGAACGTGTCCGACGATGGATTTTATGCTGCTCTTGATCGCCGTGCTCCTCGGGCAGAAGGGTGAGTAGCTTTACGCGATTTTAACTTAATTCTTTCGTGCGAAATTCGCTTGGAAGAAAACGCAGAAAGTTGTTACAGCGAGCAGTTGCGACTACCTTCGGCTTTGAGAACCGCGATTTTCTCGATATCTGTCTAGCTTCTAGTTATAGACACGCGACCCTCGTCTCGCGTCGATCCCAGCTTCCCAAGTATCTGCGATCTGCGCCGCGAATACACGCAGATAACGGCAAATCCTCTTGCTCTCTGCCTTTGCGCCCTTGCCGACACCTCCGGCTGAAAATAATCTTCCCACGGAAGGGAGAGAAACGTGGAAACGTCGAAAGACAGCGAAACGCACGGACGCTGACATTCGCTTTGCAGTGGACGAGGCGAAGAATATAAAGGAACGATTTAGAAACGACACTTTTTCTAATTACGTTCTGCCGTTTCTTCGGCATTGTCGCGGTTTTTCTCGTACATGAATGCGGTAGAACGAGGAGCGCGAGCCCGAAAAGGGACATGCAAGAGGAGAACGAAAGGTACAAAGAAGGGAACGAGGGGGAAAAGGAAAAGGAAGAGGAAAAGGAAGAGGAAGAGGAAGAGGAAAAGGGTGGTGAGCAAGAGAGTAGGATGGCTAGAATTTATGGCGTTCCGGTGCGCGAGTCTGCGACGAGGGAGGGAAAAAGAGAAGCGGGGGAAGGGAAACAACGGAAGAGAAAGACGAAAAGTCGTTGGAAAGCGGAAAAATAAAAATCTCGCGTCAAGGAGCACGAATGGTGCAAAGATAATAATTAAACGGACGAATTCCGAGATCGCCAGTCAACTCGTGAAATTTACCGAGCGCCACGATCCTGATGACGATGCCGGAATTAAGTCCCATCGGCTAATTGCTGCTATTCGAAGATGGTAAAAATAAAAGAGGTCTCGTGCAACCGAGGTCAAGGAAATCGCGTATGCGACTCTGTTCCACTTCATGCTGCGATAATTGGCCGAAACTGTCAAGGAAACGAACGATCGATCGGAATATCGCGTTCATCGCCAACACGCTAGAAAACCTATAACCTGCGAATGTCGGAATTGATCGGGGCGATCGATATCTACCTTGGTGCAAGATTATACTTGACGGCAGCTAATTTATCGATAGTTGTTGGCGATTCGAACAACTTTTTCTAAAATACCAAAAGCGTACCTCATTTCCAGCGAGCGTTCCGATACTTGCGAACGAAGACGCGCGTATAGGAGCGATGCAAGAATTACATATGAAATTTTCAGAGATGGTAAACTTGGCGGTAAGACGATCCGCCGAAGAGAATGGATTAGCATAAATAAATAAAAGATGCGCCTAGCCGAGATATATCAAAAGCCCTGGGAGCTTTTGCAAGATATCCGCGGGGGATAGAAATCGACGAGTTAATTGCCGAGTAGAAGAGGAACTCGGTCGCGCTCTCGCGATCATAAATTATCCGTATTATGCCGAACAGACGCGTCAGTTCTCTCGTTTATCAATATCTACGTTATAACGTCGGCCGTCGAACGCGACAGGATGGTCGCTGCTTTTATAATGGGATAATATTAACTGTAAATGTTTCTCCATCGGTCCATTTGCGGTGGCGTTCGGCAATCGCGCATACATGCCACGTTAAACGAAGCATCCGGTCCGCGGGAAACCTACAATTTTGATTTTCGTGTCGGTGCGCCACGATTCCTCTTGGGTCTTTCTAGTTTACCAAACAAGTTCGGTTTACGAGGGTAGGGCAGGGGCAAACGTTTTGCCCGGAATGTTTGTTCCGGCGTAGGCAAAGACAAAGAAGAGAGAGCGTGCAACGCATTCCGATATAGAAGCGATAACTGGGCGAGCGATCGTTTTAAAACGCATCAGTGATTCTGCGTTTACGGGCGTCGATCGTTGCTTCTGTTGTTGCGAAGCAGCAGATCGAGCCATCGTCGCGTATGTAACCTATCGATCGTTGTGCGGCGCAAAAATGTGAAAAACGATGTCGCATTTTTGATACGGCGAGACGAGACGAGACGCGACGAGACGAGACGCGACGCGACGAGACGAGGCGATGGCGTAGAATAGGGAAACGGAAAAATGATGGACGCGCGTAATGGAGACAAATAAAAAAAGAAGGTGACAGATTGGAGAAGCGGGCACGGAGTAGAAAGCGGCAAATGGAACAGGTAGAAAGGGTAATCGGCGATTAAAAGGAAGAAGGTAGCGCTACGCGTTGGAGTATAGAAAGAATAAATAACCGCGGTTCGAGTGTGCCGGACCTCGAATGGAAAACGTTCTTGGGAGTAAACGGTTGAACGAAGGTTATATCGCTTCCTTGGTCGCGAGTTGTTCCCCCAGACCCACCCTACCTGATGAAGATAAAACGGGATAATTATAGAGCCTATCGGGGATCGTGGCGCGGCTAAATTTCGTCGAGACACGCGAGATCGTCAAAAGAGGGTTGGCAATAAAGGGAAACCGGGCTTAAGTAAAAAGGAGAGAAAAAAATAGCGAAGAGGGAATAAACTTGGCGCTAGGGAAGTAAAAAAGGGTTAGGGGCGGCGAGGGGAAAGAGACTGCCGAGAACGGGATGTCATTAATTTTTCATACAGACTTGGCACATCTGCGTTCGGTCGGCTGCGCTCTGCAACCTCGCTAATTATTTCTGGCTCATCATTTTTCCTCCTCGTTTCCTCCACACTCCGTGTAACTTGCCCTCTTGCGGTTTCTGTTTCGCCTTCTCTCCAACCGTAGCCGCAGCAGCCTCTTCGCCCTCTAGCATCGTACAAACCGTATTCTTCTTTGATAAATGCACGCCGATATCGTCTTCGAGTGCTCGTCTCATTTTCCATCGGAGACGAAGACGCTTATCGACGGATCGTTATTTCCCAAGAGTATCGTAATTGACCGTCTTCGATTCCGTCTCTTCTCGCTTCTCACGATTCTTCCAAATGTCACGTCGTTGCGTTCGACGTTCCAGCGTCCATAGTCCCGTGCATTGTGCCCGCTTGCCGCGTTCACCGGACAACGACCAAAGAGACGCGAAGGCGTCTAACGTTCGCGACGGTCTAATTATTTCCAGTTGATCTCTGGTTTACCGTTTTACAGCTTTGTAAGTGTACCCGCAACCGCCAACTCTCGTTGCCCACACGCACGGCAATAAGCTCTAATCATTTTTACCGCCTTTCCCCCCTTTCTCTCTCCTTCCCTCCTTCTTGCCATTCTGTCCTCCCTTTTTGCTTTTGTAGCCTGCCTCGCTCGTTTTCCTCGCTCGCGTTCCTGGAAAGGTACTCGAGAAAGTGCGATTTCAGCGCTTTTCAACTTCGATTCGCCGACTATTTGGACCTCCTCGAGCCGGAAACGAAATATCCGCAGTGGGTTGCAGTAAAGTCGCTGCAAGATTTTATTCTCCTCTTTACGATAACGACTAATCACCGATTCGCCGCACGTTTCAGCCTTCCTTCTCTCCCCACCCCCCCCTTCTAGCATTTTTGCGATCGTGCGTCATCGATACATCCGGGAAAATCGCAATTGCTCTTTGTCCGTGCGCGTGTGTCTCGATAAGGTCCAGGCCCGTTATGCACCGAATGCAAAGTGTATCGTCGCGCGATGCGTGCTTCGGTTCGTTCACGGTTGCCGTTAATTCCACCGTTGTCGTAGATTACCGCTCGACTCGTTAATTACGACGGAGAAAGAGCCGGGTTTTCGTTAGTGGAATCCGTCGCATGTTTTATGTCCACGATTACTTAGTCCGACACCTAGCCGCCGTTAGTTTTTTATCGCTTCCGTAATTCAGCCCGTTCCTTTCCACTCGAACGCATCGCTCGCCAATAAACCGTTTCCAGGTGAAAGGATAAATCGGAAAACGGGAAAATTTTCCATCTTCCATTCGAAGAGCACCGAGGTAGGGAGAATCCTTGTCGAATCGTTCGTTCGGTTTCGATCGGCCCTCGATAGTGTCTACGCTTTCGCGCGTCGCGTTATCTCCATTATTTTTACGTCCATTGTCCCGGAAATACGTAATTAGCTATACGTATGACGGTGGGCCGGCCGTGCCTTTGCATACACGCGAAATCGATATGGTGCTAATTTACCAACCGAATTCCAATGATTGCCGTTGCATTAAATATTCACGTTGCAATCGCCGCGCCGTTTTGGGACGCGTTCGTGCGGTAGTAATTTTCAATTCCAGACTAAACGAAATATCGTAGCGTTGTCGCGTAACGAAACGACGTTAACGCGAGTTAAAGTGACGAATTTAAAGCGGTGTAATGGAATGCGACGTCGTTAGGAGAACTGTTGGGATTCGTTGGAACGCGTCACTGCACCGCACCACGCTTCGTACAGAGCAGCCTCGTTTAAGATCGAACCGCGCTTTTCACCAATTTCCACGGATTTTATCCGCGTTACGAATCCACCCTTCTCTGTCCATGTTCTCCGTCCTTTCACCCTACCTTTTTCTAATCGGCAAACAACCCGATCTCCCAATGGGACAAATTCCGTCTGAACGGAGATGAAAGACGGCGTTCTCTTCGTTCGGGACCGTCTTGTTCACGCGGCACGGCGCCGAACAATTATTATTCGAAGCGGAAGAACCGGCGAAGGGAAGGAGGAACGACACGCGCGCGCGATAGTTGGGCGATAGAGCCGTTCAGAGCAAACCTTTCGCTCGAACGTCGGATAACGAAGATTTTTCTCATTAACATTCGACTAACGAGGCAACGGCGGTAAAAGATCCGTTGACAAGAGGGTGTCTCTTTCTCGGTGGCTTAGTCTCGCGCGGTCGCGATTCGAAACGGTCGCGTCGAGTTCCGGTATACGGTGCGGCAGCAAAAACGTAGGAAAAGAGGGTGGAGGAGGAGGAGAATGGGTCGGTTCGGTGAGTCGGTCTTAAGCTGCGACGAGGATGTAATTAAAGAGAGAAGGGCTGGATGAAGCCCAGCGTCGACTCGACTCGAGGTTCGAGTCGAACCGAGGGCCAGCCTCGACATGACGCAGTCGCACAATTACAGCGAATAAAATTTAACGAAGTGTATGGCACGTGTACGCCGCGAACCACGATTCGCGCACGCGCTTAATTAAGTTCACTCGTCGCCCCTGCTAACTTGATCCGACGCGATCCAGGCCCGTCGAGGTATGTAAATCGAGTTCCCCGGCCAGTTCCTCCCGTTGCTCGGATCCTCTAATTTTCCGCGCGCGTACAGCTACCTCTGGAAAAAAGGAAGCGAGAACGAAGTGGGAAACAGCGATAGCACAGAGCGGCGAGAAGGAAAAGAGCGCGGCTCGATATTTTCCACGACCGATCCGTCGCGTCGCTGAAATTTCTCGGTCTTCCGATAAATTCGATTTATCCGCCGGTCGATAAAATTCAAACGGACGTTGACGCGTCACGCGTCGAAACGAACCCATTTCCGTACGCGCTGGCGGAATATTCGGCAGACGGAACAAGAAAACGAACGAAGAATCGAACGCTTCCGCGCAACGCCCACGCGAGAGTTATCCTTGCATCGTACGCCGCTAATTTCTTTAATTTCGACGCAACGCGCGCCAACTCCGACAACTTTAGCTGCGTATTCCGACAGGTGACACGAGCGTTCTCCGCCGCTTCGATTTTGTTGTTCGATACACGTAGGTGCGAGCGTGTAGTACCGCGCCTCGCCGACTTCCGTCAGAGATCAGCGTAATTTTGTCCCGCAATTCAGAACCTAACGCAAACTCATTAAATCGTAACCGCTTCGTATTTTCCACGGTGTACACGGTGCGCTGTACATTTCTAATTAATTCGTTCTGTTTTATTTTCCGCGGTGCCGCGCCTCTGCGCGCTGCGCGTTCTCTTTTTCTCTTTCTCTCTCCATCCGTGAAACGTCTGAAGAAAAAGGAGCTAAAAGAGGAGAAATTAGTCGGACGAATTATTTCCGTTCTATGCTCGAAGGCATTTACATTAGGTGGGAAATTGGAAAAATGTTATCTCCCGCTAGCAACGGTACCTTCGAATTCTCGTTCCGTTCCCATTTTGGGTCGAGAAGCTTCCACTTTTCCGCCGAATGTCGCCAACCTACCTGTTCCGGCAAAAATACGTATCCGGAACGCTGTTGGCCGTGTTGCGTCGACCAAGCCAAAGGAATATCGAATTTTCCCGAATGGGTCGTCCCTGTTGAAGCATTTTGGCGCAACAGATATCGCGAGGACGAGGGGAAACGATGATAAAACAATTTTTCGAAATTCAATGGAAAAACGTTCGCGTGTGAAATCGCGCGTGGTCGTCCCGTAGGGCCAGCCTTAATTCGGCTTAATTCGTCGATAAAACGATTGGTGCCGCCGCGTCGAATCGTTAACGCTCGCCCCGGCTCGCTCTGCTTCCGATCGATTCCTCTTCGAACCCTTTTTCCATCGGCCTGGTTGGTCTGGTCGACGCGCTCTCGTCTCGTTAAGCGATTTCAAGCGAGCTCGTCCCGGTCTCTCCGTCGTCTCAGTCGTCGTAAATCAAGACGGATCTTCGTCCGACAAAGATTTGACTTTTGCCGACGGTGAAGCTTACGGTAGGAAGATAGTCGTGGGAAGAAAACAAAGTCGTAACGCTCGTACGCGTAGCGTGATACCGCGACACAAAGCTGAAAATGGCGAGTTAGTATTTCTATATTCCGAGATAATTAGAAATAATACTTTCATTGCTCACCGCCGCGACGAAATACGCGACGAAATACGCGACGAAATACAAAAGTAACCGCGACACAGTAGCGGGAGAAAGCGCATAAAACCGGGTCCCGTATTAACTCAAACTTGTCTCGCTCTTGTTTCTCCGTGTCCGGAGAGCAACCGTGATTCTCGCTTTTTCTCCTAGCGCCGGTTACATTAGGACACGCGCGTAAAAATTTGACTACACGAGACCACTGGTTATTTCACCGCAAACGTTTGCCAAAATGCGTAAGCGCAGAGGCCTGACGAACTTTGATCGCTTTCCATTTTACGGCCGAAAGGGATAGGAAAAATTCATTCGTCAAACTTCGGTAACATCGCGCCCTTACATTTTTTCCTATTCAAAGTTGCTGCGAAATTCAAATTATCCCGCAACTTTGACGTCTCTCTCACTTTACCGACCCCGTTTCTTCTTTTCCTTTTTTTTATTCTCTGCTTCATCGCGCGCCTCGCGAAAATTCCTCTCGCGTTACGAATCGTTTCCGGCGGCTCGTTCGTCATCGAACGTCTTTAAACTTTGAAAAGACGCATCGTCGACGAACAATGGGACGTCGCGTCGCGGGCGGCCGCCTATACTCTCCCCCGAACTTCCTATCGAACGAGAGAGCCGTTTCTGGCTGCTGTCCAAAGCGATTTCGAATTCCGCGTCGAACTAGTCCGAATTCGCGTCCATCGGAGATCGAACCGTACGTCGAACACGCTTCCGTCGTAATTCCTTCGATACCGTTTTCTTCTCGTTTGCTGGCAATCGGTCGCTTTCGTTTCAGTTTGTACAGCGGCGTAGCGGTCGAAACGTCGAATTCGATCCACGCCTGGGTTCCTCCACGCGCCGCCAAAACGTGTCTTTCGATTCGATCGACGCGGCGGCACGAAATGCCTGCACGAAACTGGGTAAATACTACTGCGAAACTACATTGGTAGTCGCGGTCTACTGGTAGCCGCGGTTTACACGGGTCGACGACAATTAAACCCTCGACGCAGATATCCGGTGTTCTACTATTCATCCTAGCGATACGATTTTCAGACGCGTCGCTGGAATATCGCGAAACCGACGAAAATAGTTTCGCATACGGTACACTGGAAAACACCGTAGCTTCGAGCCATGCACGATCCTAGATGGAAATTTCTCTGCGACGGACGAAATCGACAACTAGCAGCGTGGCTACCCATCGTCGGCTCTCATTAAACATTCAAATGCGTCGGGTGGCCGAACATCGCTGGTCAGTCGTTCGCTCGCACCTTATACGATCCTTCTCTCCACTTGTCGCGACCCACACGACCGAAGAATAATCGCACACGGGAAGCTGACAAAGATCGAAATTCCCTACAACGTCGATCGCGAATTCTCCGACGGAGGAATTATCGTTCGGCCAATTATTTTGAATTGAAGGGTGTATAGCTGTCAGGTTTTCGTATGGAATATACTCGGTAAATTGCGATCTGTAGTTGATGAAAAATGTAACAGGCTTAGTTGTTGTTGCCGTTGAAAAGCCTAGATCCAATTCCATTGCTACAAAAATACACATCGACTGCTAAATACATGTACGCGTGTATATGGCGGGATTTTGGACGGCCGAACTTTGTCGATAAATTCTATGGGTATAATGAGAGGAAGAATGATTTATAAACATGGTTGAGCTAGAGCTTCGTTAAAAAGTTATGGAAAATATACGACATAGAGAATGGGAATAATATGTTGGTGTCTAGTATCGCCTTCAATTTTACGCTATTGTGCTTTCATACGTGCGAAACTTTACAAAAGAAAGATATATCAAGCGATTATTATATCGGTTCATTGAGATGAAAAACAATGAAAACGAAACATTTTATTTTCGGTTTGTTTTACTTTTTTTCGGTCAATATGTTTTATTATTCTTCCTTTGTATTCCGTGTTTTTATTATAACTTCCCAATAAAGCCTTTCAATGGCCTATTTTAATATAGCGTTTCTTGCTTTATTATATGCCTTGGATGCCTTATACAGCATTAAACGTAAATTCCTCTGTATCTTGAAACGTAGAATCGAGCGACGGAGCATAGGAAGAAATCGCTCGATAAAGTGCGTCGAGATCGTCGAAATCGGTAAGACGTAAGTACCCTATTTTGAACAATTACCTCGAATGGAAAGCCCGAAAGCAGCACAGTCCCGGTTTTCGTCACAGCAATTTTTATTCTTGTTATCGTCGTTCACGGACATTTCGTCCTTTCGTGTACAAATTCGCTTAGTATACAAAGTGGTTCGCGAGCGACGACGATACTCTATCGACGTTACATCCGAAGGAGGATCGCGAGAAGGAAAATTCTCTCGCAATTTCGTTATCGTGGTCGGTCGAACTGGTTTCTCCGACTGTGCAAACAGATGTTTACCCGGCTGTATTTTGCTCCAGTTACGTTTCTCGCTCCCTTTTCTTCCCTTGGCTCGTTTTAGCCGTCGACGAGTTCAGTTTTTGGCGAGGTGACGACAAACCGTGGCGCGCGCGTGTCCCAATTCACACACACGGTCGTTTGTCTCCGTGTATCAGGCTACACGAAGGTTCCGCCATTATCGTATCATGGCAGATGGAAGGGTTATGTGTACCGAACCAGCCGTAGCAGCCCTCGGGGAACATGGAGCCGCATGGAACTCGACCGAAGCGACCCGTTCCACTATGAGCTCTCCATAAATATCGAATGATTGATTTTAATTGGGTCCCGCTATCTCTGCTCGCGTGGCTTTCTTCGCGTCCATTCACCGAGATTGCGAGAGAGCGTTATCTTGGAAATCGCCGCGAGAACGAGTTCCAACCTCGTATCTAAACTTCCGATACCTATCTCGTTCGACGCAATGAGAAAACTTTCCTTCCGCTGCTATCGAGTCCGCGAGTTCGTTCATCCTCCACATCGCTTGTATCTTTATCCCTGATACGCACGGAAGAATTTCCTAATCGTCGGATGTTTCCATCGAAATTTCCACGTACTTCTTCGTTTCCGCGAGATCGGTAATCAGCTAGAAAAAGAGAGCGAACGTATTCTTGACAGTTTGACGATAAATATATTCAGCTAGCGTTTTCGAGAGTCGCTATCGCGTTTGACAGTTCGTAGCATTTTCTAGCGATCGGAATGGATTCAAATCCGTTGATATTAAGTTGGAAATCTCACAATCGCGAGATAATTATCCCGCGATTTTGTCGTAGAAATGCAAAGTGTCAGACGGTAGCCTTCTGGCCTGTTTTATTTCGTACATTAACGTTCGTGGCGTAGGTGAAACTGCCGCGCATTGTACGGCCGACTCTCGATGACTAACTGTACCTTCTGTCACATCAGCTCCACCGGATTCATAGGTCAAACAAATGTCCTTAATGGGTCTTTTCGACTCTCACGATATATGGGCGTACTCCGGCAAACCCGGATATCCATTGACCTTTGTCATTCTCCAGGATCCTTCTCGACCCTCCCGCCAGACATTTCGAAAAATTGTGTTCGTGGCAAAATTTCTCTCCCCGAGCGGTTCTCTGGTTGCGCGCGGTAATAATTAATCGCAAAGCTGGCCACTTTGTTCCCCCTTGTCGCGTAGCGAATATTAAAAGAAAAAAGATCGCGGTCGAACGACAGGAGATGGTACGCTCGTCTAGCCGATCCGCGTTCTCCGTGTCGGTCTCGCTCTCGTCCTCTCTCTCTCTCTCTCTCTCTCTCTCTCTCTCTCTCTCTCTCTCTCTCTCTCTCTCTCTGCCTCTCGAGAGGCCCGTCGTCGAGCCGAACGTTTTCAGCCGAAAAAAGTAGCGCACGACACGACACGCGCCCCGTCTACGTGATAATTAATATTAATGTGGCATGCGTTTCAGCTGAGTCAGCCAACCGTGCACATATACCGCGCTCCTCTTTTAGTTTTCTCTACTCTCCCCATCGCCCATTTCGCGTCGCCGCGAGGCCAATGGAATCGATGAACTCGCGGAGCACGCGAAAAACCAGTAGCTACTCCACTGTCCATTGGACGCGACCGTCTTCTTTCTTTTCTTTCTACCCTCGAGCAAAGCTACGTCCAGTTGTCTCTCTCGAAAACAACGACGGAAACAGACGGGGTGCGATCTGTACGCGGTTTTTACGCGCCTGACCGGCATCGCCGGCGCCCTTCGCCGCCCAGCAGGCGTTCGAGGGGAAAATGTGCCTCGATAGCATTACGCGAGGGCCGTGAACGTACATACACAAGCCACGGTTTAGGAGGCCCTCTCTTTTGTTCACCCGTGTCGTTCCTTCCCTTCCTTTTACACTCCTCTTTTTCCTTTTGCTTACAATAGCTGTGTGCCGAGGGACACGCGCGCGTCGTGACGCGGTCACGCCATAACCCGGAAGCCGCTCTCTCTTTCTCTCTTTTTCTACTTGTCTTTCCGTTTCTCTTCCGCTTCCTCGCAGAAAGAAGGGCCCACCGAGGCTCGTAAAGACAAAAATCGGCTCTCTTATCGTTGGATAAATTTATCGTCACGACTACGCCAACCTTTAGCTACACGGTAGGAGGGAACAAGAGCCACCGAAACCAAAGATACGAGTCGAGGGGAAAGCGCTTCTATATCGCCGCCTGGATTGTCCGGCCTCGGGCAACGGCACACATTCCGTGTTCGCCACTTATTTCTCGGCGGTTCTCCTTCGCCTAACCTACACGCACCCCTTCTGTACGTACGCACGCACGATACGCTGCTCGCGCTTTAATAAATTGCCATCGTTGCGGTCCGATGGTGTACTCGAGAACAAATCGTCGAACGACGAAATACGCGTTAATTCTTTGGGAAAAATTCAGCCGAATATACGCTAGCGGCAAATATATGATAAAATAGGGCTGTACGACCGGTCACATGCGCTTCAACGTCCCTCGAAGTTCGACCTTGAACCTCGAATAGAACGATCGATTTATTTAAGAAAAGTAAGTAGCTGGCGGAAATTGCGGCAACTCGTCGTATACCAGCAATCCGTGCTAATTGCCAACGCGTATTATCTGGCGTTGATCTTACAACTGTAAAAGGAGATAAGAAGCTGGAAGGAAAGTTATTCGACGTTTTATTTGTGTACAAAACACGCAATAATTTTGATTTGCTTGAGAAGTAGAGATGCACGGACGAGATGACGTTGCCAAATATTCGCTCGATTTCCAGACGGACATCCGCTGATTCCAACGCCACTTTGTCGTAATATTACAATCGTACGGTACGCGGACGTCGTACGACGTCCAACCGAGTCTGTTTTATCGTTGTTCTACACCTGTTACGATCGTCCGTGCTTTCGAAGCTCACCACTCACGATCGTTAACCTAGTCCGCGATCGTTGGCGGAACATACAGAGGAAGGAGGAACAAACGCGCGGAACAAACTCGAAATCGGTATCGCAAATATCGTGGAAGATCGTCGCGGACGTGTCAGTCGCGTTCGTACGTACGAATAGCGTAACGCGGATAAACGAAGAAGAAAGAGACTACGATCCTCCCGATCCCGAAAAGAAAATAACAGATTCGCAGGATCGTTAATCGTAATCGCGTAATGAAAACGTTAATGTCGACTGACGGTAGCGCGGTCGCGTGAAACTCATCCGAACGCGATAATACAAGGACGGCCTTTACCTTTCCGTGTCTCCGGCCCCCTTTGAAGGAGCGCTTTAATTCGCGATAAGTACGTAAGGGGGAATTTAACTGGTGGCGTGACCAGATACGAGTTAACTGCCTACCTGGCCGAACAACCACTGTATAGGATAAGATAACGACTTCTCGGACGTCCGTCCGGCCAACGTTCTCTCTATCGAGCAACAATTTCGCTCGGCCAATCGGTCGCGCGTTTGTGATCCGGAACACGAGGAATTCTTTTCTCTCGCGTTCCCGCGCTCCGATCGCCTCCGATCGAACGATTTTATCAAAGAATTCCTGGAATCGTTGCGAGCCCCAACCATGGGAGAAAAATGCGCGAAAGTGTGTGACAGGATCAAATTGTATACCACGCTTACTACCTTCGTAATTACAGTCCCCGGCAATCGAATCATCCAAAGTGGCGATACTCTCGCATTTATGTTTTCCACTTATTTTTATCCGACGAAATCCTTATCTATTTCCCATGCAGTTTTGCGGTTACGAATTCGTTCAGTTCAGTTATTTAAAATTCGTACGTACAATTTTAATAGCGTTTATTTTAGATCTACGTTGTACGATTTACTAGCATTATTTCACTTTTTCACTTTCTGAAAGGATTAAATTCGAATCGGTTCGTGTCGTGATTAAAGTGAATGCACAAGTGATTTAAGCTAGCTTTCAACATTTTCATTCAAGTCGGATGAATTGCCCGATTTGGATGTTCTTCGACGAAATGAACTCTGCGAAACGAATCTGGCTGTGTAATATCCCATGGTAATTAATTAATTGCGGTATACACGAGCGATTATGTATTGAATAATAATTCGGCCAGCCAAAGAAAATTTATTATTTACAACGTGGCGTTATAGTCGAAAAATAGAAATTGTTCGATAAGATTCTACGTCGACGGTGCCACGATAGAATTTATATATACGGTGTTGCAAAACTAACCGCTAGGTTTCAACGAGTTATCTGTAAATACTTTGTGTTTGTTCGTTTGTTTCCAAAAAAAAAAAAAAAAAAAAAAGGAGAAGGAGGAAAAAAAAAGAAAAAGAAAATGATTCACCAACTGGCGCATACAATTACACGCTCGACGTATAAAAAATGGCTCGTGAATCGTCACTCGTTACGAATTGACCGAGAGGGGAGAGCGAATTACGCGCGTCTATGCGAATAAAACGCTTTTAACCGTAAGCCTTTTCGCGGCGAGCATTCGAAAGCAGAGTAAAAAACGTCTAAGGGAGAACTATCTTTGTGTGGCGGTTGCTGCGTTTCACCATTCTCCGCCGACCGCGAATTTTTCAGCTCGTGACGATATTGTGCGACGACGGAAATCGGAATAGAGCCCGGTGCGTTTCCGGACGAAAAACGGAACTCAATGAGTATCGCTCTCTCGTTACCGTGCCAATTAATCTTGCTTGCCTTGAATCACAGGTAAATTGGCTTTTACGATTTCGATGAATCGAGGCGGAATTCGAGGACGGAGCTTCTCTAACCGGAGCACTAGAGACGGACAAAACATCTCGTACATAGACGCGGGATACGATCGTATCGCTGCACACGCTGGTCCGATGTTTGAAAAAGAAGAAAAGAAAGCTAGCGGTGCGCATTTAGCGCATCCAACGAGAAATCGTGACGCACGTCGTCAAAACGAGGCGACGTTGTCCCGTTTTGACGAGATGACGATGAACATAGTTCACAGATAAAATGCAAAGTCTTTTGTTCTTTTGGGACAAACCGGCTATTTGAAATTCGCATTCTTGCACTCGAATATATGCGTGCAGAGCGCTCGAGTAATCGACAGGGGAGCGATACGACGCGAAAAAACAAATCGAAAATATAGAACGAAACTTTTTCACCTGGCGCTTCGTTCCGCAGGAAATTATTTTTGCAATTTTTTTGCAAGTATGCGTATACCGTGCTAGGTTGCTTCTTGATTTAATCATCTTCCAACTCTATCGTTCTCCACATCTTTCGTTTATTCGTAGTAAATAAATTTTCGTAAATTTCGCGTCGAGAGATCGCTCTTTTTTCTAGTTTAAGAATATGATTTGAAAAATACAAAGGACCGGTTTTTTTTTGCGAGAAAACACTACTGTTGAAAGCTTTTTTAACACGAGTACGTTCTCCGTTTGATACCAGCGGACTTGTGTTTGAAGCATTTTTCTGGTTCAACCATCGAAACCAGCTATACATGGGTTATAGGAAATCTACCAAAGAGAACTTTGATGGAACGTTCAACATGCCATAAAACGTTGGTGATTGTTTGAAAACTGGACTACACTGAACTATAGGAATTAAGACTAGCTGAGAATCCATCTTATATTTGTTACACGGCTTGAGAATTATCAATCGTCAGGTGGATAAATAAGTTTTGAAACATCGATCGCCTGTCGCACAAGCGTAAAACAAATAGAAAATAAAAGGATAGAACGGTAATAATGAAAATTCTGGTATTTTCATGGTATTGCTTCTGATAGCAACGACCGTATCGCGTTACTGGAATTTCGCCTCGGTCATTTCATCACGGATAGCATTTGCGGACATTAGGAAGTACCGCGGTAAACGCCAGCTAAACAGCTCTTCGTTAATTTCACTTTGGCGGATTTGGTCCGAAGAATTCGAGAAGGGTCCGTCGAAACTAGCGGTTCTCTGTGGCTTTAATTGGAATCCTGGCCGATACCGAATCAACGCTGCGAAGAAAGCTCGTTAGATTAATTTGCGCAAAATTAACGAAGAATCGCTCCTAACGAATTTTAACGTCGATCGTCCAGTAACGATCAGCAAGGATTTTCGTGACTCGTTTTTTTGCCGCGACAACCAAGAGAAACGCTCGTAGAACAAAGGTTGTATTCTACGTTTCGTTTTTACTTTTCCATAAATAATCGCCTTATGCCCGTTCGGATACGCTGTTCGATCGGACCGTGCATACCATCGCGCAGATAACATCGTCGACGACGAAATACCTGACGTAGAGGAACAGAAGGCACAGGACGCGTTCGCGTAGAGAAAGCGGCGAGTTTGGTGGAGAGCCGACTTGGAGTGGCTATTCAAAGTCGAACCGGCGTGCAATTAATTCCTGAACGCGGAGAAAGCGAATCGAGGCGGCCGATAGGGTGCACTTGTGACCCGCGTCACGATCGTTCGGCCAAAAGCTGAGTAGTCCGGACCCGAACTCGCTTGTCTCGAAACGCCGCGGGCACTCTAATTCAATGGACGATTCCGTTACGTACACCGTAAGCGACGTTATTGTCGTGGCTACGAACCTCTCCAAACCGGACCCCGCAAAGCCAAAACGAGACGTCAAACCGGCGATTCTGTGCGCGGAGTTATCGATTCGCAGCGAGTCGCGATTCATTCGAAAACTAATTTAACGTTCGTTAATGCACGGATATCAAATTTGCGCCTAATCAAATTTCTTCGGGCAAACGTCATCGTTGCCTTTCTCACGGTTCTCATCGATCGATTTTTCATCAATGGAATCGCGCTCGACCAACCATTGGAAACGCGTATACACGAGCAACGTAGTTGTTAACTCGAGATAACGACACGTAATCGAAACCCGTCTATGCGTTAAAAAGTATCGCTTTGAAGGGAACGTACAAGCACGCGGGACACGAGCTTTCACATAGAGAAGCTTAAGTCAAAGTTTTCATCGACGAAACGGCTGATCGAAGTATAACTGGAAGGATAAAACAAGCGGTGAGATGCAAATCGATACAGCCCCACTGCCAGTCCCAAACGAGTACGCTGCATGCTATATACCTTTGAAGCGCGAGGACCGAATGGCGAGTCCCTATGCAGCCCAACGGCGATAATTTGCAATTCGCATTTAAAACACGGCCGTGTGTCGGCTTTTTCGTGTTGGCCAGTCGCGCGTCGTAACGCGTACCATCGCGATTAAAGAGTCCTTCCACGTTTACGTAATTTGCACACGGAACTGACGCGCTTGGCATTTCCAAGTCCATTAAGATCATAGTCCGGGTAATTAGAAGGACAATGTATCTTGGTTCGTGAGTGGTGGATTAAGCGGTACGACCGTGGAAGAGATTAACCACTGGGAATGGTTCTTTCCAGCACGGTAACTTATAAGCCAGCCACGTACGCGGAACGTCCTGGACTCGCGGGCCGAAGTTACGTTGTGTAGAAATTCCGCTTACGAAAGAAAAGAAAAAGAGGAAAAGAAGCAAAAAAAAGGAAAAGAAAAGGAAAAAAAAGAAAAAGGAAAACGCGATGGGACGAATCGTACTCGGTCGAGGCTCGCCTCGAAATCACGTTAGGACGTACGAAAAATTGCGTCTCTCCGAAGGAAATAATTCAAGCAAACTCACCTGCCGGTCTCTGTGCACTGCTCGCGTAACGATACATTACGGACGGTATATTTTACGATGCAGAGAAAGGCCGGCCCTCCGTGGAATAGCCACGCGTACCGTCACCGTCGTAAAATATCGCACGAGCTTAATTAAACGCAAACCCCTTTGAACCGAGCACCGAGCGCTAGACAGGGTCTCGTTCTCTCGGTTCTGCTCGGTAGCTTAGTGACTCCGCTGTACCGGCCACTCTACCAATCGGATTCGTACCAAACGTACCACCTTCTTTCTTTCTATATTTACCTACTTATTTATATTTATCGTTACGTGTCGTTTGTCGTTTGTTCGCGGCAACCGTATCCGATGGAATTTCTTCCGGGTACCTCTCTAGTAGGGAGGACCATGGGAAAGCGAAGAAGAAAGAAAGGAAAGCGGCCACAAAGGACGGTACAATGGAGTTTGCGGAGCATTGTTTGAACATCTAGTACAATCCACTCGCGTCCTCCGTACCCCGCCTCTTGGTCATTCGATCGAGCCACAACTTTCCAAGCTTTTCTTCCTTGTACTAAGTAATGGTCGGTGGCTGGAGTCAAGTCGAACACGGGTCGACTCGAAGGTCGCCGCGAGATTTTATCATAGGAATGTCATTCGGGACAGAGTGGCGTTCAGTTTTAATGCTTTCATTGTGCGCTTCTCAGTAGGTCAAGCGTTCGGCGGCATTTGAATCGAAAGAGATCCTCGGCAACGGTCACAAAGACGCCGTTGCCGGCTACCAAGCATGCGCTAGATTTCGCGCTTCTTTAACTTTCGGCTAGTCGTCGCAGCCCATTTTTCGAAAGTTAGAAGACCAAAGGGGGAAATATGGCTTCCGACGGTGTCCGAAAAAAAAAAAAAATTTGTTTCCTCTTTCTGTTACAGTGACTGGGCTGAAGCTGCTTTACATAAGCGTCCCGCCGTACTCCTTTAGGGGCCAGAGTGCGCTTCTCGAGTGCAGGTAAGAGTACTCGGACGTGGTGCAACGTCGTCGAGCGGCGTCGTTTTCAAAGAGATTCTCGCTGGTCCTTCCGCGTCTCTTTCTTCGATCGACCGACTACGATCGATCGTACAGATGCCACATTCGGGAACGACAGGCGCGAAATCGTCGCCGGCTGTGCGCCTGCCGAAGCAAACGCGTACATCGTTGTTCGTAAATATCGGGACGTTCGAAGAGACAGAAACGGCTGACATACGAATACGATCAACGAGGAAGCTGACGTTATTAATTGGAAAATATTGCTTTTCGCGTAGCGTCGCGTTCGCTACGACGTTGTGCGCGAGGCTAACAGGTGTCGTAACGCTTGCGAACGACGGCGTCGTAGGAACCGTTGGCATTTTTCGTCTGACTCGACGCGGCGTCGTCGCGCGCCAGTCTCCCATAACGATTCTACTTTGCTGGCGACGTTCTCAGCACGCGTTCAAAGCACGCGAGATAAATCGATTCGCGGTCATCCGGCGAATAAATCCCTGGAAAACGACAAAGCCGTTGGAGTCGGACGCGAGCGATCGAGTGGTCCGATACGAGTGGGAACCGCAACGAAGAAACGCGAAGACGGGTCGAGCGATTTTTCTCTCTTATTTACAGCAAGGGAAACCAGACGAGAAGAACTCGTAAAGACATCGATAAGATGCCAGCCAATAACGTATCGAGTTTACGCTTAGCGTCCGAGCGAGACGGTAAATAAGATTAAAAATAAGACGAGAAGAAGAGGATGGATCGGTAATCCCTTGGAGCTAGGAATCTCGATATCTTTCCGCTCTCTCCTCGCGCTTTATTTATTTATACTCGCAATATCGTAGACCGCAATCCGAGCGGCAAAGCTTCCTCTTACCTCTGTTGGGTTTCTCGCCTGAAAAAGATGCTTCTCGAGGCATCCGAGCGCGTACAATCTTCGACTCCCGCGAGATCTCTTTCGAATTCGTTCGCGGAACCCTGGCCTCTTCCATGCGCGTCTGCTTCGTCGCGTCCCTGTGCCTTTTCCTCTTCCGGTTACACAGCAATCTTGCAGATTTCGTCGACAACCACGAGAGCTTCTCGTTGAATAAGGGCCGAGTTGCTTCCAACTATGCAGAACTTTCGTTCCGTTGTCTATTGGCCGGAACACGAATTCGAACGCCTAACTCGAACGAACGTTTCGCCCTTCGGTGAACGCGAGTTGGAGCGCGCAGCCTGTAGCGTCCCTGCGTCGATCATCGTAGCGGTCCGTTCTCCCCGTCTTCGTCGGGGTTGTAGTATGGCCGGTAATTACGCGAGTCCAGTAGTTAGCGCGGAATCAAAGTTTCTTCCGGTAGGAAACGACGGGTCTCGGCGAATCTCTGTTAACGAATCTCCATTAACCACGATTCATAGGCAAAGACGATGCAAGGCATCCGAGTACTTGGCTACCGGTGTCGCTCGATCGTTCCTTTCTCTTTATCTTTGTTTCGTCGTTTATAAAATCTAGCTCGAAGCTTCGGACATATAAACAAATACCCATACCGATAGCTGATGTCTTTCGACTTTTTCCAAATCGCCGTATTTTCAGTACGCGATCAATCAGAGATTCGAATAACCGTAGACGACAGTCGCGTAAATAGCGCCGAACGAATCATTAGGCGAACGCCGGCTACAGATTTTAGAACTGGTCGAGAGTCGGTTAATACTAGAACCGTTTGTGAGAAAATCGTAGAATGGTCGTAAAATGTTTGCAAACATGTTTACTGGTGAGTACGCGCCTTAACGGTTACTACAGCCAACTAAACCCTGCGAAACTTCCGCAGAGTTGACCAAACTGCCGTTCATTCCCATACCAGACGACATCTATTCCCCTTGCAGAGACGGAACGCGCCGAAGGAGTAACGCGACGTAGGGCACGAGGCTTTAAAACCCTCCGGCATAAAGCTTTCCATGGGAGTTTTAAATATCATGGAGTCGTTGATAGGACAGAGTTTCGAACAGAGCTGTCTTCGTAGCTTTAATAAGATCATACGGAATAGCAGAACACACGGTATAACACGAGAGTGTCGAAGAACAGCGACGAACAGAGAGAATCCGAATAGATAAATCTAGTGGTGTGATTTCGTATTTGTAATCGCGTCGGATTAAAAGCTCGATCGGTTCTCGAGATATAAAGCCTGAAAGCTCTGAATTACGAGAAATAGCGAATGGTATCTGTTTCATCGCGGAGAATGCGTGCGCGTGATCGTAATAGTAAAAACAACGTCGTCGACTGAACGCGCAGCTGACCATCCCGTAAGACGTTGGAGCCTGTGAGGTAGGTCGGTAACTGTAGGTGCGCGTGCGAGATTCGATCGCGGAAATAGGAAGACGATATTAAAACGTTAAACATTATGCTCCGCTTTAAACGATGATATCTCAGGAATGGAAAGTCGTAACAGTATAAAACTGAAATCGTTTTAAAGAAGAGAGTTTCCCGTTTCCCGCGAGCTTATTACCATAGCGAAGATACGAAGAACTTTGGAATAATAATCGTACAAAGTTTCGGCCACTTTAATACGTTATCCGCAAGCTTGAAAATACGCGTATCGTAACGAAATACGTTATTCCATTACTTGCGAATTAATGTTGCGCGATAGTACTGGTAAATACTTTTAACTCGAACGGTAATGCGCTACATGTAAATTAGCATGATATCTGGCTTGTTTTCGATACGATAAATAGAATACGGTAGAAATATCGATCATTCGTATTAATTTCTCTGTTGATTTATACGGATTGTTTTCCGGCTCGTACTAAAACACGAAAGAGTGGTATAAATCTACATGAAAAAATAAATCGAAAATGTGGAGTGACATTTTATCGTAGCATTATTTCGGAATAAATCGATAATAAAAATCTGTCGAATACAAGTACGTTTACACGCGATCTCGCGCGTTATGCCTGCTGCATACATACGACACGCGTCGATATAATGCTCGTTTGAAACACTGTTTGTATTTATCGAATACTAAGGAATGAGAAATCAGACACAAACGTATATATCACGCGATAATTTTATTTATTAGTATTACAATTCTGGAAAATCATTTACTTTTTGTCCTACTTTTGTCCTGCACATTGACAAAATGACAAAAGCCGAAGGTCTGAACGGAATATGCCACAAAAATTTGTCTGCGTTGTATTCGAGTACAGCGCGCGTGTAACCGACGAATCCCGAACACCGACTTACTCGGAAACGAGTTTTCGTACAAGAAAAATCCTACAGCTTCGATTCGATCTTTCGCGTAGATTATCGCCAAACGAAGTAACGCTCGTTAACCGCGTATGTCGTAAGAAACATTGAATTATCCGAGAATCTGTTGAAAGTTTTCAAGATTTATTACGCGTATTTTACTAAAACTTGTCTCGTTAAGACTCGCGCTGGAAACTAGCGAGTGTCTGGTGACTCACAGACAAGAGCGTACATCCGTCCCCTTCTCGATCGTATCGCCAAACCCTTTGTCCGTAACACGACTTAAATAATCGTTAAAAGTCATACGGAACATCGAAATACACTTTGGAAAAGATGGAACCAACGACCGTGGTCGTGGATTAACCGTGTAACGTGTCCTCGATGATATTTCGTGGATCCTTAAGCTCCGCGCGCGTGCCATCATGTTAATTAAGACGTAATGAAATTATGGTGCCGGCATTGCGCGTCCTACAATTACGGCTAGTCGGAATATGCATTCTAATTAGTGGCGCGGACTCAACGACTTTTCACGAAGAAAATAAGGTCGACCGTTGGATATCGCGCGCGCCTGCATTTCTAGTGGGTACTTGTTTTCACGAGCAATGTAAGAAACAGCGAGCAATTGCCGAGTCGACTTTGATTTCCAGGGAAAATCGATTTTCGCGAACGTGTCGTCGACCTAGACCGCGAGATCGCTCGATAATATCCAACGAGACGGACGCGTCGAACCAAATTGCACCGTTGATCGCGAAAACCGATCGATCGAATCAACGCGTTGATCCCATCCGCGTAGCCAGCCAGCTGCCGAGCAAAATCCCAAGATTAATTCGCAGAACACGAAGCCGTGCGCAAGATAGGGATTTTTTCAATTTTCCACGCTCGGTCTTAAGCGTTATTTTTCTTGGGACCAATGCTCGCGTCGTACAATATCAACGCGTTATCGATTGTATCTCGGACGCATCGGAAAATCTATCTAAGCGTGATGGAATGGCGAGGAGAAGGACGAGAAATGGAGAAGAAAGTCGCAACGCGAGTGGAACGCAGGTTGTCGAATGGAGTTGTTCGAATTCGCGAATCGGTCGTGCGTTATCGAATTATAAAGTTGAGAAGCAAAATTCGTCAGTCGGAGTGGCATATCCTGCGCGCCGCTGGCACGTATCCTCGAACAGACTCTATCGAACTATTACGTTTCGAAACTCAATAACTTGAGAACAGCGAACCGGCGTAACGTTGCGATATTGAATTGAAACTTTTTCGTTATTCTTGTATTTTGATCGATCGATTTAGCCCCCCTGGAGATTAAAAATATCGCCTCGTTGCTTTTGACATCGAGATTATCGTCGGAAGAGACAGAGATCGGCGTGTTTTCGTCGTCGTCTTCTCATCGCAAAATGTAACGAAGTAAAGATCGTCGTGTATCTAACTAGTCCCACTGGCTAATAATAAATACTGTTGCGTATTGCTTCTTTTGTTAGCATTGACGCTGAAATCTTGAAACGATTTCGCTTGCGAAGAAGACGCACGTACCGCGCGACGCGCCACTCGAAACAATATCAGCTTATCCGATAAAATATTCATCTATTTTCTACCGCTTTAAAGTTATAGCTTGACCCAGTTGCCAGAAACGTGTCGTACGCTGTATGAGACTCGCCGTTGCTGTTTTTAGATTTTAATTTTGTAAGTGGGCAACACCGATACGTAAGTGGCACCGGTAGACGATCGAACGTTATTATCTCGGTGCTGTACCGTTGTATCGACATGGCAACGAAATAGGAAAAAAGCACGTGAGATGTGTGTAATCGGAGTCTGAGCTCCGCTATACGTGGAGAAATTCGGAACGAGGAGAAGGTGTGAAAGGACCTTGGCGTAGCAGGTCGCCGTCTTTCCACTTTACGACCGAAGGTCCAAAGTCTCGCGACTTTCCATTTTTCCCAGGTATCTACCAGCCAAACGAACGTACTTCTACCCGACTCTTCGTTCTTACGTTCAGTCGTCGTTTCCTTCCGTTCGGTTTCTTTCAAACGGTAGAACGTGACACGTTCGTGCGGCACTTTTCTCCGCGTCCTCGTTGCTCATGGTCCTGCCAAAAACAACCAGCCATTCGTATTCTAATCTCGTTCTCCTTCTCTTCTGGAATAATGCTCGCGATAGCTGGTTCATAGGCCGGAAGAGCGAACGAAACAGCGGCGGTATCGTTTTCCTCTCGTCCCTCGTTTCTCGATTTTCACGCAGTCACGGTACGACGATCGGCATCGAGTTTTATAAAGTCAGGCTGGCGCGACATTCTCGACGATAAATACGGTCGATGTCCTGTCTATTCTCGGACGTCTTGAGAGGCGCGTCGAGGATAGGACCTACCGAAAGTCGTTTGAAAAATAGAAGGAAAAGAAGACGGAGCGGCAAGGCGAGAACGGCAACGAGACGATTTGCGTAATTAACGAGGTTCGAAGCTAAATTGACATTTCGCTCGGAGTGTTGCGCGGTACTCGGCATCTTCTCGTACACTCGTAAAATCGATGTGATTTATTCAAAGGACGATTAGGAGTCGGTAGTTTGTGTCCAGAGTCGCAGAGTCGTATTCGATGGGAACGATCGTCGCTTGGTCGAGCGGTAGGCGAGGAAACGGGCGAGAGGATGAAAGCTAAGGGGGGGGGTGGAGCGGAGGCGTCGTTTGTTTGGCTCGGTATCCTCGATTATCCGGGTCGACGTACCGTTTTTCTCGACAGAAGCGACATTCTCTCGCGGAAAAAGGAAAGAGTTGGACGACGAGCATGTACACGAAGTTCTTTGATATTGGGTGCCAGTCGAGCGCCAGGACGGCAGCATGACGCAGCAAAGAGACGGGGATCGTTTTCCGACGTAGGTATAAATTGCAAATTAGTTTACCGTCCCCAGCGAGCGCTCGGTTGTTGGTTTATCCGGCGCGTCGCCTCTTCTCTTCTCCGTATCCCGCTCCTAACCTCGCTCCGTCCTGTCTCGTTCCGGCAACCCGTTTCAGCTCACCTCGTTTCATTCTCCGTTCCGTTCTCCGTCCTGTTCAATTCCGGTTCGCCTGTTTCCTCCCGTTCCAAACGGCATTCCGAGCGGCTTTAACGGGACGCGGAGACCAACGACCAAGTTCCTTCGTGATTTTGGCGCGCGAGCAGCCGTCCCTCCTCGTCTTCTTGCTCGCACCCGTCGAAATTCCGGGAAATTTCACCGCCACGGAGATCGCGAGCGGATCCTTCCGAGCGCGACTAACGCTTCGCAGGCGTTCAACGGAATCTTCGAATCGGAAGCAAAGTCCGGAGACGGAGTGTGCGATGGACGGTCGTCTGCGACGTCCTACGCCGAGACGCACTGCTCTCTCGTAACTTTTCGAACAGAAGAACGATCGACTTCTCTTCGTTACAAATCTTCCGACTTTGCGCAACTTCTTCGAACGGCTGGCGAATGGTAGTCGAAGGCGGAAAAACGCTTTCTCCGAGCTCCGTCTGGGCCATCGAACGAGATGATAGAGCGACGACGGACCGAAGATAGTTGGGCGATTTTCCAACGTCAAGAACGCTTTTACGCGCATACAGGATACGTTGTACAGTCGCGATACGTCGAAGCTACAGCCCTTCCGCTGCTGCACCGAATCTCTCTGCGCTGCGAACAATGGGGTGCCCGGTGGATATAAAGCAGCTTCCCTCTTGCGCGTTCTACCGCGACTCGCAAATCCGACACGCGATAATTTGATCAAAGAACAGAGAAATTTGCCTGGCGCGCGGTCCTCTACACCGTCGCTGTAGCTCGTTGACGAGCGGATACCGTGCGCGCACGTGCATACTCGACGAATCGAATCGAATCGGATGGAATCGAGTCGAAACAAAAGATTTCCGCTTTGCCGTCTACGACGCGAGGTCTCGGAGAAAGGGAAAGCAAAGGGAAGAGAGGAGGAGGAGGAGGGTTGGAAAGGAGGGAAAGAAGCAGATACGACGGAAGAGAAAATTGGTAGGATCTATATAGAAAGGAGGGAAAGCTGGGAAAGCCGCCACAAAGAGAAAAGAAAATGGAAAGGCGGAGCGTGAGAGCGCGCGAGCTTGGAAATCCGAGGGGAGGCGAAGGGGGAGTTCCCGCAGGACACGACCCGGCAAATGAGCCGGAGGATGCAAATCAATCCCACGACGCAGCCCTCCAAATTGTGCACCTACGCTCGAATGCGGCAATCCCTTTTCCGGTAGCTGCAGCTGGCAACTAGGGAGCTACCTCCACGGCGGCGACGGTGACGGCGATGGCGACAGCAGCACCGGTGCCAATGCAAGCGGAAGCGGAGCAACCCCTCCCTACCGGATGCCCCCCTTGGGTACGTCGGCTATGCAACGATGTCACTATGCGACCGTGTCGCTTCGCAATGGTGCAACGATCGAGCAACCGAGCAACCGAGCAACCGAGTAACCGGCTAGTTGGCCAACAGACTGTACAAACGACGTCGCGATACAACATCCTACAGCGGAGCATCGACGTATTCCATACGATGGTGCACGGTATCTAACGGTAACGCGGCGTGCAACTACCTTATCGTACTCTTCTCGTCGTTGCCTCGACGATATAGAACGCCTACGTTGAAACGTAATCGACCGACTCTCCGTTGCAACGCAATTTAACGAGTTGAGAGAATGGCAGAGAGGAAAGGGGTGAAGCCGACGGGGTAAATTCCGAAAGACGATTACGATCGAGACACGAGGCTAGACGCGGACGACAATAAGAGAAACGACGTTGCATCCAGCCATCCAGGAATGCCAGAGGAGGAATAAAATACGACGCGGATAAAATTTAATCGCTGGTAAACGTAAGCCGGTCTTCTCGCTGCTTTGTTATCGAGACGATCGCCGCAAGCAGAGTGTGTATAATAGATACGGTCCAATTCGAGGATGAAAGTACCGCGTATTAGTCGACGAGTTTTCCAACGAGCGAGTTTCGCCGTCTCGCGTTATCCGCGATCGTTCCGCCGGATATGGTCGATGCTATTACGCGAGGCAGGCAGCGAATCCGAAAAGCAGGACGTATCGCGCCACGGTGACTCCAGACATCGTCGCTCCACTCCAACACAAACGTGCCAGTTTAATTACTTTACAAATATTAATTATCGCGTTGCACTCCAGCTCGCGCTCCAGCGGAATAGCCTGTTGCGCTTCGCGATTTTATCGGCGATTCCGATAGCGGAACACGAACGGTATTGGTGTTGACGAACGACGATCACCGAAGAAGGACAGCAAAGTGGAGGTCGATTCGATTTCGTTACGACGAAGGAAACGATCCGAGGAAAGAGAGGCAGAGACAGAGAGAGAGAGAGAGAGGGCGGAAGAGACGAAGAAACCACGTTTGCTTGTAAAATCCTCCGGACGTTCGATTCCGTGGAATTATCCGAGCTAAAAGATTTCCGGTTTTCGAAGATGGGACGCGAACGGAGAATCCTCCGAGGGACCTTTTTTTTTCTTTTTTTTAATTCCCCGACGGGAGAACGATGAACGAGAGGAAAGCACTCGATTAGCAAATTGATGCGATTCGCGACGCTACGCTTGGATCGCGGATGTTGATCAATTACCGTAATTGTTGTTCGCCAGGTTGGAAGCTTGTCACGCGACAGTGGCCCGTTCCTTCCTTCGTGCCGGGCATCATTGTAATCACGTTAAAGCGCATACCTACGGACGAACACGTAGATCGCACGATTCTCGGCAACCGCTGTCTCGTTTATCCTGCGACGCGAGAACCCGAATCGTTTTTGCCTGGCCGTTCCCACCCTTCGCATTACCGGCGTCTCTTCCTTTTCCCGTTGCTTCTTCCCCTTAGTGGGTGGGAAAACGTTCACCGCCCTTTTCCAAAACGCAACAACGTTCAGTTACATAACATTCGCGAACCGCAAAAGACCGAACAGCCGAGATAACGAAACAAAACGAGACACCGAGACCAGATGAGACGATTCCATGGAATATCGGATAAACGAACGAAATCTCCGATATGTAAAGCAAAAAATACATCAAACGCGCGCTCGATACTTCAAATACGTTGCCGGAAACCGGTAACAGTTTCCATTACTCGCACGGCCCAACCATCGAAACGGTCTACTCTGCGACTAATCGAGAAACGATTCCGCGGTTCGTACGCGTCACGACTACCGTTTCATCTGCTTTCGTCCTCGGTCTCGACTAATCGATATTAACCAAGAGAAACGCGCCGAGGATAGACAAAGAGAGAGAGAGAGGGAGAGAAAACGAAATATTTATTTATTTGTTTAATGGCCATTCTGTTTCATACCCAGTAATCTTGATAGAAATAATTGAAATGGGATGCAATGACACAACTATACATGCAAGAAGAACCTCTTCTATATACAGAGACACAGAACGTACATACACGTATAGCACCGTTCGCAAGCATCGGCGCATCGAACATTTCTCAGAAAATTCAAGAATCGATACCAGGAAGCGATCGATCGATCAGAACCTCGCGTTTGCAGAGAGTAAAGATTCGTGGAAGCGAACGTATCCGTAATATGCAAGCTCTCGTTCGCGAAACGCGTTTGAACGCATTCCTATTATAGCATTAAACGTGTGAATTCTTCGCGATCGAGCGTTCCGAACGAGCCTGAATATTCCAGCTCGCCCGACAAGTTTCTACCGTTCTTTATTAGAAAGAAACTTCTTACTCTTGCGTATTGTCACGTGCGCGAAATCCTAGCGCGAGCAAATAGATCATAAACAAATGGTCGAGAAACTATTCAACCGACGCTTTTCTTAACGATAAGTCACGCATCGTTTGCTCTCTTGTTTCAGATACGACCTAGAAGCGGACAAGCTTTACTCCATCACTTGGTACAAGGATCACGAGGAATTCTACAGATACGTGCCTAGAGGGGAACCTACGAAGCACAGCTATCGCGTCGAGGGCGTTAAAGTTGACGTGAGTTGAAAGCTCTCCTGTGTCCCTCAACGTCGCGCACTCTTGTTCCGACTTCGGTATCTGATCATCGTATTGCCACGTACCACGCGCGCGACATCCGCTGTCCGCGTCTTCTCCGCCTCCTACTTTACGGATTATCTTTGTACAATTCCGCTCGACGCTCATGCTCGATCGGAGCGCGATTAACCTTCCCGTGATCTCGACCACAGTTCTCTCTGTCTGTCTGTCTCTCCCTCTCTCTCTCTCTCTCTCTCTCTCTCTCTCTCTCTCTCGCTCGCTCTCGCTCTTCTCGAAGACAGGACGAATACGAATCAACGAGATCCAGAAGGAAGCGAAGCAGCGATTCGCGCTTGGCGATGCCCCCGTTGCGAGAACTAACAAAGCGAACGACATCGACAGAAATTGCATTTACGAGCGACCGGTAAAAGTACAGAAGGAAAGAGCAAGCAGTTACTCGGCTCTTTTATCTCGTATCCAACTTCAATATCCAGCGTATCTGTACGCGTGTATAGACGTATTTTTGTATTACGCAATGCGCTGAAACGCGCGCAATTACCTCTGCGAATATGCGTCGGTGGTCCGATCTAAGGTAAACATTTCGCGAATGCTTCTCTTTTTTCTCTCGCGGCTGTCGACGTGTCGCGAAATTGAGTTCAGTCGGTGGGAAAGTAACGAAGGTTTGCCGGATACGGAAATGACGCGACTCACTACCATGTTATTGTTTTATTTAACAAGTTTACTTTTGGATTATGTTTTTAGCTGGAACTTTTTACGTTACGTACACCGCCGTTTATAAGCGAACCACTCGGAAATATAATGAAAAGCATAAAGAAGCGACGACGTTACGAACGCTATTTTTTAAATTTGCCTCGAGACTTGCTGTTATTTGCGTGCCATCCACTTGTAATGAATCAACTCGTGGAAAACAGATCCGTTTCGGAAGCGAACATCGACGATAGCGTACCTATGTAACGAAACTGAGAAATTAACGAAAACTAGAGTTCGCTGGTTTGTCTACCGAGAAGCTGAGCCGTGTGCCAGAACGTCTACCAGTCTCGTGTAACAGATTCGCAAAGGAGAATTTAATCGATCGGTGTCGCGTGTTTATGAAATCCGTTTGAAACGATTTGTCGCAACACTGAGCCAACGTGTAATATATTTAAAGCTCTGGCCAAATAATTCCTCGATTCTTCCGCGAGTCACGCAAGGATAACGACTGGGAGATCGTAAGCGTCGTTTATGCGCATACAGAGTCGTAACAAGTGGCTGCAAGTTGACGAGAAATTGGCTGGCTGATCGTAAAGACGTTCGTTTGCTCTGGTACTGAACGAACAACGAAACCAATATTACCGGCAGGGCGGAGAATTTGCGTTTTTGTGAGTCTCATTCAAAGGAGAAAAGGCAGGACATTCACGTACGCATACAAATGCGACCAGGTGACGATAAACTAGGAGAGTGTTCGAATATCGAAGCGTTTCGTGTCACGCGATAAACGTAAAAGTCAACCATTACCGGTTCCTCGTGTAACCATCGGTTCGTGAGTATCAGGACATTTACGAAACTTTAAATCTCCTATCTTTTTTCGCTCGCTTCTGAGTTGCAAAATTTCTTCGGTTTCTACCTTCCGTTTATATACGTTTCTCAAATTTTATCTGTTGAGGTTATTTGACGTGTAAACGGAGAAACTCGTGGATAAATTGTAAGGTAGAAAATATATTTACATAGAAGTGTAATTATAAGTAAGAATACAATTTGAGCTGGTCCAGATCCGCACGCTAGCTGTGTTACCCAGTAACTGAAAACCCCGAAGCCAACGTCTCCTGTCTACCGTTTATAAATCTAAAGAAAACTAAAAACACCAGATGTATAGTTTTCTTAGAAGTGATGACCACTTTAACGTTATCGATATTAATTATGGCGATCTTGTTTCGTCGACCGAGCAACGTTCCGTGAATATAAAACTCTAGTCGATTAATCGTCGTTTCCATAGCTTCCTCGACCTTCGGACAAAATGTCAGGTTACGTACGATACCAGCACGTGTTCTAGAACTCGCGAGCAAGAATAGAGACCTGGAATTCGACCGCTGTTAGACGGCCGATCACCGTGCCGAATGTAAAACCGAGTCGCGCGCTTGTTGGTCGAAGAGATGGCTCGCCCACGGCCAAGACGGCACCCAGCTTTGAACGTAAGAAGCCTCTATTCAATTTCCCTTTCCGAATTTTATTCCACGTCGTCTATAAAAGTATTTCATCGAACCAGTTGGAATGGACGGAGTAAAAAGGGCGAAGGAACGACGGGGTGGAAAAGCATAAAGTTCGCGATACGTTTCGATATACGTCGACGAGGTGGATGCGCGTTGTCCCCGTACAGGTGGAACGAGGTCGCCTTTATCGTGCCGAATAAATGTTTGACGAATCGGGACGAGACTAGGAAGAGAGAGAGAGAGAGAGAGAAGGAACGAGATCGCCGCCATCTATCGTGACTGAAGGAAGAGCCACGCGGTGTAAAGTCGGAAAGGCGGAGGAAAAGCTCGCAGGTTAAGAGGAAGAAAGAGCTGGGTGAAGGATAGGAGCAACCGTTGGCTAACCGATCGATTTCTCGGATCGCGCGATGTGGTCCCGTGGAAGGTAGAAACGGATCGCACGAGACTCGTCTATTCTCGGTACGATACGTCCGCTTCCGATTCGCGTTTTGGAAGGCACGAAAGTTCCGTTTTCCTCGACGCTCGTTAATATCGGCCGACGCGTAACGAGCATTACGTGAGTCGAATCGGCTCATCCTTTTGCTCCGTTCTCGAGATCCAGAAGAGAAAAGGAAGAGAAAGAGAGAACAGCTATTAATCTGACTCGGTCCAATGGCTCTCCGATATCGACAAAGAAATTTCTCCGTGGACAAAAGCGAGCGTGTCTTTCCACCCCCTCCATCCGGACCATTCCTCCACTTGGATACGCTCACGTGACACTTATTGGAGTAGCAGGAATTAAGTGGATTTAGCGGGCGGACTCGTATATTTTTGCTCGGGCTCTCGACTTTTAATTTTCCCTCTCATTCCCCCTCCCCCTTTTGCTCCGTTACGTAACACCACACTTAATTTCACTATCTGAAAATTTTAAATCGTGGCCCCGATTCCCCGCGTTTATTTAACTCTCCCTCCGCTCCTGCCGCGCTCGTCTGGTTAAAGGTCGACTTTACGAAGAATAGAAGAAAACCGAATGGCAGGACAAGCTGCGATTACCCCGCGAACGCGCAGGGTATCGTGGCGGACTAATCGACGACTAGCGGAAGCGATTAAGCGCTTTATCGACCAGAGATCGTTTTCCCGACGACGCGACGCTTTCACGCCGTTTTCCCAGCGTCAACCGTTTCGAAACGTCCCACGGTAATTCCCTCGTTCGTTAATTCCCCGTTCGCTAAAGACGAAGAACGTGTGCCGCGGTTCCCTTTAAAATCGTGTTTCGTATCGGAGCGAAACTTTTCATCGGCTAGGAATCGAAGTCTCAAACCTCGAGCTCTCTCGCCAATGCTTCCGCGAAACTTTTTCCCTCTGTCTTGCTCTTTCGTTCGAAAGTTTGGCCTTCCGAGACAGCGATCCTCTCGTTCCGTGTCACGGCGCGTTTTCAAGAAATGTAGCACACGCGAAACAGCGCCGAAGAACGAGTCACGTTTTATCGGAACGCATCCGACGATGCAGCGACGTGCCGCGTTTCTCGCTGAATCGCAGACACGCGTGTCTCTCTATCTCTTTTTCCCTTTGCTCCCCGAGCGACCTAAATCGTTCGGCCGAAGAGTCGCGTTCACCGGACGAAATAACCCCGAAGGTAATGCGATTCTCTCCGACGTTTCGACTTTCCTTCACCCTGCTCCCTTGTTTTCCCGCAACTTTTCTCCCCGTTCTCCAACGTAAATCGATTTGTCGATGAAGAAAGTTTGCGTTCGACCGAGTCTCACCGCGGCGGAATAAACGTCGACGTTTCCCCGCGATCGCTAAAAACTTGTCGGCAACTCGATCTGCGCGCTCCTCGTCCAGATTCCTTTGGACTTCGTCGGACGATCGGATCGTCGCGACGCGGACCGACCGCGTGCAAACGGGAACGAAGAAAGGGGAGTATTCGTAACGTTGGAGCAGAAAGACCCGCGCGTAGGGTAAACGGATTAACAACGTCGCGATTCCATCTATTGCGGGTCTTCCCTTTCCGTGCGAGCTTCCAGCGATCGGATGAATCGCGATCGGATGCCTGCTCGATCGCATCGCGACACCCGTGGTTGCGGTAGATACCTTTTCCGATTGAACTTCTCGAAATAATTAGCTACGCAGATCCCTCGTACTTAACACCGTTATACTTTGCGTCGTTGCCCTTCGACGCGATGTCTCGCCAACGTTCGGTTAGTCTCGTCATGCATCGAACGACTCACGGTAGAGACACGTTTGTTACGTAAGGAGTAGGGCGGAAAATTTCGTTCGACGTTGGTCACGAAGGTTAGAGATCGTGGCATAAAACTCGTACAAAACGTGTTTAGCCGCTTTCGCGATGCTTGGCAACGGTATCGAAATTGTTAGCGAAACATCGAACGTGTACACTGCCGGGACGCAGGGGACGGCAGACAGACGCACCTCTGAGCAACGTCGGCTCAGCGACGTACCTTTTCTACTTACCGGTGGAACAAGTCCGCCGTACCCATCTATCTCGCCGAAATAACTTTCAGTACGTAGAGCCGGTACCGGCGGCGACTATGGCAATAAATCGATATAAGCGCGTAAGCCTCTTACCTACCTAATAGCGTAATATTCTGTCTATGAAGAATAATTTCAAACGGCGTGTGGAAAACGCAGCAAAGAGCCACGCGAAGAGCTGGACGGTGGCGTTGGACGCGTCGAAGAGTGGCAAAGCTTCGGAAAAATTGGTGCGAAAATGTAACGGTGGCTGTTTGCTCGCTCGATCAAACGAGAAGCTCCATCTCGTTCCATTTGTATCGGTAAACTTTGGTACGGAGAGGGAAAGACTCGCTCTCGTCGATGGAACGCGGGTCGACAGAGGCAAAGGGTTTTTTCCAGGTCGACAGAGAAGTGCGTCGACACACGGAGCCTGGCATCGATCTCGCCTGCCGCGGCCACGAGATCCCCTTTGAAAGATAAAGCGATCGTTGGCAGCCCCAGGTTGCTTCCTGTCGCGGATAGCCCAGAGAGAAAACACGGTCGAATCGAACAATTAGCGTTCGATCTGGGTTCGCCGATCGCGTAAACGCCTATATTTGGTCGTTCGGTATTCGGTATTCGGTACAGCGAGTCTGAACATTCGGGTCTTCTTCGGCAACGACTCGTAGAGGTTGCTCCTCCGTTGGTTCGCAACGAGGTCTCGCACGATGTTTCCAAGATTTCGAACAACCTCTGTATTACACCGTTAGTTTGCACGTAGTTTACGCATCCAGTTCGGAATAAAAATCGTCCTTGTAGCTCGCCGAGAGGTTGGTCGTTCGAGAAAGGTTCCTATCCATCCGATCGATGCTTCGTAAACACGAGCGTCAACGATTAACATGGAGGATTTATCGAACGACTTCTCGTTTGTTGCAGCACCGAAAATCCAACGACAAGGAGGTGCTACTGCAGGACGTGAGCCTGCACAGTAGCGGACGGTACAAGTGCGAAGTGAGCGCGGAGGCTCCTAGCTTCAACTCGGTCAGCGCAGAAGCCAGCATGGAAGTCGCAGGTGAGCGAACCAGTCTGCGTCAACCGTCTCTCCTACTCCGATCTCTTTCCGTCTCACTTTGAATCCATCCCCGGGTTGCTCCGCTAGTTAATAATCCTTTGATCACCGCTATCGAGCCGCCATAATTTGCGCCAAGCGTTCGCCATTTCCGAGTTTCGGTCTTCTCTGGTATTCGAGGGGAACGTAAACGGCCAGAAGGAAGAGAATCATCGGTCAAATATTTCCGCAACGTCGTTCCGCGAGACGGATGGATGGATGTCAACGTTGGTCCAAAGTGGAATCGATCGAGCCAAAAACAGCTTTCGCTCCGCTTTAAAATCGATCATAGGGACGATCAAGGTGTGCCTGTATACTGGAACAAAACGAGGATACCTGGCGACCCATTACCGCGAATAGCCGTCGTGTGGCTTCGGCTTTGGCTGGCTCGCGCTTCCATCAACCTGCACTCTAGACCTACGACAACAGAAAACTTCGATCTTTCTTTGGAGCGTTAAATTTTAGGGTCGCGTAAAGACGAGGCAAAGTCCGACGAATATTACGGGGATCGTAACGCGGAGCAGCAGACGCGTGGATGGATGGCAGCGGCGCGGAACGGAGAAGGAAGAGACGGGAGACTATAAACGAAAAGGAAAGGCTTCTCGACCGTAAAAGCATCGTCGGCTCGGTTCTCGGGAAAGGAGTCGCGACGCGGCAGACTAAAGGGCCGCGCACCGCCTTCGAAAGCTTTCCCGTGGCGTCTTCGAAAACGATGAAATTTCCTTTCCGCGTCGCGTTCCTCTTCTCGTAGTCCGGCCGCGCTCTCCGACCCATGCACGATCGATAACCCACCACGTACCCGCCATTACCGTACCTTTACCGACCTCGTGGAAAATTTGGTACACGGCAAATAACCCGCGGCCATCGTTCGTGCCTCTGCCGAATTCCTCGTTCTTCCGATCTTTCTCCTTTTCTATCCTTTTCTTCCTTTCGCTCTTCTTCTCCTACATCCACCCTCCTCCGTTTCCTTCCTTCCTTCCTTCCTTCCTTCCTTCCGCGAAGCATGCCTTCGTTCGAACCGCAAGTGTCGACGCAAACGAAAAGCTAACAAGAAACCACATGCCACGGTCCTTCGAGCCTCTCTTTGCGAACGTTTACTCCACCCAGTCTAAAGTCGCGTAACCAAAGATTTTCGCGTTTCTCGTAAATTTCAATTTGCTGCTCATTCTCGTTCCGACGAGGAATATCGCGTACGCCTCGCTTCGAATACGCAAACTTGTTCGCGGTATAGGAAAGGGGAAGCGCGCGGATAAAGTCTCCCTCTCACTCTCTCTCTTCCTCTCTCTCTCTCTCTCTCTCTCTCGATAACGAGAAGCAAAAAAGCGAGAAGGAGAGAGGAGAAGCAAGGTCCCGTTGTAAGCCGAATCGTGTATCTTTGCGCGTAAGGTTGAACGCGACGCGCGAAAGGATCAATCCGGCAGCAGTCGCGAATGGCTTCGTTGAATATTCTAAGCGGGGTGTCGTGACAGCTTCGAAGGCTTATCGAGGGGATGAACTTTTATCGCGATCGTGCTCTCGAAAACGATCCGACGGCGGAACGTTTCCTCCAACTGGTCCAGATTAAATCTCGAGTCGCGAACGCTGGCAATCTTGCTAAGATATTCGAGAAATAGGAAGAGCTTCGATCGCGTGTCGATCGATCTACGCGACGGTACGCGTGCTCGCGCAATGGAAGCGCCGGCATCGACCGTTCGAATTCGCGAGTGATTTTTCCCATCTACGATACTTACGTCGGATTTTCCGTTACGTTGCCATCGATCGAGCAAACTAAAAGCAAGCGAAAGAGACAGCAGATGATTCGCGGTATTCCGAAACGACTGTCTAAATACGAAAAAGTCGTCGGTATTGATACGTCGAACGATCGAATCGAAAATACGTGTAAATTAGGTCGTTGGGAAAATTCGTAACGAAGAAGAGATATTTGCGGATAACGTGTCTTTATAGAAGCTTCTTTCACGGTAACGTTTCGCTATTTATAGCGCAATGGAATTGAACACATCGATTGATTTTATATTCGTCGGTACACAAGGTTCTCCCTTTGTTGTTCGCAATCATCTTTTCTCTCGGATATTCCTCGACTTTTCCCGTAATTACAGCATTCAAGAGAATTCGGCGTTTACTTGCTTCACAGAAGAATAACAAATGATTCTTTTTCAATCTTGGCAACGTTATGGCGTGTGTATATTTTCGAACCACTTAATATTGGAATGCCGTAACGAGTGCAAACAAAGTGGTGTCGACCGTATTAAGGAATGTCATTTAGTCGTCGCTGTTTCTCGCGAGAAACGACGTTTGCAGCGATTTATTTGACGCGTGACGGATTCTGCAGATGAAAATCTGTATCTAAGTTTTACGATAAAGCGTTAACTTCGGACAGCAGTCAGAAATAATCGATTTTCAACCGCATATAACTACGAATAAAAGATGTACGTCGTACACGTACGTACGAGAAGAAGTGAATTTGACTTTGGTCGAAGGAAAACAGAAGGATCGTGAAACGTGTCGACCGGTTAATTATTTTCGTCGCGATGAAATTAATGCGACGGCTAAAACTGGCTAAATTAGACAGCGTAATAAAAAATAAGCAGAATCGTGGCTTGTTCCCGATCAAATACTATACACGCAACAGATGAGTTCTACCTTTATAGAGGATGAGCGTGGAAAGCGTCGTTGAATTTTGGTCGTTAACGAGGAGGTCCTTATCGTCGTTCGCGTAGATCGCGTTACAAAAAGAGCCTTTAAATTAAAAAAGCCACGAGACGAAGCGAGACAGAGAGTAGAGCGGAGCGTGGATAGCAGCGAGGAGAATAAGCGAGCGCGCGTAAATGTTCTCGATGTGATTGCAGTTCTGCCGCAAGACGGGCCGTCGATAACGGGCGAGGAGAAGGTTTACGCGACCGGCGACGTCCTCGGGCTGAATTGCACCAGCGGCAAGTCCCATCCCGCCGCGACGCTCAAATGGTTCATCAATAGGGAGCAGGTGAGAGAAACGCGAGCGTTCCGTTCGCCTCGCCGGAACTTCGAGAAGCGGAATCGTCGAATAGGCTTTTGCGTGTTCGCCGGTGTAATGGTCGATATGTCGAGAGTTATATATTTTAGCACGATACGAAAGTTATAGATTTAGACTTTAGAGAGAGGCAGAGACAGAGACAGAGACAGAGAGAGAGAAAGAGAGTCCGAAAGCGTGCGGATAGGCGAACCGTGACGACGGAGCAAGACCTAGAGATCGTTAAACGGATGAGCGAGCGAGGGAAGACGCGGAGAGAGGCGCTCAGAAATGACGATGGCAGAGGCAACGATACCGGCAACGACGACGATGCTTGATGAGCCAAAGCTCCAATTAACGAGCTGTGGGAGAACGCGCGCGTAGTAGGGCGCCAGTCGACTCTACATCCGCCTCGCTGCACCAACGTGCCACCGCCAACCACCGCTTTCCGGGAACGTCCTCTTTTGCCTCGGCTACTCTCTGCAACTCGACGACTTTTCGACTCTCTCTCTCTCTCTCTCTCTCTCTCTCTCTCTCTCTCTCTTCTCTTTTCAGGGAAACTAGAGCCAACGAAGAATAATTCGAGAAACAGAGGCAAGGAGAGATTGCTCGAAAGAAAGAAACGGCGAGGAGGAGAGAAAGACGAGAGACGATGGGCGGAAGAAGGAAATTCGGGCAACTCGGTTAACTGCTAATTAATCCGCGTCACGTAGTCGAAGAGAATCTAATTTGTCTGCGAGAAAAGTCGGCCGAGTGGAACCGGTCGAACAAAGGAACGCCGCGATCGAATCTCGCGTTTTCGATCGTCCGCCTCTCGCGGTAGATCGCCGGGCCGCGAGGTCTCGTCACTCCGAGGATTTAAAAATATAATCCGCAAAGCGCAGGCAGTTGAAACGAGTAGACACGAGCTCGCAAGTTGCGCGCGTTTAAAGATTACGTCGATGAACGTCGGTGCCCCTTTAGGGCTTCGCAGCGAATCGCGCGCGCTGCGACGGCTCGAAAAGTTTCCTATTATCCCGCTCGTCGTCTCCCACCTCCGCGTTGCTCGAGGAAAACTTGCCAACCTTCTCGACGATGTCCATTAGGAGTTGAGCGAGTTTAGCGCGCCACTTAACGCGAGTGTAATATCGTTTCGAAAACGTTCTCGTCGCGACGACTCTCGAAAGATTCGGCGACAAAGCCGACGGGGATGGCCGCAAGAGGCCTTCGACTTTCCACGGCCCGCGGCCCTCGATCGCTCGCGTTCCGCCTCCGGCTGCACTTAATCTTCGATTCTCTTTCAATTACCCGGCTTCGGCCGGTCGAGCGAACAATCCCTTCTAAGGCTGCGCCTTCTTTCCTCTCTCCGTTCGTCATCGACTTTCGAATTTACTGAAACGTGCCGACGTGTTCGGCAGATCGATCGATCCGTTCGATCGGAAACGAGGAAACGAGAAAACGGAAAACGAAGAGGGGAGGAAGAGGAACGTTGTTAAAATGCGAGAGTACGCGCGAAAGAAACGAGAGATAGGAGGCTCGACGAAGGAGAAACGAAAATAGGACGGAGGCGCGATCAAAGGGATCGAGAGAAGCAGCGCGAGCTGAGGAGAATACGGCTTAAAAATGATTTAATTTCGAGGCTCGTTTATCTCTCGGTCTCCGGTCCGCCCCCCCCTTTCGCGAACAGATTCACGGAAGAAGCGGATGAAAATGAAGACGAGGATGAAAAAGGAGAGGCAATATAGTTTCGATAAAACGAGGACAGCGTGCGCAGTGTCGGTTCCGTGCTACGGAATCCTTAGGACTCGCGCGCCAACCTTCAACGAGCAGATTTTCTCGGCAAACGTAGCTGCCGCGCGCCGGCCTTTCATTTCGCGAAAGCGAGACGAAGTTCTTTGCTCGGGTAGCCCGCGGCTGCGAATCTCGTTTGCTCTCGGAGGAAATCTCGTCGCCGCGACGTACCGCGGCCTTTCGACTTGGCGTTTCGATTCGAAGCGCCGCGCTTCCACTACTCGCCTTCCATCGCCGGTACCGACGGCGTCTAAAACATTTCGGATCGTCTCGAACGCGTATCCTACGCGCGATGAGATATTCGAATCGCTTCGAACATGGTTCAGGGCCTGAAACTCTAATTGGCGTCTCGATCGCCACTCGCGAGACGTCGCGTCGTTTCGTTCTTCGTTCTCGCGAGCGTTGTCGCTTCTTTCGCCCGTTTCCTGTAACTCGTCGATGTTCGGTCGCGAGAATTCGACACTGTCGCACGACGATAAAAAGGAAGTTTGATCGGATCGTCGAGGCCGATCGGCCGGACGATCTCTCACACGCTACAACTCGTGGAACACGTCCCGTCGCGTTTGTTTCAGGTGAAACCAGACACGGAAATGGTGTTCGAGCAGCACGGACTTTATTCCGTGATATCCAGTTTACGACTGCAATTGGAACCGGATCACATCGCCGGCGACAAAATAAACGTCAGGTAATTCCGCCCTGGACAATCTCCTCCCCACCCATCACCACCACCACCACCATCACCACCGACACTCACCAACACTCATATCATCACCGCCACTCTGCCATCAATGCCATCGCTATCATCATCAACAGCCCGACTCGTCCAGCCCCGACGATTAATACGTCTCTATAAATTTTGTCGAAGATGCGAGGCGACCGTGGTATTGGACTCGACGTCGGACAAGCCACGCTTCGAGACGCGCACAACGGAAGTTTTCGGTAAGCTCTGCCTCGTTACGAACTCCACGAGAATTCTCCGTTCGGCTGGTTGCACGCGAAAATACGGCTAGCGCGATATGCGTACACGCGTATGTGACAAGTACCCACACGTATAACGGCTATAAACATATATTTTACTTTCCAACATGTGCATATCGTATAGATGCATTTGGTAAGACATATTTAATGACTAAATTGCGTGTGCGTAGTTCGTTACACGAATGGCAACGATTTTTACCGGAGGCGTAAATAGACTCGATGTTAATACGACTCGTCTATTTTTATTGAAACAGAGTTCATTACTGCACTATCGTAATTATCGATTCCACCTTGTATATTTTAATTACGGATATATCGAACTGTAACCGTTTTATCCCGCGCGTAACGATTATAGCTACGTATAGTAGGACGTTCTGACGGGTTTAAGAGGCAATACGTAACGTTAGTTTGTCCGAAGAGTGTCTTCCTTCTACAAACCCGTCTTTCGCGACGATACATCTTTATACAAACACGAAACCTAGTCTGTCGGACGTCGTGATCTTTATTTCGATAGAACGAAATGGATTGTACGTAATTCGATAAAATAGTACAAAACGGAAATCCATTATTTCCTTATAAAACGAAAGAAACTTTTCGGACGACCTAATAGTAAAAACCGACGTTCGTAATCGTCGAACTTTGTAGAAATATCCGGACGAGCTCTCCGTTTTCGTGTGCTTCGATCTCGGAATTAAAAGTCTCGAACCGAGTGCGCGAAATATATTTCTCGACGCGCCGCTGAATTTAAGCAATTAATTTATACGAGCGACGAGACGAAAAGGGCTGACAAGCGCAGTCTTAGATGGCTGCTACGTATATATCGCGAGTATTCGCCTGTATTTTACCGCTGAATACGTCTTTTACGTGCGTATGTCCGCGTGAAACTAACCTTCGGGTTTCCCTTTCTCGTGTGCCACAACGCGCCTTTCGTTCGCTTCTCGCCGACCGCGTCCTCTTTCGAAAAATGGACGAACGAAGGAGAAGCGAGAACCGTCGAAACGACGGACGCGTTAATTAACGCGTGCCTGACGGCGCGAGAAACGATTACCTCGTTATTTCCGAGCGAAAGAGGCGCAACCCCGTAGAAAGCGAGAAGGAGAAGGGGAAGGGGAGGACGCGAGGAGTCACTTTCGCAGGAAATTAAGCATCGTTCGCGCGCTCTAACGAATTAAGGATGCTTTACGATCGTCGGTGTCCGTGGAACGGACCTGCACCGGCCGCAAAGTCGGCCCGAGCTTCCCTCGAGAGGCGCGCGCTCGCCCCAACTACCAAAATTAAAACAATAATTTACGCTCGTTTACCTTTCGCCTCGGTTTCTCCTTTCTTTCTTGTTCAACGCGAGCGATCAATTCCGTACATTAGGTTACGATTACGATCGATGTAGATGGTTCTGGCGGAATAAGCAAATAGAATAAAAAGTTCGTTGAGTTAACGAAGCCTGGATATTTGAAATTTTACCTACGCGCGGATTAATTCCATCAAACTCGTTACGCGCGTACGCGGTGGCTGGCGAAAATACTCGAATATTTCTAGCAACTTTGGCGTGTACATCGTAGGAAACGTTTCGAAGTTTCAGAAACTTATGGAAACCTTTTACGAATACATTGTGTATTACGCACAGTATTTCGAATTTCATCGCTGTTCTAACGAGTTGCGAGTATCGTGGATATAACGTTAGAGTTTCGAACAAACTCGAAAATCTATATTAAAGCTACGGATATTTAGTACAGTGACATTTTCGGCAATAATCCCAGATATAGCTCTCTCGAATGCAGGTTCCGCCGTGCTTGATTATTTTTGGCAGTGCTTGGGAACATCGGTCGGTCGGAAAATTCGCCGTAATCGGAATCGTGGCCTTAGTTATGCTCGATCACGTCGCACGAATTCTACGATGACGAACGAAATCGCGTGGGTCGCCACGCGATTCGGAATGAAAATTAAAAGAGGTGGAAATAAAACATAATCGAGTGGAAGTAGCGTTTGCAGAGAACGATCGATCGCAAAGGGAATGGGAAATTTGGTAGCCGCCTCTCGGACGGGACGCTCGTGAAGGGTAAACGTCGGCCGAAATCGCCAAAGGGGACGGTAGCGGAAGCGAGAGAGCTTGGCGCAAAGGGAAAAGAGAAAGAGAGAGAATGGCGAACGTCTCGACGAAATTGCTCTTAACGATCTTCGATTTTCTCGTTAGACCGAGTCGTTCTTGGAAGCGACGTACGTCGCGTTGCCGCATTCGCCGCTCTCGTTCCTCTCCACCCTTTGCATCCTCGCGACTCTGCTACCTACCAAATTCTCCTAGGCCGAAACTTTTCGAGAAGATCGAGGCTAAACGTCCAAGAACAAAGTTCCAATCGTGTCGGCTTAAAAACTTGAAATTTCCGCTTTGACGAACCTCGGTCGTAAATGTTGTTCTCTTCTCGCTTGCTTCTTCGAGTCTAGGTTTCCTTCAACTAATTGGCATGCATACTTTACCAGGCGATGCGAAACACTTTCATACTTTCTTCTCGATACCAATGCTTCGTAGATCGAACTCGTTAAATTCGCTAAATGCAAAAGTTGCATTTTTTCTCGGATTTCAAAAATCAACAGCTAAATTGTCCGCCAGGAACTTTTCCACGTGAACAGCGGATGCCAAGGTGGATCGAATAGCGCGTGTATCGAGAAGTAGGCAAAAGTAGCGCGAACAGTTTCGAAGATATTTTCAGGGATCGGTTTAGTGGCACACTCCGTATTATTAGCAAATGGATTAGCACGCTGCAACGTATTATACGTATTTATAAAGACCTCGTCGAGGTTTTCGACGATCAAAACGAAACGCGTCTTCTGCTAAATGTTTCAGTGGAAGGACAGGGCAGCCTTGCAACGCCTTCCGTGTGCCTGACAGTAGCCAGCGCGCTACTTCTCCGACTACTGCCAACCTTGGTTTAGGAATAAGAGCGTGCGAACCGCAAGCGGCCGGCCGCGTTCGCGTCCGCGAGACGCGATTGCCACGCGCGCCACTCGACTCCATCGAACAGGAAAGAAGAGAAGACGAGAAACACAAGGATGGAGGAAGAAAGAGACGAATGGGCGATCGTACCTAGCGATCAAATGCGAAGTAACAGGAAAATATCGTTGGAACGCCGAATGAAAACACGGCAATGATCGAACAAACACGGAATTGGAAGGCGGATCGGAACCGAAAAAATTCTGGTTCGCGGAGTTGGCGGGGGACGAGTATCGCTTGGCTACTTGGCCGATGGGTGATCGATCGGGGCACCGGGGTCGCCGTGAGGCAATCGCGGGGCAGTCGCGGGCCCGGGAGAACGCGCGCGCGGATTATCATCCCGTTGGACGGCACGCGACTCGAAAATACGATTTACGAGCCTGTAAGCGGATTAATTTGGACGATTCGACGTGCACGGGATAGCGTAAATATTTGTCTGGAGCGCGTAGGGAAGCGAGTCGGCTATTCTTTCGCGGCGATTCCGATAGAAATCCGCGACGAGCGAGAGCCGTGGCCGAGCGAGGCGTCTCGACGATCCACCCCGCGCATATCCGTGTTTCTCTCGCATGACGCGCATCCGCGTAGCACGCAACGATACCTACGTGTACTCGTTATACGGCTTCGAAGCTTTTAACTCCCGTTGTAATTCCGAAAAGTCGGGACGAGATCGGTCGCGCGGTTCTCGCTCTCCAACCAAGAACAAACGAACGAGATACCAACAGACTTCCGCTTGCCTTCGCGTCCGCGACTTCTCTCTTTGTGTCTGTATACTTTGTACATAGCTGCGACGCCTGCACGCGCGTACATCTGCCGTTATCTACGAAAACTAGGTACACCTCGTCGAACATTGCGATAGAGAAGAAAAAACATTGGATCGCGAACCTTATTCGCGCTTTCCGTAGAAACGTAGACAACGTGGCGCGGCGTTTTTCCAAAAAAAAAACCAGATCCGTCGCTCGTTTCCAAACGAGCTACGATCGGGGCTGCGCAGTCGAACAACTCCCCGAAACTACCGAAAAATCGGACAGAGATTACGTACTTGTGTGTATGGCCTAATGTATATACGTATACATAATATATATATATATACATACATATATATATATTTCGCATATTTAGTAAATAAATCGTATTTCATTACAAAAGCGATTCTCAAGCCCGACACGTCCCTCCGAATACACCGTGGGTTGGTACTCCTCGGGCTAAATAATAATATCTCCTCACCCGCGATTCACTGGAAACCTCGATCCTGGTATACTATACGGTGGGTCGTTGGTGTTCGTTGCCTCTGGCCGGGCGTGTACCCACGGCCCATTATCTGCTGCCCATTTACGTGTACGCGAAACAGACGAGCGCGATTAGAAGATCTCGACGTGTTCCGGTGGCTCGATCGGCTTTCGCCGTCGGACGTGGAGGATCTCCGGCTGTTGCAGCGGTCGAGAAAGAATTAATGGTCGTTCGTGCCACGGGACAATACGGGGCAGAGGACGCGCGGGGATCGTGCAAGGGGCGCCCCTTAACTCGATACCAGAAGGAAATTCTCGAGAGGATAAACGGTCGGTCGACGCGAACCGACGCGAGTCTCCCGGAAGACGATCGATGCTAATAGCCCGTGCCAGACCAGACGGCCTGCCTCGTCCTTTGAATATGTATCGACGCGTGCTCTCCCTTCGTCTTTCGTCCTTTCGCCTTTCTATTTTCACCTTTCGACGCGAACAACGACAGAGGCTTGTTCGTGCTCTCGCCCTCGTCTATCGGAGTGCGCGCGATACCTCGCGATTCTCGCGACGACGCAACGGTCCGAACGAGGAGCCGACGAGAGTGCCAACCATCGAATCCGATTACGAGCGGTTAGCATTCGGCGCCGGCTCGAATTTGCTCGATTTGTAAGCGAGCGAGTGTGTTGGACGTTCGTCGACGAGTCGAATTGGCGAAACGGGAGACGAGTTTGGCATCGAGGAGACCAGGGAATCGATGCGCGGCAATTATAACCGCGTCGTTGTCCCTTCTCCTTCCTTTCTCCTCCCTCCCTCTCTCTCTCTCTCTCTCTCTCTCTCCCTTCCTCGTTCCATTCTTCAAATGTCCATTCTCTCTCTTTCGATTTACCTCCCTCGGACGGATCATTGACTTTTTGTTCGTCACGATACACCAAAAATACACGTATGACGCGTAACGGGGAGTGGGAGGAGGAGAAATAAAGTCGATATCTCTCGGTATTACGTAGTTGGGGCCAATGACCGGGAAACGGGGTCGCGATCTCTTAAGTCGTCCGCGAGATCCTTTTTTAAAGTATTCCACTGACCCGACCTTAAAACGAACTGGCTCCACGATTCCTCGTACTCGACCGAGCACGAAAGAACGGTTAGCGGCTAGTTACCCGAGAAAGCCAGCGATCGACGTCCAACGTTTCTTGGACACAGAGACTTTTATTAAAATTATTATAATCTCGCGCGAGCACCCCAATAGATTCTTCGTTTCGATCGAAATTGAATCTCGAGTTGATCGATATTCCGCTCTCGTGGTCCTCCTCCTGTCTTGCCTTACCTTTAATTAACTTCTTCGCCGGGGCACACTCGTTCTTCTCTTTTTCGTTTTGTTCCGACGCGCCGCGACGTTCGCACGCCTCCGCGTTTCCACGCTGTCTTTCCCCTGCGACGACATAAATCTCAATTATTCCTTTCAGCGTGTCGTTTATCTGCTCGTCGGTTTTTTATCCACGCCAAGTGCGAGACGGCAACGCGGTACGTTTTCGCAGGTGCAAAGGCCAGGTTGCAACAGCAGCGAGAATCGACGATGCGCTCCTGAAAGCTGCGAGCGGTCGCGAAACCTTCGCGATCGTTCGCCGTCTTCCATAATTTCTTCCGTTTCTCCCAGCATCCTGAATTATAAAATGTCGACCAGTCTTCTTACTCGCGCACCTGTGCTCCTGAAAAACCGCACTCGGATCGATCGGTTCTCCGACTACCGCGATACCTTTCGGCTGCCTGCCAATCCGACTTTCAGACGCAACCTCTCGATTACCGCCAGTGGAACGTCATCGGCTGAGATACGATTCTCAGATGCGGCAGCCTGCTCGTAATTACGGTAAGAAACTTTTCTTCGCAGCATCCGACGTTCCGACTTTCTCCTAACGTTCTCGTTTATCGAGATGTTCGAAAACGAGGCATACCTGGTCGAATATTATCTACCTATTGACACCTGCGTGAAATTACCGTCTGTCCTTTGCAGCATTTTTATATCTTTCTCCTTCTTCTTCTTCTTCTCCTTTCGTATCTTTCTTTCTCTCGTAATAGAAAATTCTTCCAGTTGTTCGTACACAGCAAAACCGACCAAAGTGTCGCACAACACATACCGTACGGAATTTTGATCTATTCGTTATACCTGTTACCTTGAACATCCCGCGATGTTAGCGCTTTGATCAGAAGCCACTGTATCGATAAAATGTGAAATCGATGTAAAAACGTATATTGGATAGAAAATGAGTACACGGTATGAATAATGGTCTTAAACATACAATTGGCACTTATTTTAAACGTTTAGTAGCAAGCTTATCATCTCCAATATCGTATGCTTGCACTAAATACCTTGTAGTTTCTGTGCGTATCTTGGATTCTATTTCAAAGTTTGCCAATACAGTCGCTATAGTCGTGTAGATGTGATTTCATAAAGCCTAGCACAACGCGATCTATTTATCGTATGCGTAAAAATTTTCTACGGTAAGTGTTGGAATATCTTGACGAAGCACTACAGGTAATTTCCCGTTTCAATTTTATGTTAAACTGTTAAAAGCCCTTCTCTGGATTGAATTCGAGTGGAAGGTAGAATCGAGAGAGAAAAGTTTTAATTTTATTAAATTTACATCTGCAAGATAATTGTCCAGCAATTTATTAAAGGAGAATATAAGAAACCGTAAAGCTTCTTCCAGCTATTCGGTTATGTAGTACACTCGTGTCCTCTCTACAAACAACTTTATTTAATTAATCGAAATGCATTAGGTTTTTCGCGAAAGTAAAGATGCGAACAAAGGTAAATTCAACGCTCGCTCGCTAAACTCTGTTTCGAAGGTCTCTTCCTCTTCGAGTTGCACTTCCCTTGCCGAGAGCTTAGGCTCTTTTGCTATATACATCGTATCGTGTCCGTATTGGTGTTACCAATCCGACGAACAGGAAAATTTGTACGGTACAGGTAAGCGACGAAGAAAAATTGACAAAAAACAGTACAGATATCTAAATGTAAGAAGAATATACCAAGCCAAATGCAGAATACAAAAGAGTCGCGCACGCATACGATGCAGACCAGATGCGTAAAAGTAGTATGTTCCGTTTCGAGACAGACGCGAAACGCTTGAACCGTTCGTCGACGAAAACTAATTTTATCTTCGTAGCCATGAATTTTCGACAACTACTTGAATATATGCAATTTAACGAACACGATATTCTCGATATCCATTTTGTTCGACGATTCCAGCGATAAAAACGACTTTCGAGTCGTCGTATTTGGTTGCTGACTAATAACGATAAACCGACAAATTACAAGTCGTAAATTATAAATTTCGCTCTCGAATAGAATAATCAGATAATGTACAATTTATACGATTTATACAATTTTCTCGTAAAACTTTGTTTGTTTTATTACTCGTTGACTTTATCGATAACGGTAACTTCTAGCTCGCGACTTGTACCTAAAACTTGTCTGACAATATTAGTTTAGCTGTACAAAACAGTTTTATAAGTAAGGCCGGTGCGCGAAGTATCTTAAAATTCGCGACAAACTGGACAGAAATAGGTGGTTAAGAATTTCCAAAGTAATTTAGAATTTTCAAACAGACGAAAGCTTGACAGCGCTGGAATTCCACGGTGGCACGTTGCACGGTAAGTGGTTCCTTTGGAAGAAATTTCTGCTTGCTCGATAAACGCCGGTGTTCGTCGCGTAAGTCCACTTTCCACATTATTCTTTCGATCGTCGAAGAGGTAACGTCACATCTCCCTAGTTCTTTTTCTTTTTTTTATTTTTTCTGTCTCAAAGTATTAGACATCCTCGTTTCGCCATCCTGACGACAGATAGTTACATCGAAGTCGATCGCAGTAAAATTTCCATAGAAATTCCCTAGAACTCGTTCCTTTCTCCGATCCGTCAAACTTTTGGCGTGAAATTTGAAGTACGGCACAGCCCATGTCCGAGCTAATGGAAAGAGAAAAAATGCTCGATTAACGAAATTTCAGGATTGAGGATAATAAAGCGAACATTACTTTTTTCACGTTGAATTGCTTGTATCGAAATGAAAGTCAAGAAAATTGTCAGTTTATTTTAATATTTAAGAACACCATATTTCTATATTGTTTTTTTCATCAGATTCTTTAGTTATCACGATGCACTCCAAGTATCATTTAGAATCGATAGGATGAATCACAGAGCTTTCTTTTTTTATGATCTTTATTACATATTAAAATATTTTGTACGTTTATAATTCGCCGGATAAGTCTCGTGAAGCTCGACGGTTTCGGCGTTCTGAAGATTTTCGCTTACTTGTTTTGCCGTAGAATTCCCTAACTTTTTCAACACACCTAAATGACTGCGTAGAGACATGTAAACGAATTAACTTTTATTTCTAGTAATTCGATTTTAAAGTTACGACCCTTTTGAAAATTCCCTCTGCGCAAAACGTTTATCATCCATAGAACTGTAATGACGTTTCCATTTTCCTGTTGCAAGACTAGAAATGAAAAGCAACGCTGTCGGAAGGCTGCAGACACACGGATTATAGAGACGAGAAGACAATGGAGAGCACGCGACACGCCACAAGCAACAATGCTCACTTTGCCATTCGCAAAACTACTAGCAGTTAGTTTAGATTTATTCGGCCGGAATTATTTCAAATAAATGTTCGCAAACGGAAGATAAAAGATTCAAAAGGTAATATAATAGATATATTCAATGATTTCCTTTACTTTCCGTTGATCGTTCCTTCTTGGAAGCAAATATACTGGAAACTAGGAATAACTTGAATTAAAAATACATTCGAGGAAATTGCCAGATGTAATAATAGGTGGAATAATATAAATATTCTTATGTTCATTTACTATATTTTATTATTCTATCCTATTTCTATTATTTCACTGCTTTATTATTATTTTATTAGTATTATTAATACCAGCGATATTGTTCGAAGTGGAGCTGATTTTAAAAACGTTACATTTCCAATATTATTAATATTATTTTCAATTGTGTTATTCGATATTACGTATTATTAATCGTGTATTATTTAATAATTTTATCTAATAATTAACTAGTAACTTCTTCTTTATATTAGCTTGTATCATAAAAATTGTATTACACGTTAGTTTATAATTAAAATTTGCAAGATTTCAGTAGTCTCATATTTCAAATTCTTTACTTCATTTGCCAAATCTTACATCCTCCAACCCGTATCTGGTATATCTTCTATCCCGAACTCCATATCACGACTCCGTTCCTTACATCCGACTTTCTCTGTTCCGCGTCTCACGCCCCGCGTTCCATATCCTCGTTTCGTGATTAAAAATAACGCAAACAGTACTTTTCGCATAAATCGCGTACAAGGAATCGTTGCTTCTCGCAAACGAAATTCGCCAGCCCGCAAAATAAAATTCGTAGGCCAGAAATTTCACGCAAAACGAGTGACACGAGCGACGATAGAGATAGAGAGCGATAGTGTGCGACGAGGACAGGTATATGTATAAATTAGTTCCACTTTATCTACTTTTGTGATTGCATTATCTTAACGAAGCAGCCAGTCTTCTTCCTACGTTCCATTTAACTTCCGAAAGACGCGAATAAAGGTTCGCAAATTCCGCTCGGTAGATCAAAACGTTAATCGAAACGGATGATGCTAATTAAACAATTCCTACTATCATCGAAGCATCAAAAATATTTATTTTCGAACAATATTGTTACGAAATGATTATAGATTTAGTTTGAAATTTGCTAAAACGTATGAAATTAATGTTTCTCTTGTGTGTTACAGAATTAATTTCCCAGCAACATCAGAAAACTGCAACAAGACACAGAATCTTCACCGCGTGCAAAAATTGATAATTAGCCGTAATCTATTATATTCCGTCTTTTATAATTATGTCTAAGATTTACATATATGTTTTTATTGTGACAAGCGCTATAATTTATCAATATCCCAAATATTTCAAGAAACGTGTCTACAAATGTATAGTAGTTTGAAAGAAATGCTCGTACGATAGTTATATTCGAAAACTAAGTATGACGCATCGTTAAAGTTAGAATTAAGTATATATTAAGTTACACAGATTAATTGAGTAGACAAGTTATATAGGACAATTCATGTTGTACGTAACATATCATAGATGGATATATGCGAATCACTATACAATTGAGAGTATTTACAAAGATTATTGTAGAATTTCAAAATTGAATCAATAAATTGATCTTATAAAGGGAATTCGAATGTAATGTCGTATCTCTGGACTCTGTCCATCTCCAATCTTAATTTCTTGCCATTTTCGCAAGTTACAATAACTGAAATAACAAAAATTCGGAAAACTTGCCACTTCCTATGTCATCGTGTTCTTCCGATACAAAATAACGTCACTTCCAGGAATCGCCTCGATAGTTCCTAGAAAGTGACCTCATTTCCAGGAATCGCCGGAATTGTACCACCTTCTGCTCCATCATGTTCTCCTGATGCAAAATCGGGAAGTCGGACCAAAAATTTGGTCGAAATCTAGAAAATTCGAATGTCGTCGCTTATCCTCGACTCTGTCCACCTCCGATCTTACTTCCTTCTCATTCTCGCAAGCTGAAATAAATGATATTTAAAAGATTCAGGAGAATTTCAGGACCTTTCGTTCCTTTGTGTTTTGTTTGTTAATTTATGTTTAAAATGTATATAACCCAACGTACCGTTGTGGGCAAGTTGTGGGAGAAATATATCTTTACCGTTTAAAAATATATTTTACTGCGTTTGTTTGGTACATTCGATGTTCTAGGATATGGGATATTGGAAATAGGTTTGAGGGAATCGGCAGTTTGAGTTGGAAAAAGCAAATAGGGTGTAGGATATGGGATATAGAGAAGAATACACGGAGTGTGGGATGGGATACGGTTTGGTAAATATTGGACAGAGGATGTGGGATATGGTTTGGTAGGCATTGGACATAGAATGTGGGAAAGGACATATGGAAATGTGCTGCAGGATGAGCGACATGGAAATATGAAATATGTGACGTAGAATGGATGTAGAATGTGTTGTGCGAATTAGGATTTAAGACGTGGGTTAGAAATACTAGTTACGGGATACGAGACGAGGTGCATGAAAAAATGGAACGTGTGAGATGCAAGTGTGAACTGTGGAACGGGCTTGAAGATTATTTGGATATAGACTATGTGAATCGTGAGGAAAGTAGGATACAGATTATGTGATTTAATATGAAACTTAAAAGAACACGCAACACTCCTATCTGTTTCGAATAATTTATTGTAATTATAATTCTTAGTACAAGACAGGACGACATTTGATTAGAAATATATAAAGTGAAACGTAACAATTGACAATTTTTAAATGATATTATGAAACACGGTGCATAATAGTGCTTTTCGATAAGCACTCGATTGCTACTACAAAATTGTCCAACAACCCAAAACAAGCTTGGGTCAAACACTCGCATTTATCTTGCACATTCTGGATACACCAAAGCCAAAGTAGTTGGCAGCTGCTGTGTAAGAAGGTTGCCTCGTTACTCCACATATTCTCCGCGTGCTTGCTCGTTCCAACTTGCCTCTACCGGTGGAAGAGCAGCGAAGGGTGAGAATGGAAAGGGTGAAAAGGAGGGAGAGCAAGTTGTCGGTCTAACGACGTGGGCGTGTGCAGCGTGCACGAACAAAATAGCGTGGAACCATGGCCGATCGTGGTCGCATAATCAGCTCTATTGAGCAATCTAGCCACTATGGATCGCGGGCTGGTAGCACGGGCGCAGAGTAGCCGTGTGTAGCGAAGCCAGAAGCAGGGCCAGAGGCAGAGGCAGAGACCGATGGTGGTCGGCGGTCGGTGGTCTGGTCTCGCGGGTCGACAGCTCGGTAGGCCCTCCCTTTTCGTCGCTATTCACACGTTCGTGTCTCCGCCAGCAGCCGCTTCCTGTGTCGAGACGCGTATCCCCTGCGACACGGCCGCGCAAATAAACGGAGAACGCGAGCTTAATTGCACCCTTTCTCTCGCGGAGTCTTCATAGCCTCTCGTCTCCCTACGCCCGTAACGTGGACTTGGCAAACTACTCTACACAGTTTTCGACTCTGGCAAGGGGCAGAGTTTTTTCAAACGCCCACGCGATACAAATCCGACTGGTAAACATCAGTTACAAGGTTGGACAATTCGCGTGGGTACGAGAGAACCGTCGATAGAATGGATTCTCATGGACCGGAATGCTGCATATCGCTCTCAAATAAACTAATACGAGCACCGTGTACACTTCCGGTCATAAATATTGGGACCATTTACCGTCTCCTAATGCAGAACGTAATAATCCGTTTGGATTGGCGAAGAAATAATCGCTTGATAGAAATCGTAAGTTCACCCAAGATAACGAATAAGAATAGACGGTAAAAGATTCAAAGAATTTTGCCTGTTGAAGTCACGAAGAGATAACGAATTTATACGATACTATTTTCTGATCGACATCTCATCGAGCGAACTTTGGCCGAATTAGTTGAGAAATTTAGCGACATTTGCGAAAGTCTGATTTTGACTTGGAATTCATAGAGAGAATGCAAAACGATGGAAAAGTTAACTGATGCTATTGAAAATCTAATAATGAGAACAGCGGTTGGGAAAAATTATAGACGAGAAGAGAATTTCATTTTATTTATGAGATCCTTCTTGCAACATAGGATACATAGAGGCATGTAAAATACGATTTTTATTTCAAACGGGATAATACTCGTAAAGATTTTAATATCGTCTATAAGTGTCCAAATATTTATGATTGTAGATATGAAACTGAAAATAATATTACGTACCTGACAAACGCTGTTGCTTTCGAGCCTAAATCGCGTTATCTTTGCTCGAATCGAATTAATGGAAATGACAATTCGATTGAAGTCAAGAAAGATAACGTATTTACATTACTAAAGCATCGAAAATTTCTGAAAGTCAAGCGGCTTGATTTATAAGGATGAAAGTAGACATTCGAAAGAATATTAGATGTAAAGTTCCGTTCAAAGTTTCATATATGTAAAGTTTCGCGATATAGAGAGAGAGATATTGTACGAAAGTTATTTGATAGCGCGCAGCATTGTAGGAAATGAAAGTCAGATCCGCAGCGAACGTGTTAAACAACGATTTACCCAAGATAACTACAATCGTGTCTATAAGAAGGCATTTCTCGCGAATTCGCGTCCACTGCAATCGACTAGCCTAAGACGCGACGCAATATCCCTAGGAGTACGCGGTCTACTGTACAACGACGTACAACGACGTACAACGTGAGATGCACGATAGACATACGACGTACGATGCGAGGACCGTTCCGAGGATTGCACGGTGAAGCGGTCGCTTTTCCAAGAAGGCGTGCATTACGTTACGACAGCCTCTCGATTTCTCGCCGGTTACCCACCACTTTGCTGCGCCAGTGAATTTTCATTCGCGCCCTGACTACGCGAATATATCTTCGTGCCCGGCTACGAATACGAAACCGCTATCTCCTCGTTCACGAGCTACCGGACGAATCGACAAACGTCTAACTTCTCAAACAGACCGAGATAACATCTCAGCTGGAAAACGCACTTTCGAAACAAACCACGGAGGCTCCCCTCTCTGCCTGCCTCTTTCTCTCTGCCTGTCTGTAGAAACGTGCAAGATGCTTCGACGCGATTCGTTCGAAGGGCAGATGCCAAGATCTTTCGAAGGAAACGCGATCTCTCGAAAGAACGTGGCAAAAAGCGAAGATCGAATCGAATAATTTTTCCTCTTTTCATTTTCACCTTTCTTTCTCGATGGGAGTTTCTTCTTTCGGCCGTCGAGACTCCGCTCGAGCGACGAGGATGCGTGAATCGCGACGATTCGCCCGTGAAACTTGGCGAGAGCGAAGCCGAGAGGCTCGTTACAGCCTCCCGGCTGGCAAACTTTACAGCAACTAGGCGCCTCCGACATTTAATTTCATAATCAGCGGCAATTTCGTAAGGCGAAACACCTCTTGAAACGGGAATTTCCAAAACGCGCAACTCCCTCCGAGTTATCGGAATAAACAAAAACGGCGAGAGGCGCGATACATGCTCTTCCGTTCGTTGTACGTCGGGTGCGAGTCTTTACGTTTAAATTTATTAATAAATATCTAACATTACCGGTAACAGAAATAATATTGTAGAAGAAAATATGAAAGATATTGAGATTAGAACAGCTGACGGTTGTAGTATCTTACTGTTCTCGTCGCTTCCTCCTCGTGTTCGACTAGCCTGTTTCTTATACCAGCGACACGGATATCCGTGGATAAGTTTGTCGAAATTTTCGAAAAATTGAAAAGCGTGAAATACACGGGAAGCAGCAAAATCTAAAAATATCGAACGCTAAATGCAAATATTTAGAAACTATTTATATTTTAACGATACCCTTACAATATAATATCTATTCATATCGGATTATAAAGCCGATGAATCGAATCTTTGAGTTTCACCGTTTGTTACTCGCACTCGCGAAAATATAAATTCACCTAAATATTCGCAATCTATTCATATTCTTCTGTTCGAACAGCTGCTGATCTGGCATAAATCGTTGTAATTGATGCAGATTATCGAGGAAACGATTAATCGGTCAAAATTATGTATTCATGCAAGATAACGATTCAAAATACGCGGACAGAAATTTATGAAAGTTGGTCGCGATAATTAGAGGAAAATAATGAATTAACAGCCGCGGTATATTGGTGGCCACAATTCTCTGATTTAAATCTTATCGAGGAAATTTTGGACAATTTATGTAGAAAATTTGGAGGAGTTCGAAAAGTTAAATGTGGATCGTGGGATCACTTATGGAATTCGTGCAAATAGACAATTAGAAATAGAATGCAAAATCTAATCAATTTAATCAGAAAGATCATCAGTGACGAATAGAGAAGAACATAAATTGAATAAAAATTTAATTGACGATATTTTCATTACAGTGTAAAACATTTAGATTTCTCGTGTTCCAAGAATTAATTTCCAAACGAAATAGTCATTTCAGAGGTCCGAACGAGTTCTTAATGATCTTTCGTATTTACTTTACTTTTTCTCTAAGCGTGTTATAATACTTACGAACGGAAGAACATACATAAAAAAGCGAGCGAAAAAATTAACCCTCGACTAACATTGTTGATAGGTGACCATAAAAATCTGAATAATGGTACTTAATTTGAGAGTGTAGAATTTTATTCAGTCTTCTGTACTTCGCGTAGCAGACTATTATTAATGGTCTTTATCGCGTGAAAGTAGAGCACGAAATAAAATTAAATGCCTCAACCTTTGGATAATGAAACTAGGCTATTGGAAGATTTAAGAAACGATTTAACCAGTATATCAAAATTTCAAACATGTAAATAATCTGAGATAACAATCGACAAATAGTAGGAAACAAGACTGCCGATTTGTTCGCAAAAGCAAGTTGCAGTAAAATATTCAAACGCGGGGAATACTCACCCCGGCTGAAACATCTAAAGGTTGAAATTATGTATCCCAACTTAACGATATCGGTCGAGGGTTGGCCCTTTACACTCGGAATATCAACTCTGTTAGCACGATATTTTTGATCTCGTGCGAATTTGATAAAATCGTTATACACGAATTTGCTAATCGAAAACATTTCTTCCTTCTCAGAAATATTATTCTAATTTTAGAAAGGAAAAGATTGTATTCTAAAAAAATAATTCGTCAATATTTCAATTAAACGGTATGATTACAAAAACATAAATTTCATTTCATTTCGCAATCACTGTTACGAGTAATCGCTCGATTGTTTTCAAAGATATCGTACTTTAAAATAAGGATATCACACCTGTAAAGCGTAAACGTACGTTAATCTCCTCGATAATACATAAATCCCTGCTTGCTATGCATTTATGGGAAATCTGATGTGCAAAACGCTAATTATAACAATCGTGAAATCCCTTTCTTTCAACCATCTACTCGATAAAAAGAAGGATTAAGATGTTCTTCGAGGGCAAAAGGTTAACAAGGACGAAATTCGCAGCAAATTGCTTAATCGTCGGGGTGTTCCGTACAAAATCAATAAACATCAGCCAGTTCCGGCATTCTCGACGAGACTTTTCCGCGTTCGCCGCAACGTCATGCTCGGCTAAGGGACTCGTGTTACAGGTTTCACGAAACGGTCTCGCGAGGAGAGCCGCCGCGATACCTAGAGAAAGAGGGTAACTGGAAGCGGTGGTGAGCGAGCAAGTGGAAAAAGGTGGAGGTCGGTGAAACGGGTGGCGCGCGCGGTGCACGCTCCAAAGATTTCGATCGCGAAGGAATGAAGTATTCGCGAGGCGTATTCCATCCATGAGGCAAAGCGAGCGCAAATATTGATTTTCAATTACGGGATTCGTGACTTCGCGCAATGTCCCTGCAGAAGGAGCGTGCAGCCGGCAGCCTTGGCATAAAAGAAACCACAATCTCAAGGTCCATCTCGTTGCAGCGTGCTTCTCGATCGATTTACAGCGCGATTTAACGTCTCGGCCGCGCGCTTCGATGCTTTCCAGCTTTTCCTTCGATCCGGCGGATAGGTCAGAACCTTCTCGTTTCTCTGTACAAGAAAATTGGTCGGGATGGAATGGCCAGCGTGACTGCAGCGATACGTTCGATCGTTCCTTAGACAAACAGGTCGGAAAGAATGAGCAAGAATTTAAGAATGAGAAAGAATCTCGAGGTAAGAGGAATTCGATTGAAAAAACCTGTGGGAAAAGGCATTGAGAATCGGAGAGAAATGAAGTCGAGTAAAACGAACGGTCGATCGGCCGCGCGGTTTCCTTTGAGTCGCAAAGTCCCATCTCTGTGCTGCGGCCGCTGGATGCGTTTCTCTGTCTCGGTCCGACAAATTGTTCGCTAAAACTGGATCCTTCGTCCGAAAAATACGATCGGTCGGCGGTCTTTCGGTGGTCGTGGCTTTAAGAGCCACCGAGTGCTCGATTCCGCGCTTTGAGGTCGGAACGAATGAAACGCGAAATCGAAGATAGACGAGGAACCGAGCTACGAACGAAACAAAACGTACACGACCATTCGTCGGTATTAGGGCACCTGATACTCTACGATCTATGTGAAACGTGGTAGTTCGTTCGGATTATTAAATGGCGAATTTTCGTAATATCGCGTTTGTACCGCGTAGCGCGATCTAACATCTAAGCATCTAAAGTAAATACAGTTACAAAAATACGGTTCCCAGAAGTAGTCGCGCATAATGATACTTATACGTAAGATTTAATTCACTTAATTCGATTAATTAGATTCGAGCATGTTGGATTTCGTACCGTTTAGCACCTGGCATTTCGGTCTTCCAGGATATTTCGGTCAAAAAATGCACGACAACGAATAAAGAAAAATTGGTGACGACATTGAATCACTTTTATCGAACTCCGACAACCACTATAAAAACTTGATACTCTGGAAATGAAACACGGAACCTGATAAGAAAAGGTACTTTGTACCGTACACGGTAAAAGACTGTGAAGACTATCTATTTGCAACAATTTGAGAAGAAAGTAACGAATTGAAAGTTACAAGATTATTGGTAATTGATAGATAATTCGTAAAGTTCGGCTTGTTTCCCTCAAAGTGTCCTGCTACTCGTCGATAAGGATGTGACTATTTAAAAAAAAAATCTCATCGAGATCAAAGATATTGGAGGACGCGTATTTCAGAAATCAAAGTGGTTTTTCACGAGGAATTATCGCAAAAGATGGTAAAACGTAGTTGAAAATAAGAAGAAATAATCCGACGATGATACATTACGAGTAGGAAGAAATAAATTACATTCGTCATAAGAAGAAGCCGCTGAAACTTCTGCATAGATCCAATATACAGTGTAAAAGTTTACTCGTTGATGATCGATCGATTGCTTTACGCGAATCAAAATTACGTCGAAAGTTTGTTGAATCAACCTGCAACAACGAAATCATGCTCGCGAATGTAACGAAATTCTCGGAAATAAGAAACCCAGAAACAGAATTTTTGCACGGACCTGGCATACGGTGAAAAGATTTATTCTTCGATGATCGATCGATAGTTACACGCGGATCCTGCGATCGAAATTGCACGAAAAGTCGGTGTAACGTCCGAGTAGCGAGGAAACGAAGCGAAGAAAGGGGACCCTTGGTCGGGAGAAGAGAGGAATGGCAATACCGGTCTTAGCGTAACCGTGGAATACTCGCGACGAACAGCAAAAGAGGAAAGAAGGAAAGAAACAGAGAAGCTAAGAAAGCAAGCACGAAAGGCAAGGGAAACGAGTTGAAAAACATTAATTAATTCGTGCCACCTTAATTGCTAGCTGTGAAAGTTTTAAAGGGGCCGCAATTAACGCTCGATTCCGGTAAAATTCTCGTTCCAACGAACGGGACGCGCGCCGGAATCAAAAGCATCTTAGATAAAATAAACTCGGCTGGCTCTCGTCGCGTTTCTTTTCCGCGGCCTTCGCCGCGCGATTCCGCGTCGCATCGCGCCAATTTCCTTCCCGTTCTCTGGGAATTTTCGTTCGGTAACGTTCTCTCGATCGATTCCCGTTCGAGTCGTCCAGCCACAGAGAGAAAGAGAATCCTCGATTTTTGCCAAAACGAGGAAAAAGTTGACCAGAGCTGCCACGGTTCCCCACGGTCCACGGAGCTATCGCTTCTATCCTCTTAACGTCTATCCAATCTCTTCCCTTAAAATTTCAACGGTAAACCGTGTTTGATAAGAACTCGCTCGCGCTTTTCCTCTTTTTTTTTCCCCCTTTCGAATTCCTCGGAAGATCTAACGAATCTCGAGACGCGGCTAATTCCACCAACTACGTCCTCCGCCGCTTATCGAATCAACTGATTAAAAGACCCACGGGAAGGGTAGATTCGACGAATCGTGTTCCAGCACGTCGATACATTCGTTCATCCAGATGAATTTCTACGATCCGTATGAACGTCGTACATATTTATTGACACGCCGATAACTTGTTGTGATTATAATTAGACAGCGGACGTTTATGGAATTTTTACGAACATAGTCAGTGACGAACGAACAAGTAAAATCCCAGCAGGGATTTGTCTGATTCGATTAAAGTAAACGTTGCGATGAATGCTTTACTTTAGACAGTTTGGATATTTTTGCGTATTATGCATCTGATCGTAATATAACGTATTGGTTTAACCGTTAAACTGTTAATGTATAAAATGTCGAAAACAGTCGATTTCTGTTGTCTACGGCGCTGTGAATCTTACGAATCTTAGATCATTTGTCAAACATTATATATAAAATAACGATCTCCTAAATTTTTTATTAAATTCTAGCAAATATTCGATTCAGGAATTATCGATAACTTGGTAAGGAAGTATCGACGCGTTTAGGATCAATCAATACGTGCTTGTATTTTGTGCTACTTTTATTTGCTCTCTCGGCAGCTAGAATCGTTGCAGGAATTTTATTGGTTCATTTTTTATTATCTTTGTTAATGTCACTAGGCCATCCTGTTTTTAGTATCCCAAACAATCTATTTATAAAGTAAAACTTATCGTTAAATATCTCGAACGATCGAACGGAACCAAAAATATAATTGTCAGTTTCTATTATTTTATTAAATCACAATATCAACGAATATCGAAAGTTAGGGAAAATTCTTTAGAAGGAAGACGGTGGGACGAGCAGGTAGGCGGAGCGTGCCGCATCATGATACGTACGGGACAAATGACGCAAGTACCGACCTCGAATTAGTAGAAAACAGACGCGCAAATCTAAGCACCTTGAATCATGCGGTGAATTACGACACGAAGGTTCGTGCACGGTGCAAAAGGTGAAACCATCGTTTCGGCGTTTGTAAACGGGCCGAAAATATCGATTATCCGATAACTCGCTCGGTCGACTAGCGTCGATAAAATATCGGTGCAGACTTAATTACGGGTTGCTTTTTTCGAGCGGTTAATCGGCTCGTATCGAAGCGAGTCGACGCGAACGTCGCGCGTCGTCGCCACCCTTCTCCATTGGCTTTACCAGCGATCGAATTAAGAACAATGGCAGAAAATCGATATCCGTCCCCTCCAAACTTTGCCTATGTGCACACTGGGACCGCTCCTGCGTCGTGAGCAATGCGCGAATCGATCGAGTGTTTAGCATTTTCCTCAAAACTTGAAAGCACGAGCGAAAAGTTCAAAGTTCCACGAGAGCTGTTTTGCACCGGTGACACGTGTATCGCGATATACGTTTGCCACGATGATTACCGTACTCTTTTTATAACGCATATTTTCGTAGCCAGCGTTTGGTCGATAAAAGAAACCTGAATACGCAATGAAACTGTACATATATGAAATTACTCTTGAAATTGTATTTAAAATCGTTGTGACGCGTGAGCGAATCGGACGACGATGGTATTCCGACCGACGCGCTTCCTCGAACCAGCGAATAGTACAGAGTTTAATAAAAGCGTAGATCACCGACGGCCAGATGTACCGCACTTACGCAAAAGTATTGTACGTGCTCGTGCATATTATCGAATGACAAAAGACCCAACAATAAGATACTCGTACTTACTACCTTACTAATTCCGTGTGGGTCATTTGATTTCCACTTAGCGATACCTTCTTGTCTATGGAACACGCGTTTTTTAACGGAAGCTATTCCGGGGAAATGGATGAGGTTGAAGTTTTACCCATTTGATCTATACATAAAGGAGCTACTAAACAAAGAAAAATGAGTAAGAAATATTGAGTTTATCCGATCAATGAGAAAAGATAAAAGGGATCTTCCCATTCACGGTGTTCTACATCCATGGCGATACTTCAGCCACGGTATGAATGCCTAGCAATTCCTGCTATCTTTCTTCAATCGGATGGAAAAAGGATCGTCGACGACCGATCGACAAAGCACTATACCGAAAATCGGTATCGTGCCATCGCGTATCGTATCTCACAAGAATCGCTGTCTCGACGCTTTCACAGGCGATAATTATAACGCGATATTCCACGCAACGTACCGCCATATGTATATCGCGAATCGCGACGCGAAAAAGCTGTAACAAAAAAGAGAGAAGCGAAAATTGGAAAAGAGACAGAGGAAGCAATTAACGGAGGCTCGCGGAGTGGAGTATTCGGCGTTTAGCTGGTTTCTTCGAGTGCCATTATCGGAGGAAGCGTATACACTGTACAAGTTAAGGAACAAACGGAGTTTAAAACCGAATGAAAGCGCTCAAAGCGGCCGTCGAAGATCGTTAGGCGATTTGTAAGAAAAGAGGGAAGAGTGAAAAGGAGGCAAACGCAATAACGGAAAAGGACGAGCGTGGGGAAGGCGAGTGCCGTTTCTAGCCGCGCGAAAATGCTTAGCCTTGCGGGAAAATCGTTCGATCGGATACGGAACTTAACGAGATATCGTTAACGTCGGTGTTCGAGAAGGAAAGTACGTGCGCGCGTTTCCGCAGGCTGGCAACGGTTCGCAGACGAGGCCGTAAACGACGAGTCAGTTTACGGGGTCGATTCGGTCGGTCGCGCGACGGCTCGAGTGCGCGAGCTCGAAGGCTACAATGGATGGCCCTTTTGCGCCCTCGCGTTTCGCCTTCGCCTTCTTCCACTTCTCCTTCTACGTTACCCCTATGTTTACGGCCCTTTCCAACCAAAGATCCAAGCCAATGGGTTATGCATTTTTGAAGCCGAACGCTGCCACGAATGCTCCTCCGCGACTAAAATTACTTTGTCTTTACGCGGAATCGGATTAAACTGATAGAGAGAGAGAGAGAGAGGGAGAGGGAGGACAAATTTTTGATTTTAAATCACGTTTGCTTCTTCGCAGGAGAAACTTGTAAAAACTTGTATACCATCGTTGCTTTCATAACCGATTACAAAAATTCAACGACCATTTGACAGATACCTTTATCGAAGTATCTGTCAATAGAGATTTGTCGCAAAACGGAACGCTGCAGGGAATTATTGAACTTATTTTATCGTACAGAGTTTTATTTATTTGCAATTGTTTCGGTGATCGACGTGCGAGATAGGTGAAGAAACGTAGTAACGATATCTACTCTGATCATTGACGGTCATTTTCATTTACATATTTAGCTGCAAATAAGACATAAAGGTACAGAGTAAAATCGAAATGTAAAAAAGATAAATAATATGTCAAAGTGAATTATCGTTCACCGAATCGCATCAATTCTATTTTTAATATCTTGTATCGATCATGAGATTACTAAACGAATACAGCGCTTTGATTACGTAGCCTGTTATACAGATTAACAAATTACAAATGCAAAATCTTGAAATACCCGTACATTTTCTTTCTACAGAGTTTCCTCTGTTAATCCTTCAAAGAAAAACACGTGCGAAAGTTCATTTTCAAAATGGTGAAACAAACGACCGTGCGTGGTCGATCAACGTTCCCCACGGTGGGGAGCACCGATTTTCTTTTCGCGAGAAACATTCGCCCCGCGTCGAGCTCGGTATCCAGCCGTGACAGAATTTCATTAACGCGATTAAGGAGAAGGTTGACAGAGCGACGAAGGCAGAAGCAAAGACCGATAACGAGAGATTTAGAGGAACAGAGAAAGGAGGAAGACTCATTGGGGAAAGAAAGTTGGGGTAACCGCGAGTCAAACGTCTCGAATGCTTCTCACGTTCTTGTCGCGCGCAACTCTTGCCAACTGCGAAATACGACCGTTTCCAGCCTTCTTCCTTTCGTTTTTGTCCGTGTCTCGTCGTCGTTTTTCTCCGTTCGCCTCTTTTTTCTCTCCATCCTTTGTATCTCTTTCGCGAAAAGAGTTCGCGCAGCGTTCCCTTTCCTTCTTGTACTTCAACCGCTCTCCATTTCTCTGTCTATCTGTCTGTCTGTCTGTCTCTCTCTCTCTCTCTCTCTCTTTCTCGCAATTCCTCGGTCGAAATAAGCCCGAACGATGGCAGTCGAGCGCAAGACTGCCGGCCGGATACTAATTAAGAGCGCGTCTTTCAATTATTCTGCTATTGACAGTCGCGCAATCTACTCGTCGACCGGATGCATCGGGCCGAGCGCACAAAGAACACAACCCCGTGCTCGGTGTCATAGCTCTTTCGATTCGGCGACTCTCGATTCCTCCCTCGATCCATTCTTTCTCTCCCACTTTGCTCTTCCCTCTTTCTCTTCAGCCTATTTTCCCGACTCTGCACTTTCGACTCACGACATCCGACCAGCGAAGATATCTTCGTTCCCTTCGAACGTTCCGAGACTCTCACGCTTCTGTCGCCACGGGATTTGCAAAGTTACGTACCCTATGACGAGAGAGCAACTAGAATCCCCGTTTCTCCCTTCGCGTCGTCCGTCTCTCTATCGACAGACAGGGCGACGGACCTCGAGAGGGCCGAGTTTAACGCTATACAAAGCGGTTGATGGCCGATTAAATTAGCGTAACGTAAATTAATGGAAAACGGTACACCCTCGTCGTCTCCGCTCCCCCTGGGGTCGTCTGGCCAGGAAGACGAGCTGGAAAATAGGCCGAGACTCGTGACACTGGTACATGGAAACGCGTGTCCGATGCGCTTCGACAGTTTTCATATTTTACGATTTAAAGAGCAATCGACGCTGCCGATTGAAAGTAATCGACAGGAAGAGTCGACGGGTCGAGGGTATTAAAAACAGGATTTGGATGCAATTTCGCGCGTAATCCATGGAAGCCTCCGAGTCGAGTGCGCGGCCGTATCGACAGAAAAGTCACGGACGAACAATCGTATAGCCGGAATTTTCCGATTGCTGCAGCCGCCCGCTCGATCGGTCTGCCGTAACGCGAATAGCGAAATCGCGCGGTATTCGCTGGTCGATCCTGCCCTCCGATGAAATTCGAGACGACGACTCGTACTCGCCGAGCGTAGCATATTTCCTGCAACCGCTAAACGATAGCCAGTTTCGAGTTAATTGGGCGGACTGGCGTGCGCGAAGACTCTCGGATCGAAGGACTAAGTTTATCGACTCGCCAGCCAGAAGACGAGGCGATAAGGCGAAGCGGAATCGAAAGCTCGCGACGACTCGACGTATCGTTCGAAAGTTAGACGTTGGCCGGAGTTGGGCGAATTCTCGCGAAGAATATCAAACGGCTCGATATCCACGTCGATAGGGGAAATTTGCATGGACCGACGTTACGAGCGTGCCATCGCATTGCGTCACGTTTGCCGCAGGATCGCATGGCCCTTTCTAACGAAAACGAAAAGCAAAAGCGACCAGAAACGGACCGACGTAACGCGCAAGACACGCTGCACGGCAATTTGCAGCGACTCAATGCCGAATGGTGTTTGTCGACACGACGAACGAAACGGCAACGATACCGCGAACGATACGTATTCTCGCTCGAAAGTCGTTACCGAGGATGGGTAGGAGAAACGAAAGAGGCGTAAAAGCGAGGAACGAGAGGCGAGGGAGGAGCGCAAGCGCGCGATCCGGGCATTGAAGCAGCGATGCATGTCCAAACGCAGTATATTCTCATAGACGTACTCCCCGGAGGTAGCTGGATCACGACCGTGCCGGGGATATTTATTTACATTCTGGCAATTAGTCGAGCATTAGTCGTTCCTGCAGAGATACGAATAACCCCGTCTACGGGGGGTGGCGAGATTCGTAACAGCGGCTAGCCGTCGCGTCGGTAGAGCTTCCGATGCATTCAGTTGCCGGTCTAGCGACAACTTTCGACCTCGATTTTCATCTTACTCTTCCGCCGACTCTCGCCACAGCGCCAAATTCCCGAGGTCGGCTTATAAATCGTGAATCACGGGACGTCCCGCGAGGCTCTGCGTTATGGCGCGCGAGGAATTTCTCGCTCGTTCCACCGCGAGAGAAGATTCGCATAGAGGAGGTCGCGACGCAACACGCGATCTCGTATGCACCGTCGCGGAGAAAGGACGCGCCGCGATAGTCGGACTAGACAAATGGAAACTGTCGCGAAACTTCCGAGAAGCAAAGTCTCGCGGTAAAGGGCGGAAGACGCAGAGCGGAGGAAAGAAGCGGAACGAGCAGCAGCGGCAGCGGCAATAGCAAGCAGCAGCCGGTAGAGTGGGAGCAAGAAAGCGAACCGCGAAAGACAAAAGTGGACGGAGAACACTTAGTTAGCGGCAAAGTCTCGAGAGTACTTGGGAAGTAGCGCACCGTAAAGCGTGACGAAAAAAATGCTCGAAAATAGAAGAAGTTGGAAAGGAGAGGACGACTTTGTTCAACGGCGGAGCTAAACGCGCGAAGGAAAGACGCGTCCGCGATCCCTCCACTTTGAGCGTTCCAACGAAAGAAAAAGACGTTTACGTTTTCGTCGACAGCGCGTTTCGACGAGTTTCCAGGCAATTTTTAAGAAGTCGGGCACGGCCGATTGCTTTTCAAACGGTTTTTGCTTCCAACAAGAATATCTCGTTGTCGGATGGACGAACGAATTATTCGATGAACATCGTGACGTGCTCGCCGTGAAAGTTAATTGAATCGCGTCGATTACCGGCTAAACGTTACCGAGCCGTCGTTCGGTTATAAACGACCTACGACATAAATCGCTGGAAATCGTATTCGCTGCGACTTTTTCGTCGTTTGTGCCACGGAAATTAACCCTAGAACTCGAGCCGTCGCCAACAAGCCAAACTCGAATCTACGATTTTTCTTACACGTTGATCCTCGGAAAGATTGTTTCTCGGAAATTATTATCCTGCAGTTGCCGCTGATAAAGAGAACGCTCCTTTGGAAAATAAGGACGTGTATCGATACTTTTTATAGCCGTTGTATATCGAACTTGAACGTCTATGCCGCGATAAACAATTTCCTAGGAATTTTTTACGAAGAAGAAATAGTTTCGCTTGAAACTTTTCCAACTTGTATATTCGAGCAACCCTTTCTCGCAAGTTAAGGAAGAAAAATAAGAAGAATCGGAAGAAGATAAAGCGGCATCGATCGATCCTCCTTTCGTCCCAACCAAACGTCCCAGCCGCGTCGCTCGATCAACGAACAGGCGTGACGCGGGATCGAAACGGGCGTGCGAAGATTCTCGCCAACTGCCAATGCAAACTGCGTGGCGCGTAAATAAAGACGATCGTGTCACGCTGTTACGCTACCGATCCGGAATGCGAAGAGACGCGAGGCTCGCGACCTGGACGAATAACCGGAACCTCTCCAGCGACGCGTTTCGTGCCGTTACCTAAAATTTATTCCTCCTGCTCCTCCTCCTGCTCCTCCTCCTCCTCTTCCTCCTCGTTCTCCCACCTGTTCCCCGCGTTCGTGTAAAAGTCACTGGCAAGCCGGACGGTTTGAAACAGCAGGCACCAACCAGCGAGCCTCGCAACGCGCGACACGTCGCGATGATTTACGAGATTACGCGCGATCTGTTTTGCAGTCGCGCCGCTGAATCGTCCATAAAACATCGTACTAGGGAAAATAATGGATTGTTTTTATAAAAAACGAAATAGCCAACGGATATAGTCGACTCAGCCTCCTCTGGCCTAACCTGAGACGATTTTTGGCATACCAGGAGAAACGTTGCGTCGTGGGTCCTTGAGCGAGCAGCTCCGTTGCTCGCGACTTTCGCCCGTTAACGCGTTCACTGCCATTTAATTTTTGCAAAATGTTATATCGCGTTTAGTCGAAAATTATTTATTCCAAAAATTTATCTTGCTTCGATCGTTCTAAAAACTTTGTTAAACGTGTTAACCGGGTCGCTTCTGAATCGGAAACTGTCAACGGTTGTACAATCGAATATTAATAGATTCAGATCTTATAATTCTTATAAACGCGAATGCGATATAATTTATTCTCAGCAAAAATGATCCGACTAATGATATACGTAAAAAGAAAGAGGATATTTACATAAAGAAAGTACTGCTCGGTTAATAGGTTAATGGACTAACGCAATAAACTCGTTTGGTCTAACGTGGAATGATTTTAGCTCGAGAATAAACTCTGCTGGTAAAAGAGAAACACGGACAAGAAGCGTTTTTATTATGAGTCCTTCGATTCAACACCTTCTCGACCATTAACGAAAATAAAACGAAATAGATAAAAATACATATGGAAAATGGTAAATTCGAAAATAACATTAAAATCGTATTCGCCTCGTGAATTCGGTTTAACGGCAGCAGGCAATCTTCTGCTAATTTTCGGCCAAAGTAAATTTATTAAATTCGCAAGGGAAATGCGGAAGAATCTTTATCGATATGCGTGGTTTCCCGTTTCAATTTTACGCCAAAGATTTTTCAGAAACCTTGGAAGAAGAAGGTGAAATCGAGACGTGAAAAGATGCAAGAATTGCAGCAGGGTTAAAGCTAAGTATTCCTAACGTCTTAATAATAGGAAAAGCGGGCTCGGTATATGTCAGGCGAAAAATAAGAATCCGCGGCGTCGGTTCAACGAAAATAGGTACCGGCGAACGCGGAGAAACAAAAGAAGCGAAAAAATCTGAAAAGAAAGAAAGAGAGAAGAAAGAAAAGGTGCATCGCGTTACAAGAAAGGAGACATATTTCGTGTCGCCGTAAACTCCGGCCACGTCGACGTCCACGGACCAAGCCATCCATCACGTGGCGCGTCTACCGAGAGACGTATGGTAAAGGGACGTCGGTTCCGGGACTCGAAATCCTTCGAAGCAAGAACGAACGAAGCGAGGAATAGGATGCGAGGAAAAGATTATTCGCTTCTCGGACCGGAATTGTTGCAGTGACGCGGCGAGGTAAGAAGGAAGACGAACGGGCAAGCGATTGCTTCGGATACCGATAACATTGGGTAGCGATACGCTACTAGAGTCGGTATATCCCGGCTGTATGCCCGATAGCTGCAATTACCTAAGCTTTAATCCGGCCGGATAATTCGGAAATACATTATCCCAGGAACAAATATTCGCGTCACTGGCGCTAAATCCGCGCGTAAAATCGAAACCTCCGATATATGTACATACCGATCCTCCGCTTCTCTCTTTATCGCGTTCCGCTACCTAAAACTGTCATAAATATCGCAGGAAAAGCGCATAATGTGAAATGCTTTGGCACGACGCGCAATTTCTGTGATACGACTGCCGTGTCCGACTATCGTTTCGAGTAGAATGCCGCGATCTTGCAACTAGACCCGTAACCAGTATGCGAGTCAGGTGGGGAAAAAAATACGTATGCGCGCGACCGTAAGCTCGGTCGTCGACGGTTGATAAAACGCGCGAACGAACGAACGAACGAACGGAGGGACCTAGGGACGGATTGGACGAATGGACGAATGGACGAACGAACGAACGGACGGACAGACGGACAGGGTTGTAAATGGGGTCGGCCAGCCTGAACGCGTATAAAATATGCCGAGCCGCGCTATCTCGCGGCCGATTGCCTGGAAAACTCACGCGAAAATATCGATCCCCACCCGGTCCGCTTGTAATCAGATTAAGCAAGACCAACGGCTCGACCTGGCCATACCTATAACCCTGCACGGCTCCCTCGACACCTGTGTGAGTGCACCTCTCCTCTCCTCTCTCCCTCTTTCTCTCTCTCTCTCTCTCTCTCTCTCTCTCTCTCTATCCTTCTCTTTGCAACCAAGCGGATGACAAGGACAGCCATGAAGAGAGAAAGAGAGAGAGAGAGAGAGAGAGAGAACTGGAGAAACGGAGAGAGAAGAGCACACGAACGTTCGCACCCCTTCGTCGTGCACCCTCCTCTATCCGTATCTCTCTATCTACGCGCGAAACGGGGCGCAGTCAGTATACTCGGTCCGTTATGGGAACGGCTACGGGTTCGAGTGTGTTTGCACGCCACCCTGTACCCGCTCGACAGCGTCTACGGGTTGCCAAAGTAGTCCTTTCGATCGAACTAGTACGAAACACCGTTAGGGATCGCCGTCAAAGAAATAAAGCAACGGTGATCGAATGGAACGTGGTAAGCTCGGTCACGTTAATTAGAAAGCAATTGTATCGAGTGAAATAGCGTCATGGAAGAGGCAGATTCGTTCCCCGCACGCAATTTCATTTCTATTAAATTTCACGGCTCTCGATCTGCTAGCCGATCCTACTTTCAAACTATTATCTCTATTCGCGGATAAATGCGATCAGCCGGCGCTTTGTCGAATGTTTCGGTCATTTCCCGGGACACGTTTCCAGACGGGAAAGAATTTATTTTAATCGAAGAGACGAGTCTGATTTCGTATCAGATGCGTAATAAAAGAAATCGCTATTCGCGCCGGTGAAACGACCTAGGATTTATATCCTATTAATAGTCAAACATTACCAATATATTATATGGGTATGAATAAACAAAAAAAAAACGTTATATAAACGTAAGCCATTCAAAGCTTTGTTAAAAAGTTGTAATAAAAATACGAAATGCCTATGGAGAGGACTGCAATATCCGACTATAATCCCTCGGATTATTAAACTCGATCTATTTACAATCCTACAAAAGTCACGGAACGGTTTGCACGTGTCACGCAAATTTATAATAATTTTTCTTTCTTCTTCGACGTTTCTTTGCCTCTACGCGCGCTATACCAGAATTATGATAGTTACTTATATTTCAATTTAGATGCCATCCTCTCTGTTGACTCTGTGTCTCCGAATATACTGATGCTAATTGTGTTGACATGTCATATATTATGTTATAATTATGCTATGCACAATTTCACGATACGAGAACTGGACGAATACTTATTACGCGTATAATTTCCTCTGGTTTCTGAACACATATTTGTTAATGTTCCCATCAAAAATATGGATAAATAATATCTCTTTATAAAATCCAATCTGAAGGTTCCTACGAATATGTACGAATTTTCGTTTGATAAAATATTTTATGTAAACGAAGTTGCACAAAATTTTTGTTGAAATTCATCGCTGTACGAATATTTCTTACGTTCGCTGTACATTAGGTTGATGAACATCGAATGTGCGAATCCTGTATCCAAAAACTACATTTGAGAGGCCAATATCGCCCACATATTAGATTTCATCTGATCAATTATCAATCGCACGAAATGGAAGCTACATACACAGGCTCGCGAAGCTATTACAATATTTGTTCACAACTTTTACGAATATATCATATGTAATACATATTATACGAAAAATGTTGAGGTTTCATTAACACCGTTACGAGGCCCGACTATCATCGCTATATTGCCGAAGTTCGAAACTGCTTGGAAAATATATATAAAAGCGACAGAGTATTTACTACGGCTATATACTTCACGAAGATCGCAAGAATATTCAAACAATTATCTATTATCTACGTTAATGCAATCTCAACGTCGAATGAAAACATAATTTGCATCTATTATACCCCTAAGTTGGTTATTCGTACCGTATATTAATTTTTTTACCAAATACACGTATATACGTTTGCAGCAAATATCTTGTAATTTCTACATACATTTTCAGACTAATTGCAAATATCGATAGAATCGCGTCTCGTTACACTACTAGTGAAATTTCAAAATGTTTTATACGGACATGAAAGTTTTGCACGGTAAGTGTCGAAATACTTTTGCGAGCCACTGTAGACAAATGGGACGAATAAAGGATGTGACAATAAACCAATATACCGGTCGATGAATAATCCAGAAAATAAAAATCGATCTTCGAACGATATCGCGATATGTATGTAGTTCTCCTCGTTTTCGATCCTCAATTCCGACCGATAATTTAACAGCTTGTCACGAGCGGGATGCCGTGAATGTATACGTTTCTACATCGCGTATATCCCGGTACTAATCAGAATAATCGCTTATCTCCGTTATCGAACCTGGCTTCATTGGCTCATGAAGATTTCAGTGGCCGCTCCGTTTATCGAACCGACTCGCCAGAGAGAGAGGGAGAGAGAGAGAGAGAGAGAGAGGAAGCGAACGCACATTCGTTTTATAATGAAGAGCGACTTGCATTATTAAATTTCTAATGCATACGCATGGAAATCGTACAGGATAAAAGGATCATCGCGTCGAAATCCGAAATGTCGGGACGATTCGTTCGCGAACCGCTATTGGTATCTAACATTTTTTGCCCGGGCATTAACGTCAGATAATATCGTCGCATGTAATCGCGTATCGCCGATCGGGCTCCGATACGCGATAGCGGTCTACGATCTCGCCGATCTTTTGGTCCGATGCGTTCCAATCAAAATTGAAATTTAGAGGATCGTTTAATTCACGGCTACTGTCACACATCGGCCGATCCGTTCAAGCGAGCAAACGAAAGAACGAACGGAACGGAACGATCGAACAGCCGAGCGACTCGCAGTCGATCACCGTCCACGATAAGCGGTGATTGGTTCGACGGACGCGTTATTCGTCAGAGATACAAAGTCGCGAATATTCAGGCTTGAGATTGCGATCGAACTTCTATCGAATCTCCTGCTGAACGCGATCAAATGATACAAAGATAGAGTAAAGTAAGGTTATTTGTGTTAGTCGAGCTTCGATATTTTGAAATTCAAACTCGAACTTTCCACGGAATAATCAAATTTCGTGTGTATCGCGAGACGCTGTTAGTCCGTAGCGTAACGACCAACGTATCGATCGATGATAATAAAAGAGAACGTAAAACACTGGAGCGCTTAAAAATGATTATTATTAACTTCAGGTGCCAGAGAAAAAAAAGTATGAGAAACGAAAAAATGACTCGAATATTCTTACGGTAGATACCGTACGTACGCGAGAAATTTCAACGGGTTACGGAAAGCTATCGCCGGATCGACGGTCGAAACGCAGACTTTCGGCACGGAAACCTGGATCAACGACGGGATATTCCTGCCATTGCTCGCTGTTCGATCGTAACCCGAAGAATATGGTAGCTGAAAAAACACGTGTACGCGGAACAATACGATCGGTCTCGATGACACGCGCCAACGACGTTGCACGTTTTACACGTACCTGGAACACTGCGGTCGAAATCGATACGAGAGCTTGCGAAACGTTTCGCTCGTTATTATCCGCCTCGCCAGCTGAGATTAGCGAATGCGCTAGCTTTTAATGATCCGGATACATTGGCGCTCGTATTCCCGCTGAACCGGCGCAACATAGTAATTACGACTTATTTCTCGTTGCTAGCGCCATGTCTTTTTAATCCTGCTATCGCGAGCTTGACAGCGCGCGATTCTGCACCAGCGACATCACGTTCGATCACCGCCGCGCTGTTCGTTCGTTGCACTGAAAAAAAGATTCAGAGAAAAGAAAGGGAAAGAAATTAGTAGAAAAGTGGTAGAAAATAAGACAGTGGTAGGAAGATAATACGAACCTAGGTAGCTTTCTTCGATCGAATTTATACGTTTCGGGGAATACAATTTGAAGCAAAAGCGGTGAGTAGCCGTCCCGATAGGTGGGTCCAATATGGATTATCGAAAATTCATAAGGACACTTTGTATTCTGGAGTCCGCAGGATGCGAGAATACGCGTAGCAACTGTATCCGCCAGCGAGAAATATACCGCTGATAATAGAGGATATCCCGGCAATCGTGGTACAAAAATGTAGAAAATATTTTTTTGTAGTTTGAACGTTTGTCAAGCACGCTTGAACTTGACTAATTCCGCACTGAACAAGAACGAATAATTGACAGAAAGTTATTTTACGGCTCGAAATATAAAAAAAAGCGACAGATGGAAAATTTGGAATAACATTCGTTCGCAAGACGCTTCTGACGCTTGCCGACCAAATTAAATTCAAAAATTGATCAAACACGCGTATACCATACCAATTCGTAATTAAACGTGCTCGATATCAATATCTTTTTTTAAAACGTATCCTTCTATGTAGCATTTATGCTCGCACCTAGAATAATCTCCTGTGCCGATTATTTACTCGTACAAATTTTCAACTCCGATTCTATTAAAAACGAAACGCTGAAAGCCTCTTCTCGACTGCGCCACGATTGCCAGGACAGAATATAAAACGTAGCTCCTTTGTAAAACGTAGTTTCTGTCGCGAGTTCCGACTATACATAGCGTTTAAAAAAGAATATCTGCTTCTTGGAACAGCGAATAGTCAGCGAGGCATTGGAATCTATCGCGTAGATTTTATTCGACTCGGTGGGGACGCGTCAAGCTTGTGCGGAGGAAAAACTAGAATCGCGATGCGGTCCCGAAGTGGAAAGGTAGCTGTTCAGATTTTGGTTTAATGGAAATTTAAGATGGTCCTGGGTGGTTTTTCTCTGGCGCGCTAGTTCCAATCTCGATTGGCTGCATAGTCGGCCGGTGCGCCAGATCAACAGATATATGGCCTATAGGAAAGTTGTATTCGCGGATGAACAAGCGAACGGACAAACGAACGGGCAAATGCACGCGCGTGTACGTATCGGGGGATTTTCAGCTGCAAAATTTATAGCACCTACCTACTCCAGAGGGTACGGGCCAGCCTGCACGATGGGGTGGAGGATATAGATTACGTACGGCTCAACTATGGAGCAGTATTTTCCTCTGGCTCACGCCCGAGCGAACGCACGCTGCGACGCAACGAGACTGCCAGCAAAGAAAGAGAAAAAGCCAAAGAAGAGACTTTGTATTCCCTGTAGCGACACTTATCTCCTTACGTACTCGCATTTTCCACGACTCCAGCCCCCCTGCCACCTTCCTTTGCTCCTGCTCCCTTTTACTCTTTTCCCTTGCCTATCGGCTCGCCAATGGCGTAGCAACGTCTTCGCGATACCGATATCGTCTGTTCAACTTCGGCTCCTTCGTATAGCCATCTATCTCGCGCCACCTTTTACCAAGATGAAGACCGAAGAAATAAGAATCAGCCGTCTTAACGCACTCTACAAGAATCTAGTCGAAATTTGCGACCGCTTGTTTCGTGATATCGAGTCACGCTGGTGATACGCATTGTAGTTCCTATGAAGATGGCAGACCGTATCTCTAACAAAGGTTAGCTTCACTTAATAGTGAACTACAGTTAGTGTCAACTACCGCGTTTTTCTACAATTAGACAGTTTCTTGATATCGAGAAAATATGGAGGAATCGAGCGCAACTTCTCGCAAACGCGAGGACCGATAATTAAAAATTCCGTATAATTTGTCCACATTTTGCATCCCATGTCCAACAGCGAACAACTAAGGTTGGTTCAAGTAGCCTCGAAGCATTAATCACTGTTCAAAGAAGAACATATTATCAACGACTTGTCAAGATTATCCACGTCGCTGCTCCATCCAACTTTGCAGCAGATCCTTCTCTCGGAACGTGTTTGCTTATGCGAGTCTTCCCTCCCTCCATTCGTCTCGTGGACTAGACGTCGGCTCGTCGCATCTCTTCTTCGGGTCCGGCACATTTCGCAGTCGACGATGAAGACGAGGACCATGACGCGAAGAAACCAAGAATACCGAGGACGAGGGTGGAACGAAGGAAGAGGAAGCGAAACTACTGGCGGAGAAAGTTTTTCCGTAGTCGCGACGGAAATCCGTAGGAAAATATTTTTCCACGCGCCTCGTTGACAGTTGTCACGAGAAACTAGCGCGAGGATGCAAAAGTAAGAAGGAGAAAGAAAGGGAAAAAGAAGAGAAACAAAGTGACCTGACTTTTAGCCTGTTCTCGTGAAACTCGCAGCGTTTCTTCGTTTCATAGCTATTTCACGATACGCGTCGCATTGAGGTTGCGATCGTTGCATACAAAGTGTTATCGGAAACGAATTTCTCCTTAAAAAGTCCGCTATAACCGCCTCCATCCACCTCTCTTTTTTCTTTCTCTTTTTTCAACTCTTCGAATTGGTTACGTGGAATGGGTAGCTGGGACGTCCCAGAGACTACGACACGTGGAAGAACAGTGGCAAAAAACACAGATAAATTGCTCGGTTTTACGTGGAAAAACCGTGGCAGATTGAAAGAATCTCGTCGCGTCCAACTACCGTTTGCAATTAGCAGGCGTTTCCAGCTTTGATTTCTCCACTGCCTATAACGTGATCGAGCTGCCTCTTCGCTTATATCGGTAAACATTTCCGCGACTGTTTGCAAGCGCACCGCTGATTATCCCCCCGAATTGTACTCGCGAAACCCGTTGTCCGAATAGTTATATTTCCAGGCCATAATCTACCGCCAAGACCGCAAGGGTAATAAAACGCAACCCGTTTGCCGACTATGGAAATTTACCAATGTCCGATTACGTGCCGAGTGCACGCGGGAATTCCCCTACCATCTACTGGCAATGTTAATACGCGCGAGCTACTCGACGATGCGTCGAGGATTCCTCCACGCCGCGCCGTTTAGCCCTTTCGTTACGGATGTCTGCCGCAAACAAAGATCATACTACGCGGTAGAACTTTGTTCGTACAGTGGCTCGAGAAAACATTTCCGCGCTCATCGTAGAAAAGTTTCGTGCATAGAGACACAGTAATATTACTTATGTGTATTACGAAAAACATTTTGAAGGGATTCTTTCAAAGGGCAGCAAGCGTCGCTTCCGATCATGTTATTCGTTTAACCGATTCATTGTTACGCTGTTGGCGCAAATGGATCAAAGCGACCGAACGCTTGTGAGCGACGATGTACACGTTCAAATGACATTTCGATGCTTCGAAGCTGCTGATTGCTAGCAGATACCACGAGATCGCTTCGCCTCGCACGATGTCGTATCGTCATTCGTACAAGAGTTAAATTACCATGACGAGCCGGACTCGTGATTTGAGGAGAAGGAGTTAACTCGCGACTTCTTCGCGTTTAGCGCGTGTCGTCGATCCAGATATAAAATCACGGTGCCGGATCGCACGGGGAACAACAACGTCGTTAATCACCAGATCGGGAAATAAAATCATTCGGATATTCGGAATCGATCAAGCACGCGTCGTATTTCACTATCATATGTAGATCGTCACGCGTGACGCGCGTAACTGTCCTGTTCGCGAAAAGTTTGATTTATTTTAACAAAACGAAATTCCAATGGAATTTGTACCGGTGCGCTGGGCCGACCGTTAACCGCAACGTGGATACGAATCAATTGAAAATGAAAAACGTTGTATTTTTGCGTCTCGTTGCTTTCCGAATGGCTATCCAGGTATCCACGTCGGGAGAAAATCTGTTTGAACGTGAATTGATTTCAGGAAATCGATCGTTGAATAAAGAATAGTAGAAAAGGGGTTAAAGATTGAAATTCTCAGCTTCGAGTTACGGAGTTGACCCTTTCTCTACGGACCAGTACGTTCGGATACCAGAAGGTACGTTCGTATGTATTACAATCGACGACGAGCGCCCTACACACACGATGCTTTTTCAAAATACTTTCTGTAAAATATAATAGCAGGCAGACTCTCTGCCGTACCGTTCGCGTGCATCCGAACGCTTTGTTCAATTTATAATAACTTTACGTACAATGCATATTTTAGCAAAGTGTACAAATTAACGATGAATCTTCTACCTAATTAGAGGCAACGGTTGCGCTACCTTTGATGCAATCTCCGAGCTATAAATTTATATTAACCATTAAAAATGTAGCGATAATGTATTTTACTATTCGGGTATTGCATAGCGGCACGTTCGAAACTCATCATCGATCGAGACGCCGTCCATCAGTGGTCGAATATCTCAAGGAATCGCGTTCTATCATCGATCCATCATCGATCGACGAGCTTTTATTGCTGTTCGACTTTATCGCGAGACCGGCACGTAAGTGTCGCAACGACGCGAATCTTTTTCCCTGACTGTCGTTTCTTTCCGCGACAACTCGTCGAACTTCTCTCGCTGTTGTTCCCACAAGGCACGGCCGTTTCGCAAAAAGAATGGACAGACTTTCTGTCTGTCATCTATTTCGCAAACGAGCCAGTTCGCGGGGGAATTTCTTGCGCGAAAACCACCGCGAACACCGTGTTCTCGCGAACGTCCAAAGAAACGATGTCATCGCACGCCACGTTCTAACGTACGTTATTTTCGTTGCGTTGGCGTCTCCTATGAAAAAAATTGCGAAACCAAGACGAGAGAGTTTCAGGGCCTGCGAAATATTCGAAGACACCAGTTCCCACGTAAACGTGCTTCGAGTCTGACCGCAATTCGCCGCTCGAGATTCGCTGTAAGCCTCGAAAGGTAAACCTAAATCGCGACGCCTCCAGGCAAAACCGTAAGGATCGCGTGGAACAACGAATGGTGGGCCGAAAAGAATAGATGGTATTTTCTACGATGGCGTTCTAGATATTCTTTGTGTCCCTCTATCATCGATGCCCATCCCTCTTCCACCCTCCTTCATATATCTTTTCCGATTCGTTCAACATTCTGCAGACAAAAAGATTACATTCGCGTCGGCCTTCGGCGACGATCGGGTTCGTCTCGACCGCCACGACCCTTCGGTGACGTTTCTAACTTTCCCAGTTGTCTCTTTCTCGCGCGGAGAAAAGTTAAGCATTAAAGGTAAGTTCGATGAAAACTGGCGACTCGAAGGAAAAGAAAGACGAGGGGCAGAAAAACGTCGCTGTCGTTTCCACCTAGGAGGAAAATGCATCCGATTCGCTAAGGCGGACTAAATTGCTGGAACGCGAGCTAAGGGACCATAATTTCCTTCGCTGCAGCCGGTTTTTCGTCTTTCAGCTCGTTCTCCGGTTAGTCGGACGATCCTCCTCTCCATTCGGTCTCCGTGTGTCTCGACGATGCAGTCACTATGCGTGCGAAGAATAAATACGTTTTTTTAAGACGACTGTCCTGCTTACGGTCGGTGGTCGATGGCAAGCGTAGTTTGCCAAGCCCTCGAGAAATACCGGGTCGCAATTTCGCGTAACGAAAAACAAATAGCGACCATCCATCGAGCCCGCCGACACTGGAAGGCGCATAGGAGAAGAACACGCGAGGTAAAAAGGCAAGACGAACGAACGAAAAGATAAAAGATACGAAGAGATGAGAAAAGGGGAAAAGAGAAGAAAGAAACGAGGGAGGAGGAGATGGGGAGGGGATCGCGGCAGTAGTCTATCCATGGCGATTCGAAAGGAATTTTTCTACGCGTGAGACGCGATGCACGCGCAACATTTTAATTCCTCGTAGCCTCGTAGATATACCGATACGTTGGTACCGATTTGTAAATTTGTAGTTTGGTCGAAAGTTGAAATTCCGAACGCGAGGAAAATTGGCGAACGTTCGCCTGCCGGCAAGACGAACGAGAGGTTGTTTAATTTCGAAGAAAATGCATTACACGAACAACGCGGGGCGAGAGAATAGAAAAGCGTGCGTTTAAATTTTGACGGGATCCGAAGCCGGTCCGTGCGGCTTCGACAGTTAATATTTGAACGGGATCTAACGCCATAGATGTCGGACGAAACCATGGCGTTCATAGAAGCGCGAGCGAAAAAAGTGGCGCGCGCGAGCATTACGATTTTAAAATTCGAGAGAAAAACCGATTGTTTCTCGAACGAGCGTGAGTCAACTACCCGGGAGTTGCTTCCAAGAGAAAGACGATTTTCAAATATTTACGGGAACGTTCCGTAAACCAAACGAAACGGTACCAAACCAAACCCCGGAATATCACGTTCTCTTCCAAAACGTTTTCCTTCCTAGAAACGCTATCGCTGCAGCAGCGATGCGAAACATTGCCAGTCGTCGAATCTCGATGTATCGCGTTGTATCGACCGCGCCGGTTCAGCCGATCGATGACTGCGTCGAATTTCAAAACGTTCCGAAATATAATCATCGAGCATCGCGTTCGATGATCTCGGAGAGGAAGCGAGAAGACAAAGATAGTCACGACGTTTTTGGACATAGCTGTTCGATCGGGAAAACTAGTCGATCCAACGAGTTCGTTGAAATTTCGAAAATCGTCCTCATCTCGAACGATATTTAATACAGAAATTACTTAAATGGGGGAAAAAGCGTACAGTTTTTGCCGATCTTAAGGAACCATCTTTCCTTTACCGTGTTTCTTCTTCGCGTAAAAGCTGATATTTACAGCGAATTATTTTATACGTCACGGATTACGTGCAATAAGGTGTCTACGTAAGTTTTACGATAAATGGATTACAGGATCGATCGAGCGTGCGAGGCTGTACAAGTACATCTACCAACTGATCGTCCTTGGAGATACGCGCCGGGAAGTACAGTTACCGATAAACCGTAGAGGAAAGGGGTTGGGAAACGAAGGGCGAGAAGAAGCAGAGAAGCGGTGGGTCGGCGTTGTCGGTCGCGCTTGTTCGCATTCTCGTGGCGAAAGAATTTCAATGGAGAAAGGATACGCAGCACGACGTGAAACGCGGCAAAATCGTTGAAAATCCTGCTCGGAGAAGCGTCGAGTGCCCTGGCAGATTGCCATTGTCGCCGGTACAATTCAATCGCAAAGTTAGCTAGCTCCCTGTAGAAATCACATAATGTGCGGTTACCCAACCACTCCTCCGTTCGTCCCTCTGCGCCGTCGTACGCCCATGGCTTTCACCCTATTCCGTTTCTCTCGCGCTCTCCTGCTTTCTCCTGCTTGCCCCTCCCTTCTTCCACCGTCATTCTATCTGTCTCCGTCCCTCTTAATAACTCCCACCCTGCCTCTTTCGCAACAGTCGTCCCATGGGAGCCAACAAATCAAAAACACCCCCAAAGAGCCACCCCGTAGGAAGTTGGCGGAGCCGCGACACCGACTCACGAATCACCGTCGGCGGCAAACTCGAGAAAGGAGCTAAATTAAAATGCATCGTGAGACGAGTAGTAGGAAATTACGTCAGTGTCTGTGGAAAAGAGCGCGAAATCAAGGCCACGAGAAGTCTGGAAGCAACGCCGGCATTGTCCGCCCTCTCGTTTCCACTGTCTCTTCCAGGCGATAAATTGAAACAAACGACAAGGCAAGGCAGACAAAACGATCTCGACTTTGCCGATAAATATCTTAATTACGAGCCGGCTCTTCAGGGCACGTCGAAATCTAGGAAAGTTGGCAGCGAGAAGTAGGTGCGCAAACTGCCATCCGAATCGTAAAGCCTCGTTTCGCCGGGACTCGCTCACGTTCGTGATCACGTATTTCCATACGCGTCGATCGCGAGGACGATGACGAAAGGATGTAGGAAAAGGACGAAGGCGTGCGGCATGGAAAACAATTCCGGATCGACGCTTCTATCCCGGCACTTTTCATCTACTACGTAATCGCGTGTCACGTAGGTAAGGGAAAACAAAAAGAGGAGAAAGGAGAGAGAAAGAGAGAGAGAGAGAGAGAGAAAAAAAAGGAAGGAGACGTAGCATCGTCCAATTAGAAGCGGCAAACGTTGGTAGGAAGAGAGGGTTGGGGCTGGGAGAGCGAGGAGCGAGCTTTGAGCCGTGTAGTTTGTAGGTCGTAGCGGTGAGTAGAGGTACGTACCGTTTGACTGAAGCAGGTGTTTAATTTAGCGGTACTTGGTAACACGCGTTGTAGGCCGTAAGCCTAAGGCAGATGGAGAGATGGTGGAGGGTCAGAGGTACGAGGTAGTGCTCGGAAAAGGTGAAGGGCGGACGAAGAGAGATACGGCGAAAACGGCATGCGGAAGGAGAAGGAGGTGGAGGGTAACGAAAGAGAGAGCCGGCAGAAGAGGAGAAAGAGCGAAGAGAAAGGAGGGGAAAGTGAGAGAGTGCTCTTGGCTTTAGCGTGCAGGGTCTGCCTACTCATGGTAATTAAATGCCAGGCAATTTACAGGGCATGCATTTGCCGAAGGCTGGGCCACGGTACCGTGCGAGTTGCTCCTTATGCTCGGTAAAGCCGCACGCTCGTTCGCTTATTCGCTCGTTCGCTCGCTCGTTCGCTCGTTCGCTCGTTCACTCGTTCGCTCGTTCGTTCGGTAACCTGGTTGCGCGCGTCCTCGTGCTCAAACTCCACGGAAACGGCAACAGGAGAACCATGTGTTTCGCGAGCTTCGGTTACCCTGGTTGCTTCGACGAGCCTCGAGTGACCCGCCGGCTAGCCACCTTCCGCGTACACAACGCTTCACCCCAACCCCCGACTTATGTTCGCTGACTCTCCTCTCCTCTCCTCACCTCTCTACACATCCGCACATCCACCCATATATCCGTCCATCTATTCATCCATCCATCCTGTTGGAAGCCGGCTTGCCACCCACAAACTATCCGCTTGTTTCCTTACCGCGATTAATCCGGGCCAATTTACGTCGGCAAGTAGACCGATCGCCCGTACGAAATCGCATCGCAACGACTATCCTTTAGAATTTTTCAGCCCAGCGAATTTTCTCCGATCAGAAATTCTCGCCCGTTTTCGCGTCCACCAGAAACGATATATAGGAGTGGAAGAGGTACGCGTACGCCGGGCGTAGATCGAATAAATAACCGGATCGATAAAACGTTAATTTAACGGACACGAGGCGGGGCAAGGGAAGCGGACAAGAAAAGAGGCGGCGTTAAACCGTTTTAATCGGAAGGAGATGCTCATAGTTTTCAGTCGGGTCTGGCGTTCGTAACTTTCCCTATCTCGGTAAGCTTTTATCGCGAGCACGACGCGCCACGACGGAGTTTTTGCTACTCCCTCCTTGTCACTTGTTGATGTCGTGGAGTCGAGGGGTTCCGGTAGAGACCGGAACACGGTCGGCGGTTACCACCCTCACGGTCGAGCATCGAGCATCGAGCAGCGTGTTGCAACACCTCGTCGTCTCCTGCGGGATAAGGAGAAAATTTTAGTTCGACGGACGCTTCTTGCTGCGAGGTAGAGCCAACTTTCGATCTGTGCGAAGCGTTCTCGACAAAGTTTACTCTTTCGGACTTTTTATATCGAGTCTCCATCGGATAACTTCTGGAATCGCGTCTTCCGCGCGTCACCCCCTTAACCTCGGTACGCTTCTCGGGCAAATCCATATTTTAAAATTCGTTCGACGATTTCTTCTTTCCCCTATTCGAGGCCGGAAAAATCGAGGCACCGATTAAAAAGAAGCAATTTCCGTTGTGAAGCAACCGGCTCGAGCATCTTCGACGAATGTATCGCCGGAGAGGTTCGGTCGTTAAAATAACTCGGCGGTTATCGATTCTTCGTAGATTTCGAAGCCGAGAAGAAAGCTGGATCGACGCGACGCGATGATTATAGCTGCGACGAGCGAGAGCTGTTCCGCATATTTTCTCGCTTCTCTTTGGCTCTCCAGCGGAGTCTCCGACGAATGCTTCTTCCCGATATCAACCGGATATTCCCCGTTATTCATTTTTCGAGAAAATGCACGATCCTTGTTAGCATGCAACGTTGTACGCACGCGGTTAGACAGAAATTCGGTTCTAGTCGAAAGGAATCGAACGGTCCGGGCGTGGTGGAACAGGGAGAAACGTCGTTCGAAAGAAAGAGAAAGGAGGAAAAGGAAGAGGAAGTGGAGAGAAGCCGCTGGTTCGAGTTGCGGGGCCACGTCGTTCGTTGTCATCGTTCGACGTCATTACCGGAGCTCGTCGAGGCGGATATTCCGTATCTCCGAAGTAACGCGTAACAACGTCACTGTTTACCGTCTTTCGGCTGTACGCGCTGTTATCCGAGTATCTCGTTTCGCCAAGATCTCCGGGTTATCGATTCCGTTCAGTTGGCCGCGTTCGCAGACTTGAATTTTAATCGACGACGCGACGGAGATTATAACGCGCGTTGCACGATCCTGCCAAGCCGACAAATTAGAAAATTCCGGAAGCTCGTGTAAACCACGGGGGGGAAAAAAGACCGCCGCTTTTTCTCCCTGCCTCGATTATTTTTTGCCTTCATTTTTCGCCCAACGTCGTTAGCCTCGAAATAAACTCGTAACCAACGTGCGCGAAACCTCCACCAAAATCGCAACCGCGTTTCGCGCGGTGAATATTTTATGCCGTTGCATTTCGCCTGATAGAAACGCCACATCTCCCGGACTATCTTCCGTCGGACACGTCGCGCGTCGCCACGAAAAATCTAACAGACCGCGGTGCATCGAATTTCGAACATTTTTCCAGCTAGCGAGCTTTTTCGCGCGCCACCAAGGCAAGAGAGCAGAACTTTTACATAATGGTTAATACTCGGTCGCGTCCCACGCGGCTTTTATGGCCACGCAACGACTGTTTCACTGTCGGAAATACTCGTCGCCGCCTCGGTGCCTCGTCTTGCCACGATTTCCGCCTCCACGAAATAAAAAGCCCCGCCAGCTACGCGTAACCAACGCGTCAACCGATATCGCTGCGGCGGTTTTCTTTTTATTTCGTTTCGCTTAAATCACGCGACATGCAACGAAAGGGGACGCCTCCTGATTTCCGCCGCGAACCGATTTAACGGTTCGTTTTCAGACGACAGCCCACGGTCGACCGACGTTCTCGCTTCGTCAGCCTCGTCCTTTTTTAAATACACTCAACGTCGCTTCCGGCCAGCGAAGACCGTGCGCCCAAGGGCCGTCCCTCTGCGTTCCCCGACAGAAAAATTGCACCTCCATTTAAAAACTCTCCTGTCTACCAGAAAAGTTTCGGACAATACAGTTTCCTATCGCACTCCTTCCGCTGCCATCGAACGAAAATATCGCACAGCACGAACACGAGAGGAAATTTCTATGCGACAACGTTTCCCAACGTACACCTAAAAGTTAGATCATTTTTGTCAAATTATTCGTACGTATATTTAGTTAAACAAATCGATCTTAAGCGAAGATTATTGCAATACGTACCACGGTAAAACACTTTGGGCGAAGATTCTTCGTTTTTGCGTAATACGCGCGTTCCGTGGATCTTTGGAATTTTAAATTTCCCACAAATACAGAAAAATCCGTGGTACGCTGATCGACGAGCCTCCGCTGAATATATATAGAAAAGAAAAAAGAAAAGATAGAATTTTTTTTTCGAGACAAGAGTGAAAAAACTGACGGTACGATAAAATGCTTAAGAGGAGATAGCGACTTTAAGAGTTTCCGGTCACGTCCTACCAACGATTCAATTGACGCGCGACACGCTCAGACTACTCGAATCTTCGGTTTCTCATAGCCGAAGCTTTTAAGGAAAGCCGCGCGGAACCGATATACCCGCCGCTTTCGCCACAATTACTCTCGACATGTAGGTGTTATCGCGGCGGTGTAAAATCAGCCTCGAAATGCCTTCGAGTTTAATATATTTTACGGAATATGGTATAAAAAATTACAACGATTCGTTAGCGTATATTGCGGTTTCGTGTGACTGTAAAAGGATGGAGAGGGTGAGCGTACAAGTTCGAGCTTTCGTTGCACCTTATCGATTCTCCAGGCGCTGCGACTAACCTGCACCATGCATAGGTGTACGACTTAACCGAGCTCGATACCGACTCGTCCGTGTTGGCCGGAGAATCGCGTGGCCCCGTCACTCGACCCTCGACTCTGCGACTTTAAAAGTCGCACGAAACGCGTACGTTGTCTCGCGAGTGTACGAGCAGCCGTTGCATTGAACGAGAAACCATGGTTCTCGAGGATATTTCGCTACGCGAAACCGTAAGATCCGAAGCAGAAAGACGATAATGGAAAGGGAGGAAAACGCGTTACGGGAAGGGAGCGAGGAGAGGACGGCTCGATGCGACGTGATACGCGAAACGTCGTCGGGGTCGTCGTTCGTGAAGCAGGACTCGGCGAGAAGGAAGAAACGAAGGTTGTTACCGCGGCGGAAGAGACCTCGATCCATCACGTGGCAGAAAGGACGGAAATCGATCGATCTCGGGCGTCGGTAGAAACGCGACACGAAAGCCACGGTGGATCCGATTGTTGGAAGGTGAGAAGTGGCGCGGGTCTGGCGATCCGCACGCGACAGGTCGAGGTCGAGATGCGGAGTTTTCAAAGTTCCATAAATGGCGCGTACATCGTAATTTCCATCGGGCAAGTGCGGATAGAGGTGAGCGAGCAGGGGGCGAGCACACGATCGATGGGATCGCGTCTTCGCGTGTCTAACCGCAACTTTGCCCTCTGCCTACAAGGACGACCGCGTTTCCTCGCAGTCGACTAGCCGGTTTGCACGGCCGCGCGATCCTTCCTTCGGTTCGTTCTTGCGAAACTCGACGGACACCTCGACGAGACCGTTTCGAATTGCAACGAATTCGCCGACGAAAATATATCCGGCTACCAGGCAAAGGGCAATGGGAGGAGCACCGGTCGGAGAGAAGCGCGATTCCGTCTCGAAGCTCTCTCGTTATTGCTCTCAACCTATCGCGTACATGCAGGATCCTTTCGCGAGCGGTTGGTAATTTCCCGCGCGGCGAGTCGGCAATGATTAAGCTTTCGCTCTACGGTAATTACGCGAAGCACGGAAACACGGCGAGATGTATACAACAACGCGCATTCACCCGCGGCCACAATTCCCTCGCTCTTGCCCTCGCTCTCCTTCTCGTTTCTGTGCACTCGCACACGCGCTCCTCGCTCGCGTTTTCCATGCTCGTCGGCCCGAAGTTAATAATAATTGCGTACACAAAAAACTCTTGCAAACGCAACGACGAGAAACCGAGATGAACGGTACAACGAGAGAGAACCGCCAGAAGACCGAGGCGGAGTATAAATTCGAACCTCGGTGGAAAGTGAGGTGGACGCGTTACGAAGAAGACCAACGGTATAAATATTAAATTCGTTGAAAAACGAGGCTCATTTGCCCACCGAACGCGCGAAATTCCGCAAATTGTATGATTTTTCTTTCCCCTTCCGCCTCCCCCCCCCCCTCTCTCTCTCTCTCTCTTACTCTTTCCCAAATTTTCCCCGGATACTACCGCGCGTTTTGTCCTAAATATCTCGTTACAAGGTCTAAATGAAAGTAGAAACACCCACATAGACGTACGAAAGGGGAAGAGAGTGTATTAGAAAATTGGCGTTTAAAAAGAGAAGAAAGGACTAGCCGGGAGATGGAAGGAAAAGAGAATGGGCCAGTGGGAAGAACAGAGTGATAAGAAATGAACTTTCGCGGTAACATCCTTGTGTTGCCGGCTTAGCACGACGGTATACCGTTGCCGACCTAAGGCGAAAACATCGTGGCCATTTTCTTCTCACCTGTTCGCGTAGATTGCGGTCTTACGAAATTACGCGAAACAACTTCGCGACCAAAGACGCCGGTCTAACGGACGTCGGACGAACAGAACGACGGGCAAAAGAACGAAACGGTTTCGTTTCCGCCGATGGGAAAGAGGATCGACTGGAAAGCGGATCGCTCCGAGTGCGGCACTCGCCTGGTCGGCAACCGTTTCCACTCTCCAACCTCTCGATCGCGATTATCGAAGCGTGTACGGTCGCGGCTTTTAAAGTTCGACCGGGTGGTTTTAAAGTTTCCATCGCCAGCACAATACGGCGTTCGTATCCATTGGCGTGCCGTTGCCTATCCGTTATCCCAAATACGTACGTATCAATGTACACGGGTTTCTGTTCTCGGGTATGCGACGATGAAACCGAGGCACGTATACTCTTCAGCCGGATAGCTTTCGTTGCCTGACAACCTGATCTATCGCTATTTACATAATAGACCTAACGAGAGAAAAACGAAGTCTGGACCGGGAAAGTGAAGGGAACGCGGAAGAAAAGGTAAAAGCGTAGACGTCTAGCATGTCGTTGGATAACCCAACTATATGACACACCGGAGAAACTGCAAGTTATAAAACGTTAGTCTCGAGCTGCGATCTCCGGGGAATATCTTGCTCGAATAAAGTCTCAAAAAGGGAGGGATAAACGACGTCGGCTCTATTACCGAGGCAAACTCTTCGTAGGCGTCGTTCTCTTCGGTTGACGCACAGCGTCACCGCGTATCTTCAACGTTCCTGGATCGAGACGCTGCCGAACGGACGAATTAATCGACCACGTAACTCGATTAAATCATCGGCCTTCCCTCGTCGCCTACTAATGTCTATAGTTTAATTTTATCTTTCTTTCCTCGCGTACTTGTTAACTCTACTCCTCCGCGCTAGTCTGTGCGAAAATCACGCTGCGACGTTACGATATGGTTACGAACGCGACGAAATGTTGCTCTCTCGAAAATTAGAAATAACGTAAAAAGCGTATCTCACTTCTAAAGCTTTCAACGTGCGTTTATTCGGTTCGTTAAATTTCGACGATTAAGTCGTCGACCGTGCTTTTTCTATCCACGTCGCCACATAATCCAACTTTGCATAATGAAACGCGATGACTGCCGAAACGTTGATTGTATCGCGACTGGCTAGTTTCAAATGATCGAATCGCTGTTTGATAAATATCATTTAACAGGGCTATCCAACGGTCAGTTTGAGAAACCTGGAAAACTTGGTAAATCCGGAATTATCCGACGATTTTATGAAATCCACCGTTGCGTATGCAAACACCTAATAAACGTACGTAAGCGATCCGGTATCGATGAAAAATATGTACAAAAACGAAGCAAACACAGTGGAAAGTGAGAATCGCGCTATCATCGGGCAACGATCGATCGGAGAAACGGAAATTGGTTTACTACCCTTTGGAGGTAGTAGGATCGGCTACACAGGCAGGCTGCGTTCGCTCGTAACGCGAGATGACTCCCGTACGAAAGTTCATGGACAACGATGCAAATTGTAGCTAATATGGGATGCGTAGAGGGAAGTTGATGGGACGGCAAAACGAGACGCGAATCGTGTAAAGGACATCAGATAGCGGCGGATCGGGCTATCTGACGATCCGGCTTCCGCCATCGAATTGTACGCTTGGCAAATCAGGTGGTTCGCGGGTGCGCGACGCCACGTTACCCAGTAGGATAGCACCTAATGTAATCACGATAATGGCCATGCCGGGTCAACCAAGAGCTCTACGCCATCGCTCTCGGCATCCCAGACATTCCTGTATCATCGCGTGATCTGGACATGAAAGGGGAAGAGGAATGGGAATGGAGAGGCAGGAGAACGAAGAGGAGGTGGAGGACGCAAGAGGAAGAGAATGACGATAGAAGGGAAGGGAGACGATACTCCGGTGGAATGCCGGTTACGAACGGCCGCTAACGGCCTTCCGAACAATCGTCGTCCGCCGATGCATCATCGTTCATCGACAGGATTGCAGCTTCTCTTTCCATCGCTAAAAAATAATTTCCCCGTATCGGAACCACTAGCGATGGGATCAAGTTCAATGCGTACTTAGAAATCCAGGTCAAACGCAATAACCAAGCTTCGCTTCGCGGCGTTTCACCAGCGTTTCCAGCGTGTTGCTACTCGTAACGCGCGATGCTTCGCATCGTATTAACTCGTCCGAAAAGTTTCTTTCGTTATACGAGGAAATAATAGACGCGCGACGTTTCTTGTTTCGTGTTATTTTGTCGAATTACGTACGATCCATTTTGTTCTGTCGAGATAAACGTTTCACAGACTTGGTCTCGCGTTTCTACGAAGCTGCGCTGTTGTAAAAAACACGTTTGCGAAAGAAAGACACTTTTCTGACAATTTAATACTTGCCAAATATTCCATTGGAACTCGCAATTTTCCAAAATTTATCTTCCACTGCGTGTGCTTCCGCGTTGCAGCGAATCTAATTTATACCTGTGGAAGGCAGATGCGATCGATTATCAGCGTAGAATTGGATTATGCGTGAGGCATTTCGACGGCGATCGAGAAAAGTAATTTTAAGAGAACAGAGAATTTTCGTAAGATAAACGTCGAACCTACTCGATCGGATTAGGTTTGCTTGTTTTCTCGAGATACTCGCACGGCAGGCGAATGCTTCAACCTGCTTGCGACGTATTTGAGCCCATCGCTAACAACCGCGTCATTCCTTCGGATATCCAAACACGAAACACGGACGACCAAACGCATTACGTCATCCTGTGATCGCATTGGAAAGACGAGGCATTCTTTTCCCGTGGATTATCACCTATAGACATCGCAGCGTATCGTGCGTAACGATGCTCGTTAACGAATGGCCAACGTATCGCGCGACCCAGCAGACTCTGTTATCGTCCGAAAGCTCGGATCATCGATTCATCGTTGTCCCGTTCCAAGCGATCCAATCATCCCTTTTTTTTTCCTTTTTTTTTTTTTTTTTTTTTTGTTTGATGCTTCTGTGAACCAATTGTCGCGAAACTTTGGCGCCGCGACGATAAAACGGAAATTTGACTTCATGGTTTTTACGTCAGAACTCCGAGCATACCTTTTACTACGATGCCTTTTTACGATAGTAATCGTACGATGTTTCGTACAAGCGAGTAAAAAATTTGCCAGCTGTTGGGGAGCGTAAAGCCTGGCGAAATTTTACATCAACAAGTTCAAAAACATCGACTCTTTCCGACGACACGATCGACGTCGTTACGGTTGATCGAACGTCGATCGAGTCTTAACCATCCTAACTATCGTAATGGCCAAACTTTCCACTACGAAATACTACTGAGAAATACTACAAACTACGCAGGAACCCGTGATATATATAATTCGCGTGAACGACAGTCTCGTTCGCAAGTTTCGTCGTAGAACAGTAGCGACAAATACGGAAGAAAACGTATCTAGTGGGAAATTCGAGCGGAAAATATGTTCGCGTTGAAATAATCTTGAAACGCCGATACATACTTAGGAAGTTACAACTGCGTATACTTAGAGATTGAGTCGGTGGTCGCTGCGACCAACACGACAGAGGCAACCAAGCCAGAGAAGGCAGCAAGTGTGAGCAAAAGGAGAAACGAGCCCGTTAAACGAATTAACGTGCTCCGTGGTCCTCGAACAACTTCCATCCGACTGTGCGACCGACTTCGAGGACGGAACCAACCTATTCGTTTCATCCAGCCAAACTTTTCCCTTTAACGTCGCGGTTTTTGCCCTCCTCTTTGATCTTCCCGCTGCACAGATTTCCACGATTCGTTCTATCTCCTTGGAATCGCGTAGGGAAACGCGGCGAAAGCGTGAGCCCGTGCCGCGCCGACTCTATCAGCGCTGCATAATCCGCTCTTACGCGCGTCGCTTTTACGCATCGTTCGACGAATAGTTTTTTTATCCGCAGTCGGGAAGCTCGCGATCGTCTCTCGTCTCTTTTTTCTTCCTAATTCGAATTATCCGCGCTCGTCGTTCAACTTCCTCGGATAATTAACTCGCCGATGGTATAGGAATCTTTGCGAAGCAAAGTAGCGACGTACCACTACGAACAATGGAAACTGAAACTCGCGGTTTCGCTTGCGAGTCCTACCAGGCTCTATGAATCGGCGTGAAAAAGCAGCGTTCGATAGAACGGGGAGAGAAAAAAAAAAAAGAAAAAAGAAGCGAAGGAAAACGAAGTAAAGTGAGATACAGCGACGCGGATACACGGCGGATACAGACGAGCAGAAGAGTCATTTGCGAGTCACAGCCTACGAATGCGACAGACAATTCCACTCTCGTAGCGATCAGAAAATCGAGAGGCGCGAGAGCAACGTATATAAATCGGTACATATGCATATTTCGCCTTTGATGGTTAGATTTATTTGCATATTCGGGCAACTATCGAACGCTCCCTTCTCTAAATCGATATATTCAAACACGCATCTGACACGCCGTTGAATAACCAGAGGAAAATAACGGAGATCCAGGCCCGCAGAGTAATACGACAAAACATTGCAAGCTCTCTCTCTCTCGTTATGCCTGGTACGAATCGGTCGCGATTACGTATGGCGAAACGAAGGTTATCGGTTGGTGTTTCGCTGCCTTAATTGCGTGCAGCGTCAGCGGATAATTGATGAAGTAACGCGATTACCCGTATGGTCGGATAATTCTGTGGATTGTTAGGAAACCGACCATCGTGCAGCGTTGATAATCGATCGCGCGTACAATCTGTTCGTTCTATCGCGCGTGGCAGCGACAGAATAACGAAGCTATTTGTTAAGCTATCGAAATTGTTCCCTTGTCCCTTCGTAACCACGTTTGCGGCACTCGCTCGCTCAGTTTCCCGACGAATCCCGCCCCCCCTCCCTACCTGCTCGGAGAAAGAACCGTGAAATTACAAAAGTAACAGGAAAATACCTTCTCTCGGCCCTTTCTTCTCTATTCTTCCTTTTCAACACTCTCGAGCCTTTTCGCTCGAGTTTTCCGCTGTTAGCAAACCTCGTGACAAAGAGAACGGATCCAAGGGACAAAGGGATTCTGTTCGAGACGAATTAACCTCCATCTTTTTTTCAATAAACTGACAACTCTGTTAGCCCGGCGTGTGATAATCCACCTCTGAAAACGAATTAACGTGGGCAACGTGTTTTAAATCAGATGAAAAACAATTTTTCCAGTCCTTTTCGCCGTTAATTTTTCACCGGAGTATAAAAATCGTTACGTACCGCGAAAGATTTAGTTCCGGTCGATCTTTCGATATACGATTCTCGAACGTAACGGATAGCGTCACCTTCCGACCAGGAGGCAAACGTGAAACTATTTTCGATGAAAATCGTCGACTCGACGGTCGGTTCGCGCGTGTAAGAAACGGCAGAGAAATGGGAAAGTACCAAAAAAATCATTAATCTGTGGTTTCAGAAATTATTTGCCCTGGATTTATAGCTCGCTAGAGTAAATCACAGAGGACGTGAGAAACTCGTGATTTTTTAAAGTCGGTATTATAGGACATAGCCATGCTTCCTCGGATAAGGTAGATTTCGCTTTCACCCATCTAAGATTAGACGAAAATCATATCATGGCGAGAAAACCAGCAACTATTTCATATATTTAACTATACTTAATCATTTAATGATATTTGAAAAAAATAAAAAAAAAAATTTTTTTAAACTAACTCAAAAAGAAATGATAAATATATTAAGTTTTTCGACGAAGAATACCGAGGATAAAAGTGCACAGAGAGGACCGAGGGAAGTGCGAAGGAATGCGGTCCAGGAAATCGGCATCGTCTATTCGGTGACATTAAAAAAACGATATTTGAAACTGTACGACGCTACTTTAATCGATACTTGACTCTAAATCTCCTTTTCACAATTCGACAAACTCCTGCGCAATCTCTGCGAAATTACGTCGTCCAAAAACGTTCGCTAATCGTCTTGATACCGTTGATATAACTTTCTCAAGACCGGTTCGGGAATCCGTTTTTCGGCGAGATTTTTCGTCCCAGGGAGTTCGGAAGGTATTTGAGTCTTTTCCACCAAGTTTTGTCCGGCCGATGAAAAAGGGCGATCAACCAGTTTCGACAAGGGTATTGCTTTTTCGTCCAGATTTTCAGAGCCTGGCAACGGCAAGGAGGAGACCATTTCCGTATCCTCCGTGACGCTTCGAGGGGCGTAAAAAATTCCAGGCGTTCCAGACGCTTCGGGCACTGCCAGGCTGGGAGCCGCCAAAGTTCCAACCACTCCGATAAACAACGCAATAATCTGCAACGATTCGAAAATGCCGAGTTCCTTTTTCGCATTGATCACAAAACGCGCGACGAAAGCGCGCAAACGCGCGTCGACCATGGAAATCAACGTTCGCGTGTCGCGTCTATAAATTTGAATAACAAAGGCTCGTTCGGATCGGACAAGTTGATTACATTCAAATGACTCGAAGAAAGTAACACCCGGAAAGCAACGAGAACGAACGTAGAAACGTAAAAGGATACTTGAAGTTGAAAATAACAGGCTCGCATAGATCAAGATATTTTTGAAGTTTCACGCTTAAATCCAAACTTGGCTCGACTAATCGGAACGAGAGCTAATAAATCGTGCGATATGTGCACAAAATACGTAAAGATATAATCTTCGAAATAACGATCTAGTATTTTCGAATTCTACTCGTCAAAGATTGGCACGCGTTACAAAGAAAAGTAGCGAGGTGAAAAAATAAACGACCGAGAAAAAGTAATCGCGAAACGAAACTTCAAATAAACGAACGTGACAACTAAGACCGAGTACAATATTGATCGAAAAGTTGAAAATGTTCCTTGCTCTGGATCGTGTCGATGTCTTACCTCGATCATGTTCGCTCGAACAACCGCGTTCAACTGTTTCCAGATCCGACACACACCGATCACGGCACTTTTACACATATACGTAGGATATACGTGGCGACACTGGTCCCACAACATGAATCGACGTTTTATTACGACGAGTCAAGCGACCACGACAGTCGCGCCCGGGGCAATGTCTTCGTCGAATTGTCTTTTTTCTCGATCGCATCTCTCTCTCTCTCTCTCTCTCTCTCGATATCCTGAGAACCTATTTACCTGTTTCCTTGCGCGCTTCGATATCCGTGAGACGCGTCGATCGCTCGACAAAACGCAGATCCGCGTTGGGAAGAGGTCGGCGTGTAAAATCGAAACGACGAGAAGAGGAAAAGCGAGCGCAGAAAATTGCGATCGCGTGTAATAGCGATTTATGTTCCTCCAATCTGGATTCTATATAGAGCTTTCGCCGCTTCTTCGATATCGATATATATCGGCTACATAAATAAACTATTGAACTAATAAGTTCGAATGCGTGATATTTGCATCGATTCGCACGTACGGGACGAAGTGTGTAAAATATTTGATCAATTTGTACGTAAATATTATTTCAACGAGTGGAAATAAATGATTGGCGAGCAGCGGCGGGCTTCGCGATTACGTCTATTTATCTAGAACCGTGCAAGTAAATTAAGAAACAGAAGTTCGCGGTATTCTTTGAAATTTTGTAACAACGTGGAACGAGTCTTCTGCATATTTCAGTCCCCTTCTTTTCTCCTTCTCAGTTCCTACGCGCAGACGAATAATAATCGAGTTCACTCCTACGCCGTGCTCATTTCGTAAAGCGTCTCTTTCCACCTTTTAAGGTACAACGACGTTCACGGCGGACAGAACCGATATCACCGCATATCGTAAAGTGTCATAGGCGTAACGTATGGTCATTGGAAAAGTGACGTCATTTTATCCCTCTTCCAAGCGATTACCCGCTATTATAAGCGAGATTTAGTCCCCCGTTGGCGTAAACTCGAACAACTTACAGGGAAGAAGTGACGTCACCTCGTCCATGTACCTTGACATTTCTCGCCATCGTATCCAACTTTCCTTTCAGTCGTTGTCCAACGACGACGTTCGTGTCGGCATTTACGCGCTTCCGTCGACGAGGAAATTGGAAAATTTGATCGACGTCTCTCACGCTTTTCAGATATCGCTAAAAATAAACTCCTCTACCGTGTACGCGTCTCCTATCTATCCGACGCCCGCAACACAATTACAAGCGGCGCTGGCCAAAGTATTTAAACACTTACATAAAGCGAAAGAAGAAAAATACCATGATTTAAAAACAGATGGTTCTCGCTAGTGACGTAACTATTTCAATTCCTTGAAATTTCGCTAAATCAAGGATCAACGACGAAAGAAACGTGAGACAATTTGTCGGTTGGCTTTCGTAACCGTAACATTAAAAAAAAAAAAAAAAGCAGCGTTCGACGATATAAATTAACTGGAAAGACGGCATCGTAAATGAAATTTTGCGTTGATACAATGTTCACCCTTAACGAGATAACTCGTTGTACGCTTCAAACGGCCAACCGATCCATCGATTTGAATTGTACAGTCGTATCAACGTCTCATAATAGTCGTTAATACGACAAACAAATCGGGGCGCAAGTAACGTCCTTTCGTGATAATCGGTGTGCCAGACGATCGACGCTCGAATCAGTAACGATCGAATTTTCGTTGGTATTAACAGCACGCGACTCGGTTTTCACGATTCTTAAATTAGTCGTTGTTCGACGTGGATTTTCGCGTTCGCGCACGCTGCCCCCGGCGGCTTGCATCGGTTCGTTTTCATCTCGAAACAGAGAAAACCGAAAATACACGGTTTGACGTAGAACGGGCGTTACGAGTAAGCAAACGAGCAAAATCTATCTTGTATTTGTTTCCTTTCGTCTCTACACTGCGAAACGGATACCTCGGCGGTTGACTTCGTTTAAGAACAACTTTGATTCCACTAATCTCAGCTTGTGGTCCAATTCCACGCGAATTCTTCGCAATTCCAGCGAAACGGCCCTTTCTTCCTCTTCGTATTCCCTTCTAGATGAGTCGCAGGAAGATTCTTGGAAGAGCTTCGCTTTCGTTTCCCGCGGTCGACGGTATTCTCGACGTGGATCAAATTCTGCAAACGGATCCGTGGAAACAGATCGACGATTTCGTGCAACAAAACTTTACGCAAAACATCTTGAACGAGTTTAACGAACGGCTGACGCTCGAACCGAAACTCACCCCCGTAGGTAAGCGAAAAATATCTCGTTTGTAGTTGCACGAAAGGCGCGTTTTATTCCCCGTTTTAACAACAGATAATACGACCCCGGGGAAGAGACGAGCGACGTCGTCCAAAAGATCGCCACGTAACCGTGGAGCGAGTCGAACGAACGAAGAAAAATCGCCCAAGAAGAAATTGAATGATCAGCCGGTAGGCGGTGGTGCAAAACTAAACGAGCGTAAAAAAGAAATTGCGAAGAAGAGTGGCAAGGCGGAAGTATCGACGAGCAAAGAGCAGAAGGTTAGCAAAAGCGAAGCTTTTTCTTTTCTTCGTGTCTCCGACTTGCCTTCTACTCGCGACAAAGGTATCCAAGGACGATATAGGCGATACTAAAGAATCGAAAACTTATTCGCAGCAGTTGAAAGATGTCCCAAAAGTAACCGTGGAGAAATCAAGAGCAACGATACCCGATAAAAGAAGCGGAAAGTGTAAAAACGAGGGAAAGGAGAGAATCGTCGACGATCCGTCTGGGGCGAAACGACAACGTAAGATGGAAAATACAGATTCGATGAACGATCAAATGGAAAATACGGCAAAAGACACGAGCACGAAATCCGCGAATCCGTCGAAGAGCACGGATTTAGAGTCACCGTTTGGAACAAGTACGCCGAAACGCGTCGAAGCTTCCGAACAGGATAATCTCACCGGCAAGGAAGCTACCGCTGCTACGGAGCGCAATATTTCGGCGTCTAATTCTTCCGTGAGGTGTAACGCTTCGACGAACAACTGCAGCGCGAGAGATGCTTGCGTGACAAAGGATTTAGACAGCAACAATAACGCCGCTACGGAGAAGGACGAGAGTAAGGAGAGAAAGGTAAGATGCAAGCATAAAAAGGCGGAGAAAGCAAAGAAAGAGAAGAAGCCTGGAAGTAACAAAACATCGGACATATCGATGAAGACAGCGTCGAGATGCAAGAAACACGATAAAGATACGGCAATGGCAGGTAAACCAGTGATCGTGTTTGTTTTCACATTCGATCGTGCAACTCTTTCGTTACGTCGTTTCTGAGTAATCGATTGTTTGCACGACAGAGACGAAGCAGATCGGAAAAGAGAAGCATTTACTGAAACAACGCCAAAGACGTTACAAAGGAAAGATACGACGGATCGAAAGGAAAGTGGATCGGGCCATGGAAACCTATATTCATCACGTCACACGTATAATTAAGAAAATGGGTTATTTACCAGGTATCCTGTTGCTTTTCGAAATCTTTACGAGCACAACGTATATATTATGTTTATCTACTTCGCGCGTTTTTTCTTCCAGATGACAGTTCGTGCTCCGAGATCGACGACAGTTATTCCGATTTCTCTGACGAATCGTCTTACTGTAGTTCCTATTGTTCCGATAGTTGCTGTTCCTATTGTTCCGATGGTTGCTATTCCGCTTGCGACTACTCGGAGTACTCTCTGTTTTCTTGTTCTCGTTCTTCTTCTTCCTCTTCCTCTTCCTCTTCTTCTTCCTCTCCATCCTCTTCTTCCGCGCGTGGACTCTTGTTGCGGTCGAAGGCGAAGTGAATACACTACGGATTAATGATTTGTCGAACTAAGTTTTTACAGATGAAATCTATGTTGATCGATCGTTAATTTTCTTGTAACGTCGTTTACCTTTAAATCCAATTTATCGAGTCAACACGAAATTATATGTATGTGAATGTTTGTACGAATCAGAGATATATAAATAAAGAATTTGCTACATATTCCCGAAAATGTCGAATTTTTTATTCGTTAACTGAACGATAGAACGGTTGTTGCTTTCGTAGGAACGATCGACGATAAATCCAGCATACCTTGCTACGATATATCTTTCATAGTATCGATTGCATCGCGTCGTGAATCTTGTCTCGGAATATAGAAGGCGAAGCAAATCATATTCGTAACAATGCAAATTTGCACGTACAATGGGCATAGCGTAGTTACGAGCTGCTCGATTATTACGAGCGTAGGAAAAAGAAATCTTCGTGGAAACGCACGCATCCTTCAACGAGGCGAGAATGACTCGACGATAGAGGTGTTACGGGTCTAACGAGTCGAAACGAAATAGCTACGCGATACGTCGTATTACCTATTTCTATCGTAACGGTTTTCTCTATTTATATCTTCGATATTACCGTCGTTGCACTGGTATGTACGATCCATCCCTATGGACATCGTATACTTGACATACATGTTAAAAATACTTTCTGGTTTAAATTAAATTCCACCTCAGGAGTATGCGTATTATTTGGCCATCGGTAGTACTATTATATTCGACCATCGTGCGTACGCGTGTCTCACGATCACAAAATCACACGAACACACGATGCTCGAACATCGTTTGCCGTTAAGCATACACATACCGTTATACCGATGCAACGGAGAACAACGAACCTGAGATCGCTACTTTTGCACGTGCTAAGACGAAAGAGCGGAACCACTCGAGATGTATCTGCCGGCGGAAAATCGTTAACATATAAATCTCTCGTCTCAAGAACGAAATTTATGATCTGAACGGCATTTCCGTTGGTTCGATAGCGGAAAAACACTGATACTCGATACGAGAAAACATCGAATAGACAGCAACGTTTTCATACTATCGATCAACATTTAGAAACCAAGGAAAACAGAATGCATTTTGCTCACGATGCAAATTCCGCGTTTAATCGTGCTCCGATCCATCGATTCTTTACGTTTCAAGCTTTGGCTTCGATCCGGACGATTTTTAGCGTTCGAGGAAAACGTTTACGTACGATGGAAACGAGACATCCGTTCCTTTGCATCTTCGTTCATGAGAAAATCGCTAAGATGATACGAAGTCGATTGAAACTGTAACGCGCAATTGAAATTAAAAATTAAATTTAAGACATTGATGCGTCTGATGATTTCAAAAACGGTGCAAGTTAGCCGAAACTGTGACATACGATCGAAAGGAAAAGTCACGCGTAACGATAACGATGCGAAACTAATATTTTCCAGAAACTTATTACATCCTCTAGAGATAGAAAATACGATTTAATCGGAAATAACTGAAGAAAAGAACGCGGGAAAATTAACATCTGACAAATAAATGTAATTGCATACAAGACAATTGGCCCTATTTAGAAAGCAATTGGAGAAAATGACAGTTTTTTTGCAAAGTAGAAACGCGCATCGTTTAATCGTCCATGTTTCATACCCTTACTCGATCTACGTCTGCGCGTGGCGGCCGGGTCTATAAAAGCGACGCAGGGCGTCGCGACGGCTCCAGACGCGACATACGCGCATAGCTGAAAATGTGACATCGAAGGACGTAGCGGTTTTCTTATCACCATCGTTGACAGTTTTTCCAATTTCTGTGAAAGATCGCCAAAACGTCGAAGGCTGTCGCGAGGATTTGCCAGACGCTTGCTTCTTGTGTATCGTTGGTATTTATCGTAATCGCGTATCGTGACGCACAGTGAAAATGTAACTGAAGGGGCACGCACAATCGTTTGTGACAAGTTCCAAGGTGAAAGCTTCTCAGTGAATTGGACGATTACGTTAAAATTAATTCGTCTTTCCGCAGACACGCCTTTTTCATCGCCCAAAGGATTACTACCAACGTGGTAAGTTGCATAGAAGGCCGTGACGCGATGAAATTAAATCGAAAGTAAAGTAAATCGAATCGAACACGTAGTTATCGATTTTAATGGGCATCGATGTCGACAGGAACGCGACGCAATGCGATTAACGTTAAGGATAACGTTAAGGAGATAAAAAGTATGGAGTATAATAGAGAAAGATGTAGCTCAACCGGCAGATACAAATATATCTTTTTCTCTCTCTTGCTCTCGTTCTTTCTCCCTCTCTCTCTCTCTCTCTCTCTCTCTTCTTCTCAGCCTTTTAATCGGTCTTTCTCTCAAAGTGTTCGTTAACCGTAAAGACACAAGCCAAAATATTACTTCACTAATCTCTCGCACGCGTTAAAATAGCCCCGGTAAACAGAAACGCTAAATATAACTCGTGTCCAAAAGTTTGTCAGAACAAACCGGTAAGAACCGGCGGTAGTTGTAAGAAAAAATAATCGCCTATGACTTCTACGAATCTACAAAGCGCGATTTGCGTAAAGATACGAGACACGTGTGCGCACGGGATGAAATCAAGAGAAGAATTATTTCGAGAAGAAACGACAGTAACGACGTTACGACCGGCGATAAAATCGAATCGCGTAACCAAAGAATTGTAAACGTCGATCGTTACTCTGCGAATGAATCAGCGTCTTAAAAAGTGACCAGCCATCGGTTACAAAGACGAGGCTGAATCGACTAATCAATTTTTCTACGTCGATACGATTTCCCGAAACCAGACGTTTCTCTTTTCTTCTATCTCGTATTCCACCTTAAATAGAAATCGAGACGATACGAACTATAACGAAACGGTTTGACGCGCGTTGCTGCAGCGAAATCCTTGCTATTGATCTAGGCAGCTCAAAAGGTCCTGGGTTCACCCGGCCAACCTCCGGCGTTCTCCCCTCGCCTCTCCAGCCCATATTTCGTCCTTCGCCTACACGAACCATCAGGACGATTTTTCCTCCTATTTTTCGGACGACTTTACAACGAAGAAATGCACATCGTTCTTGAACTTTAGGAAAACGATCCGACTGCTTCTCGCTCGTTTATTTTCGTATAAAGCGCGTAACAAAGCGTATAAGACGTACAAGACAAAAAGGTAATTAATAGAGGATCGTCCCGTTAATCGTTTAGATATAGAAAAAATGTAAAATTCGTGCAACTCGATCGTCTTGGCTAGCGTTTGGACGAGCAAGGGCAAGGGCGATTCTGGAATCGCAGCAGCGAGAGTGCGATGCCCTCTGTGACGGAAAGCCGACTAAGTGCTAAACGCGTTTCACGCTCGATCGGCCGTATCAGCGACACCACGACGGTTTGTCATTGTGTGCATCGATGACGCAAACGAAATGGAAAGACTTTTCATCGAACGTTCGAATTAGGAGGATTAGGGACGCGAGTGAAAGAACTTGTGGCAGGCCGATCGATTTTAACGCGTACGCGTGGTAACGATACGAGATGCAAGTTTCCTTAGAATTCTAATACGACCGGTCTGTCGGCCTGATTTCAGATGAAACTTCACGAGAAAAAGGAGTCCGGAATACACAGAGTGCAGGAGATTCCTTTGGAGGAGTTGGATCTGTCGAAGGAGTATGAAGTGGAGAAGACGCTCGGCGAGGGTAGTTTCGCCAAAGTTTTACTAGCGACTCATCGAGCTACGCGAACGAGAGTCGTGCTGAAAGCCGTCCACCAAGAACTAACTACGGAGAAGGACTTTTTCCGCGAGTTTCACTACTCGTACCATTTGAGCCCGCATCCGAATATACTGTGCTCGTACGCGGTCGCGTTCAAAGCGGAGAAGTGTTTCGTTTTCGCGCAAGAATACGCTCCTTACGGAGACCTAGCGGGCAACGTGAGAGCCGGAGGGTTGAGCGAGGAAGCGTGCAAAAGGATCGCCAGCCAGCTCTGCTCCGCTCTCGATTTCATTCACTCGAAGCAGCTCGCACACCGAGACATCAAACTGGAAAATGTACTGGTGTTCGCGCTCGACATGTCCAAGATCAAACTGTGCGATTTCGGGTGCACGAGGCGCGAAGGAACTCTCGTTAACAAGATCCGATGCACTTGGCTACCATTCCAACCACCCGAAATCTACGAAATAGTGAAAAACGAGAGGTACGCCTGCAAGAGGAGCGCCGATTGCTGGCAATTCGGCATCGTGCTGTTCGTCTGCCTAACTGGAAATCCACCGTGGCAGACCGCCGATCTGATTCAGGATCCAGAATATTCGGCCTTTCAAAGGTGGCTGAAGAGAAGAACCACCAAAGTTCCACCAACGTTCAGACGATTCACGCCCAGATTGCTGCGATACTTCAGGCGGACGTTCGAGCACAAACCTGAAAAAAGGCCGCACGTAACCGAGATCAACAAGTATCTGAAGGATTCCTGGTGCGTGAACAAAATCAGTCACAGCGCCACATCTACGTTGGTAGACGCCAGCGAAGGAATACCGAGGAGAGGCGACAGTCTACTTTACCTGGACACCGTCCTAGACGACCAACGAAACGTCGACGAGAACAAGAACAAGCTGAGGAAGCTTCTCAACAGTTACGGCCTCGAGACGACGATCGATCAGAAAGTCGTGACCAAGAGGATCTGGGAATGGGTGATGCAGTGCGATTCGAACATCGCGGAGCCGGCTTTCGTCGGTAGCCTCGGGACAGAAACCATGTGAGGGATGGTCAAAGCTTCTAGCGAACCTTGCCTTAGAAGCGATCGTCAGGAACGAAAGTACAGTTTCGGTGGCTTCGACGCTGTCCGCGACGAAGACACTTCGTCGTCCCTACAATGTGCCAAAGCAACGTTCGAAAGAGCGGCGACCAACTCGCCATCGATCTTCCATTAGGACGGTGCATCGTCGCTTCCGCACAGTGGCGTCGCGTCGAATTTCGACCGACGACCGATATGGACGCGAAAACGTGTGATAATCCTTCTATCATCTTCCTCCACTCGTTACACATTTCTTCCTTTGTTTCCTGCTCATCGTGCCCATTCGACTCATTCACGTAACGCCGTTCTTCTCATTTTCCTTCTTCTTTTCTCTTCCTTTCCTCGCTAGACTCCTCGCTACATCAATCTTCTCTACGAGCGGACCAATTATCGACAAATGTATGTGCGTATATACACAGACATGTATATATTATCACGTACGGGCATCTTTTCGTACACTTCCTGTCCCGTGAACGAATCTTCGACGACGAGAATTGCCTAAAAACTATAGGAAATAGCCGAGTGCGATGAACGCGAAATTACGGGCGATTCTCTTCCTTTCCAGTAAAGAATACGAAACGTATGTGATAAAACAAACTCGTTAAGACTGCGGCGAATGCGAGCGTAACTGCGATCGGTGTTTTCGGTGTCGACTATAGAGACAATAATGACTGCGGATTTCCTAGTAATTTATTACATTATGATAATTATACTATAGTTTAACGAACGGTAACCGATAGGGGTCACTGTACGAGGCCTTGCGTGAAATCGAACAATTCGTTCCATCGTGTAAACGTATGAAGATGCGAGAAAGAAACAGGCGAAGAACGTTCGAAACGCTCGAGACGAAGATGGAGCGAATTTGGAAGAACTCGAACAGAGATTAAGCGGTATTTAGTGTCGTTAAGCGATATAGCGTATGTATACACATAGCACGCATATATTCTTCTAGCAATTTATCGGTAGAAGGAGCGATTATATAGAAATGATCGATGGTACACAATTTGGTAGAGCTACATTACCACAAAACAGCAAGCTACACATACGTAACACGGTTCTTCCCCCGCGTGACGCGAAATTTGTATGTAATTAGCAAACTTGTAGAAACGTTACGAACGATAAACAAAACAGATAGAAGGGAAGAAGTATGCAGCAACAACGCGTTAGACCTCCGTTAACGCGAAGCAATGTTTTCTATATAAACGATATCGAAATAAATACATAAAAACATAAATAATTGCAATTATCTATGAAATAATCTACGTAACATAGTGTTCCCTCGAGTCGCTCTAGTCTCTTTCCCAACTACATTCAGGAAACGTCATTTATCGCAATTTTATCAGACCTGTAGCGAAACGAAAAGAAAGAAGAAAAAGTTATTCGAAGAACGTAACAAACGAACATTACTGAATGCAGTCTGTTTCCTTGGGCGGAGAAAAAAAGATTGTCGCATATTCCGCAAAGTTCTAACGAACGCAGCTGCTACCCGCGCGCGATACATTTTTCTTTCTCGTTGCCCTTCAATTCCCGCGTCTCAAGTAGAAAAGAGAGCAACTAAGAGGACCATCGAGGAATACTTGACTTTTGACCTTTTCCTTTTCCCGTATCCGTGACTGTCGCCACCGAACGTGCCACTTGTCCGATTTGACACACCCTTGACCTACGTGATACCTATTTTTTCCATTTGTCAAGTATTGTACTTATTTTCTATATGTATAACTAATCGTTTCGACGAGTAAACGCGTAAAACCGACGCTTTTCGCTAAGCGTATGGAGAAAAAAATAAAAAATATCGCCGTAAACAAAAAACATTCTTTCGCGAGATACAATCTGAAGATTTCGAGAGAAAGATGTGCGTGTAACGTACGTGGATTTCTTCAAACTTATCCACGGTAGAAACTAAAGTGGAATCGGAAAATTTATTACGCGATTCGAGAGAGAAGCGAACGATTCGCGGAATCGTTGGCTGTGATATTTCGGAAATTGTTCGCGCAAGCAGAACAAGCAACGTTCAAGTTAGAAAACCATACATTTCCTTGAATAACGATCCGTTCTTAACTATTGACGTAGACGCAGTCCAGGAAAAAGCAGATTAGCAAACGTCAAACTGCGCCAACGTGCATTCGGCTTTTATCGTATCTGGATACAATGGATATTTTGGGCCTACGCGTTGCTATTTCCGCGCGTCGCACGTTTATTCTGAATCGTTTGCTTTCCCAAGTTACATGCTTCTCTTACAACGTGCGAATGTATTTATCTCGTGTAGGAACATGTTTACCTACGTACGTCCAAAATTAACACGAGATAGCAAAAACGCGATTAGACAGCAGTATATTTGAATCTATGTTCGATTCAATTATATTTCTCATCGTCCTTCGATACAATTCGATATAGGTCTATCATATATAAATACCACGCTAATCGTTCTATTAGGACCATTACCAAATTTTCAATACTTCTCACCTTTCTATCTAGAGAGACGCGAGTAGCGTGATTCTTTTTCTTTCTGTTTTCTCGTCACGCGCTGCCTTTATGTCCTCGCTACTTTTACATAAACATACCGAATTTTCGTTTTCAAATCAGCTGTTTTTAAAGATGAGCATATAGCTGATTTGATCAGGCTCCAAACATTTTCAATGGTATTCAAATCGGCAGAATTATCTGGCCGTGGATACACGCGGATATTCTTCGACACGGTATGGTAATAAATTAAATTAATTAATTAATATATAATCATCTACGGCTATCTATAACTTCTTATAGCTGAACAAGTGAAATTTCTACATGTGGTCTTAATTCGATGACCAGAGGCTGTAACAATTGGAAGACGAGTATAGAATAACAAAAATAAATGTGAAAGAAGGAAGAGAAAATGAAACGATATATCGTAGAGGCGTAACGAAAGCACGCCGAGACCGTGAATTTCAAAGCAGAGTGGAAGGGAAAGAAAGTTGAGGCAACGGACGGCACGTCGCCGAGTATCTCGTCATCGATCCTCCGGTCCAACAGCCCGACGTCTATTTTCATATAGGCTAACCTATTTATATATACGGACAATGTTCCACTTTTATCGGCCGATGAGAGCAGCAAGTTACCGCGCGTCACGTCGCGTCAAGGCGCGACATATCAGCGTTGACCGCTGCTCAGAGCACCGTACTAATTTGCATCGCGTTATTCACGTGTTGAACGGTACCATGCACGTTCTATCTCACGAGTATGCATCTTCGCATACGTTATGTAGGTATACCTCCAACTGCTAACATGCCTCCAAGTTTTACGACCTCTTCTTCGATTTCTTTGACGTCAAAGGGGCACTCTCGAGACGATAACACGCGTCTTTCGTTAGGTATCAGCAAGAAGGGACTCGACAAATATAATACGACGAGACGAAAATTGTTCAAGTATCAGGGAGAAAAATAGTAAAAATGAAACAGATACTCACTAGATTATAAAGTATCATCGGACGAGAGCTGAATCAAGTTTTCCTAATTTTCTTGCCTCTTTGAAAATGTCTTCCACAACCTGTCAAATTCAACGACGAATGGCTTTACCAACGAATGCTGGTTAGTCACTACAATGTGGTCAAAGTTCCCAAAAAATGCAGACATGGTCCAGTTTGTGCTACCAGTGATTACTAAATCGTTGTCCACGATCATGAACTTATGATGCATCAGACCATCCTGACATATTAATCTAATCGCGATTCCTGAAACGCAAAATATTTCGGCGTTTGAAAAAAAGAATTAATTCAAATGCTGGTAGCCAATGATTAAATCCAACTGCAAGTATCGATGATATTTATCGCGTACCATTATTATAGAATAACGCCGTTTGTGCGGCATCGTTAGTGCCCATTTGCTGATCCATTATTATTCGAACAAGTACACCTCGTTTATGAGCGTTCACAATTGCATTTGACAACGAATGGCAAGTGAACATGTACATACAAACGTCCAAACTTTGTTTTGCATTATTCATATAGCTTTCTATATGTCTATAACATTATTTATCATTTGTTAAAAGCCATTTTTTAAAAGCATGATAGATCGCGCATTACCTCAAGTATCGAACCGGACAATTGTTTTTAGGACAGGTCATCTCGGTAGTGAAGTGTGTTCGACAAAGAGTAGATTCATTCGTAAAAAACATGACCTCTGAAATGTCATGTTTCGACTTAGGTATCTGTACTTCCAGCACTTTGCGCGTATTTATGTAATTACTCCACACGTTATGAACTCTTTTGTAGATATACCAAAGAACTTCCGACGCAAGAACTGCTCCCCCAACTAGCAGAATTTTATTGTTTTTCATTTCTACAACAAAACTTTATATTTTACATTTACAAATAAAAATATAACGTAATACCACGGAAATTTTATCGGCCTATCTATACACGTTCTCGCGGTAGTGATTTGTTTTACGCGCGCTTGTAAACCACGCCATGTTTTACAGCGCATGAGTCAGTAATGAAAAACCAATCAAAATATCATCGTTCAATAACGTAGCTGACAAACGGATAAATATTTATAAGATTTCTCCGAATTCACAAGTACCATTGGAGACAAGTAATACTTAAGGAAATATAGAATCTACACATTAAAATACTATAACCTAAATAATAAAACTTTAGTGTAAATCGAATAATGTTGCTAATCTCTCGATTGTGTTGTATAATCATAAATATGATGCAACACACCTGCACATGTACCTTTAAGATCTTTAGAGTGTCGTAATTTCTGTTTTATGGAAAAAGAAACAATCGAATCGGTAAATCGGTAACTTTGCCGCCAGTAATTGTAACAAACAAGCGTAACGTTCGTGAATTTAGCTTTCAGTACTGACAACTTTTACTCGCCCAGAATTCCTACATACATTGTGTTGAGATGTTGAGAATATTTCTTGCCCTGATTGAAACAACCAATTGAAACAGAATTGCTATTGTATTTAAATAGAAAGAAAATCGATGCAAAAGAAAATGATTAAGCGTTTACCTTTATTAAATCTCGTATAAAAAATGTTTCGGAGTATTATAGAAATCCAATAAAAAATTTGCTAGCTTTGTCCCATTTGTTTAGATATAAATTCTTTATCCCTATTCCAAAGAATGTTACATATAGTATTCAACTGATAAGAACAATCAAACACTTCAGATCTCATAGAAGGTTTATTAATATCAACTCTAATAACTTTTACTTTCCATTTGTCTTCAAATTCTTTTATACGTGTGTCTTCTATTGTAGAACTCGACCATGGTTTAAATCTACAAAATATCGAGATCCAATTAACTATTCTTACCAACAGATAACAAAGAAAAGAGAACTCAATTACGATAAATTACTTTGTCCCTATCACTATATTTGCTGGTTTTTCTTTTATAGCTGCCATAGTATTCATCAAATATGGAACGTCATTAAATCCTGTCGCATCATCGAAAGAAAATACAGAACATATAGCATCTACTTTGTCTTTACAAGCCTAGAAATTTAAAACAATGTCATTCTTCGTTATCCCATTTCGATATATCCTATCTTTATACTGTACGTACGGGTAATATGTGATTATATTTTTTAATGCTTGTTTCCGAGGTATCCCAGAACTGTAATTTAAACAACACAACTTTGTCCCATATCTTAACCGGCCAAAATACATTCGTCTTTTTTATCCCATTAGTTTCAGTATAATTACTGGATTCTAATACTCCAGCAAGACGAGCTACAACAGCAGTTTTCCCTACTCCAGATCTCCCAACCATAAAAATTTTATATGTAACTTCTTCGATTGAAGATGGTAGGGGAGGTCTTTCAAGAATACCTAAGGGATTTTACAAAGGAAAATAACCAACGAATGTATACAATGAAGAATCATTCATTTGACTAACGCTTTTTACCATAAAATCTCCTTTTCTTTGATGTGTTTACATAGAAATGATGCATTAGTGATTCTCCCTCGACAGAATGCAACCAATTCACATTTATTGCCGTCATTATATAGCTGTTAAAAATCAGAAGATATGGAAGCCTGATAAATTTTCGATAAACATAAGCAACTATAGCAAAGATGCTATATTCTCTATAAGATTAAGGTTACCGTGCGATGATTCTATCTTAAAAGTCGATCGCTGCTCGTAAATTATTGGAAAAAAAGAAAAAAAAAAGATAAAAGAATGGAACGGCGAAGATACACTTTCTTTCGTGCTGTAAATGCCTTTAACTTTAATTCTCAATGACTAGCGAGAATTTTTAAAAATATCACTTCTTTTCTATTCTTTTCACCTGGTTTCACCAACTCCAAAAAATGGTACATTTTACAAGTGTGACAACTATAACTCACAAATTTGTATGCAACAAGCGGACTCTACGAATCTCGTGTACATACGTAACTTCTCAACAAATCCGATAAAATCCCGCCTTCGGAGAACCAATAAGAATTACCACACTCTACCACCGCAATGGGAACAAATAATTCCATTAGCAGTGAAGTTGGCGTTAGTTCAAATAAATGCCACATTGACCAATAAAATCCATTTACAACACGTAACGCGTTGTTTGCAGATGTATCGCCATATTGTATATTTAACGCGGGTCACTGGCGCGTGTATGGCCTTTTCATAAGATTTTCTGCTGAATAAAAGTGCGTGCATTGACAAGAACCGTGAAATATAACACGCGATGGATCCGGAAAAGTTAAAAGTGGTCGAATTAAGGACAGAACTCTCAAAGCGTGGACTCGATACGAAAGGCGTCAAGTCAGTGCTTGTTGAGAGACTTCGTAAGGCGATAGAAGAGGAAAATGCAAACCGTAAGTCACTATATTTTTATTTTCTAATCTTACAATGCTCCAAATTTCCTTGAGTATGATATTCTTCGTCCGATGACCAAGGTATTCGTGTATTTCAATGTTGACAAACATTCAAACGAGCCAATAATAAGTCGTCTAACATGTATTATTAACTTTTTCCGTTAAATTATCTTAGAATGGAAAACGATAACCTGTTTATCGTTATTAAAAATGATCAATAATCGTAAAGAATTTGTTATCGGCATTTCCAATGTTGAGTAGGCGCGAACTATGCGCGCCTTTCTTCTGTTTACGTGTGAATTGTGCTCGCGACGCCACTACATCTCGTAGGTTTTAGAGTTAGCAAAATTTTATGCCGTTACTTTTTTTATTAATATCTACAATTAGAGTGTAAATACGCAGTACCCGTTATTTAAAGAAATATTTTAGTATAAATGTTGCATTTTTTTAAGAGTATTATATTTTTGAATATTCTCTATTCTTTTGCGAGTTAATGCAACGTAAATACTTTTAAATTATAGAAGTAAATCAAGGAAAAGCAAATATCAGTGCAGAAGACACACAAGATGATGCTGTTCAAGAAAAAAGTGATGAATCGACAAAAATACCACAGACACCAAAAAAGTCTAGTAGATTGTCAAAAACAGCATCTGTGATGACGCCAAAGGAAGATTCTACAAAAAAATCCTCTAGGAGGACTACTAGAATTCCATACTCTAGTAGGCGGAGGACATCTCCAAAGAAAGCAGATCAGAATGACATGTCTCGTGAACCATCTCCAACAATATCTGAATCTGCTATGCAAGAGGAAACTATGCCGGATGAAAGTGCTATGCAAGAAGAAATGTCTATGCAGGAAGAATCTGTACAAATAGAGGCTCCTGTCCAAGAAGAAAAGCCTTTATCACCTAAAAAGGATGAACAAGAAGAAACAAAAGATTTATTTTCAAGTATAGAAAATAAAGATGCTAATTCTGCAGAAGTTGTAAAAGAAGGTGATATAAAAGATGCAGATGTTATAGAAAGCAGCGAGAAAGAAAAAAACACAAGTATATCACAAGCGTCTCCCGTGAAATCACAAAATGTTGAGTATAGCGATGTTGATGTTCCAACATCAATGGAATCATTAGATAATAAAAATGAAACAGATCTAAAACAAGGACCAACAGTGATCAAATCAAACCTAGAAGCAGTAGAAAACACACATATAAAAGAAAGTGAGAATATTGTTTCAAAAGTACAAGAAAATGAGAAATCAACTATAATTTATGATGCATGCAATGATATAGATGATATAAAAAAAGAAGTTAATGAAATAAAGGATGAAAATATAGAATCTTTAGATAATGATCATGTTGTAGAATCTGTTAATGATACTAAAACTACTGACATTCCTGACCCAGAACAACAAATAAATGAGTTACTTGAAGAAGATCAAGACATAGATATCAATGAAAATGATGAATTAAAAGAGGAGAAGTTACTAGAAGATAAAGACATCTTATCTACTAGCGACAAAGAGATGGACAGTAGCATCGAGAAAAAGCAAGACGAAGAGGTATATTTTATACATTAATTTCTAATTATAATATGCATATTACTCATACTTTTATTTTAAATTTACTTTGATTTTTTTTTAGCAGCATTTAAAATCTCCCTTTCACATTTTTGCAACATTTATTGGCTTTATCTGCTATAAACTTTATCCGGTATAATCCGGTATCTCATTACAGTTTGCAGTTAAGAGCTTCTTAAAATATCGTAGACGTATAAATTTACGTTTATACTTTAATGTTTGAAAATTTTATGTGTTTGAAAATTAAATTTGGAATAGAAGAATAGAAAATGTTCGTTGATAATCGTTTGAAATCGCCAATGTTTTCAAAAAGTTATCACACATATATATATATATTTTATCACACATAAGTCTTACTGTACCTGCAAGAAATATTATTTTTAATCATTGATCAATCAATCTATTTCGATCATTGATTAATCAATCTATTTTCATTTATATGGAAAGGATATAGAAATGTCAGACGTTAGACATGAAGAAGATGCTGATGCAAATATCAAAGAAGAAGATACAAATGACATTGTTCTGGATAGGAAGCGGAAAAGATCTCCTAGCCCTATAGAAGATCGACACGAGTCGCCGGCTCCTGTTCTCATCGAGAATGAACCAGAAATCGACGATTCTGCTTTAATACTATCCTGGTGTATGTTGAAAACTAAATGAAAGTAACTGATTGAATCATATAAAACAAATATTTAATTATTATCAACAATTTTCAGATGACTCAGATTTAAATTTGGTTATTGATAAGGATGGATATTTTACTGCTACGCCTATGCACAACGACGGATTTTCACATATGTGGGCTGGAGCAAGAGCATCCTACGGTTTTCTTTGTGGAAAGGTTTACTATGAAACAAAAATAGTGGAACACTGTACTATTAATTCAGGAAACGAAGAGCATCCACATGTACTCAGAATTGGTTGGTCCACTCCTTATACTTCAATGCAACTTGGTGAAGAAAAATTTAGTTTTGGATATAGCAGCACTGGTAAAAAATTGGCGGATAATCAATACGAAGATTATGGGCTTGAATTTGGAAAGGACGACATAATCGGTTGTTATTTGGATGCAACATCCGAAAATGTTATTATGTCTTATACAGTCAATGGAAAAGATCAAGGCGTAGCATTTCGTATCTCAAAAGAAGAACTCAATGACAAACCATTGTTTCCGCATATTTTGAGTAAAAATTGTAGTTTCGCTTGCAATTTTGGCCAAGAAACACCATGGACAGAAGTAATTTTACAAGAGTACGTTTCAATCGGAAATGTAGAATCTCAATATAAAACTCCTGGTCCGCGCAGGCCAGAGAAGAAAGACGAATGTGAAGTAATAATGATGTGCGGATTACCTGCTTGCGGGAAATCTACCTGGGCAACACAATACGCGGCTGAACATCCTCAAAAGATGTACAATATCTTAGGACTCAGTAGTCTAATTAATAAAATGAAGGTAAGTATTGTAAACGTTGCAGTATTATCATTGAATATGCGTGTATAATATTAGATAATTTGATAACTAATATCTTTTAAGGATCCCGGATTATCGTATAAAGAAGGGTATAACGAACAATGGAGAATACTTATCGATAAATGTACCGACGCATTAGACAGACTGACGGAAATGGCTTCTAGTAGAAGACGTAATTATATATTAGATCAGGTATGTATTTAAGCTTCCGAAGATATTGTCTCTTTTTTTTTATGTCAAAATAGTAAAATACAATTTAACGTGACATATATTTTATGAAATGGAATACAGACAAATGTGTATCCTTCGGTACAACGACGTAAAATGAAGAATTTCTGTGGATATCAAAGAAAGGCAGTAGTTGTAGTTCCATCAGAAGACGAATTTAAGTCACGAACTGTCAAACATAAACCAATAGATAGTAAAGAGATTTCTGATTCTATGCTTTTGGAGATGAAAGGTTGATTTTGACATTGTCATTTTTACTTCACTTACGTTTATAATAAGATATATACTACTATATACGCGTTTGATTCTTTCAGCGAGTTTTAGAGCTCCCGTTGTTGGCGAATCTTTCGATGTCGTTGATTGGGTCGAACTTAATCGAGAAGATGGTGAAAAACTTATAGAAACCTATAATAAAGAGGGAAAAGATGCAGGATATGGTGAGCAACAAAGAAGTAAACGAGCACGCATAGATTCGAGGTCAGAAAACATTCATGAAAATCGAGGTGACATAAGAAGTAATCGTGATAACAGGGACAATCGAGATTATCGTGACAGACGAAGCAATTGTAAGATTTACAAAAAATATTAAAATTAATAAAAATTTTCAAAGAAATATAAAAATACCAAGTCTGTTTAAAAAAAAAATAAATGTTTTTAGATTCCGACAGGAATCGTAATCCTCTTTGGCGAGGTAATGTGGGATGGAGAGATAGACCACAAAGAGGAGGAGGTGGCCACATACGACACGGTAGTGGTTACGGACCCCCAATGCCACGAAGAAGAAGGGGAGTACCTATCCCACTTGTACACCGAGGAATGAGTAGAAGAGGTGGTACTGTTGATAGAAGAGGAGGAAATGACAGAGGCCGAGCTTTAGGTTCTCGTCAAGGTGCCCGGTCAAGAGCTCCAATAGGGTAATTATATTTTCTATTCTTTCAGTATTTCCTATACATTTTTTTATTGAATTTTCTCATAATTATCGATTTTCTCAATAAGGAATTACCAAGTTTCGCAACAATCCGTGTGGAGTCAACAAGGCAACTGGCCAAGTGGTCAATCTCAAGAAGGTTGGGGCCAACAAAATAATTGGGGATCGCAACCGTGGGGTAACTGGAAAAGCTATGGGCAAGGATCCTACAATCAAAGCAATTATAATCAACAAGGTTATGGTAACGGAAATTGGAATAGTTGGAATCAGCAGTATTATAATCAGTATTGGGGCCAGCAGCAACAGAGCGGACAAACTACGACAAATAGCGGGCAGACTGCAAACAAACAATAATCTACTAGGATATATGTCACAAGAGTGGAATAGTAAGATACACAAATATCCTTGTTTTATTTTGTTAAATAAACGTGCAACTCGTAAAGAAGCTAGTTAGAAATGAAGTGAAAGTAGAGGACAATCGTATTTCATAACTTTGATTTATATTCTGCTGCATCGAAAAAATGAGTGTGATTGATACAAATTCTGTTGTATAATCTATTTTCATCATTTCTATCATTCATTCTGTTATCCTGTTATTGCTAGCACAAATGATATTTCCCATACGACAGCGTGTTATTTCTTTTTCCAGGCTGAATGAAAAGCACAACTGCTTTATCTAACGATTCCACAATGGGACTTATTCTCCAAATTGACGAGAAATAAATGAAAACTTCAAACTCTAGTGTCATCGATACCATCGAACATCGGTACTGATTACACATAGATAGATGGACAAATTTTTCCACGACAATATATTCACAATTTTTGTTCGTATATTTTGCAATGTACGAATTCCAAAGTTATCTATCGCGTTTTTATAACTCGAGCAACAATTTAGATTTTATCGAGTGAAGGCACCGTTACACATGCACCACATGGAATTATTTTGCGTTGCAGAAGGCAATTATTAAACGAATTATAATATTACATAATTGCGATTGGAGATTGATCATCGGGAAAAAGGCATCTAATGAAGAAAATCTATTTGTATTAAATACGTAGTTCTTAAATAATTTCAAATCAAAAAGGGGGTAACGTATAAATAACATCTTGTAACACCTTTTAAACGAAAAATCGATCAAGAGGAAGAATGTCATGTATGGGTACATTATACAATTAGCATTAAGATTAAAATACTTGCAATGAATAATCGCTCTCAAAACAAATACGTGTAAATATGTACAGATTTTCAAACGTATTACACCGAACGTTTACTGGAAGTCTGTTTATATATTGATAGTTAAAATACCATGTAATAAAAAAAAGATATTTGTTCCCGAGAAAACACGAGAGTGATAGTGTATATGATTTTGTCTTATCTTTCTATACTAATGACATTGTACAAAAAAGGAAAATATCGTGTCACGAATAAATTATTATTGAATTTGATTTATATGTACGCGCATTTTATTGAACTGATAATATCACCAGATTATGTTTTCGAGAATTGAATGTTATATTTTGTAACGTTACTCTATAATCAAGGATATGCGATTGTTACCCGACGTACTTCCTCCTGTTCCTTCGTTTTGTCATTATCACCAATGTCTTTCATTTTATTCATTAATTCCCCTTATTTCTTTTTTTCTCTTCCCCCCCCGTCCCCATTCTATCTTTTCTTCGTTTTGTTATATTTTCTGCTGTTGCAACAAACTGAAGAATAAAGCAACAGTACTCGTTTTAGTTTATGCTCGTTATTTCAATCGTACTGAAAAACCGCTTTCTCGTAGTTACAGGATGATTGTCTTTGTACCTCCTTTTTCTAAAATACTTTGTACAGTTTGCGAGATTTCGAATCAAGGTGCTCATCGAACATTCAACAATTATAATAAAGTTTGCAAGAATGAAAGTTGAAAGTACGAGGAAGCTCCGTCATCGCACACTACTATACGGCTAGAAGTCGATCAAGATCAAACGATAACATGTAATAACATTAAATCGTAAGTCAGTGAACAAAATTTTTTTTCTTATACGGTCGAATAAGAATAATTTCGTAGAATTTATTCTTAATCGAAGAATTTACTTGTTGACGAAAGTGTACAAACTTATTCGTAAAAATAAAAAATATCTTCTATTTATTTAGAATTTAAATTATTTACAACCCAGATTTAATCAGCGCAATTACCTGCTAGAAATATCCTGTAACAGTAAATCAGTCTTCACGCACGCTTAATATAATGGTCAACATAATCTATCATGTTGACTTTGTTAATCTACAAATATGGATTTAAATTAATTAAAGTGATTTACATATACGCGATATCGTTTGTCTAACGACATTTGTAACGTATTTCGTGTAATTGCGCAGATATTTTATCGTGCAAGGTTACCGGTAAACCGTAAGCTCTTCTAATTGTTTTGCTGCCTCTCATATAGATAAATCTTTATAATTCGTTAAAATAACTTAAATTTGAAAGTAATATCAACATTTTATGATTTATTGTCGAAAAAAAAGAGAAAAAAGAAAAAATAATACCCTTTTATTCGAGACATTCATTGTACTATAAATATCGTTTTTGCATAAGAGATAAAAGTTTTACATACATTTCGTATAAAGGAAATTAACATTACAAAATTCATCACTCATAAAAATCATTCATAATATTTTTTAAAAGAATAAATTCAAATTTAAAATTCTACTCTCAATTCACTAATTTCTACTTATAATTAGTATAAAGATAGGCACCCCCCTCTTGTCATGCTACAAAAGATCTATTACATAGTGATTTTTGTGGTGTGACTATACTATGTTGGTACATTTCCAACTTACATCGAAAAACAGAATGGGACATTGTAATATCATTTTCATTCAATAAAAATGTCTCGGATACTGTGCAAAAACGTAGAAACATATGATATATAAATGAGACTTATACATATGTATTAAATATCTTTAATAATATGAATTTACTAACTGTATAATGTAACAATAAATACGAAATCCTGCGTATATTCGTCGTTATAGCAACAACTAGCTATATTCCATCGCGATAATTAATAAATTAAATATTTATATATATATATATATATTTATTTATATATATGTTAGTAAAGTTTTATCTATTAATTTAAAAACCTATATATTACACTTAATTCAAATAACACTGGGACTATGAAAAATATAATCATACATTTGTGCAATAAAGCCTCGCGCATGTATTCGATTTTTTCTTAATCCACAGTTTTTTTACGTGTGCTGTTGTCATTTTCCTCAATCCCGAGTAATGTATAATTTGTACACTTAAATATATCCACTATGAAAGAAATTTACAAATTACTTTTATACAATTTCGTAATCCTAATTATATTAGAATTATATTAGAAATAATAACTCTCGTTAGATTCAATATGAGAGATACGTTGTTCCACGTACGGGAGTTTTTGACTTGAGTTGATTAACACATTACACCCCTATGATATTGAACATTTTAGAGACTTTAAATTTGGAATATCCCAAAAGAAAGAAAGAGTATCGAACATTATTATTTCCTCAACGTTCTGTCCGATTTTATCAAATGTCTCATTTTAATCTCGATACGTACTAACTTCCAGCGTAAGCGAAGAAGGTAGTCTAAAATACGAAAACGATGCCAAAAGACTATAGACAATTTTCTATAGTTCAAAACATGTAAAAACAACATATAAAACGATCTCAATCGATACAATGTTCTTCGATAGGAGTAGCCTTCGTGATTAAGATTAAATTATACGAATGGACGGGTCATAGTGTAAGAAGAAGGAAACGCGTTGTTTACCGTTTTTCTTATAAAACGGTTTAGATGACATCGATTACGTATAGCGAAATGAAAGGATCGATCGGCGTGAATCACTTTGATTACAGATTTGACTGCGATAGAAATTAGCAGTGGCATATATTACCTATGCGATACTTATATGTGCGCGCGCGCATCCGCCTATGTGTGGCTATCATACACACACAACACATATATGTGTATAGATAATGCCTTATTATCGATCATGTATAATCCAGTGTCACGGATTTAGTCCACCTGGCCTTTTACGATTTCGTCTGTTTCTTTCTAATAAAAACGACAAATCCAAAGGATCCTTTTTATTCGGCATTTTTTGTAATAGACCGATTAAAATATTGTTCAATCTTCTTCTTTGCTCTTCTCTCTAAAGATAATTAATGTAACACACGTTAGGATAATATTAATAGCGAAATATGAGAATACAATATCGATTGATAATATTCCGATGATTACCTGGGCACATAGCGTAGCAGGTGTAACAATGGGTAATATCTCGTTCGATCTTCGTCTACCCTTACTCGTAGAAGATTTTTGTTGATCCTTCACGTGTGTTTTTGTATTTTCACTCGATTCAGATTTGTGATTAGTATCGACATCTTGATTATTAACTTTCTTTTTCTCTTTATTCATTTTACCTCCAACTTGGATTCCTTCGAGACTATGAGGCTGTACATAATTTACGAAAAAATTGTAGTGTCCATTCTCACCACTTTCTTCATTAGTAGTAATTCGATACTTACCAAATATGTACGATAGTGCTTAATGCGTTGTGGGAACGTTTCAAATGCATACGGTTTTGTACAAACTTGGTGCCTAGCTCTTGCAACTTTTGTAAATAATCGTGCAGCACGATCGACGCGATACTCGCAAACATAAGTATGTTCTGGAGTAGAACCAACTGGCCGTCCTTTATTAAGAAAGAGGCAGGGATAAGTGAGATATTTTTAAGAGTATCTACCGTATGATTAAATAAAAAGCTGAGAATCACTACCTTTACAATACGTGTGAGGATCAAGAACCCAACAGCGCTCAGCAACCAAATCGCATGGAACGGCTTCGTAAAGAGGCGCGCATACAACTTCGTTCTCATAGAACTTTCTAGTTGGTTCGTGATACGTTTCGTGTGGCCTCAAATAGTGATGGCCAAATACAAATCTTTCGCCTCTGTTGAATCAGGAACGATTGAATATCAATAACACAAAGCATACAATTTTCATGAAAACTTCTAATAAATTGATGCACACGAAGTTACTTACTCCGCGTTTTTCCAAAGTCTCTCGATTCTAAAGATGTCCATTTGCTCATAATCCGGTTTTTGAATGGTTTTGTACGTATGCTTTTCAGGAGTATCTCTCAACACGTAAACGGTGTCGCCCTGTCTAAGTTGTAAATCACCGCGCATCAAAGTAACATAGTGTTTCTTGCCCTCTTCTTCCTCATCACCCTCTAGTGGAATTTCTAAATCCACGGGACGTGGATGACACCTCTCGCACAAATAAGATTCTATGCTCGTATCAGCTTTAACGCAATCGCAATGTTGCCATACGAGACAGCGTTCGCATTGAATCATCAAGCCCTCGTCCCTATGATCATGCAGTAACATTTACAAGTAGTTCCAACAACAACCAATCTATGATAGATATTGCAATTCACGCATACCTATGTAGGCCGCAAATACACCTGATAACGTCTTCTTCGCCCGCAGTTGAACCACGGGGAGGTAGAAAGCTTTGAGATGGAGGACAACCTGTTGCTTCTGTTATTGCATCTACGAAATCGGGTTTGCTTCCTAAGTATAATTTTCTAAGTCTAGCTGCGGCAATACCCATCTCTGAGGTTCTCCCGAAAAATCTTACATTGTTGTCAAAAAGTTTAATCATATCATGATCAAAATGTTCTGCAGTTTTATAGTGACCTGTACCAATACACTGATCGATTGTTGTCAAATCTATAGGATCTGATATTTTTTCATAATAGTCGGGCAACTTTCTCTTTGAAGGTAATGTGATAAATGGTGTACATAATAATTGTCCATTCTCATCTTTCGCAGTCGCCACGATACTATATAAATCTTTTAACACCTGAAGGTTAATTAATTATAAATGAACAAATATAACAAGTTAATGAATTATGAATAAAAAGATCGTAAATTTGCCTTACCTTAGCCAATTTTGCAGTTTTATGCACTTCTGGATCATCTTGAGCTTGAGCTAGTCGTCGAGTTCGCACAGTACGTGTATTTGTATTAGTCAGAGCAGTTAATTGCGAGAAAAATGCATCAGATTGAATCTTAGCATCACCTGAACTCTTTTCTTTTATTGCTGTCGCGTTACCGCATTTCACTTTACCATTTTGCATTTGTACTTGATTTACCAACAATTTAACTCGTCTGACTTTTTCTAAATTTCTTAACAGGAAACAATGATGTTGCTGAGCAAAGCACCGTTGCTGATGGGACATAGGTTTTAGCACAGGTGCATGAATCAGATTAGAATCGCCCACTTTTCGAGATTTACAAATGCCTTTCGAGTTAACAGACTGCACTGTATTAGATTTTCGCACATTTTTTCTCGGTCTTCCGACTGACCGCCTCTCTGTGGGCTCCAATTGCGACGGAATGGATGTAATACTTTTCGAAACCCTTTGGCTCTTTCCTCCTATGAAAACAGAATAAAAATGCAATAAATAAATTTATTATATAGAAAAAGAAGGATTATAATAGGAAAGGTTGCGCCATTACCAATTACTCCTCTGCAAGCACTACTGCCGCATCTGCATTCTTGTCCCTCGGATGGATTAAAAAGTGCAAAATTATAATCATATGTCAACTCTTCCCCTGGTTTAATGTCTCTAGAAGCGAACAGCGCCATACGCGGAAGACCATGGACGCTCCACTTCTGCATCTCGCAATTCGGTTCGCAAGAATGATTTACGAACCTTCCATCACCCCCCATACGATGACCATCAATTACCAAGCCTCCATCGAGATGCAGGCAATAGTGATGCGTATCATTGGCATACCTGTTACACAATAAGCGAAAGAAAATGAATTTGGATGCTATATTTACGCAAAACCATTGTACATGGCCTTAATATACCTGGTCGCCATTCTTGATTTGAATTCTCTTTCAGACACCACTTCCCCAACGTATTCGAGGATAAAGACACCAGACTTGATAGACTGCTGAGTCCTCACGCCCCAACCTTTATCCTCCGTCATGAATTTTTGCAAACCCGGTGCCCATTCGTGTTTCTGTATCTTTTGATTTTCACATTTTTCGCCACAGGGACAAAGCTGCGGAGAACATTCGCTAAAGACCATGCGATTGATACAGTCATCTCCGCAGCCGCTTTCCGGTTTGCACTCGCAAGCTTGCGCTTCGTAAAGCGTAGTAGGTTTGACGTCGTAGTACACATTAGTACGAATTTTCCTATAAAAAGTCAAAATAGTTGAATAATTTGATAAAACGATAGCATATTCAATAAAGCACGCTGTATGCTTACTTGTAATTCCATGATGGAACCGATTCTCTACCAGGTAGCCCAGATTGCGTATGTAACCACCATAAATCATATGGTAATTGAAACGGCATTTTCCTTTGTCGTAAAAGCTTGCCACAATGATACGTCGCGGATAACAAAGTAGATGCAGATTCGTTGGTTTCGCATACGACCTTATTTTTCCCACTATTATTCTCGATGCTACCACGCGTTTTCCCTTCAAAGTCTTTGCCGTACTCCTGTAAAATGCCTCCCTGTAAGTAACGTTTCTTCCACCGGGATTGTTTCTTTCTTGTATGCGTCGAGCTCGAGTGCTTTCCCACTTCGTGATCGTCGTTAAGAATGTCGCTATTAGGCAGGATGTCGTTCTCCGTATCATAACCAGAACTACGTAATCTTTTCAGATTTCTAGGAGTCAAATTGCAGGGACTCGAAGAACCTCGTCGCTTCTTTTGATTACCGTTGAAAGAGCTTGTATGTTCCGTTTTGATGTTCGTTTGAGAGCTCGCTCGTTCGAGCTTCTTTACATTATCTTCGTTTAATTCAGCAACGCGTTGATTCGCGGTGAATTTTTCGAGGGACTCTTCTAAGGGAGCATTTTCGTCGTACGATTTCGTGTCTTGGATCTTTTCAAACTTAACAGGACATAACTTGTTCAATGCATTGTCGCTATCTGTCTCTACAAGATCCTTGCGAACTCTCAATTGGCCAGATCGAGGTTCAGAAAGTTCATCAGGACGAACTTGACCATTCGTCTCTGACTTTGGTGAATTCGTCTCTTCCTGATTTCCATTCGCATTAGCTTTCGATTGAACTCGACTTTGCACGAGGCTGTTGTTACTGCTGTTACTGTGCTTAGTAGAAAGCTCTTCGGTAAATACATCTTGTATCTCAGTGTTGTTTAACACGCTTGTCTTGCTGTCCACTACTGAATCTTCGATTCCTTCTTTCGTTGAATTCTCACCATCAGCACCGGCCTCCGAAATAGCATCTTCGTTAGTTAAAACTGCGCTTTTTGACGGATCCGACTCATTTGCATTCAAGGATCTTTTCTTCTTTTTCTTCAACGTCGGAAAACCTGTACGATTTATAGCTTTACGACGTCTCATTTTCTTCTTGGCCAAAACCAATACAGCAGTGGAATTCATGGGATTTGGAACATTTGGATTGAGGCTATTTTGTGACGGTTTAATTTCGTTCGCAGTTTCATTCTCATCAAAGCTCTCCGTCGCATTAAAATCCACTGCATCGATCTTTATATTTTTTTCCAAGCGAACATGATCTGGCGAAATATCTCTTTTCTCGATCTTATCCGCCTGATTTTTATCGCTTTTTATTAATTTCTCTAAAACTACCTTTTCACTTTTACTGCCTTTCTCCGCGCGACTTTTCAAACTTCTAGAATCGCTCGAGGATTTCTCGGATTTCTCAGCTTTGCTATCAGCTTTCTCAGACTTGTCTATTTTTTCAGCTTTTTCCAAAGCGGCATGACTCTCGACAGGTAATTTTGTAACTGTCACACGAAGATCTTTGACGATCTTTTTTTTACGTCGCGGTTGTACTTCTATCTGACTCAAGGGTTTCTCTTCCAACAAATCGGAACACGCTGCACTCGATTTATCAGGACTTCCAGCTTCGGTATCCCTATGTCTTTTCTTAGGAGTAACAGGTACGGAATCTTCTTGGAAGGAGAACGCAGAGCTACCTCCGTATCTCGTTATCGTAGCTTCGATTGCTTCTTCGATGTGACTTTCGGTAGAATTCGCTTCGTTAACAGCCACGTCAGTGCCACTTGCGTTCGAACTTTGTGAACTGTGAGGACTGGACACGTGATAATGTCTCTTTTTTAATGGTAACCTTTGTTCATTTGGATTCGAGTTTGCATTTGCATTCATACTGTTCTTCGAATCCGTCCCTGACAGTATCTTTTCCTTCTTGAGGCGCCTCTTTAATTTCTGATCATCGTTCGTGGTAACGTCGCCCCCTTTCCTCTTTTTTGTTAATTTCTTTACGCGAAAAATTTGCGGTAATTCGGAATATCCAGAATTTGAGTTATTCCTACCTAAGCTGCACGATCTAGAAAATTCTTCGATCAATTTTTCTAACTCTTCTATGAGACACGGATGGATACGTATAGGATTCTTAGGCGGTAACAACAATCGTCTGCGATGCTTGTGATGATGATGTTTGTGACAATGATTGTGTATAGGCTGCGTCGCCTTGTCACATTTGTTTGTTACATTCTCAACTTTTTCGGACTTTAATACCTCGCCAACGGGTAAAGATATTAAAGTTTGGACACCAACGCCGTTCGTTTCGAACCCAGCACCTGCTTTCTTAGTACTTTTATTTTCTTTCAATACACGTCGCGTAACCGGCGCTACGTTTTTCTTTAACGACGCCTGTCGCTTAGCCAAGGGCACTGTGCTGCTTCTATTTTCCTTGAGGGTTTTTTTCTTCGAGTTGATTACCTTTCTATCGCTCGAGACTCGCTCGCAAACCGATTGTTTCTGTCGTCGTAACGGAGTTGTCTTGTTTCCTGGACCAGGCTTGTCTTTCCCCATTTTCTTATACGTTCCACCGTTGCATTGAACTCCTTCTCTCCCGTACTTATTCGTAACAGCTCTACTTAGGCACTTGACACGCGCTGGGGAACTGGTGTTGTTCCTTTTTCCACTTATCTTTGCTTGCGTACACTGTTTGGAAATGTTATATGTCCGTTTCTTTTGACAAGCTGGTTTGTCCTTTAATTTCTTAACCGAATCGTTCTCTCCGTCTTTATCCGCCCGAGACGCGACTGTTTTCTGTGGCGCCGACTTCGTTTTTCCCCTTTTAGAAGGTTCTTCCTTCGTGACTTTTGTCGGTTGCGGAGCAGGCTCTTTCTTTTCGACCCTCTCGTTTTTCGCAGTTTTCTCTGTTTTTTCTATCTTCTCTATTTTTTCTACGATTTCTGGTTTCAATCTTGGCCTACCTGGGCCACGGGGCTGCGTGGAAACTGTTTTCGCCGGCCTACCAGGTTTTCGTTTAGGTGGATATAAAACACGATCTACGTTTACCGCTGGCTTTGTGACAACAGGTTGCACCGGGGATTGTGTCGGTGCTGGAGGACTCACAGGACTAATTGCCAAATGTAACGGACTGTTATCTACAGACTGAATCCCTGAATCCGGAGAAACGTTTGAAACGCAAGGATACTCCGAATCGTTCAATTTTTTTCCTAACTTGCTCCGCCTTTTCCTCGGTTCTGATAACAGAGCCGTTTTTTCAACAAACTGTTGCAATAAAGTGGAACTATACACAGGTACAGGGTTCTGATCACCGTTTTCGCTCGTATCTGAATCTGCGCCGAGCGACATCCGCTCGATAGCTTTCGATACTAACCGACCGCTCTCTGAATCTTCAAATCCATCGAACGGAGCGTCCTCGTGCTCTTGATCCGGTAAAATAGCCGCTAAATCTTCTTGATTGATTTCCTGAAGCGGCGGATGCTGCTGTGGTTGTTGTTGCTGTTGAGACTGTTGAGTCTGTTGTTGTTGTTGCTGCGTATGTTGCGAGGTTAAATGACTCTCAGACGAGTCAGAATCGTCGCTACTGCACTCAGATGACTAAACAGAACAGAGATAAAGTATATCCGCACTAAAGGAAGACTCAATTCAAATTTTCAAAAATCGACATTAAATTACCTTTCCTCCACGATTTGACTTAACCTTCTTCGGTACGCTTCTCCTATTTTTTTCTTTTTCCAAATCCTCTTTTTTTGGACCTTTCATACTGATTTTTAATTTAAGCGCTCCCTGTAACGTAATTACAAATTTCATCATTCATTTCATCGCTGTACTTAAACTTGCAGTATTAAGAGAAATTATAAAATTCTACTGTGCATACCGGTTCGAAATTCGTTTTTTGAATGGAAAATGTCTGCTCGCTATGTTCCGACGTGCAATCCGAATTGGACCCGGTATCTTCCTCCTCGTCACCGCTACTCTCGTCGTCCGAATCCGAATTCGAATCCGAATAAGAACAACTGCCTTCGGTACCGCCAGAACTTTCGTCGTCGGAATCTGAGTCTTCTTCGGAATCAACTGAATCTGTTCCTGACGTCCACAAAAAATAGAAAATTCTTAGAATTCTATTCAACTATGCATTCAAATGGCGATGTAAATGCCTATCAAAAAAATAGTTACATAATTTTGCTAATGTAACATATTAATACCATTAGGTTCAGTAGTCGGGTCCCAGCTACCGCCACCCTTTATGGCATCCATATCAACAGTCGAAGGGAGCTCCCTTTCTTGCTCCCCATCGTTTTCTTCCCAATTCCAATTCTGTAATTCTAATTCTGACGGATGGTGAATTACAGCATTCCATCCTGAATCACCAGACATTTTTTAGCTTATCTAACATCCAATAGACTCAAAAAGAATATCATTCCTTATAATTTTGTTCCTTCATTCAGTTCCTTCCTGATCGTGTAAAGCATGTCCCTAATATGCTTAATACAGAACTATTAGATATTTGAACGGAGCTTCCATGTTTATTTGCCAGTTTCTACCAACAACTCCCTCATCGTTCGCTAACTGCATAGGGTTATGCTTTGCTCGTACTGGTATCACTGTAAAAACAAATGCGACTTATTATTTCAAACAAAATCAATTATTGGGTATAGTTGAAGTAGGAAGAACAGTAAATTATTAGACAACTAATTAGTATGCTGAAAGAAATGAGGGAAAGACATAAGAAGTACCAGGATGGAGAAAATAAAACAAAAAAAAAAAAGGCTATGGAGTATTGTCAATGATATTATGACACGGTGGAGGCAGAGATGATTCTTTTCAAATCTTCTTTCAATTTCTTCTTACATAAATCGACATCGGAATTGAAAAAGATTCAAACCATTCGTTAAAATCGCTATCTTCACACTTTAAGGTCACTTAATTCCAATCCTGACTCGATGTTTCACGTCTTTCACAGCCGTGTTCCGTAGCGCGGGAGAATTCTTATCTATAACCTCGTAGAAGGAACGAGTATCGGTGAAGTAATCGAGGCGACCGAAAAAGTGCGTATACCTTTCTCCCAATAGGTCCAACTGTTATCCTAGGAATCGTAACCGATCAACGACACTGTCATCGAAGAAACGCTGCTTGTTGATACGCGCGTATTTCGCCTATAGGTGCGTCACATTCGCGCAGACACCATCGCGTTTGGAGCAACAACACTAACCGACAATCGCACAGAAAGGTAAATCGGAGCAGAAACGTGAAGATTTTCTCCAAAAAATATCAGTCTGTTTACATCGTTGACGAAGCACACACAGATCCCGAGAAGAACTCCGAATAGGAGAGAGGGAGAATGAGAGACAGGGAGACGGAGGATTCGTGGGAGAGACAGAGAAGAGCAGGGAGGAGAGAGAGCGCGAGAATGAGCAAGTGGGGACAGGGAATGAGCGAGAGGGAGAGAGAGGAAAAGGGGGATAGAAACGTTCCGGATCGTAGAAATCGGAAAAATAAAAGGCAGGCACGTTATCATCGCAGCGACCGCCTAAAGCGGTAAAGAGTGGTGAAGCAAGGGGCAAGCTAGTACGCGTTTGATGACAGGCACAATACCCTGAGACTTCGTTACTTCGCATTCCACAAACAGCGCGACGAAGATCCACAAGGTTCTGGATCGACGATTAACGGACGATATTTTCCAAGTTGCTTCGAACAGACAGCTGTTTCTGTTTCTCGGTCGATGCGCCAGGTGCGTCGGCGACAGGGCCCGTGGAAACTCCCGTGTATTCAAGTAGAACTCAAATTGCCGCGCCATCTGATGTTCAATGCTGCCATTAGTCTCACCTAGCGGTTTATACGAAACTCTAACTTTGAGCCATTTCGAATCATCTACGACAGATACGATATTATTACGTCCTTCAAGATGTACTCGCTTCCGTTCTAAAATTACAGGCTATTATTCGCACCTTTTTAGTAATGCACTGAGTGAAAGCTGTATATACACATGTACGTTGTGTATGTATGTCCATAAGAGTTTGATATACATATGAGAGATTTATTATTTGTACATAATTATTAACAAATGCTTCTTTTTTATACATCGTACATCTTTAGTTACAACTTTCTCCTAATGAATATCGATCTAGAATGCTCTACTCGATTCAAACCGTTCGATGATATACGATACACATTTGTTGTATCGTTACGATCATATCTAAATTCATCGATAAACATTAATACTCGATAAATCGATGATCACTGCCAAAATAATTTCAATCTTGTTTCGATCGATAATCTGACATCGATAATCGAGTTTGAAGTTGCATAATACATGGTAATATCTCAACTACATATCGCTGGTCAACATCCGAACTGTCAAAGTAAATGGCTATATCTCACAATGATAAATAGCTACACCTCGTTGAACGAATCGAAACACGAACAGAATGGACCGATTCGACATATATTGTCAAAATTTTATATTTTTTCTGTGAACGACAAAATAACGAGGCGAGCAAAATAAGCGAGACAGAGAAAGTGAGAAGGAAGAAAAGAGATAGACAATGAACGAGAAAGTAAAAATGGTAGAGCGTACTAACGCTTGCAATTCGAGTATTCCCTCTAGGTAAACGTGTGCATCGAGACGAAGGGTGGTAGGAGTATGGGCCTGGAGTCGGCAATATGGCTGGCTAGATGTGCATAGGTAGGGTGTCGGGGTGGTGTTAGTGCCGTACGTTATTTATGTCGAACTACCGCAAATCCTGCCCGAATCTCGCGTGTTTTCATGGAATCGGTGATATACTGTGCAGAAGCAGGAATACGGCTTGCATGAAGGCATAGCATACGCTTCCCAGTGAAACAAACATGAAGTAAGTTCCACGTATACGACACAGCATCGAGTGAGAGAGAGGGTCGAGTCACACAAAATCGAGCCGAGTTCGGTATATGGGTTCAAACGCAACTTCCTTTTGTCTTTGGTGATTGTTTATCCCGTAGGCTATCAACGGATACCTCTAATAGCTCGGGCATCTCTTCTTACTCTTCGTAACTGATGTGTCCATTGTCTATCGATGCAATGCAATGCCTCTTTGGCGTTCAAATTTTTCGAAAAGGATCTATATGTACTGGGAGTCATTTCGGGTAGGGCTTCGCGATTATTTTTTTATCGAATATCTCGAAACGTGTCAGTTCTTTCACCCTCACCGGCTGTATCGCTACTAATCGAGTATTCTTTTCACGCATCCGTTGATCCGCTTTTAGTCTTGCTTGCCGGATGATATTCTGACGTGCTTCCAAATCTTGCGTCTCGACGCCTTTGTGTATCGTAAACGCAAGCGAAACTTCTTTCTACTTTTGTTCATACCTGTCCTTTTTACGTCCAGGCAGAATACCATTCACGCTTCCTCGGGTTACCCTTATCTAAACCCAACTCATGTACGCGCGTGTCTACCACACACAAGACGGATTAGTGTTAGGCGAAAAATTTCGCTGCACACATTTGTTTATGTTAGACGAGAGATCTGCTACACGCAAGCGCATATTTTACAGTTTTCTCTGCGGACTAAAATTTTCGATATCTTCTACGTCCTTCCTCTATCGTTAATAAATCTTTATAAAATAACCTTTATAAAATAATTTTCTATATATTTTATACAGACTCCTGATAAAGTAAATATCAATGACATTGAGCCTGAGATATTGTAATCGCCGCTGACACTGATTCATTCACCTCGGCACACGTTTTTACTACTTTATAGGAAAAGATATGAATGAATTTATTCGATAACATATTTACGCCGATCAGTGAGTCACATTATGATTCACGTTCGACGCGTTTTGCACTTAGCTAAGCCCTAATACATATCTAAACGTATGTTTGTCAATATAACGCCAAATTTTGCATTTACGTTTCAATTTCGATTCAGAAATCGAAAGCATCTGCTGTTTTAAAGGAGTGACAGAGGGAGGAAGGAAGGGAGAAAGTGAGAACGAGAGAGTTAAGGGCATGTAAAAAAAGGGAATGGTTTTAAAAGGGTTATACCGTAACATGATCGGCGAGAGGCTAGTGACGCGAACCTCTGTTCTATCACTTGTACGCAAATAACACGAAAGAATAGCGTTGTCTCTTCTACGACAGAGATTTTTAGAGCCAACTACGTATAAATCATTTCTTTTAAGTTTCGTTCCCTCGGCTTTTTCCGAACCACACGTTGAATTGATTTAATCACACGCAACACTTTGCCAATTATTTTAAGAAAATAAAAAAGGGAGTCACACAACAACGGACACGGGAAGACTCGAAAACTACGCGTATCGCGGATACTACTCCGGCTCTTATCTCGAATCCAGGCTTGTCTGATCGTACGCTGTGCAAAGAAGGAAGTGGCAGTATCTTTTAGTATTCCGTTTCGTTCTGTTCTCATTTCGTGAGCGGCTCGTGCTGTTTTAACGTGGTCCGCGCACGGTGAAAGTGACACCGAACGTAACGTTGTACGCGAAATCTCGTAATTCCTTGGTTAATAATCATATGAGCGAAAAAATTGGGAAAAATTCCTCGCGATTCCAACGAACGAGGAAATAATGAGGCGATACTCGTATTCTCGTCGACCGCAGCAAATCCTTCCGGAAGAATATCGATCGTGGTAGCATTTACTTGCTGTATTTCGATTATTTCATGCAAATAACCGCTACACTCTTTAGGCCACCAAGGTAGATATATAACGAAGAAAACGTGCCTCTCCTTATGTTTCAGCGAAGTGAGCATATCGTCCGCTCGTGCGTCGGTAATGGTATATGACGACGTTAATAAAAAATGGGTACCGAGTGGCAGTTCTTCAGGACTCTCCAAAGTTCAGTTATATCATCACCAAGTGAACAATACGTTTCGCGTGGTGGGAAGAAAGTTGCAGGATCACGAGATCGTCATCAACTGCGCGATCCTCAAGGGACTGAAGTACAATCAGGCGACAGTCACGTTTCACCAATGGCGAGATAACAAGCAAGTATACGGTCTGAATTTCTCCAGTAAGGACGACGCCGACGCATTTGCCAGAGCGATGCTGCAAGCGCTCGATGTGAGTTTAAACAGATAGAAACAGGAACACACATTGGAAAAGAAGCGCCAACTAACGTAAAGCTAAACTACACAGTCGTAGCGCTTCTACTTCTAGTCTATCTATCGATGAACATGGATCAGGACATACATTATTTAGTAATTGTTTGACATTTAACGTAGGTGTTGAGCAATGGAAGCAACATATCGAGAAGTCTTGCCCCCGCCTCAGCTACTCAACAGCAATCCGTCTTTCAGCAACAGCAACCGACTAATGCTCAATATGACGAAGATATGGGATACAGGTTCGTTTTCTCTGTGGTTCTTTTTTTTTTTTGCACCTATATATCGAAAAAGAAAATGAGGAAAGAGTTGATCGTATATTTGTTGACCAGAACTATGACCAGGGAAGATGTGGCGATCATTCAGGAACGCAGAATGTCTCAGCAAAGCCAAGGTACGATATAACGCGATAAATGAATGACGAATTATCGGATAGAAGTCGCGAGATTGGAGAGACATTACCAATTCATGTGTTTTTTACAGCAACAAATAGTCCAAACGCAATTTCCCCGAGTTGCCCCCTCGCATCGCAACAACAACAACAACCTACTTCGCAACAGCAGCAGCAGCAGCAACAACAACAACAGCAAACACCTCAACAATCTGTGCAACAACAACCGCAGCCACCAGCGCCGCCACAACCACCCCAACAGCAACAACAGCAGCAGCATCAAGCGCAACAACAGCAACAGCAGCCAATGCAACAGCAATCGCAATCCGGTCATCACAGAACATCGTCGGCACCGCCAGCTCCTCAACCTCAACAGCAAACTGTTATGCAATCGATGCAAGTTACCGGCGGTATGGGAACTGCTGCAGGACAAATGTCGAGCGGAGGTGCGCCTCCGATACCACCGCCTCAGCCTCCTATGGCGGCGGCAGCTCCACCGTGTCCACCGACAATGATAAACTTTAACGCACCGGTACCACCACCCCCAATGATGATGAACCAATACGCGCAATCCCCGTCATCTCAGTCGAATCTACCGAATCAATCTCAAGCGCAGTCGATTTACGGTAGTACTCAAGGAAACCAGTACGGAGGTGCGCCAAATAGTAATCAGTACGCGACCGTCGCTGTCGTCGGGCAAAGTCCATGTCAGTATCCCTCCGGAAATCAAAATAACTTCTACAATAACAACGGGCAAATTAGCAATGCGTATCCTAGCGGACAACCAGGACAAGCAAACCAATACGGTGGCGGTGGAAGTAGTAGTGGTACGGGTGGTGCTGGTGGAAATCAGTATGGAAGTAGTAATTCGATTAGTCAGTACGCGAGCAGCGGAACCGCGACGACAGGCCAGTACGGGGTAGGTGTCGCGGTCAACGTCGGCCAGCCGAACCAGTCTCAGTACAGTGTCGTATCTCAGGCACAGGCACAGTATGGTAACAACCAACTACAGGCAGTTTCGGCCGCTACGAATCCTTACGGAACACCATCAAACTCGGTGAATCAGTACAGCAGCACCGGCACTGGTGCCGGTGGCAGCGGTGGTAATTGCGGAAGTAATGCAGGCAGTGGCAGTACCGGCCCCGGCAGTGGACATCATGTGCCACCGGTTAATCCTAATATTTACGCTCCCATTGGCAGTGCCGGTCCTCAACCTCCTCCTATGATGCCGCTGGCTGGACCTGCTCCTCCTCCACCTCCTCCACCACCTGCTCCAAAAGTCAACCTACCTGCTACCAATCTTAATCCCCTTTCTGCATCTGGTTCTACTGGATCTGTAAGTTCCGTCACTACCAGCGAACCATCGCCGGATTCCAATTCGTTGGCTGCTGCAATTCAGGCGACTCGTCTTAAAAAGAAGCAGCAGGTTCGTATCATTCGTCTTGAATTTATTTTAACTTTCGTCTCTCTCTCTCTCTCTCTCTCTCTCTCTACTGATTTTTATCTCTCTCTCACATGACTGTTTCCATGTTATTCTAGGCATCGCAGCAACCAGTGGAGAATAGTGGTTCTAGTACTAGCAGCAGCGGAAGTGCTGGAAACAGCGGGAATTACGGCACTCTAGGAAGGGGCGGAGGTGGTGGAATGGCTTCTATGATGGACGAAATGGCTAAAACTCTAGCTCGTAGACGAGCTGCCGTTGAGAAGAAACAGCCCGAACAACCGCAAGTAGGTTTTTCTCGATTGTAATATTCTTTCTGCATTCAAATTTATTGCTATCAATCTTCAACTTGCAACACGTCTTTTTTTTTTCTTTTTATTTTCTTTCTTACCTGTAGGAACCTGAAAGTTCACCTGACAAGAAATCATGGGATAAGAACAGTTTGTCGAATAATAAATTCTCGAACGGTGCCGAATCACCGAAATCTGTCCGCAAGAGGTTTGGTTCTGCTTCTGAGGATACGCTCCTGAAAGTAAACGGCGTTAACGACGGGGCTGTGCTTACTGTTCAAGAAATGGAGGCATTTAAAGCGGAGATCATCAAGGAAGTGCGCAAAGAATTCCAAAAGATGAAACAAGAGATTGTAGATGGTAACGATAGTTCGATCAAATGTGTTAATGTGTTTGAAAATCGTTTGTGCATTCTATTGTTTCTTTTTTTACCTTTTCATACTTTCAGCTGTCAGAGCAGAACTAAGTAGAAGATAAAGATGAGACGCGGACCAGTTTGAACTAAAGCGAAGAAGAAATGAAAAATTCTACTGCTGTGTAGATCAATCGAAACGATCATCGACAACCGTACACGACTTTTTTTTACTACGTATTCGCGAAAATGGAATGCAGTTATACCCCATGTATATCAGACATGTTTGTGTGTAAGTACGTTATATCTAATCTAGTGTTCTAAGTGAACCGTACCCTTTCGTTGCTTACTGGACGAATAGTAAGCAACGTGAACTTTGGATAAAATCGATTCTGATTCTACCAATTCGATGCACAGCACACATCACGGATCGCCTACATTTGCATCCGTATTAGTCTTCGGTGGTATCGTACAATTTCTCTTTCATTAATGACGATTGCTGTTCTCCTTGTTCCGACAAGTATTATTCGTAGTTAAATCGAGCAACCTATCGTGACGTAACATAAAAGCTGATCCCACGCACAATGGTAAACGCTTGCGTTTCTATGTAAATATCACGGAATTCGACTCAGCTAAAGATACGTAAGAATTTATAAAAGAGATTTCTCTAGTCTAAGATGCATTTAAATTGGGGCTGAAAGAACCTTACTTAAGAATTGTTTCGCAATAGTGATGCAACTTTTTCTTTTTTTTTTTTTGTTTTTTTTTTTTTTTTTTTTGAACATTTGCTCCCAATTTTCTTATCAAAATGCACGCAACTTAAATTGAATCTTACTTGGATTTTTTCGTACATACCACCACTACTTCCATGTACAGATTTCATTAATAACGCACAGCTCGATACATTCCAAGTGAAAATGTTTCGGTACCGTAAAACAGGTAGAACAGAATGAAAGCGATCATCGATCGATTGCCACACAATCTTCAAATAAACGAGTTCTCGGTTGATTCGAGATTTCTCTAAATACACCCACATGATCCGATCGTTAAACGATTACATCGATTTTATATTTACGCATCATTGATCGCTACAACAAATTCAAAATTCGACAAATGACCGACTTGGTCATGACAGGGCGATCGTGTTTGCTATCGATATTGTATACTACTCTCCGTTCTTATATTTTTTTATCGTCTCTCGTACGATTCTCACGGAAAATGAGAAAATTAACGTTGCAGTTCATATATATTCTATGTATCTATAATATAGCCGTGTATACGCTGATTCGCACCAGCTTATTGGCATTTATTGCATACAACCAGAACAAAGTTCGGGGAGCGCGAGCGAGCGAGAAAGAGAGTGAAAATGAGAGGAAGAATGAAGCGCGAGAAAGAAGTGAGAAGAAAAAGAAGAAAAGATAATCGTGTATCCATTCCTCGCAATATCTATGTATGTATTTTCGAACGTGCTACATCACCGGTCATTCGATGTACGACGCGATATGACACGATATGAGGACATACTACGATATCTGCGTATCTAAATTCGAATGACGCGTGATAAACATTGACGATTCTCATCGCATTTAACATTTAACTAACATCTTTCTTTCCTTCTTTTTTTCTTTTTCTTTGTTTCATAAGACAGATTTGTGATAACTGATTTACTAAATTAACGCACTAATTAAGAGCGCAACGATAATGTTAAGTATTATCGAACTAAATTTTAAATCTCAATTTCTAGTCGTATAAGGAAAGTAAAGATTAAAGGTATTAATCACCGATACACTGTCACTATTCCGTGGGATAAGCTGATGTCTCGATATGACGCGTGTCTTTCGGAGATGTAACTGATAATTAATAATTGTCCATCGTTTCGCACGTTCTCGCACAAATATTCTCTGTAAATGTGATTCACTTCTGATTTTATTCCATCAACCTTTCTCTTTTGTATTACGTACTTTTTCACGGAACTGTAATTCCAGACTGGTACGTCGATCTCAATACATATTCCATTTGCATTTACCGTGAAACATTCTTTCAAGATGTTTTAACGTTCGTGAAATTGAAAAAAGAAAATGAAACGATCAATTTTATAATAATACCGAATACGGCGCTAAGCAACAGCCGACTGAACTGAATAAACTGATACTCTTATTGTAACGATAAGTACATAAGTACATATTCCGGCAACGTTCTTTGCCATTTGATGCATTTTACATTGAAATAACGTATTCCGCTCTGTCTGTCGCATTCCACTAATGGAAATGTACAATTTTTCAAGATTTTTACGCTTATCGGGGTTTATATTTTTTCAATGATTTACGTTTCTACTCTACTTTTTAAGCTTTCCACGGTAAACTTAATGATCTTGCAATCAACGTTGCGTTGTCTTGAGAAAAGAAAAAAAAGGAAAAAATAACGATTTGACGAAGCCTTTCGTTCGAAGATGCAAGACTAAATTTTAAACGATTAAACAACAGGTGGAGCAGGTATGAGGATGTGTGCGTGTATGAGTGACATTGTGTGTGCGCGCGCGTACGTATCGAACGTGTGTGTGTCCATGAATACGCACGCGAATGTCAAATGGCGATGTAGCGTGTAAAGGAGAGAGAAAAAGGGAGAGAGAGAGAGAGAGAGAGAGAGGGAGGAAGAGAGAAGGGAAATTTTTGGGCGCGGCAACGGTGAACGTTCGATGGATTCAAGGGAATGAATTAAATTGCACGGGGTACGAGAAAAGCGACTAGTGTTAGATGCATTTATAATTATATTTAACATATGTATATTTATATATACATATATCATACATGGATAATTTTAATATGACAAGATTAAACGCGCGAGCATAAAGAGTGTTTGTTACGATTGAAATTATTTAAGAAGCGCAAAAGAGAGAGCATGCCGATAACGGATCGACGCGTTGGTTTTTGCGACACCGACGAATCGGGTCGGATCGAGACGGATCGAGACGGATCGAGACGAATCGGGACGAATCGAGCCGAGTCGGCGAGACTGTGCCGTGTCCAGGGCCATTATAAACGGTGTGTATTATAATTAATGTATCAGCAGCAAGAAAATACACGTATGATATAAAAGAATAACGAGTGAAACGCTATTTTATGTATTACGTGCGACGCAACGGCAACGAGAGTTCGAAAAAAGCAGAAAGAAATTTTATTTTACTCGCTAATGAACCTGCCTCCCTCATCTTCAAGTTCGATAACGCGCTCGCAGTTTCTGCCGATTATTCCTTCTGTCCGAAACAACGATTGTTAACGTCTCACCGCGTGCACGAGTGCGTACGCGTGCGTGCGTGCGTGCGTGCGTGCGTGCGTATCAGTGATACCTTAAGTTCGCGTGACTTATTAGCCGACCGTCGAGTCTCGTCGCCGTTTCCCGTCGTTGTTTATAATATATGTAAATCGACGATGCAAATGAAGAATAAATAATTGGGAAAAGCATGTGGTAATTACGAACGTTGTAACGAATAAATAGCCTCGTGGCGAAACGAAATGGCAGCGTTTACATGTTCGATTACTTTGCGAGAAGCGGGCCGCACCCTTCGTGTGGCAAACAAAAATGGTGCGTCGTCTGGTCACGAGAAACGTCGATATCGTCCCTTAGCGAACTATCTAGGTTCTACAACTGGCAACGACAACGACGGAACGCATCCTAGACTCATCGAAAAGAAAAGCTCGACGAGGCCACGTAGCGTATTCTATTAGCGTTTAAAGCGATCGCGAGGAAAATTTATACGAAATACAATTAGCAGTACTAACGTACGAAGTTTGAAGAACCGATGCCGAACGCGCACTGTTTCTTAAGACGTATCTTGAAAATATTTGTATGTAAATGAATGACGAAACAATAAAAAGTATACGCTCAATCTACGAGAACAGCTTCCCTTTAATCCGAGCTTTAATGCGAAAAGAAAAGTTTTTATTCCAGTCCGCTCGATCCAATGATTCCATCGAGTTATTTATAGATCTGTTTCATCGTCTCGCGAGTACGATTCCCGATCTCTACGACCCGTAGAATCCTTATCTATCGGTAAGCAACGACTTAAACCATGCTCTCGAGAAACTCGCGCACGATTTTGCACTGGATGAACTCCGCTCCATGCAGGTCACCGATAATCGCATACACCGATTCCACTCCTCGTCGGTGATTTTCGATCGTTCACTACTTACTATAGCAACGATGCGTCACTTGTCCAAGAATATGATGTAAAGGGAGAGGGGAGATAGATAGAGAGAGAGAGAGGTAAAGCGGCGTAGGAAGGTCTGTACCGATGGGAAAAGGATATGGAGTCGAGGGCTGACTAGAAGGGGCCTAGAGGAGGGAAAAGAACGAATGACGCATAAAACAGCAGGATATCACGAAGGATACCTAGCGTGGCCGATCGCGGTCACGGCGTTTCCGATTACGATTACTCGTTTCATAGACTCACACATAGGCACGAGACTCGCGTATCATGTGGGAGCCATGGGTGCGACCTATGGGTGTTTCGCGGTTCGTTGCGGATCGATAACGCGCAAAGAGTATCGAGAGAGCGCGACGCGCGCCTGGATCGACCTAAGTTTGTAGTAGGAACGTAACCGTTCGCCGTGGTGTTTCCCGTCGCGACACCGTGCCGCCGACTCGCCGGAGGAGATCGCCTGTCGCCGACTGGCGCCCCGGTCACTTCGTTTACGCCGCGCCTTCTCTCTTTCTCGCCACTACCTCGCTAGTTCGATCGCGGGACCTGCGAACAGATACTATCGCAGGTACCCGTTTGGAACACGTTGGTCGCGCGACAACGGAAGTTGTCGAAAACGTACGAACGACCGTGAAACTCGCTTCGAACTAGTCGGGCGGGAAAAATCAGGTCAACCGTTGTTGGTATCGCGCGGTATAGGTGACTGGAGGAAACGAAAGAAACGAAAGTCGTAAAGGTAGATGCGGCAAAGTAAACGCGCTTGCGCCTTGCGGACCACGGACGACCACGCGTTGCGGCGATAGAGGAGCGGAAAGGGAGAGACACGCGTCACAGTGAGACTTTTGGAGACGACGAGACGTGGGCGCAGGCAACCGTGGCAAAATCACCGGCAAACAAATGAAAGATACACGTTCCAACAATCGAATATATACTGTACAGTCACGATAATCACGGTACGAGTAATCGGAGGAGCGGTGATCCATGTACGATTATAGAGCACCGTGCAGAGTAAAATACCGCGTGCCGGAGTCTTAGGCGAAACAACAATTAACTGGAGTACTACGGTGTGTAGTCTTGGTCGATCCGTCAGTGCATAGTAACGCGTGATCGTCGAAAGCGAAAAGAGATCGAAGCTAAAGCATCGCGAGAGGACGAATCGATTGCGTTACGAGACACCATCGAAACGTTGCGTAGCCGTAGACAACGTGCCGGTTGTCTTGACCACTCGGATCGATGGAAAGTCGTGGAACCGTGGCAAATTAGCACACCAGTTCGTAATCTGGTTCGCCCGTTTCGTTTTACGTTCATCGTTCTCGATAGAAAATAAGTTTCGTGAGACTCAACGTTAGAGAATCGGTATGCATAATTTCACGTGTGTACTACGTCTGACGCGCTGAAATACGAATAGGTTTATATATCGCGTGTGTCACGTGAATATCGTACACGTTCTCTCGTGCATCGAACCAGGGGCTTTCTTGCAATTACGTCGAACGCGAACAATGCACGGATAGATTCTTTGATTCTCGCGAGCTCGAAAATAATTGAATTTATTTATTTAATTTATCCGAAAAAGTCGATGCTTGCGACGACGCTTCTTAGATCAGCGCGAACCACGTTGACTAGGAAAATATCGATCAAATATTTGTTTCGCGTTTGAAAATTATTTGTATTCGAACATTGACAGATCGAAACGAGTTCAAGCGAACGAGGTAGCGAGCAGAGATCACGCGTGTCACTAGATCCACGGGCCAGTGGTCGATCATTGATCGAGCAACGCGTTCACCGTGTCCGTCTCAGACGCTCGACGAGGTCTGCGACGAAGCTCCACTACAACACGAATAGGAGATGACGCGATCCGCGAATCGCGAGAGATGACGCATTCGATGACGAAACACTGGTAAGGGGAAACTATACCATTGTCCGTACACGTAAATACAGAATTATATCTTATCTCATTCTCAGTGTCCGCGATGTTTTATCCATGTATGTTATCAGTTTTGGAATCTCGTGTACATAATTGGTCATATCGGTTTGATATTAGTTGCGAAGTCTGATCGATAAACAATCGTACACGATGTTCTAACGAAACGAATATGTATACAGTTACGGTCCGGCGTACGTCCATTGACCGATTGATCATTGTTGTTTCAGCGTGTGGAGGCGGTAATGAAATCGAACGTGCTTACGACTTGGCAAAGTGGGAGCAATTACGATTACTATCACGATCACAGTGGTCACGCTCGTCGCAGTGATCACGCTGTTAATGGTGACAATAAGACCGTGCAGGTGTCGAGATGGAATTTTAAAGACTCAGAGCTAATCGGAGAGAAGAAGAATCGTCGATCTTTGACCACGACCGCGTCGGCTACAACACGAATCACTGAAAGCTCTTAAAGCACGAGTCTCGACGGATCGGCAGGAAGAAGATCAAGTTAAAAACGCGGGAAAAAGGGGAGCGTCGCGTGATCGTGGTAAAGCGCGTTGCGGGCGAAGGAGTCGACGGTCGACATCGATGTGACCCAGGGAAAGGAAAACTGCTGAGAGGCGGTCGTTGGGCAAAATCAAGACGGACACAGTGCCGTAGTCCTGGGGGCCCAGGGTATACGCAAGATCTATTAATAACTTGTAATACGGTAGTAGTGGGGCGCTGTTCGCTAGCGGGTGAAAATAGAAAAGAATGTTTTTGGAATCCAATTGGACTTGGTTGGCCGAACGATGGGGCAATATGGCCGACTTGGCCGAGCGGGTGGACGATCTGATATGCAGTTTCGACTCAGCTGGTGATACGACCATGGATACGTTATCGATGCTGATATTTGGCTGGATGTTGTTCGGATTAGTGGTACTGTGTGTCGGCAAATACGTTTACAATCGATTCGTTTTAAACGAGCTCGGTTCTGGGGCAATAGTTACCGCCAAGGACGGCCATATCGTTCACGGTGATAGCGTCGGTGTCAGTGGTGGTGCTGGTGCTGGTGGTGCTGGTGGTGGTGGTGGTACTGCCGGTGGTGGAGGTGGTGGCGGCGGTAGTGGAGGCAAGTTACTTTCGCTTGGCAAGCAAAAAATCGTTTCATCGGGTTCGGTATCCTTGGGGGCCGGGGCAGGTGGTGGCGGCAGCGCCGGTTCCGGATCGCACGCAGCTGCCCCTCATCCTTCCGGTGGCGGTACCAGTTCGACTTCCGGTATCGGCTCGTCGCCGTCCTCTTACGTTCCACCGACGCCTCCTGTACGCAAACGTCTCACCAGAAAGTCGTCCGGTGTTCTCATCAGCCCCGCAAGAAGTAGCAAAAGTTTGAATTTGCCGACCGCCACTGGGGCCGACCCGGATGCCGTACGCTGGGTCAACGAGATCATCGTTTGGCTCTACTCAGATCCAGCGATTTTGGACCAACTCCTGGCTGCTTGGGTCGCGTCTCTCAATGATTTTACCAGCAACTCCGTCGACGAGGTGAGCCGATATTCTCGTCCGCTCAATGCTCTCATCGGCATTACCGTTCTATCCTAACGATATGATTTTCTCGATATCGAAAAAAGATCTGCTTCGCTAGGATTGCTCATGGTCCTGTCTCATGAATATCTTTCACCGTGTCGAGAGACAGTGACCGGAGAAATATCGAATCAGAGAAGGTCTAAAGAAGAATCTTCTCGCGTGCTGCGTACCGCGTTGGTGTTCTTGAGCAACAAAAACACCGGCTTAACCCATTCACACTATGCTGTCGGACAATTTTACCGACGAGGCCCTAGAAATCGTGCTTTAGGCTCGTCAAGTTACGCGCGCTTATCGTTGGCCCGCTCATTTTCTACGAACCAACTCCGCGATAACACCGAATAGAATCTATTTGAAATTGAATAACGAAAAACAAAGCCTCTTTGAATTCTTCGATTGTTACGGAAAAATACGTTTTCACTCGTGTTTTCTCGTTGCTCGTAGCACGGAGTCGGAGTCGAGTTCGTTCGAGTTTTACCCGAAACACATCCACCGAATCTCTCTAACATCTTTTGCGAATGCGACTCCAAGGATGACGTGGTACGTATGAAATATTCTTTCGTCACATATTTTCTGTGTCAAGGATCGTTTCAAGTATGGTCATCTCGTTTATTTCGTTTCAGACGATCACGTGCGATTGCGAAGCAACTCCAGCGTTACAGTTAAAAGCGTCTCGCCGGAAAGCTGATAAACTCGAAGTCAGCCACTATCGCGTAAACGTAAATCGTTTCCGTGCCCGATTAAACGTCATCTGCATCACCGAGAAGCTTCTGCTAGACTTGAAATGCGACGGCTGGCCGGACGTTTGTATCATATTTTTACGTTATTTTTTCCAACCAATGGCTTCGTCATATTTCTCGTTATCATTGTACTTTCGCCTTTACGTTAGGTGAAAGTCTCGCTGGCCCAAGTAGGCACGATAAAGAAAGATCTGGACGAGAGCCAATTGCAGGAAGTCGTAACGGAAATCGTAATAGGCGCGTTAAGGGGGACCAATGTTCATCTGAATTTGTTCCAATATCCGAGCTGTCCACGGTTATGGAGGGAACCGGCGACCACGCAACACAGCTTTTCGATGCCTATGCACTACGACAACGTGGTAAATTTATTTTTAAACGACTCGGACACGCGATCCCTTTTCCACATAACGAATGATTAATTCGTCTAGACGACGTCGAGCGATTCGCTTCAAGCCTCCAGACAACGACTTCAAACTCAAAGTCCAACATCGACACAAAATCAATATATTGCCAGTGACAGAAGGCTGCTCGTCAAGGTGGTGAAAGCAACGGAATTAGGCGGCGAGCAGGGTGCTTTAGAACCGTATTGCGTCGTTGAATTGGACGAACCACCGCAGAAAAATCAAACGTCCGTCAAGAAGGATGCTCGAAACCCATTGTGGGACGAAGCATTTCTATTGTAAGTCATTCAGAACGAAACATTGCGGCGCGTCGGTTCGATGCGGAGTCGTCGTCATCGAAATCGACCGATTTCTCTATTTCTTCGTTTCTGACGAAACAACAGCCAAAATATACCCTTTTATCTGCTTGAATCTCACGATCGCTCGTAATTTGCAGCGATGTTAATCGTAATACGTCGGAAGTACTGCTGGAGGTCTACGATCGCGTAAATAAATCCCAACGATTCTTAGGTTTGGGTATCGTCGGTATCGACGAGCTGCTCGCAAATCCGAGTCAGAGACAGATCATACCTCTTCAAAATCGACCGTACGAAGAGGAAGATATCACCGGCACTCTGACCGTAGAGGTAAGTAAAAGAGCGCCCATACGCGGTGTAATTTAACGAAATTTCTTTATTTGCTATGCCATTTCATTGTTTTCTTTCCTTTTCTATCCTCTCTCTTTCGCTCTCTGTCCTCTCTTTTCTCAGTTTCTATTCATCGAGGGCGCGGAGGTGCCTCAAATTGGGAGCAAACCTTACAAGGTGAAGGAGACGATAAAGCCGGTGTCACCGACTCCTCGTACCTACACCCCGACAAATCTCATCAGCGACAATAGTCTAAATTACAACAATGGTAACAGCACACTTATCTTGTACGACTCTACCGTTCAATCCGAAGGGGGTAATTACCAATTACTTTATCTGAAAGGCATTGCGTTCGTGTTCACAAGTGTGAAAACATAGCGATGATTAGTGATGTCACTCCCCTTTAAAAATCGTACTCAAACAGTTTCATCGCAACTCTCGCCACATATGATCTCGCCGAAACGATGTTACATTTCACTGTGTACTTTAACGCAACGTAGATCCTGTTTTTATTTTCTTCTACAACTATAGAATAGATCGTATTTATTGGTTGTTCGCACTAGCAGCGACACGAACTCTCCCTCTCGTGCGCGTGCCTGCATCTCTAGCACCGGATTGTACTTTCCACTGCCATGTAATAATTCGCATGATCTATGTTTACTCGTATGTACACGTATAGAATTCTCTAGCTGTCTCCCTTCTTCTATCAACTCCGTTACTTAACGTTCGCCTTAACGTTCCTCTAGCACGATACGAAACGATTGTACGCTCACTTCTCGGCCCGAGTTTCTTACGATCGACGATTCTTCGAAGTTATTTCGACTACCAGTGAAGCGAACCTGGCAAATCACGATGACAGTGTATGCAATATGCTTGCATAATCGCGGTCGCGTTGCCAGGCATGCGAAAACTTATCTGGTAAACGAAATGACGAATGCTTGGTGGAATGATGGACGTAGAAAGTCGTAAACCTCCTTCCGTTCTTCCTTCTAACCGATTAGATATTTTGAGCGACCAAATGTAATTTGCAGACTATCTGACGAATGGCAACGTGGTGGATTCGCCTTACAGAACTGGACAAAGCAACGGGAACAAAGGAACTCTGATCGTGCACAGCCAGCAAAGGGTACGCTCAATGAATCTGCACGTCGAATGCAATTACGAGACCTATGCAAATTTTACTCCATTTACTAACACCTATCGACTATAGTCTATTTTTTTTTGTTGTGTCTTCTCTTTTGCAGCAGCCAGAGCGGCAGGTGGTTAAGGTAAGCCATTGCTTGACGTCGTATCCTCTCACCCTCGTCGTCACCGGCGTGATCATGGTTGTAAATCCGCGCACGTATTTTATCAGCATTTTTTAGATCCTCCTTATTTTACGTCCATTCTCCAGATTTCCGTTCCAGCATCGAAAGTCACGGTATTTATAATATTCCTTTCATTCGAACGATCCCATTTCCCGTTTAATTTTTCATGGCCTGTCTCCAATTTACGTCCTTCTTGCATCTATGAACCAATTGGAAATCAGACAGCCTTGTGTTTTACGAGAACGCTAATTATCGTCAGTTGAGTGGCGTGTGTTTACTAATTCCACAGGTCGCCCTGACGGAAAGTGGAAACTGGCAGGAAATCTCTCCGGAGGTAATTATTCTTGTTGTCACGAGATCGTTTCTGTCCTATTCTTAACGCAGCGCCGTTCTAATTTCGCGTTCTCACGTTTTCGCTAATTACGTTACAGTCGATTCGAAAAGAAACCTTCTAAAAAGTCTATAACGATGCTTGTGAAACAACCGCGACCTTAACCGTCTGTTTATAAACCTTTTGTTTTCATTCGTTTCAGCATGGACCGAAAGATACCAGCGTGACGTCGGGACCAGAAAGCACGCCGAATTCTTCCAATTCCGAAGGTATCCCCTCCTTTCTTTTCTTTCTTTTTTTTTTATCGTTTCCGCTCGCTGCGTACTCTTCCATTCATAAGTATCAAGACGTTTCCAGCTTTCACCTAGAACGCTATAGTTGGTTTAAATTATGCTTCTTTATATCGTAGAAAGGGGTAGAACGAGAAGAAAAAGGCGAGATTTCTTTGGAACGATAAAGAAACGATTGAGTCGATCGAAGACGAGAAGCAGATCGGTCGGACCGGAAGGCGATGCAAACCACGAGGATCAACACTCCAGGTCTATATCTGCGGACAGAGCGCGTGATCCTGGCTCGGGTATGTTTGCTCACGAGTATACATTACGCTCGTGAAACGATTCCTGATTTAGAACAGACTTAGTGCCTCTTCCCTCTAGTAGACCGAGTCTTTAGTATAAAATTCTACTTGTTTGTTTTGCACACGAATCCCGTGCGTGGCACGCAACGTTGGTAAGTACGATCATCCCGATAGCGATGATGCAACGAGCAACAGCAGTAGCGCGCATTTTACGGAGCTTCGTAAAACGATCAGCCGACAAAAGTATAAGATACACGCACGCCAACGTTACAACGCTAACGCCACTGCCAATAAGACATTTCCCGTGCCAATAACGCTGACACGCGACTAACGTAACGTGAGTTGCAAACGATTGTTTCGCTTGAATTTTATAGTTCGTTTATCGATACCAGGGAGGGAAGAGCATTCGAGGAGATCGAGTTTGAGCGAAGCATCCGGTATAAGCGGAGCGTCGACCAGAACTTACGTTAACGAGGCTTCCACTTTAGTTCTCGAGACCCTCGAGAATGGTATTAAAAAGTAAGCAACACGACGTTCGTTTTACCGCTTATATTTTCGTATGCTGAACGAATCGTATTCGACATCCGTTTTTGTTATTTTCAGGCATTACCTAGTACCATTGTCGCTCGCACAAAAGAGCAAATGGCGAAAGAAAGGCACGAAGCTTCACATATTCAACGATCATACTTTCATAGCGAAACATATGGCTGGGTAAGCTAACGCGGAACACAGCGTATTACGTATATGTTGTTGCGTAAAAGCTTTTAACCAGCTAGATCTCCCACTTTATACTCCAAAAGCGATATTTCAAAGAATCTTCGTAGTAATAATATTATTTAACAGCGTTTATTTATCGTATCGTCTCGCTATGTGCCAGCGATATATTTGAAAATTATTTAACATCCAAGAGGCGCGTCATAATCTATCCGATTGCGAAAAAATCGCATTAGAAATGAAATTAGCGTGGAGTCAGACGTGGAGTCGTTTCATTTCAGTGGAACCGTATGCGAGGTGTGTAAGCGAACGCTTGCGCGAAGATTGGGCAAGCAGGGTTACGAGTGTAGAGACTGTCAAATGAAGTGTCACAAGCATTGTCACGTTAAAGTGGATATCACGTGTCCCACATCTACCATTCAGAGCATCGAACTGTAAGTAGACGAATCTCGTTATCTTACGATTTCTTATTGAATCGTTTCAAAATCGATGGAAAATATGTTACTGTACGTATAGTTTAAGGAAAAACTTTCGCGGAATCACGAGCTAATCCTATCTTTTTTTAATCTAATTGTCGCGTAAGGTCTCTGCTACCGGTACTCAGTGAATAAGATGGGTAAGTTGCTCAAACTTGACAGAGAAAAACTTGTTGATATTAAAACTCTGGTACTGTAACAAGTAGTTGCGCATGAACAACGAATTTTCTGCTCTTTCTGTAACAGTTGCAACGAACGTTGATTCCTTGCACTTCCATGTGATTTTATTACTTATTGGCAGCGTCTTGCGACCACCATGGACATGCATACGTCTCGTACCGCTTTTGCAAATACTAATCGTCCGTTTGAGATTTTCGTATAATAGAAGGCAATGCTTCGTTGATATTTTTAACCCTAGCGTGGGTTAAGATACAATACGTTCAAGTTTATGCAAAAGTTTTCCAATTTTCAAATCCATATAAGGATTTATCGATCATCTGCTCTTAATAAGCAATCAAATTGTCATTCGACGATAGATGTATTATGGAGATTTTTATATTTTATTACAGCAATTGTCGCATCCCAGTAACTGTCGAGATTTAATTTGAATATTTATCGTTTTCGCTTCTTTCCATCTCGTCAGTTACGGTGGACGGACAGATTTTCCATTACCCGCATCTAATATTTACGCTAACGATTGATACCTACTAAATTAACACATTGGAGATCGACGAATTTTGACAAGATATTTTTCAATATTAGGCGCATTCTGTGCATTTATGTTCACTGTCAAATTTCTCGCAGATAGCGTAAAAACTCCGCGAATGATCTAGATCGTCGATCTCGAATGTGTTACATCGATACAGTCACGTACATTTAGTAAAATTTGTCAATTTCTTTTAGAACGTGCATAAAGAACGTGCAACGGCCCGAGCGCAGATCGATCAGTCGGCTCTGCTGATGAAATCTTGGACGATCTACTTGCGGCCATGTTCGAGAACCGAGTCGTTTGTCCTGAGAAAAATTGTCGTTCAAATCGCTTCGTACGTAGTGGCACATTTGCGAAGCGAATCACGCTATTGCATCGTACACGATATTGTAGGCAACCTCGCGTGAGGAAAGGCTGCCAGCTACCTACGATAAGCGTTACGATTGGTTTCCAAGCACGAAGCGCTTTTGAACGCCGTAGCACCGTTCTCTGTTACCCGCTACCGTTACTATTACGCTTTTCAATATCTACAAAACGAATACGAACGCGAACGTGAACGTAAACGTAAATACGAACGTGAAAACGAAGCGAACGAAACGAAACAGATTAAGCGAAGAAACCGAATACAATCGTGTATAACTTTCTTCTAGAAGCAAAACGTTGTTCGGTTCGGATAGTGGTGAAGAGTGAACGATACGTCTCGAACGGCTGAAACAAATAACGTTCGCGACGAATCGTGAGATATTTATCCGTTACCATCTACTATAGTTTCCTTACAACCTTTCGAATTTTCACGAAACTTTTTACACTTAAAGGAACGTCCGATTTTCTATCGATTCGTAATCTTAAGCCTTAAGAAATTATATTGTACCCATTTTGCCTTTTTCTTTCGTTCGTTTCTCTCGCTCGTTGTTTTAAGAACAAAGGGAGAACCTTTGGGGATATACGATGTATCTGATAGAATTTGAGAAAATGACATCGACGAGAAACGAAACACGTGAACGATAGTGCCTCTAGATACGAAAGTTCGTCGTTATCTTTGAAATATTGTATCTTTATCCCGTGAAAGTACTACTTTTGACAATATTTTCGATCGTTGTATCAGAAATCCGATCGATCAATCAAACTTAAACGCTTCAACGCGCACACTTGTGCCTATGTATCGTGCGTAAAGAAAGCATCGTAATCTTTGAATGATACGTATTACCGGCTGATAAATATTACTATAATCATAATTAATATAATTGATGATTACGATTATGACAATTATCATTACTATTGCTATTATTATTCTTATTATTATTATTGTTGTTGTTGTTACCGATGTCGTTGTTACGATTGTTACTACCATACCTAAGAATAGAAAATAATGGTCTACGATGGTCTACACCACTACGCCGGGCATATTCAAACAACTGTTGTAACAATGATGATAATGATAATAATACTGTGTTACGTTGAAAGAAATAATATGGTTACATTATGATTCTACGCCACTGTGCCTTTATTGGCTCCGTCTTTCTTTCCCTTCCCCAGAATTCCGCAATTTCGAAACGCCTAACGATATTATCATCTAAATATCATTATTACAAGAAAAGATCGCAAGGAAAGATATAAGCAGGTAGATGTTAATCTTCCCATCTATTTCAGTGTCTGAAAAGAAATATTTCAAGGCAAAGTAGGTAAAAATGGAAGGAACCTGTTCGGTCAGGTTCAACCAGAAAGTGAAGACAAGCAACATCTAGCCACATTTTCAATGTCTTTTGTACATTTTGTAATTTCTAAATTCTTTAAAAAATGTTTAAAAGTTAAACAAAGGTACATGATACGGTAACAGAGCAGGCGACAAAAATATGTTTCAATCGTGTTATCGGTACGTTGCGTTTTCTTCCGACGTCGTTTCGTCGTTCGGGAAACATCGAGACGAAACGTAACATGCCAATAACGCGATCGAAGCCCGAAGAATCGGAAATATGTTATCTAGTCGTCGTGAAAAGTATCTTTATGTATAGTCTCGTTGCTGTTCGACCGTGAACCACGATATTTCATTTGAAATCAATCGCGTACATCGCCTGGCAGCGATTGACGAACGTCGAACGACGTTGCCGATTTTGCAGATCGGTGCGCGAGAAAGATGGCTCTCGGTAAGCGAAAAGTCGGAGTTCACGGATGAAAAAGAGGGTTGACGCGAGATACTCTGCGGTCACCGGTCGTTTCGTCTAGATTCGGTGGGAGGTGCGGAGGTGCGAGGCGCGACTCAAAGTGGAACAACGCTGACCTAATTCGAGGTCGAAGCCCCAATTTTCGTGGAGTTCGCTAGAGCGGGAGATCGACAACGGGACGACGGTAGTCATGACGACGTGACGTAATATCCAACGTCATCGACGAAGCGCAACGACCCGGCCGTACGTTTCTCGCCGCGCGACTAGATCGCAGGCTGAATGGGGTGGTGCGGAGCGCGGCGAATATTCGATTGTCCCGGTTCCGATTGATTCATTTTTGCCCACTCTTCGACGATCATCAGCTTCTACCAAAGTCTCCCTATTTGGCGATTAACAAATCCGAGAAACGGACGAACATCGCCATTCCTATGTATGCGCGTGTCTCTAATTTCACGTACGAAACAATGGCCCAACGTATGGCGTGTGTACGCAGGTTACAGTTGCGTACATACGAACGCGCGCGCGAGGATGCCAAGTTCGAAGGATAGAGACAAGCTGCGACCAGGTTTATTCAATCGCAAGCTCGGAATTAGGACGCGTTGTCGACGGCCTTCTCAATGACGTCAGTGACGTCACTAGTTTGGAAGGAGAACTAGGACAAACGGACTGAGAAAAAGGAACGACGCGACGCGCGAAATCAGCGATCGTCGCCCTAGCTACCACCATCTACCCCTCCCCCCTCCACCTCCCGCCACTTTCTCGCAGGAAAGCAACGTGTATTACAGTTTCGGCTATTTCAGTCATCTTTTTCGGGTCTTCGTGAAAATCACCGAGTCTAAGAAAAGATAGCGAGTCCCGAAATACGAATAGGAAAGTAAAACGAGAGACGAACGGAAGAAAGACTTTTGTAAGCGGCTGGTTAAATCGGAGACGAGGAGAATAAAGGAAGAAAAATAGAGAGAGGAGAACGAACAAAAATAAGCGCTATGGCGCTGGAAATGAATATCACGCGTCCAGGTAACGTCAAGGTATCCTGGAAACGATCCTTGAATGAACTATGGTATTTCGTAGGGACGACACTAGCAGCGATCTGGGTCAAAGAAGGGTCGTGAATGGCGTCGCTTGCCTCGAGTGACGTCACGGGGGTGCAAACCCCTGCAAGTGGGTCACTCGTTGATTCTGTCATGGCCGTAGCTATAAACGGACCAGGGACGTCCTTCCATGTTTCCACGTCTTTCCGCGAATCGTGTTCCGGTACGGGCACGTTGCGTACAGATCGGCCGGAACGACGTTGTTTCTCTGACGACATGCTCCGGACACGGGAACGGAAACCTTCCGTCCTGTCAATTATTTCGAAGCAAACGCAATCGCGGTGTCGTTAACTGACCGGCTGTTGCTCGATTTAACTTCATCCTTCGTAAAAGTCTGCGTTTCGGATAATTCGGGTAAAGAGCGTAATTCGCAAGAGGATAAAATAATGGGAGGACGTTAATGGTACAGGAAGGCTATAAATGTGAACGCCAGTTTGAATGAAAAACGTTTATTTGAAACGTAAACTACGTGTAGTATCGACATAGGTAATACTTAATATAAAATATTCAGTCCTGAGAATCTGCATTTCTCGCATATTCTATCATTCTCGCTTTTTCTCTGTTCTTGTATTTTCGCGCGAGAACCATCGCGCATACGCGAATTCGAATTCGCGAAGACATTTATTAGGCGTGTGTTAGCGTTCTATTATTTCTCCTCGCAAGATATCGTACATCTGTGTGCCAATTTTTTCGCGACATACCATGTATCTCACGCGGTAGATATTTACAAGGCACTGAAAGATCGCGTATACGTTCCGCGATTACGTTCGCCTTCACGTAAATGAGAACTTTCGACGATAGTTTAAGAAAAAGATTTCCCTTCGCCATGGTTTCGTTCGGATTCGTTTCGCCGCAACCGTTCGACTCACCGGCGTCCGTCTTTCGAGTATCGTTATTGTCCGTGTTATTCTCGTCTCGCGTGAGAATGAAACTGGAACGAAAACGAGGTCGAAAACAGAACGATCCGCTCCTTTTTCATCGCGACACTCGCCAAGCATCTGTTAGCACAGCAGGCCTTGCGAAAGAAGGAACAGAAACTTCGCAAACTCGTTTAACGTCTCGCCGTAGCACGCACACACTCGAATTTGCTAGTCTCGAGCGAACGATTGCGCTGAACGAAGCTCACGATACCATTTGCGAATCGTGATATGTTTTAAAAGTATCCTTAACGAACAAGTAATTCTAATCTATCTGAAATATTCACGACCGAACGTTACGTCGGACGGTTAGCGATAAAGATCGCGCGAGATCGCCAACGTTTCGTTTCGATTCTTTCGACGATCGTTTCCATCCGTTCGTTCCTTATAAAAAAAGCACCAGAGTTGCGCGATCTCGACGCGTTCACGCGTAATTGACTCGTATATCGCGATAACCGACCTCGGTTTCGCGACGATATAATACCTTTTCGCGAAACGACGTTTCGATAGAAGCGCATCGAGAATCTGCTTCGTTGCGAATTCGACAAAGAAGGTGCATGCGTAAGACGGATCGTCGACCGATCGTATCGGTATGTAACTTTCGAACGTTCGATCCGTCTTATTTTATTCCTCTTTGCACTTGCGATCGAAACGGATCGCCAATTAATCGTCAACTATGGAATTCGTTGGCGTGTAACGTAATTGGTATCGCTATTGTACATGTTTTTATCGAGTGTACTAATCGTTTGCTACAAAAGGTAGGTACATACATGCTTACACGGCTACGTTCTGTCTACGTGATCTATCTCGTTTACGAATAAGAGACCAACAACTTAAAACACAATGTACTTGTACGTCGACGCACCTCTATCTACGACGAACGCAACTTTTCCGCACTTTTCGCCTTCTTCTCTCCCAAGCGACCGACGACCGATCGAATATGATCGGCCTGGAACGAAAGAAAATCTCGACGGAGGAAGAAGCGCGCCGGATATATGCTTTCCGCGAAGTTTCCGGCAGAGCGAAAAGATGCGAAACGCTACGTTCGCCGAACCTTCGACGTCCGTTACAATTATTTCGCTCGTATCGCTCTAAGTTCGTATACATTTTGATCCACTCGTTTGGTCGAGGTTTGAAAAAACAGCGGCGAGGAAACGGCCGCGATTGACAAAAGTAGAAAGTACGGAAACGGAAGCGTGGGCTGCGAATTCCTGTAGATCGTGCGAGCAAACATCTCGTACGCAAAGAATGGTCCACGAGCGGAGGGTCCGTTCGGTTGTTTGCGCGATTTAACATCGAGACGATCGCGCAACGAAACTCGAAATCGTTTGTAATGAGATAGATAGATAGAGAGATAGGTAGATAGATAGATAGATAGAGAGAGAGAGAAAAAGAGAGGGAGAGAGAGAGAGAGAGAGACCGGAATTGAGCGAGTGTATCGTTTAAAACGGATGAAACTTGGATGAACCGAGTGAACCGGCTTCGACTCGAATCGCCATCGATAGTGATTGCTTCTTATCGGTAGAGACCGACGGTGTCTTGACAGGAACAGGGCATCGTCAATTGCTGTGCCATGTTCCTTGGAACCCTCTGCGTTGGTAGGCCCGAAAGACCTCTGACGTACGTGTAGGACACCGGACTGCGTAGGATTCTTTTGGGGCTCTTCTTCGCGTGCTTGTTCTCCTTCCCTTCCCACTTGGAGGATATCTTGAGAGTTTGAAGCGCTCTTCGAAGAGTATCTGCCGTGCTGGATCTTTTCAACGAGTCGCTGTCGGTACTGCTGTGGGCGTCCGATGGACTCGAAGAGTACGAAAGCGACTCTGATGTTCTTCCAACGCCTCTAACGTCTCCAGGGCTCCAAGAACGCGAGGACTTGGCTCGAACACGCTCCGAACTTCTTTGAATGCTAGAAAGTCTCTCCTGAGAACGAGTCGGTCGGCCACGAAGTCGGTCCAAGTAGCAGTGGGTTCTCGGCGACCTGGTGGCGCGGCATAATCGCTCGCTGCTTCCGCGACGCGACAGCCTCTCCGCGCTTCCGGTACTTCCACCGCTGCTGCAACCACTGTCCGTGCTGCACTCGTCGTCTCCAAATTCTTGTTTCGAAGAACCAGGGCCCACGGTCGGGCTGACTCTTCGTTTACTGTCGCCCTTTTGGTTCTCTCGGCGACGATCGTCTTCCGGATCGGTCAATCTAGTCGTGTCTTCCATTCTCAGTGACGTACGAAAGCCACCGATTCGATCGAGATCGCGGACGAAAATCTGCACCGTTCGGTTAGCCAGCTCGCAAATTTCGTTTCGTTCGATTAGAACTCGTTCGTTCAGAATTAACGTTCGATCGCGCTCAATCGTTGACTCGCTGTCTTTCGCGTAAACGATGGCGAATGCGCGCCCTTTCTGTCACGGTTGATCGATTTCCGTGCGGCTAATCAATTCCACACTCGTTTCACTGTGCTTATACTTGCGTAAAACGATGCTTTCGAAGAGAAACTATCGTGCTTCGTTGTCGATCGGTCGTTGATCTTTTATTTTCACCCGTTCCCCACTGTTCTGTGTTCTTATTAGTTACTGGATGCCTTTTCTGTCTTTCTCCAAGTCGTTCATCCTTGTGTACCAGAAGAACAGTTTTATTCGACGGTTAATCGCAAACACGCGTTTTATCAATTTGTCGTTGATTGCCGGGTTTGCCGTGTGTATTTCGCACGCTTTCGTGAGCGAACTGAGACTCAGAGACTCGCGTTCTTCTCTTATATAGCGTCGCGGCTTTGCCGAGGGTGCGCGCATGTCCTCTCCACCACGTGAGGGTTCGAGTCGTATCTGCGAGGACGCGATATCGGGATGAATGCGACCGACGCGGTTTTCGGACGTTGCTCGTCCGAAACGCGATTCACCAATCAGCGCCATTTTCGTTATTTTCGGACCATTCACTTCGATTTCTCTCGCACGAATCGCTCACGTATTTTTAATCGACTCGCGTCGATCGTACTTTCGATCAAAATGCATTTTCGCAAACAGCGAATCCACGAATCACGAATAGGGAGGAAGCGCTTAAGCGCGTACAAGTGCTTCTTTTTTTAGGCTGGACCATATATTCCCAATGACGTAACGAGCGGAGAACATCGAACCTTCTTTGTAGTAGACGATCGATACGTCGAATGCTCTTGGTGAAACGAATTCGTTAAAATTAGCAATGCCGCGATTTAATGGACGCTGGTTAAGAGAGTGGGACGAGCAATCGAGATAGTAGATAAGGGCAAAAGAGGGCAATAATGGGGACAGTACAAGTATTGTATCGCGTCTCGAAGCAGAGAGGTCGGTGAACTGCAGCGTGCGATCGATGCAAAGGGGTGGATGTACCATGCAGGCTGATCGCATTGCCGCCAGCGCTGGATGCACCCGGATAATCAATAATTTTGTAAATAACGACACGAACCAGGAATACAAGATAATACGTAGGAAATATTAATATATCGAAATACGGAAACAAACATATCGAATATAGAAATTAATATATAAGCGAAAATGCATCGCACCCCGACCGTTAGCTCCTAATGCAGCGTAACGAGGGACGTAACGAGGTTCGCCGTAACAGAATAGAACGATTCGGTTATATGTAGATTTCCCCTTCCTTTTCCTCGCAGACGCTTTCGTACGATGGTACACGGTGACGCGAAGAAAAATTTCATTCTCGATGTTATTACGGTAACACGTGTTGCGGTGCCAAGAATATTGCGAAGCGGAACACGTTGCTGTCTCGAAACGCAACGTGACGTAGCGTATATTCACCGAAGACAATTTGCTCGATTTCATCGGAAAATTCGTGTATGTTAAACCTTTAGCGGATTAACAGCATATTGGACGAAGCAGCAGCGAACCACGAACGGCACATCCAGTACACGACGTACGCGAGGACATTGCATTTACCTTTTACGTAACGATTCTGGTATTGTTGTTGCCGCATAATTGATTCGTCGTTTGTAGAAACAAAAGGCCGCCATGGCCTTGCTCGATTTCAACGAAACGCAACGATTCCTCCCTTGTCATCGATGGCGAATTTCTGGCTCGAATTCTTCTTCTGGGTATAATAGCGAGACCAGTCGCCGACTCGTTTGACATTTTCAAACGACCGTGTGTACCGTGAACCCTTGTATTTTCATCCACTCTTTTCTATAGCGCGTTAGTGTCTATCCCCTTTGTGTCCGCTACGTTCTTACCATCTTTCGTCGCACGTTCCACCGCTTCTAAATTGAAATCGCTGTGCTTTCGATGCAAGCGACGGTTCGCTTCGCTCTCGTGGATACGCTCGACGAACCACGCGAGATACGACGTATTACGTTCGCTTCGAGGGAGTGGAGAACGCGATAGTTTATCTAAGGAAGCGACAGTGCAACGGTTGTCTCGTGAATTCGTCCAAACTCGGACAGCAGTTCGAACATCAGCTCGAATAAGCATCCGATGAAGAGCGCACGCTAGGCTTTTCGCCCGGTTAATTCGTCCGATCTTACTCCAAACGAATATTTCTTATTTGTTGGATCGCACCTAAGATTGCATACACGCGCCACTCCGTATTCCGATACACGAACACACACATTTTTATATGACATAAGTGGGTGGAGAACGATTATTCAGAGTGTGGTCACGCCTACGTTCATACTTATATAATTGAATTTACAGAGTAACGAGGAATCACGTAACGAATTGTGCGCGATAGATTCATTAACGAATAAACAAGTAATCGTCGAAATGTAAACTACGGGACGTCAAGAAACATGTACGCGTGTCGAGGAAATAAGAAAGCCGTTTGCGTTTGAACAGTTTTATTGATACCGAATCTAAAAGTATAAGAACATTGTCGGAGAATCGAAGCACGAACGATACTTCATAGAAAGTACAGAGATGCGATTATTGATCTTTTCAGGATGAGAAAGAGATGAGTCGATTGGTTGATTACTCGATGGTTCGGTTCAGTCGCTTGATCGCTCGATCGATCCATGTCGTCTCGTCGATCGTATTAGACGACGTAGCCTTTGTAGATGTAAGAGGATGCAGGCGCGTAACTAGCAACCGGAATAGGCGGATAGTTGGAGTAGAGAAGGGGTGTTCCAATGTTCGAGAGAAGAGCTGGTGCAGCCAATGGAGCAGCGGCCAGGGGAGCGGCGACCAGAGATGCCGAGGGTGCCGGACCTGGTGCTGGAGCCGGGGCTGGTGCAGGAGCCGGCGACGGTGCAGCCAACGCGACCGCCAATAATCCAGCGAACAACAGCTACGCTCACAAGAATTCGATCAAGAGGAGATTCTTCCTTTGCTTACCCTGTTTCCGTCTGCACCATCTAGCGCTCGATCTCCGGCACTCACCGTTTTGAACATGTTTGTGGTTGAAACGTGTGGATACACTACGTAAAAGCTGAGACGATTATACCTCAATTCCCGAGGAAACGCTGCTTATATAGGGGAAACCGCGACAAAGATTCTCATCTCTCTACATCCCCCTTCCTTTTACCCATCTCTCTACATCTCGTTCCTTTTACCCGTCTCTGGTATTCCACGAAGGGCAACAGCCGGTCTTCGAAGCAGACCATGAACGGGACGCTCGCTTCCTTCTTGTTGGTACGCGCAATTTTTTCCACCGACCGGCCAATCGACTTCTCCCTTTGTGCCTCTCTGCAAACGTTTTCCCGTGTATCGACCAACTACCGGCGAATCGCGGATTTCTTCAAGGTTGCACGGGATCAGGCGTGTCCCAACAATACGCGCCATTTCCTTCTTTTTCGAGTCTACGTTCGAGCAACTTTTTTCCATCGAGCACAAACAGGTTTTCCCCTTTTCTCCGGCATCGCGTTGTCCTTGCGACTTCGAAAAACGATTGACGATCCGAGGATAGCTTAATGGCTCGTTGGCTACGAGGTACAAACAACAACCAGCGTCTTCCAACCTGCTCGAAATAATTATTAACATCCGCGGGATGATCGTTTGTCCTTCCCACGCTCCTAGAGCGCTTTATCGTGTGAAAGAAAGAATAGCAAAGTAGAAGTAAGAAAGGCGACGCATGCGAATTTTAATACAGCTTTCCTCTGCTTGTCGATTCCAAATTGGAAGAGATAACGATGAAATTAACGAACGTAATGGCAGCCTGTCGTACCTTCCGTGTCGAGATACGAGGTGTATCTCGACCGAAGGGGAAACGACGTTTGCTGGTCTCGCCCGGACTCGACGAACTTGAACTTGGGAAAAAAGCGTTTGCTTTACCTTGGAGGTGTTCAGCCTTGTGGTAACCGAGAGAAAGATAGAGCGAGCGAAACACGGAGACAAAGGAGGGATGCGAGTGACCAGATCGAGCGAGTGAGAGGCATAGGAAAAGGATCGATCAAAACGAAATGTAACGATCGGAGAAGAAACAGAAACGCGACTAATCGAACAATTTTTTTATCCAGACCAAATAGGATGTGCGGATTAGATCTGTGATGAAGTCTGATATAAAAGTAGACTATTTAAATGAGGCTGAGAGAGAGAAAGAGAGAGAGAGAGAGAGAGAGAGAGGCAAACAGAGACTAGGTAAAAAATGATGAAAAACTAGATGAAAGTAGTTGCAGATAGATCGTGTGGGAAGCAGAACGACCCGCGTAATCACTGAGCCGGCTTTGTAACCTTGTTGTGCGTTCCAACCGGACAAGCACGTAGTCGAGAGGGTTATACAATTGCTCGGTCTGGTTGCTTACGTAATTTCGTGATACTCGTAGAAGTGTCCGCCCTGTGCTTCTCTTTCGATCAAGGTCATCGAAATCGATCGATCCATTTGTTGCGAGTGATAGCTACCAAACGCGAGCAGTTTGAAAATACGATACAGGATGAGGAACGCGTCGCGTCGCACCGCCCGCGCCCGCGCCGTAACGAGCGAGGGAGCGCGTGAAAACGGCCGATGTTTCGCGCCCGGCATTCCAATGCGACCGCAACCAACAAAATTGATACGAAGGTGACTACACCAAGGAGGTCGGAACTTTCGCAAGCCCCGCATCCACCGTCCTTTTCGTAAGTCCACCACCCCATCAGCGCCGGACATTGGTATAAAGCGAGGACGCTTCGACGATTCTGCACTCATCGCTCAACAGCCGAAACAAACACACAAGCTCAACAATGATCAAGACAGCGGTAAGTGGTCTAATCGCGATCGAGATGATCTAAACTTTGTTTAAATCCTAATATATATATGTATATAGAAAGAAAATCAAAAATGTTATTTTCAAATCTATTGCTTTCCACAGTGCATCGTTCTCTTCGTAGCAGCCGTGGCGTCTGCTGGAATTCTCCACGCCCCTTTGGTCGCTTCTCCAGCGGCGATTGCTGCTGTTCCAGCACCGATCGTAACTGCTAGGAGCAGTCAAGTCGTAGCTAGGAACTACAATACATTCGCTGCCGCACCACTGGCATACACCGCCGCCGTACCTGCAGCCGTGCACGCGGCCATACCAGCAGCACCCGCACCGATTACCCTCGCTGCCGCCGCACCTGCTGCACCATTGCCATACGCTGCACTCGCCTACACCGCTCATCTATGATTTCACCCCTGATACTCCGATCGCCTGTCCAAATCTCTATTTTTAAGTTTTTCTTTTTCATGGAATAAATTGCAACTTAAAACGAAAACAAACGATCGTTCTTTTGTACTTGCATCTACCTCGAATATTCAACCTCTGCTATAACATTTCCATCGTATGCTGTAACGCAATCCTTTCGCACACCGTTCGACAAAGCAATCGATCACGGTTGTCCTCCGACACCCTACGCTTTGTTACCGTATCCTTTTATAGGACTATCTAGTAGAAAGGAATCGAATCTAATTAAAACTGTGACACGTCAATGAACGACGAAACGATTCTTTCTTATGGATCATTACAGTAGCAATTGATAGGTAGGAATTAATGAACGAATCGATTGAGAGATGAATGATAATAGGAATTATATAGGAAAATACAAGTTTGCTTGTTTACGATCTATTCGTAATCCCTACGGTCCGTGCAACTCCTGTCGAAACAATTGCATACGTCGTGCCATTGTTCCAAGTAGCCAGAGATGGTACAAAGGATGCTGCGTTGCATGAGTCAGATCATTATCGCTGTAATTACTGACCCTCTGTAAATTGCATTACGGTGTTATCAAAATAAATTCATTATACGGATGTAACCTAAAGGAAGACGCGTTTCTTTTATCTTTCCACCGTATGAGAAGTTTTTAAAAATATACAAACTTTGCTGCATCGAACGATCGATCGTCGGCCCATTATCGAACATCTTTAAAGAAAAAGTTCACGCGTTATTTCCCCAAATATTTTTCTTACAATTGTTTCCTAAAGCCAAAACGTATCGATGAAAAGTAGGACATCCGTGCAGGGTCAAGAGTGAAGTTCGATACGGTATTCCGTATCGATAAATCAAGGGAAAGTTACGAGGAGCAAGTTGATGAACAAATCCACGTTTCCAGTCGGAAATTCGAGTCACGTTCGACGAACGATCTTCGAAACTTGCGATGTCCCAATCGTCGTAGACGCAGTACGTACGGCCGCGTTTCGTATTTGGAACGAGCATGAGCCGCACCCAATGTATATCACTGGTTGAAACTGAACTGCAAACGACATCGATGCCTTCGTTATTGTTGCGTCAATTTTAACTTCGCGAATATCCCGAATAGCCGCGATAAGCGGCATTTAAAGGGCGGTTCATCTCTAGTCTCACTTCGTGTTGCTACGACGTAAACCAGAATGGACAAAGAATATGATGGAAATTGAATGAAGAAACGACGGTACTTTGAAGCTTGAGTATCAAGTTGTCGATCCTTTTCGTTCTTAAGATTCGTTTCGCAGAGTAAGTAATAAACAAAGAAGAAAATAACTTTTTAATAATTCTGATTCACGCGACAGTAACACGTTCGTCAAAGGTATATCCAAGAATTATTGGCCAACTGGAACATGCGATATCTCGTCGATCGTTTCAGGAAATACAAATTCCAGAAAAACGTGTTTAAAAGTTGCACGTCGCATCGTACAAGCTATGCACTCTCACCTTTGAATTTTACAAATTCCAGAACATAGTTTCAGTAGACGAATCTCTACTCTCAGAGAATGCAAGATAATTCTTTTTCTTTTGACTTCTGAACCTAGATACCTCGTTAAGGAAAATAAAGGACTTCGTTAGCTTGCAAAATCTGTCTATGAGAGCTGAATAGCAAACGCGCATCTTGCAACGAAGCAACTCATCCTACAATGGTCGTTGTTGTTGGCAAGCGAAAATTTCCAACATTTTTCATCGTTTCACCCTAACGTTCATTCCCTTCGACGATTTACGATATGCGACTGTGTTCGTGTACCATACCGTCCATCGTCCTATGGTATACGACTGTGGCAAAGGAAAAATGTTACGGACAAAGGGCGTTCGAAGGCAACGTATATCCGCGGTGAACGACACCGAGCAGCCGCGTGGAGCAGCGCGATCAGGAACCACGAGGATAATGCTTAAAAAAGTTAGAGAAAAAAAAGAAGGTTAGATTGGGCCATAGAGACAGTTGCCGTATAACAGCAGGCGTGGCCTAAAACGAGCAAAGTTAATCCGATATGCAGAAGCGTGTTCCTGTCGTATGGTACCGCGAACCGGTGTTGCGAACATGTTCGTAGTGGGAGTATATTACCGGACGAAACAGAGTATAAAAGAGCTCTAGCTAATCCATATGACAGTACAGTTGTCTGTTGTTATCCACTCGATACACTTTCGAGACCTCAACAAGTAAAAATGTTCGCCATGAAATTCTTGGTAAGTTGATCGAGAAGCAAGTTGTAATCGCTTCTTGTGGACGAGTCCAATCGAGAGAATAAATCGGGGGAACGAGCAAGTTTTGATAATAGAAGTTCCCTGTTCCACGCTTCTTCTCGGTAGTTTGGATTCTCCTCCGGTTCTCCTGTAGTTTTCATACGAATAAGAATCATAATAATCGATCTGTTTGCTCTTTTCGTAAAATAGCGTCTTGCGTCTATTATTACAAACAAATTGGTTATATTTTTTTCAAGTCAAAAAGGCGCGCTTCCTTTACCAAAGAACAGGGTTATGGCTCGATTAATTACGAGATTAAAGATAAGACAAGGTTTCTACTTTTAAAAGTAGAAATACGCGTGACGATAGATTCAAATTCTTGACATGTTTGCGCCTTTGATATCATGTTCAACCGTGGTTCGATCCGTCGATGATCGAGTTTCGTAATTGATATATTCGTAGAAACAAAGATAAGCGATAAAAAGGTTCAACCGCGATAAGCGAGCGCGAGAGGAAAGCTCAAACGATAAACCGAAACTAATCTGTTAATTTTTGTCAAAGGTTCTGTTCGCCGGTTTGGTCGCTGCCTGTTCGGCCGGTTTGTTGCCAGCGGCGGTACCTGCAGCAGTGCCAGCAGCGATCGCGGCACCGGTTCCAGCAGCTTTGACGGTCGGAACCTACGCGACCAGCTACAACGCGCACGCGGTTAATCACGCGGTCGCTGCACCGTACATCGCCAGCCCTGTGATCGCCCACGCCGCCGCTGCTCCGCTCGCGTATTCCAGCTTCCCTGCCGCGACCCTCATCGCTGGCAGACGCTGAAAATCGTAGCGAAACCGCGTCACCGTTCGAGGACAGTGTAGCCAGAGAGAGAGAGACATCCGGTTACGTTCCAACGCAATGGCCATACCAACCGTGAAACAACTGATTAACCTTCGATACTACCATCCCCACTACAGCAACAAGATCCTGGACCTCGGTGAATGTCATTGATCTGCAATTACAAATGGATGCCGACGACGTTTCAGGATGTTTCCGTTTTCGGTTTTCACTCCTCTCCTTCTTTTATTACTCTCGATCGACAGACCTTTCGCTCGCTTTTTCATTTTGCAAAAAAAACAATAAAAAGATTTTTCTCCCTTTGAAAACTTCGTCTTTGCCTATTTTATCCCAGCACCACATATATATGTTTCTTCCTTTCTGTATTATTTCTTTCGTATTTCTGTATCTTGGGCTCTTGGAGAGAAAGAGGAACAAGTTTATTGTATTTCGATAGTATCGAGAAGGCAGAGGGAGAGAGATAGATGAATATGAAGTTGACGAGACAAACGATAGACGATAGACGACGAAAAATCCAAGGCAACCGCGAAACAAACGACAACTCGTTGATTGCTTTATGCTTTTTCGTGTTCCTACGTATCCCCGTGACGAACTCGTGGCTTCGCAGCGATTTCTCAATAATTTTGTAAAATATAGAACTTATAAAAGGGTAGAGGTAAGAGAAAAGCGGATAGAAACGATCAGTGGCGAACGAAGATTGGGTACGAAGATCGTAGAGGAAGAAGAATAGAGAAATGCGTGAAATCGCTCATCTCCAAGCTGGCCAATGCGGCAATCAGATAGGGGCTAAGGTATTTCTCACGAATTTAATTCGTTAAAGATCAAACGCTGAAGTAACGGTGAAAATTGCGTGTACACGATATTATCGAGAAATGTGAAAAGGTTGGAAGTCCGAATTTTGCAATTTTTTATTGTTTTTCGTGAATTTTTATTGTGCGTATTCGTTTCGTATCACGTTCATATTGGTCTTTTGTGAAATCTATTATTTTTTATAGTTTTCATCAGACACATTAGTTTTAGATAACGTTTAATTATCATAACGTGCTTCAAATATCATTTCGAGCCGATACAATAAATCAAAGTGCTTCTTTATGGCTTTGACCAAGAATTGAACGAATCGAAATATTTTAAAATATCTTTTTATGGTCGTAATTCGCGACAGTCGAGCTTCTATATTCCCAAGCTCATCCGATACTTATTGTTTGATAGTTTTGGGAAGTGATCTCCGACGAGCATGGTATCGACCCAACGGGCACTTATCACGGTGATTCCGATCTCCAGCTAGAACGTATAAACGTTTATTACAACGAAGCGTCAGGTGGAAAGTATGTTCCTAGGGCGATCCTGGTCGACCTAGAGCCCGGTACCATGGACGCAGTGCGCTCTGGACCGTTCGGTCAGATATTTCGACCGGACAATTTTGTTTTTGGACAGAGCGGCGCCGGCAATAATTGGGCTAAAGGGCACTATACCGAAGGAGCGGAACTCGTCGATTCCGTTCTCGACGTTGTACGAAAAGAAGCTGAAAGCTGCGATTGTCTTCAAGGGTTTCAGTTAACGCATTCTCTTGGCGGTGGAACAGGCGCTGGGATGGGCACATTGCTTATTTCGAAGATTCGCGAGGAATACCCGGACAGAATTATGATGACGTTTAGCGTGGTACCCTCTCCAAAGGTATTCTTTCTCTTTAATCGTTTCTGTTTGAAGCACGGTGGAATATTTAACGCAATGATTGATCGAAAGTCGAGTGCATAGAAAAATTTTATTCGCTCTCTAAATAAACACAAAAAAAAAATAAAATTCTCTAAAAGGTGTTTTGTTTTATGAGCCCGTTTTATAGAACGGCATGTATCATGGCATTTGAGTTTGCTCGTAAACAAAAATGTTGCTTATTTACAAATGGGTTTTTTGAACTTTGAACTTTGCGCAACTTTTTAAACGAAACACTTCATGACCTGTTGCAAAGAATCGGAAAAATAGATCTCGTGTATTTGCAGGTATCAGACACCGTGGTGGAGCCTTATAACTGCACTCTATCCGTGCATCAGTTGGTTGAAAATACAGACGAATCTTACTGTATCGACAACGAAGCCCTCTATGATATTTGTTTCCGTACTTTAAAGTTAACAACACCAACCTACGGCGATTTGAATCACCTGGTGAGCGCGACGCTTAGCGGAGTAACCACGTGTTTAAGATTCCCTGGACAGCTAAACGCTGATTTGCGTAAACTCGCTGTAAATATGGTACCTTTCCCCCGATTGCATTTCTTTATTCCTGGCTTCGCGCCTTTAACGTCCAGGTATAGTATCGCGTAACTATTTGCTAGCGCTAGTTGCTCGAGAGAAATGAAAGAGTTTGTCACATCGTGTCCGTTCTGAGACAGAGGTTCGCAGCAGTACAGAGCTCTCACGGTACCAGAACTCACGCAACAAATGTTCGACGCAAAAAATATGATGGCAGCGTGCGATCCTCGTCATGGTCGTTACTTGACAGTCGCAGCTGTTTTTCGAGGGAGAATGTCGATGAAGGAAGTGGACGAACAAATGCTCAATATCCAGAATAAAAACAGCAGTTACTTCGTCGAGTGGATTCCCAGTAACGTCAAGACCGCTGTCTGCGATATTCCTCCTCGTGGATTAAAAATGTCGGCGACTTTCATTGGAAACTCGACGGCCATTCAGGTATACTTGATGGGAACGATACAGCGCAGTTTGTAAGTTACAGTTTTGAGGGAAGAGGCCCGTTAATGTGGCCACACCCAGGGCCATATATGTTCTTTGGATGCAATTTACGTCTTGAATCGCACAAGTTATTTACCGATTAATATTCTGCGTAATATCTTTCATTAAAATTATATGCTATTAAAATCCTGTCTCTCCTTGGTTGTTAAAAAAATATGCGACGCACACCTTCGTTCATAATTTTACTACGTAGCATTAATCCAGATTATCGGGAAAATGATTAATCGGTTCGTGCAAGATAACAACTCGGAATATGAGAACAAATTTTGTTAAAATTCCATCACGATCCTTTGATTTAAATCTTAGTCTTGAAACTGGCTTACACTCTTTGTTTGCCCCGAAATATCTCAATTGCAATCGTCGACGCTCTCCCCGCTGATATTACGACCGTGCTGTATCGTATCCACCTTCGATAAATCAACTTATCGAGTACGTAGAATCGTACTCGATAAGTCGATTCGAACTCGAACGAAAGAGACAACAATTATCATCACGAATCTCCTGTTTTTAATTTTATTTTCTAAATGCGAATTTAGGAGTTGTTCAAAAGAGTATCGGAACAGTTTACGGCGATGTTCAGGCGGAAAGCTTTCCTGCATTGGTACACAGGAGAGGGTATGGATGAAATGGAATTCACCGAAGCTGAGAGCAATATGAACGATTTGGTTTCCGAGTACCAGCAATATCAAGAAGCCACCGCCGAGGAAGAGGGAGAGTTTGACGAAGAAGAAGAGGGCGAGGGTGAACACCCGTGAGCTTGAATTATCTTTACAAAAGTATATATACATATATAACGAGTTTCGTTTCTTATAAAAAAAATACGCATGTATCACACGAACTGGTATTGCGATTAAAATAGATTTTCTCCTTACACGTTCTCAACTCTTCCATCACACTCTTTCCCTAACAACTCGTCTATCCTCTAACAATAAGACAGCGTATTGTATCTTTAAAAAACACATCAACTACGTTCCTTTAATATACTGTGTAAAACCAACCACAATACGATTTTTTCTTGGCAAGTTGAAGATCACAAGTGAAAAACGCGATACGTTATATTTCTTGTCCTTTTATAGAAGAACAATTTTACAACTCAATATCGCGATCGATCGGTTTCGATCGTATTTAATTTTAGGATTAAATACTTTCGTCTTTCTACTACTTTCTTGAATATTTAAAAAATATTTGCAGGGCCAAATACCATTAGATTTTATCCAATCGTCGAAACTTTTATTTGAAAAAAAGACAGCATCTCGTATAAGGCTAGCCCAGTATCGTCGAACCTATCAAATGATTCTTTCTTCGATTATTTTATATCAAAATATTTATTAACCATCAATTATTACGTCATAACGTGTAGTCTTTCCCGTGCGATATTCGATTGTTCTCAACAATTTCGGTAATCAATCGGCTAACGATGTAGTAACCATCGATAAACCTCGTTTCCCTTGATCCGTTTAGCGGAAAGTTTCCCATGCATTTATGCACGGCTGTATGTCCTCTGTCTCGTAATAAATGCCGCTGATGCATAAGTGGTGAAAGCATACGACGTCGAAGCCTCAACGATCGACCATGAATCATCGAGCGTCCCGCGAGAGAATGAAACGATAGCATTGTCAACGGTATTGTTATACTCGAGGTGGTTCGCGGTTCTTTCACGGGTTATGACGTTCTACATTCGATCGGTCGAGGTCCCTCCGAGATTACTACATTCGCGGTTGGCGAGGCACGAACAGACAACGTCGCGTTCAAGACCTCGCTTTGCAAGTTATTTATCGTGTCTATACATCTTTTCGGTTCTTTCGTCCGCAATTTCTTCCTCTCGACTCTCGTGTTACAACCCGTTCCAATTTTATCCCTTAAACCCCGTCCGAGTTGCTTAAATTACCTGCAATCGCTCGGGAAAGTATTCGTACGCATTGTAGAAACCTTTTAAGAATATGTTATTCGCGGATTTTCAAATATTTCACCGACATTAAACTCGTCCGTCGTAATCGAGTTAGTGAAATTTGAAACAATCGTGAAAATAATACGCGAAAGTTACAAAATATCTACTTAGAAAATATTTTCAAAATGTTAATTTTATAAGAGAAAATGTCACGGAACTGTATAATTACCCAGAACGGTAGTTTCGTTAGTTTTCAGAACCTATTTCTGTCTCTTGCTCTTAGTAATCCAGTCCAGTCATAACGCGATCTCATATAATACGTCGTTTTTTTATGCACGTAACTGCTATGTTATACAGGTGATAATTTGCCAGCAAAATCGTATCAGTCATGAATCTAATATGTAACCGTAAGTATTTGTATCGAACATGTGATGACAAACACAGGTTACGAGCGTGCAAATATAACCAAAGCAGATGAAAATAGACTGTTACTATCGATTCTTGGAAATTTGTTTGTCGAGGTGACCAGGATTTGACCTAACGCGCTGTAACTTCAGAATCTATATGGAACGATAGACGATAGTCGTAACGAACACGTACTTATCGCAATTTCAGACGACGATAAACGTCAAAAGCGGTGCAATGGTGGATCACCGGCTTATTTCGATCAAACGATAACCAAGAAACAAAGTCGCCAAAGTACGATACTCGCGCGAAACGCGACATTATCCGCGATCGCTATAAACCTCGAGTGATTCGAACCTCGAGGACGGCGGTCACTTTTATAGCGAAGCATCCCCCATCTGCAAGAACTGGTTAACTTTTAACGACGCCAGTCGAGAGTCTCGAAAATCCTGTCTGGTGCCGTAATCCGAAAGTCTTTGCACGATATCTGTCGGGAGGCCAAGGCCTTCCGGATTTGGGCGTTGCTAGGCTCACGGCTATCGGCGATCTCGTATCGGACCATTTCTTATACCGATTCGACCTCCGACGATCGACCGTTCTCTACACCAACCAAAACCTAATGGACGAGCGCGGTCGGCGAAGGTCGAAACAAGTATCAAAGATGAAAAAAAGCGTAAGCTCGTGGAGGACGAACTTTGTCGGATGGCGTTCACCAGAGTAAAGAGACGTTTACGAAACGCGACCTTGATACGAAATACGCGGTCGACGGGCAGTCGTTGACAAATGAGAAAGATTGATGAGAGCGAAGGAGAGGGAGAGAGAGAGAGAAAAAGAGAGGAAAAGGAAGGAAAGATTTAGATGAGGTGAACTGGTTCCGGGAAGAAGCAAACGCCAGCCGAATTACGAGAACACATGCATGGATTTTGTGGAATCGAGCTGGTCGTTCGGTTTCGCAAACGATGTCACAACATCACCGCTTCTTTTGTCTCTAGCCTGGTGTAAGAGGCCTTCTAAACGACGCGACGCACGTCGGCCTGCGTCGCGACGCGTTTCGGTAGCTGGCGGAGTGGGCGTTAAAACACGGCTTACCAATTGTTACATAATCGCATTGCTGTTCGAAGTAAACACGCCTGTATAACGTAATCGGCATCGGCGTTAACTTCGATCGGTGCAAGTGGGTTACGTTAGTGTGGAAATAGAGACCGGATTACGGGATGGGATTCGCGTATATTAATTAGCGAACGGTCGGTTAACTAACTGAAATTATCTCGAAATACGAAGGGTGTTTGCTCGTTATAGATATGGACGATGGATCCTATAATCGGCCGATACAGTCACTGCTTTTCGTACAGGGTGAACTCGTTCGAATCTGTTCGATTCGAACTTGGACATAGGTGCATGCGATACGCTCATCGAGCAAACGATAAGGAAGAGAAGGTGTCGATCGGCATAGGGTAGATGATGGTATTCGTCGATAACGAAAAAACGCGAAAAAAGTACGGGGTCTTTGGAGTACGTTGCACGCGGATCCAGATCAGGATCCTCAGTCCTTGACAGTGTTCTCCCCACATGGAGTGCGAGCCGAAACGAAAGGACCCTGAATACGTCTAGTAACGAAGGTAGTGGGAAGAGTGGTAGGATAATCTCGTTCAGGACTAGTCGAATCGGCTGGAGTGGGTATTGTGTGCAAGTGCATGATCGAAACACCCGTTCTTGGTGGGAGAGGTCAACTTGGAGGAATAAAAGGGCAGCAACTCGACTTGTCAAGCATCATTCTGCTCTCAGCGATCTCAGCTGTTATAGCACGAAGCTTCTCCGAGTCTCTCGATCGAGCAACGACACAACTACCTTCGCAACCATGTACAAATTCGTCACTCTTTTCGCTCTCTTCGCCTGTGCCTTGGCCGCTCCAGCACCGGAACCTGCACCAGGTTTCCTGGCTGCACCAGCGATTCATCCTGCGCCGCTCGTCGCCGCCGCACCACTCGCTGTCGCCCACACAGTGCCTGTCGCCACCAGCTACGCCAACACCTACAAAGTCTCCGTCAAGAGCCCGGTAGTCGCCGCATCTCCTTACTACGCTGCTCCCGTGGCCACCGCCGCCGTCGTCAAGACTGCCGCACCCATCGTCGCTGCTGCACCAGCCGCAACCGTCCTCGCTCACGCTCCGGTCGTCGCCGCATACTGAACCACGCTATACCACGATCAAACAACGGGTCCACATCTCCAGCCGCTCTAGTCGACCGTGCTCTCTCCGATCACGTCGATAACGAGATCGTTCCATCCGGCATCGGACATGACTCGAAGATCGACGCTGTCGGCTAATTATCGTCAATAAATTTTTGCTAATTTTCAATTTAAACACTCGTGTCTCTTTCTTTCCTTTATCGCTGTTTCGTCAAATGACTCGTCTCCTAGTTCCTACTAGTAGCTCGTATTCTTCTCTGTTTTATACAGCTACTTTCGTGAAACTGTTCTTTTCGTCGCGTTTAACCACGATCCATTTTCCACGATCTGTTCCACGAGTTCGACATTGGATTTAAAAATCGTTGCAATCGACAAATTTATTTCGCAATTTGATAAAGATTTTAGAATAAGTTAAGAATTATAATGAATTCGAATAACTAAACGGAAAGTATAGGAGGAACGGAGTGTCGTCGATATGTGAAAAATTTGCTTGGCCTCGAGTTTAAGGACGAGCAAAGTACCCAGATCGACCTGCGAACCGGTTACAATCACAAACTCGATTTTTGTCGTCCAAACGGGCACGCCCTTATCCCTTCTTCGCCTAAGGCGATCGTTACAATGTTTTACGTGAAAATTTATATCTGTATTGTTCTTCTTCTCCAAGAATTTCAATAAAATGATTAAAAGGATACATCTTGTTACCTTGTTATCCTGTTTGTTAAAAACACGCTGTTTAATTAACAAACCTGATATAGAAGCAACAAATTCAATGCATCGATTTGTATTATCAAACGGATAATAGTGGAAGAGAATTTTCATGGCATCTCGACGACCATGTATTACATCACAGGGGCTTTCGCCCGCTTGTGTCAACCAATCCGATATACAACTGGTGTGCTCGCTGTGATATAAACATGACGATATTCATTATCCCCGAGCTTGCGTTCCGACTATTATTCCTTGACAATGTTATTCTTCCTTCATCGCTCTTTGTGCAAGATTTCTTTGGTGCAAAATTAGACGATACGCGAGTCACGTCACCGTTCGATTTTAACGTGCTAATCTGTATACATAAATTAAATATCCTAACAAAAAGTTTTACGTCATTTCGACGACTGTATTTCGATTTCGATGGATTTCATTCTTATATATATCTTTGAAATTCTGTTCGAAAATATGCGAGAAGATAGTTTTGCTTATTCGATGAACCGCCGGGTATCGAGCTAGTAGTGGAAAAGAACGTTCCCTAAGATTTTTCATGCAGGTTCAAGGTGAAGCCACGTTACAGAATAAGTCCCGCCCCTAAAGTCGTAGCGGAATGCAAAGATGCGTAGGGACTTGCGTTCCCTACTCGCGGACAGGGACGGGTTTCCTTTTTACAGCACCTCCAAGATCTCTATAAGTACGAGAGGTTCGAGTCGATTCTCGACCAGAAATAAAGCAGCATCTCGAAGCGTGTGTACAGAAAGCTAGGACTCGTCATGTTTAAATTCGTGAGTAAAGCTTTCCGAGCTTCGTAATATTAATATTTTCTAAAAAAAAAAAACCGACCGAATCATAACTGTGTTAGTCTATCGGAAAAGAATCATCTCCCGTCTTTATAGATTATTCTAGCTGTCGCGGTCGCCGCGGCTAACGCCGCTCCAACATCTCCAACGACGGCCAAACAGGAAACTTCCGCCGACTCTATCCCCCTACCAACCCCTACACCGGCTCCAGCACCGGCTCTAGCACCGGCTCTAGCTTCGTCACCTTCGGCATTGGCTACAGCAAGGTCTCCCGCATCTGCAAAGGCTCTCACCACGATAACCGAGATAAAAACACCAGCCTCGACAACGAAACTATCGCATCTGGTAGCACCTCTAGCGACCTCCGTAGCTGCGGCCCCCATTCTCTCGCCTCTACAGGTCTGTAAGACTCCATGTTCGACCGAGCAGCTAATAAGCCGTTCGTTTCGAGTATCTCTCACACGCTCAAGATAACTTTGATTTCTTTCCAGGTGTCCGCGTACGCTTACGCGTTGCCAGCACTGGCGCCACTCGAACTAGCAGCAGCACCTTCCACTTACTCGATCGAACAGCACGGATATCGCATTATCTACTGACGTCGTGAATCGTGAATCATCGTCCGTTCTGGGATTCAGGCGGTAACGCATCCCCTAACGTACCAACATGCAGAAAACGGCTTCCCTTCTCACCAGTCATCTCCTCTCCATGTATCGTGCATCGATAAATTCACTCGAATCACGTAACATTAATTCGTTTCAAATATACATCAGTTCATAAAATCGAAACTTTGTCCGAGTATCTGTACCCTTCCTTCGCTTCCTTAAACGTGAATCGAAATCGAAAGTGAAAATAGAAGCCGCTTTCACTGCGTCAACGAAACTCTTTCCACCGCGACACGAAGACGATGCACAAGGAATGACAATACGCTCTGACCGTCATACGTAATCCATAATTCGTAATCTTTACTCGCTTATTACCGGCTGCTCTCGGTGTAAATAAGTTACGATAATCGGAACGTTCCCTCGATTCGTTGGTTTTCTCAGAAACTTTCGCAGAGAACATAATTCAATGGCGATTTCACTGCAGTCGACGGCACGCGTAAAACCCAGAGGGTTACGACAGAGGGTGGAAAATCCGGATTGCGTAACTGAACACAGCTCGATGCTGCACAGTGCCGTATCCGTGCCCGACGTTTCACCGTTGCTCGCAAACGAATCTGGCTTTGACTTTACCTATCGTTGAAAAGAGGAGAATTCTAACGAAACAATCTTTTTCATCGATCGACATTTATCAAATCGATGACGGGACTTGGGTAAAGCAAGGAACGCTTTCTCCCGGATCTTGAAAGCGCGATATGGAACAACCTGCTACGAAAATGGTCGTTGTGGAGGCGTACGAACGCAACTATGGGCTTGAAAAATTTTAGCATCACAGACGTATTAAAAAGTCGAAGCATCAAAACGTGGAACGCTCTGCAGCTGGACCAATGGTTCGTTTACTTTCCCATCGTCGCGAAATAGAAGAGAAACCATCGACTTTCTTATAACCGCAACGTATTCCGTGCTTTTTCACCAAATCGTAACACGCGTTGGGTTTATAAACTAAAACTCGAATCAAATTCTGTCATTTGATAGTAGGACCTTTCGACGTCGTAACAGTGTGAGCGCAATCATTTATCGTCTTCCTTCGACGATTAACTAAAATCAAACACCTCGAATCACGGTTTAATTCGTTTTTCAAGCATCGAAAAACGTATAATTGTTTGCTATATCTGGATAATTAACCGAATAGAAGCATGCTTAGCTGTAAGGTCGGCTTGTTTTTAAAGAAGAAGGTGCGGTGGTCAACATTACGCAAGTCTATTAACGAAAATCCCAAGTTACTCAATGTGCTTGCCTAGATTTGTACGCAACTATGCTGCCTGCCTCGCGTCATCCGTGTCTCGACCCCGATCGATCGATAAATTTGCATCTACGCATCCTATCGTTATTCTTTTCCTTCATTATCGATTCAATTCTCATCGACGCAGATTCCAGATATATCGACGTCATTCCCACAGGATCATAGTCGTATAATATCAAAAAGATTACAAGCAGGAAATATCACGGAATACGCGATTCCGATTTCTATTCATCGATATTTCCTTTAATAGAAGATCCATTTAGAACGTAATTATAACTTGGAAATTAAACAGTAAGAGAACGAACGTTCTATGACTACTGTCGTACCGTGTGGCGCGAATTTCGTTCGAGCGTTGGTTGCAAGAGTACAATATAATTCGAGGAACCTATCCGAAACGGATGTCCGGCTGCTATGAGTCACGAGTATACCCCACCGTAACTTCTTTTACTTGGGTCTCAGCATCTCCGAAAGGGACGTCTATATAAGATACGAATGGCATCGCTGAACGCGCAGAGTAACCTCGTTCATGGAGAAAGCGTTTGGTTAGAGAGCAAAACTCGACGCATCGCAGACATTCCCTGTCGGACTACCGGTTACAAAGATCTTCGATTAGTTACAATAAGTTTAAATCGCAACAAACACGATAACGTCTAAGGTAAGAAGTTTAAACAGGTTTCTTCTTTTCTTGTTTCTTCAAATTTTTATAGCCTCCACTTTCTCTATTTCTTTCATTTTCTCTTATACCCGAGTTCTATAAAATTCAATGTACTTTCATCCAACTTAATAATACTCTCGACTTCTCGATCAATTTTTTCCACATTCTATTCAATATTCGATGGACGAGAAGCAAATTGTTTACATCGAGCAAGTATTACGTAACAACTTTCACCGCGGTCGAAATTTTCGAAAGAGCGCCCACTTGAAAGACACATGCTAATATAGATGTATAAGAGTATCGCGCAAAGACCAGTTTAGCGACTTTCTCCCAACATCCTCTCGCTTTCGTTGGTCGGTTTGTCGGTCGACCGTCACTATTGTTTGAGTCTTTCGTACGACTCACCGGCATCTCGCTCTTTCCGTGGCACTTTCTTCTATTTCAATCGCCGTCTAATTATCACGATCAACAAGCCCGAATACTTTTCCTAGAAACTCGAGGTAAGTGACTAGATACGACTTTAATATCGATCGATATTAAATTAACCCTTTCGCGTTTTGTGTTACGAGAAACAAAATTGCCCTCAAGTTTTCGCGCATTAGATCTTTCTTACAGAATCAGCTCAAAAAGTGTGTAATCATCGAAGAACAATTTTTTTGGCAGACTTAAAAAAATAAAGCTTACAGTGTCGATGATAGTTTTATTATTAATAAGTAATAATAAAAAGGAACAATTCTTCTCACAAACTGAAACAAATTAGGGATAGACAAAGTACACTTTCGACACGAAGCGATTCTCCAATTCAAACACTCTCTGCAATTGCGCTTGAACGTGAATCAATAGTGATTTTCCATCGATTTCCTCCCTCAGAATGATGCTGCGGTTCGTTTGGTTACTCGGGATAGTGATGCATACTTTTGCAACGCAAGTACCAGTGAACAACCCTGAATGGTCATGGCAAACGGAAGACGCGATATCGACCAGTGAATCCAAGAATCAAGGCACAGGACAGACTCAAGATAAAAGAGCTATCCTAGATGCAAACGCAAATATAGAAATCATCGATCCACCTACCGAGCAGCGATCGGTAAATAGCAAAATTAAGATCATCGTAACGAATCTTACTTGCAGCGAAATTTTGTTAATTTAAAATTTTGTTAATACAGCCAAAGTTTCTTAATTTTTTCAAGTAACGAACCAATTATTTCTATCACAGGTGGAATCGGTGGTCGATGAAATTCTTGTCTCTAATCGACAGGGTCGCAATATCGAAGGTTTCGATCAACTGTACGCAGACCCAGAGGTGAAGAACGCCCTTCAATTGGGAAATGAGACGATCGCTCGGACGTACATCAGGGACAAGTTGTGTTCTCTCGGCTTAATGAACGTGAGTGCAAAGTAGAATGATCGATTCGATATCTTTTAGTTACTTTATCACGTATATCTAAAGCAAAAAAGAAATACAAAAATCGCGAAAAGAAAGTCACGTGCGATCTATTTGCCTTCATAAGACGTTCTCTTCGATAAAAAGTACAGGATGGATGAATAAAATTCTAATATCTCGCAGTGTGAAAACGTTGAGGGACGTCGCCCGTATTATTCCCCTCATCGCGGAATATATCCTCAAGATATAATCTACGCCCAACCCGTGACCATCAAACCCGTTGGAAGACCTCTACCAGCCATTCCAGTAAAACGACCATACAGTCCAGCAACGAGACCAGGACCACCACCGTCATCCAGTTTCATTTCCTCTGGACCGCCACCGGAAGTGATCTACGGAGTCGGCGGGGCTCCACATCCCCCATCATTCGGACCTTCACCCAGTCTAATCGGTTCTTATCCTGCGTTCAAAAAACCTGGCCTTTCGTCATTCTCCTCGAAACCGGTCTACGAAGCAGGATCACTAAACGAAGGTTTCGACTTCGAGAGCAACGGTCAGTTCATCGACAAGAAACAAATAGCGTTGAGACCATCTATCGGTTCTGACGCGGTTCAACAACACGTCCACCATCATTACCACCACTCTGATGGCGCCGCTGGCGCAACAATAGCTGGTGGACCAACATTTGGCGCGAGTCCGATTAGCCAAGGTGCCGCATCTCTCAGTTACGGGTCCAGTTATGGAAATATAGGAACGACTTACGATATTCCTAACTCTGGAGTTCTTGGTGGTAATTTCCAAGATCTGGACGACTATAAAAAGGCATTCAAAGTGAAAGGATCGAGTAACGATGCAAATGTATTCGGTTCTTCGTCGGCGAGTAGCTACGCGGACAAGTATCCCATCTATGAAAAACCAACGCGAGACTTCACCTACGGTAAAGCAGAAGGCTACAAACCTGGCAAATACTTCACTGCGGCCAATTACGTTTCTTCCAACGCCGTTCATTCCTCCTCTAACGATTATATCGCTGCTGGATCAACTAACAGCTTCAATTATGGAAATAGTAACAGTAATGACTTTAGAAATGACTTCTCCTCGGGATATTCTGGAGACTGCGTTTGTGTTCCGTACGACCAATGTCCGAGCGAGCACGCAGGACGTAAGGACGACTTGTTCCTACCCATTGATCCCCGTAATTTGAACAAGAATATCGAAGCTGAGGCAACAGCAACGGCAGAAAAGAACGCGAACGAAACATCTACGATCGTGCAGATAGCGAAGAATGGCGAAGTCGATTCGAACGCTTTCCAAATTTCTGCTGAAGAGGAACAACCAAAGCAGGCGCAAGAGAACGTAAGGAACAAGAGGGAGGCACCTAGTGACGAAAGCATCGAAGGCAGAAAGAAGTCGAGCGGAGAAGGGGTAAGGGTGTTCTCGAATCTCGTTATTTTTTCTACATCGTAAGTACACTGCAACTCATAGGTATAAAAACCACCTAAAATTTATAAACAATTTCAGTTTTTATTAAATTAATGAGTCTTAGCGTCTATAAGTGCGTTAATGATTCAGATACTAATCAGATCTTGTCGAGTGTTATCTTGAAAATTTGAAGGTGGATTTATAGTTATGAAAAACAGTGTCATAGAAATAGTCGCGTTATAATCGTACGTATTGTCGTCGTCGTTTCGTTTCGAATAGAACAGATCCCGAGTTTTTATCGTCGCAATTTCGAACGAAATCAACTATCAAAAATATTAGAAATATGAAAATACGGAAACTCGGTCTCTATTCGCATGACTGTTCGACTCTCTGGTTGCAGAGACTCGATGCTAGCGATCTGGACTCTTCGAAATTAAACCTCAAGCCGACCTGGGGGATCAGTTTCGGTCTGCCGCAAACCGGTGGCCCTTACCCGATTAATCCTTACGGTGGTAATGTCCTGGTAAATCCGTACACAGGGTACGGTTCCGCCGATCAAGGCATAAATTTAGGCCTGGTTTCCGTGAATCCTCTGCTAGCTGTACAATTCACCAAAGACGAGTACGGCGAGAAAGTGGTAAAACCGTTTGTAAATTTTCACGTAACGCCTAATCGAAATATCGTGCAGAAACTCGGTCATCTGCTCTCTCACAAGAAGCAAACGCTGTTCGAAAATTACGGGCCCAACTATGCGCCGCATTACTATCCTTCCAAGCCTATCGAGCTTCACGAGAAACCGTATTACGTAAAACCTCACTATCCTTCCCATCATTACGCGGGTCACCATGAACCTCACTATAGCCACGAATATTCCGATTACTATCGAGACGGCGATGACGATTACGATTATGATTACGACGACTATTATCGTAGTAACGCGCGTAGCAATGGTAAAACGGACGCTGTTGATGCGAATGGACGAACGGTTCCGAAAGAAAGAACCGCTGGGAAAGTTTCGTTTCCAAACAGAAGAAAGCGTGACGTAGAATCAACGCGTGATTTCCAATTACCAGAAGATATAACGCAGGTAAGTATCGGCGTGTACTGATTCCAGTCGAATGCTAATAACGATGGAGAAAGAACTGTGCGTACTGTGTACGTGCAATCGCCACCTTAATTTAAGTACAATTGAATTGCGATTAACCCATTACACGCACAATGCACGTTGATTGTTAATCGTCGTTCTTTCTAAAGTTCGGCATTTCACTGTGAATGAAAACCTAAGTGAGTACCGTAGACTTAAGGAAAGATCGTCGAAAAATAGTAACTTTGATGGAGAAAAAATTAGTATACCAATGGGTTGACTCTCAATTGGTGTGGCGGAGATCGGATATTTTCAAACGAAAATCATGATTTCTCGACAGAGACAATATCTAAGCATCAGTTCCTCTCGAGCTTGCGGCCCTGGCTACGTTTGTTGTTCACAAAGACAACCGTCAAGGAAGCCACGACCAGGTCAATGTGGAGTCAGATATACTCAGGGAATAAATGGAAGAATCAAGACACCCTCTTACGTTGATGGTGACTCTGAATTCGGTGAGAAACTAACGTCTATTTCGTTGCCCTTTCGATCCTTCTACATTCGAGAATGGCATGAAAAAAGCATGCTAACTCCGTTTCTGTCGATTTCCCGATTTTTATGCCGTTTGACTCGACGTTTCTTCGTTTGTCGCGCGAAACCAATAATAGAATTTAATCCGTTTCGATAGGTGAATATCCTTGGCAAGTGGCAATACTAAAAAAAGATCCAACGGAAAGCGTGTACGTATGTGGTGGTACTCTTGTTTCTCCTCGACACATTCTCACAGCAGCGCATTGCGTAAAAACCTATGCAGCACGAGATCTTCGCGTTCGACTAGGAGAATGGGACGTAAACCACGACGTTGAATTCTATCCTTACATAGAACGTGATGTTGCCAATGTCCACGTACATCCCGAATTCTATGCTGGTACTCTTTACAATGACATCGCGATATTGAGGATCGATCACGATGTAGATTTTCAGAAGAATCCACACATTAGTCCTGCTTGTTTGCCGGACAAACGTGACGATTTCACCAGAAGCAGGTAGGTACTTGCTAGCGATAATTTATTAATTACGTATAAAATAAGTAAAAATTCAACTTCATTCGGTTAGTAATTATCAAGATTACATTTGATATTTGGCAGTTCATTTAATCAAACGCTAGCTGTAATTCCGAAATAAAAATGTAAAATCTGTTCTACGTTCGTGGTGCTTCAGAGTACAAGAAACGTATCTTATTTTATACTATAAAGAAAGATAGGTATAAAACCTTCGACAATTAGGACAATTAGTTGAATTTACAAATTCAGAAATATCTCTGTTTATAACCGGCCACTGTATTATAATTTCCCCCTTTCTCAAATGCATCTCTACGATTTCTTTTCACTAAATTATCGTGATGAAACAGGTGCTGGACAACCGGTTGGGGCAAAGACGCTTTTGGCGATTTCGGAAAATACCAAAATATCTTGAAAGAAGTCGACGTGCCTGTGGTGAGCAACCCGGTCTGCGAACAGCAAATGCGACGAACGAGATTAGGTCCAAGTTTTAACTTGCATTCTGGATTTATTTGCGCTGGTGGAGAAGAAGGAAAAGATGCTTGCAAAGGTGATGGTGGTGGACCAATGGTTTGTGAACGGAATGGTCGTTGGCAATTGGCAGGGATCGTGTCGTGGGGAATTGGCTGTGGACAACCTGGCGTTCCTGGAGTATATGCTCGGGTTTCCTATTATCTCGATTGGATTCAACAAATCATCAATCGTTATTAATACATCACGATAGAAATCATTCGCTACCTCGACGCTATGATTATTTATATCGCTTAATTCGATTTTCGTTTTATTTCATTTTCATTTACGCTCTAGATCCCAATAATAATACGACATCGTTGTTCATCGATTATAACACAGAGATTCGAGGATTTTATGATATATAATATTTATAATGTATTATAAGAATGCGTAGATTGTTAAGTAAATTAATTTTAATTATTCTTTTGTATTGATTAATAATCTTGCGTCAGATGTAATAATATTCATTCTTCTCGTTGAACGTGATTCGAAGTACATTCGGATCGTTTAGTACTGCATTTTATTTGCAATTTCTTTATTACGCAACTCTAATAAATACTATGTAATCATATTTAACGCTTTATCATACTACTCCATACTACTTCACATTCCTACAACTCATTCCATTAAACAAGCAAACATTTAAAATAAATTGTAACAATACGTCGTGCTGCACTGAAAAATTCAAGAAAAATTGCGAAAACAAATCTTTTTATATGTATTGATTTCATCAACTTCAGTAATAAAATTGAATATAATTCCTAAACTTACCGCTACGTGGTGTAACATTGACCGATGGAACACAGAGACAGAAACCTAACCTCATCTCTGTGAAGGAGAAATTAGTCAAAACAATTATGGTGATAAAATATATTGGTCGGACACATACCTTTAAGGGCAAACCACTATGGGAAATATTAGGAAATTTGAAGAACCATGGCGTAGGTAGAATCGTAATACGAAGTGCTCAACAAAGATATCCTGAAGCATCTTACATGAGGATATTGAAAGTTGTTGGCTTACCAGATACTTCAAAACATATACATGTACATTTTTTTTTTTATTATTATATTTGTCAATGTAATGATATAGACAGATTATTGAAAGTAGACTTGCATCGTTTAGGACCCACGGAAAGTGATGGTATTGGTGGAAAAAGTTTTCAGAGGTCAAAAATGTCCTACGCTAGTACAGATGGATGGAGCAACCTATAAACCAGATTATGTGTTGATTCCCAAGGATCAAGAGGCAGAATATACAAACAAAACTAAAGTACCGCAGCTAAGACTCATGCCACAAACAACTGACCTTCCACCTCTTTTGAAAAAGATATTAATGGAGAAACAAGAAAAAGATACTCCTGATTTAAAACTAAAAATTGTATATAGTACTTTAGGCATTAAAAGTTATAGAGTTGCTGAAGAAAATGAAACTCCTACGGTTGAAATAAAAATGGGATTAGGAAACCCAGTAAGTCCTAGTTTATACAACAATATTAAGCAGGAGGATGCATCATGAATATGATTCAATATGTGCATTGTATCTTGTAATTTAATAATAAAGATTAAGTATTCTTTAATTGGAATTTCTCCATATGATCTTAGATTTAAAACATGCGTTTTTCATTTAATATTCCCATTGGATTATATGTGTGCGCAATCGACGACCGGTATTTTTCACAACGAATAAAATCTTCATCGATTGTTTCATGCTTTGTATCGTTTTGTTTATTATCTGCAAGCAAATTAAATCAATTAATATCATTATCACTACAAATCTGTAATAAGACATACCTAAAAGTCTTTGAAACTGTACAGAATAAATCTCCCCTTTGCCAAAGAGACTTTTAACCGCAATATCCTACAGATAATATATAGAATAATCAATATAATTGTAATATAGTATTAGAATAAATAATGGAGAACAACATAGGAAGAACCACCTTCCTGTTTTAATTATCAACCTTCCAAAATTTCCTCATTTCTTGAACATTCGCACGTTTTCTCACAAGCCAACCGCGAACATATCTTTGTATGTGCAACGCCGCTTCATCCTCAGACCATAACCACGATTTTGGATAATAAGGTCTAGGACTACAGATAAAATTAATGAAAAATACATAAAATTATCAATTTTTCCACATAAATGTAAATTTCTTCCGCTTACTGTGAACGTAAATATTCTTTAAATAGCGGTATATCAAATACATTTAAAGGTGGTGTATATATTTTCGAACGTCGTGGATTCCGATTCCATAAAAATTCCGCGATATAATCGAGGCCGTTAAAACGACATTTCTGGACCTGTGATAATTTATCGATTTCTTGTAGGCGTAGTCATAAGAACTGTTTAAATTTCAACATTAAATCATTGTTAGATCGAATCAAGAATTCTACAATACCCAAAGAACGTTCTGTTCAGATGCTTCGATAAGTGTTTCTTCCAATGCAGATATTAACAAGCCAAAAATATTTTTATCAAGATAATTCGAAGGCAATAGATCGCCCTCTTCTTGGATGATACTTTTTACTTCCTCCTCTACCTTAAGATCTTTACCACAACTCGAATTACTTGATATCGCGCAAGTAACCAAACTTGATGCTTCCAATATTCTATTCACTTCACGAATGCAATTTCCTTTCGGCGACGTCGAACACATTTTCATTAAAGATACTATCCTGTTCGGCCATTGAATGTTGCAAACCAGAAAAGAAGCTATAGGATAATTGAATACACGAAAATCATTTGTTAAACATTAATGACGCGGTAGCAAACTGTCACAAGATCGATTTCTCGATCGAAAGTCCGATTATGGAAATTTTGGCTATCTGCTATAGTCTTTAAAACCATTTTTTAAATTAATCTAAATGCCCACATGCAAGTTACAGTGTCCCCTGGTGAAGGCTACATTGAAACAAACAAGTATAATTCACATATGTTACCCATTGTTTAAAACATTTTTGCTTATCTTACTGCTCCAAAATAATTGACGAAGCTTTCAGTCACCGAAGCCCCATGGCTTTCGAAGAAATATTTTCCTTCAAAGGATACAGATTTGGAAAAAGACGTAGAATTTGAAGACGCTCGTGATGTAGGTCGTCTTTATAAGAGAGAGGTAGATGGAAAGGTCATAGATATAATAACAGGCATCACAAAAGAGGATACCTCGAAAGTTTCGATCGCAAAAGTCAAAAGAGAATCTGCAACGCAGTGGGCTGTTAAAGGTACATAATTGAAGACCACGCAGTACGAGTATGATAAGTCCATTCTTATTAATTTTCTAACTTTTATGTCACTTGGTGACTAAGAAAAAGCTATTTTAATACGGAATAATTGAGAAAGGAAATAACCTAATTTTTATATAGAATTGATCGACAATATATTGAATCTTAAAAATGATATTCTGTGAAAGACGAGAAATGTGACTTATCGTGTTTCTTACTTATGATCTTTAGTTGTAAGATGTATTAGATTAAAAACATTTCAGGAAAGTATTAATTAATGCAAAACACACATTTGAATGATATGATCATTACGTAACGTAGGAGAGGATAAGGTGATTGTAAAAGAACCTATTAAAGACATAGAAGGGGAAGATTCAGCAGCCAGAATTTCGGAACGCGGAAGGCTAGAGCGTGAACGACCAGAACGTGAAAGAGCAGAACGCGAAAAACTAGAACATGAAAAATTAGAACGTGGAAAGCTAGAACTTGAAAAATTAGAACGTAAAAAACTAGAACTTGAAAAATTGGAACGTGAAAAATTAGAACTTGAAAAATTAGAACGTGAAAAAATTGAAAAACCGAATGGAGAACCGTTGAGGCACGATACTATCGATGACAAAGAACCTACGATATTTCGAGATGAATGTGATCCCCATTGCCCTCGGCGTATATCGCGAAGCAAGTATATTTTGTTATCCACTGTCCTTACCAATGTTAGATGTTAAAGCAATTAATAATTATTTCTATAGAAAGTATAAGACGTAAACTCGAAGAAAGGCAAAGCGCCGCAGATTACTATTTGTTGAATAAGGGTTCGGGTTACTTCGAAGACGTCTGTACTTGTTCCCTTTCCTGTATCGTTCATGCTTTAAAAAACGATTCGTTTGTTAGAAGCATATTAGCATCCACCGCATTATTTATATTTGGCTTGAAACTTTGTTCAGAATTAGACGCGTGGTACTTGCCAACTCGATTTTCATAAAATAAAATCACACTAATAAATGTAAGTAAAACTTGTAAATAATCTACTCTCTTCAATTTTATTTTCTTTATAATACGATGTACTTACTCGTAAACTTACGCTTATGTATTTAATTTTGACGAAAACATGTTCGTAACAATCGTAATAATTGACGATGCGCAATGAATTTATAAAAGAAAGGATAATTTAAAAATAAAAAAAACTGCTCCAGGTGAGGCTCGAACTCACAACCCCGGCATTGCTCACGATTCACTGTCTTATAAGTACCGTGCGCTAACCAATTGCGCCACTGGAGCGATTGAAAATATTTCTCTCCAGGAACAATTTTCAGTGCTCTTATTATTGAATTAAAAAAAACAATATTATATTGTAAAGCATCGCGTTTACTTAACCATTATCTGCTATTTATGATATTGTAAGAAAAAGCATTAATAATAGAACATGCTGGTCCTGTAAAAATAAGGATTTTCTATGATTGAAACCATTGATAAACTATATATATGTTTATGCATACGTGTGCATGTGCGAAGGTAATATAGCTCGTAGCGAGCACTTCGTTGACGCGTCAAATAAGTTAATACATTATTAAAAATTCGAAAAAAGCATCGAATATTTTGGTCATTATAAAAAGATTAAAATCATATATCACAAAAGAAGTGGAATACAAGTGTACTGTTGTCCATAAGTATATCGAATGAATTACGTGTATGTTTTCTGCTTTTTTCATCTGTACATAAATTTTGACAAAGTCAATTGTAAATTATGTGCAAAAAAAACATTTACATAACATGTTACCATGCGCACATAGATATTTTTGTTCCAATATAACAGTTAGTACGGGTATACAGTAACAACAGTTCAAGAACATTTTTACAGTTAATTTTTTACATTTTGGTGATTCACCAATTTTATATATTGTAAGAAACTTCTAAAGCGATATGCAAGTAAGTAAAACTACATGTAAACAGCATCTTTCGCCCTTAATCATCGCATTGCTATTGTCATTAAGGATTCAATATATATTTTGTTTATGCAAATGACATTGATACATTGACCCTAATAATTTTAATATAATCTTAAAAAAACAAATGCAATAAATTTTTAAAAACAGAGTCCTTTGCTTTTTTATTATAAATTTTCGTTACGAAAATGCAAACAGTAACTTCCCATCATATTTTGGTTCAATTATTATCTCTGAATCGTCTTTTCTCTAATTTTTTTCTTAATTCACTGTGCGGTGATTTTTAAGTCTATGTATGCATAATATATGAATAATGTTAAATGTAATTCGTAAACATCATCGTACACACCCTAACCTCTAAATATTGCTCTGTTTTCTTTTTAATAAAATTAATTTTTCATGCACTTTTATATAGTACAATCGATGTTTAGCAAAAATACTTTGTTCTAACATGAATCATTTTTACTCATATCCATTATGATTATATTTTTTTTTTAGATATAATAAAGAATGAGCTGGTTTGATGCCACTGGATTTGCCAATTTGGCTAAGTCCGCACTAAAAGAAGCTCAAAAGACAATTGATAAAGCATTAGATATTAAAGATGAGGATCAGAAATCGTTGGAAAGCCACACAGAAGATACAACAGATTTTTTTGCATCATGGGGGATAAAGAGTGATGTTCATCATAATGTACAACCACATCATGATAAACCTAAAGCACCTAAACAAGAAGCCACAAGCAGTATATGGGGCAGTTTTACCGGATCATTTTTTGAATCACCTAAATTTAATGAACCAGAACAAAATGCTAAAGCTATTATCCATTCTAAGTCTTTGCAAAGTACACCCACTGAAAGTATCAAAAAGCTTGTATCTTCGTCATCATTCTCAGAAGATTATAAAAGTAAACCATTGAGTCCCAAGAAAAAGTGTAAACAAGCAAAAAATTACAAAGAAAAGAATACTAATGATCAGATCGAAAATGTTCCTAGCCAAGATGTTTCGAATACATCTGATTTCAATGAATTAAAGCAACTTCCTCCAACTGAAACAATTGATACAAGTACAACTTTTGACAAAAATGACAGGATTAATGATTGTCCTAAAATAATTGAATATCCTTCAGAGGAAAAAAAAGATATTGATGTTAAGGAGGAAGATGAAAAGTTAGAATGTGAAAAAAAAGAAACTTGTGAGCATGATTTAGATTCACCTGTCTCTACATCAAATAAATTATCTTTTGTATCTCCAGAAAATGATAAAAAGAGTTCGGAAAGCATCGAAATTCTGGGTTCTCGATCTAATACTGATTGTACTACAACTCCCGAATTGGATGGCAGCCCATCTGCAAAGGGTACCAAAGTTAATTCAGAGTCGATAGAAGTATTACCAGACAGTATGGTTACATCTCCAAGTTCTGGAGTGGAAGTATTAGAAGATTGGAAAAGTGATACTAGCCCTTATTTATCTCCCATGGAGCAAAGACACTCTGATTCATCGTCTATTTTAGATAGGGATGATACAGTGACCCCTTGCTGGGATGATATCAATGTCCCACAGATTATGAATAAAGAAAATGAAATAAATCCATCACCTTCTGATATTTCTCCATATGAACCTTCGATGGAGAAAATCAAAACGTCACACGAAAATTTATGTATGAGCAGTATGGATAGCACACCATCAACAGATATATATCAAGGTCTTGGATCACATTTATACAAAAGTGTATCCAGTAACCATTCAATAAAAGCTTCACCAGAAAGCATAGAAGTAATACCTTACACTGATGATGAGAGAGATGAAACAAATTTGGCAGAGGATTCTTATACTTCTGCGTCAGAAAGTACAATTGTAACAATGCTAGAAATGCATCAGCAGAAAGATCAAACGAATAATGAAATGGAAACTTCTAGTAGTATTTCAGTAAGTGAAAAAATGCAGGATTCGAGTTCAGATGATAAGTTAACATTGAAAAAAGCTAGCACAGATACAAGACTAAATTTGAATCTAGATTCTGTAACCGAAAAGCATAATTTACATTTGCCGATTGAAGCAATTACAACGCAACCGATTCGTAAGCCAGAATATTTTGATGGAGCAGGTCAAATATCCAAACCCGATCGAAAAAGTTTCGATCGGTTAATGAATTCAACTATAGAACCTGCAGAAACAGAATGTTATTCTACCAGCGAAATTATTCATCCGTTTAAATCAGAAATGGCAGAAATTTCAGATCAGCATTTGATTTCAACAGACTCAAGTTGTGAAGGAACCTTGATAGGGAGTTCAGAAGAAAATCCACAGTATAAATCAGAAGAAAGAATTTTACAAGCACCTTTAAACTCTAGTTCTTACGTAAAGACAATGTTAGAAGATGCGATGATCGAAAAAGCAGGTGAAATCGAAACAGAAGTACAAGGCACGGAAATGCCTCGAGAAAATTCACCTATTTCATCAGAAAGGTATTATGTCCGGAAAGAACTCGTAGTACTAATACTATACTTAATTACTTAAGGATATAAATTTCATTCCATTTATTACAGTCGGTCCGATCTAATTAAAATTGGTTCAGATCAAACCAGTGGTCACACTAGTGGTGATGAATTAGAAACCACTACTTCTAGCGATATCGAAGTTATATCCAGGTACAGGTATGACTGTAAGATAGTAATTATGAGTAATTTAACTTCATTTATTTTATGGCTATAAGAAATTTTCTCCCGAGTATAATAGCAAAATTTTTTGTTAAAAAAAGTCCAAATGGTGATTCGAGTTCGACACAATCGCGACAGAAATTGCAATCAACAAGAGGTTGTGATCTTTTAATGAGAACATTAAAAACTAAAGGACATTCGAGGGAATTGAGCGAAATCAGCGTAGGATCTGATGAAACGAACGTTGAGATAGAAAAATTATTGAAACGTATACAAGAGATGACGGAAATATTAGAAGCTAGGGAATCGAAGCTCATCGATGTTAGTAGAATGAATATGGAATTACACGAACAAAATAATAATTTAAAGAAGTAAGTTTTCAAGAAGTACGTGATAATCAAACAACGTATAATGTCCGTTTAATGTCTGTGGCGCTTTATATTTTACATAGGCAACTTGATAACTTTGAAAAACACGCAGAACAGAGCCAAAGCATAAATCAAATCACTGATGAATATACACAACGATTATCTGCCTTAGAAAGAAAATTTCAGCAAGCAATACGAGAACGAGATTCACTAAGAAAGAATTTAGAACAGTTAAAAGTAGAAGCAGCTACGCGTCTATCGTCTCAAGAACTGTCTACTCTGAATGCCGAGAAAGATGAAATTATTAAGGAACTTCGAGATGAAGGTGAAAAATTAAGTAAACAGCAGCTTCAACACAGTAACATTATCAAAAAATTGCGAGTTAAAGAAAAAGAAAATGATGTCTTAATAAAAAGTCAAAAGTACGTAAGTAATATTCGTTATTCCCTTTGTTCTTTTATATTATAAAAATAAAAGAACAAGCGGAAACAGATGATAAATGTAATTAAAAGGTAACACAATATGAAACATTTACAGAGAGCAAATAGAAGAACAAACCTCAGAATTAGAACGTTTAAAAAGATCATTGCGTGCGAAAGAGGAAGTTGAATTATCTCAGATAGATGCTGTTTACTCGTTAACAGCACGAACAAAAACACTGGAAAAAGAAGTAGCAACGTTACAAAAGCAATTAGAAAATGCGATACAAAATGCAGAAACATATAAAAAGAATTTAGATACTACAAAAACGTTAGTATATATAAAAGCATTTTTAATGTTTATGTACAATTTATAACTGCGTATAATTGACATATTATTAATTTTTAGGGAGCTATCTGAAACGAAGAAAATTTTGACTGCGACAGAATCAGAGTTGAAGGAAGCAACGACTAATGCTGGAGAATCATGTCAATTACTTGTGCAAGTAGAAGAATTGAAAATCAAATTAAGGGAATCTGAGGAAATGCATGTCAAGTAAATATTCTACAAAAGATATAATTTCCTAGCTGCTATTAGAATCAAATAGTTCTTAATGCGTTTATTTTTTTGTCTCTTATATTCTATATAGAAAGGAAGAATTTTTGAAACACGAAAATAGCGAATTACTAAAGCGCTTAGAAGCTGCTGAAGCTAGAAGCGAGGAACTTTCAGAATCTGTATCAACGGCCACAAAACCTTTACTGAGACAACTGGAACAGCTCCAAGCAAATTTGTTACATAAAACTAATAGTTTTATGAAACAAGAGAAAACATTGTCAGACAAAAATATCGAGTTGCAAACAAAAATAGAAAATTTATTCGAAACAGATCGTTACCTTAAGGAAGAGAATGTTAATTTAAAATCTAAAATGTCTCAATTAGAAGCTAAGCTTGCTGCGAAAGAAAACGAAAGAATGCGGTTACAAGAATTGTATGATGAGTTGGTAATACAAAAGGATAAGCTTGCTGAACAAAATATGAGGTAAGAAAAATCAACATTCTTTGTAGAAAAATCGATAAGGACATAATTTTTTCAGGCAACGACAAACAATAGAAAGCCTTGATCAGTCTCATACTTCGGAAATAATGGAGTTAAAACGAGAAATTATTGCGTTAGAGAATAAATTATCTATAGAAAAAGCAGCTACAGACGCAGAAAGAAGGAAAAATCATGCAATGTCAGAACAACAACAAAATATTGAAGACAACGAACGACTTAGTCCTACCCCTAGCACAGAACAAGATTCTGCGAATACCATAGACAGTATTTGGCCGGTAGTGCATTTGCATACATCGTGATTATTGTTTCTCTCTTTTTACCGAAATCTGAATTAAAAAATTTTGTTTTCGTATTGCAGTTGTACAATTCTACTGCCGAAAACAAAGCTGAAAGCTATACAATGACGTTCGACACTATCAGAGCGGGTTCTAGTAGTACTTCTATATTTGAAAATTTACAAGCTCAATTGAAGCAAAAGGATGGTATGTGTTTAAATATTTATCAATAATAAAGTACATTTGATTTAACTACTTGATAGTATCAATTATTCGCTTGAATTTTTAGGCGAAATACAACAACTTCAGTGGGAGTTATCACGGCGTAATATAGAAAGAGACGTTTTAAATTCAGAGTTATCTACATTAACCTTGAAGATCGAAGAATTAAATGTTAAGGTTATGGATGTTGCGGTTTTAAACGAAAGTTTACGAGAAATACAAACTAGATATGATGCGTTATTACAAATGTACGGTGAAAAAATGGAAGAGAATCAGGAACTACGTTTGGACCTACAAGATGTCAAAGAGATGTACAAAACACAAATTGATCAACTTTTGAAGCGAGATGCCTGAAGCTTTTTATAAATAAAATTTGTTTATTGGTTGATTCAATATTATAGATATAGAACCATAACATAATTAACAATTTACGATGATATAGATTCGGCGATAAGTTTGCCAACGATACTATACATGATACAGCAACGAAGTTGGTGAAGCCGTTTAAAAAAGATAAAACGTAGCAAGAGACTGATATGAAATTATTTCAAGAGATTTGAAATTCCACGGAGTAACAAAATGAAATTTTGTTTATACGTGTTTTACATGGAATGCTTATGGAAAATTAGAGATCTTTGTTTTGATAAATTTTGCAGACAATTCATTGCTCTAGAATTCCGAGAATTAATAATCATGTTAGTTTACAAACTAACATTTAACGCTATGTAAAATTCCAATATATGCAATGTAAAATTTTACGTGTATCACCATGGTCACCGTGGTCGATTCTTTGATTAGTCGTTGGAATTAATCATTGTGCATGCATTCATGTACACTGTATACAGATAGACTAAGGAAAACAAAGTGATATAAAATGTAATATAATTTTAAAGTTTTCGATATTGTAATATAGAATTGAATTACGATGTAATTTATTAAAAAAAAATGTATTGTGTTCCTTTATTGAAAGTTGTATTCTTTGTGATTTCACTGATACAATGATGTTTTATAATCTCGACAGAAACAGGGAGAAGGGAGGTAAGAATAAAAATGTACAGTATATATTATGGGAGATTTTAGGAAACAGAAATAAAACAAAGTAAAAGGAACAGAAATGATTAGAAAAAATAGCTTTGAAAAAATCCCAAACATAATGACATATATAATCAAGAATGACAGAATAGAAAAGATCATAATGTACCTTAAATGGAGGTTTAAAGTAAATGAATAGTAGACGTAATTGTTTCTCAAAAGTGTAATTAAACCAAAGGGAATACATCTTTTTCATAATTTTTATACATACCGTAAACTTTATTGGTTATAAAGTGCGACCTTCTTTTCCTCCCCCTTTCCCTCGAAAAAAAAAAGATAGAAAGAAAAGAGAAAATAGTATTGATCCAGCAACGCTTATGATCATCACATGTTTAATATGAAAAGGAACAAATTTTGTTTCAGATTTGCAATATCATTTTTTCCAACGATTCCCGATTCTTATAAGCTATTACAGATTAATGACTGATTACCATGATTGTTGTATAATATTTGTTGAAATAAACTTCTAGAATTAATATGACAGATTCTACCAAATATATATATAAAAAAAAAGATAATACTTACGATAAATTTCGCGATAAACTTGTATGATTTGGACAATTATCAATTGAAATTTCGGAAAAACATGTACTCCCACTTTAGGAAAAAAAATAAGAGTGCTGAGATCATGATGATTTACATTAATATCGAGTAGCGAATACGAACACGAAAAATACACTTTGTTTTTCATCCAGCATCTCCATAATCTCGGTTACTTTGCTCGCGATTCGACAGTGACATATCGTTCTTGGTCCCGCTTCAAATTTCCAAATGTGTCCTTACTCATTAGCGAACGCTATACACGTTCTTCCTTTCAAGATTGGGATACAATTATAAAATTCAATCAATATTTACTAAAATAAAGAAATAATAGATATCGATCTTCTTTCGAACAAATATCTGTGGCAGTGTCACTATCGACGCGTTTATCGTTATCGAGCTCCTCCGCGTCATTGTCAAAACTTTCTGCCCTTATTCCTTGTCATTTCAAAGATGCGGCAGATTCTATGCTTTTCCCAAATCTAACATCGACATTTAAGCATACAAGCAATATACGCAATAAGACTGCTGATTTTTCGATCGTACGTCAGTTTATATTTTCTTCCTCTCATCTTTTAACCTGCTTGTCGAAACAATCTTTGTTGCCCTGTCCATAACAACAAATAGTACATAAGTGCACGCTTTTCTTTTAATTCTGCTTCTTTTTGTTTCTCGGCTATTGTACGTTAGTCTACTTTGACCAGAAGGAAAACGGATAAAGATTATGTAGACGCAAAAAAGGAAAGAAGAAACCTTGATATAGATCGCACAGTACGCATTGTTAACGAGAGATTTTTGAGATAATCATAGAATCGGTGCCAGAATCGAAGTTCGTTCGTGAATCGCGCTGAAATTTCTCTGTATGCAAGTGCGCGCAGCCGAACTTAAACGGCATCCTTACAGACATGAACTTTCTCTTTCAGGTGACAACGAAGATATACTTCACACCTGGTCGGACAGAGAACTAGCTCTGTGGAGCATAGAGCGAAGAACGGTACTAACTCGAGTACCGTGTGTAACGAGCATTAAACCATCGACGCGATTGCGTCAATCTTTTTTCGTTCAGACCCATGGTGTCCAACCCTCATACAAGAGGGCTAAATTGTCGGTGCTCTGAGCTTCGCGTATCACGTATTCCACTTGTTCAGCCGTTGTATACTTTCTTGTTGGATAAGGATCGCATCCTTCTAACTTCATCCGTACGCGATGCCAAATGTTCAGTGCATACGCGTTTCGCTCTTGAACAGCTACGAAGAAAATATAAATGAGAGAGAAAAATAATAAGAAAATATTTATGCAATCTTAACGAAAATCCACAATAAAACTAAGCTCACCTTTTCCTGTAGTTGGGTCTCGGTTCGGTGGAATTCCTTTCTTAGGACTGTAACATACACCCTCCTGCCTCATTAATTTTCCTTTCTTCTTTATCGAACTAACTATTGAAGTTTCAGTTTCACTCTCTCTTTCACGGTCCCTTTCTTTTTCCTTATCTATCTCTTTTTGCTTCTCAGACACCTTTGCTGAATTTATTTTCTTTTCATTGGCGAATCCTAATAATTCGTTGTACAAATTTGGTGCCACAGTTGCCATATTTTCCAATTCTTCTTTAATCGTTCTTCCTCTATTTGCATCTAAATTGTCGGATTCCAGTTCCTTTACGATCGCCGATATGCTTTCAGTGAAAGACCGATACGAAGAAAGAAATTCTTGTAGACCATCAATGTTCTCTTGTTTCACCATAGTTCGTAATAATATTCGTACATCCGACATTAATCTATGATGCTCGGTTAACACACTTTGTAAGCTCGATACTTGCTCTCTCAAACGTTCTTGAGCTGAAAGCAAACCTTCTTGCTTTTCTTGCAATTTCTTTTGAACATCAAGTATCGCCTCAGAGATAAATCTCTCAGCCTGCTTTAGCCAGTTCATATCAACGTTGCTTTCCATGTGTAGTAGTTCGACAAGACTCTCTTCGATTGCGGTTACTGTTATATTTAAATTCATTGTCAAAATACAGCTCTCTTCCCAATGCTTGATCAGTTTGACAAAATTTGTATCGTGTGTCACACTTTCAGATGTCCTAGTTCTTAGAGCTTCATAATGCAATATAGAATTGCAGGTATTGATTACATTAGTCGCAAGATTATGCTGTCGAGTTAATTTTTCACAAGATGAGAGTACCGCGTTATCAAACGCGGACATGACTTCTCCGAGAGCAGGGTTCGCTCCAGCAGCCCACTTCAATCGTTGCACTGCGCTGGAAACAAGATTTTGTTGTTGATCTCGTGCCTCACATACTCGAGATTGCAGAGCAGAAAGTGCTGTCGCTGTTTTTCGAAGTTCTAACATAAATCCAGAACGATCTGAAAAGAAGTAAGAAAATTAATATCTAAAAACAGAAATGCACAATTTTAACAAAAAAATTCAAACAAGAACTTACTCAAAGGATTCATTAAATTAACATTTGACCTCATTAGTAAGCTATCTTCGTGCAACCAGTGATGAGCTGTTAGTTGTAGCTGAAGTCTCTGCATGCTGGCCCTAGCTACTTCGACACATTGCTGAGCAAATCTAGCACTCTGTTTTCTTCGCCAAACACTTTCAAGAGTGCTACTGAGCGCACTAGCTTGAGCAAGAACAGAACCAGAAAAGAGACCTCTCTTTAAACATATATCGACAACCTTTCTACACAATTCTTCTATCGAAACTTTACTCTCAGCTCCGATATCCCTTTGCTCAATCTCGGTAGTAACGCTTAAACCCATTCGTTGTAATAAGAAACAGAGTGCGATAGCTAATGTTTGAGAAGTAACACCAAGCAATTGCCGTGACACGTAATCGGCTGTAAAGATTCTTATTGGTTTGTTTAGTCTTTCGTCATTGTAAACGTTTGCTAAACCGCCTTTAAATGCAGTTGCAATATCTCTACACATCATGAAGAACTCTTGTATGGTATGTAATCGTTTGACCAAAAATATATCCTCTAACACCTGACAAGCTGTCTTATTGAATATTGGTGCAGACATTTCTTTCGCTTCTCGAATCTGATCAATTTTTCTCCAGGATGAGGGAATATCGAGCGTACTCAAAGTAGCGATCAGTGCGTTACCTTCCATCTGGAGCTTTTCGAACAAACCATTAAAGCCCATTAAAAGCATTTGACCAGGCGTCAACGTCTCATCTTGATTAGGTTCTTGAATTTCAGCAGGTCGAGATAGCATTGCCTCGAATCTTAATCTCATGTTATTCACGACGTTTTGTATCATTGCATGAGGACTATCCATTTCCATAACAGTAAACCTGAGATGCATTTCTAACTGGCCTAGGATGTCACCAAGTGGTATACCAGATGATACAATTATCTCTGTTAGTTCTCCTATCATTCTAATCACAGTTGGCTCTTCCGTTATGATCGTTTTCATCGCTTCAGGCAAAATGATCGTGTGGAAATTATAATTAAGTTCTTGCAATCCTTTGTAGATGCAATCGGATCCTCTTAAACATTTTAATATAAGAGATATCTTGGGATCATTGTTGGTTTTATGGCATTCAGGTATCAAACTAACTAGCTCAGCAATTAACGATGACATTAAACGCATTTCGTCTAAAAACCAGTCTCCTTCTCTGGATGTAAGATCAACTAAACAGTCCCCTGCACATTTAGCAGCGCCTTCCATCATTAAGTATCTCTTATTCAAAGCGCAGAGTGCGGTTATATTGACGCATTCGAGTGCCCTTTCCGCACCTTTATCTCGTCTCAGAAAGTTTTGTATCTGTACTCTCGATTCTCCATATGCTTTCTCTATTCTAGTGACTGATTCCGGTAAACCCTCCGAAACCATTCTCTCATATGCTTTCTTTAATCTTTCATTTGCTTCATTTAGAATCGCTTGCATTTGATAAGAAAATGTTATTATTTGTTGAACTTGCTGATTGTTGGAGATTTTGATCGGATCAAAAGTGTTTTCAAATTGCACCATAACTTCACGACAAGTTTCGACGCTTCCAGTGTTTAAAAGCTTATTAGCCCAACCGTGATAAAGTACTGTACGATGTTGCGACATATTACTCAGCGGATACAGGCTACAAATCGCTGAATATTGACTCAATAAATCCAAACAATTCCGTATTAGAATAGACTGTTGTGTAGCCAATTGTGTCAATTCATTTTCTGATTGTTCACATTGAAGTATCATTTGACTTTGACCAGCATTCTGTAAGAATTCTTTCACAAGATCAAAAACTACGTGATCCTCTTGACTCGTAGACGTACCCAATTCTGCCAACCATTGTCCTAATTGCGGACCTCGTACGATTGAAAGTGCCAACTAAAATAACAAGGTAACTCGATCAATTTCTTCGAAATAAAAGAAATAATGAATAAATAATTAAAGCTTACGTTGTGCATGTTAATCTGCTTTTCACAGTCCTCAATCTTTTCTTTCAACCCAGCTTTTGCTTTTTCATGGGCATCACGTGCTCTTTTAAAAGAATTATAACGCTTTATCACAGAATATAATGGATGATTACGTCCCATTGCTTGTGCTTCTTTGACTAGTGCAAGCTGTTGGTGTCTGTCTTGTAATAAATCCTGACACTGACGCGTGATATCCGTTGCCTCTACCCAACCATTCAAGTGGTGGCACAGAGATGGAAAGATCTTCACCAACTCATCTCTAAGAATCAAAGATCATTAGTCAATACGATACAGACTAATTATTATGAAGAGTATAAAGGTAAAATCTAATTACTGATCTACAGACCTATTTGCTAACCATTCGGCACGCATTTCTGCTGCTCGAACGGCGAACATTGCTCGTGTTAGTTCCTGTTCCAATTGTTTCCTCCCAATTCCCGTACATCGTGCTCTAGCCTGGCAAGCTCCGTAACTTGCAATGCTGTTATCCGCACCAGCTCGCCAGTCGACTAGCGGATCATATATAAACGCTTCAAGCAAGGTCAATAAGGTTTCTCGTCCTCGACGCATTACTCGGAGCGTATGTTCACAAGTTAAACGAAATATACCCTGAAAAGAAGATATCATATTTTAACTGTGTATATTATTTATAATAATAATAATAATAATACCATAACATGATTAGGACGTAAAAAGTTATTGTACCTCGACTCCAGTTACTCCTAGTGCTGTTCTGATGTTTGGAGTCATTCTAAACGGCACTTTTTCTGGTACGCGTAAAGTTTTGCCTTTTTCAAAGCAAACATTGTAATCAATGTGAACAACCTCGCCTGTATTGAGATCAACTAATACATTATCCAAATGTCTATCACCGAGACCAATGATATAGCCGATAATTGACATTACAGCCACCGAATAGGAGTAATTTTTGGTTGCTTGCCACCAACTTCCAACATTTATGCTATTACACCAAATCTCTCTATAACGATAAACAAAGATCAGAAAATATCGTTAATAACTTCCTTATGCAGGAAAAAGTAACCAGGAAATGGAAAGGAGATATAAATAATGAGAATAAGAAAAAAAAACAGAACTAACTTTGCTAGCAAATCCTTAGGAGTTTCTGCCATTAGTTCAGCTAAAACTTGTTTCAAAACTTGAACAGGCCATTCTTTTCTGTTTTCCAGACCGATTCCTCGCTCTTTCAAAAGTGGAGTTAATTTATTGTAAAATAGTTCAGACGGTCTTAATATTGCAGAACTACCAATTTTATTAAGCATAGTACTCTCTCTCTGTTGCCATCTCTTGTACAAGACGAACAAGGGTGTCACGCCATCGACCCACTGTATTAATCCAGATCGTGGACCCAATGGTATAACTGAATAATGGCGCGCCCTATATACTTTTTTTGAATCACCCTTTTTTGACATCATAGTGTTGCATATATTTAAGAACTGCATGATTCTTTCATCCAGATGAAGGTCCTCCAGACCTTTAAATAAATATGTGTATACGTGTCCATCGGAACCGTGGAACACGAGCTTTTTCGGTTTCGTTTTGGTTGGTAATATCTGAACATTATTGTCTACAGATTTTATAGTAACAATTTTGTTATCATTTGCAGCAACACCTGGCATAGCGATACATGTATTTCTCAAATTGGCTAATACCGGACTGATATCGTTCATGGAAAGGGAATACGCGGCTCGTCTATGTACACGTTGAGCTAATTTGCCTTCCAATTGTTTCAAGCATATACTCGCAATCTGCGGTTTCGCAGGATTCTTAGGATTGTTTAATTTATTGATTGCTTCTTCTATCGAAGGACCAAATTTCTCTTGAAATGTCTTTTCATGAGGTGTTTCAGCAGAAACGGAAGTCATAGCCGAAAGGTTTTCTAATATGAAAACTATTGGCTTCAATATAATTCTGTGTTTTTCTGCAATTAATTTATCCTTTTCCTCAACACTCAACCAAGAATTATCCTGCACTTTTTGTACTTCCATTTCTAGTTGTTCAAATCGCTTAGAAATTTCAGTGTGATGCTGACACAGTGTTGCTAACCACAGCTCATCCCACAGTAATGTAATTCGACGCAGCTCCTTGACGAGTATTTTCACTTGCTCGATGGAATCTTGAATCCTATTCGATAGACAGTCTACCAATTGCGAGAAACAACAATCCATAAACTTTTCTTGCTCGTCTTGATAAGCTACAGTAGAGCTCTCAGTGTCCATTTCCTCTTCTTCTTCGATAAAATCTAAATCATTTTGAGATGAATCAGTTTCTGCTTTCTCATAGAGTACTTTATTGCAATTTTTCTTTTGACCAGAAACCGCTCCAACTACAGCTGGGAAAGTGATCAAGTGTGGTGAATTCTCTGCAACTCTGCACAGTAATTCAGATACTCGTGTACGTACGTAAGACTCAGGATGACTAAGTCTGGAAAACAATTGCGGTATTATCTCTTTCCATGGAGCAGTAGGAGTTGAGGAAAGACCAGACTCCAGAACATTTTGTAATTCGAGAGCGTGTTTCACAACCAGTCGTAGCAATCTAAGCGTAGCTGTGATAGTAGCACAATCGTTGGCCTCTTTAATCGCTGCAAGTTGCAAGTATTTGAAATACGCGTTCGCAGAAAGCTCGTAATATGCATAAATCCTCTTCTGTGCTTGCCTCCAGATATCGACCAACGTTGTGAGACGATCAGCACTAATACGACTTAATATTGAAACGCTACGTAATTGATTTTCTATCATATCAGAGGTATTAACATCCTTGGAAGTGTCTGTAATGTCGCCTTCGTCTTCAGGGATTGTTTTATTTTGAGACAAAATTGAAAAGATTGCGTTCAAGTCAGATTCACTTGTATCGAATGGTAATAAGTCTCGTATGGTTGTTCTATCCGAATCAGTCAACTGCCCTGAATTTGAATTATCTACGATCTTTCTTCCCCATTTGTAACACCAACTCGCGAAACTGCACCACGCAAGTGGCAAATCTGGACATTGGTTTACACCCAGTTGCGTTAATCTACCGATTATCATATCTGAGACAGGTATTGAATTCGTGGTAGGACCGAATAGCTTGTTCATCAAGCCATCGTTATGGGCAGCTTCAAACTCGAGCAACTGCTCCAATTGACCATTTTCAATGCTGCCTATTTCTTGTTGTATCCATTTACCAAGAGTCAAAAGTAGAATTGTACCATTCTCACGTAAATCAGCTGACTGTTCTCCATCGACGATAGTTCGAGATATTCCAAGTGCAGTTGCACTACATACCTTTAACGCTTTATTAACTCGTTCCATATCATATAACAATTTTGAAAATTCACGGAAAGCACGTATATTATTCTTTGACCATTTTACGTGCATCACGTTCTTCAAAACATCATCAGTGGCTTGATCAAAGTCGGGATTAATGTAATTTCGTTCGCCTCCTTCAAACTGACAAAGCTCTCGTTCGGATCTTAAATAATTAAGTAGTTCTCGTTTCGCTAGTTCAAAATTACCTTCCTTTCTAGCAGTTCGAACAATATGCAATCTTAGATCAGTTACATCATTATTATCTAATCGCGCTTCAGGGCTATTATTCTTCCTTGTTCTACCGAAATATTCTGACCACCATAATGTTCGCGTCAGTATGCTCGAATCCATGTGATCAAGTTTTTCGCTTTTATATAATTCGAATATATTTTCTTCCTTACCAGAAAGGATATTTTTTAACCCATCTGCTGAAAATCGTACTAATATAGATTCGTTTAAGTATTCCGAAGGTACATTTCTTAGACCTTCTTCCATAATTTTAGCTGCCACTCTCCGGCATCGTTCAATCTCTTCCTCAAAATAATCTTTATATTCATTTATATGAATTCTAAGTGCAATATTAGTCAATGTATTACCACATTCCACTAAGGTTTTCGCGCAATTCCAATTTACCGTTTTACCGGTTCCTCCATCCAGTAAGCTCCAATCAGTTAGGTCGTCTAAACATATTTTTTCACCATTTTCGAATTTTTTTAAACATTTTGCTTGTTGAGAAGCGCTACTCTCCGTAAATAATTGTTTTCTGAGAATGGCACTTTTATCTCGGGCAAAAATTTCAGCCTCTTGCTGTTTCCAAGCCTCTAACCGGGTCCAATCACTGACAGCTTCGTAACAATGAGATAACCGTTGCATACAAAAACCAAGTACTTGATTATCTCCTTCGGATTTAAAAGACTTGCCTTTTCCATCAGAAACCTCCTCATTCGCACTAATGGCATCAACACCACCAACACTATTACCATCAGCTACATCATCTCCCTCTTCCTCTTGGTCTACATCTTTTCCAAGTCGACTATTTGCAACACGCATATGCTCCTCTATAATTAACTTATACGCTTCGGCAGCAGATTCGTAGCGATGTGCAGCTTCTTCCATGGCAGCTTTCAACCACGGAAATTTTCTGTCCTTTTCCTTAGTATAAACGTAAAGTCCCTGTAATGCCTCTGCTTCTCCCAATATTACCATAGCTTGTGCCGTACAAAGCGTTGCTCTTTCAAATTCGATACCCTGTGTATTATCGCTATTACTTAAATCCTCTAATAATCTCTGACTATTTCTCAGAGCACTGCTAGCTAATCCAGGATGCAACGACACTACACATAATGCCAATCGAATACGATTTAACCATTCTTTACAAGTCGATTTGTTAGTATGAAAGAAGGTTCTAACTGGTTTAGACAATGGTAACAGAGCGATCGCGCAACCTTCTGCTGCGTTATGTATTACTCTCTCAAGATGTTCAAGAAATTCAATAAATAATCGTACTCGAGTATGTTCGCTTAGTAGATGATCCAAGCTACGTTTTTCTTTTTTCGTTGTTTCAGAGCTGTATGAAATCTCACGTGCTAATGTTTTCAAAGCATTTTCGATTGATGTAAATGTTTCTTGAGGCTTCCCTAGTGAAGTACGAAGCTTGTTCGTTACACAATGTTGAGCTGCCTCGAAACCGGCCCAGAAGTATAAGAATGATCTATTTGTAAGTGCTAAACGATACATATTCTTGGTAGTGTCGCTCTCAGATCTATAAATATAAATAAAATCGTACTATTTTCTCATTATCGTAACTAAAATAAGTAACTTGAAATTAGTTGCGTCTGTCTTTACTTACACAATTGGCCAACATAAAGTAAATATTTCCGACAATTCAGCTGCATCAAGATATTGTTCTTGCAATAAAAAAGCCATATAAGTCTTGAAATGTTGTGCTTGCATCTCTCCAGTGCTAGTTCCTCGCATATGTAATCTTTGAGCAAGGATTAAAGACTCGGTCGAATAATTTTTTATTCCTTGATATTTCTGTAAGAAAAAAAAGTTGAAGTAAATCATGCTTTTTCTTTAAATATATTTCCTACACTTACCTTCGTTTCCGACAATAAGCACTCTCTGTTAAATTTTGGTACCACTATATTTAAAGGTATTTGTGTCAATAATGAACCATACTTGTCTCGTACGATTTCGTCTCGTGAAGTTAGATGTAACATCACCAAGTCTACAATACAAGCATACATTTCTTCTTTCCAGGTTACACTTTTTGCGCTCATTAAAATTTCAAAGAGATCACAAACAGCAATAGAAATATCTCGATCGATGGTAGCTCCACACGCAACAAGACTTGCGAGAACATTCTCATATTCCTTTGTTTTACTCAAAATGCCAATGTAATTTTCCGCTTGTATACAAATTTCTTGCATCCATATTGATAAAAGCAATAACGTTTGCTCTGGTGTGCATTTATTATAAGTTTTAGCTATTAAGTTTAGAATTATGGAAAGATGACCACTAGTTGGTGATGTTGTTGGAACATCCAATGCTCCTGGAAACATATCCATCGGACGACAAGAAGTAGTTCCAGTTATTAAGCTTGAACTTGGCACAAAATGATTATATCTATAATAAAACAGATAGTGCAATCAAAACTGCTAAATTAATTATTTACTGTTCTTATTTTCCTTATGACTCACCTAGAACAATGCGCATATAGCAAATACAAAATGCTATATTGCAAGAATGGACTAGTTGACGATAAACTGCTGTCATAAGGTTTCAGCTTAACTGCCAAGAGTTCTAAAATGCTTGGTTTTAATGCCCACATACCAATGATAGAATTACTCGCGTTAGCTAGAAAATATAATAAAACATATAATAAAATAAATCGATAAATGATATATAATAAGCTTATCTTTGTTGAATTTTACAATGTATTCATATATTTTTACCTATATCAGAAAGAGCTCTTAGCAAAAAGATAACTACAATTTCTGCATCGTTCTTCTTGTATTTAATATCATCAAGTAATGGATTATCTGTTACTAAATTTTCGATATCTGTCAGGATAAGTTTATAAGCAATTTCCAAATCCGACAATATGTAACGATACGATTCTTGTAATAATGGAATATTTTTTAGACTAAGAAGACTATGATATACTCCAAGACTGGCGTTTTGGATAGAAATTGAGTCACGAAATCTCAATTTGAGTAAAGCAGAGTCTTTTCCAAGCAATTTATGAACTAGTTCCAGTGGCAAATTCGCGGAGACTTCTTTTATTATTTTTGAAATAGTATTTAACATAGAAATTATTGTGTCATCCCAAAAGATACTGATCCTTTTTAACTGAAGATCAATAAACTTATAAAGTAGCTCATGATTTTTTGTTATACGACTCTGAAGATGACCTAATAATAAAAATGCGCATTCATTTGCAACAACTATTAATTCTTCTTTTTCCTCTGTTAGATCTAAATCTTTCTTCATTTTTATCTCCATCCATTGTATTATATTTAACAATGATTCTCTTTCTTTCAATGCAGCATCTTCCTCGATATTTTGCTTTAAATCTTTTAATTCATTTTTATTCAAATTCAAAGATTTAAACATATTGATGACATCCTCTTCGATTAGTTCTGATTTATTGGAATTTTTTGATGGTATGATGCCTACATTTTTGACGCATTTTAATAATTCTTCGGTAATTTCGGGTGTGACTTTAAAATTCGAAAGCCAGATTTCATCGTTGTCCAATTCAATCGCTTTAACGACTGTTTTCAGCATTTTTGATAAACAATCAGATAAAAACGACCACTGCACGCTTGGTGTGAGATTAGGATTCAAATGCTCAGATATACTTTTCGTAACTGTATTAAACACCGAGATCAAGGATGTAATGCGTCGAATAGATTCTCTGGAAGTGGGGGATGCTTCATCTCCAGGAGAACTCCTACCACATTCTGGTAAAGATAATTCCTCGTCATAGCTTTCCATGTCCTCTAAAAATTGTCCTAGTAGAGTCAAAGTAAACTGTAAATCCGCTATCCAGAAAGTTCGTAATCTTTGCAAACTACGACTGGCATAAGCTACAATTGTCTTTTGCTGTGTCGAGTCGATATGCCAGCCAACTAATATATCAACTGTATCACGGAAATGATTTGAAAACGTTTCAGGATAAGACTCCATTATCAGTAATATAGCATCCACTGTTGCTACTAATAGATCCGATCGATCAACATTTTCTAGCGTCGATTGCAATTGCGACATCATTAGCTGAAACGATATCTAATGTACTTTACTTAAAATAATTAGTTTTGCTTCTTTTTTGCACAACTTGCACAATATCTACTAAATCTACTAAATCTACTAAATTAAGAAATAAGAAAAGAAAATTTAAGTACCACTGAAAATTCTTTTAGCCTTGGCGCCTCTGCATCCAATTTAAAAGCTTCAACGAATGATTTAATTAGAAGGCACTTTATATCATCTTTCCGTTCCAGTGAATATTTATTAAAGACCCAATCCATGTATCTGTGGATTTTCACACCAAAAATTTTACTTATATTGAAAGAAATGTTACATTTGATGAACACACTGTACACTATTTTACAGATCATTTGTTTACCGTTTATAATCTTGTTCTGTTGCATAACCAATGCGTCCTAAACATTTTGCGACTTGCTGTTTTGCTTCTTGTCCAGGCCCAGTATGTAGTATATCTAATAGGCTTTCACAGATGACATCTAAATTTCGTCTTATGTATCTTTGATTTTCAAGCGCTATTATACCTTCTTGTGCTTGTTTACACAACACCATAAAATGATCATAATCATCTTCCCGATACAATCTTCTTAAAAGTTTGGAAATTCTAGAATCTTCTGTAATATGGAAATATCAATTAATATATTTGATTGCAATATGAAACATCATATTTTCTCAGTATATTCTAGAGATAAAAAACAATTTGAACCATTTATTCTTTTGTCGTCATAATATTTTCCTTGTGCATTTTCTTGATTTTTCAGCGATTCTTGAAATTTTGGTCTAGTCGTAGGGTAGTAACTAGTTTCTGTATTGGAATCACGTTCGATAGGTGTCTTTTTAAAGGCCCTACCCCGTAAAGAGCCTCTGGCACGATCTCCAGAGCTACCTCCTCGAGCCATTCGAAATTCATTGCGTGGAGTACCACCAATTCTATAATAATATAAACAATTTATTAAATAAAAAAGAACAGGAAATTTTAATAAATAATTGGAAGAATAATTTACCTTGGTTTAAATCTAGAAAAACTATGATCAGATGAATAGTTGTTTGTATTTCTTGGACAAATGACCAAAGTGCCTCTTGGAGCATTAAAATCATTGGAGTTATATCCACTTAGAACACCAACATCTCCTTTCTCCAACACACTAGCTCGATTGTTACTAACAGATTCTTCCTGTATCTCCGAGCACTTAGATCCACGTAGCTTTGTGCTAATATTAGAGTTCCCACAGCTATTCATTACATTACTCTGCAGATGATCTGCATGACCTACACTTTGCATTAATAATGTACCAATCACAGGTAATAATAATTTTTTATATTAATAAATATTAAAAAGCATAAAATCATAAGTATTCTATAATTGATTACGGCACGCCAGAATTCAATAACTTTCACATATTCTTAAGGTTACATTATTCGCACCTACATCCTTGGTGTACAAAGTTCAATGGTCATAAAATAAATGAAAAGTAGTAATGAAAAAATAAGATAAATCCTGCAATACAATCAAAATCTATTACAAAGTTTCTCAAATAAAAACGACGTTTAAGTTATTTACGTATAAAAGATACGATAATTCATAGAGTGATTAACTGTCGTAATATCTATTTCAGTTTATGTAAGTACCGTTCCCTTGGAAAGTAATATCGTAATCGCATAGAACATGGAACACACTTTGATTTCTTTCGGAAAATATTTCGTGGAAAATAATCGAAAGAAGATATCGAAAGGTGAAACAGTATCGTAACCGATTCCCCACGCGTTCGATCTATAGGTACACACCGTAACAACTGATCAACAGAGAACTTTTACAGCAATTTATAAATTGGTAAAAATCAAAATATATTACGGTTTTATTTGTATACCGATATAGGCATAAAAGATTCTTTGGAATTTCCGAAAAATCGTACATATGTATCTGTTTAAATTAACTTATTTAGGTGGATACACAAGAACCAACAACCAACCACGAAACTGAAACGGATTAACCACTATTTACAAGTGGCACCTTCCACACTGTTCATTGACATGCTTTCTGTAAACATCGAGTAGCATTTTTAACATTATTCTTTTTAATCCTACAATTTTTTTCAAGATTCCTAGAATATCATGTGCAGGAAAGCAGTAATATACAGATAAAATAAGAATAAATGATGAAATGAAAATATAGATAGAAAAACAATTGAATCAGTTTGTTGGATACCTTATATTATATGAGTTCTAAATAATAACGAACTGGCTAACGAAGCAAACAGACACTGGCACTTAATATAAAGAAAAATTATTTAAAGCAAATATAATTATTTTGTATCTGCATACATAAATTAAGAATTTTAGTATGGTTACGTATAATTACGTTACGCTTCTACGTCTCCTACTGGGATGAAGCTAAGTACAATGAAACGATGAAGCAACTAAATAAAACTTGAACCAATGTAAAATATTGTTGAAAAAATATCTCAATCGATTCTGATATCCAATTGGCTTGGATCAACCAATGGCATTAGAATTAATCCAAGAAAACCATCAATGATGCCATTGATAAGCAAATACACCATGTGAAATTGATAGGAAACGCATTTATAGATAGACGAAATAATGTATAATCGCACTTCTTGATATGTAATCGTAGAAAAGCCGCACTCTATCTAGTGTCAAACGAAAATGTACCAACTATCGTAATTGATTTTCTCACTAAACCTAAGTTTCTTGAGAATAAGCCTTTAAAAATGTTTATTGTTTTCAGAACGTATATTTATTAAAACTTAAAGTTAGGTATCTGTAACTGTAACACAAATAACGAACAAGGTTATTTAGGAGGATGTTGTACCTTTCTAGTTTGTTTACAACTAATGATCTGTATTATAAATTTTAAGGGGGTATTCCAGTCTATAAATTTGAAAAATTGAAAAATTTTTTTTCATATTTCCAAAGTTTAGACATTCAAGAATATGCCCTTAAAAGGATTTTTCAAAATTTCAATTATTTTATGAGTTACAACCACTTCTGTGACGCGGCATCTGCTCCGGTCCGACCGGAACAAATGAACAGTAGACGGTAGACGTTGTCCGAGTAAACTTGTCTCAAAACTTTAAACGCGTTTTTCTCGAAACTACTTTTTTCGAGTTGGCGTGCACGATATCTCAAGTTCTAATGAACCGATTTATTTTAAATTTGGTATGAATGTTCTTTATATATTCCTCTATCGCCTCAACCACGCTCAGATCAAAATTTTTAATTTTACTATCTTTAAAAAATTCGGAATTGCCAAAAAACATGCCAAAAAGGAAAATTTTTTTCAAACGGCCGCCATTTTGTGAAAAAATATTGTTTTGACTTTTCCAAGGTTCATGCTATAGCCGCATCTATACTAATTAAGAATCGGTTTGGCTTTATTGCTTCAGATGACCAAAAGGGTTGAAATCACGGACGCTAGGACACCCTTCTTTTTTGGACCCCCCACTTTGCCAGTTCATAACTTTGTGAATTTTGATTTCTTTTTCAGTTAATTTTTTATGTAATCTTAAAGTATCAATAAACAAATGATAAAAAAATGGATAGTAAAAATATTTTTTGTTTCGTTTGTACAGAGCTTCAAAAACCGCTCGAAATTCATGCCTCTAGACTAGAATACCCCCTTAAATTATACAAGTTAATATATATTACACACCATGTATAACAAAAAAATTCTAAAAGAAAAATAATAAAAGAAAATATATAATATTCGTAAGATATCTCTCGTTTTTTTAGATATGCTATGCATAATTTTTAAAAGCGGTAGTTCTGTAATAAATGGCATAATTTGGAAAGAAAGAACAAAGTAGTGTAGCAAATTTAACAAATACAGCATTGAAAATAATATGATAAATTATGATATTTTGTTTACATCGTTTTCATAACAATTCATTACTTAATAAATATTACTTAACAAATAATAAATTACCAAAGTTGATTTACTTATAGGTTGAGCATATTTTTAACTAAAAGTCGATTATAATGAACAAAATTATGCTTTCAATGTATTTAATATTTTATAACTTTAGTGTCAGAACCTTACTAAATTTTTGTATGAATAGTTTAATAGTATACATTGTTAATAGCTCAATGAAGAAGCTATGATGAATATTACAACAGAACTATAATACATTTCAAGTTAAATTCAATGACTGCTGCTTCCTTTTGAATCTTCATTATTAGTGTTATGTTCTTGAGATGCCTCGTCATGAGGCCAGGTTGTAACTCTATCTGGTTGCATACATCCATCTTGTTTCAAATCAACATAATCATCCATAGTCATCTCTGAGAACGGTATCATATTGTTTATCTCAACCAAACTTTTACGTAATTCTTCAATGTCAACATTTACTTCTTGAATGAAACTTTGTATTTTCTTAGCCTGTAATATGTTTAACATTATTTATAAAATTCAATTTAGGATATAAAATATAAAATAAACAGAAATATCTTATTACGGCTTCACTCTTTGCAGCTTCAATTTCTGCTGTATAATTATCAGCTGGATATGGCACTGATAATGACTCATATTCTTTTTTAAATCTATCTACTAAACCCGGAGTCACAATAACTTTTTTATAATATGCCCAATCAATTTTTGGTAGAGCTTCTGGATTAGCCATCATACTATAAAATATATATTATATAAATATATTTTCTTATTGTCTCATATCTATTTGGATATGCTATATTTTATACAAATATAATAATTTATTCACATTGGTATAAAGTGATTATTTTAAATGGCACAACTCTTTTGTTTATCATGTTTGAATCAATTTTCTAACAAGTTATTACTGTAATATACTCATCGCTATTTTGAAATCAGTACTAACAAGGTTAGGTCAGTTTACCTAGACTCACTCATACAAAAATTTAATGGGAAAGAACTACAATTTCATTAATTTCTATATAATAGGAGAATAGTACATTTTTTAAATCACTCGACCAATCTAAGGTAAGGATTTAATAGGAACATGTGGAAATATTATATAACAGGATAAATGATCGAATAATGGAATGATCTTATGAATTTTACTAACCGTTGTAAATATTTATCAGACTTCGATTTAAAAGCGGCCAAAGCAGCTTTTTCAGCTTCTGGAACTCGCTCAGCGAGAGCAGTCCAATTTATCGCTTTAATTGCTTGTCGTGACATTTCTCTATGACAATTCCTCCGAACCAAACGTAACACAATTCCCGACTGCTGAACAAGTATGAATATATGTATCTATGAGCTGGTATGGTTGTATAGACTATACTCTTATATGTATACAGTCTAATTCTTTTTTACCGATATCGATTAATCGAATTTTCATATATCGAAACGAGATATCGATTATAGAGTACTCGATATACATAAATATTCGATTTAAAGGTATTGTTTCAGTCGATATTTATTCGTTGTAAATTGAAGCATTTAAGCATTAGCAGCATTAGGTAAATGCGAGATATCGTGATAAATAATTACGAATAATTAGCCTTTTTAAACACGTATACGAAAATAGTGAACTATGCAAGAAAAGAAACGTATATAATAAGTACGTATATAACAAATAGAAGAAGCAGCATTCCAGAGAAATCGTTCGTTTACTGATCGAACCAGTTATAAGAATGAGTAAATTGAAAAATTATTTATAAAATATTCACGTGTACATATATGTATATTCTTTCTTATCATATTAATATGAATTATGGAATACAACCTTACTCCTTATTGTACGTGCATTCAAACATAATTTACATTGTTTATGTTATAGCTTATTATATATATATTTAAATTGTTCAATTAATTGCATACATTATAATCATAATTATGGAGCAGAATAAATATGAAACTAATAAACAAGAAATTTGATTTAAATATTGTAAAATAAGAAAAAATCATCTAATTAATAAGGAAGACGAACAAATGTATATACTCATCATACACGATACACATACAATTACATATATATGATTATATAGACAAAACGTAAGTTACATATTTGTATTATCTGTGTGTATACTATATATAAATTTATATGCATCTAACACAGGAATGTACACAATCGTGCATGCATATTCACATACATGCATTCTCATGTAAGTACGCGTTCATACATCGAACGCGTGTAAGTTTGCAGTGATGAAGCGCAACGACAGGATCGATAAAAGAGGAAGATCGTGGTCACGGGGTACATGGGGTATGGAGAAGGAAAGTAGACTAGCGAAAGAATAGAGAGAGTGAAATAGAAATTTAGCGAGTGTTAGTGGATGGGTGATTGCCGGGGTGGCGAGTGACTAGGGTGGGCGGAAAGGGTGGAGTGGGCGGCGGTGGTCAGGCGGTGAGCATAAAGAGGATAGGATAATATTGGTGCGCGACCTCCGCGGTAGCTTCAAGTTCGCCGCTTTAATACCGGCAGATCTACGATGTAGTTATGCCGAAGAAAAGTACTAGACATGTGAGAGAGTCGGGGTTAACGAGAAGTTCTTATCATAAAAGTAATAATCTTGGAACCACATCAGAACCAAAAACGAAACACTTTCTAAGCGTCCGGATTGGTCTTACCAACGGCAAACGTTGGCTTTCTCTTAAAAAACGCTTAGGTCTGTCAACGGATGAAGATGTTGCAGTTTACTTGCTGGATCTTGCTGAATCTGTTTCCAGGTAGGATTCCAGATAGATGCTTGTGACAGATTAAATGTACCTCTTTCTTAGTTTTCAATCAAAATTTATTTAGACCGACGTTATAAAATATTTTGTTCTGTGCCATAAAAACCGTTTTAATCGATACTTAAACATACGTATCACTCGAAAGCGGGACTTCCCCTCTATCGTGTCCAAATTTTCCCTCGAATCGCCATCTTGTGGGGTTGCTGTCAGAGGGGTGAAAATAATCGATAATTTTTTATTCGTTAAAAATATAGTCGTCAATTTTATCGATTACACTGATTTTCATTGATTTTGATTTTCTTTGAGAACACGGATCGACCGATACAGAAGAAATGTCTATTTTATTTAACTCCAAATACGAAATATGTTCAGGTAAATTAATTTTCACTTAATATTTATAAAAATACTAGTAACCATTGAGCGTTTTCTGTCTTAAATTGATTCCCACTTTCTAACTTTTGTGAGACACTATTGTGACTTAACACTTCCTTTATATCTATATTTTACAGTGCATTCAACTGCATGTTTTTGTTTAATAGACACAACCTTAAGTGTAATGGAGAAGAGGAAAAGGAAATGGATCAGGATAAAAAGAGCAAAACAGAATCGATGCAGACTGAAGATTTGATAGAAGATACAAGAGAATTTGTACGTCGAAGTTTAAGGAAACAAAGCAGTGGCACAGTTGTAGAATCTGAATCTCTTCCTGTTGATACAGCACAAACAAAATTGCCCAATGATACTGATGTACATGTCCGGCGTAGCTCAAGATCTAAGCATCATAAGAATAAAGCTAAACATCATAAAGATAAACGGAAAAGAAAAAGGCGTTTTAAAACTGAAAATATTGTTTCGCCACTAGAATCTATTAAACGATCTTCTAGTGATATAACATCAGGAGATGAGGAACAAATTTCCTTTAAAAAAGACAACTCCAGGTCAGCTAGCGAAGTAGAGTCAAAGTCAAATTTAAAAAACAATCTTCGTATTAGTACGAAGACAGCTGAATCTGTTATGTCAAAGACTGAACACATAGATAGCATAGAATATATAGCAAATGTAAATATTAACAAAAATGTACTTTATCATGATATTGGAGATGTCGATATGGAAAGAATTATGATGGTTGGTGACAAAAATGAGCAATCAAGGTCTAATTGTTTAGCAACATCATCAGTTGCTAAGAGCGTAGGTGAAAATGTGGTAGAACAAATCTCAAATGTAACAGATTCAACATCTACCATAGTTTCTCACATCCAATCTAGTGAGACAAAAGATGACAAGAACAGCCCAAGCGGTATGGTATATGTCAATACAAATTCTAGTTGTTCAAATATCAACATAAATACAGATCAAGAAATAGAAGATCGAAAATTGAAAAAGAAACGAAAACGATTGAAATATGATGCTGACGAAGACGACGATGAAAATGTAAAAGAAGATTCATCTGAGGACATTGTAGATGATTTTGTACATAAACATAGGAGAAAAAGGCACAAACACACTAATGAACATAAAAATCGTAAACATCACGATGTGCGGAAAGCACCGCAAGACGGAATAATTGTGCAAGAAGATAAAAATGCTTGTTCTACAATAGATGGTACAACTCCAATTACAATTGAAAAGCTTCAAAATGAAACAAATGTTGAAAGCCTAATGTCTGAGCCACAGAGATTAGCCATTAAAATAAAGCTCTGCCAAGAATGTAATAATCGTCACTTACAAGATGCCTGCCCATTAATAACACCTCAATATGCTATTTCAGATTCTATATCATATGAAAGCTGGTTAAATAAACATAAAGAAAATACGGAAGTTTCAAAGGCTATAAAATCAGATGATCCTATGTCTGAAGGATATGGAAAGATAACAGAAGATAATAATGAATCAGATGATGAATCTTTATTGACTGAACAATGTAAAACAAAAATGAAAACTCAGAAAGAGGAAAAGCAATTAACTGTAGATTTAGATCGACCATTATATGCTAGAGACTCTCTACCTGAATGTTTTGAATTAAAAATTACCAATTCAGAACATGGGCTTGGTATATATGCAAAAAATTCTGTTCCAATGCATGTTAAACTGGGTCCTCTTGTTGGACAACCAGTTAGGGAAATGGACATTCCTGATGATTTTCCCATGAGACACATTTGGGAGGTAAAATCAATGCAATATTTTTTATTTTTGTATGTATAAACTATATTTATTTTAATCATTACACATATACCCTTAAAATGTTCCAATAATAAAACAATATTGTTCTTCTTTCCCCTTTTTTTAGATAGATAATGATGGTAAAGCTTCGTATATAAGTACTACTAATCCATTAAAAAGTAATTGGATTCGTTATATTAGGCCTGCTGAAACAAAAGAGGAAAGAAGCGTAGCTGTAATAACAAAACAGGGAGAACTACACCTTGTTACTACACAGAATATTATGTCAGGAATGGAGCTGACGTATTGGACAGACTCTCAATCTTCTGCATGGACACGGAAGAATAAAGTAGACAAAACGAGTATAGTATCATCTTTTCAAAATATAAATTAAGTATAAGCAAGCGATATCATTTGTTTAACTTTATTTTGATTTATCCAGATTGTGGAGGATGTAATTTAAATTTTGCCCATCCAATATACTATCGGTTACATTGCTGCATTTTTCATGACACGAATTATAGTTTAACCATAAGAAAATATCATTGTAAGGTAGACGACACTTGAATTACACTTTATATCGACTGTTTCGCATTTTGTATTTTTGAACAAATGTATAGATATATGGATTTATTCCATATTTTTAGGTATGTGGAGCTGCTGTTTTAGGTAAGGATAATATTATGAAACACGCAGCGGAATTACACGCAGGTCGAGGTGCATATCAATGTCAATATTGCAAAAAATTCTTTTTACGTTTGAATTACCTTGAAATGCATCGTACTTATGGATGTGCTCAAAATCCTCAACGTTCAAGGCCATTATGCGATTTTTGTGGTCGTAAATTTTGTCAGCCGCAAAAATTAAAAGTGCACATCAAACGAATGCATAACGGTAAGCATTTTTACAGCATGTAAATCTATCAATAAAGATTATTTTCAATTTAAATGAATGTTTAGATATGTCTGAGGTGCTCCGGGAGTTTCAATGTAAATTATGTCTGAAACTTCTGGGGTCTCGTGCTGCTCTTCAACGTCATATGAAAGAAGTTCATCATAAAGATGTAGTTGGTGCCGCGACTTGTGATCGATGTGGAAAAATGTTCCAAAATAAGAGTAATCTCAAAATACATATGTTAACACACAGTGGAGTAAAACCATTCAAGTAGGATCGCAATATTCCTGTAGATAATTCATTTCGTATTTCTTTAGTAAATACGATATTGAGTGCTTGTTTTTTTTTTTTTTAATTGCAGGTGTAAAGAAAATGGTTGCAAAGCAGCTTTTACGACTAAACAATGTTTACAATTTCATTACAAAAAAGTACATGGTCTTACAGAAGAAATGATGCCAAAAATCGAACGATCTGTTGCCTATACCTTTGATGCATATAGCGGTGGACTCGTCGAAGATGTTGGTCGTGGAAAAACACCGCGACCTAGTAGAAAAACTTCTCAGGTTTGTTCTTCACCAAAATATATCTTGTCTTATACATTTTCGTAAGATCAAATCGTTTCGAATTACAATATTCGTTTTATAATTTATGATTTCAGCAAGAAAACGATAATAAAATATCTGTGGATGATAGCAAAAATGACTTGAAAATTGAAACGCCAAGTATTTCTACACATTCGAGTATAATCGAGTTTGGTACAAGTCCCACATCCAAATATAAAATAGAACATAATTCACGAATTACAACGTCTTCGCTTCCGATGGGTGTGTCAATGTCAAGCGGTTTGGAATCGACAGTAGAAGGTGTGCGCTCAGAAACAGATCTATATAGTACTTCCAGATTACAAAGTAAAGGAAGTAAAAAATGGCTTGGTGAATTCAATCCTCCAATTTCCTCAGATGTAACAGTGGTATCTAATACTATACCTCATTTATCAACAAGTGTTGTTACCGGAAATTCTTACGAGTTTGAAGATACTCGGAAGGAAATTGACGAGAAAGTATCATCATCGACAAACAATACCAGAAGACAAGATAATATGACTCAAGATATTATAGAAAATGCTAAATTGGGACTTAGTGTTTATAGAAGAACTGAAAGTGCGAATGCTAGCTTGTTAGTTGAAGCTGCTCTTGATGCTGCTGAGCGGGATATAGGAGCAGTAACTAGTCCAATATTGGATGATAATGATCGCGACACAAATCTTTATTCAATATCCAGTCAGCTACAATCTCCATTACCTCAGAGATCACCAAACCATTTAGAGTCCTATATACAACAACAAGAAGAACTGATATCTCCTGCACCTACACCAGATAGCCGAAACACACCACCCACGCATTTACACGTCGATTATCAACTGCATCGGCCCGTTGATTACATCGGTACACCAAGAACACATAACATTGATCAGTATTTACATCACGAAGAAATACCACGTGTTTCTTCGCCGAACGGTTATATACATATTCAACAAGAGGACTTGGTATCACCTTCAGGAACACCAAACCCCCGATATCAAGACGTGCACCATCACCATCACCACCACCATCACCATCATCATCATCAGGTATCCGCGGACAATTTATCTAGTGATGAAGGTGATTCAGTTGTGCAAAATCTCAGTCTCTCCGTGAAAGAGAAATCAATGCAGTTGGATCTATCAACATCGTATAAATATGATTCTCTCGACCAAGAGTTCGCTAGAGAAAGAACCAGCTTTGAGCCTCTTGTTCTAAACGGGGAGCTTCAGGGCTTGGATATGTCTGCTAGAGGATTTCATCATACTTTTGGTGTACAGATACAAAATGCACGGTATCATCATCATCATCTGTACGAAATTGCAGAAAGACAAAGTGTTGATCTTAGCAGGACTGGAAGCTATTCGATATCACCTACTCCTCTTCCTGTATCTTCTCAGGTGACATCTGGTTCTTCAGCGGCAGTAGTTCCTCCACCGCCACCACCTCCACCACCGCCACCGCCGCCCCCTCCTCCACCACCACCGCCTCCCCCAGCTCCTCCTCCTCCACCACCGCCTCCACCGCCACCACCACCTCCACCGCCTCCTCCACCTTACCCTCATAGCGATGTTCTCAGGGTTGTAAGTTTAGATCTTACACCCGGTGGACGTCACACTGTAGATCTCACTCTTTCAAGACCACATCACTTACACGGATCCGGTGCTCGGGTAATAACGAGTCCTCAACCCGCAGGTTCTGGCAATCCACATATTGTACCTGACGCGGTTGATGGACGAATTCTACCTTCTCCTCCTCCACCGCCTTCCTTGTCAGGGTACAATCCAAGTTATCCTGTAAGTCCTGCTGCGTATCATCCACCAAGACCAGGATACCATCATTATTCCGGTTACTATTAACTAATACAGAGAATTTCAGTACCTTTACCTAACATTTTAAAATACCCACCGAGTAACTTCTCCAATATAATTTTTGCTATAAAACTTTCAATCGTAAATAATCAAAGAATATGCTATATCACTAAGGTATATATGTCAATATTCCGACATAATATTAAATCTTTTTCGTTTCCGTTTTCTCTACACAGAATCATAGAAATTCAAGACCATGAACTAGTCGAAGTGAAATTCTTTTATATATTAAATTATATATTAAATTATGAGGATCATTCAAGAAGTTTCCATTCGTGGTGTCGTTTTCACACCATACGCAATATAGACATGAGTAATATCTAACTTAGTTACTGGAACATGACCAGGCTATCAATGTTGTAACGTATTACAAAATCATAGGCAAGCTTCACAGACAGATCAAGATCAAACGTCTTAGAAAGCTGAACAACGGTGTGCTTCTCGATGATAAAGTTCGTCCTCACCTAGGAAATGTTCGGTATAAATTGCGGAACAGGAAGTGGAAAATTCTGAAGCACCCATTTTGGGTCTCTTCTACGTGTGAACTTCGTGTCTTTTATCCCTTGGAGGAAGTCTGAAAAAGCCTGAAATGATCGCAGATCAATTTTGCCCGGCCGCCAAAATGCAAGAAGCTGTCACAGATTAGTTCCGGCGGCAAACTTAAGATTACTTTGAGCGAGGTATACGTTGGTTGGTAACTCAGACGCCACGTACGGGAACTTGTTAAATGCCTCTTATAGATAACAAATGACGGAGACCAATTATTGAATGTCGACACTTTATTTGACCTTTCTTGCACACATATAATAATGGAAAGTCAACGTTAGATACAGTAAAAACTTCTAGAACTTTACCATTCAAATTAAAGTACAACTCTGGAACAGAGATGCGCACAAATATAATAAAATCAGTTATGTTAGATTGTCTAGTTTTTGAGTGGTTTAAAGCACATGGTCGGATTAGTCAACCGGTCGAACGTGATTATCGTAAAAGTGTATAGTAAAAAATGACATGTATCTATTATTTTTGGAGTGAACTTTATTTTTTTAAACTATTTATGAACAAAATTGTAGAAATTCGTTCTGCGATTAGAAGTACAATGCATGATTAGAAAAAAAAGATTAGCTTCTCAGTTTCTCAGATCATACATATATTTATACTACATATGTTCTTTTATACATATAATCATGTAAAATTTGAACATAGTAATCATACTTTTCGTTAACTGGTGGTAGATTTTTTGGGGTAATTGCTACTTCACATGAAATGTTACTTAACTTTCAACATATATATATTCTTCTACTTCTTGTTAATAGACAAGAAAGTATTTCTAACACTTGTAACATGTAACGGTAGCTGCCATAAATTTTTGCAACAGTATTTTTCGGACGATTAGTCAACGACGTCGACGTTGTCTCTCCTACCATCGTTCTTGTTTTTAAATTTAGATTAAGAATTCATAGTCAGGTTGTCGTATGCAAAGGTAAGAAAATAATCGGATAAAGGAGTGAACGAAGAGCTGCGATATTATTAATGCACGTGAAAATTTTTACCTCTCGGGAAACATTGTGAATTGTGATTTTGATCAGTTGTGGTAAATCACAATCCGCGAAATAAATCAATCAAGTTGCCTAACGATAGTTATAAGTGTATTTATACATGGTGATAATGACACTTAAACGTTCATTTTTGTTCTAGTCATATTACATTCGTGTTAAAGTAATATTAGTTATTATTATAATATCCTGGGCATTGCAAATGTCGATACCGTAAAAATTGCAACGATTATTTCATTTGCATAAAATACACTCTTTCATCTTTGAAATGTTGTTAAAATAAATATAAGCATTGATTAAGATTGGTAACGATACCAATCAAACTTATTTACAGAGTACATATATACATTAAGATGCATACACACACACACATACAAGTAGTTTACAGCTTTTTCACATCTCCTTTACGAATCGTTTGCCAGTACCAAAGAATAAGAAATCGTGCAACCTCTGTGCCAAATCAATAAGGACGTTTATCACTATATGTACAGTTTTAATATAAACGCACCGATTATTTTGTATTAAATAAAAATACTCGTAGTATTAATGATAGGTATAAATATACAATTGTATGTATGTATGTATGTATGTATGCAAGCGTATGTGTATGTATGTATGTGTGTGTGCGTATATATATATATATATATATATATATATATATATATATATATATATATATGCAAGTATGTACATAATTGGATAGATGTGTGTACGTTGCACGTTTTTCTTTTTTATATAATACAACTATAAGTTTTTAATCTCAGAAGTAAATTTCAATCAATTATTTATGTTTTTATTAATACCATTGATATTTTCTTCTTTTATATTGTATATTGCGTTTTTGCAATTTAGGGCTTCCTGTTCGCTTTTAATTAGTATTAACACATTTTATATTATTCCTTTCCTTTCAAATAAGGAATAACAGAAGTAGCCAAGAAAATAACAATTTCTTCCTTTCTTCGTGTATTTATATACTATTAGCTACAAGTACACAAAACTTTAAACAACAATGTTCACGAGTACAAATATGACACGGAATACATTTGTATCGGATTTCTTAATATGGCAAGCAAAATTAATAGAATAAACCATAAAAATAATATCACAACGAAAGTTATATTTCCTTCTTGTATCTATTATCATAATAAGAATAACTATGTAGAAAAGAAGAAAAGTTATAGTATTATTTATTATCCTCATTTGATCATCGTATTTTCATTTAAAATAATTTAAATTGACGCGCATCCTGCGCTCGCTGAACATAGCGACACCGGTTGATATCGCAGGAGTTGTTCCCACTTGACGAAACTATATGTAAGCTGGTATATGCTGACTGCGATCTATAGTCTTGTAGTTCAGCAGTGCCATTTCATATTATCCTCTTAAAGAGAGGTTTTCTGGAAACAAGAAAATGGTTAGCTCAGTTATGCGGTCTTCTTTGCTACGTAGTCCTGCGGTAATAATAATTCTCTTTTCTCTATCTTTTAATTGTTAATTGACATCGTTTCTTATTCATTAAAATAAGATCAGTCATCTAGCTGTTATGTAAACGACTTGATACTGTTCTGAATGTCAATTTCTGTCGTACTGGTTACATAGGCCAAGCTATTAATTAACTATATTAAATAGTTAAAACTATAAAGAAAACTAAAATCTTCTTTCTGTAATTAAACTTCATTTTTTTTCCCCTTATAACTTTTCAATGGTCATTTTTACAACAGCCTTCTTTAACTATAAGTACATTTTGAGAATGGTTTACTCTTCTAAAATTTCGAAATCTTCTATTAAAGAAATTTAAAAACATGAAGGTAACTGTTTATTAAGATTAAAAACAAGTTTTATTATATACTAGGTCAGACATTATGCAGTTGCAGCAACTGCACCAAGTTCTTCTGCAGCAACTCCTGAAATTAAAGTTTTAAACAATAAAGTTACTGTTGCTGCTTATGATAACAATTCTCCAATTGCACAGGTGTCCATTGTTTTCAGGTATTTGAAATCTAAACAAATTGTTCACATATGTTGATTGTAATATTTCTTTCGTTATATGAGTATTTAATGTATAGAGCTGGATCAAGAAATGAAACTTATGATACACAAGGTACAGCACATCATTTGCGGATAGCTGCAGGATTAGGTACCTCTGTTTCAAGTGCTTTTGCCATAACAAGGAATATTCAACAGCATGGTGGAAATTTAATAACCATTCTTGATCGTGAAAGTATAGCGTACACATTGCAGATCACTAGAGACAATCTGTAAAGTTTCTTTTATGTTGCTTTGTTATTAGCATTAAAATAAACCTTTCACTATATACCATTTCCTTTTTATCAATAGGGCAGATACTCTTCAATATCTAGAATGTGCTGCTACTAAGCAGATCTTTAAACCATGGGAAGTACAGGATCAGTTGCCTCGATTAAAATATGAACTTGGTTCCTTATCTGATGCAGCTTTGGTAATTGAATTATTGCATAAAGCAGCTTATCGTAGTGGACTTGGATATTCTCTATTTTCTCCAGAACATCAAATAGGCAAAATTAATTCAGAAGGTGTAAGTACAATTATCATAAAATAACTTTGACAAATAATGACATGTCCTTATTGCTCAAGTATATTCTATTTTTTATTTAAAGCTATTACATTTTGTCAATACTTGGTGTACTGCACCTAGATGCGCAGTTGTTGGCACTGGTGTTTCATTAGCAGAACTTAGTGCTTTGGGATCAAATTTAAGTGTTGAATCAGCAGATAATACAAATGAACCAACCAAATATTATGCTGGAGAAGTTCGTAAAGAAACTACATCAAGTTTAACTAGTGTAGCAATAGCTGTAGAAGGTGTATCATTGAAAAATGAGAAAGAAGCTTTAGCATGTGCAATACTGCAAAGAGCGTCCGGTAACGGACCGAGAGTTAAGTGGGGATGTAGTCCAAGTTCGTTACAGAAACAACTTTCGAGTGTTGCAGGATCAGAGCCATTTGGCTTATCAACCTTTAATGCTAGCTATACTGATTCAGGACTTTTTGGTGTCGTATTATGTTCAACATCCAATGTAGTAGGATCTGTAAGTGGTACAGAATTTTATAATTATAATAAATATTATTTTAATATTGATTTTCACGTTACTATAGTTGACAAAAGAAGCTGCCGAATGGTTGAAATCTTTAAAAATATCTGAAAGTGAGGTTGCTCGTGGTAAAAATATATTAAAAACTGAAGTTTTGGATGCAGCTGATAATGCACTTTGTTTATTGGAAAGTATGCAACAACAAGCTCTGCTTAAAGGGGAAGTCTCCTCACCAGTATCAATAGCTAATGCCATTGATAAAGTTTCCACATCTGATGTTAAAGCTGTGAGTATATCAATAATATAATTTTTATTTGCAGGTTATAATACGTCTTTTATATTCTTCAACTGTACTTGTTACATTAACAACAAATATTTTCCAGGTGGCTGACAAACTTGTCAAAGGAAAATTATCTATAGCTGCCCTTGGTAATTTGAAAACTGTACCATATCTTGATGAATTAAATTAAACTTTGTAGCTTTTCGTTCGAAGACACAAATGACACGAAATTGATACCAGTTCTTTCCAACATTGTGAAGATTGAGATTAAGATATATGAAAGTTACCAATCCCAATCGGCACAAGATATTTAATATCCATGTGCATTTTGTTTCAGTAACTGTGTAACTCTGTAGATATGAATAAAAATAAAAATTCTTTATTTCCAGTTTCACTTTTTATATGTTTTAATGGCGTATGTGTTATTAAATTTGTCGTTTATATATACATATTTATATATGAAAATATTTTACAATTTCATTTACATATCAATGATGATAAAAGAAACTATCAATGTTAAAAATGTTTGCATATGCACGCATAAATTATGAATGGAAACTTTGTATTTTAATAGAGTTTTATTTCTTCTATCGTATAAAACTTGTTACGATTTTTTTGTAATGATTTCGATGACTTGCCACTAATCGCTCTTTTTAAAATGGGCCTCATATTTTTCATATCTTTGAATACTTGCAACTGCAAAGAAATTTTAAAAATGAATTAGTGAAGGTCAATAAAGAAGACAAAATACTTATTGAACAATTATTAAAGCAATTACACTATTTTGTATGAACTTACATGGTCGTCTAAAACATAACTGAGTTTATTAAGTAGCACTGAAACTTCTGGATCTCGTGATAACACGTAATGTTGATAATGAGACTCTAACAAAAGACTAGACCATTCATATAATTGTTTGTCAGTTGGTTGCTGTATAACATCATGACAAAAATCTTGAGCGTCCAATTTTTGTATTAAATATTGCAATAATCGAAGTATTTCGTCAAAATTTAAACCGCTCCTAAGATAAGACGACAAAGAAATGTCGGAATAAGTGAGACTAAAAATTTTATCAAGAAAATCATTCCTTGAATGTGGGTTTCTGACAGTTGAGAAATCATCGGTTGTGCCATTTTGTAAAGGTAAAAACGTTTCATCAGGATTTCTTAACGAAAATATTAAGAGGTCGATTAGTAACTTTTCTGGTAAATCTTTCAAATTATTCAAACACCATATAATTGCTTCAACATTTTTCGACTCGATTAACTCCGGGATCAATATTTCTTGTATCGCGGCATCGCTCAATCCTTCGTGTATATAAGACGATATTTGTTTAGAAAGCTTTTTTGAAAGCTTTTGCATTGGTTGTTTAATAATAGTTGATCCGTTCTTTTCCCATTGTGCTACTGTTGATTCTTGTATTACAACAATCTCATTATTATCTGTATTCTCATCATCGTTTCTGAAATGCAAAGATGATCCAAGCAAAGTTGCTATTTTTTGAGGAGCAAGATGATAAGGAGCAATTGCCAAATGTTTATTAGCAGCAAGCAACAACTTGTCCTCGATTTTCCACAACTTTGCATCTTTTGTATACAATTTCAGTTTTTGAGCAGCTTGTATTAGTTTAAATTGTACATTATAAATCATTAACACAGCCCCCTCTTCAGAAACATCAGCCCCATAAACTGCCACAGTTGCCTCATTTAGAGATGTCATAACAACTGGATGTTTGGTATTAATATTATTGATAATACCAATTAATGTACTTAAAGCAGCTTCGTTGTTTGTTTCCGTTAAAGGGTGACTATACAATCTACCATGCGACCCTGAAAGCAGAAAATAAATATAAAATATGCATAATTTTAAAAGGGATTAAAGATCTAAAAACAACATTTACACTTACACAATGTTAGAAGACAAGCTTTATTTTTAGCTTGCAATACTGCATGACCAACTAACTCTTCTGATCTTCGCTTCAACTCCAATCTTTTGACACAATTTGTTTCTTCAGAATAGGTATCACTGTTAAGTTTAACTATAACACAGTTATAAGTTCCTTCAATTTCAGTTAACATACACAAACTTATTTTATCACCAGTACGGATCAAATAACAATCTAAAATTTTTTCATTGACATTTAATAACCCTTCTTTGGACCAAGATTTTCTGTTTCGTATAGCTGTTTCTAGTGAAGCACTAGCTCCGTCCTTGCGTACCAATACAGGTGGACAGTCTTCACATGTAACAATGGTATGCAAAGGAGACTGAAATTTATAGCCTTTGATGCTATTTAAATCTGTTTCTTCGGCAGTCCAAAGACGTATTTTTTTTTCGTTAAATACCGCAGCATACTGACATGTTGTTTCATCATAAATAACTTGCGTCGTTAGTCGATCTTTACTGGTCCAACTACTCAATTGTTTCAAATCCTGTAGCTGTAAAACGCATTATATCACTTATAGATAACAGAAAACATTGATTGTAATATAAACAAATATTATTAATATAATAATTTACCTTATATCGGATTACAATATTTCTCCCTAATGTTACGATTGCACATCCGCTATCCGAATCTCTTTCAACGCCTAACAAATTTTGTTGATCGATAAGCGGACATAGCGTATAATACGAAAAAAGTTTTGCCATCTCGAACGTATTAAAACAATTCTTTTTTAATCACGTGCTCGAAGGCTCAAAACGAAATGACATACATTTCACTTGTAATTAACGTTTGGTTTTGAAGTTTCGACATTTTCATTAATGACGCTGAATATATTTTTTCAATAATCTCAATTTTTAATTTTATATTAAAATATTTTCACCCGGTCCACACTGAATGATAAAATAGTAGAATTCAATTGTTATTATAGAAATAACTTGTGAAATCCAAATAGGTTAGTTTGTTTCAAACTTCTGCCATCTCTAGCAAGCAAAATACAACGCCCCCGTATTCTGAAACACGTACTATGATCAGTTCTTAATTTAAAAAATAATGATTCATATGAATTACTTATATCGTTTTTAATTCTTTCAACAAAGTATTTAGGTAGAAGATTCCTAAAACACTTTTGCAAGATATATTGGAATTTTATTAAATCATTTTTAAATAAAGTTTAATCGGCGTGATTAATTATCAACTATCATTAATATTATTTTGAAAACTGGATAAGGGAAAGGATAAATATACTACAGAGAAATCTTTTTTTTTTTAATACTATCATAGGCAGAGAAATATTTGATAATTAAGAATCTTATCAGTGCCACTCGAATTAAACTCGACCAATTTAAATTCAATTTTTCTTTCAAAACGTAAATGCAAATTAAATGCTTAACATTGTAGATAGTAGATACATCTACCACTTATGTCCACTACTCAGTTGGACGAAGAAGGTCGGGAAGGGATAAAGCTATATATATTGAGGGTGACTTGAACAATACTTGAGTTCGTCCAGATCATTCAGAAGGAGTTTTAAGATAACAAAGCAATTTTTTAGCAGATTAGTATAATTTTTAAAATAAGAGTATAATTTATTCATATTTTTGTCTAGGTTGGTGTAAAAAAATTTCCATCTCAGCAAAATTTATTTTCGTTGATAAATAAAATATCTTATCCTGTAAACTTTCGCTGTGATCAAGAATGCAACCGTTGATCACTGTTCCTTTTTTATGCCTGTTTATAGGTAAGTTAATTGAAGCATATTTCATAGATGGTGTTATTCCAACGATTAATTTTATCATTTATCATAACGAGATCAACTCTTATATTGAGATCTTTTTTAAAATTTACTTAACATTCTTCTACTTCTGATTGATACGCGTACCTTGGGCAGCTGCATAACATCACGAAGTTCATCGTATCTCACTGTCGATCCGATTGGAATACCAATCGAAAAGACAGAAAAAGACGGGTGTGGAAACGTAAATGCGGCAGAACATAAAATTTTATCGTCTCCTTCACTTTTTCTTTGTCACGAGATTACAATTTTGTCAGGATCGTTGAAAGCTTTGAAATCATTTGATCTTTTGCTCTACGTTCTCTTTATTCTTATAGGGTTCGATTACACAGTTTCTCTAGAATCCGAAACGGAGGATGATAATTGCGAAATGATGATGAAAAGAATTGATTCTGATGACAAAGCAGCTGTTACCGATAATACACCATCTAGACTGCATTCGACGTGGATATCCCACGAGTAAATATTTCTATAATACTTTTTGCCCTTTCGAAATTAATGGGATAATACATATCATTACGATAACTTCTAAAATGGTTACGCATATTATAATATTTCGTATATTTTAATTTATCATGTACGTTTTGTGCATTTTTATATCTTTAAATTCCTCATAAACACATTAACACCCATCGTCTAATTGTAATTTCTTTAACATTATTGAGATCTGTCAGAACTTTTCTGTCATCTTATTGCAAATGGGATTGCATATCTCATTTTAAAAATTAAATTAAATTTAATTATTTGGAGTTTGAGCGTTTTATAGTTCATATTATTATATTCATTATTTCACAAAAAATTCATCTAGAAAGGGATAAACTTGGCTGCATCTTGAATTTATTACGAATGTTTTCGACATCAAAATCGACATTATTGTTTCTTCAGGTGTGAAATACGAGCTGGTCCAAAATATATCATAAGGAAATATAATTTTTTTAAGAACGACTCGTTTCTTCTATTGCAATATCATTACGACGAAGAGTCATGCAGCATCGCAACGTATACTGTCGTAGCACGCGGTTCCGTTAAGATTTTATCCCCATCTATCGCAATTCCTGGTGCTACGGAAACTAGCGTACAATTGGATTCGGTTTACTTGATACCACTTAATAGACAGGTAGGTAGATGAACTGTTCTTAGGATGTTGCAGGATGCAAGATCAAGCGACACAGAGTTTTTATACTTTATTAAATTATCAGGTTGCTCATAAATTTGGACGTATCATGAACGCAAGTTGCGGCGGCACCGAAACAAAGTGGCGTCCTTATCTAGCGCAACTCATTTACGAACGATCCATGAATTTTTCATCATCCACAGACTTAAATATGTACGATTTGAATTATAATTCTCTTCAAAGTCGTCTATTACGGCCGAAAAAGCAGCATACGATGAATTGTTTGGAATCGTTCGAAATCGATTTCTCGGAATTAAATGTACTCCGAGTTGAAATAAAAAGATCTAATATCGTTACGAAGAGTGAAGCGATCGGTAAAAGTAAGATGCGTGAAAGGATTGAACTATTACTTGGTGGACTTGCTCGAAATGCCCGTTCTCAGAAAACACAACAAAAGCCGAAACGTTTGCAATCTACATCCTTGCTACGCGCCGATACGGCAAGTATGCTTTATCGATAGACAAGGAATGGCATAAAACAGTTCTCTTGTGTTCTTAGCTTCCATTCCTTTAATTGAATTTACAAAAATATGAATTTTACACAGATATCCGCGGTTTACTTATCGATAACGCAATTTATCTAATAACTTTAATCAGAATGTTTTTAATATTGCAGGCTACTGACTGTCCGATTTGTGGAAGTGTATATCGCGCAACGGAGTACAGTCCACCTTTATTTCATCAAGCACCACCACTTCCAGCAGTGATCGGCGGTCTTTGGTTAAGTGTTAGATGTGAAAGCATCGATGGAGGATTTTGGTCTAAGAGATTCTTTCGGATTTATTCCGATAATAGCAGGTGGTTCGCGCGTTGGAATTATTATGGTGATTCTGCATGTTCCAATTCGTTGTATTCGATTAACGCGGCTGGAACTTATGTTCAACGTGCTGTTCGACAAAGACGAGATGTTAAAAATTCAAACGTAAAGACACTCAATACGGAAGATTTGGAAAGAATTCAGAAAAATCTAAAGTTGAACGTTTATCGTCATTTATTTCAAGATACAGAAGAATTGAACATATTGGAATCAAAACGAAGGCAAAAGATGAAGATTCAGAAACAGGAATCCACTGTTGATGCTTTTGAGATCCAGAAAGATAATACCTTACCTTCTGGAACGACTGAATTAGAATTACGAATTCTCGAAAGTTTATTAATACCTCTTAGCAATATGGTATCGACCAGTTGCGAAGGAACTACGAAAGAACTTAAACGTATAAGAAACGAAGCGGGTATATGGTCAAAAAATTGCATGTTCCAAACGGGTTTTGAAGCTCCTGCAACTTTGAAATTTAAAGCAAGAATTGGTCTCGATTGGAGAGGGGATTACACTCTGCTTTTAGCATCATGGAAGGATGATCTTTGGGAAGCTCCTCTTCGTCAGTGTTCCGAACTACCTTCGCGAAACCATTTTCGAGAATCCAGGCCCTTGCCTCTTTTTCGAAGAGGAAATAGGTACAACCGATTCAGTCGATATACGAGAAACTGGTTTCTTTCTTCATTTGCTATGTGTCTTTCAACAAGTTCCTTGCTCATACACTCCACAGTTTCACTTCTTTTATATCGATTACATTTCGTTTACTGATGATAAAATTCAAATTATTTTCTTCCAAAGATCTTTAATCGTAAGAATGGAAAACAGAACAGGGTATATTTTGTAATTAAGAAAAAGATTGTGTATAAGTAATATGTAGACGAATGGTGAAACGAGTAATGGCAATATATCGTATACTTTTATGCTTCAAATTTTGAAAGAATTTTGAAACATTTGATATTGATAGTCGATAGTCTCGATCGATGATACACTCTTAAAACTATAATGTTTTACAACTACGTAAATACACATGTATCAATATATGATAAACAAAAGAAAAGAAAAAGGCGCAGATGCAGAGTAACTGTTATAGTTATAAGAAAATAATTCGCGCCACATTGTCCTTTTAAATATATTTTATTTAATTATTAAAAAGAAAACGATTATTTTTCTGCTTTCTTCAATTTTGCAAACGCATGTGTTTTCATCACCTTTATGACGATCTTCTGTTCTTCAATAAGGAAAGCACGAACGATTCTACAAACAAAGGTCCAGAAGAATAATGAATCTTTTCAGATAGTTATCTCATATAAATAAAGGAAATCAAATTATACCTTTCTTTGACGCATTTGTGACAAAGAACACCACCATATACACGTTTGACAGTCTTTTTTCGTCTGCACATTCGTGACCTTTCCATAGGTCTGGCTGGTTGAATACCCCTCAATTTGTCTTTGCATTGACCACATCTTGGTATTTTCTTCGGTTTCTTAAGATATTGATATACTAATTTTCCTCCAGGAGTACGCACACTGTAAATTTATAATACTGTCACTATTTCTCAGACACATTTTTACAGTGAAACACTATCTATTTGTTGTGTAGTGAAATATTTTGTTTTTAATGAACTGATTAAAGTAATTAAAGGAAAATGTTATTTTATATTCGATGAAAACACTATTATGTGACTTTAAATAGGGCACATGTGAATTTCACGTGTAAAGTAAACCAAAACATAACCTGAAATGATCAAATGTTTATATTCTTAGAAGTTCTATAGGAAACTTTTAACAACGTAAATATAATACAATAACATGTCTAATGCAATAATACACTAGTTATATTTTAAAGAAACCAGATACTTACACGCGTCTCCTGTTACTCTTTGTATTGTATGACAATCGACGTCGGTAGGTTAGTCGCTGTACCATTTTGCTTCTGAAATATATATTCGTTTCTTAGCAGGAAGGTTCGTTCATATGATAATAAATTATTTCGTTAAAGAGCATCGATTTCAGAGCAATTGCAAAAACAAGTTCATCTTCAAGGATTAATCTAGATATTACGGGTGTTAAAGTAAAATATAAAATTCGAACGAACCTTTAGCAGATCCAAGCGGAAAAGGAAGCGATGGTATTGGGCTACTTTACTGTACGCAAGCGTAATCTCGAACTTTAAAACAGCACTGCCCTCTAGTGATAAATAACTAGAAATATTTCGCCATGAACGAAAAGCATACCAGACAAATATTAGATCAAAGGATTCTTTTTTAATGTATTCAAATCTAGTATGCACGGTGCAAAGGGCGAGACACATTGAGAATATTTTTATACAAAGCAGGTTTTAACAGAGCTTGGTGTAAAATTAAAATCAGAACAAAATAATTAAACAGATATGCGAGTACCAAATTTAGGTAATAATATTTAACACAAAGGCATTAGGCTAGATAAATCTTAAGTTAGAGAGTAGAGTCATAAGGAGGGATAGAAATTTACACAGAAATTACAACTCGTAAACATTGGACGTATTATTTCACCGTTATTAAGACTCTCTCTAAACGTTTCCGTTCGACTGCTAAAGTTAAGCAATGCTGAACACTTGGTTGGCTTCTTTTTATTTATTTTATATCGCAAATAATGTTGGATATATGTATTTTTCGATTTATGAATATATCTTTAAATAAATATTATACATTTATTTTATTATTATATATTACATATTACACATTTTTATTATGTATCATGTATTTTGAAATAAATATTAAGTACAAGTTACAAGATTAAAATTATCATTGTAATTTAGAACGAAAAAGGTGGAACCAACTGCTACTGTTGTCTTCGTCGCGCGCGCACTATCGTGCTCCTCGTCTAACACAACTTTTCTGCTCCACCGCACAACTATTTGAGAATATTCCACGGCGTCTACACTTTGTTCTACTTCCAGGACTGCACCAATTTTCCCCCCCAAAAAAAGAATAATTATCCAAAATTCGATGAATTAGAAGCAGACGTGTGTCTATCTTTGTCTCACAGTAACGCGGTCCTTGCTTACGACTAGGATCGTCATCTATCGGATCTAGTTGGAACTGCGAGAAAGTAACAAGAGCATACAATGTGCGAGGAGGTATTTTACCTCCTGTTAGACAAGGAGCGCACCACTGCGCGATAAGTACAGACGTACGTCTCCTAATCTGTCCAATGATCGTTAATTATTCGACGACTTCAAAAGTACACGAATATTTCTCGGATAGATAGTAATTAGCGAACATTAGCCGGATCAGAGGGAGATGTCTGTCCTTGTCACGCGATATCGCACTCCTCGTCTACGGACAAGCCACGTGCTGCCATCTGTGTGACGAAGCTGGAACACGAAGTTGGAGTGTGCCGGGATAGACGGCAATCCTAGTTTGTTCGCTGTTTGTTCACACGGCATAAGTCTGTCCTTGTATCAGAGTAGTGCGCTCCTTGTCTAACAGGAGGCGAGATACCTCTTATCACGTTCTATGTTCCTGTTACTTTTTCGCGATTTTAACCGAGTTCGATAGATGGCAGCATATTAAGTAAGTGGTCGTAGACGAGGAACGCGATATTGCGCGACAAGGACAGATACATGTTCCCTTCTTACTCCAAAGTCCCATCGAATTGGACGATTAATCGCTCCTTTTTTACAGTAATTTCGTACAGCTTTAGAATCGACCGATAAAGAGTGGAATTCTATGCGTTTTTGTATCTTTGAGCTTCTTATGGTTGCGTAAAAAATTCCACAGCCTTAATTTTTAACGATCGCCGAGTTAAGGAAAGGAAATCGGACGATGTAAACGAATGGAGAGGCGAGGGGTTTCAATGGGTCGGGTAAGAACGACTGGTGGTTGTTTTACATCGTATAAGGTATATTATTTATTATATCTTATTTACATTCAACATCGTCTTGACAACACCATAGGAAAAATGTTTTTAGACACGTTCCAAAATTTGTCGACATTAACTCTCTTATTGCATCTGTCGCGCTTTGTCGCTTCTTTCGTTTTATACAATGAATCGAGGACACACGATGGTGATTCGCTGAACCAATTTATCGTAAAAACTCAGTTCGATGAGTATACATAAATTATGATGCGTGTACATGATAGTAGATGAGCTATTTATAATATATACGGGACGGTACCTGTGTGCTTTGTCTTCTCGCGAATTTAATATATGTTTTCTTCTTTCTTTATTTTATCTTTTTTTTTTTTTGTTTGCTTTTCGTTTCCGAAGCAGGTACTTTGACAAAGTTCGCTGTTAAACAGACTGTTAAAAAGGCAAAAGAAAAAAGAAAAAAAAGTTGGGAGACAAATTGAAAAGAGAATTAAACAATGTGCACGTAGATCGCTTAAAAAACGCTTAACTAATCGATAATATAACTGCTTAGAGACTCGACGATCGTATCTATGATGCTGTATTTCGCTTTTTTTTTCTTTTATCCTTTCGTCTCTTTTTATACGGCGGTCAGAGTTTTTCGAAAACAGCGAAGTAAGGAAATAATGATCTTTTTTTCTTCTCTTATCTTTCTTTCGTCCCCTTTCGTACGATTCTGGTAAGGTAAATAGAAAACCTACCACGCTTAGAAGGTCCTTTTCTTTTTTTTTTTTAATTTAGTCTGATCTCTAAACAATAAATAAGGCTTTCTTTGTTTTTAATAAATAGTAGTACAGAAGTGTTAATCGAGTAAAAGTATTTAAGTAAAGGAGCGTCCGAGGAGGATGTGTTCAACGATTTCTCATTCGTTTGCTCGTCGCTGCGTTTCCTCGTTAGAGAGAGTAACGGTTACTTAAAAGAAAAAGAAAAAAAAAAAAAGAAAAAGTATCAATACAATCGTAACTAAAAATAAAGGAAAGAAGGCGAATATAAAGGAAAACGATAGGAGAGGAAACGCAATTGAAGCGTCGTTCGCGTGAATCGAAGTAAATTTTGATTCGGATTACGCAATTATTTTTCCTATCGCTTTTCCTTCTCTCGACGTTTTCGCACCTTGGATTCTCGTCTCTTACAAAATAAGAAGCGCCCTGCGTATTAGAATCGGAGAGTGGAAAATACAGAGAATCAAAGTACGCAAATGACGTGGTTCTCCGAGAAATAGAAATAGAAGTAGAAGTAGAAGTAGAAATAGAAGAAGAAGAAGAAGAAGAGGAAATGCGATCGAAAAGATTGGAGAAACAGAGACAGCTGTAGGCAGGTTCGAACGCGAAAGACTCAAGTGAAATGGAAAAGGTCTCTAATAAGATATCTTTTACGCTCTAACTAATTATCTTCTGCTCGTTTCGTGCCTACGATCGTGTAATATCGACAGAGATCTATGAAATCTAAATATTAATTCACTGAAACTATCGACATTCTCAAAACTTCAGGTCGCACTCGCAGGTTCGTCGCTAGACACAAATAGTTACAGCTGAAAATTTTTAAAATCTTCTTTCTCTCTTTTTTTTTCCTCCGGCGGAGTCCCGGCCGAAATTTCTCTCTCGTTCGATCGGTTTTTCGTATTTCTAAAAATTCGTTTCAACGCCACGCTGCGACGTCGTATCGTCGCGCGCCGTTTCTCCTGCGTCTCTGTCGCGATATCGCGCGATTCGGTTGGGACTCCACCCGACTTTGTCGTTAAAGTCTCACGCTTTACCTTACTTCTCGTTTAACTTTTAATACGAACATTTAGGAAGATAGCGCTATCGATAATTAATATTTTCTGAAATTTGTTAACATTCTCTATATAAAAATCTGCATTTGCGTGTATTCGCTTATTGCTTCTTAATCGTCGCCGTTCTCAGTAGCTTCTCGTTTACTTTCTCTCCTAATGGAGGGTGCGCGTTCGCCACGCGACCTTCCGCCCTTCAACGCGAAACAACGCGGGCCGAACCGGACCCTCCAGCATCTCCCTTCGCATTTTTCCGGTGCAAACGGAACGACCTCGCGTAACGATCTCCTAACGGAGAGGCGCGACGCGCACCGATGGATCCAGCCAAACCAACGAACCAACTTATTCCGCGTTCTCTTCGCTACGTCGCGTTCTTTCGCACGCCAGCAATTTCGTCCATCGTGGCGTCCATCGTGGCGTCCATCGGCTCCCTCTTCCCAACTATATCTCTAGCGTAATTCGTTAAATTAAGAATACAAATTTCCCGTGGCTCGGCCGACTTGGTCGCAAGCGTTCGCCGGTTTCAACGGGCGTCTACCAGATCGTCGTCCGTCTGGCAAGGCAAGCAGTCTTTACGATCAGCGAACGTGCATCCAACAAGATACAGACCATCCATTGTCGCTATTATTTATCGGATATTATCGCTACGCGTGCACGCCGCGGCACGGACGTTGCGTCTGCGATGCGAAACAATTCGAAACCGCTCGTACAAAGGTAAATCTGCGTGTCCGTTTTCGCGTCGCTGTCGTCGCGAAAACTTTTCCGCATCGACCTCGCGCCGAACATCTTTCGCTCGTCGTTGCTTCGAAAAATTTACCCGCCACGCTCCTTCTCGCGCTTTCGTCGTCCTTTTTTTAAATCTTTCTTTTAAACTCCTTGATATGTTCACGGTGTCGAGGGACACGTCTCGCGGTTTCTTTCCTTTCTGCTACTCGTTGCACACTCCTACGATCGTTCCCAACAGATCTGTCCCGCATTACGCACCGTATAATCTATTTCTTTTTTAATAAGTGTATATATATAGGGACCATTTTTCCTCGCAATCGACGATTACGCGCGATAACGTGCGCCATTTCTTTCCCCTTTCGCGCAAAACATTTTCCCTCGTTCACGCACTCTCTCTCTCTCTCTCTCTCTTTCTCTCTCACACTTTCACTCTCTCTCTCGCTCTCGCTCTCTCGCTGTTTTCGCGTTATTGGCACATGTTCCTGCTTCGTTACTCGTTCCCTCTTCCCTTTGATCGACAGGTACCTATACAAATCGCGTATAAACGATATACTTATCATATAGGTAACGCGAAGGCAAGAATCCTCTTTTCTTCGAGCTTCGTCGTCGCGTTATTTAACATCTAGAGCAATTTCCGGCAATTTCGCTTTCAGTCTCGCGCGATTATCCCGTCGCTTCTTCGATCGTTTCGCAAAAGCGGAGCGGAATGGCAACGCTTTTCGTATTCGTATATCTACATGCGTCGCGTGAGCCGTGTGTTTGTACATCGATCAAGCTTTATCGATAAGAGCTAGAAAATATTCGCTGCACGGGACGTAAAACGCGGCGCTAGACTCGCAGCGAGGACGCGTTACCCTGCTCGATTTCTCCCTCCTGTAAATGGCTACCTTAAAACGTATCGTTAGACCTGTGGAATCTTCGTTTCGGTTTCGTACGACCGATCGTTGCTCGAAAACTTTCGCACGGAGGAACGAAACGAGGGGCAAGCTGCGGGGCTCGTTGATACTTTAGGCCGTCTGTTTGTTCGTGCAATTGGTCTGTACCGTAGAGACAATCGACGGCACGCATCGTGCGAATCGTTGGAGGACCTGTTCACCGTTCGATTCGCGCCACACGCGTTAGGAACTCACTGTGAAACGAGACAGCGACTTTTCGTTGACAGCAAAGAGAGCGTTTGGACCGAGAAACCGAGAGAGTCTGGCAAGAGACGGATCTTGCGCGTACGCGTGAGCAACGATTCGGCGCGCTGGACAATCTCGACGGTGAGCAGGTTCGAAAAGTTCGGCTTCCAGGTAGGATCGACGTCGTCGGCTCGTCGCGCGACGTTCTCTAAATTTCTTACGGCAGTGATCGTGCAGTGGCAGTTCGGTTGTTTTCGACGCGACGCCACGATCCACGAGTTGGACAGCGCGCGAGAAAAATTTTCTAGCGAGAGAAAGACAAAAGTCGATGGCGGACTCGTTCGCGGAGTCGCGATATACGTTTGTCGCGCGTTGATCCCGTCACGATAGTCTCGTAAAAAAATGTGTCGTACGTGGTTCGTTTGTCGAAGAAGATTCGCGCTAGTTTCGTTAGGCTACGTTTCGTTAGGCTACGTTAGGGAGCAGCGAACTTCGTCGTCTTCCATCCGACGTGGGAGGCGGCAACTCGAACGGATCTCCAGTGCTTTTTCACCGTTGGAATGTCTGCGATACGCGGTTCCTCGCCGATTCTCCCAAACTGGCGGCGGAGCTCGGCTCTTCCCGGCGTCTTTTCACGCTTCTCCCGTCGCTCGTGGTCTTGCGTTCGCGAACGAAGCTTCTCTTCCAAGGAAAACGTCTATCGCCCTGACTAGGATGACGATGCTCCGGACCGTCGTGCCTTCGTACAATTCCGTTCAGAGGGTGATCGACGCGAAAGCTTCTCGAACGAACGATGCGTTTCGTCGATGGAACGTGGAATCGAATCCTGCGTCGGTCGCAACGTCCACGCGATTAAACGAGAAAACCTTGCGAAGTGGCCGACATCTGCGCTCTGAGCGCTGTCACGCTGTTCATTATCTTCTTCTGGTGTCCGACCAACGTCACCCCGAGCGCCGTCAACTCCTGCACGGTAACACGTGCGGCCGCCTCCAAGGTAGTCACTCCGGATCTTTCGAAACTCTCCGCGTACCGTGACATCTTGATGGAAGCCAGCCACTCGCTGACCGAGGTCAGCTGCGTCAAGTCCACCGCGTCCGGCGCCAGTGGATTGGTGCCCCTGTCGAAAATTTCGTGTTACACTCGAATCCTTCGTTTTTCCGGGATATTAAAGGAATCCAGGGGAACACTATGAGCAACCAAAGACCTGAAATTCGTTCGAGCTTCTACAGGTCGTTGATCGGATTCTAAGGACAGAGTGGAAAAACGCAAGCGCTTTGATCTCTGATCGAGTCTTAGCGAAATTAGAAGACGAAGAAACAAATCGATTTCCAGTGGGATCGGCGTTCTCGTTCCGAAACGATCAGTTTCGATAGGAGAAGATTAACGGTTTTAAGCGACCGAACCGGAGAAACGCTTTCGTCTTTCCACCTTCGAACTGTAAAGAGCAATTTCAAGTCCATTTCGGATTCTATTATCGAAATATTTCTAGTAAGGAAGGATGGTGGTGGTGGTGGTGGTGGTGGTGGTTAGCCGTTTCGATGATCGCCAATTACATCGGTCGTCGAAATAGCTACGTTCGTACTCAGCCCCAGATCTGTTCACACAAACGGGATCTATGTTATATCGAGTATATGTACACTAATATCCATCGGTTAGCAACAAAATACATGGACATTTTGATTCTCGTGCTCGCAGAAAGTCGTTCTCGCCAATGACGGAAAAATCGACTTTCTCGTAGAAAATCCACGTTTGCGATACACGGTTTATCGGACGTACGTAAGAGACATTCTGCGAGCAGAGTTAAGAAAAGAATTGGCAGTCGATAGGTGGTTGGTTAGGGTGAAAGAGCGTGATTCGGAATCGAGTTCCGGGGGTTCGCTACTCGTTTCTAGGAGAAGTTGTTCCATTGGTGTCATTTACTTGATAGATCTTTTACGGGCGGATTTACGGGTTGATACGGTATAAAACGGATGTTAAAAGGGCCGGTAAAATATCTTTATGTACACTTTGACCGAGGCTCGATAAGTTTTCACGACCGTGCCTGAGAGCTTCGCTCGATTCGCGTGTCGACCGGTCTACGATACACGCAAACTCTTGCTTGCACGCCAGAAAAAGTCGATTAAATCGCGGTTACACAGGCGAGATCGTGAAAATTCGAACCTTCGTGGAACCGTTGCTAGCGATTGGTGATCGATGGTGACACGATGGTGAGAGTCGCTAATGACGGTGTTATTACGTTGATGATATACACAAAGTTGAGAGATCGGCTGGACGTATTACGTAGACGTGAATGGATAATGGTGCGTATGAAGCAAGCAGTGCGATACGAACTAATAGGATACAAGCAGAGCAAATGCTGTCTACGTGGCAGCAATACTCATGGTGATTCGAACGAAGCAAACGGAGCAAAAAGGCAACGAATCGAATCCGTTGCACGCGCCTACACGCTTAACGTGTGAGTCGCTTATCGTTGCAAGCCATGTCGACCAACTCCATAAATTTAAATCCATGGAAGAACGATGATAATTATCGGTACGTTCCTTTTTAAAACGCACCGTGCAGTTTACAAGCATTTCTGCTATCTCTTTCGGATAAGTAAATTTATCGACGTAAGATTTCTTCTTTGAAAACGTTCCATGCTAATTATGCGACTCGTTTGCGTAAACGCGAAATCGATAACTTCGTAAAAGGCCGAGTCGATGAATTTGTTTTCCGAGAGACTCGCACGGTAGGTGGTACATCGTACGTACTCGTCGATCGAGAAACATCTCGCCGAATAACTATTCTTTTTCTTGCCTTGTTGCTCCTCCTTTCCTTCGTACTTTCTTTACTTCTTTTTTTTTTCTTTTTGGGTCGACTGAAAGCTGTTCTTGATTTTTTACCTTTTCCTCAAATGCACGTTGGAGGATGTCGACGAGGCGGGTGGGGGTGGGGGTGGAGCACCCCTTTCCCTGATTCTGACAATTGTTAGCATTTGTTAGTGCGATCGAGGTCACACACTTTGGCGTGTGTTTGCTTGTACGTGTGTTTGGTTTGCCTGTGTGTGTTTATGTGTATCGCATACGTTTTCTCGTCTCATCTCTGCCCTGATTTCTCTCGAGTGTACCGCTGTACAGTGTTTGCGCAAGTGTGCGATCGTGTGCTCGCGCGAAGCTCGTTTATCGCGATTGTCAGCGTAAACTCTAAGGTAATTAGCGCGCATCGATTCGATTTCCGCGGGCGTAACGCGTCTAAGCTGATTGTCCATTTTGATTCTCGTCTCGAAAAAGAAAAATCGTTCGCGAATCCGCGAAACTTCGAAACAGCGAAACCTTAACCCTCTTCGTTCGTCGTCCCGTTCTATCTTGCTTCCATTCCATTTTTCCTGTAATGGTGTGTCGCGACGCATTCCGCTATGATCGACCTTTTCTCCAGACTTTTCGGCTATAACGTAGACGCGACGCGCGTATCGTCGCGAGAATCGATCGTCCCGGCGTGAAAACAACCTGGGATATCGCGTACAATTTCTCGGTACGGTTTTCCTTGACTTTTCTTGACTTCCAAGTAGAAAAATACTATTCTAATCTGGTCGAATGGTAGCTCGCGTGATTAAATGCTAATAAGTCTTTGCAGTTTCCTCTTTTTGTTGCGGTAAAAGTCGTGACGTTAATAAATACTATATCGATATATATATATATATATATATATCCGCTTCTTTACGATATATGCATATGTTTACGTATACTCCTGTGAGATATATATATATACATTACGTATATCAAGAATTAGAAAAACATCTGAAAGACTATGACAACGCGTCTCGCGGTTAAAACCCTCTCTGCCCGTCCCTAAGCTTTCCCAGCTTAAACCCATTCTACGTATATTGCTATTCGTTGCTTCGATTCGTCCTCTATAAATTCTCGTTATATCTCTACCAAAAAAAACTGCGGGGTACATATATATGTATGTATATATGTATATACTCTGATAAAATTTCCCATTTAAATCACTCTAACTAGAACCATAAATATTCTCTATGCGATCTCTACATGGCAGCTAAGATGGATAAAATTCATCGCGCCTGGCGGTCGCTCCAACATCACATCGATAAAAAACACTTTTCTCTTTATAAATAAGTATACGTATCGTAGATCGCTTTGCTGACGATAACGAGTCTCGTATAATTCGAAAACCGTGAAAATCTTTCCTCTACGACGACTAATTCGCTACCGTTTTTTTACCTACGTCTAAATACGCTCGCAACACAATTGACAACCTAAATATTTCTTTTACGAGAGCGATTCCCTAGGGTAGAGAGAAACGCGTGAAAATCATCCTATCCGCGATTATTTCGCTTAAGGAGAAAAGCGTCCCTGTGCATCGTTCGACGTTCAGCAAAAACTGCACGAGTGTTTCTTCGGCGAACGTCGACGGACGAAAAAAGCCAATCCGTTGGACCCGGTTGTCGTTTGACAAGCTGGGACGCGTACAACTTCGATCGTTGTTTGCACGGAAAGAAACAAGCAGGTTCTTGCTCCGACTCTTCGGCAACTTTTTCATTGTACGAATTTCGCTTCGGCTTTCGACGAAACGACGATCGTAGAGCTCTGACCCCAAACGGAGACGCTGCGAGGAAAAAAAGAACTGTAGACGTAAAGACTTTGTCGTTAATCGTCGTTAACCCTCTGACAGGTTGACAGAATAGACGAAGAATTCGCATTCTTGCGTTTCCGGTACGTTCTGTCAATTCTGTATAATAGAAAAGTATATCGCTAAACGTGCTACGCACGCCGAAATTTAACGCTTTGCTACGCCGTTAAAGGGTTAGAGATTATCAAGAACGTTCAAGTTCAAATGCATCACGCAATGCTTTCGACGCGAACATCGTCGATCGAAGATGTATGGAAATTTAGCAACGAGGCTTCCGATTTCTAGACGTTCACTCGTGAAACCGAAGAAGAGGCAGCAGGAAGCACTTGTCTCTCTTAAAGAGAAAAAAATATGATCGATTCTGGTCGATTAACCGAAGTGTGTGAATGGGACCCAATTGGGATAAGTAAGCGGTGGCTGTTGTGGCAATGCGTGTGTCGCTGCGTGTGTGTGATAGTGTAAGCTACGGCCGGCTCCTGGTGGCATTACTGGAACGGCAATCGTCGACTGGGCTTGATGGGCCTGATGGCCGACTACGTCTACGAACGGACCCGTTGTCGCGGCTGGAATCGCAGCGGTCGCTGCCGCGGCCTGTGCGGCAGCCGCGTGGCTTGTGACATAGTACGGATTGTGTGCAGGTGGCCTCACGCTGTTGTTGTAGTTGTTGAGTTGTAGTTGGTGGTAGATGGTAGTTGTCGCAGTTGCGTTGGGTTGCAGTTCGTAGTCGGGTACCAAAGACACCACAAAACCAAAACCACAAAGAATTAGCCCAGAAAAAAAGGAACGTCGTCGGCAAGAGAAACTGAAATTTTGTTTGGATCGAAGGGCAGAGGGATGGAAACGACAGAGATTGATCCATCGATGTCGAAACGAATATGCGTAGTCCTTTCCTTCGGCTAAAGCGTCCTATCTAGAATTTTCTTATTTTTCAAGATACGTTGAAACGTTTCAAGTTCCAACCTTCTTCTACCTTTGAAGCAAAGTTACACGACATGGATATGAAAGCGATAAAACTTTAGGACATTTCGACCAAACGGGAGAGGAGAACAGGATTTCGTCGAACAGTCGATGGATCCAAAGTTCAAACGAGGAAAGGCGACGCAAAGACTTGTTCTATTTCGTTGGAAACTTTCCTCTGGATGTTTAACGACGAAATAGCGGAATTAACGATAATCGATTCGTCTCGAGGTACGAGGGACGAATCGATGGACGATCAAAATGCTTTTCTCCTTTCTTCGGACGAGAGAAGAATTTGGCAATTTTTTCGCGATGTCCGCTGTTCTTAAAAACCACAAACACTTTCCTCGTATTCTTCATTAACGATCGTGTGCAACGATAAAGCGGTGCTGGCAAGACGTCCGACTCTCGAGTATCGTTTGATCTCGCCTTTGTTCGCCTTTTTTGTGTTTCGCGGTGGAAATAAGTGGAGGTAAGAGGACGAGGGTTTAAAGGCTCCAGGATTACAGAAACGATAAGCGCTAAAGCGATAAAAGCTCTCTGAAAGCCACCGCAGTACGATGCGCACTTTTCGCCGTTCTCTTGAAACGCGAACGAAAAATTATTCCGCGAAAATGATCGCGCGGAGACTTTCGTCCATAAATTAATTTTCCTCCCAACAAGTAATACGAAACAGAAACGGAAGGTAGGTAGTAGATCTTTTTGCACGTTCCAAAGGAAATTAAGCCGTTTTAATTAAGAGCAGAATTACGTGCGCAAAAGCCGCTTGTTATATGTTGTATATGGTCGCAAACTTTTTCGAACGACATCTTTCTCGCGCGTCGGACATTCAGCTTAACGAGATTACTCGCCGAGATTCATCGAAAATATGTGCTGTAAACAAGAAAAATCCAACAGAAATTTTTGTTTCCCGCGCGTTCTATTTTCTCGCGCTTCGTTGCTCGCGAAATCCTTTCTCGGTGTTTCTCTCTCTTTCAATTTGGCGTCGTTGAATTTCAAAGAGAACCAGATGCGAGGAAGCGGAGGCGCTGTACAAAATCAATTTTGACGACTTTGAGCTACGGGAAATGTACAAAAAAAAATATTAAAAAAAAAGAAAAAGAAAAGAAACGTATACATATGTATATATACATAAAAAAAAAAAAAAAAAAAAAAAATAGAACTACAAGAAAATAACAGAAACGAATAAGTAGCTTTGAATGAAAATGTCAGACTGCACGAACTAAAAGGTGCGAAAAAGATCAGTCCAGTACAATATGCCCGTTTCCAGTAATGCCAATCAGGTCGAGGTATTAACGGCGCCTCGAGCATAGACGTGCACAAGAATCTCTCTCTCTCTCTCTCTCTCTTTCTCTCTGTCGAGTAGACACACACACATTCGTGATTATTCCTGGACGGCCAATATTCATCGTTTAGGCGGTAACATCCTATTACGGATGAGCAACAACATCAAAGCCCAGTCTAACAGCGTACGTGAAGAGCGCAGAGCATGTGAGCTTCTTACAGTATTCAGCGATAGAACGGAAAAAACGTTTGGCTGTCGAGAGAAATTAATTTATGGACACGAAGTGTGATTCGCGTAGCATGCGGCATGATTCGTGTTAAGAGATGATGAAAGAACAATTCGGTGGTGCAGGCCCCTGATGCCAAACGCGTTCCCAAGAATATCTAGTATCGCGTTGGATTAATTATCTCACGGAGCCTACCGAATTGTTCGCACGATGAAAGCAACGACACGACAGGTTTTTTGCACCGTTCGTACTACGTTAGTCGGAAACGCAAGTTTTCTCGGCACTTCTCCTGCGAATGGTAAATCCCGATAGATCGAACACGTGAATAATAGCGCGCCAGTGACACATAGGTACGCGAGTCGCGGAGAAATTCGTATTCTCTCGAATAGAATGAAAATTGTTACCTGTTCTGGGCGATCTTCCGCAGCGTGTCCGGGCTCCGTATCAATTTGTCCAAGGTTTGAGTGAGATTGGCAAAGGTAGGACGATGGGTTCGTTCCTTCTGCCAACAATCGAGCATCAGCTGATAGATCGCTTCCGGACAATCCATCGGTGCTGGAAGCCTGTATCCTTTCTCGATCGACTTTATCACATCCTGATTAGACCAGTTCCAATACGGTCTTTCGCCGTAGGACATCACCTCCCAACAAACGATGCCCATGCTCCATACGTCGGAAGCGCTGGTGAACTTTCGGAACGCTATCGCTTCCGGAGCTGTCCATCGTACCGGGATCTTTCCACCCTTTTTGCCGGAGTAAACAGTCTTTCAAGATTCGATATTTGAAAGTCTCGGTTCCATCGACGAGACCGCGTCTCGTCAAAGAAAAGGAGTAACATCGATACGATACAACAACTTCGTTTATCCGAATTCCTCGGTCTAGCAAACGGTTCCGAAGTATTTCGCCGTTCTTTCGCGTTACCGCAAGTCTATGAAATTCACTTCGACCATAACTCTTCGTCCACATTTTCGCCTCTAATTTCGTTAAACGTTGCAACGTTAACGCGATTGTTACTATACAGAGCTTCGGATAAATGGAGTTGTACCATAACGCGAGCAACAGTCTTCTGCGAGCTGACTACTTACCCTGGTCGTGTACGCTCCTTCCGTGGCGCTTTCGATCTCCCGGCTAAGCCCGAAATCGGCGATCTTGCAGACGAGGGCAGCATTCACGAGCACGTTCCTCGCCGCGAGATCTCGATGTACGTAGTTCATTTCAGCAAGATACTGCATGCCGCTCGCGATACCGCGAAGCATGCCTACAAGCTGCAGCACCTGGAACTTGCCGTCGTTCGCACGCAGAAAAGTGTCCAGGCTACCGTTCTCCATGAACTCCGTGATGATCATCACTGGATTGCTCTTGGTTACGACACCTTGCAGGAATATCACGTTCGGATGCTCGAACTGACCCATGATGGAGGCTTCAGTGAGGAAGTCGTTGCGAGCTTTGTCCGCGGAGCCTGGTTTCAAAGTCTTGATCGCGACGTCGATCTCCGTTCGACCGTCTGGCGGTAGCTTTAATTTTCCTCGACAAACGTCGCCAAATTCTCCACCACCTGTTCGTTAACGAGAAACGAGAGAAATTCGTTAACAAAAGAAATCTGGAAAAACTAACTTGCGAGATGCGAGATGCTAGCTAGGTGTTCGAACAACGTATTAAGGTTTCAAAAGACACGAAAAGGGTATTTATATACCTATGATAGCTTCTATCGTAATGTATCCTGCGTCGATTTCTCGGGCGAATTCTCTCACAGCTTGATTCGGATCTTCGTAAGTATGAGGATCGACGTAACTCCTTGCACCTCCGCCACCAGCACCTCCTGCACTCGCGGCAGCAACTCCCACTGCAGGTGTGAACAGCGGCGTGGTCACTGCAACGTCACCAAAACAGAGTTCATTATATTAACACGAGGGCCGGTGTGTTAAATTTTGACGGAATCTCGGAGCGCGAGAGTGACAACGTTCGCTCCGTGACTGTCAACCGTATTATCCCGTGAAAACACTCACACACCCTTCCTCTTTAAACAAAATTAGACATGTTGAAAATTATAAAACAAACGTGTGTATATATATATATATAAATATAAAAAAAGGCTGAAACCGTGTGTTTATTAGTTTTCCAGCTCTCTAGCCTTATCTTTAAATATTTATACTTGACACAATTTTCCATCGTATAATAAATACTTTCTATTATAATAATTCCGATATAAAGAAAAATATTTGCTTTCACTAATAAAGTAAGGGGCAACGAAATAATTCGCTAATTATACCACTATGTATAAAAAGATCTAAAACGGAACGAAGAAAACTGAAAAATCGCGCGCTAAATAACTTTCATGCTAGCGTAGAAATCCTCGCATGCCTAATACGCCAAATGATTTCAATTACGATGCATCAGATTGAATGACGTTAGTCGTAGTACGGAGCGCGGAGGATGCTCCGGTCGAATCGAATTACTTCGTCGCCTGTTAATTTACATCCGCGAATGCATCTGCGACGGCTCGCTAACTCTGCGAGGCAAATTAATTCGAGTTCCACCGAAACATGCCAGTATTTCGCACACGTCAACGCACAGAACGTTATACAGACGATTGGAAAAGATCTCGGCGACTGGCTGAAAAAATGGAACGATGCAAGAGATACAAAAGAACACGATGCAAATTGGTAACACGTTTAAGAGAATAAAGGAATCTCATGCTTTCTTTTCGTGCTTCTACTTAAAATTTAAGGGAACAACAAAAAGAAACGAAAAGGGAAAGATAAAGAGACAAAGAGAAGAAAAAGAGAGAGTGTGTGTGAGAGAGAGAGAGAGAGAGAGAGAGAGAAATAAAAGCAGAGGTAGAAAGGAAAGATTTTCGGACGATGGTACGAGCGAAAATAAGAAAAGGGCAATGTGTGGTGTTCCAGTTTGAGCGAGTGTAAAGTGTTTCGAAGACTCTGTGGATCACGAGAGTGGTATGCGTCGACGCGTCCCCTCCGGATTCAACGATTTCGACGAAATTTTACTCGGGCTGATTAAGGACTTACGCGAGGACTTGCTCTTGTTGTTGGTGTGGGTTGTCACAATCGGTGAACTGTCCATTTTGCAGTGCACTGTGAACAACACAACAACCAACACACTAATTGACAAACAGCAAACAAAAAGAAGCGAAGGATGTACGATGAGCAGAGTTTTAATGACGCGAGCGAACAGAGGCAACGACTCGAGAAAGAATTTGAAAAAAAAAAAAAAAAAAGATAGGAAACGCGTTTAATTCGCTTGCTTGATCTTCGTGCGTTCTTGTCTTCGGCTTCTGCGATAGTCGCACGCGTATAAATTCTCGCGTGTAAATAAAAAAACAAAAAGGGAAGGGGAAAAAACATATGAGACAACATACCGAAAATAAAACAAGTGCAGTGCCAACGATAACACAACTAACAACATACGCATGCAGAACGTAGATGCACACTGTATGACGCAAGCATGAAAAGCACGTGCACGCACATCTTCGGAGGGTACTTGGTGGTATGTATGTACGCAAAGCTGATATCTCGCACGTCCGTTCGACGGGGGAGCGAGCAAGAAGATCGTGCGTGCCCGTGCGTAAAAAATTTAGAACGCATCAAAGAGACTCATGTACAAGGGGGTGCAAAGATAACTACGCAAAACCGAGTTCCTAGAAAAAAAATTTGAGGTGTTGGAGAAGACTTACTGTAGGTCACAACTAGTCCTGTAGTAGCAGGCGATTGTGTACATTGTTTCATTGGATTTTTTCATGGATTTTTCATGGAGGCAGGTTCGATAGATTAGGGGAATCGCACATGAAAAGAAAGAATCGAAAGAATTTTGTTAGAATAATGGTACTTAGGTTGTGGGCCAGATCGGTATGAATTTTGCTCGTAAGCGATCGTCTCTCATTCTTTTTAACTCGCTGGCCTGAAGCCGTTCTCGGACTTGGATAACTTTTTCTTCGCGCTTTTCTCTGTTTTCTTTTCTTTTCTTTTCTTTTTTTCTCTTTTCTTTTCTTTAAACGAACCACTTTTCAATAATCTTTCTTTCGTCAGAGAGAGATAGTGAAGAAGTACTTCTAAAGTATTGGGTGTTTAGCGACAAGACATAAATCATTGGGGTATTGTATACATTGATGGGGCTGGGGTCGATACTTGCTGGATCTAACGGGGGGTGGTGATCCAAAAATATTAGTCACAAGACACGAGGGCGTAGTGAAACAACTATAAAAGTGACAGGGGTTATAGCGATAATGAATTTATAAAGAAAAGAGAATCGAAGCCTGTCGGCATCGGACAAACGTACCTTCGCCGTTTCTATACTCCAGGGTATCGCAGTCGCTGGGCTGTTTCTTGTTGCATTCGTCCGAGGCCCTGCTGTATCGAAATTATACCACATCAGATCAGAGTCAAATGAAACGCCGCAATGCACAGTAAATGCTTGGACAATGATTTTAATCTGTATCGTCTTTAATTTACTACTTAATGTTAGAAACAATTCGTTTACCTTCTCAAAATCAGAACGGTCATGATAATGATGATCACCAGAAGGACTACCACAGCAACGATAGCTCCTGCTATGATCCTTACTTGCATATTGTCGTCTTCTCCGACGTAGTCTGTGAAAGACGAATAAACATGCTCCATTAAGAAACTATGCTTTAATTATGCACGCTGTGTCGTCGTAAGTTTAAAACCGCTGTAAAATGTTGACTGAGAAAATGGGTGGTTCGTTGGGAGGCAACGCGTGATACAACAAATCCTAATAATCACCTAGTCCCATAGCATGAGGCGTCTTTTTATAAACTATGGGCGTATATTCGCCCCAGCCTCGCGTAGTCTTCGCTCGTACTTGTATCGCGTAGTCCGTCGATGGTTTTAGGCCCTTGAACGTGGCGGATAGCTCGGAAGTTTGTATAACCGTAGCGTTGGTAGCATCGTCGTATCGCGGATAACACCTCACTGAAACGGGATCACGCGAGATTAACGACTGATTAATTTATACGTATTTATAGTTACACGTTAGGTCGACGAACGTGTCGTTAAAGTTATATATTCGCACTTTAGGGATCAGGAGGAAACAAGCAACTTTACCTTCGTATCTTTCGACCAGATCGCTGTCTCCACCGACCTCGGTTACCGGAGCGTCCCAACTAATGCTCAGTTCCGAACTCTTCACGCTGGTAATCCTGACGTTGCTCACCAAACTAGGTACGCTAGCTTCAGTGGTGACGGTGATGTCCACGTACTCGGATTTTCCAGCCAACGCCGATACACCGTTCTCGGCAAATACTTGGAATCGATACGTGGTCACCGCGTTTAGACCCGTTATCGTGATCTTCGTATCGTTGAAAACTTCCTGTTTGACCGAAACCAGTGGAATTAACGCGCGTTTCGTCGTTCGCAGGGAAACGAAACGACCAAGAGCGGAGAGGAAATACTCACGGTGTTGGGAATGTATTTGACGCCCATACTACAGGCATCGCAGACCACCCTGTAAGTCGTATCTGTTCTGCCGCCCAGCATGTGCGGCGCATTCCACGACAGAATCACAGTAGACTGGTCAACGAAGTTCACCGTCAAATTTTGTGGCGCCGACGGTGGTTCTGTAAACGTGCAAATTGATAAAATATCTCCGATCGGGGAGGATCAACGGTACAAAGTTAAGAAACTCACGTGTACAAGGCATTTTCTTCGGATCTTTCTCGGCCCTGAAATAACCGGCGTTGCATCGACACTCGGTGAATCCGTAATCGGAGGATTTGCTGTGAGCCGGACAAGCTTCGCAACTGTGCGACCCAGCTTCGTGTTTGAATTTACCGATCGCGCACTCGGTGCACGCTTGCTTCTCGACGTCAGCTTGATAACCAGGTTTGCAGTGGCATCCACCGTTAGGCAGGTACCATTTGCCATCTCCTTTGCAGAGGAAGGTTGGCTGTTCGATGACCACGGCGTTATCCACGCAAGTGCCGATCGTTTGTTCGATCAACGCGACTTCGCGACCCGTTGGCGTTGCCGGGAAGTGTGCGAAGTTCACAGAGATCTCCGGGCAGCTGATGTAGTAAACCTTAATGGCCAAGATGGAGATGCAGGCTCCCTGGTCGCGGAACGCGAAGTACACGCCCTTCTTCGTCACTGGAATGGACTTGACCTCCGTGTTTATCACTACCCCGGTGTTAGTGTTGAACCTTCCCTCGCCAGCGGCGATGCGTCCTGTGGATCAAACGGTCGGTTTCGTCTCGCGACTCGAACAACGGCTAAATTCCGACAGTTTTACACGGCTCGTACCATACGGAAAAGTTTCTGAATCGCCAAGCCGAGAGAACACGTTTGGCAAGCTTACCGATCAACTTGTAACTATCCGTTTCCCACGGTGGCGGTTCCTTGGTAGCCACGTCGAACTCATAGTAAAGTAGACTGAAAGTTTCTTTGCAACTGAGCGCGTTTCCGGGGAACAACGAGCAGTCACGAGTCGTGAATTGTATTTCTATGTACATGCGGTTCGCCGGACCCCTCTCGATGAACGGCGTCCACAGCCAATTGTTCACGTTGTTGTACGCTACGTCGCAGACGACGTAACTCCGCCAATTGATGCCCTTGTCGAAGTTCGTGAACGACTCTTCCACCCACTGCAATCAAACGAGAGCACGGGACGATCTTAATTCCGCACGATCCGATTAACCATTAACGAGAAAAACACACACCGGGACATTTTATTCGCCAGGTGTTTGACCCACGCGTGCGTCCGGACGAACCTCGATAAGATAAACGCTGTTTAAATAACGCGAGACACCGCATGGATCCCCTCTTTCGGGATCCTCGTCGAAGAGACTCGGGTGTTTGCGTTCGGATTACGCGAGATTTCACCGAGTCAGCATCTAACGAAATCAGCTTTGCCGGAGACCCCTAGTCGGAGCTATCTCCGCGTGCGGATCCCTCCGTTCTCTACGCGCCTCCAGCTTCTTTCCCTCTGCTCGTTTCAACCGCCTCGATGAGAATTTACAGAAACAACGAAGACGGATTACGGAAGTTGCAAAGAATTCGAGTCAGACGACAAAGAGCCAGCAGCCCCAGCGCGTCCGGCTTGGACAGATTTATTCTCGTGGTAGAAGGGAGAGTCGTCGGATAGAGACGCTCTGTCCGATCTCTATCGGCTCGATCGGTAGACAGCGATGAGCGAAAAAGAGAGAAAAGGAGAGGAGGTTCACGCTGGTCCATGTCCGATCCGAGGAACCACTTGTCCGTCGATGTTGAACGCGGTATCCTCCCTCGGCAAATGACGAGGCGGAGAGGCCAGGTCGTCGACTTGCGACAAACAGACCGCAAGGAATTACCGGCGCGCGTTACCATTAGTTTTATTGCCCCCCTCGGCTTGGGCTCGTCCCGAGAGAGACCGCAAAAAGTTCCGGCCAGGCAAGAAGGACCCGCCGTCGTCGCCATCGTCGTCGTCGTCGTCATCGTCGTCGTCGTCGTCGTCGTCGTCGTCGTCGTCGTCGTTGTCGTCGTTGTCGTCGTCGCCGTATTCGTAGTCGTCCTTCTCCTGGTCGACAGACGATTCCCTTCATCCTCGACTATTCTCTCCTTCTCTTTCGATACTCGGTCTCTCGCGCGGAGGAAAGGCTACGTAGGTAAGAACGGACAAAAAACGGTAGATCGAGAAGATCAGGCTTCTTACCCAGAAGATTTTCTTGCGGACGTGTTTCCGGCAGGGAGGCCGCAATAAATTCAGCCGTACGGTTACTCAGTAGCACAAAGAGATTATTACGGGGAAAGATGACGAGCAGGGACCAAGGGGGAAAAAAAACGATTTCGTTTCGGTAGATGGACGAGACGAAGGACCGATTCTTTCATCTCTGGTCAGCGTGCGGCGATCAGAAAAGCCATGGCGGCTCGTTGCGTGGTCGTTAACGAACGCGTTTAAAGGATCACGCGCCGATCGCAATTACCTAAGAAACGAAACGACTTTGACCGGCATTCGCTCGACCCGATGTTATATTCTCGGCGAAGGAATCATAAGAGGCAGAAGGCGTCAGGTAATATCGCACGGCGCGAAGACTATTAGAGGAACGAAGAAAAGTCGTAGAGATGTTATTTCGACGCCTACGCGGCAGCTTTATCGCCTGGGAAATTGCGTTAGCACGGTAAATTCTACACCCGCCCATTTCATTCTCCCTCTATTTCTCCTTCTTCATCCCTCTTCGTCTCTCAGCAACCGCTTTCATTCCGTTCTTTCGTCGCTGGCTTCCAGAGGCTGCCGCGAACCGAAAAAAGACAGAGTGCACGCGCGTCGTTAACGCCCGCGGAATTTAATTGAGTCCCGCCGAGACGTCCTCTTTTTAACGCGCCGCGCCGCGCCGCTACGATTTTTCGGCGAGCCGGATTTCCCGACGGCGCGATTCTTCCCCGAAATTATTCATCGCCACGGGAATCAGAGAAAAAGAGAACGACCGGCAAAGGAGAAACCGAGATAGAAGCCGAATGGTATATCAACGTCCAAGCTACTTCTTTAATCTGTCTTTCCGTGCGATACGATGGCGAGATTCCATGCGAAATTAATTACGCCACTTAACGCGTTTCGCGGCTCGGATACGTTAGCGTGCCACTCTTTATCGGATGAAACGGCGAATTTGTCGGATCGCGAGCAGCGCCTCTCAATTAGCCGAAATCGATCGACCGTCGCGACACGAATCCACTTTGTATCCAAGACGTTGTTTCCGAAATCGGTCGAGATAAAGAAAGATTCGTTGGGGAATGATCGCGATGCGAGTTGATCGAGAGGCAAATGCGAATTCGGTGGGAACACGGCAGCCAAATATATTTCACTCGTCGGTTTTAATTGCTGCGTGTGTATGAATGGCCAGGATATTTGCTCTGCCCCGAACGCTCGGTCTACGTCCAGCGGAAAAATACTATCGCCACGCTCCACCTCGTCGCGTCGATCGATGATCGTTAATTCGCTCGGAAATTACGTCGACGCGGTCGTTCTCGACGACCGTCAACGCGCTCTGCGTCCGATCGATCTCGTCGGTTTCCAATCGCTAATTCCTCCGATCAACAGACGATACCTATCGACGGGAAAATCAGCTACTCTGTACGAAACGAGGAATTTTTCGCACGAATAGAGTCGGAGAGTCGATAACCTTTGATTTACATAGTTCGCGTGACGTAACGCCGAGGCTCGAGCATCGCTGGTGTAACAATAAATAAAATACAACGAGATCGATAGAAGAGAATTAAATTAGGAGAACGCCAGAAGGGACGTTGACCCGAGAAAGAATCTTACTCGACGAATAAAATAGGGGAAAAAGTTTCGTTCCGCGTTGTTATTCGTTCGTCGGTGGAATTCCGCGTTCTTGTTCACGGAAAACGATGGAACTGAGTCGTCGCCGATAAAGTGTAACGCACGTTACACGAACGAGACATTAAGCTATCGATTTGTCGGGGAACACGAGCATCCCTGGCCACAGCAGGCAGACCGGTCTCGTCGAGTCACTCGCCGTTTTCTATTTCCTCGTGGATCACCCTGCGCCAGTAAATAGATATGAACTGCCGGTTTCGAAATAAAGCCAATAAGCTCTGCGAGCGAGCGGCTCGTAGTACGAGTTGTCGGAAGAGGGAATCTTGCGGACAGACGAAAAGGGGCAGAGGAAGCCTTCTCCGTCTGTTCGTTCCTTCCTTATTCCGTGGCTACGTAGCTCTAGGAACGAAACGGTTCCTCTCTCCCTCGGTGAACCGTAATATTGCCACCATAATCGCAATTCCGATGGTGTAGCTCCGGTCGAGCGGGGCAAAAGGAGTTAGAGAGAAGACTTAGGGGGTTGCGTGGGGGATGGACGAACTTTCAGTCTAGCGGAGGGTTTGTGGATCTTAATATATATCGAGCTCTCGTTCCCGACCATCGTCCCTCGCCCTTGGGGCTGCCTGCAACCGGGCGCACGTACTACTCTCTTGCTCGTGCTACGTGCATCACATTCTACCGGCTGTTCCATAGGAACGCGCGTTACCGCGGGCCACGAGTAACACGGTCCACGGAATCGCGAAAGTTAAATTAACTGGAGGGCAAGTTGCGCCGGCGGAAATACGATCCAACAGCTTGCGCGTCTATCGTCAATGCGAAATCGTTTTTTGCGGAATCGTTTCTTGCGAAATCGACCATCGCGAATCACGTTCAGGCTGCTAAGACAAAGACTCTCTCGATGGAACGTGCTTCGAGTATTTGCACGCTCGAGCGAACTTTTCCCCGATATATCGTGTACTTTATACGAAACATTTAAAAATTTCATTAACACAGTAGCAAGACGAGGTTATTATTCGTCGCACCTCGGTACGTAACGAGATCAGGAAACGAACAAAAAGTAGGTTCGATCGGTTTGGTTTGCGAGAGGATTCGCTTAACGGGAAAACGGCTGGGCGAAAAGTTTCTCGTTCCTTCTTTTTGAAGAAGCGGTAGAGGTATTCGATACGAAGTAGATGAAAGAGGGTCGCGCCCGAGCAAGTGCACATATGTGTGGCCGAAAGAGCTGACCACCCTCCGTATGGTGCTAGGGTGGTTGCACGGCAATCCTGAACTTTATGTAGCCGTTTATTCGGCACCCTCCGGTCTGATACAGCGGCGCCTCAGGATGGGGAAAGTGCGTGGAAACACCATTTAAGCAGCATTTCCATGGGTCTCGGGCGTTAACTGAGATTTCTCTTTCGATGGTTGCGTTACGCGGAAAAGGGAGAAAATATCGAGGCGAAAAGAGGGTAAAGAAACGATCGGATGAGAATTTATTCCTGGATTATTCGTCGGGGGATCACTGAATAGGACAAATCGTTCTCTCTCTCGGCATCGGAGCGTTGCGAAGCAATTTTCAGCCGTCAGATTTATGATCGGGAAATCGACTCCTGACGGCGAGGTTTCTGCGAAAATTCGATTACACCGCACCGATGTCGGTATTTCGATTCGTCGCGTGGAAAAATCGCCGACAATCGCGTCAACTTCCGCGACGAAACTGTCGACGGTTACGACCGGACCTTCGAACGAGGCATTTACATCGTCCAAGGACGACCCTAGATCCAGCTTTATCGCGTTCCACGAAAAACGATTCTCGCTTCGCCCCGTATTTTCGCGCCACTCGGCAAACGGGGAAGAATTTCTATTTGAAACTCGTCGCCGAGGGAATTCAGCGGTTGTCTCGCGGTAGGGTATCAGCGACGACGACGACGACTCGCGTCCATCGATAGCCATCCATCCGTAATGAGCCTAACTGGCGTCGTAATATTTCGAGTTAACTCGGCGTGTCGTCGGTGTCGCGTGTCGGAAGGGCTGAACGCGCCAATGACCGTCGCCCCAGACGAGACGGCACGTCACGCTGTAACGAGGAGGGCTGCTCGGTCACGTGGGGGTCTGAAAACTCGACCGTACGGGGTGGGCCGTGCATTTCCAAGCTTCTTCGAAACAGCTTGGCCGACTCTGGACTCGTCTCTCGCGTCTTATCTCGCTTCTTGAGAAGGAGTACGACGCTACTATTCGTGCGTACTTGGACACCAATATAACGTCGACCACGTCGGAGCATCGTAAATTTTTCTCGCTAACCTATTCATTTTGGTTCGGATAATAGCAACTCGTGTACAGATTGACGAATTCAACCAAAGCAAAAAAGCTTTATCGTATTTCATTCGGTCGCTTACCGTTGCATATCAAATACGAACTTCTATACAAAAGTACGAATTTGTATAAAAATTCGCGGTCCGGTGTACGTCGGAACCTTGACCTCCTGACTAGCTTCTACGATAATCTACGGCTTTGCAGTGAATTCTGCAGCCATCCGCGAGTCATCGTTCTTTGCGTAACAACGTTGGTCGCCGAAAACGTATGCGACGCTGGGGAAGGCGATTTACCCCGACGTCGGGAAACCTCGGCCAGCCGACAAACAGCCAGCCACGCAGGCCGCGGCAATAAAAAGACCGACAAGAAGAACGAGAGAGTCGCGAACATCCAACGCGCGAGTTGCGTGGAGTTGGAGAGTGTGAATGGAGTCTGGTCCAAAGATACACCGAGCGATATCCCGGTGCTATTTCGAGTCGGCTGACGAGTGTCGGCGCGTAAGGGGCGTAGCCGGGCAATGATCGTGAAGCAGACGAGCCGGCACGTCGGGTTATGGGCTCGCTGCAACGAGCCGGCGATCGAACGTGGGGTAAAATTGCGGATCCGCCGGCTTCGATCGTTCTGCATACTCGATGTAATTTTTCTCTTCCTGTTCGATCTCAACCCTCGCCGCTGCCTGATGCGGTTGGGGGATGCGCGCGAGTGGAACTGATCTTATGCTAATTCGTAAGAGGGAAGAAAGGGAACACAGAGAAGGACGAAAGATTCGCGTTTCGTTGCGTTCGTTCGTTCTCTCCGTCCTTCCAACTGCAACGAGAGAAAAGGACGAAAAATAGCGGCTTCGTAAAATCGTCACGAATTAGCTCGGAGGAGGGTGAGGCCGAGGGGTTTGGCTTTAATATCGAAGGACCTGGTCGGCCGGAGCCCTCGACACACGCCCCTGGACCTGTCAGTTTGACGTATCGCAGTCGCAGGAATCCATTATATACTCAATTACTCGTCGTGACAGGGAACGTGCACACGAACGAGGCGCATCTGACGCCCTCCAGTGCAGTCGCGCGGCACCGATATCCGAACGAGACCTGCGCGTTCCGCGACCACGCAAAATTTAACGGGACATCGTCCTTCGGTTCGTCTACGCTTCGCTTTCCACCAAAGTCAGCTATAACGGACTTTCGCTGACTGTTTAGAAATAGTCGAGGAATTTCGCTAGCCCGTACAGATCGATCCCCGCGTACACGCGTAACGTACACTAACGTAGAGGCGACGCGAGAGGTGAACTACGCGTCGATTAAAATTTACGGGTCCACAAAGGATCCCAATAAAGTGGACGAGACGTCAACGTGCAGTTTTCGCAGCCCACTACGCGTAAGCGGCGAGCAATTTTTTGGTCGAGTTGCACGGTAGGTTGCATGCCGGCGAGAGCCTCGATCGAAGTCTCGTTAGCTATTTGAACTGGTCTTAGCATCGTCGCCGACCGCGATTCCGCCGATGGACACGATATTTGGATAATAATCGAGTCCTCGGAACACGTCGATACAGGAGCCGTACAATGGTCGTCCAGATGGTACGCGGCAAAACGATCTTCACCTGCCGGCGAACGGCTTTCCTACGACCATTGTGTTCGAGAGCTCGTTTCCCCCTCTTCCTTTCGCGACCTTTCACGCCCGCAGTTATTTTATCGGAATTGCCTTTCGATTCGGGGAAATATCGACGCGCGTACACCCTTCCGCCTCTTCTGACCGAATATAAGGGGGGCTGGAGGAGAAGCCGCTCGTCGCATCCGCGTATCTGCCGCAGCCGAGTCGACCAGATTATTAAATTAAAAATACGATTACCCGGCTAATCGAGCGTTTCCTCGGTCGACTCTCTGCCCGGTCAAATATTTTCACAGTTGTTTAGCCCGCGAACGACGTGTGCCGCAAAGAAAAATGCTTAAAATTCTTTAACGATTTAGAAACTTGAAAGAAAATGAAACAAAAAAAAAGAAAAAACGATCGGAATTGTAACTTTGTGACCGATCGCACACCGTTTACGGTAATAGAAAATGATCGAAATTACGATCTTTTTCCCGTTCTGAAACAGTGTGCAACGTCGAGGCGGAGATGAACGGAGATGAGCGGGTGCGCGACGCGGCCGTCCCTTTTCCTGGCCAGAGAAATTGAGTTTCCGAGTTCGCTTTTCCCCGGGGGTGGCGTTTCTCCTGGCTCGTTCGACGCTACGCTCTCAGGCTACGTGCCATCTTTATCGCAATAATGAAACTGTGTTTATGATAATCCAACAATGGAACAATGTGGGTAACGACCGAGGGGTACGCTCCAGTCACAATGGCCCGCGGCTATGCTCTCTCACCTAGGAAGAAAGGCAACGAGAGAGGCGAACAGAGAGGAGAGGAGAGAAGAGAAGCCGGGACACGGCGCGGCAGAAGAGGGTCTTCTCGCTTCTCTCACCCGGGTTTCGTCTCCCGAATCTTAATTAGGAATTTCACGAGGGCTCGAACACCCCGTGTCGCGTTCGCGCACCGAGGAAACGGAAGAGGACACCCGGCCAAAAAAATAATGCCGCCTCGGCACCCTGTTTGATCGTCGCCAAGATAAGCTTTGTAGAGATAACACGACTGGAAAAACGGAGGAGAGCCAGTTGGTTTTTTGTTCTACGAATGTTCCACCGTGTGTCCAAAAACATACTGTCCATAAAGTATCTACGTGTCCTTCGTATCCCGATTTGCAGTAACTCGATATATCGTACAAGCAATGCTGTACTTTGACAAAAATATCGACGACAATCGCTACACTCTGTTTTCTTTATAAAAGCGTGAAAAAATGCGTTTCTATTACCGGCAATTGATAGAAAGAAAAACCTGTTATCGCGTTAATCGTAGCGCGAATTTTTATGCATCCGTGGAAAATACAAAGGTAGGCAAAACGCAATGAGAATGCGGTACGTAACGAGGATTTGTTGCAGACGCAGAGAGAAGATATATCTGGATCTGGAGCGAGTCGAATTCGGGATTTCGGAGAATACTCGGACGAAGACACGCGACATCGAATCCACACTGCAGAATCTCTAGGATGATATCTCCGTGGTCAAGGGGCCGTGAACAGAGGCGCGATACGAACGCAAAGAAAAACGCAGCTCGCGGAATTGGAAATTCCCGTTAGTCACTCGCGCGAGTGAGAATTTTAATCCATCGTTGCCGGCAACTTTTATTTTTTTTCGGTGGAATAACTCGGCAACGGTGGTCAGCAGCGCCTTTTCTTCGCAGCAATGATAAATTTCCGAATTAATCTCCTCGAAGAGTTCCGTGAAACTTTCGTATCCACGAAAGGACGGAAATTGCAGCTCCCTCGGGAAACTACCGCCAGAAGAGTATAACGGTGCTCGAAGAATCCATAACATAAAGTAGAACCCCGAAGCCGTAGGAAGAACAGAGGTTCTCGGATTCGCCTAACACCATACACGTTTAAAGATTGGCGGATCTTTGTTCCTGCGAATCTTGGGATCGTTGTTACGTGGAATTTTCTGCAGCTCTTCCGCGTTATCAAAATTTACTCGGTTCTCCAAAGACTCGAACGATACCGCCAGACTTCTGCGAATACGTTGCTTATTTTCGACAAGGTGCATCTTGCGTGAAAACTCTGTGGGAACACGCGTCCACAGCCTATGATCGATGGTAACTGGGGTACCACCCTCTTTGGTCTCGTCTTCACCCGTCGGTCTGGCTCGAATCCATTATCAGCTGGATCTCGCGGGACGAAATTCTCGTGGAAAGACGCGCGTGGCACCGGCGAGATTTCAACTGGTAGCGCATTAAGCCGTGCACACAGTTTGTCGCGGCACGTTCACGAACGCGCGCAGGGGAAGAGGAAACGCGACGAGCCACTCGACGACTCGTGTCAATAAACAGAGTTTCTCCTCTAACGACGCGGCCTAGATGACAGATATACGGGGATCTGGAGGCGCGCGAAGGAGAAGGAGGAAGCGAGCGAACGACGGACAAAGAGAACGAAAAGCAGCGAGAACCGAGTAGAAAAGAAAGAGGAGGCGGTGGTGAAGGGGAGGTTGAAGAGGAAAAGGGACGAAAGAATAGAGAAGGGGAAATAGGAGGAGGAAAGAAGTAAGAAATGGCAAGAAGAGAAGGAGAGGACGGACGTGCGCAGGCAACGGCCTGCAGAAGCCCCGAAGGCCGTTCACATGAATACCAGTCTTTCCATTAGTACTCGAATGGAGGAGCCCAGGCCGATGCATGATCGATACTCGCAGATCCAATCTCGCTCGAGTCCGGTCCAATCGCGATCAAGGACCACCGCGAGATACAATGTAACCGAGCTATACGTTCACCCTGGTGCTCTTCCTTCCGTGGCCGTATTTTTTCCACGCGAATCGCGTCCTTGCGAACCGCGAACTCGCGGTAACTTTCAAGTGTCTTTATCCCGAGGCGAGACTTTTGCACGGAGGCGAGCGACTCAAAAAGTCGAAAGCTACTAGTCCCAAACGATACTCGTGTGCGAACTCGTGTAACAGCGAGCGTAGTAGCGTCGGAACAAGCGAAAAAGCACAGTAAACTCCACGATATAAGTCCAATTACTCGATAAGATATTTAGTGGACGAAACAAAGGCGTTCTACGTTGCACATTTTAATCGTGTTGGTAAAAGTGAGAATTTTTACTAATCGTCGTCAGTGTAGTCGCTAGATTTACGTCGCAACGAACCGGAGACATCGTCTCGTACGGTAGCATGAATGGCGAGGTTGGATAATTTTAGGCGCGAATTTAGGCAAAACAACCGTCGGAGCGTCGCCGTATATATCCGTGTACCAGAATGTACCTGTATTATACTCTCGCCCCTTCGCAATGCTCGTCGTCCGTAGTCGAAATCGACTACAAGAGGAGTCTCATCTCGTGATTTCCAGGGTTCGCGCGAGAAAATCGGCCGAGAGCGAGGGCTCGGGCGTACGAGAGACAAACATGTACCGTACGTAGGTGCGAAGAAGAGAGCAATTACAGGGCGGCGAAAGCAGGCCAGGGTTTCTCGAAATACCGAGTGGACAGTAGTTTCTACTTTGCCTCGGTGGATTCTCGTTGCCGGTTTCCGCTCTACCCACTTTCCATCCACCACCTCTTCTCGGCAGGCTCGGAATATTAATGTCCCTCATATTTTATAGAACCACTCGGAGGGCACACGCTCTCCGTGTGCGTGCCATCCTCCTCCCTCGCTCATAAAGGACTAAAAATATATGTACGCAGGGTGTGCGCGAGCTCGGTAGATCCTTATCCGCGGGGACAATGACAAAACGAGCAAAGGTCGAAATACCTAGAGAAGTTAATTCGACTGTCGGTTCACGGCTCCTCTTCGCTCTCTCGCCTCTCTCTTTTCCTCTTTTTCTCCCCCATTCGGTACTGTAGCGAGCCTTATCAGCTGCAACTTTTTATTTTCCAGCCGATTTCTCTAACTCAGACTGCTTTCCTCTCCGGTGTCGTAGATAATTTTAACGAGCGCCACATTTTTCTTTGGGAAATGACCCCTCCGCGGATTAGGAGGACCCGTCCCACGGAGAGCGCGATAAAGAACGAACGGAAGGACGCGTCCGACTGCGAACGGTACTTTCGCTCTCTTTTACCAGCCACGCAACTTTTTCGTTTTTACGTTAGATTCGAAGCGACGCATCCTTCCTAGCGGGCGAGCAATGGCACGATGAGACACGTCACTGGCGAATCGAAAGTAACAGGCAACGATACGAACCGCGGATATTTACGGGTTTTCAGGGAATCGAAATACGCGACAACGTACGAAATAGCGCGTGCTATCGAATAAGGTAGAAAATATTCAAAACGGAATACCGTTCAAGTTTTATCAATCGCGTCGACGCTCCGTTCGGCTAACGTCTTTCATTAAATTTTCCTCGTTGCGGTTGAAGACGTTTTTATAGCACACGGTAGCGTAATCGACACTGTAGCTCGTAGTTCTCGGCGCAATAAAATCGCGCGATATTATATGCAACTGCATGGGTTGATCGCGCGACGACGCGGACCAGCGATAACGAGCAGATTCCCTTCCTAAGATCGAATTACGGCTACTTTATCAACGGCGCAGTCATTTTATCACGCGTATCGAAACTTCTGCTTCCTGGTCGCAGTAGAAACGTGCGAATCGACCTTTACGTTGGCAAGCAAGTAGCTATTTCCACGATATTTTATATCTTTGTGAAAATGTTGAATTTTCACGTCGATTCGTATCTCCGAAATAAAATTGTATAGAAATATTTCAAGCGTTAAAGCTTAAAGCGCGGAGGAAAATTTTGTTATTTTCGTTACCGGCGCAAAGACCAAGAATTACCTTCCGATAAAAATCAAAGGGCTTCCTCGGAGACGAAAAATGACAAAAATCTTTGCACGTAAAACGAAATAGGTCCAAGAGCCGACAAAATTACGCGATGGCAGTAAATCGAAGGGGTGGTGTCTTCTCTCTCCGAAATGCCAGTTCCGTGGGTGCCGTTGATTGCGTTCCTGCCGTCCGTCCGACACGTATCCCACTACCCTCCGTGTTCCTTCTTCAGCTTTCGTCGAGTCAGAACACGCCGAGGTTTTCCAAATTGACTTTCGCCCCTGCTGTCAGTTCGCGTTCCTCCTTGTCGTAGGAGGCACGTAAACTTTGGTATGCGTGTCTCGTTCCGAGGGAAAACTGGTGGAGCACGGTGCTCATTTCGGAGCAACAATGCCACGAGATGAATCATCGATTCCAGCTAAAAGTACGTGCCGACGGTTAAGATGTGTTTGTGCGGGCAATACTCTCGCGATAGCTGCGAGGGATCTCGTTGTGGCGCAAGGTTCTTTTGAGGGGGTCGAACCGCGGTGCCAATCCAACCGGTACCGAGAGTGCAACCGGCCGAGACCCCTTCGACAAATTGGCAATCCTCCTCTCTCTCTCTCTCTCTCTCTCCCTCTCACTCTCTCTCTGTTCCTCACGGGATACGCCAAAACCCGAGTGTCCTCGGCGTAGCCCATGGATCGTTTCCTTTGCGTTCGTAGCGTGCCGCTTCGAAATTTCCCAAGACTACTTTTATCGATCATCGAACGGTCGAGATGACTATCCAAACTCGGGCAGGTGGTTTCTTCCTTCGTCGTGTCTGCGAGGTTCTAGTCAGTGTGCTAGGGACTGCGCGCATTTTCCCGACCGACGAAAATTTTATTACTCCTGTTACGAGCGTAGCTAGAGCTGAAACGGCCGCGTTTCCATCCACCAAGTTCGTGGCCCGGGCCAATTCAATTGCAGGCGACTCTGCAGCGAGCAACGGAGTCGCTACTTTTTCTCGTTGCGCTCCAACTTTTTCGAAGGGTCTACCGTGCTCCCACGTGACCTCACGGTTGATTTAACCGCTCTCTTCTCTACCCGCTGTATCCATTTATCCCGCTCTCTACCCTTCCTTCTCCTTTTCTTTGCTACATCGAGGCAACCAGGAAGAGAGAGAGAAAGAGAGAGAGAGAGAGAGAGAGAAGAACGTGTGTGCCGATATTGCGCACCCGTGACGCTTTCTCTTCTTCTCTCCTTCCTTTCGATCCCCTTGTCTATATTCGTCTTTCTTTCGCTGCATCTTCCCCATGGGCAACGTGGTCACGTTCCAGTCGCTATGGAAACCGGGCCGAATCGAGATGGAAACTCACCCCTTCTCTCTATATCCCTCTTTCTCCCTTTCCCGGTGTTTCTCTGCCGCGCCTTCTCTTCGTCACGTATTCCGCTCTCTAACCTTCTTCTCTGTTCCGATCGCGCTCGCGCTTTCCATCTTTCTTTGATCCAACACCGGCGCACAGGCTGCTTTCGTCGTCCGCCACCGCTGCTGTCCCTTGCCTGCCCGATCTCTTCTCACCCTCTCGCTTGCAGTCGCCCGGTCTCGTTAGTTTAACCCACGCGCACCGAATCGTAATGGCAAACGTACAGATACATTAGGAGAGGCTTTGCCATCCTGGATACCCGATGGTAGACAGACAGCTAGCTCCGTTCAAAGCCACTGCCGCTCCCCGTTCTTCCGTTTCCTAACATCCCTTCGTCTCGTGTTTGCGCGCCTATTCCTACGCGTTCTCGGTCGTCTTCGATCCAGTTCCGATCGTTTCGACCAGTTTAACCCCTTCGCACCAGAGTGCAACGAACGCGGAGGTCTGGAGAAGTAGCTGGAAGACCGGATTAAATGCGAGCGCGGTGTGCAATCAAACCTCGTAAATCGGATTTTTACGTTACAAACGAGTGGCAGACGCCAGAGTTAACCATTTCGCGGCATAAATCTCGCCAAGGGGCAGCAACTCCACTATTTGAATAACTCCGTCTTCGTGCCAGGAATATCGGGACGATTTAAACCAAGTCAAGGAACAGTCGTATGTACGATATTATATTTTCGGTTGAAATTAAATCTCCATCCGATCTATTCCGTGATGTACATAAAATTCGTGGTTACCACGAAGGTCGAGTGGCTTAGCCGAGACATCAGAGAGGCCGCGGGATCCCCGACTGTTTAACTTTCGAAACGCATTCGACCTATCCTCTCGGCGAAAGAACTCACGTACGTAAGTACCTTAATGCAGCTTTGGGCATTGTTCGGTTCGTGGAAGATGAAGAAAAATAACAGGAAGAGAGCGCGCGAGAATCGAGTTAACGACCGCAATCGTAAAGCATCGAACCACTTTAAGCTGAAGCGTTGAAGAGTTAAGCTGCGAGCGAGAGTGGTGCACAATCTGATCAAAGCGCCGCGTCGGAATTATTCCGTCTGCGATCTTATTAATTCGTCGTGAATTCGAGATGCGTGGAAGGGGCGGGGGAGGGAGAGAGAGAGAGAGAGAGAGAGAGAGAAAGATACGAAAATGGAAGGAACGAGAAAGTTCAGAAGGTTGAATTTATGCTGCTAGTGACTCGAGGTGGACCCATCCGGGGCGGGCGCGCGTGCGTTTGTATGCTTCGTACTCGTCAGGCTGCCCTCTTTCTCTTTGTGCCGCGGGAAAAGAGGAAAGGCGCGGATTTTAGTATTCACGTTGCTTGTCATTTTTATGATTTTAATTCCTGGAAATTACTTTTGAGGTCGCGCGCTCTGGTAAAAGGGTTCGCCGGTGATGTTTTACCGGAGAGTTTGATATTTCCACCGTCGAAAGGAATTTTGTTCCGAGAGAGTAGAGAAACGCGTTGACAGGAAATGCATCGCGGCCTTTCTTGATATATCGTATATCGAAAATATCACGCGACGCACGGCTGAATTTCAAAGCGAGCTAGAGAAGAGAGGAGAAAGAGCGTCGTGGCGAGGAAAAAAATTTATTTGGACGACGAGAGACCCGTGAAAGGAGAATCGAAGTACGACGAACGACGGAATACGAGGCTGCATGCCCTCGAGAATGTACCGAAGCCCGATGTTTGCGCAAGAGTCGTCCTGCACGCGGACGGTTCGGGTTTGATGCAGCTTTCATTAATCCTCGCGAAAGGGGCAAGCACGCCGCTGGAGATTGACACGCGCGCATAATGCTTTGCCTGCACGCGTCTGTCCCTCCGAGCGGGCTTCCAGAGAACCGTTGTTATTCAGCCACCGTAGAGACATTCGTTTCTCCAGCGTCGTCGACGTCGTCGTCGTCGTCGTCGTTGTCGTCGTTGTCGTTGTTGTCGTCGTTGTCGTCGTCGTCTTCCGGATAGCTCGAGCTAAGTCAGGATTTATCCGCGATCAAGGAAAACGCGGAAGAACGTACACATCTAATCCGCGAAGACGCTTTCAACGTGTTATTTGAAAATATCAAAGAGACGTTAAAGGAATATCAAGGAACCGATGTTACGTTCGCGTAACACGCTCGATTCGACTGTTTAAAGTGGGCAAATTCTCGCGGGTCGTGGGGCACTTTCTTTATAACGGCAACACGCCTTTTTTTACGTCTTACAGGTCGTCGAGTTGAGAATGGCATAGTACGAAATATCATAGACAGCGGGTGAGGCGGTGAAACGCACGCTTGTAGCGTAAATCGAGATTGGATGGTTTCCTTCGGCTGTCGATCATTCGCGGAATAAAAGAGCTTCCTCGACGAAAACATCGACGAAGCGTAATCGAGGGGTTAGATGTCGGGTAAATCGGTAACAAATTTTTCATCGGCGTGTACCTTGTGCATGTACGCGAGCCGATGAATAAAAGACGACGGGAAAACCCATAAAGAACGCGGTTCGTTGGTCGCATTCGCAAGAACCGAGGCCGATCTCTCCGTGGCCAAAGACCGGCGCGAGGGAGGAAGAGATCCTAGCGCGGTGTGTGGATCGTAATCCCTTGTCTCGTTGTATACGATATACGCTCGCAGTATATTTCACTGAATTCTGCCGGTAGAAGTCTTTTAGAAGCCCTGTGCGCTTTCATTGCCAACCTCGGCCAGACGATTGATGCAGAAAACTGCAATAAGCAACGAACCGTGCCTTTTCCCTCTTAATTAACGCGCGCGCGTTGTACTTTACGACGATCGTACGTTTGCACAAAAAACGAAACGGTTGTTACGAAAATAACAACCGTTCACATTGTAATAAACTTTAGGCTAATTAGACGAGGCCGCGTCGCAACTCGCTATTATCTACCGTAAATTCGTTATAACGCTCGCTAATAAACGCTCGTCGAATTTCGCGCGACGCTTCGAAAGGCCGACTAAAATTCGGCGGATCCTCTTTTGCATCTAATTGCTCCCATCGAACGACGAGAAAAGTCTCGCGGCAGAGATCACACGATACTTAAAACTGTGTCAAACTGTGTCGCGCTCGAACAGAGGTCGACGACTCGTGGCCTGCGATCATCGTGACAATATCGAGGGACAATCGGCGGACGATCGAGCTCCATCCATCACGAAATCCTTTGGCCCCTCGTCAAAGGGAAATTCACGATGTAAACATCATGGGGGCTCGCGGTCCAACGAGAACGAAGAGAAGGGAAAAGAAGAGAAGAGAAGAGAAGAGAAGAGAAACGAAGAGATGAGAAGAGACGAGAAGAGATGAGAAGAGAAGAGAAGAGCACGTGTCGCGATGTAAATTCGTTGCGACGAGTGGTCGTGATTTAAAAATTAAATCTTAATCGAGTGGAATTCGGCCCACACGCTTAGTAACGAGGATGATCTTGGCCAAACGCTGGCGCACACTGTCCAACAGCGTAATAAACGAACGCTCGCGTAGATTGGTTTGGATAAGCTATAGATCGTGCTCTTTGCTCCCTCTTCTCGTCCCTCCTTTTGTTTTCTTCTTCTTCGTCTTCTCCTCCGTCTTCCTGACTCGACCGCCTGAAATATCTCAGCCAGTTAAAACGCTATCAGTTCTAATAAACGATCGTTCGTCTGTTTCGTCCTCTCTGGTGTATCGTTAAACCCGAACAGCATGCCGTAGGTGAGGACAACGCCGGTGCAGGCGGCAGCAACGCGAGAAGAACAAAAGGGACACGCTCTCGTAGAGAGGCCGGTCGTTTAAGAAGGATAGAGAAAGCATAGGTTTTTTTAACCTGCACGGTCACGCGATACGAAAGGGATCGACACCACTGATTCAGACGTCGAGATCGAAGCAGATACGACAGAGGCCGCGATGACGACGCCCCGATTCCTTGCCACTTTCGATAAAAGATAAAAACCCGACAAACTCTTCCCAACATCTTCGCCAACAGCGACAAGTCTCTTGCTGGTTTTCGTCTCACGACAGTCGGTTTAACCATTAAAAGGGCGCAAACAAATATTTTGCTCGACCGAGGTTTACCGCTTTTAAATCAGCACAACAGTCGACGCGCAAAAATTCTGCCTTACGTCACCGCGTCGAAAGAGGAGCAGAGAGTACGAAGGAATAAAGCGACGACCCATCGCGATGTCGTGAAACCTCGAAACGCTATCGACCGAAAAAGAAGCAGAAAGAGAGAGGAAAGAGAGAGGGATGCGGGATGATTAATCCCGTGGAAACGGTCTGACGCTCGTGTGACCGATGGCGTGTCTCCGAGTAACCCACCTCTATTCTCTCGTTTGGCTCGGGGGATTAATTCCAGGGGATTAGCATTAATTTCGTTCCATCCGAGGTTGGTCGAGTGTCTCCCCGTACGTCGAGGGGCTATCGACGAAAGCGAAAACGGAATTTCCGAAGATTCGACCGGTGGGTGGAAGAAGCGCGAGGGAAGAACCAGATCGCGTACCGGTGCGATGGAAAAAAATTGCCTCTTGCGATCGCGAGAGGAACTCCATCCTCGTTGTGCCTACTGCGAGATCCGTTAGGCGATCGGACAAATCGTTTCGACCGCGTACGACTGGCTGGCTCACGAACGGCTGGATTCGCGTGTCGTTGAACCGGGCTTATTTTTCGTTTCGAAGCTCTGGTAATTATCACGGGAACGTTCACGGTAGCGCTTCGAGGGCGGCTAGATTTACGACACTGCGAATTCCACGAATTTACGACGTTCCCTGCAAAAACGATAAAGTATCGAAGAGAACACCGGGGGTTGGAACGAACGAACGAACGAACGAACGAACGAACGTGGATACTAGAGCGGCAATTAAACGGTACGATTAACGAGCGCGAAAAGCGGCTTTTAACCAACGACAGGCGGTGCGAAAATTTCTGATAGAAAATAGCGAATAATCGTGGTTCGATGGAATCGTGGCGGGACGCGAGAGCGCGACTTCCTGTCAAAGAGCGAAACGCATGAAAAACATGGCCTCTCCGCGGACCTGTTTTCTTCCTTTTTCCTTCGCCTTCCACGTTCTTCTTACGCGCTACTTCCACACCTCTCTTTCCGTCCTGCGACCAGAGCGGTACACGGTCGGATAGTCACGAGGGACAGGATGAAATAAAGGACCGACGATGCAGATCACGCGACAACGATCCAGTCTTGACCGAAGACGATCCGAGGATCGTACATCTATCGAGTGTCTCGATAAAACGTCTCGGCTCATCGACCGCGAGGAAGCCGGAGACCCGGTGGAGAAGCACGAGCAACATGGAGGGAACGTTCTCGTCCTTGCCTGTCGTCAGGCGATTCCCTTCTACGTTGATGCTTTCTTATCCATTAAATCCGTATTCTTTTCCCTAGCGTGGCGTTGCATGCGCCGTCGTCCGAGGATGCGCCTTTAAAAAACCAATCACCGATGCATCCGCGATTAATGCTATCGCATCACGAACGTACAACACCGGCGACTGTGGGCCGCGTGTAAATCGATGGATGCGTAATAAACGCGTTAAAAAATAGCCAAAGGGGGGAGGGGGAGGGGGAAGGAGGGAAGATGGTTCGACGGACGTCCGATGCATGCCGCGAGGAAAAGACGAGACGATGTTGCGCACGGTGGATCGTTGCACGAGGGAGAGAAGTTGCGCGTACGCGGGATCGGTACGCGAACAGGCGAGAAAAAAGAAGAGAAAAGGAACGAGAGAAGCGAGAGGCCTCCTCCTCTCTTCTCTCTACCTGCTGCCGCGGAAGGCCTTAACGACGCAATCACCGGATAGCTTCGCCGTGATAAAAATCCCTCGGCGAAACGACGCCGGGCCACAAATCAGCAAACAGATGCGTAAGCGCGACTCCTGGGTCAGGCCCGGTTACCGAGCATCGATCCAGCGGCTTCGGTAACGACCGTGCTTCTCCACGATTTCGGACGGGTTTCGTGTCCCAGGACAGTCTGGTAATTACGTATAACCTAACCACCGCCAACAGGAGAGTAGTCGTCGCTACGTCCGTCGACGACTCGTCTTTCCGCGATTCTTTTACCGCTTCAGCGGCAGTTTCTCGCGTTTCTGGCTAATCGCGTTTCGAGGAATTATCACGTTAATCCGACCATTGAAAGCGGCGCGTTCGTATTTAAAAAAAGAGGGGGGTTAGGTCGGCGTTAGGTTGGCATCGAGGCGACAACTTTCCGGTAGTTTGACAAATATCGATTCGAGATCCATCAAAATTCGATCGCTCGTGCTAGTTTCAGTCAATTGTCCACAAACATGCTCACCCGCTTAGCTTTTAGACACACCACGGATTTTCCACCGTTTGCTTATACATATTTACGTTCTCAGCAAACATTTCAAAGCGACTCTCGTCTTTTCTTTCAACCATCCGTTGCTGAGATAACGCTATCTTAGGCCTGTAAACGAAACATATGTTTTCTCCGGAAGACACGAGAATACACACACCGAGAAATGTATTTGGTATCGAGACCGGGTCTCTTAACTCTGGAAAAAGGATTCGAGCGCGATCAAATACGATAGAAAATGTCGTTGGGATCGATCAGACGAGAACGAGTTATATCACGCGCAACAATATGTAAATTTCCGTCTCTCGAGTTTCCTTTCATCTGGAATTTAGAACGAGACTTGTATTTAAGAGCACGAATCGCCACGTTTGGTCGTGTAATACGAAGAGGTTAAGAAGAAGGGTACGGAGAAAAGGATTGCGCGTTTATCGATCGGAGCGAGCGATTTCGTTTCGTTCAGCGGTGCCTCGATGAGAAATCTGTAATCGATACTTTTCGATTCGATGGCCGTACGTATACGCCCTGGCCACGATGGTCCACGAGCTTGGCGACATTTTACGAGCCGAAAACACGTGTACGTTCGGCAATTCGAGAACTCGACGGCCCGAGTTTTACAATTTCCTGGACACCAGCCTCGATCCCGGCTCGATTAATTCCGCCGAGGACCGATAACTCGTTCGCTTAATTTCACCCGTGCACGATGTTTCGTTTTCCGTCTCCAACGACTCTCGACCACGAGGGTCCTTCGTCGAGTACGATTATATTCGATTTTGCATAATATTCCAGGTCCTTACGACGAAGAAAGCAGAGAGAGAGATAGAGAGAGAGAATAACTGAATACGCCGAGAGACACCGAGAGCAGCGTGAGAGTAACGCGAGAGCGGTAAAACTGCATGTTCGTTCGAGAAAGGAACGGTTGACTCACGCTACTTGGAAGAAACGGAAACTCGATTACGATACCAGGAACCCGATCGGTTTCGATTGGCAAAATCGAGCCATACCGTACCGCCGCCTTTCTACAGATAAACGGGATAACGATAAACGGGGTTGATTACGGGACGCCCCATATCTGAGACAAGTGGTTCTCGAATTTCAGTCTCGGAGAGTCGATAAATCATCTAGGAAAAAACGAGGCTCGTTTGCCGGACATGGTCGCGAGCGATGATAATTCCGAAGCTCCGCGGATCGTCGACTCGTCTCGATAACGACAGTCACCGAGAACCGATCGATCCTGAAGAGAGTTAGGATCCTGACGCGCCACCAACGACGAATTACGTGGTTGGTTTTTTAGCGGTTGACAGGTCGTACAGGGGTGACACTCGGTCGGTTTTTACGTAAGCAAAAAGGAAGGGAGAGAATAAATCATCCACTTATCTGGCTAATAAATATTTAGCTAATAGCCAGCTAGTTATTCTAGACACGCCTCCGAAGGTAACCCGATATTTATTATTCCCGTTCGGCGCCCCGAAATGTTCACAGCTGTACGATTATTGTGCTCCACCCGGTACACGTCCGGACCGAAAGACACACGCGCCTGTCTCCACCCTCCTATTTATGTAGTCTTTTTATGAGCTACGGGTAATTACTTAGGCGCCCGGGCTATCTCCATAAAATCGATCTACGAACGATATCGGTTTTCCCGCCTTGACGACATATTCCTCCAAAAATTCCTTTCCCTTCCAAACGTTTCGAAATGCCTGACAGGGGACGCTCGATAATTAATACAGCACGGATATATTTATTAGAGTCGGAGTTATCAGATTCGCCTAATATTCGGCATCGCCGACGTCTTGAGATCTCGCAAGGAAACGGAATAATCGAACTTGTCGTATGCGATCATCGCAGGAGAAGAGTGCGTTTTCGTCGATCTTCGGATTTCAACGTAATTGGAAATGAAGGTAATCCGATGGATGGAGAGACGTTACAGCGTTAGAAACAGTCGATGAATCGACGAATTCGGATATTTTCGCTCGCTCGTCGCGAAAGAACTTCTTAAAAATTCAACGACGGAACAAGCAACGACGACGTCGATAAAAATTGAGCCAAACCCTTTACCTCCCTCGTAAGTCGAAGATCTTTCGTTAGGAGATACTGGCCCGGAGAAAAGATTCCATAGTTGAAGAAGCGGATTAACGAGCGTTTTATTTCTAGGGCGTAAAAACGACGAATACTCGTCGAAGCGAGAGCGGAGAAAGGAGGCGAGGCGATGACTCATTCGTTTGAAAATTTGCGAGAAACCCTGCCGAACGAGTGTCGCTACCGGTATGCAAAACGCGAATATATACGCGGCGGACAAGGCAAAGTGGACGAGAAGGGCGCGCAAGTTGGCTCGCCAAGTGTTTTCTCGCGCGTCGCATCGCTTCGCATTCCGGGAAGGCGATCCTTGACGAGCGAGAGCCCCCGAAGACGCGGTTACCCGAGTCACATATCACCACGTGACGTCCTCAGAATTTCGCATCCGAGGAGCGCATTTAGATGCAGATACGCCTGCGGTTAAAAAGACCAACCCGGAGAGAACCGACGATGAGCCACGGACCCGAGAAGCAAAGAGAGGGTGGTGGCGAGGGTGAAAGACAGAGAGAAGAGAGCGAGGAGAAAGAGCGAGCAAGAGGAAAACGGAGTTCGCGAGCAGAGTGGAGGAGCGGTCGTTCCAACGCGAGTTGAACAGAGGTGAACGAGGAGGATGAAGATGAAGGAAACGCGAGATGAAACGGTCAGATAGAAACTCGAGTGCCACGTGCGAGCGGAGTAGACCTTTTCGCCAGAAACGATGCAGACACGATCACCACGTTTCATCGACTCGAAAATGAACTTGGCTGCCGGCTTCTCCTCTGCACGATCAACCAACGATACGGAGGATCCTCTTTCGGAAGCTACGTTTCTCATTTTACATATTTCTTTTTTTTTTTCCTTTTTTCTTTTTTTTTTCACGCTCCACCAAACGGGCCAGTTATCGCGACAGAGTACCGTTAGTTGGTCGCTAGTTCACGTTCATTTCAGTGAACCCCTTCGAAAGTTAAACGAAACCGAAAACTCGAACGAAAATGTACCTCGATCGGCCGTGCATTTGAATATCCTTCTCGTTGTTCCCGGCCCGGGAAATGATTTAAATATTCCGTCGAACGAGCTCTCGATCGCGTTCTCCTCCTCCTCCTCCTCTACCTCCTCCAGCTCCTCCTCCTTTCCCTATCACGAGTCGCTCGAACCGTTCTATCGAAACTTTATCTCCGTGAAAATAAATCGCGTCGCGTACCTCTTTGTGACTGCTATCGAGGATTTTTCTCGATGTTCCCGTAGATTGGATGTCCTCGATTGGTACACGCCGTCGTGTGTATACCACCTCCGATAATTTACATTAACGAGGCACCGAGTATAAAGTACACGGAAACGTACGACTTGTGTTTCCCAAAATTGTCCCATCATTGTTTATTGGACTTTCTAAACGTTCCCGGCTCTTCTCCTACGCGCGAGGATTACATGACACCAGGAAACGAGTGGAACGGTCGCTAAACCGACGATAAATTTTTCCAGGAAGAAAGATCGGAGATCTAGCCAAGGTTGTTGTACCTCTTCGCCTCTTCTCGGTCTTCGAGTATCGATGGACTCGAGGAAGAAAAGAAACACTTTGGATCGACTCCACGAAGGAAAAGATTCCAAAGATAGCTTGGCGTTGTCGGCTCCCTTAATAACGGGGTGATGCGTTCCCTTCGATGTCAAAGATGGAAATGAGGTAAACTCGAAGGGTCGAGGAGGTCGAGAAGAGCGCGCGACAGTCCATCCGTGTCTGTTGATCGAGTGACTGGGAACTCGAGCGTTCTCGATTAATTCGAGTCGAGGCTTTCCCCCCCCCCCCCTCTTTTCTCTTTTTCTTTCTGTTTTGTTTAAGGTCTCGGTGTGTTCTCGAATTCTCGAGAACGAGGGTGGCACGCGGCCTCTTTGCAAGGTCCTGCAGGCGAGATCAGTGGAACACGGAGAGAGGGGGGAGAGAGAGAGAGAGAGAGAGAGAGTGTATCTTCGAGATCCCTTTATAGGAGTTTCGAGGTTCACCAACAACGCCATCAAAGCGACGTCTCGCTTCGCCACGCACGCCAACCCTTCTCTCCCCATCAGGTTGTTCAAATACTCCGAGCTAATTCTGTTTGGCTTGTTTGTTCTGACGCTGTTCGCCCTTTCTCTCTACGGTCCTGTATATTAATAACCCCCATACTAGTCGTACTTATTATGCGGGGACTTTGGACTTTGATTCTCGAAAGCAAAGCGATTAGAACTGGCGTAAGGAAACTGGTAAACAAGTCGCTTCGTCCACTACGCGACCTCGATTTCCCTGGTTAATTAACCCTTTCTTGCGTATTATTCGATCCACAGAGAACTTTTGAAGGGACTGTCGCGTACAACCTTCCGTTCCTTTCGTTCGCTTTGCCCATATTTACTTTTACACGATGCTTCTAATAAAACCTTCGTCGATTGCGAAGCAGCTACGTTCCTGCAATCTAAGGTTAACCCTTCACCGTATTAAATAGAAACGAATCGTCGTGCACTTTCTCGTTCGATAAACGCGATTGTGGTTCCACTGTAAAATCAATAATCGATGTCCTATCGTCGATTTTTGATCAATTTTCTAACTACTAATTTTTTAACAGACTGTTCCAGCGATTATAAGCCGGGGCAACATGCATTTTTATAGCGCATCAAACTTTGTCCCGATTCGTATCTAGCTTCTACCGATAAGGTTCTTTCGTTTGACTTCGGATGACGCAGATTTCTACATTTCGAGTCGACAGACTGTCACCAAAATTAACATTCGTCATCGTCGCTCCGTGCTTCTTTCTTCTGTTATCTCCACGTGTAATACAATCTACGTATACGTATGTGTTTTACAGGTTCGTACGTTTGAAATCCCCTGTACTTGGTTCATCAATTTTCAAAATGCAAGCTGACGATAACGCGTAACGTGCGTTAAAGCAGCGAATAACTGGTGGGTATCCTCGATTTGAAAATAGCAAGCTACGATATATATAAATTTTCCAATTCCCGGACAATGATGTCGAAAGTTAAGTATAGTAGGACGCAGGCTTCTTACCACTACCTACGTACGTGACAAACGGCACCGATCTACGATACAATGCAATCGACCATTGCCGATTCGATAACACGTGTCGTTCTTTAAATAAATAAGCGAAGATGCATCATCGACGAATCCGAAGATAAACTGCTCGGGACGTGCTAATCTTCGTTCCGGAGAACTCATTGGGCGGTCTTAGGGAGTTCGGTTTTAGGGAACGAACGCGATTTATCTCGCGTCTGGTTCGCGCGATTCTTTCGAAAAGCCATTGGTTAAAAGCGGATCAAGAAGCCGAGAAACCACTTTAGGAGGATTTCTCAGGACCTCTGTCCGATCGCGGGATACCTGGAACCGAAACGTCGCGAGGAAAATAATTCTACCGAACGAACTACGCGCGGAGATTTACTTTAGGTCGATCCAAGGATTGTCGCGAGAAAGATAATTCCGCTAATAACTAATAAGCTTGGAGCGACATACGCGCGAAGATTAATTCGAGATTTCCGAGAGTAACCTCTTTCGTCGTCTTTTCTCGATCGATACCGACGAGCTAAGAATCCATGGAATTCGAAGGGTGAGCCGTTCGTAGAATCGTCGCGCGTAATCGCCGAAGAACAAGAGAGCGCGCGGTCGATAATCGCGTATAATAAAATGTTTACAGACGACTTGGTAAATATCGAAACGAATCGGTGAGGAAATCACCGGCGGGTGGCCGTTGATTGTTTGCGTCGATCTATTCCGATGACGTCAAGTCCGAGTCGTTCGATTCGATCGCGATGAACTAAAACCGCTGTCCGCATCTTTCGTACGCATTGTTCGATCGGCTACGCGTTACGTTGGTGCAAAAATAAGAGACGAATATGTCGTGACAAGAAGCGAATGGAACAACAAGGCTGTCGCAAGGCACGTGTTCGACCATCAATTTGTACCGAATACTACCGCAGTAAATGCGACTGAAAAACTCGCGAATCGACAAGCTACTACGAGCATAGATCGTAGCGTATATCGCGGTGGAAGAAATTTCTACACGTGGTCGTCGATTCATGGCCATGGATCGTCGAGTAATAGGCGCGCGCGTGCGAAGTAGAAACTATGGAAAAAACGGTCGAGCCATTTTCCAGAACAAGGTGTAAACTACGCCGCAGATAGATCCTTGAGATCATAGGAAAGCCGTGAACACATATTTGGACGCTCCAGTGGCGTTTCTCGCGCGGTGCCACTAGATGTAGACAGAGGAGGTGCGAAGCGAACTCGAGTACTTGACGATGAGCATAAGGCCTGCTTTTTTTCCTTGACGTTACAAGGAAAAAATCGGGCTTCCGTGCACACGAGCGGGTGCGCGTTTCTCTGATCCCGTTCCCGAGAGGAAGCGGAGAACGTTTAGCAGCTAGTAAAATCAACAGCAAACTCAAAGAACCTTTTCAAACGGAACGTTTCGCTGTTCGATTAGCAGTGCGGCACTAACGATCGACGCTGAAAGCCACGGGAGAAAAAGTGGACGAGAACCACGACCGATATCTTTTCAGCCGTCCCGTTCCCGATTTCGACGTTTGTTAAATCGAACGCGAAATAACGAGGTTATGGCCGACCGATAATTTGGTTCGTGCCCTCGCCAATACGGAACCATCGATTAATTATCGCTAGTTCTCGCAGAGACGCTAGAGCAGACTTTAATCCGACTACTATCGATCGGTGCGAGCGTGCGATCGAGAAAGAACGGAGGCAAGGAAAGTGGAACGGATATCGACCGAGCTACGAAGCTCGTAGCGTAACAAGCGGTCCGCGCGGTTTATCGTCACCGATAAACTTTGCGAGGTGACGTGACGCGGCGCGGATATTTAGCGGGTGACACCCACACGTAGGGTCGTCTCGCCGGGTCAGGACGAAATTTTCAACGGCGCTCGTAACGAAAGTACGCGTTCTACGACGTTAAATAAACGCATCCTCTCCTTGTCTCTCTCGCGGGCGCGCTCCGCTCGTTCCTCTCCTCCCTCTATCTGGCGGCCGTCTCTCTAATTTGTCCGTTCAAACAAAAAGCAATTTGTTACCCAGCGGACTGACTCTTGGTCCGGCGGTGCGCGTCCCGCGCGAGAGACGAGCACACGGAAAGAGAGAGGGATTATCGAGGAGCGAAGGAAGATGGGACGCGAGAGGAAAAGAGAGGGACAACGTGGACGCGCGAGCAACGGAGAGAGAGCGAGAGAGAAAGCAGAGGAGGTGCTGGCTGTGCTCGGTGGTGAAGGAGGTGGAGGAGGAGGTAGTGGCTGATTTAAACCTGTCTGGCGGCCCGCTGCGCGCTTAACAACTGAAAAACAAACATGGCGCCGAGAGAGCGCACCGGCCAGCGGGAGCCCACGTATGCCGCGTGTACCGAGACTATAAAGTGCTTCTGGTACCCCCGGAACCCGCTGTTCTTCCTCCAGCGTGCCCATTTTGTCCCCACGGATGCTACGCGGACGCGGTCGCTGTTCCGTCCGGAACGAGAAAGCGTCGAGCAGATTTCGTACTTTTTCGTCTTCTTTCCCTTGCTCGCACACGCTCTTTCGCCTTCGCACGCCAGCGGAGAAACCCCAGCGCCTCGACTTCCCGTCACGCTCGCGTAGACCACTTTCGTGCCGATCGATGATCTCGCGTAAACCGTAGCGGCGGACCACCTCCGCTGCTGGAATCCTCTTAACGGAGGTCCCTCAACGACACCGGCCGAACGAGATTGCGTCGCGTTAATGGCAAAACTTACCCCTGGGGTGTTAGCTTCCGCGCCGAACGGATACTTTGTCCACTCGAGCTTCTCCTCTTGTGTCGTGTCCAAGAGAACAACTGCAATCAGAGAGGAAGAACGTTGGTTAAATGGCGAAGCTACGGTCGGTTTACAAAGAAAGGATACGAGGGGATAGAAAAGTACGCGTTGCGCTTTTTCGTTCGTGCGCAACACCGATCGACCTGGGTCTGCCGTTAAACGGATCCGCGAGGAAGACCGTGCGGTGGAAAGGACGCAACGTTTCAAACCACGAAGAAACAGCGACGATCGCGATTGGTCGATCGATCAAGGTACGCGATTTCTCGGCTCGACGAGATACTCGTCGGTGTGTCGAAACCGCGCGCGAGAGCCCCGGCAAAGATTTTACCGTGAAAAGTCAACGGTTTCGAGGGGAACGAGGGAAACGACTCGCTCTCAAAATGGCGGATCCTCGAGACCGTGCTAAAACACCTTGCTTCTCGGCAGCTCTCGTTCTCGTCCTATACGAGAAGGGTGAGAAAGCCCCGGCCGAAGGGAGGAGAGGATCGGGCGAGAGAGAAAAAGAGGGAGACGAAGGGTCGCGAGCGTATCGTTACACACGCGACACAGCCAGCAGGTTGTGCATCGTGTCCTGCGACACGTTTGTAGTGGTGGTCGTATCGACCGGCTCTCGGCTGCTGCTGCTACAACCCACCCTCTCGCCTTCCTCTCCCTCTTTCCCCTTTTCCTCTTTCGCTCCGCGTGACGCGCACCCGCGCGCCATCTCCCTCCCGGTCTCTGTGTCTTTCACCCCGTTTTCGAATCTCGCCTTCCCCTCTATAGTTTTGCCTCCGTCCTTCTTCCACGGTGTTCACCACCGCCGCGACGCTATCGGTCCAACCCTCTTCGCTCCCTTCGTTCTCCCTGCCTCCTCCTCCTCCTCCTCCTCCTCCTCCTCCTCTTTTTATTCTCTTCTCTTCTCTTCTCTACCCCGCAACCCTCGCTCCGCCACCTGCTGCTCTCTCGCTCTTTCGCCTTCTTTCTTTCACCACTTCAATGCCCTCTCCGCTTTTCTACGCGTCGGTCTTCCTTCGTTTCGCGCCACATCCTCGCTCGCTCTCGCGTTAGCCGCTCAGCTTCTTCTTCTCGTCTCTGTCCGTTTTTCTCGATTACGGCTGTCCGCGTCCTCGTCGCACGGTGTTCGGTGCCACGCAGCCATCAGCCGCACCGCCCCCGACGCGCGAGCGGTGTCGTCGATCCCACCCCAGACTCCGGGTCCTTGAATTCCTAGACCAAAGTACCCAAGCCGACGCGGCGGGTGCAGCCCGCCCCTGCCGCCGGATGGAATCTCAAAGGTGAAAACTGCGCGCTGCAAAATCCGTCCGAGCCCTTCACCCTCTGCCTCCCCGTTGTCCCCCCGTCGACTCTCTTTGCCATCGACACTACCCCCTATCTACCGCCACAGACTGCAGCTTCGACGAGCCACGCAGAATCCCAGGGGCTCTCACGCGTACCGCGATTATCCGACCTCATCGAGACACCGTCGAAACACGGCCAACCGGTGAAAATAATTGTCCCGCGCGCCACCACACCACCTACCTACCTCCGCGGCAGTTCCTTCCTTTTGGCAAATTCGTCGCCGCGTCTTCCAATAGCAGTTACCTCGAAACGAGCTAGCGTCGGCGAAAGATTCCACCAACCTATCGTTACACGAAGCTACGTCGTCGACTATTCCGATCGATCGAATCAGTTTCCTGCCGCGTAATTCCCTTTGCCTGATAATCCTCGTCTTACCTATCCAATCTATTACCGCCTACGCGTTAACGTTCCAAAAGCTCGCTCCATCCTCTCGTGTTTCGTCCGCTCACGAGATCCAACGAACCACGGAGAATTCGTGCAGTGGGGAAGGTAGATGTTTCGTAATGGACACACGGCTACGGTATCCGTGGATTCTGGCGAGTACAACATCCTCGAGTCGAAGCCACTCGAGCCGATCTCCTAAGTCGTCTCTCATTGTGTGTAATAGGCTTTGCAGCGCGCCCGCCCTAATTCGAGCACTCTCCAGAAGTACTTCGGATACATCGAGCAACGTGGCTCTACCGAATTCGCAAAGTAAGGTGCAAGTTGCTCTCGCCACCTCCGATAAACTTTCAGGGTGGTGAAGCTCGCAGATTGACCCGCTCTCTGTTCCACGGTGCCTCGTTCCCGCACCATTTACGCCGCCACGAGAACCGAGTTTCTTCCGCCTCGCGTCGACTCGCGTACACGTACGTGTGTTCGGCTTTCCGATATTCGCCCGCTGTTTTCCCTCGGAACGACGACGCTAGAGCGTCGCGAATCGTTCGATCGTCGTACAAAGCGTTATCGTTAACGCTGTCGCGAATCATTAACCGCTAAACTCTGAGACGAAAGTTTCGATTCCCGGCGCTAAGACTCGCTGGTAATCTCGATGAAATCGGAAACGACGATTATCGCGAAACATCGCTCGTTTCGAAACGATACTATCGAGAAGAGGAAAAAGGGGAAGGTAGATGTATCGTTGGTCGCGAAGCAGTCACGGTACTATGCGCGTACGACACGTAAATTATGCCACCTGGTACGACACGTGTCACGTTACGCAAGTTGCTCGTATGGCCGGACAACGTGGAGGAATTCTTCGAGCGCGAGGTGGTCGGACTTGCACGAAGAAACCGAGGTAGGTCGTGCACGGTACGAGGAAGGAAAAGATACGTCGCGTCGCCATCGCGGAAGAAACCGAAAGTGATCGTTGAACCCGAGAGACGAGATTTTTGCCGAAGGTTCTATCGACGGAGTTCGGAACGCGGCGTCCATCTCTCGATATAGCCTCGTAGAGATGGACGAGGCGTGTCAAGCGGTGACCTTCTCGCGCGGTTCACCGGCTGACACCGGCTCAAGGAACAAGAAGATTACCGGTCTGCACGAGGAGAGGACAAGTCGCAGCAGGGTCAACTTCGAATTACTATTCCCGAGGGTGTTTACGGAGAAGAGGAAGCGAGCGAACGGATCGTCGGACCGTCGTGAAAACGGCCGTGTATCCGTCGTCGGACGTTTCTTTTCTTCGTGTTCCTTTACCCTCCTTCTTCGATCCCTTTTCCTCCATAGCACGCACTCTCGCGAGTACGTCGCGAGCGCGCCTGTGTGAGTAACCGGTGTACGACGCGGTCCCGTGAGACGTACCGAATTTAAATTTCAAATTTGGAGCGTGTCGCTGGGTGTGACGGTATGCATAGCGTTGCCTGCCGGCCCTAACTCGCTTCACCGATCGCGCGTCTTTCTTCTCTCCGGAGTTCCATGTTCCTTTCTCCCACGGGCTCGCCATATATCCGTCCATCTCCCGCGTTCTTCCCATTTATTCGTCCGTCTATCTTCCTTGCTGCCTTCTCTCTCTCCCTCTCTCTCTCTCTCGCTCTCCTTTCTATCCGAGGAAGGAAAGAGCGGCCGCGCGATCCCCGATTTTTCATATTATTCGAATGGCAGATGGCGTGGTCGGGCATCGATACGCGGCGGGGAAAAAATTGAAGAGTCTCGGATAGCTGGCTTTTTCTGGATTCGTCTAGCGACCAAAGTCAGACAGCGACGTTCCGGAATCTTCTACTCGAGAAGGATTTGGAGGGGTTGCGGTCGATTGCCGAGATAGGATATGGATAAAAATTGCCACGAAATTCCCCATAGGAGGATGGAGAGCGAGTTCGACGTGGAAAGATCGATGTCCGTTCTCGGTGTGGGGTTGTTATCGTAAAAACGGGCTCGATTTCCAATTATCGTTACGCAAGAAGAGGCTTTCTCCCGAGCTACGTCGATGCAGTCGCGACCGTCTCGATTCCGTCGGAGCACAATGCGTTCCTCTAATCGGAGACGATCGCTCACGCACACGCATCCACCTCGGCTGGGTGAAAGAAATGAGAATGCCCGGTTGAACGATAAATCAATAGCCGAGGTCGACGAAGGAGATGGATGAGTGACGTAACGAGCCTGTTCTTACCATATGCTTGTAAGAGGTCGGCTCTCGCACGTATATAACCGGAGGTACGATTGAATCGCGCGGGGGAACCTGTTGCCCGATCCGAGACGAGCGGCTACTCCAAGGCGATTAAGATTACGATTTCGCCTCCTGCGCGCACGCACACCTGCGCGTTGCCTCTTTCTCCGAACAACCTCCAAGATCAGCCAGACTCGATCCTCCACGATATAAGATCGTCTCTGTCCTGTGGCTGGCCATTCACTAGCACCAACACGCCGGAAAGTCGATCACCGGAGCTTGATCTTTTAAATGTCACGATTTACCCGGTCTGTTCCGACCGTCGCATAGGTCCAAGGAACCACGAGAGCAAAGTGCTCCTCTCTCTCTCTCTCTCTCTCTCTCTCGGTCTGTCTGTCTGTCTGTCTGGATTACCGGTGGTGACACTGGTCTCGACGATTCCCTGAATCGGGCAATAATCGTTTCGCGAGTAGACGCTCGACGGAGGAAGGGAAGAATCCGTACGAGGCAGAGTTCGATCGGTCTCGCCGGAAATAGGTTATGGTCGATGTTATCTCGTGGCGAAATTTACGTTTCGCGTATAAGTCGAGCAAACCCGTCCCCGTTTCCGATCTTATCTCTGGCCCGTAAAGACGAACTCGTCGAAATACTCGCGTTGCGTGTTTCCCTGCCGTTCGAACTATCGAGGCTGCCTTTCCGCGATCGTAGCCCACGTAAATCTCCGACGATTCAATCTCTTAAGCGGCGCGAGGCGCTTTCCAGAGGGATCGTGACAGCGATCGTACGAGAAGGGAAATATTACGTGGTTCGGCGGTTCGATCGATCATAGACGCGAATCCACGAGTTTCGTGTCCGAAAGGTCAAAGAGAATCGCGATAGAAGAGCTGCCGGTAGTGGCGCGTCGAGATTGGCAAGGAGAAACGCGTGTGCGTTCGATTATCGGTGTTTGTACAAGTACGCCAGAGGCAGACGTCGTTCGGCCGAGATGCACGAGTTTCGGTGGATCTCGGCAAAGGTAGAGAAGACTAGGGCGAGAGCGAGAGAGAAAGAGAGAGGCGGGAGGCAGAGAAGACGAGATTGCCGGTGAGAGGAGACCACCTACGATCCGTAGAGTACGCGGTCAGCGAATATACAACGGTATACGTTCCTCGACTTTATTTCGGCTCTAAAAATGCCGGGACGAGGATCGTCCTGACACGAGTGTCGCGCGACTCGTCTTTTTCCCGGCTCACCGAGCTCTCCTCGCCAAACATCGAAGCTCTTTTCTCTTTGCAACGAACGACACCTCTCTGCCTTTGGCTTAACGGCCTTCCAATTTGTCAGGATCTCTCTTCCCCTGCCCCCTCTCGCCACCCCACCGTTTGCCATTCTTTCTCTCTCCGTCTTTTCCCTTCTCCGCCTTCTCCGTCCTCTTCCTTTCTTTCTTTGCCACCCTCTTGTCCCTTGCTTCTCTTCCCTCTTCCTTTCGCCGGTTCCTCTTCTTTTTCCTCCCGAACGAGTCCCTCCTTTACCCCCGTCCCCCCCTCCTCCTTTACCCCGACATATCCTATCGCACCTCGAACCGTTCACCAGGATGTCGTTGACCCATCGAACAGGCGTGCTTGGAGCGCGGCCGATCGGTTGGTCGGTCCCCGCTGCCAAATTCGTGCAACCACGCAGCACCGAGAACCGATAGAGAATCCGGTCTTAATCGTCGGCTCGTCTACGGTGCCACGCGGCTCGGCTCCTCGGTAGTAACGACAGCCTTCCAGATCCTTTTAATTACGCTCGCCGTCAAACGTCTCGGTATCGATCGCATCTCGAATACCAGTTGTCTCCGAGGAGCTTGCTTCGAATCGATCCGCGATACGTCAACCTCGGACGAACGTGTGGATCGCGTCGTGCGTCACGCGCCGCGTTCGGCACACGACCACCGTTCCTGCGTTCCGGGGAAACGCATTTCCCAATGGATCTCTCGGCAGGAGGAGAGGTCCCACCGTGGGAGGAATCGCTGCGTGTTCGAGTGCAACGGAGAAAAGAAGCCGCGAACCAGGGACAAGGATAGACGGAGTCGTCTGGCAGAAGAGGAAAAAATACGAGGTGCTCGGAAACTTAAGCCCAGTCTTGGTTCTCTGCGGGATCCCGCGGGTACCGTGTGCACGATATCTTTGGGTCCAACTGGGCGGCATGGGGAGCCTAAGGGAACAGCCGGAACAGAGGGAGAAGGGTGAAAGAAGCTCTCCGAACGTGGCCCGGCCCACGCCACGACGGGCCGAGCGGGCCAGCACGCAGCCATCGTTGGAATTACCATTTACATAGCGTTATTACGTTTGCGCATAATGTATGTACACGTGTTAAATCAATTATTTGAACAATATGGGTCCCAACCACGACTCTCGCAAGTCAACGATCAAACGTCTTTGGACACTGCGTGTCCGCGACAGGTTAGATTACCCGCTTCTCTCTCTCTCTTTCTCTCTCTCTCTCTCAATTTTCTCTCTTTCGATCGTCTGCCCTCTCTTACCAATTCGCCCATCTATCCCTCTTCTCTTTTTCTTTTCTCCTTCTTCTCCTCCTCTCGCAGGTTCTCGCGAGGCTCTTTGCATATGGATCTTGAATTTCAATTGTGCTTTTCAAGTGCAGCCCCCTCCTTTTTGTTTCCCCCGTCCGCCCCTTCGACTACCTTCGCCCTGGCTTTTATTCCCGCCCCGCCTCTTTCCCTTTCAATCTTCTTCTTTCCTTCTGCGCTTGTTTCGCGACAAAGACACAGAAGCGACAGACAACGCGATGAGCGGCGCGGCGAGCGAGAAGCGCGTGTACGAAAACCGAATTGGATAAAAAGCAGTTGTACGACGAACAGCAGCAGCCGGCCAGCCGGCCAACCAGCCAACCAGTCAGCCAGTCAGCCAGAGGGTCGATATAGAATGCGACGAAGGTGAAAAGAGCGGTACCGTGACGCGCCATCGATCATTCGTTGGATCGAAGCCAAGTCATCGAAATACTTATTTGTTTCCGTGTGCTCGGTGATGTACGTTCTCCCGGCGAGATAAATAAAATTCTCTCGTGACGTCTCTTTCTGCCTCGTAAATTTCAGCCGACCGGCGTTTAACGCGACTATCCGGCGACGACGCTCGCCTGCGAGCGTCCTCGTTTTTAATTTATCCCGCCACCCTTTGCCTGGAAACGTCGCGTCGCGCCGTCTTGGTTCGCGAGCCGCGCGCAACCGCATTAGCATCTAAATCAGCCCGTGCCAGACTTTGCCGAAGAATCGGCCCCGATGAAACAACGGTAATCAAATTTATCATCTCAAAGAACCGTTTAAGAGAGACTAGGACTCGCGTTCAACGAGAACCTAACTCGTCGACCGCAAAAAGACGCTTCCTGCGATCCTCTTGTCGAGCAATTTGCCAGCGAGCCTACCTGCCCCAACGAAAATAAGCTTGCGTTTTTCCTTTTCTCTGTTCTTCCACGTTTCCACGGATTCCGCTCTTCGCTCTTGCGCATTAGCATGCAAATTAGCCTCTGACCACAATAATCAAATTAATCGTCCTAAACGTCCGATCGACCGTTATCATCCTACGGGTCCACGAAACAAAAGCGACCGATTATTCTACCTCGTCCTTTCTCTCGTTTCCCCGTTTTTTTATTCGGCCCCTGTCTTCCTAACTCTCGTCCGCCAACTAGAAATTCCTCGTTATACCGTCGCATCGGTCGCTGGTCGGGCTGGTTTTTTTTCTTTTTCCTCTTTTTTTTCTTTTTTTTTTTTTTCCCAACGGATCCATCGATTCGTCGAAGCGATCGCGGCGGAAATCGCTGGAAAATTGATAGACCGGCGTCGCTCGGCACACCAGACCTTTATTGGAAATTTATGCGGATCAGTAATTCTACGCGGCCGCGATACTGTTAGGTATTCGAGGATCGTTACCGCTTCGGGTCTATCGTTGCACGGATTATACCGAGCGGGAACGAACGCACGAGTTAATTAATAAAATGAGCAGATGGGGAGAAAAAACTATTCCGATTCGCGGTAGTCGAGTCGCGCAGACGTTGCACGCGGTTGCCAACGTTCGTGCGTCTATGTGGCCGTTTTCTCCACTCCATTTGTCGGCCACCTGTCCGATCGGCAATTTATGCCGCTCGGTAATTTCACATACCGAGAATATTAGACATCGACACGTTGCACCGCTACTAGCGTGCGCGCGGGCACGCGGCCCGCTCACAGCCGCAATCGCGCGGACGACCAACCAAGCGAGTAGAGCGACTCGCTCCGTACACGCTGTTGCAACGTGCTCGATCGCTCGCCTCGTCTCGCGCATATATTCTCTCTCTCTCTCTCTCTCTCTCTCTCTCTGCGTGCACCACACCGCACCGATCTTCGCTTATACGATCTTACACACTCGTGGACTTAGCGACTCGCACAGAAACTCGTGTGTGCCTCGGCAGCGCGCGTTCGTTATACCAGCTTTCTCTCTTTCCAGTATACACGCTATACACCCTGCGCGACCGCGATTTATCTCGACCGGTTAATGCGTTCCGAGAATCTATTACTGGCCTCCCAATATCATAATTATTTTATTAGCGGGTCACTCATTATCCGCCTTTTTACAGCCGCCCTGAGATTACGATTATTCCTCCCCACCTTCTCGCCGGCTACTCGTTTCTCTTCTCTTTCGTTCGAATCCGTGCGAGTATCAAAAGCGTTCTTTATTTTCGCTTCGCTGCCACTCGAGCCACGTGTTTCTCTCGATTCGCTACATTTCGTGAACAACCGAACTTTTGTACGGCCTGAACGAGCGCGGTGGCGAACGGCTCGTCGTTTTCGGGATTATTTTATCGTTCAAGTATCGACTGAGAGTCTGGCTTCCACCGAGTCTGACTCACGACCGATGGATAAGTCCACGTCCGACGAACGATTTCCTGCAGCGTTTCGCGTGGAACGTAATCGGTCGAAAACACCTGGAGCGACGTCTCCCACGGAACGATATTCCGAGAAGTCTCGATTCTTCCAGAGACTGTCCGTTAATCACCGCATAGTCGAGGCGATGAGAGGGACGGCAGAGTTCATTAGCGGCCGAAGAAAATATTTGCGGCTTCGCTCGATTCGCCCTGGTTTTTTTCCCGTCGGCCTTCCTCCCGCCCTTCTGTCAGGAATCTTTTAATTCCGAAGCACGAGGCGGGGTACAGTCCCGCGCGTGTTGTTAAGCCCGAGATTTTACGACACGATCCGAAATAACGAGAAACCTGAGTCATCCGCGCGCATAACTTATTTCGTTTTACCATTCAGCCTCTATATGCGTTACCCCACCTCTATCGCCGCATCGTGTGCGTCCGAAGAAAAGTCCGGATCGTAATCCCACGGAGGGAGAGACCCGTCGCCCTAGATATATCCTCTTCCTATCGCGCCTTAATTCGATAACCTTCTTCCATGGCTCGTCTACCGATGACCGAATTAAAAATAATTACCGCGGACAGAACCTACCGACAAGACGAATCGAGGCTGCACAAGCTGCCGCCGCTGTTACGATCTCACGGGGATTACCAAGATTTGCAGTTTACCATTCGCGAATGACGACGCGGCTACGACAAGGACCAGAGAGGAGAGAGAGAGAGAGATCAGAGACCATCCTCTGTTCACTCGGGTATTATCATAATTGAAAAATATAATCCGCGAGATGCTATCGTTCTCCGCCTGTATATATATATATATATGCATGAGTTCTCTCATCTATAAATATAGTAGCGTAATCCGCGGTCAGCGTGCCAACGATAAAAAAGCTATACGTACGCGAAACCACGTTAAAGGAGAGTCTCCACTCTCTTGGGTGGTTATTAATTTTTAGCAGAAGATGCGTGTGTGATCGATGGTACTCGTGGAATCCTATTCCGTTCCGAAAGCGGGAAAGGTTAAAAGTTTCGCAGAAATACGCGGCGCGAGCTTGTCGCGGAAATTCGCTTCGGTGCTCGGAGTCGAACGCTTCTGCCACGTTCAACGTGTACCCTTAAACGTAGCCGTTTGCTCCTAAACGCGGATCCATTATGCCGTCTTAGAAATACATCGAAGCGCACCTGCGCTCTACACGAACACGATATCAAACTCGTTTCAAAGCGCGAGACCTTCGTGTACCAGATCTGGGCATTCCATTTATTCAACGAACCCGAACCTTGTACAGCCTTATTACGTTCTCGCCGATCTCTCTTAACGTCTTATTTCCTGGGAAACTGGCTAATTTTTCTGCGACTCCGTTTCTTTCTTCCGCCGTTATTATATGGAAGTTACGAGAATCGTTGGATCTCGCAAAGTGATTTCTCATCGAGAAACTTTACCCCGCCGCGTCCTTTACGCTAGTTCGTCGTTGATACGTGCGGTTTCTCGGTCCAAGTTTACGTACAGAGATTTATTTGAAGAAACGTTACGAGTCCTTTCGCGTCAAGGCAGACAAATTCGCTACTGCCATTCTATTACAGAGCGGTAATTCATACAGATCGTTATGTTCGTAGGTACATAAAAGGTACATAAATTACGAAAACTGTTTTCAACGGATTTACGATTTTCCAATTAATCGTCGGATTTACTTTGCTTTTCCGCAAGCGTCCTGATACGTACGAAGCTAAAAATACGCGATGAACGTGTTAATCGGACCGAGAGAGCGTTCCCTTTGCCTTCCAAGCAGCGGAAAATAAGGAAGTCGCAAGGAATTCCGTTTCCCCGCAGCGACCCGATGCAAACTCGAACGAAAAGCAAAAGTAACGGTAGTTGGTTAGTCGTAAAAGCCACCAGCAGAGCTAATAGACCTATCCCGACCACGAAACGAGAAGACAGAGTCACGGTGGCAAGAAACGAAAGAAAGGAACGCTTTATCTTGGAAAAGGGAAAATTTAGGGCCCTTCCTTTTACCACTTTTCCATCCCTCTCTTTGTCCGTATCTCTCTCCGCAACCATTTCCCTCTCGCTCCCTCTTTTGCCCATATTCCTTCGCTACAGCAGTCTGCCATATTATCACTGGCCTCGAACTACCTGTATTATTAATGGTGGCCTTCGGGTACAATGGGACGAAAAACAGCCCTGGGTTATCTTGCCTCGTAAAATTCTATTGGCTCTGACGTATACCGGGAAACGCAGTGTCTGTTCTCCACCAGTATTTTCTTATCTACTTGCCTCCTCCTGTTCGCCGGCACCTGTGTGTCCTTCGACTTTTCGCGGCCTTTGACCCTACACGATAAAGATACAAGGTATTTCCGTTCTTATTCGAAAACACGTGTCGTCCGTCCAAGACGCTTCGACTGCGCGACCGTCCCCGAATCCAAACACGATTAGAACGTATTTTTCCTTTTAAGAGAAACCATCGCGAGTTCGAGAGCTTTTCGCACGAGCAAAGCCGACCTTTTCGATTCGTCGCAACTGTCCACTGGTTGCAACGATAACCGAAACGTTAGAGCCGAAGAAGCGAGACGTCATCGAGGAAAGCGTAATCGAGAAAGGATAATTCTGCGAACGGAGGACAGAATCGATACGATCTAGGCAGACGAGCGGTATCGGGATTCGATGGAAGTAGGTGCGGCGCGAGCGAAACCTCGCCGCCGTCTGGTTGAAATTTATTTTGGAATACGCGTGCACGCGAGACGACCAGACGACCACGGGCACGGTGTGTTCGTTTATTGCGAACGCAAGAGTCGTGGGAGATGGAGAGAAGAGGATAGGCGCAGTCTGGTACACAGGTAGAGAAAGAAGTTCCCCTCCCCCCTTTCTCTTCCACCGCCTTCTTTTCGCGGATGCGGCTGCTGGATGACGGAGGGAAGTCACAAATTTTTTCATTAATATGCAGCGAGACACCCTCCTAACTCTCTGCACGGGAAAAGGTAATGTAGTAGCAGGGGTAAAAAGGGAGAAAATGCGGTGTACCTGTGTGCGTGCCTCTACGGTGGATTCTCGCGCGTGTATGCGTCCGTGAGGCCGGGGCACGGCGTGGGTGTAGGAGAGAAATAATGGTCTGCTAGGAAATGTAACCAGCCGACGCTCACGCCCTCGTCGCGACGCCTCGAGAGACTTTACGGGGGAGAGAAATCGAAGAAAAGCGGCCGAGAGACAAAACTGGATAAAGGGGAGCAACGGAGACGGAAAACGGGGTGCGAACCAACGAAGAATACGTATAAAATGTTGCACCGATATCTACTTGGATATACGCTGCATTCGGGGGACCATTTCTCTCCGTTTTTCCGTATTATTTCTCACCGAATCGAGGTGTCCGTCTGCTGAAATATTCTCCTTCTCGGATTTACATACACATACACGCACTCGTACACACGTGCATTCGATTCTACGCGAATTTCTCCTACCCAAAGTGGAAACTATTATACCATCCAGGCGAATAATATCTAAATACACGGCGTTGGCTCTCCTTTCTTTCCGCAGAGAAACCAACTTGGCGCAAACGTACGTACGTACGTGCCAGTACGTGCCAGTTAAGGCAACGTCGATTTTTCGTAAAAAGAGACCGCGGTCGCGTTTGATCCGTCGACGGAAGAAAGTTCACGACCAAGATCGTGCAAATCCCGGCTGTTGGCAGCGCTCGAAAGCGAGAAACACGTAATACGGGCTCCTCGATGCACGTCGTTGTCGTACTTGGAGCCCCGCTATTCCAGGCGTTTTACTCGCCGGCATACCTAACCTCTCTATATATCTCTATACCCGTCTCCTCCTTTCCTTATTCAACCTCGTTCTTTCCTCGTCCCCCTCCTTGCTCGAGATTTTTCTTGGCGATTAAAATTTATGCTCACTCGTGTTCCCGGTGCGTGCATATCGCGTTTCGTCTCGCGCCATGCTCGTTTTGCGCCGGGTTACGCACACGCCCAGCATCGCGCGTCTTTTTCGCCGCGTTACAGACCCGCCTAACAGTCTCTCGCGATCTGCCTTCCTACGAGTACCTGAAATCGCCGCAACCACACCACGCATCCTCCGCGCCAGGCCAGGTCGTCGTTCGACGAACGACGACGTTTCGCGGAAATTTTTCCATCGTTGAGCGATGATCAACGTCGTCGAAAAAGAGAGTCGCCAAAAAAAGAATGGAAAATACGACGCTGCGTTGCTCTTCTTGATCAAAGATGTTCTACCTAGCGTTTCGAAGCCGAAGGAAATTAAAGTTTTAAAGCCCGTACAATGCAACTTTACGTGGAAGGTGGAGAACGAGAGAAATACAAATGTTTCACAGCGTATCTCGAAACGTAAGAAAATGCTGGATAAACGCTAGACGAAACAAGAAGAGCGGTATAAATTCGATTAGAAATATTATTTCTACGCTATTCGAAGAGCGTAAGAAATCTCGACGATAAACGGCTGGTTATTTTCTACCTCGCTACGCGTGTTCGTCAAAGCGTCGAGCCTCGGGTCGAACTACGATGAACCAAGATCGAATGTGACGCGGACGTAGGAAAAGTAAGAAACTGGCCGAAGGAGCGGCACTTTCACCGGATCTCTATACCGAGCACAACGGAGAGATAGTCCGACGCGTGATCGATCCAACGATAAAGAGTTAAACCACACTGAGCAATACATGGGAATATCGGGATTTCGAATTCGTTCGGGGTTCGTTGAACGATGTTTGTTCCAACGTCTAGCTGGGCTTTTTTTTCCGGACGTTTTCCGCGGCTGAAGAACCCATTTGTCCCCTGTGGATCGAGTTGTCGCGGAAAGAGGATCGGCAGAGCTCGCAAAGGGACCACCGATGATGACTCGCTTTTATCGGCGGAGCGATTGCGGCAGCTGCGGCGAAAACTGATCGCTATTGCTGCCCCGAAACCGAATAAGATTGGCATTAAAAGCAAAGGACGCGGCGGTTATGTCCGAGCGGCGCGGACCCGAGCGAAGCGTTTCCAGCGGGAAATATTGATTTTTAATCTGGTCCGTTATACCGCACCTTTGTGACCCGGTGGCGATGCGACGATGAATATTGCGCTGCCACGGAGATAGATATCGAAAATTTAAATCGAGTCCGTGGATCACAGCGCGTGTGTATGCGCGCGTGTGTGTGTCAGGCGGAAGAGAGAAATATCGCGGAAGGAAGTACGAAACGCGGGACGCGTGGAAAAAGCAAGCGACGAGTCTGTCTGCAAAACGTTTCGATTCCCTCTGGATTAACGTAACTGTACAAGGTTGCGGTACTATCGCTTCGAAAATTCCAGCGGACTCGATGGAGAATCGGCGTAAACCGAAGGCGCCGGTTTTCTCGCCAAGGATCGTTTCGATCGTCCAACACGGATCGCACGACTCTGTCGTCTCCTTCTTCCTTTTGTCTCGGCTTCCATCTCGGTCCTCGGCAGCGATACTTCTCTCGGAGGCTCGGTCAATGAGAGTAGCCTACATTCGTCCGTGTGATCGTTGCCTGGCGCGCGCACGCACGCACACACCCGGCGAAACCGTAAGTGCTCCTCGTCGCTCCTGTTGCCGGATCCGCGGGTATGGACGCGCGCACCATAGGCGCGTACAAAAGGACACGAAGCCAGGAACGGGCACACGTAGCTACGTACGGCGCGGCGTTCTCCCGTGAGAAGAGACACACGGAGGAAGACGGAGCACACGCAAACTCCGCTCCAATGCGAAAAAGGAAGATGGAGAGAAGGAGAGAAACGGTGCGCCAGCACACGCATCGGAGAGCCAGCGTGCTCTCCTCCGTCTTGCTTTCTCTTTGCGGCGTTCCTGCTGGCTGCCTCTTCGTCGGTCGACCGGCAGGGGGCAAGTTTCAGTCTGTCCTTGTCAGCTCGATAGGATGCTGCCACGGGCTTCGTACACGGCTGGAACCTGGACCGGAGTAGTAGGCTGTACAGGTATGCACGCGGTGGGCTGGTCGGGCATTCCTGCGGCGTTGCCGCGTCTCTTACTCACCGTAAGGCCCCGATGAAGTAAGAATAAGAGAGAAACGAGGATATAGCCGGCAGGGACGAAGCAGGAGAAGAGGAGGCCGACCGACCGGGCCGGGGGGAATCGAGAGAAAGAGGGATCCGAAAGAGGAAGGAGCAGCGGAGAGGCTCGGCGCAGCTCGAACGAGTCTTTCTGCCTTTACGTGGAGGCAATCGGGTTTGTTCGAGAGAGGACTGCCTCCTCGTGGCTCGACCTGCTCCCGAGACTTCTCCTGCCGTTGCTCCTGCTTCTGCTCCGGCTCCAGCTCCAGCTCCAGCTCCAGCCTCAGCTTCGGCACCAGCTCCCGTTCGCGCCGTCACCGTGCCCGCCATCCACCGGCTTCTGCGTCCGTTGGACTCCTGACCGCGACACGTCGCGACTCTTGCCACATTCGACCAATTTTTTCCCAAACTACCGCGCTTCTTCTTCTTCTTCTTCTTCTTCTTCTTCTTCTTCTACTACTTCTGCTTCTTCCTGGTCGCGGCACGTGCGAGGAAAATCTACCGGAGCTTCCGACCACTTGCGATTCAACGCGTCGAAGGAAACGTCGAGTGTCGGTTACGAGTCTCGTGCTTTGAAAGCGATAACACAGGCACATGCTGCTATACGCGGGCAAATTTGCGGACGATACGTTGCACTTCCGTCTTTATTTGGCTGTCGAATAACCAGAGTACACGAACGGAACGAGTAGGACGGAATCGTATTAGACGATCCGATCTGTCAGTTTGGTCGGGCGCCGTTACGGTCCACTGTTAAAGGGAAATCGAAAGGACAGATTCGAGAGTGGAAGGACAAAGTGATAGAGCTCTAAGCGTGTCCACGTAGCGAACGAACCGTGGAACACCGAGTGGCTTGCTCGTCGTTCCAGAAAGTAATCGAATTTCAGCCACCGTGTTATACCGTTCGAACCCTCCGAGGGTTCGCCCGATTTCATAGAAGGAACCAAAGACTCCGAGACTCTGCGTCCAGATCTCGCGCACCAAAACTGATTTCGCGTTTCCATCGGATTCCTCTCGAAAATCGGCTCCGTGTCTGGCGGAGAGAGTCTGCGGTGAGATCGGTTAGAAGGCTGCTGGCTCGACAAATTCGCTTAGCCGCAAAGTTTATCGTCGAAGAGACCCGGTGTTTACGAGTCGACCAGCGGATACTGTAATACGAGTAGTCGACCTTTCGGGGATCCGGTCGAAGAATGAAATTCAGAGATATAACGGGAGAAGCGGAGAGCAAGGCACGAAGTCGAGATATCCAATAGGCAAGGGTAACAAGGAGCTCGGATTTCGCGCAGGTCGAAGGAAATCAAGTTAGCCGTCTCCATTGCGCGGACACGGTCCACCGGGAATGCGTATTCTTGACAAGTTCCATTAAACGCCCAAAGTTCTCATCGCAGCGAGGAAACTCCCGGGCGATCGCGGTATCAAAACTTGCCGCAGAAGTACTCGGCCACGAAATCCACCGCGGGCGTCCCGTAAAAGTCGTACAACGATACGTCCAAGACGGGAATTTTTATTGATCCATCGAGATTTCGTTCCAGGACCGCGAGGGAACAACTTGGCATTGGCCATTTTTTATAACAGAGTAGATTTACGATTCGAAATTCAGGTTCTCTTCGCTTGTTACGATATCAATGTAACAATATCAATGATGAAGGTCGCTGGAATATCGAAGATATCGTCGTTCGTTTCAACGTTTACCAGCTTCGACTAGACTGTCGTCGACAGGTTCTTCCCGTCTCTTGCCGCTTTATATCGAAATATCGCTTTCTAGTCGTAAAGTCGCGAAACCGATATAGATTTCCAACGCGGACAAAGGATGAAAAATTCGACGATATCGGTTTTGCTCGGGTTTTTCAAAACGGTAACGGACGTTCGTGACGAGAATCTATCGGTGGGAAGAGAGACGCGGTCTTCTTAGCGATCGGTGTCGAGAAGAAAGACAGCGCGCATCGAAAAACGCCACCAAGACCCTTCATCTAGAAATCGGCTCACGTAGAGTAAACAGGCCCTGCTGAGTTTGCCGGCCAATTTCGAAGAGGAGTCTATATATGCCCACCGTTTGCCTCCTTCCTTCCTGTCTAGAGAGCGCGTCGAAATGATCCCCTTTTAATGCCGCAGCACTAACTACCGGCACCTCGAACGATCCCGCAATTCGGAAGATTGGCCCACATTACGAAATTATCGTTATTCCCGACGAAAGAGGGATGAAGGGGTGCAGAAACGGACCCATCGAAAACCCTGCGGCGCCAGCTTCTTTCCGCATAAATATGGAAAACGTTCCGGATAGCTCACCACGACCATCTCCGAGAAACCTTCCTAAAAAGCCCTCGTTCCTATCGCTCGAATAAATTTCTGCCGCGGTTATAGATCACGATACGTCCGTACTTGGCATACTCGAATCGTTTAAAAGCGATCCCAAGGGTCTTCGTGGTTTGAATCGTCAATCGTAAAGGATTAAAACAGGGACGCGCTGTTATCGTTATAAAATATCGTTACCATCGGATATTTTCCCGTTTGGTCGATCTAGCGGAAAATTTGGGACGCAGTTCTTCGAGTTCGAGCTCCGCCGAGTTCGGTCGAACGAATATCCGACAGGATACAGATCGATCGAGTTCTCGGTAAATATCGCTGCGCCAGGCCACCTACGAGAATACCGATCGAGTCGCGTACGTTCGAGGGTTCTACATAGTCTTGGCTAACATGGGGCAAGTTCTCTCGCACCAGGTTGATTCCCTGCATCTTCGATGGAACCGAGCGTGCATATCGGTGCATATCGATTTGCGCGAATCGCTAAACCCACGGAAAGACCAGACCAATCTGCACGATGCGTAGTAAAGCGTCGATTCTCGTATCGTACACACGGTAAAATCTCATTCCGTCGTTACGAAAGGGTAATCGCGTTTCTAAAATTTCTTTCCGATGATTCGAACAGATTCCGATCGACCAACACAGCTGCCGAAGTAACGCCGTTTAGGCGCGTCGAAGCAACGTCGAGAAATAACGTTCCCGGATAAACGACATTCCATTAGTTGCCGTCGCTTCAACGTTAATTAACTTATTTACAAGCAAACGATCGACGGTGGTCGTATCGAGGAATCTATCGGTCGACCTCTAGTCGCCGTTTCGAAAAGAAGAAAAAAATAGACAACGTATCTCGGAGTTGTCCGAGGAAGCTAGTAATTATGTCGTCCATAAAACGATTTCAAACACCAGTGCGTTGTATCGTCGGAGACTTTCTATCGCAATCGTTGCCGATAGGGAGAGGGGTAGGTCTGGCGGCAGGCGTACAACTTAATCGATGCATCTAGCTAAGTATACAGAAGGAAGTAGCAATCGCATTCGCGTATCGTGTCCCGAGGTGTCGTCCTAGACTATCATCTCGCTTTATGATCCTTAGATAGAGCAAAGTACACTTTGTACAGGGTGATTCAACCGACGTATCGAAAAATATCGAACGACAAAATGGCTATCAATCGTTTTGAAATCTCTGTTTCTAGCAATTTAACTCTACTACGATAATTTCGATAGCGGTTCGATGAGTTCGTGCCGTTCATTTTCTCGTCGTTTAAACCTTGACGGTGACAGCTTCGATTCCACTGCCGTTCTTTTAGAAAACATCAATGGACAGACGATGTTGGAATATTCGAGATTTTAAGCGTCTCGACGATCGATAAACTTTGCTCTTAGAATTCGCGCACTCCCGTCAACTTTGTCAAAGAAAGCGAGAAATAGCAAAAGTTTCGAGCAACTCTAGTTCCAGTACAAGAAGACAATGCAAAATTCTATCGATCGCAAAAATAAATCGGGACTCGACTTTCCTCGAGTGTACTCTGCGACGATACACGTCTTTGGATCAACCTGTATAGAAAGGAAGAGAATCGAAGAGAAGAGAAGAGGAGAAAAGAGAAGAGAAGAGAAGAGAAGAGAAGGGAAGAACAGAGGGTTACCTTGTTCCGCGTGGGTCCCTCGCGGGCAGATCAGCAACAGCAGCAACGGCAGAAGGTGGGCAGCGGAAGCAGCAGCGGCGGCGCAGGTGGCTAGAAGGCCTGCTACGCCCGCCATATTGAAGGGGGCCATTCTTATCGTAGCCCCACCGTGGGGCCGCCGGTCCTCTCACGATCTGTGCGAGGCTGCAGCACCGGCAGCGTCGTCACTCTCTCCTCCTCATGCCTCCTCCACGCTTCGTCTGCTCTTTCCGCACGTCACGCGACGACGACGTGCAACCACCCTCGTAGCCTCCCGACTCCTCCAGCTTCAACGCTACAACCACCTCCTCCTTCTCCTCCACCTCCTCCTCCTCCTCCTGCCTCCTCTTCCTCTTGCTCCTGCTCCAGGTCGCGCAACCCTTCCAGATGTGCCGTGCAGCCCACCGGCGTTTCTTACCCTTCCGAAAAGTAGCTTCGCTTCTCGAATAAAGCGCGCACCACCCCTTCTTCCTCTTCACCCTCCTCTTCGTTATTGTCCGTCCACGAGTTACTGTCGCTCGCTGTACTCGCCAGTCGACTTTCTTCCTCCTTCTCTCTTGAAAAAAGAAACGATCGCCACCGAATACCTTCTATGCCATTAACAGCGATTAGGCCGCTCGTTGAAAGCTCGTTGTAGAAGATCTGGGGTTTTTCGCGATTGATAGGCTCTCGGTTGCACGAAACACACGACGGACGTGGACTTGGCCGCATTTACCACTCGCGATCGTACCGGAAGTAGTCAGGTGCCGCTCTTGCACGACTGCCGCGAATATCCCGTTCGATTTCCCCCCCGCCCCCCTTTCCTCACACTTATAAAAGGCAGCTTCCCTTAACGACGAGCCGAGATTCGTCGCATTTCCTCTTTCCTCTGCCTCTCTGTATTTTTTTTCTTCTTCTTTCTTTTTTGTACTTTTCTCCTCCTGGTTTTCGTCTCTTCTTCCCGTCAACGCCTGAATTTTCTCATAGACGCGCGCTCCACGCTCCACGGGCTGGCTCGTCTGAAAGAAACAAAGATGAACCGCATTAATTAAAATCCGCGAAATATCCTTCCCCATTCGGTCGTTTCTACCCTTCTACCACCTTCTTTCTGATATCTCCACCGACCGAACACGGACCGCTGACTCTATTTCCATCTCCTTTCGTCGAGATACGAAGCGCGCCACTCTAATGACATCCCTAAATGGAAACAACGGCTCGGTCGTTTTTTGGCCGTGCTCCGCGGTCGCGACGATCGAGTCCGTCCAACTAGTGGGATACCGTTTTATACGCTTTCCATCCCTCGTATCTGACTCTTTTCGTCTCTTTGTTTCTTACTTCGGTGGTTTTAAATGGCGCACTGGCTCGCTAAAACTTTACAAATTTACGGAACCTGCTTTCGAACGGACGTCGCGCTTTTACACCATCCTTTACTTAGACGCTAGAGAAGAGCGCAAAGCTGCAAGTAGCGTTCGACGATACTACAACGCGCAAGAACGTTCTGCGCCAAAGCACGTAGAAGTCAGGCGTTCGAAAACCAGCGATTTGCTTATCGCGGCACTTTGAAAATTTCTCCCACGTGAGATATGGAAAATGTGACTTGGTGCTCACACCACGAAACGGGATTTCGTCTATACGAAACATAAAAGGAGGCGGACCGACGATAAATTTCTTTGGTGGCGAACGATCGTCGTAAGAAAGTTTCGTTCCGAAGGTTAAAAACGACAGGCGGCTTCGATCGAGTTAAACCCCGAGCCAAACGGGAAACTTCGGAGACGCTCTTGCGCGGCTTTACCGAGTGGTTTACTTTCATCCGGCTGCTGCAAGTAGTCTTCCACCCTCGCTCGACACCGAATAAAGTCGAATAAACTCGTACCCCCTCGTATACAGAGATTCATCGAGTGGAAACGAGCTTCTTTTGTGGCAAACGTGACCGATCGTTCGTCCCTCGTCCCACCGTACGATCGAACGTTTTCGACGACTCGTGAAAATCGACCACCGAATATTGGCCCGAGCCCCGATTCGTTCGTTAACGACCACGATCGACGGCCGTTTGGCACCTGTACCGTTAAGTCCGATGACTCTGCAGGGATCATTGTTTCTGCGATATTTCTCGGAGCGTGCCAAATGACGCGATACGCGGCATATGGACGACCGCGTGTTCCAAGTTCGCGAAGCTTTGGCCAAGACCTCTATCTTCTAGCATCGCCGACTATTATTTCGTTTCCTTGTAACGATCTCTTACTACGCTCGAGCGTGTCGATCGTTCTTCGAATCGAATAACTACCGGGATAAAAGGTGTTCTACGGGAGATGGAAATGCGCGTGGAAAAAGGGACAAGTGGGAGAGGAGAAACGTCCGCGCGACAAAAGCGCGGTGCATACACGGTTGGAGAGTAACTTCAAGTTCAAGGTCAACCTTGAACACGCATCCAAGCTCGGTGAAATTCGCGTAACTCGTTGCACCCGTCATCTAGCCGAGTCTAAAGGGAGGAAATGCCGAAAGCAGGAAGAAAAGGGTAGGAAGAGTGGCGAGCGAGCGAGTAAGAGCGCGCGCGCGTGTGTGTGTGTGTATGTGTGTGTGTGAACGCAACTTTGGGGTTCGTCGATGTAGCGGAAGGGGTGCTAGCTAGGATGGGTCGAGGAGCAAGGGGTTTCAGGATCAATACCATGCGTTTATCCGTCTCTCTCGCCTCTCTCGGGCACACGTAGAACCGCGAGACAGAACGCGCGACCGACAGAGATCGAGCGTCTTCGTTCGACCAAGCTTTCGCTGCGAGTTGATCTCGTTCGCTCTGGTAGGCCGCAAGGTCTGGCCGGCACGGCGTCTCGCTGCTATTCTTCGACGGAAAGAGACGAACAAGGGAAAAGAGAGGAGAAAAGAGAAGCGAATAGAAGGGATGCAAAAGACGGGAGGGAAGAAGAATAAAGAGGAATAAAGAAGAGCAAAGAAGAGAAGGGAATGGAGGAAAGAGGAGATAGAGAGGTCCGTATAGAAGAGTCGGGGGTTCGAAAACGAAGAGGTGGCGAGGGTTGGGCAGAGGGCTGGAGGAAGCACGAAATTCTAGAGTACTAAAATATAGTAGAGAGTGGGAAGGTGGGCCGAGGGAGAAGGGGAGGTAGAAGGCGCGCTTTAGGAGTTCTTCTAAAGCGGGCAAAGACCTTCTCCTCCTTCCCTCGCGTTCTCTTGCTCTAGCCAGACCGGCCAAGATGCATCCGCGAAATTGCAGACTTCGGTGAAACGCTGCTGGTAGCTGTGCACAGCGCCTCCTAGGTCTACGCGGTGGTGCTTGCCGCCTTCTTCCGTTGCCATTGCTCACGAGTGGCCTCGTAAAAAATTTAAGATGTCCTCCTCCTCCTCCTCCTCCTCCTCCGCCTCTCGTTCGTTCGCTCTCTCTTCTCTCGCCCTCTATATACTCTCTTCTCGTCGTCCTTGCCAGCCACGGCCGGGCTAGAAACCCGTAGTGCCTCTTTTCAACAGCCTCTCTCTTTCAACTTTTTGACAAGACCCAGTAGCAATTGCCGAAAACAGCTCAGCGTCTCGAGAGAGACGAGGAGAAGATCGCGCTCGAGAAGGAGCGCGAAGCCTGTGAGAAGGGCGGCAGTTTTCACGGGGGGTGAGTATCTAGCCTTCCTTTGATAAGCCACGATTTCCCATTTTTCCCCCTTTTTTTTCTCTCCGTTACTTTTCCTTCCTTCGGAGCAGATGTAAACGCGACGAGGAGGATCTCGTCTGCGGAGCGGGATCTCGCCTACTCCGGAGGTGGTTGGCCACCTTCTTCAGCGTGCAAAGGCCTCCTTCTTTTTCTATTCTCTTGCAACGTACACTTTCTTTCCAAGTACCTGCTTACGATGGAACCCGCCAAATTGCAGATTTCGGCATCCGAGAGAAGCCTGCCTCTCGAGAGGTTCGTGAAAATTTTAAGCCGTCTCTAATAGTACTCGAACAGGTGCAACCGTAGGCTACACGACGACGTTCGCCGCTGCTTCTAACGAGCACTTCTTCTCGACGTTCTCGGCCAGAGTATTATAAAACGTCCTTTGAACTTTTACCAGGGTGAAACGGACGAACGAGAGACGTAACCATCGATATTTGAAACTTTCGTCCTGAAATCCCGACTCTTTCGTACCTTCTATGATGACGCTTCATCGCTACGCGGGGTCATTTCGTTTACCCGTTTACGTTTGCTCGTAAAGTACAACGCGAATATTTCAACCTTTTCGATCACCGATCGTGAATCCTGCCAGACTCGTTTCAACCCCCCGGTATTTCTTTCTCTCGGCGATGACGTTTCGGAAAGAAAGTCAACGCGCGCGAGCTTCCTATTTCTCCTACTGTTTCGCGCGACCTTACGGGTTCCCCCGATGGGCTCTGCTTTTTCTCTGCCTCTCGATTTCTTCGAGTTTCCTCTTTCTTTCCTCGAGTTTCTTTGCGGGCCTCTCCTCGCGCCATTGGCTTCCGCGACCGCCTCGGGACAAATTCTATTTCCGGTTGAATTTAAGACCCTCCGGAATATACGGATTTATTTCACGGCTGCACTCTGCAGAGACGAACGGTAAGCAAGGAAGGGGCGGGGGAAAGGGGTGGAGCAAAGAACAGGGGAGGATGGAAGCGTGGCACAGGGTGGAGATTTTACTTCGGATCCGAGGAGACTCGTAAACGTAACAAAGGAAAGACGTATATCTCGGGGACGAGCGAGAAGAAAAATATATAGAGCGAAAGATGAGGGAGGAGAGAAAGTTCTCCGAAATTATTATACCTTGGGCGATCGCCACTCTGGACGACGCTTACTTTTATTTTTCCGAAAGTCTCCGGGCGCCACGTCGCTGCCAACCCAACCCGGTATTTTTCTGCCCTAACTTTTTCTTTCGTCGCTGTTCGATGTCGCGAATGGCAAACCGCAAAAGACGTCGGCGAGACAAATTCTGTTTCCGATGAATTTAAGAAGATCTCGGCCAAATACGAGAAAGGGGGGCAGAAAAAAAAGAAAAGAATAAGGTCGCTTGGATAAGGAGAGGCAGAAAGAGAACGCGGTGGTTAGATTTATTTTCCAAGGATTTCGTCGAGACCTTGTTGTCGGATTTTGCCGCGGTTGGTCGACGGTGGCACGAATTTGAAAAAACAACCCTTTGAATATAGAACGTTCCCCGTTCTTCGTATTTCTCTTATTTCTGCCAAGTTCGCCTCGTTTCCTAAGAAGGAACGAGTAGGACGGCGAATCGAGAATAATAGAATTTTTTTGACGTCTCGGCGCTAGCTGTAATTCGTGCCGCTCCTCGGGGCTTCCCTTTTTCCCCAGTGGTGGCCGTAATTAAAAACGATAATGTCGACGGTGGCTGTGATCGCGCGGCTTCGTCGAAATGCCCTCCATACTTTTTGTTTCACTCGCGAAAATGCACCGGTTTGCCGGCCTTCGGCAACTCGCGCTAATGCGAACGAACGCGTCTCTTGTAACTTTCCCGTATATCGTTAAATTTCCTTCAAATTTCGTCGATACGAATATCATCGACTACGATAGTCGAGTCTGATATATAGAATTTTCTAACTAACGAAATAAGCTAACGAAATTTCAAAACGTTTCGCGTAACGCGCTTGCTTTCGCACTCGTAAAACGTGTCCTGGAAGCGTTCTTCGAATACTTTCGTAGATCCTTACGAGCGTATGCGTCTCTGTCTTGGGATGCGTGTCGTTCGTGAAAACGACAGTTGGTCGGAACACGCGTGCACCGCAACAATAGCTTCACGTGGCTGATCAATCGCGACAGTGAAACGTTCATAGGTTGCCAACTAATCAACGGAAACACGAAATTTCCCACGATACACGGCCGTGCGCGTTTTAACTCGTGCAATAATTCCGTATTAGCCGTCCGCGTGCGCTATATACGTTTCTTCTCGCGAGTGGAAATAGAGGCTCGCTATCGATGCGGAGAACCCCGCGGTGATTTCGCAAGCGAGTACACGCGGTCGTTTCCACCAGGTGAAAGTAAGTCGCGCGAACTGCGCGAACTGCGCGAACCGAGCTGCAGCGACCGAGTCTCAAGTCCAAACGAAGGTTCGATTTGCCTTCGAGCTTAATTAAGAACGTACGAGTCATTAGAGCCGATGGAGCGTTATATCGAGCCGTACGATAATTATAACTTTGAGCTAAGCAAATCTCGCGAGGCGCAGTCAGCGTAATCGACTGGAGACTTCTTTTGTTTCGTTTTTCTTTAGTTAGCGCGTTGCCAACTATCGACTCGTACGTCGTATTTGCAAATATATACCTTTTAAGAACTTGAACCAGTTGCGCAACACCTTTTTCTCCCCGATCTACCGACTACGTGAAAATTAAACTTCCCGTTTCTCGTTCCTTCTCCCTCTGTCCAGCGATTATCGGAGATAGCGAAAATTGCCAGTGCACGCGGAACTTGCCACGAACGCGTGTAGCTGTGAAATAGTTGGGTTCACGCACAGGAAGTAGACGCTTAACGCGTCTACTCTCGATTCTAGATTCGCTATCGAACGAAAGAAGAAAGAGAAGCGACGAATTTGTCAAACTATCAGAATTCGGTGTAACGGTAAAACGCGTAATGGAAGGAGAGGCGAAATTCCGAGCTAGAGTCGATGATAAAGCTAATGGCGTCCTCTACCCTTGTCAAGTCCATCAGTGATCAGTCACGCGATCCTAAGAAGTTTCGTGGACCTGCTCCCCCCCCCTTTTTCATCTCGGAAGGAAGCGAACAAACTTGTTCGGTACGACGAACATGCTGTTAGCAAATTTTCGCCGGTGTACCGCCGGCCCTCTCCTCCCAAAGAAACGAAACGAAACGAAACGAAACGAAACGAAACGAAACGAGACGAGACGAGACGAGACGAGACGAGACGAGACGAGACGAGACGAAACGAAACGAAAGGAAACGAAAGAAAAAGCAAAAGCAACGAAGAAGAGTACCTACTGCACCGGTGCAGGTGATATGCTAATGGTAATCCACGTTTCTCTTATCCTGTCGCGGTGACAAACGCGTCGCAGAGTGATCGCATGCGTCAAAATAGTTCGACCATTAGTGGTCTGGTTCGTGATTCGTTCGTGGCTAGGAGGATTTCGCCCCCTATTTCGAAAAGGAGGAAAAAGAGGGAAAAGAGGGAAAACTAGGAAGAGAAAGCGATGTCGGTGCAACGTGGAATCGGGCGTTCGTAACAGCGGTCGTAATTTATACGTCTCTAATCTGGACGATAAGCTGTTCGTCGTTCGCGCTTCGGGGTCGCGTTAAATGCCGGGAACGCGTTTTCCATCGGAAAAGAGACGAGGAAGAAGGTAGGAATAGCGTGGGTGATATACTCGTGTCTTTTGCGGCAATAACGCTCTCGGTGGAGAGAGTCTCGCGTGCCTCGTAACTTTCCTTGCCGAGGCCTAGCAGCTCCATATTTCACGGAGGGTTGCCCAAACTTCCCTCCTTCCGCGGAACAGCCACCACCGCGTTTCTTTCCTAGACACCACATAGGCACGCTCCGCGTCGAGAGAGGGCCATATGGCTTTCGTTTCCTCTCGCTCCAGTTATCTTTCTTCTTTTCCTTCTTTTTTCCTCGCGGCATTCAACCTCGCGGATCTTTTGTACTATATTTGGAACGATAGGATAACTTCCTCGAATACCGAGCTCCCTGGACCACCCCGAGCAGTTCGCACCGCCTCGTTATAACCGTTTATCGCCGGTCGGATGTTTTTTAACGGCTAAACGTTAATAATACCAGGGGGCTAACGATAACGACGCCAGCGAGATCGAATTTTAATCCTCTTAGAACATCGAATGACGTACGCGAACAACGGCAGCGACGATAACTCGGCGAAACTCGTTCCTTTCCTTTCTCCGATCTACACCGACGCCGTCGTCGTTCGTCCGTCGATTTTTTTCTCATCGAAATCTATACCCGTTGCTGATTTAGACGATACAGCAAGATCGTAGAAATCTGCCAAACGCGCAACATCCATCGAGTTAATCTCGGTTCTTTGTTTCAATATTTTCTCGCTTTCTTGTTCTTCTTTTTACCCATCGCCGCCGTTTTATTTAACATTCCCAATACAATTCTCTTTTATCGATACTTTTTCGGCTAGTATCATAGCGTCGTGATCTTTTTTTTATCGCTTCTCTTTATTCCATTTTTCCTGTCTCTTCGCCGCTGTTTTTATTGCTCGAATTTCGTTCTTGCGTTGTTTGTTTGATTTCTGGAATCCGAGTTTTTACCGTCCTTTCGCTATTCCTTTTATAGCTGGAATTCTTTTTTAGATCCGCACTGCTTTTTTACTGCTGCAATTCCTTTTTTGTGCTTCGCTGGTGTTTGTTTTATCTGCGCAGCTTTATTTCCTTTATCGTTCTCCAGCTTTCTCTTTCGACGCTGCCGTTCCTTTTTCCACCGTTCTCAAGCAGCTTTTTTTACAACTACAATTCCTTTCTCGTTGGTTTTTTCCAGATTTGTTCGCACCGCTGCAACTGTCTTCTCCGCGCTTCCTATTCCGTTGCTTTATTACCGAAATTCCTGATGTTTCAGAAGCTGGCCATTCATTCAGGGATATTTATCGCGACACGACAGATTATCTGCCAGCAGTGTGTCTCCGTTCCAAGTAGGATGGACACAGTTGGCGGAAACAGCGAGAATCCGAAGAATACCACGGAAACGATTGTACCGGCTCGGGAAAAACTTGGATAGACGCTAGCCGCGTTTCTGATATTCGAGTAGATATAAGAAGCGCGTCATTTAATATGTTTCGGCCTCTGTCAAACAAGATGGAACGCTTTGATTTAGAAAATCGATGCGACAGGAGAGAGGAGAATTATTCTACGCGACGAAATATGTCGAAACACGCGTAAATCTGAAAGATCGATCGAATCGAGATTGACGGCAACGAAAATTCGTAGGCAATTTTACGACGAAAAGCCTGCAACGCGTTTCCGGCGATTTGGTACGTTATCGAGCGCTGAGAAACAGAACTTTCTTCTACACACTCATCCGCCGTTCCTCTTTCTATGTTATGGCAGCTACAAGACACCCTATATGTTTAACTACATAGGTATATAGCAAAGGCCGCTATAAACGTAAACCGAATCTCTCCATGAACTTCTGCTAAAGTTTACCGGCGAAGCTCATCATCCCGTCGATAAAGCGAGTCTATCCCACGCTTTTTAATTACCAGGAATGTTAATGTTTAAAGTTAAATTGCATCTAACAAAGGATCAAGTGGGAGAGCGGAGGTTGTCTACGCGCGTTTGCCTCCACGAAGCGAGGCGTACTTACTTTATCCAATAAGTACAGGCAAACGAAAGTTCTCGACTGGAAAGTTTCGAGCTTTTGTCGGTCTCGTCTCGTCCTCTGTCGTCGGAGTTGCTCGAAACGAAATTATTCTCCAACAGACGGTATTTCTGTTTTCCACCCCGGACCGTTATCAACCTCGTCTACCGTAACAGTCGCGCGATCCAAATTATTCCCGCCGCAGAAACCATCGAATTTCTTGTCCTTCGCCTCTTCTTCGTTCTTTCGTTGTCGTCCGAGTCGGTGAGAAAGAATCTCGTGGAAAAGGGAAGCTACGGCTATTCGTTCTGGAATTCCAGTCATCGTTTCCGGATTATCTCATCCGTCTTTTTCTTTGCCCACGTCGGACTTTCGTGTGTCCGTGTGTACACGTTCAACGTCCTACATGTCCCTGCATTTTTGCGCAGATCAGACGCAACAGAGCGGTAGCGTTCTGACATTAGGGTAGCGTCGTCCCGTGACATATGGAGCGATCCCTGCGCTCCATGTTTTCCCGGAATCCCTTTGGGATTCAGCGTGTATTTCGTTGACCGCATAGATACATCGCTCTCCTTCTAAACGAGGATAGCTCGAGCTCCGAGCTGCTGTCGTATAGAGGCGAGACGCCGGATATTTTCAACCCTCCGCCGTCCCTGTGCGCCTTCTTCTTCTCGCTTTCCCAGGAGATCGACGATGGACAGCTATGTCGCCCGAGAGAATTACAAAGGGACCGGAGGTTCCGTGTAGGAATCGAGATGGTCCGGATAATCTTCGCAATGATCTCCTTAAACGGAGCGATCGTCTATTCGAGCATCGGATTTTTGTAAAAAAAAAAAAACTCGATCGAATACGGAATATTTCTCCGGATGAATTTTCTACGCGATAGCCCACCCCCTGCCCCTGCCATTGACAAAGGGACTCGCCAGTTCGACTCGCTGAATTTTAATACAGCCGGCGATGAAACAGCGATGCAAATGCCCGTTCGTATTCTCGTTTTTCAATAAAAATTCATTTCGAATAGCGGCGGCAGTAGGAACTTCTCAAAGCCCGCGGTCGATAAAGCAACTTTGTGCAAATATGCGCGGCAAAATTGAACCGGGGCACCCGGGGTGAAACAAAGGGCAGAGAGAACGATAATGACGCTTACGTTTTCGACGATCGGCCAACCAACTATCTCGATCTACCGCGATGGCCAGCAGATAGATATACGTATACCTCGAAACGAGCACCCTTCGACGATCACGTGGACGAGCGCCAGACGGGAGAGCAACAACGAGATCGTTCGGCAACGATCGGAGGATGTTTTCAGCAAACGACACCCAAGTGTCCACGATGCGACAGAGGGAACGCAGAGATTGGCGTATCGTAAAGGGGCTCCCACGGACTATCCGTGCGTCAAACTCATCCCAGAGGAAGCAAAGGCAGCATGGGGTTTCCGCCCGCAGCCCCATGCAACGGCCCGCTCGACCACCGATCCACAATGGGGGAATCGTCCCATTAACGAGCAACCGTTCATTAGTCGTACACTCTCCGGTAATGGTTACGTCGAGGTCAAGTTGGCCTACGTCGCTTTAGGTGGCACGCACCTGACACCATATACATACTCCGCCTCTTTCTTCTCTTCCTCCTTCGCCTGCTCCCCCGTAGCAATTTATCTCTCGACGATTGCCTCGCAAAAACCACCGTCCCCGGACTTGCCTATTTCCCCGCGTATTCCATAGTTTCTCGTGGAATCTACCGACGCGTTTCCGGCGTGGGGCACCAAGGCGAACGAGCGAAGGGGTCGAGTGCGGTCGAACGGAGACAAAGAAGAACCTGTGTACCATCATCCTCGGTGACAACGTTGCTACACACGCTCACGTTCTTTTTAAATATACTCTTCAGCCGACGAGGGCTACAAATCGTTCCGGTTGATCGTTTCTTCCCATTCGAACACGCATAGTTGAAAAGAATCGCTGTTTATCGAGCGACTCGCGATAGATACGCCGCTACGAGCGCGAAGCCTAGAAAATCGCGAAAGAAAAATACGACGAGGTGGAATTCTTGAGAGACGAGCGCATCCTGATATACCGTAAGCCAGCGGTGGTTGTTTCTAGGTCGACAATTGCGAGAATACAGGCAAGACTTTGTCGCCGAAGGACAAAGCCGTTGCACGCTCGTGAATAGATGATTAATCCTCCGGGAATGAGAAGGAGAGAATACACGTTCGCGAGAATGTGCCAGGCGTAAAGCGATCGTAGAAGGATATCCTACAGCGATTGCTTTTGAAGGCCTTTTGGTTTTCAATTAAGCGTAGACCCGGGAAGACTTTCACCTCCAGCTAGATAAGATACCGTTGCCGGCAAGATTGCGCGTCGAACGTGTGTTCCGATGGAGGCAAACTTTCACTCGTCATCGATTCGTCGTTTCTCAAACAACGCGTCAGTTGGTCGGTCGAGTCTCAACTTCCAAGCGACTCGGAACGCTCTCGACGTATCCAAAAGTCGTCGAAGGTTTTGAATCGACTCGAAGGTACGATGGTCGCGGTGACGAACCAACGAACGAACGAACGAACGATCGTTTCGTTTTTCAGCGAGACGGTGCACCGCCTATACGGACTTGGCAGAATTTCACGCTAACGATCGTTATTCCGGTGAAGTCTGTCGACGATGATAACGCGAGCTGCGTATCTTTTTTCCAAGTCGGATACAATGTATAAATTTGCTGATATACACAGCGTGTACTTTGTGGATATAATTTTCATCGTTGTATTCGGAGGCACGTAATCCCGTCAGGGTCGTTTCCGCGTATTCATCTGCAGCTAATAACTATAGCATGGTGCGCGTTATGTCATTTTCTGGAAAAACACGTAGACAGCGGGAGAAGACGCGGTGCACGAAACATACGTGGTCGGAATTACGATGCTACCATCAGCGTCTCGACGCCATCGCATCCCATCGCGGAGGCCGCCAACACGAGCTCGTTCCCCTTTTGCCGTATGGACCGTCTGTGCTCGAGACGCCACCTGCCAGCCTCGCGGCTGCTAGTTTATATTTAGTTTCCCGAGTTTGGAAAACTCTTAATGGATTCTTAATGACCTGGAGCCGGGGCCGCGATGCATGCTGAACGGAGACGAAGACGAAGACGAAGACGAAGACGAGGAGCAGACGCACAGGAGAGAGGCCGGAGACGAAAGCAACAGCTGATACACACCTCCTCCTCCTGCTTCGCGTTCGCCGCACGACTGATGACGATGGCGATTACCGGCTCGTCAGGGAGGAAAGGCTACGGTTCCAGCGTTTCACGCTCGATTTCGAACGGTCGCACCGAGAACGCGTTGCGTTCGAACGATCGTGGCCTCTGCTCGTATGGAAGCCAGTAAATTTCTGGCTTAATCTGCCGGCAGAAAGAGTTTTTCCTCGCGAACACGCGGTTTCGCGTAGGATAAAAAGCAACGCGGTAAAAAACGATTAACGAGATCCTTTCCTTTTCCGGGGCTCGCCGTATCTCCAAGCCAGAAAAACTCCGTATTAATTCTAATGGGGCGATATTTTATCGGGATAAAGCTGTCATTCGAGCGGAGGACATTCGTTATAATCTCGAGACCGGAAGAGAGATTACCGTCTACTTTGCGCGCGTCTTCCCGGCTCCAGGGATTTCAACCCTTCAATCACCATATCCACCGCTGGTTCCTCGGTCTCGATTCCACTCAAGACCAAGACACCGACCGAATTCCCACGTAATCCTTTCCTCTGTCGCGCCAATGAAAAATGCTCGCGCCTCCGGAACTCGTCCAACTCGTCGCAAGAGTCCCGAAGACGTCCTAATAAATTTTTCACCACGAATTTCGAACCCAACGATCGCCGCTCGCCTTCTATTCGTCTGCCGTGCAATTTAATAGCATCTACACGATGCCTGGAAAGCATTTTTCCGGTAAAACGATTGGACCGTGACGGAGGGAAGGAGGAAGAGGATAAGCACCGAGCAGAGAAAGAGGGACGCGAGTATCTCGCTTCGAAGGGGCAGGTTTTCCCGAGTTTATCGAGGCGTCTGATTCCTTTTTTTTCTTCTCTCTCTCTCTCTCTCTCTCTCTCTGTCGATTGGCATCGATTTGCGTCCGATCCTATATACGCGACCATCGGTCCTACGGTGTCGGTGAGCGATAAAACGAGAGAAAAAAAAAAAGAAATTGGCGGCACGAGTGGAAGTAGACGTAGAGCGTAGAAGGGAAACGACGAGAAGAGAGAGGGAAGGAAAGGGTGTGCGGTTATAACCGCGCAACTCAGCCGCTTAAATAATGTCGAGCGACCAACGAGGCGTAATTCACGTCGGATGAGCTATCGGTTCCGATATTTCCTCGTCGAGGAGCCGAAAAAAGGACGAGGAGGAATCCGAAACCGAGAGGGAGAGCACGAGAGGGGAGAATCCGAAGGATCGATCACGCAATTATCGGAAATGCAACGATCACTGCCGGTGCACCAATCAACCGGGATGCATCAGCGCGTATTACCGAGTTTCGTCGCGTCTGGGAACAGCTTTCGAATAATCAGGCCCAAGTTGCGCTTTCGTACGCGATTAAAAGCCGCGGATAGAGCGTCCCGATACATAGAAACAGCGCGGTGAGTAAAACTCGGAAATAGCGCGAACGCGTAAGTAATAATTTACAGTCGAAAACGAGGCCACGGCAGCCGAGTCCGGTTCGACTCTCTCACGTCGTAATATACGCGTAAAATAATCGATGGTTTCCTTCGAAATCCTTTCCAAATATCCCATTAATGGCCAGCAGCGATTCGTTAAGAATTCCACGTGCAAGTCGTCGGGATATTTAAATAGTCGCGTTAAGAAAGCGATCAAGGATGGATCGAAAGATAAGATCTCATTCGCCGAAGTCTCCGGCGTTGCACCTAAGACGACTGATTGTTAAGAACTCTGAAAGATTCAGCGAATGCGGCTTTCGAGAGATGAAAATAACGAGCGAAGGAAACGATGGAAAGTCGAGACAATCGCCAATAAGCGTTTCCATGCAAAGTAAATGATCTTGCAGCGAGTAAACGGTGGTTTTAACGAGCGGCTTAAAAATTCTATACGGATTCGACACATAGAGGCGGGGTAGGGGGCCCGCAATGGCGACGAAAAAGTTGCTCGACGTTTCAATCGACTAGGAGGCGATCATCGTATAAATGCAGTCCCTAACGAGAAAAGAAAAGGAGAGGGAAGACGGGAGAGGCAGTTAGCATCTAGAGCTCGCGCCCTGAGTTCATCGGCTGAAACTTTGAAACACAAAGACGGAATTCATTTGCAAAGTTTTTCCATCTACTTGGGCTGGTCCGTGATTTCCACCTCTTTTACGTATTCGCCAGGATCTCGCCGGCTCGAACGCGAGAAGAGAAAGAGAGAGAGAGAGAGAGAGAGAGAGAGAGAGAGAGGCGCCTGGAAATCCATAATTCGAGATCGACGGAAACAGCGGCAACCTTGCGACGCGGGAGCATCGCGGAGGCCTCGAGGACGAAGGACGTAACACGGAGAGAGAGTCCATCGTCTGCACGCTGCGTTTCTCCTGCGGAGTCGACCGTAGAACGAAGGACCGAGAGAGCATGTCACGCCAATTACGAGAGACGCCGATAGAGGAAGAAAGAGAGGCCGAGGGAAGAAGAGACCCGCGCGACAGAAGAAAGAGACCTCGAGAATTCAGGTACACCTAAGTCGGGGCTCGAGGGAGAAGGAGAGGAACCAAGAGAAGGTGGAAAAGAGAGAGAGAGAGAGAGAAGCGACGCCAAGAGGAAAGGAGATGGCAAGTGCCGTTCCAAGAGATGCTGGAACGCCAGAGACGCGAGAGCGAGAGCGTGCGAACGAGAGCAAGAAAGAGAAAAGGTCGAAGGAAGGAGGATAAAGAAGAAAGGTGGACCGGGGAGGGTCGGAGGATGGAGGAAACGAAAAAAGAAACGATCGAGCTGCTCCCGACTCAGCGGCTCTCATATTTAATGATATACTCCAGCGTGCCAGAGTCCCGCTAATGCACGGACACTCGAAATACGCCAGCCTCTTTTCTTTCCTTCTACGACCGATGCTTTTTCCTCGTGCTCTCCCTTCTCGTTTCGTGGCCGCACGGCCCGATAATGCGTCGCTGAAAGTCTCCACTATTCGCGCGCTGCAATTTCTCCTACTCGCCTCTCGTCCGGCGCGAAAAATAGGCCGCGTTTCGGCTCTTGCCGAAGGATACGCGCCACGCGCCAAACCTAGAGACTTCGACGCGCGAACAGAAACGATCGCGGAGAAAAATCGATGCCGGGAAGAAGGGTGAGAGGCATAGCCGATAAAGTCGTCGTTGATCGAACAGCGCGTTTCACTTACGAAGGAAGCTCGGTAAAGAGCATCGAATCGCCGAAACGCGAAAATAAACAAAGCGTACCGTCAAAGCGATTTGGACGATCGTACGTTCGTACAGTCGTCAAGGTATACCTATTCCGCGAGCAAAAAATCAACGGAATTAACGGTACAGCCTGGATACGTGGTAGTTGTTAAAGCAGAATCGAACGCAGCCTTCGGAGGAAATTAAATGCAAGCAGCCAACAGCCTTTTTTGCAGAATTTCGCGTCTACGGTCACGTTCGAGCGAACGCCGACCGTGCCTTACGACAAGTAGAAGGTGCGAGAGAAGACCTTTCGAGTCGCCCTTTTTGCACCAGGCCCTTCTTCTCCTCGTCCTTCCCTTTTTCGGCTCTACCTCGTAATGGGCTCCACGAATGAATGATCCTGACAATGAAAGGCACTCGAGGCGATAATTAATCGAGCTCTGGGAATAGTAGCCGAACCCGGCGAGATGTTCGAATTTTTAATTACTGGAAAAATAAACCAGCCTCTCCCCCCCCCACCACCCCAACCTAACCTCCCCGTCTCTCTCTCTCTCTCTCTCTCTCTCTCCCACGCTTGATCCTTTAAAACTGTTAGCTCGTTCGCTTGCCATCTAGTCGTCTCCCAATTAAGGAGCGCCGCTCGGACGATGTACCCTTACACAGGATGCCGGAAACTATGACAAATCGGCCCTTTTAAAATTCCTACGAGACACCCGAAGTAGCGGACTTGTAAAGCACCAAACTCGTTTTCATTTCGTCGGCTCTGCGGTTACTCCGGCAGGAACTTGGGTGAAATAAGGATGAGCATATAAATTGAGACGCACCTTTTTGTTTTTACGGCAGAGCACGCTTCCAAGTCCGAGGCATTATAAGCGGCAGATGTTCGCAGATAAATTAAAAATGCGCGCAGCGGGCCGAATCGAGAATGCCCGTGGAACGCGTTTTAAAGGCTCGCGATATTTACCGGCCTGCTAAAATATTTAGATACGAAACGCGAGAATAAAAAAACGAACCTCCAAATTGGAAATATTTGAAGCAAGCAGCGGGATCCAACGACGAACTGGCCCGCGGCTACGAGGAACGAGGAGGAGGGGACGCCAAACCCGACGAGAATACGAGAGAGGCCACCGTGTGTACGCGATTCTCGTTGGCCGATTATTTCGACGCTGCCTTTTCTCAAGGAAGAGGCAACGCGGCGAAAAAGGAAAGTAATTGTAACGCGTTGCGCTACACGAGACTGCACTTTAGGGTTGGCCGGGGGGATGGAATTTCGAAAATAGACCGAGTCATCCGGGAGTGATCGCGTATACGTGGTCTGAATTGCCTCTGGTCACAAATACAGGGATGGGCGCGTGTTCGCGTTGATCCCGGGGGTGCTGTAAAAATTACTTTTAACGTGTATCGAGAAACAGCTGGTACGGGCGGCCGCGATATCGCGAGTTATAAAAGCAAAAACCGGGACACGCCGAGACGAGAGAAACGAGGAAAATTGGAAACGACGCGATATATAAACAAGTAGGACGAGAAGGAGGCGATCGGTCGAGGCGCAAGTGGAAAGGCAACGCCGCTCTCGAAGAACCTGGCATCCTACGGATTTTCGCGACTCGACGTAGACGACGCTTGCGCGGACAAATCCAAGACAGCGGAGAAATCCTGCGCCAAGTAAACGGGCAAAGGTCAAAGTTCCCGATGGAAGAAAGAACGGGAAGCAAGAATTACCGAGCTGGTTTCGCCGTATCGTTTCGCTTCTACGAAATCTCTTCTTTCTTTCATTAGGCTAAGAGTGAAAGTGAAGACGAAACTGGTCGGAAAGGCCGCGGATATCGTCGAAGTCGTAACTCGTAACTCGTCGTTGCATCGCGTTACGGCTTCAGCGCCGGTCGGGTGCAGTTTTTACGACTTCACCGAGACTTTTACGAGTCGTACCCTCCTCGATTTTTCTCCACGCGCACCACCCGCCGTTTGTTTTCGTTGTAAATGTTCCGCGAGCTTTGGCGTCGACGCGCGCTATCCGAAATCTCGATCCACTGACTGGCAAAAGGTGGGCGTTTTATTTATTTATTCGGCCCTTTACTGCCGCGTTTATTTCGATTCGAAAAAAAGAAAAAGGATCCGGCAAGCTGGCCCAGAGCGTACCCCTTTACGACACGTTCTAATAATAGATGCCAGAATTATTGCGCCGGCGTGACATAAAACGGACTTATGCCGCGCGACTCCAACGTCACTTCCTAATTGGTACCATAAATTCATTATGAATAGTTACAGATTATTTCCAACAAACTACCATCTTATTTTAAGAGGATTAATTGGAGAAATGCCGTGCCACCTAAATATCGAAGCCAACGTTATCCCCTCGTCTACCGAAACAGTACCATACGATCGATCGTAAAGTTTCCGAACGCTTAAACGTACAAACATTTTCTGAATATATTGCGTTATACTCTCGGTTATCCAGTTCACTTTTCCATCCAATTAGACAATAATCGCCATACATACTACATATACGTATCATTTTCTTTTATTCTCGGATTGATCATTCGTCTATCTACGGACACGTTCGGTCCCCATAAGCCGATCCCCGTCAAGTGGTAGCCTACGGTACGCGTTTCACACGAAACGTCGTAAAAATTTCCTCGACCCTCCAGCGAAACGCTACTGTCGTAAATATATTCGTAAAACTCGAATTGAGACTGACTTTTAAAATCTATCTTGGAATTTGCCATTGTATTTTCACATTCGCTTGACCAAATTTGATCAAACAGACGGCCGATAATCTCATCGTGGCGGCAACGAAACTTCAAAAAGCTTTTTACGGCAAGCGTTCTACAGCGGAACGCTGTGCATGTGTGACGGGTGAAAATAGCCACGAGAAAGTAAGGACAAACGTCTGGCGAAGCTTTTCCCGGGAATTCGCGGGATTTTCCGCGTAACGATACGAAGCGAGCGAGCAACCGCTTACACAATCCTCGGCGCGCGTGGAATTTTGCGCGTGTTCACAGAGAGGAAAGGAGAAAGGGAAGGAGAGAGGAGCGAACAGACGGAAGCACGCTCGTTAAAACGAATGCCGTTTGTGCATTGGAAACTTGCTTTTAGGTTTATTTATTTAAACGACAACCCCCGCCCGATATCCCAATTTTCCCGCGACAATGGCAGAATCGAAGCGAAATGTTTGCAGAATTTCCGGGCCAATCCACTATATATGCGCGTGGACACGCGTAAAATAATATTTGCATGTTTGTTGGTTTATCCGGCAACATTAGGGCAATGGGGTGTCTCGGCAGGCGCCAGTTACATAAATATCGCGAATAACCATGGACCAGTTTCAGAAGCAGAAAAATATCACCCCGGTGGGAACCGGTTTCATTATTTATTCAACCGAGGGTATCTCCACATTTACGTATAATCGAATAATTTTTCGACAAACAACGGTCTCGTGAAACGCACGTTCTGTTTTCTATTCGATCGTTCCTCTGTGTTTCGCCTATAGACTCCGCGTGTTATCTCCGCTCGAACCGAACCGAGTAGAGCTCGCTATATCGAATTATCGTCTATCCGAAAGGACGGATAACGCGACTCGACGCGCGCGCAAAAAAAGAAGAAAGAAAAACACGTCGTTCGCGGTAATGCACGCGCGTCCTTTAACAGGACGAAATTTCGTTACCATTCCAAGTGTCTCACGGTCGCGTGAGAGTTCTCTTATCGACGACTACTTAGACAGACGGTCGTCACGGTGTAGACTTTTTCTTGGTCGGAGTTAACGCTCGTTAAGGCGAGCGGGACGCGCGCGGTTCGTTTCTAAAGGTTCGAAAGACGGTACTCTACTCGTGAAAGAAGAGTACGTTGTTCCACATAACGTGGTCTGAACCGCAGGGCCAGCCCCTCGTGCAGGGTAAAAAGACGCGAGGAGCCGATCAGTCGGCCGCGACGACGCTACACATTATCGCGTACAGGGCGTCGTACAATCGCGGTCGCCTCGGGACAGGAAGAGGGCCTGTAGACACGTAACTACGGGGACACCGGTTACAATGGTGCTGCTTTACATACGAAATTACAGCCTAACGCGTGACACGTATATTTCTCTATGCACGACATTGTCATTACCTCTATTAGGTTCCACTCGTTTTACCGGCTACGATACGCGTACAAATTATTACTTCGCACGTCCCGACAGCCATCCGAGTTCCCGCATCCTCGTACACATTGTAAGAAGCAAGAAGTAGGTAGGCGCGTCCTGGCTAAACATCTCCTCGCCGACTCCGCGATAGCCATTAACCCTCTGATCGGTTTTATCGCGCTTTATCGGCCCGCTGACATCCAACGAGTCGCGTGTCTAATTGGAAATCGAGAAAAATCGTGTCTATTCGGGATACACCATACGTTCTTCGTTTCCCCGCACAGGATAATTAGTAGGTTCGCGCGAGGGATAATCGACGCGCCAATATCTTACCGCTTAACTGTTTTATCGTCGGATAAAAGCTCGTAGACGTCTCTGCTATCTCAACACTCCCGTTTCGGCCATGCGCTTCTTCCTTCTCTCCGTCGACCTTGCCTTCCCCTTTAAATCTCTACATTTTTTACGCTCGTTTAATCGCACCTCCGTCTTCGCTTCGTGCTCCGTACACGGCCGCTCCATTTTCCAATAAAATCACGCGCGACGCCACACCCACCACGAACGAAATTCCAATCCCTCTGGGCCTTTATTTTCGCGCGACGCGATCGTTAAATTTACTTTGTTATTCCACGGATGGATGCGATGAAACACGGGGATGGCGAGAAGAGCGCCTTTTAAATGGAATTTCTCGAGTCTCCTCGTGACACGATTCGTGTCCGAGTAACTCGAGCTTTCTAAAAAGAAGTTGTTTCAGGGGCAGCGGTTATTACCGGTCGGCTCGTGACGAGGAACCGCTTGCACGTACCACTCCGGTGATATCCGGTTGATCCGCTGGCATTGGCAGGCCTGGAAATATCCAGGGGCACTTAGCGCTATCTACAAAGGCTAATGTAGCCGCCTGATAGGAAGGTAGACGTGCCCTCTGTATATATCCTGTCAGTGAACGAGAAGAAGAACCAGAAGGGGGGAATACACGCATGCGGCACACATTCTCGTATGCACGATCCTGATTTCTCAATCTTCCCGGAGACCCGTTGCTCCCGGGCACCCGAGCTCCCGTTCCGACTCGCTCGTACTTTTATTTTACTTCGTCCATCCCCGTTGGAAAAAGAAATATTTTATCCCCTCGACGGAGGACGCGTCTCGATAAACACAAAGACACGTTGTCATACGTTTAAGCGGAGTGTACTTTGCATTTTCTCTTTCGAAAGCCGAATCGAAAATCGAACAAGGAATACGCCATTAGACACACGCTATCGAGACACACAGATACCAGCGGATACGTTTATTGAAAAATTCTAACAAACTTTGCTTCGTTCGGTATTTTATGACACGATAAAACGCGCAAGTTCGTGACCAGTGTTAAGTCCTAGGAAAAATAAAATTAGCCGGACGCCTTCGATTTACGTCGAACATCGTAAGTGTCCTAATCCCCGTGGTCGGCAGGACGTCTATACAACGACGGTTCCATCATCTACCTGTTACGTTTGATGGAATAATTTACAAGGCGTAAATTATAGACGAACATTCCTATTTTTATTGCGACCGTCACAAATCCTGGCGTCGATATCATTCCTTGACGTTTACGTCATGCCATGAATTTCGTAAAGAAAAAAAAAAAAAGAAAAAAGAAGGTATAAATCACGGTCTAACGAACGCACGCTAGTTGATTTCGTTACAAAATCTTGGCTACCGGTAATTACGAACAAATAGGTTAATCGCGCATCCCGTTAGACGGCGAGCTTGCTGCATGCGTAAATAGTTTGAAACTGTACAACAAAGTAGGGAAACTTTCATCTTGCTCGACCACGTCCGAAATGATTAACCTTTCGGAATCGCGAAGAAGAGGATGACATCGCGATCATCGGAGGCACATCGGATTTTATCGGCCAACTGGAGCGCCGTGGCGGGAGTGAAGGGGGCAGAGAGAAGTTTGAACAGCCGAGGAACCTGCCGTAATAGACCTTCTTAAATCGTCTTCTTTTGAACATTGACTTAACCCACTTCTATGCAGCGCTTCGGGAATGGAAAAAAGAAAAACGGAGACAAAGACCGAACGGAATATGGGATTGATCCCGTTGAATGCGATCGAGCTCCTTATCTCACGTGACGTTGATAATGAATATAGATAAAAAGCTGACTGTCCTGTAATAGCGTTTCTCGGTATTATTAACACGTTATCTGCCGGCAGAGTACAACATTGAATCACCGCTTCTAAGAACAGCGAAATGAGCAATCGCCGATAACGATCGTTAAAACGACGCGTGAATTAGTTTACGCGCACCGACTCTTGCGCCTTTGTATCGAGCTAACCGAATGCAAGACAAAGAAACGTAGGTACAGGGAAGGAAAGAGAGAGAGAGAGAGAGAGAGAGAGAGAATTTTCGAGCGCGTAAAATTCCTGCACAATAGGATCAGCCTCGTCCGTACAAATTAGCTTGTGGAAGCAGCACTCGAAGGTTTCGGCTCCGCCCGTATTTTCAACCGGCTTTAAATCTATCGGTCAACCACGGGTGTGAATTGGAGAAAATCGCTCGGAGACCCCAGGTGTCCCGCAGCAACGTTCGCTCGTACAATGTCCGAAAGAAAGCTGCTTGGAAAATGTGCCTAAGCACACACAAGCGCGCCTATGTATGCTGTAGGTAGTTTGGCCGGAGAACGATCGTAGCAGGCATTTCCGCAAAATACGAGCGCAACGGTTCGCAAAGGAGGGAAGATTCGTCGAGGTTGTTTGTACAATATCGTTCGTTTCTCACGCGACAGTGCGTATGAAACGGCCATCGTAATTCGTTAAATACCGTAAAATTTCTGTCGAGTCGACCGGCTGAATCCTCGACTGTACAAGTTGGCGCTCCTTTAACGAGCATCGACGATATACATATATATATATATATCGGCGATTCATTCCGCGTCGTCGTTACAGTCGTCAGCTGCGCGCTAAACCATGGCCGCAAATTGCTCGGCCGGTTCTTCGTGTATATTCGGTTTTCACGGTACGAATGATCGCGTGCGCCGAAGAAATTAATTTGGCTACTGTTTCGCGGGAACAATAGTTAGGAGGGCGACTCGTAAATCGAGCCACGGAATCGAACTGGTATCGGCTGCTCGTTAATCTCGTTTCCTTGGATCGACGCTCGAAAGAGGAAGAGGAGGGAATAAAAAGGAATAAAAAGGAATAAAAAGGAAAAAAAGAAGAAAAAGAAACGCAGGCGGGAGTCGGGCGACGTGTCACGAACATACATACGCGTTTCGTAGTTTCGTGGCAGCTGTTCACACGTCAAATATTTATTCGAAGATTCGGGAAGATCCGGCGAGCTTACGAGGCAGAATAAAAGAAAGAGGGAGCGAGCTACCTTTCGATTTTTCCGAAACTGTTCTTGGCGAATCCGGCGAGAAGCACGGGAGGAGAGGAACGGGCAGCGATCAAAGATCCCGTGAGCAAACAAGACGAACGAACCGAGCTCGGCTCTTCTAGCGATACCGCCGCACACCGGTTTCGATTAACGTGCCGTTCGATCCGTGAATTTTCAAATTTCCCTTATTCACGGTCTGACGAGTCACCGCGAAAAAAGACGGAAATTGGAAAGCCAACCGATCGGTCGTTGTTAGCCAAGTGCAAATAAAGTAGTCGATGAAGGACGGATGCGCGGATACGCTCGTTTATCTTGCCGGCGAGCCGATCGAAATCGAGTAAACGGCTAAAGTAAACGACGTCCCTTGGTTGCTCGGCGGCGATCCGATTAAAATATTTCGCAAAAATTAAGTCGGCCGTCGGTCGACAGGAGGAAAAAAACGAAAGAAAGGTATCGCTGAATTGGAGGAAAAGGTAAGAAATTAATCGCAGGTGCCTCGGACGACGCGATAGAGATTAACCTCGACCCGAATCTTTCGATCCTCTCGGCGAGATAACCGTTCGCGAGCTCGGAAAAAGAGAAGAAGCAGAGAGGAGCACCAGTTCTAACGGTAACGGTTCATTCCGTTTGCCTTCGCAACCGCCGTTCTCTCCCGCAAAAGTCTACGTGAAAACGCGTTTCCTTATCGCGCACCTTCGCCGATACGCAGTCGTTCGACTCGTCCAAACGATCCGACGTACCTCGAGGATATCCACCACAGGAGACAGCATTTACGTCCACTTTGACGAATCTTCGCGGTCCGCGGACGTCTCCATGCGAGGTTAGAAAGGCCGTCAGGTGGAGCACGCGGGTGAACGTATCGGACGAGTGCCGGAGCAAAAGCACGGAAAAATAATTAGGCTGATTCGGTTGTCGAAGCGAGCTGGAATGGAACCGGGGGAAAAAGTAATGCTCATGGATGAGGAAATCATTAATTCGAGCGTGTCGAAGCCAAGTCGAGAACTCGCTCGATACAGACCGCGTAAAAGGGTCTTTCTCTTTCTCCCTCTCTCTTTCGTCGTTCCTTTGATCGTGCACAAAAAAATGTCCCTTTGTCTCGAGCCACAATGCGAGCGAGCCTTTCTTTTTCACCGGACCAACCTAACCTGTACTTTACGGCTTTTTCGAATGAAATTGGCCGACCAGCTACGTTTTGTCGTCGACGAATCTTCCACGTATCTCGAGCTAGAGTGTCTCTCCCAGGTGACGAACAAAACGATGTCCTCCGCTTTTATCCAGCTCTAATGGTCCCCTGCTGCACTGCAGCTTCGTGACCTTAAAACGCCGTTCTGCACCGCCAACGTGTTAATTATTAATTATTACAAGTAACGACCATAGAGCCCCGGCCGAGCCAATTCTTCAACGCGAATTTGTCTTCGCCGCGGTACCGCGATTTGCAAAGAAACAAACTTACCACACGGCCTGTGTATTTGTAGACACGCGTGCCAGCAAGTATGCATGCGTTGCGTGCGAGTACTTGCAGCCGTGTTCCGACACGCATGCATCCACGCATACCAGTTCGAGTACATTCTTGCCGAGTACAAGAAGAAGAAGCAAAAGAAGAAGAAGAAGAAGAAGAAGAAGAAGAAGAAGAAGAAGAAGAAGAAGAAGAAGAAGAAGAAGAAGAAGAAGAAGAAGAAGAAGAAGAAGAAGATGAAGAAGAAGAAGAAGTAGCAGTAAAAGACGGCGACGATGAAGCAGAATGAGAAGGAGAAGAAGAAGAAGAAGAAGAAGAAGAAGAATCAGACAGGGCGGAACACAATGGCCCAAAAACCGGAAAGAGGTACGCCCACTTCCCAAAAAAATGGTCCCTCGAATGAAAACGAAAAAACGCAGCCATATGTACATCGCTAACTGCACAGTGTGTGCAAGAAAGGTAGGAGGAAAGGGGCACGCCATTGGCCAGATTCCCATGAAACTCGAGCAGCGAATATAAGGCGAATCTCCATTCACGCTCGCCTGTCAACGAGAAAATAAACTTAAATTCATCGAGCGACTCGCCTCTGTACCAGAGCATAATCGAGCTCCACCGAAATCCTGGTAATTACTGCTATTGTTCTGGCAATTCGCCGACGTGTGCGCTAAGCCAGCCACCCGAAACAATGAACATCGCGAACATTATACTTTAAATTCCGAATTAGCAGCTGGATCTCGGATCGGGTGCAACTAGTTGCGAAAGAAAAGAAAAAAGAAAAAAAAGAAAACTAGTGCAACGCATCGCGCGTAAATTCCTTCGAGCTGCGTGTTTTCCGGACGTAATCTGGGCAAATCGATTTGCAATTAACGCAAAGAGATTCGATTATAAACTGGCCGACGGTGTAATAAAGGGAAATGGTAACAGCGAGCGGTAAGAAACCGATCCTTCCACTCGGCTGTTCACTTTTTCATGGCACGCAAGACCGTCTTTTAAAGACCAGTCATGTTTCCCTTCTCCCAAGCCGCGTTCCAATAATAATGCCGCCTGCCATCGAAGATTCAAACGAAACGATTTAACCGGATTTATCGCAAGACCGTCCCTTTCGAAGGAAAAACGAACGTCGGTAATCCGGCATCTGAGCGACGTTCTCGATCGGTTCGGCCATCGCCTATTAAAAGGGAACACGTGGCCTATCGTTAAGCTAGATTGCACGACCACGTGACTGAACACAATGAATCGTCGTAGTTTACCGTGGCGCGGAAAAATTCATGAGCCGAGAAAACTCACTCTCTCTCTCTCTCCCCTACTAAGGGTGCCTTCTGCGAGGTTAAACGTTAAACGTTAAGCCGGACGTGGTGACGAACGCCATCAGCCAGCGATGAAAATCGCCGATTAAAATCTACTTATCGATAAAAATGGGGAAAGAAACGAATCACCGTGATAACGATAACATCGTGATAAATTTCTCAAAGCTTCGTGCAAGAATCTTACGTGATAATTTATGCAAAGCTGTGAACGCGATAAGTTTTTCCCTTTGGCAGAAACGTCGTGTAACTGGGGCAAAAGTAGCGTCATCTACTTATCGATCAAAACGACTTTGAACGTTTCAGCAATAACGATTAACGATAAATTCTTTCGATAAGCCTGTCATAAATTTGCAACGATTCTAGCTCGGTTGTCTCGGTGTCTCTGAGTTTAAACGGTCGATAAGTTTTATTCTTGCTAAAATGTCTGATAGATAAGTAGGTCGGAAGACCGTTCACCCTTCAGCGTCGCGATATTCGAGAAACGTTTCGCAACTACGTACGTACTAAAGCGTTGCTAATTATCATTATCGTTATGACACAGGTGTTGCCGGTTATGGTCGATCGCGATTCAACGCGACTCTCGCGCAGTCAATTTCTTTCGGGTAATTTCAATGATTTTCTTACGCAGCCCGCCCAAAGGAACGGCTGCCGAAGCGCGTATAAAAATTTACGCAGCGTCCCCGCCGGACACAGAAATAAAAATCCTATGTAAATGAAATTGCGCAAGACCGTGTCCTGCCGGTACTTTAGTTTTTATTGCGAAATTAATAACGCCGAGCGAGCCCGCGGTGTATTTATCTGGATATTGCGCGACTGAAATTTGATACGCGAGGCGAGGTACCATCTTCCAACCAAGTACTTTTCTTATGCCATTCGTAAGAATTCCGAACGGTATTATACCGATTTCGAGATAGTATCGTGACTAATATGTTGGCCGCGGCAAACGAAAGTCCACGTCTCGTGGCTGGAGCTTAATCAAGCGGTTTATTAATTCAACGCACGCTATTATTAATTCCACCGTCTGCGCGAGGAATCAATTCGAACGGTCGAAAGTATGGAAATCAGCGGACTCATTAACGATTCCGGTAGCGAAGTTACACGTGTGGCGAGTAACTTGTAATTTGTTACGAAAAATATCGCTGTGTCAAGTTTAACGAAAGGAGCTCTGCTTGCGAAATCGATTCTGCCCGAAGCTTTAAATATAGATACGATATCGTACTCGCGATAGATTATCGGCCATCCACTGCTACGAAACAGATGGAAAATGTGACCTTGCGAATAACGCGATATATAGTAGTAGCCGTGGACGATGAGCGTGCACGGCCGATGCGGCAAACTATACACCCAGGTAACTCTAGATCCTAGATGAGCGGCGAGATTAGCGCAGAAGCAGGAAGACCTGTCACCCTTGTTGCAAACGTAAACCGAGATTCGAATCGGCCTGTCGCCAGTCGGCACCCACTTACCGATCCAAAATTTCACATCCTGGCTACACATTTTGACTTACGGATCGCGGCCACGCTACTCATACGCGTAACTACGTACAGATGATCGTACATCATATACCATTCGTTCGTCGTTTTGATTTCCGAATTTCCCAGGGCAACAAATAAGTCTAACGACGCGGTTGTTTCTACCAAAGAATCGAGCGTAACGGACGAAAGAGTGGAGTTCGATTGCTATCGGAAACGTAACTCGATACTGGGACAAAAAACCGAGCGCGTATGAGCAAAGGTACATAGGCGCAAGTGGTTTTCAAAGGACGAGCCAGGTAGTTGCACTACTTTCACTATTTCCAGAGGTCTGTGGCGCGGCAGGCCGCTGGATCGAGCGACGACGCGTTTCCACAGAGCCGACGAGAATCGCTTTGTGATACTTTCACGATGCAATTACGCACTGGTGTGCGCAGTGGAACGCTACGATGTGTAGATCGCGGTGTCGCGCGGCATATCTAACGACGGGGCTCGACGAGCGTACAGGCTCGCTCGTCCCGATAACCGCCGCTACGCACGCCTCTAATAATAATACCAGTAATCATAATTAATCGCTCCAATGCTCGATACCGACGCGAGATTGCTTCTCTCGACATCGCTCAACCTTACATGTGTTGTACACGTACGAGCTACGCGAGCGAAACCGAGAGAAGATTCTTTACGTACCGGCCCCTCTCTCGTTCGCCGCATTCGCCGGTTCTTGGCACACGATCGTTTTCGTCTAACGGTTCGACGATTATCGGGCAGATCTGACGAGCGGATGGTGCCACAAGCGTGAAGACAAACATCGAGAATCCGTTCTCACGTGGTGGAAGCGCGAGGGAAAAGAAGGACGCGGCGCGCCGGTACCGAGGGCAAGAAACGTTATACCACGAATTAGCGGCTTTCAGACGGAACTCGAAATTGAGGCTAATTGCCACGAATGTCTCCGGCACGCGGTTATATACCAGAAAATGAAATTAAGCTGAAAACGAGCGACGGTTATCGATCATGGTGTTGAGTTACACACGCCTTAACAATCATCCACTGTACTCGCGCAACTGCAACGCAACATTATGCAAACGAACTGCGCTTCGACGTACAACTGTCCCGACTAAGCGCATCCACGAACGCTAATTGTTTGCCTGCAACTGTTAGATAGACTGTTCTCGTACGCTCTCGCCTAGATTAGACGCAACGCCAGTGTACACTGGGGATCTGACGAAAACCAGCATTTCCACGATTTCATCGCGTCCTACGGCGTGACGAACTCGGTAAACCTACGGGTCCTGTTGTTTTTGCGGACCCAGAGCGTTACTTGTACCAACAGGTAGACAACACAGTAGGGGTTGCTGAAATTTCCATGAAACTACCTATCGTAAAAGTTACCATTCAACCTGGCCACGCTAGCGTCAACTTTCCAACCCGAACCCTATTTTACGACTGAAACCTGGCCAAAATTCTCTTACGACGTAACCGCTATTCATGCGCGTATAGGGCAAACCACTTCACTGCAATTCTTCAATTCTTACAGTGGCACGACGTGTAAAATAGAACGCGACAAAATCTGATTAGACATATACAAAATCGTATCAGCTACCCTCGTAAAAGTTCCGTTTGCGATAGCTCGATCGAGAGATCTTTCAGTAACGTGAATTTATCTTTTTAGTAATCTAAAACATCTAAACTTACGCGACAAGATGGAATCGATACTGTAAAAGATGTACCACAAAGATCTATATCTTGACTTCTCGTCTATGTTAACGCGGTAATTTACGATTCTTGGATCTCTAGTGTGACCCATCGGTGGCTCTTTGTCCGTGACATTACGCAAAAGTCGGCACGATATCCCGTTGTTTAGTGGACGCAAAGCACCTTCTTCCCGTCTACCTTCTAGGAGGGCGCATGATCCGTCATGACCAATGTTTGCCCGCGCAAAATATTTGCACGAGGAGGCGAGCTCAAACATACCGGCTCACCGATGGCCTGTCATTTTCCGAGTAGTACATGTATGTTGGCCGCGCGTACGGGCGAACCGCGTTTGGCACGTTTAGGCGCGTGCGAAAGCGCGTGTGTACTCAGTCGACTGTGCACACACGCGTTACCTATGTACACATTAGCTAGCTTCGTATGTGCGTGCGTGTCACTCAGACTTTCAAATAGGCCCCGCGACCCCCAAAACCCTTTCAACATTTATTTGCATAATTATGGAATCGTTGATACACGCTGTGCACTTTCTGCCGAAAAAAACCTCCCAAAAATTGAGGTTTGAAGGGAAAAAAAATTTCTCTCCTCGTAACCGGACTTGGATCGCTATTGTAGATCGGTCTCGCTGTCTGCTATTTCTTGCGTCGGGGAAGGTAACGCGAATCAAATGGCAAACCTGTTCGAATGGAATCTACGCTGCTGACACAGCATTCTGAGGTTCAACGAATCAATGCCTTTCACTGCGATCGTTAATATCTGGTGTCGTAAGTGGCGGATAACAAACGGAAAACGAACATTTCTCTCGGCGCTGAGTAGCGTCGAACCGGGATTTATCGCGACACGAATTGCAGCTCGCCACTAGATTGTAAACTTATCTTCTATTCCGGGGATAAGCTGCTTTCGATTTCGAAATATATAACGCTGTTACGCGTTTATATATCGACGTGTTTACAACGGTCGGTGAGGATTTTGTAAATTAATGCCAAGCTTTGTTTTTACTTACCGTAACACGAACGAGGAGTGTCGCTGTGCAGCTCGACGCTTGTTGTTTTCGAAATTCCAGTCCAAGGACGCCGCGGGTGTACGAGATTGTTTCTTCCTTCGTTGTAAATTGTCGTCTTCCTCGAATCGCGATCCCGTGGCTGGCGGTGACGTTAGCGCTTCGATTCGTAGAGAAAAAGGTGTTAAAACGATCGAAACGGGGCAAGAGGGTGGGGCGAAGAGGGGAAGCAATGCCGCGAAACGTTCGGCTGCTCAAAAACGTCGTGACTGGCGTCGACGCGATTCCCTCGTTAAATCGTTTGTCATGGTCGATAGAGGTATACGGACGAAAGCAAGCGCCATTTTATCCCGTGCACTCGCGGCAACGCGAAAGGTGGATGGACGGTGCACCGCGACGACGGCTACGATGGTAGAGGTATATACTCTCCCCTGACAATTCACCGAACCGCGTTCTACCTAAAATCGATCCGATTACCGGACTTTTTCTCGCCGTTAAACCGTGCCTGGTACTGTTATACACGACGCGAACGATATATATTCGCACATTCCTTTGGTTCACCACTTTTCTCCTTTTCTTTTTTTCTTTCCTTACACAAGTCACAACGAAACTTTATCGCCGGTCGAAGCACTTACGACCTCGTGTGTCGTTCTCGCGAGACACGCGTTCCGCTCTCTTTCTCAACTTGCGACACAGTTTTTTCGCTTACACGTAAATCACTGAATTACGTGTTCCACGCTGATTCGGTAGCGTATAACAGTTTAGCTTTTTTTTCTCCCTCGAGTAGAGAACACGAGACCCGTCGCGGAATAGTATACGTCCGTCGTGTGCTGCGAGAGAACACGAACTAACGCGGCGAGCCGAAACGAGACGAGGTCGCTCGGCTGGTTTCACCGAACCGCTATTCGGCCGGTATACACCAGCGCCGCCACCGGGGCTGCACCCTTACCGTCCATTTTCCTCCATCGCTTCTTTCCCACTCCTACCTGAAATTTTCGCCACAGTTGCCCGCTAGATTCTGCGATCATCGACGACGTTCAGCGCGTTTCCTCGAACCGATTTCTGATTTTATTCCCGGTCTTCCTAGCTCGTTGAGAGAAAGATGCAAACGGACCCACGACTGAGCGGGGTCATTGATTTTTTGAGCCCGTCAAGTGTAAGCCAGGCGCATGCGCAATCGTGCCGGCGGTATGACAGCGGGCGTTCTCATACACATCCGCAAAGTTCCGCACTTGAATTCCTGGTGACTTTAGTTGACGACGACCGCCACGAAATATCGTTTAAAATTTACTTCGCGCACCTTTGTCCCTTTGTTTCTTCCTTTCTTCGAGAACTTGAAAATCGGGCTTCTCTCCCATCGTACACAGAAGCCATACATCATCTATCCTTGCCAACCTATACGATTTCAAAATCGTGAAAAATGATATAATTATCTTTATTCGTATAGAAACTATATTCATGCGTACGAGCTTTCGGTAAAATAAATCATCTATTCTTATAAACGAAACACGATGCTTGATTATTTACAAATTTTTACCTGATTACGTGCAAATTCTTAGATCAATTACGTCGAATCACGAATCCGCTGATCTTCCGAAAATCAACTACGAACGTATCTTTTTTTCATCACGTGACCCAATGCGTTGCAAACTGGGTAATTTCTTGCAATTTGAAACCACGTGATCGATTAGAAATGAATTATGGGTAATTTATTGCAACTTTCATCGTCGCGATCGCGTTCGTCATCGGTCGGTTCGTCGCTGAAAATTTTCTTCGTTACCGAATTGAAATTAGCGAAAGGACAGACTGTTGTACATACATGTTATACATACCGTTGGTGTGCGATATATTTTCATATAGAGTTCCCGAAATCTATATCGAATTACTTTTATCGAAACATCGAAGACCGCGGAAGACTCGAACGGAGTGGTTCGTGATTTCGTTTTGAAATCTACTTATGAAGTACGTGAAACCGTTTTTCGAAAGATCGTTCCTTCGTGCGAAGCGTTTAATCGCGAGATATAGAGCGTGTAATAGTGTTTTCACGGTCGCTGATAATCGACGCGTTATTCAATACGACGAAATATTACGCGGGAACGCAGCGTCGTACCCGAGAAGAGAAACCATCGCCAGGACAATCGTTATCTCACCGATTTTTCCCAGAATTGGATGACGACTGCGAGGGTCTGTCGAACGTGAATCTGGACGTACGATTTTTAGTGGTAAGTGCGATCATTTTTTTCTCCTCCTCGTCATTTCCTGCGCCTATGCACACTAGCATATTCCTGATATATACGTATGTACGTAGCTGTTTCTATCGTATCAAGTGACTGGCAAAAGTATTTTTTATGATTATGTGCCGTACAAAACACTTTGAAACTTCTTTAGCATCGTAACGAGTTCCGAGTATCGCGACGATATTGGTACAGTTTGACACAAAGCTAAGTGGTTAATTATCAATCGTGCGAGAAAGCCTCGATGTTTAATGGAATCGTTCGAAGCACTGCTCCTATGGTGTATATTAATTTCCTACTAGATACGAAGATTATTTTTTTTACGCGTTTTACTTACGCTTTTTTATTTAGTTCTTGAGCCAATCGTATACTTTTCAAAATTCTAAGAATATTTGAAGAATATTCATAATATGAATCGCGCGGCCATCAACGATAGGAATTATTTTTTGACTGATAGAAGGATAAGAGGGTTAAAAGCGTAGGGCAAAATCGAGTGGAAAATGATTGGGATTGTTCGCAAACGAACTTTCGTTGGCGGATTGCAAAGGCAAAACTGTCTATCGGCTCGTTGGAAGCTCAGTGACGAGGAGGTAATCGGTCGACCGATCAAGATTCCCTGTTCGCCTTTCTCTGTCGCGGCGGCAGAGAGCAGAGAGCAGAGAGCATAGACGGGCGGCTATTTCCGCATGACATCACACCGCCCGCATTTAGGAGCACGATTTTCTATTTTCTTGTCGGTCTACATTGGTGGCCCGTGAAGACTTGCAAGGTCAGCCCCACCGAGATGCGCCCGGGAACACACTTTTTATTCCCTTTCGTTTCTTTTCGTCCCGTCTCGCGTTCCTCTGTCTTCGTCCCGTCACTGAGGTAACTCTTTCCACAGGCTGATTCGCAAAAACGTCTTATTAAAGCGGGTGTGCCGTCCTGCGAAATTTCCGCGATTAGGCGGCTCGCGTTGCGAAGCACACGCGTCGTTTTTCTCCTACTCGTCTGTAATACAGGCCGGCAATCTGGCCTTGTTCCACTGGCAGTGGGCAACGATCTCGCCTAATCGAGAAATAATTGTACGAATTTGTTCGAGGGCTGGCGAACGGGACAGAAAAGAAATCCTTGCATTCTCGGTTCGCCTGCTGCCTCTCCGAGCTGTTTTTTACCAATTCATTACTCTCAGATGGAACAATGGATTCAGCGAGACAAAGGAGCGGCTGCTCTTGCTTGGCACCGGTACCGTTTCTCGTGTTAACAAAGTTAGCCGTTCGTTTGCGGAATTAGAAATGAAGGTTCGCGTGTAAAGAAAATCCGTGACCGCTGCCTCCAGCCACGGACTTGTCGGAATCGTCCGTTGGAATCGCGTTTCGGTTCAACCATAAGGATTAACAGAGAATCATTTTCGACTCATCGTAGGTTTTAGGACCGCGTGATCTATGTTGCGCCAAGTATTAGAAATTCTAATCGACGCGCGTGCAATATCGAATCTTCGTCGAAACGTCCGTGTCTTTTTTTCAGGTGAATGCCTCCGGGCCATAAATTTACTCGTTCGTCGGTTCAAAGCATTTACATCTGTGTTCGTCGATGTTCATTATCCGAGACGATCTTTCGCTCGATATCTCCTGTTAATAACGTGGGTCCACGCGATTACGGAAGAGGATTTCTGCGTGAATAGTTGCATAATCAGCGGTCATGAGCCTTATTCCATATAGGCCTCGTGTACGAGCCTCGGCGTGTTAGATATATTTTCGTCATAGGGGAATTTATCGCGTAGGGTGAATCATATTCGAATCGAAGACAACCCGTTCGATATAGTCGTGGAATTCTTTCTTTTTTTATCTTTGGCCGAGCTTGTACGAGGTTGGATCGTTTGCTCTCGTTTATTGGACGATCCCGGCGCGTCAGTGCCGGCAATTTCAGAGGAAGACGACTCACACCGCTTTCAGGTTCTCAGAAATTCTCTCCAGTCATCGGCAGGAATTTATCGAATTTCTACGCGAACGCTCGGTGATTAATAAGTTTTTACGCGCATTACACCTGATCGCGTGACAAATCGATTTCCGTCCCTCGTTCTTATTGTGTTCCAGTATTACCTTTATGATTGTCTTGCGATTTCACTTCCGTTCTTCGTCTCCGCTGGAAATTCTCCGTGTCTCCACTACCACTCGTACGCTACCAGGCCGCATAAAATCAACATCTCGGTTCTCCCATCGTAAACACGAGAGTCGAAAGAAATAGCAGCGGGTGTAGGTACGTGTACGACAGACGAGAAGATGGAAAAGGGATTTCGGTGATGTCGTAGAGTGGGAGAACGCAGCGAGGAACAAAAAACGAAAGAGACACGGTAAACGTGGAACCAGCGGTCATAAAAATCCGATGCGCAGGTATAAACCAACGATCTACAAGTCCGTGCGTGGACGATCCTAATCTCTACACGTCGCTGGAATAACAGCAGCCGAAGCTGCCTGACGGAAAGACAAGAGGAAGGGTCGCGGGGAAATAGTTAGATGATCGAATTATCGTGTGTTTGTTAAAAAAAAAAAAAAAAAAAAAAAAAAGAAAAAATCAGCGGAATGGGATTCTCCTTGTGGAAACGAAAGGCAGACGATCTCGGAGGAATTTTCAACGCGCTGTCTAAAGTTTTCCCCTTCTTTCAATAGGTTCGAGCTGGGTAAGCGATAGTCTGTGAAATTTTTATGAAGAATTCCTCCCTTTTAGCGATACTACTAACGACGACGACTAATTCGTCCTTCTTTCCAAAAGACGCAGCTTTTACGTGTCTTGTTGCCATTTTTGGGTATCATGAATGTAGCTCCAGGGTTTCTTGCACGTTGATTCATGCTTTACACAGACATTTTTATTTGGTCACCGCTGTCAAAAGATATATTTGTCGCGGGGAAGTGACAGTAAAAACAGGCTGAAAACGTTGATCCGTCATACGTGTCTTAGGAGGTAATTAATAGAGGAGGGTTCGGTATGGCTCGTTCGCTCGGTCATAAATTCTGTGGAAGGTCGGCAGTGAACGACGCATAAATTTCACTTGGACGCGACAAACGCGCGTTCGTAGGAGCGCGCGCGATTTCGCGAATTGAACGGCGGGGAGCGTTCGAGCTAATGGTTTCGTAATTGAATAAATGTGGGCGATTAGTCGCGCAACCTCCGAGACGGTTAACGAACTACCGTCTAAATAACCGTTCGGCTTACTGAAAATCGAATTTACAGTTAATCGGTATTTAATTTAAAACACCGATTAACAGACTAACAGACTTATCTTTCTCATCAGTGGCGCGACGATCGGATCGGATAGCTTCGCATTAATTCGTAATTTTCGTTAGTCTCGCGGTGACGTTGGAAGACTCAGAGGTTACTGACTTCCTCGAAAGTCTCGCCGCTAGACCCTATATCGAACAAGAGTTTTATTTCTTATTATTAGGCACAGATCGCTGCACGTTGCTCGCGATACAACCACAATACATCTGCGTAACCGAAAAATGAGAGAAAAGTTTCAGTGAAAACAATGGACAGACAAGGAAGTAGCGTGCACCGACCGTGCACGTGTACGATGCGCCCGTGGTCTTATTTCTTCTTGAATCTAGCTTTCTTCGACACCACTACGGCATTAGACGGAGACTTTGGGTTCGACTGATTTTTATGTTTTTTGCTCTCCACGTGCTGAGCAAACGTACTCTCGGAATTCAACGACAGATTGCACGGTGCACAATAATACTGGCCTGCAAACGAAACAGTTTGCTGAGCGATTTGGCTGATTATCGTTCGAACGTTCGAGAAGCTATCCCTACCTGATGGTGTTCGGTAAATGGAATAATCTATAGGTCCAGGAGTAGCCGGTGTCGCCTCGCTCTCGGTAGCTAAAAACATTCGTACTGTTATTCGAATTGTTACTTTGGTTAACTACCGTTATTAACGCTTACGAACGGGATACACGTGTAGAAATAAAATAGTTACCAGGCTCGGGAACGGGCAATCCGTTCAATCTGAGCATTCTCAAGTGCCTGGCACCGCGTTTGTGCGTTTCTAATTGGTCCTGTCGATTTGCCGAAACACCGCAGAGATCGCAACGCAACGGCGTTGGATAAGGAGGCGGTGTGTAGATGGAGGCCGTTGCTGGTACAGGTACCGCATTGGTACAGTCAGGTACTACCGGCTGTGCCGGTGTAGATTGCACTTCCGTCTGAAAAGCCATTCCGAATCGGCCGCTGGGATCTATTTGACTGTACTGATTTTGATTTTGCGACTTCTTCGACGGCCTGTAGAATTCAACGCTCTGGTATGACGATCTCGGCTGACACAGCTATCTTTCTAAGAATAATTTGAGACAAGTATACATCTCTGTACCTCGCACGACGTCCGCCGTTCGCTGCTCTAATATGTTTTTTACCAGCGTAGTGTTGCGTCGCATCCGTTTGCGACGTGAACCACGTCTTACAAATCTGCAAATCAAACACGTTTCGCTCGTGTAACAGCGTTCAATCGCGATTTACCTGTTATTTTCCATTCCACCAACGACCATGTACTTTTCATCTGCTTACATCACAATAGTTTTGCCAGTCGGTGGTCGTACTACTGACTTGGCCGTCTTCGGTCTTTTGTTTCTTTACACTCTGATTCAAAAACATAGACACCTTCTTCTGATGCGGCTTTCCATCGTAATGTAACTTTGCTTGTAACGCGGAGTTCATCTGAAACCGTACATTTTTAAGCAACCTATATTCGCTCCCGTACTTACTTAAATACGTGTTAGTCAAACAACGACACGATATTCAACAGAGTCGCGCGTGTATTTTTATCGGATAAAGTAATCGAGCCTTACAACTGCATTGCACAGATCGCATTTCAGCGGTTTCATTAGTGCTGCCAGTTCCCTCTGGGCGCTTGCAACTTTCTCTACGAAATAGAAACATAAATCAATCTTTAATTAGCTAAAACACCGTAAGAATCTGCAATCGGATTTCTCCAATGATAATTTGATGCGCATAATGATTTATGCGCTATTCTACAGGCCGGTTGAACTTTTTCCATGAAACAAATATATTCTATTTGTTTCACTTGTTATCACGTGTCGCAAACAATTACCTGCGTCCACCGCGGGATCGATGAACTCGTTCTTGCGTTTGTAATACTTGTTCTTGGTCTTGTTGCAAACTTGTATCGTCGGCGATACGACCGCCGCAGCTGCCGCTTTGTAGGTCGTGTCGTACCATCGTGCATACAGGTCCGATGTATCGGAATCCGTTGGTACCCACCACGGTGTAGTTGGCTGTCCAGGTGTTTGCGGTTGCATCGCCGGATGCATGATATACGCTGTTGGCACAGGCAGGCTTGGAAACGACGTGGTTGCTGCTTGAATCGTTGTTAGATTTCCCGCTGTTTCGTTAGTCGATAAACCGGTCGTCGTCGATTCTGTTGTCACAGGTTGTTGTTGCTCCGTCGTAATCGCCAAGTTGTTGCTTTTCGACGTTGTAACTGGAGGCGGAGGCGGCGGAGGCGGTGGAGGCGGCGGCAGAAAACATTCTAATCCTGTATCATGCACGAACGGAAAATATTTTATTCGATTATCACAGCAATTTTGGTAAATGGTACATAAAACGCGCATGCCAAAGAATTTTTCGTTAACCGTTAGATTTATCTCGCTAATAAAATGACCGGACGGTTTAAGCGCCTCCGAGCCATGTATAAAAATGCGCGGATAAAATATACCGTACAAATAAAATAATAAAACCCGAAGAGATGCGTATCAACGTAATTTGCTCCAAGATCGGATTTAATCGCGCGCAATGCTCTGACTAATTTTGCTAATTTCGAATAAGTCGGCGAACGTAACCCGTAATATCGGTCATTTTTATTTGTAACATGCAAGATACATTTCCCGAGCTGTTACAAACGGCAGTGAGCGTATTTCGCTTATCGACTACACGCTGCTGTAATATCCACTCTACACCTCGCGATCCAATAATCTGCTTTGGCACCCACGATTAACTTTTCCGCTATCGAGATAACGGGAGTAACGTATTGGTTAAATTTGATGAAAAAATTAGTATCGCGCGTAAGGAACGAAACGCATAACGCGGTAATAACGCTCGATACAATGTTCATAAAATACCAACGATCGTATCATGCTACATACGCTTAAATGGTAACACAGTGTTTATATATATTGTCACGGATACTACATTCCATGTAACATAATCCATTTACGTCTGTATCGCTATTTAATTAATTACGATCTGTCGATAAATTTCGATTTCATTCATAAATTATGCGTTTTCCTACGAAAACGACAGAGACGTATCACCACACTGTTGCATCGGTATATATACACGTACGTGTCCGTTATTTCATACTTTAAACCGTCAGCTGATTTCGACAGTGAAACACCGAATGAAAGTTTGATAGTAAGCACACCAGTACTCTACAGCCAACGCATCTTTTTATTTCACGTGCCAGATATAGAGTGCAATACGTGCATGCTTTGAATAATTGTTTTGATAATTGACTGATATAGACATATCAAAAGTCACATCCGGTTATTTGTAATAGAAGCTGTTGCATTAGGTGGCGTACGTTTGTGTTTGCAGCGACACTCTACCATTCATAAAAAATATCTTGTCATAAATACAACAATGACAACGTGACGAACGTTTTATGTATTTTCAATGATCAACGTGTCCGGGATATTTACGTGTTTGCATATTTTCGGTACACTAGATTCACTAGGGCATATGTTTCTACGACGTGAATCAATGAGAGAAATTCTTTCCTACAAATAGAAACTCACCCGGTATTTCTGGATTTTCGATGATCTTCGCGCTAGACATTTTGCAGCGTAAATACCGCGATATTTCTCTATTATTGTCAGAGAAAACTTGACGGCGCGCGATAATTACGGCGCGATAAGGAGCCTTGTTTTCGTTCGCTCTGCACTCGCGAATTAGTTTCCTGTTTGTAGTTTTACATTTCGCACGATTCGCTGGAACATGGTATCATTACGATTCATGTATTATGTTTGACTGTCAATTATTCGGTGAAATACAAAAGTTTGTGAGGTTAATAGACGAGTTTGACAAGCGACCCGACGACATTACGCGATATTGAACTGTGATGCAAGATGGCTGCTAACACTACGTTCGTCGATCGTGGACTATCCAAAATTATTAGAATTACCACAGAAAATAGAATTTTTCATGGCCAACTTGTCGAAAATCGCTTAATCCGGCAGGATGGAGGAAAAGGCTGAACTTTTAACATGCATCGAGGAAAAAATAGAGAGTGGCAAAGCCACGATAGACAGGCTGAAACTTGTGGGAAAGATTGACGGGATTGAAAAACTTGTACGAAAAATTCAACAAGAAATTAAGTTTTTAGAAAAGGTATGTCTCCTTGAAATTACAATAAGAGTTCCACCGTATACATATATTTCCTTCACGAGGTTGAGTAGCGATCATACGTATTTATAATCGGGCAATCTGTAAAATATATTTCATTGTATCTGTTTCTTCTAATCTCGTTGATTATAAATATGCAAGGTGGTTACATACTTTTTAAGTTAAAAGAATCAGGATTATAATTATATGCTATTCTCAATAAAGGTACAATCTACAGGGAATGTAAAGAAAGAACATCTACAGAGTACAAATTTGATTCATTTGAACGCAATTGTAGCACGACTCTTCTGTGCTAATGAACCTACCAATGTTATGAAACCCTTTAAGTATCAGAAGTCACGCTTAGAAGTAGATATTGTATGCAACGGTGGTGCGTCATGGATAAAAGTTATTGCTAGAAATGCTAGAGCTCTCACTATGATTTCAATGGGTAATGGAGAATACGGGCAAAAGTCTGTGCTTGACCAAGCAATGAGTTACTTGCAATGCGCAAAATGCTATCCACATTTATATAGGCCACCCGATATCGTATTCCACTTTGCTTATGGTATAGAAATTCCATTAGCTACACGTTTGGAACGCATGGGAATAATCGTTGAAGGGGATAAAATGCAGTGTGAAGATGTAAAAAATATAGATGTACACGGTATTAATATTTTCTTAATACGGTACATGCATGAATATGTTTCACACCATTAACTAAAAAAATGATATTCATGGTTTATTCTTCCGGAGGTAGATAGCGAGGACAGATTTTCCACATGGATGTATTCGTTAGAATCTACCGAGGAGCCTTTGGATGAATATAAAAAGAACATAGATTCAGATTTAGATAAGTTAAATACATCTTTCCTTAAAACTGAAATAAATATTCTCAACTTGGATGTGTCAACTTTATTAGCGTACGTGACAAACATGACCAATGGATACGATCGTTTTATTTATCGGGAACCTTTACTCACGCAACAAGCAGAAATGGAGAGAGAACGTCCAGTGAAACCTATTTTAGAGGATTTGTTTAAAGGGAAGAAACTAATTGTCTGTCAAACTGCTTATGAAAATTTTATGAACATTATAGATGTTATCGGTGGACCCAAAGAGACTCTTAGGGCAAAAGAACTACTTAGTAAAGTTCAGATCGTTAAGGATATACCAACGGGCAGAATAATGGAGAAGCTTAATTTGGGTGGTAAAATTAAAGATAGATCTAGATTAGTTTTTGCAACAGGCGAATATATGAAAAGCATTACAGTATCGGCGAATGAGGGATTTGTTAGAGCAGCACGTATGCAGGTATAAGTATTTGTATTATAAAATATAATAGTTTCAAACAATTCCAGTAATAACTTTTTTCAGGGAATTGAATGTACAGTCTTTCTGCATGAACCTAGATCTCTCTCAGAGATTAAAGAAGGTTATGCAACAAAAATAGATCCATCTTGATACCAGTCAAATGCATTTTAGGTTATTACAAAAGAAATATTCACGCTATACAAGAAATATTTCTATTGTTTACTATCAAATGCTATTACTAGATCAGGCTTGATAATTAACGCGCATGTCCATACTTTCTTCAAATTCTGTAAAAAAAAAAAAAAAAAATAGAAAGGTTACAAGTAAAAAAGTTAATTTTAAATAGAAATGTTTCCGATGTAAAGAAATATGAAGTATACCATTAATAAATTTGTTGAAGTGTGGATTTCTTTCTTTTGCTAACTGAATGTATTCTTTATATTTGATTTCGTCTCCAAGTTGTTTATAACACTTTGCGCTATTTAAGAGGGCTTTCAAGTTTGTATTATTAACTTTTAGCGCCCATTCGCAGTCGGCTAAAGCTTTTTCGAATAATCCAAGCTGAATATACGACAGAGCCCTATTATTCCATAACACGGTCGAATCTTTTCGTTGCTCGAGTGCTTTACTATAGTATGTTACCGCTTTTTCGTAGTTCTTCTCCTTAAATGCTCCATTACCGATTGTTTTCAACGTTTCCGCTCGTTCGTTTCTAATTTTCCGGTTCTCTGCTCTTTCTTTCGCATCTTTCTCCACGCTTTTCATAAACGTTTCTATATAAAGAATCCTTCGATTAGTCTGGGAATGTAAAACACAACGATCATTACTTGCTACCTCTACACATTTGTTCCTGAGTTGAATTTTCATTGACCGAACATTTGTTAATCACTGTACGATTAATTTTTATTTCTAACTCGGTATCCTCGCATATATCTTTTTCCAACTGTTTTCCCAAAATTTCATCGGCCAATAATTCTCCGTGCTTCTGTTCTTCAGGATCGGAAGACGCCAACTTTTTCACAACTTTTTCTTGAAATTTAATAAATTGAAGATTATGTTCGTAATTGAAAAAGGAGATAATGCTTACCGACTTCGGTAACGCGACGCATAAAGTTCTGAAATTCTTCCTCAGTTACATGTTTATCTACCATTAAGTTATCCATAATTTGTTCACCTTCTGCTATCTTTTCACCGAGCTTATTACGATCTACTATCTGATCCATACTTTAAATACTTTTCAATAAAAATAATTGGACAAGGTCGAGCTAACCAAAACGTAAGGACAACTGGATACAGAAGGTTTCCATAGAAACGTGTAACGTAGTAGCATGAATTATGTGCTGAGTGGTTCAAGTGTTAAATAAGTATGAAACATTTATATTCAATTGATTTATTAGAAAATGAACAAGATCATGTAAGAAAGTGATAAGTAAGTGAAGTAGTGAACTATGGTTAATTTATATATATATATATATTGAAATTTTGCAGCTTCTTTTTTAAACAAATATTTATAATCACAAAAAGTTTTATTCAGTCTCTAAGTGTTAACTTCAAAGCAACATATATTAATAATTTAAAACATTTTTTTTATCTATTAACCATTGGATCCCTTTCTTGGGGGAAATTCAGAAAGCGTCCCTGCGTTATAATATGTCTGTTCCACATTCGTAACAGGAAACATTTGGGACGATCCCATGAGTGTCTCCGAATTTTCATTGTCAATTTCTTCGACTTCAAGGGGGTCCATATCCGCGTCTTCTTCCATTTCAAATATATCTACTTCATCTTTTATATAAACCGCATACTTCATAGATTTGTTGCTTTCTGAACTAGTCCTTTGTTTCCTTTTGTCTAAAGGTTCATTTCTCTGAAACTCTTGACTACTTGTAGGTGGTTTTCCAGCTGTAATTTCAACTTCGTCCATAATACATAATTTTTTCAAAGGCAAAGATTTATCCTTCGATATAGCAGACAGAACATGAGGCCAACTAATAACAGGTTCAGAAGGCTCTTTTCTTTTTTGCGGTGTTGGGTTGGAAATTCCTCTACTAGTACTTGGCATGTCGTTAATGTCTACAATACTGATTCCAGAGCGCCCTGTATCTAAACGTTGACTTAATAAATTAATATTACCCTCTTCACTTTTTTTGGTAGCGTCCAGTGGGATTTTATTTCTGCTTTTATGAAGATGAGTAGACGAAGGCAACTTTGTCGATTGACTGGCCGTTTTATTTTGTGGTTTATTACTATTAGGATCATGATCAGGTACTGTTTTGGTAGGTAGACATTTCGTTTCTTCGATTTTTAAGCGAGATACCGTGGTCGTTTTCCTGGACGTATCATGAGACGCGTTGTTCGATTCTCCTACCAAAACGGAAGTTTGAATATGCCGTAGTCCGGTGACTTCCAAAATTTCGGCCAATTTCAACAGCCTTCTAACCTCACTTTGAACCACTTGTATTTCACCGCAGTACATGAAATTGACGATAGTCTTGAGATCATCCGCTTCGATATCGTGAAGAATAATCATAGGATGAGGATGCTCGTTGGCGACGAGCAGGCGACGAAAGAACGAGCTCGAGTTGGCCAATACCATTTTGTGACATTTTAAAATCGTTCCGTCTTTACATACTAAAGAAAGATCTACAAACTGTTGCTTCTCGTAACATGTATCGAGGGAAACTGCCAAATGCGACGGAAAACTATGCCACTTTAAACTTAATACTGTCTCTTCCCTCATCTTGAATATTGTAATTGACAGCTTTCGATTTTACGTACGACTCACAGCACACGACTTTCGTTTATAACAACACACTCGCCATGACACGTGCCGCTGTCATCGCAACTATGTTTTAAGCGGTGCATTGCAATAGACAAAATATTCTTTAACGTGCCAAACGTGGATGAGAAACAGAGTTGCAATATTGAACTGTAACGATCGATTTGCCTAATATATGAAATGTACCTTTTGTACGATATAGGTACGTTTAAAAATGCACGAATTCCATGCTTTTGAGGAAAATTGATTCCGTGTTTCAAAAATAACCTGCATGGGAATCGATTTTCGTCAGCCAGATGTCGTAGTTACATAGAAGAAGAGAAATTTGCCATCGTCTTGGTTATCCGATTTAAAAATATTCATTTTACACAAATTCGGAATAACATTCGAAATAGCAATCAATTATTACTTTGTTTTCCAATATGATCGATAAATATAAAAATTCAGATTAGATTCAAATAGGAACACCGTTATTTTTCGTAACACTTGTTTCATAATTTTTTTTTAGCTGGATTAGTTGGAAATAATAGATTTAAACAGTTTGTGCGTGAAATTTCGTTTTGATTGTCGCGCCAGTCGGAGGTACACGCGCGTACCATAGCGCCATCTCGATGTCTCGAAATCGAAACACATTCTGCGATTCTCGATGCCAATTGAGTTCGATAAGTGCAAATGGTCGTTTAATAACAGATGATTGAACGCGTTCCGCGGCGCGGCCTAGCATTTATCTGTCAAAACTGGTGACGGTCGGCCGATCGGCAATGAGCCGGCTTATGCGTGCTTGTTGATTGTTTTTGCGCTGAGGTTTTTAGGTTATCTAAACGAATACATCACCGAAAGACGTGCGTGTACGTTTTGTGCGTTCAACATTGGGTTTCCCGAGCGGCACAAACGCATCGATCGTGAGTGTACTTTGAATACATTTGTTGATTATTATTATTATGTGATCGTGAATCAGGAAGGACCGAGAAGAAATACAAAGAGCAAGCGTCAACACTAGAAGGAAAAAAAGAAAGCAAGATGCGAAACGTTCGAGGCAATGTTTTCTGCTATCTCATCGTGGCACTGCTTTTTCTAGCGCCATCCAGCTACGCAGGTAAGCATGGATTCTCTGAAACAATTTACAGTTGGCGTTTGCCAGCAAATTAAGTGTCTCTGCACCGAGCGAGGCCGAAATTGCTTCGTTCAATCGAAGCATTGGGGTCACCCCTGTAAGGCCACAATAGTCTTCTTCCGCTTTTTCTCCGTCTCTCCCTTTACCCCTCTCCTGTACTCGGTCTCTTTCTTTCTGGCGCGCGCGCGCGCTCTTTCTTTCTTTCCATTTCTCTCCAATTCTCTTACTCTCCGACTATCCGCGTGTCTCCTCTCCTCTTGGTGCTTATGGTCCAGAAATCGAGCCGCCGCGGGTGTTGTGTTTTTCAACGCCGCATCGATATGTTTCACTGGTTGAAACACGTTTCTCTCGCTTGATTCGCTCGCATATATTCCGTGTTCAATTTTTCAAACATCAATTACTGCCGTGTACATACTGTCCCAATGGAAGATAAATGATTAACGTAGCACGTAGCAGACGCTCGTTATCGCATAATCAATTTGTTTCGGTTGTACGGTAGTTGATGTATAACGGCCGGTATTTCCCGTTGTAATTATATGCCCGACAATTTTTCTTTCAACGGATTTCCACGAACCTACGGACGAAAATATACGTTGGCAATATTTATTATTGTCTAACCAGAAGGTACGAAGCTTATCGCGTTCAATTACAGTTGCCGATATATTTTACACCTTTGTTCGCTTTTTTCGCTCAAGGCACACAGCGTTCACTTTATAACGAAGAAGATGAGTCAATGTTATAACAAGTCCATACGTAGCGTTTAACGTTATTCAACACTAATGCTGATATCAGTATCAGCAGCAGCGTCGTCTTCTTTCATTCTTCGCCATCAACGAATAGCGCAAGATAAATAAGACACGCACGAATCTGCTCAATTGAAAATGTAACTTTGTGTCTCGCATCCCCTTTCGTGGGAAATAATTAACGCGCAGTTGACGTGCAAACGCTTTATTTAGCGTTTGTAATTAGCTCTGCGAATGAATAATATTTCGCGACGATTCCGTTAGTCATCCTGTATTGTCCGCCCATGTAATTTATTTTACAGAAGATATGGTTATCAAGCGCGTACGCTGAATGTTTCTATCATGGCCCAGTATGTGCTATATAAAGTGAAGTAACAGACTTATTAACGGTCTAACTATAGTCGATAGATTTATATATGTAACATACAGTGGCCGTAACAAGTATTTGCGTCTTACTGTATTTCTTACAGTATTTATGTACTAATTAACCTAATTAGGTTCAAGTATATCAAAGTTTCGTATCATTAACCTTTATATCGGTACAAAAGTTGGAGAATGAGCGTATGTGCAAATAGTTTTCCGTTGTTATGTAATATTTTTTGGTAGAGTCCCGCCGTTTCCTTTAGTAGCGCGCACAAACGTAACGTAAGGTTCAAACGAAAGATGTCGTTGTTCTAGAACTGTAAATTTGAAGTAAAAATTCCGCGATACTGTATATTAATAAATACAATTGCAGAAAACTGAATGCGATGTTTCAAGGCAAGCAGATATTCCTAACACTGCCTTCAGCGAAATTCGCGAAATTCGTTTGCATTTTGACAAGCGTATTGCAAGAAGGCACCTTATCGAATCAATGCGATACTATCGACTTAAATCAGAAGAAAGTCCGTTAATTTGCTTGACTCAACCAACCTCCGTGTAGTTAACCTCTGTATTCTAGCTGATAAAACGAATTCGCCTCGATTAACTGATTCAGCCAATTTCGGCTCACGCAGTGTCGATACAGTCGCGATGATACACCACTCTCGCTGAAAGCGCTTTGTGTCTTTTGTTCAAACGAAGCGAAAAATGATCGTTACTGTCGGCTGACTCCGATAGCGATAGAAAAAGACGATAATGACGAACTCGTGACTATGAATTTGCCGGCAGTTATCGTTATCGTTCAATTCGAGCGAGACGATCATATTATTAAGAAAATTTTATTCTTCTGAGCCGTCTATTGTTTTGCGTGCATCTCATGCAAATCGATTAATAATGATTCATTAAATGGATACACTGTAGAATAAAACGTGGTCTTTGTTCGTGCATTCTGTAGCTGATGAAAGTACACGTTTGAGTATTTATCGTAGGAAACTTTAAGTGCATATTATCTGTGTTATATAAAGACATTCTTAAATTTCATTCATCGCTGTAACGATATACGGCTATGTCGATTCAATTGGTATTTAAAATCAATCTGAGAATGTATATAGAAATTAGAAGAGGATGCAAACGTTTATTTTGTAGGAAATCAATGTTCGTATAGATAAATAATTAGCGTTAAAACGATCCCTTTAAGTAATTGCGATCACGTTTAAATACTTTTCTTATCTTTGCGAAATACGTGTTTGCGCGAAATATCCAAACGTTTACATACAACGCACGTAGTATATTCGTAAAAGGTTTCTATAAACGTTGCAACATCCTCGAGAACTATTTTATTTTGTACTCGTACGATCAAAGTTTCCGAAGTACGTTACTTCCTACAAATGTTTGCGGTGCTGGAATATTTACCTACCGTGGCTGATATCCATACCCTATTAACCTCTGCTTAGACGAATTAGCTAAGCTTTCTATGTCTCCTGCTTTCAATTCGTGCAATCTTTGTATTCGGCTGATTGGGCCTCATCTCGTGCAATGTAACGCTACTCGTTGATCTCGATGCGCTGCCTGATTGAGAGTAATTTACCGACTACTCAGATGTTTCAGCCGAAAATGCGACAAGCCAATTTCAACGATGCGACATCAACAAAGCGACGGATCAGTGTGGCGAAAACGAAAGATGCTTTAAAAATTCGGAGAACGAAGAAGCACAGTGCAGATGCGTGAGAGGTTTCGAAGTGGACGGAGGCCAGTGTGTCCAGGTTACTACATTTCGCAACGTAATTATCGATCAGTCAACGATCGAAGTCCACTCAGGAGGTATATATATATAAAAACGTCGACAGCGAAAGATCTAATCTAAAAATTTAGCTTGGTAGTGAAAAAGTTAGCTTGGTATCGGCGCAAACTAAACTATTCTGTGCAAATCTCGTAAACGGTCGAGCAAACAATTTCCCTATTTTTTCTCTAGATCGATAATACGATTGCGTCAACTCGTTATATTGTACATAGAGTAACCACGAGATAGAGGGTTATCGCGGAAGGAAATGTTTAATTAAGAAACGCTACGATTTTTCATGTCGACGGTGCTGAATGAAATTATTTTAAAATTTTGTTTAGGTAGTTCCATAGCTGCTGGCTTGTTTATACTGACTTTCCTCATAGTAATGAGCGTGTTACTGTATTTCGTCGAGAAGCGATATAAGTGGTTGCAACGAGTTCGACAGCTTCGTTCAAATCATTACGGCAATGTGCTAGTCACAAGAGACGACGACGACGATGACGATTCACCGATAGCGTAAGCTGGTACCTAGTAGTAATTAATACGTGTGCCGTGTACAAAGTGCGAAAGTTTTTAAGAAAAGCACGAACTTTAACGCAGAGACGCTCAGTTACACAATTCATAATTTAAAGCGACAAGCTTTGAGTTACCGCTGCGTGGATCGCCTTACCGAATAACCGCAATAAAAATCTAGTACCGGTTCGTGTCCAATTGCCTCGTCTTTCCGGGCGAGTTGCAAGGAAATTTCGATCGATTTCTCTATCGATTTCTATCGAGTTCTATAGGCGATGCATTTAACCGCTTATACCTCCGTGATCGTGACTCGGAGCATTCGACATTTCGAGAATCGAACATTGAACGTCGCACACGAACGTCTTCTCTTGGAGCTTGTTACGCTTAGGGAACAATATTGTGTAACTCTGTGTACCTATATATGGAGGGAAGGTCTAGATACCAGGTATGTGCGAAGCAAAATATCGTCGAACTGAATTAAGAGGCTAAATGTAAACGAGTGTTGGTGTAAGTAGACGTGTTTTATGCCGATAAACGTAAATCTTTCATCTTTGAACGTGTAAAACATATCCATCTCCGACTTTTTACATAACATCCATTCGGATGGTAATTACACATATGGTATGTACGTTTCTAAAGGTGAAAAGACATTTCACCGACCATATTGGCAGGGTTATTGATAATCGCACAAACGATATTTGTGCCGCTATTATTTAACGATTGAAAATAGAGAACATTTGCATAAGAATACTGCTACTTACACGATCACCGATTCTACGTTTATATACAATGGTTATAAAGGATACGGGATAATTGACTGCGGTTTCGATAGTTTGTAAGAACATATTGAAAGCATAATTTTTTACGATAACATTAAGAAGCTGGTCAGTAAACTTTAACACGTTATTGATATGTTGTATAAAATCGGTGACTATCGGTCCATCTTTCGCTGTATACAAAATTTAGGACGAATTACATATTTACATTGTCAACTGTATCTTCAATCATGCAACGAAATTTGTGCATGTGACGCGATTAAACGTCGATCCGATAATTTTATAGACTGTCTTCCTTTGCAAGATTGCGTATAAATTTATATTATTGTTTGCCAATGCTGAAACTTTTGTGGAAACTGACGATACATTCGGGATATTGAATCGTGTCGCGTGGATCAAGTTTTACCGTTCTCTCTGAATGTCTTGTTCTTTCGAGGATAACTCTCAAACGGATGTCACTTTACCAAAGAATAAACATTTCAGAATCTAAATTACGATATACATACGTGCCAGTTGCAAGCAAAGGCATCCTTTTGTTACACGTATATGTGTCATTTTATAATCGTAATTAATTAATAATATATGTTGCGTATAGTGCACCATCTACTGCACAATTACCATATATTATGTAATATGTAATTAATTAATTATCGTTAAAAAGTTTCTGTCACGTATGATTAGTACGCTCCTTAAATATTGCTGCAACGTGTTATTGATTAACCGTGAGAGGAGTCGATGATTTTTGTCTTTGTTACGAGTCGAAGGGAGTTAACTTTTAAACTGCAAGACGTTTAGACGCTGCTACACTCATACCAAAAGAACGTTGCATTTCTTATCACGCTCGGTATTGTTTTTGTAATATAAAGAAATTTGTAAATAACTTTCCGCCATTCCGCGGGTGCGTATTCTTGCCAGCCAATCAGTCTCTTTCCTATAGCGTATAATCTAATTGTGATTCTGAAGAAAATCGCATATACATACACGAATATTCCTAAGAAAAGGGACGAGTCTCTATCTCTTGCGAAAGATTATTGAAACGTACACATTTGCATTTATTTTGGATTTATACGCATATTTATATATATATATATATCAAGATATATATATATATATATATATCAAGATATATATATATATATATCAAGATATATGTATATATATATCAAGATATATATATATATATATATCAAGATATATATAAATATAAATATTATATATATATATATATTTAACCTATTCTTATACTCTATCATCTATGTACAGAACTACGCGCTAGAAGCTAAACAGAGCAATTAGTCGGTGCTCGAGATATCGATTCTGATTGGTTAGACCGCTCGGCATCGTGAGACGAGATTTGATATTTTTATAGTTGGCGAGTACAAATTGAAACGGTGCGACAGGTATTAGCGAATTATTGTTTTTAGTTACGTATCGCCGAAAATTCTCTCGTAGTTTGCGATACGATCGTAGATGCGATGAACGTCACCGCTCATTTCACTTGTTAACGACACGTCTATTAGAATGCACTTCAGCGATGCAGTTTGACAATTCGACTGACTGTAATTATTGTTACCGTTTTTCATAATAGCCACGTTTACGCAAAACATGGACAATCTTGCATTACAATTTGTTGCGGTAGTTGGAAATTGAATCAAGCGAGATGGAAGAGAGAATGTTATTCTATAGATTTAATTCATCCTTTCGTATTTACAGGGATGATTTGGTTTGTGTGTACGTGGCTCTGTTGAGTTGTAAATTTTACTCTGTGATGTATTTTACGTTATCCTTGATGAAACATTTATTATCGATTGATTAACGTTCTCGTGGCACAATTTGTTAAGAGTAATACTAGCTCGATTGCAGGAACATACTGTATTTTATTATGTTCCTTGACGTTGTACGTACATATCGCATAACTGCTTTACATGCAAAATATTAACAAGAAATTTGATAGTTTCCCTGACAATGAAACATTGTTTTCTCATAGTAAATTTTGTGGCCAAAAAATGTCTAAAACTGCGCGTCTAAACATTAAGAGAAATCTAACAAAAAGCACTGAATTTCTCTATTTCTAATAAATGCGTACGAAACGTGTCATCAGAATTAAGTCATCAATGACCACAATGAAGGATTTGTAAATATTCAACATCGATAAATATAAAATAGAAAATAAAGAAAATAACACTCAAACGCTCTACCATTGATTATTTTACGCTCCTCTTGATCAACCTGTTTAGTTAATACGTACCGTTGTTCATTCTCGTATAATTTAATCTTTACATAAGTTATGCGACAATGAATAGAATTTTGATCTTTTTAAGATAGAAGATGATCTTATTTTTGTGGGTTTCCATTCGTAGCAACCTCCCCGTGGTGAGACCTGGGCAATCGATATTACTTACGATACAATACCTATATTGTACGTACGTAATATCGAGCTAATGGCTACGAGATCAACCTTCGTGCACTGCATATACCTTTTTAAAATTAGTTAAAAAATTTTTTTAAAATTAGTAAGAAATACGTTTAATATAAAATGGTAACATTTATATATGCACACTGTCGGTCGATTTAATAATTAATTTTAATAGTCGCGTCGTTATATGCGGTGTTCGAGGTTGATCAATCTCAATATTTTTATAGCAAACGTCAACTAGAAGAAGGAAGAAAGGAGAAAGGAGGTTGACCGCGCAGAGAGAAGAGTGCAGACGTTGAAGAAAGAAGAAAGTTCAGTCCGCAATAAAGTTCATGCTGGGATACGAATTAGATTTATACGTTTTGTCACTCTTTGATATATTAATATTTTAAATATAGATGTTGAAGAGGGAAGGAAATTCAGGCCGCGACGAAGTTCATGTTGGGATACGAATTAGATTTATACGTTTTGTCACTCTTTAATATCGTACGTCAAGACTGGTATAATTTACATTACATTAAAGATAAAATGCGTACTCGAGAAAACTTACTTGCTACTATTGTCGAAAAGAAAATCGAGACGACGAATGTGCTTTCGTAGAAAACTGTTTACACGCGTATCATCGCACTGGGAGTAATAATTTAACCCGAAGGAATAGTGAATAATCGTGCGCATATTTACAAGTTTAGCCGAAAGTAGAAACCGTTGCAATTTACATCTTCGATCAGAGATTTATACTGTGACAGTTAATAAAATAAAAATAGTCGAACAGCTAATAAGTTAAGCTAGTTAATAAGTGGCTAATATTTAAAACATAGTTTTTGAAAAACTACTGCAGGGAAGAATGAATTTAACGTCGTCGATACTAATGCTAAAAGCTATTTTGGACAGTGATAGTTTTTCGATCATTCGGTCGAATAAAAGGTCATTAATTTCTGGATTCGCGATGATTTGTTTTAACTGTGCTCGATATTTGCTCGCCTCTCTGCGTAGTAGTTTGATTATTCGGATATTCGTTTTCTACTTTCAAGATCTAATACGCGAAAACCATCCGCTTTCCTATCCCCTCCTATGAAAGACATCGAAAAGTTTGACCACACGACCAAGGGTCTAATAAATTCCTTTATTCTGAAAGGAAGTTAGCTTCCGAAAAGATCGTTCCTTGAAACGTTCGATCGACGAAACGTGCCCGAATCGACCGATTTCCTAACGTTCCAAAGCTTTCTGTCAAGATTTCTTCGTCGTTAGTATTTGTTTCAGTAGCCGGTGTAATCGTGCCATGATCCTCTTTGCGGCCTATATTGCGCTCCACCGATCTGAATCGTTTCGGGCGTTCTGTAATATACGGTTCTTAGTCTGTCGTTGTTGCTAACTGCTGGCAAAAATTGAGAATTAGAAACGAATGGTTTCTGCTGCTGTTGATTCACGGGTCTGGAAACTTTGTAATTATTCTCTGATGATTGTAGAACCGCGTCTCTTCCTAGTTGTCGGTGAAGAGGTAGAACGAATCCACTGGGCAAGTTTGCCTCCTGATTCAGCGTAGGCGTTAACGCGTCGTTCAAAGTGACGTCGTACTCGCTTTCCGGGATATCCTGCAAACGATGCGTCACCTCGTTCAGCCTCTGTTTCACTCTGTAACTCTGAGGCCCTGTTGGCTGCTCCTCAGCTTCGTCGTTTTTGAAGGTAGACCCGTAAACGTTTGAGTTTTCGGTCACGGTTAATCGGCCTTTGTTACGGAACGAACCCGAGATCTGCACGTTTCCTTCGTTACTCTGCTGATTGGAAAATTCCTCGGTGGGCCATTTGGCTAGTCCTTCTCCAAAGTTCTGTTCATTTTCTGTTTCTTCCTGCTTGGATATCCTAACAAACGCATCGCTTATAGTTTTTTGTTCTTCTTCTTCCCTTTGTCTCTCAGTCGGCCTTCTAATCGCAGGTCTCGCTATAGATGTATCATATTCGTCGTTATATCCATGCTGACTCTCTGTTTGAACGTTCCTGTACGTATCGTGATTTTCGTTTTCCTCTCGTTGCGTTTTAGGCTCTTGATTAGATTGCCCGAGATTGTCCTGCGTTGCCTCGTGCACGTAATAATTTTTCCCTCTCTCCTGAACGTTTGTCCTTTCGGTCGGTCTGTCCTCTTCCTTTTTAGACGTGGTAGCTTTCACACCGACCGGAGACAAGCCTCTTGGATTAGGGTTCCCGCCTCTAGATGGTAAGAAGGGTCGTTTAACGATGCGAACCGTGGTTCTTGGTGGTGGAGCGGGTGGATCTTCCGGTTCGTCGTAATAATCTTGCGAGTATTCCTCCAACGACGCGGTATGATAATGGCCACGATCACGCTTTTCGTCCTGATCTCGTTCCTGGTAATCCGACTGCTGATTCGTTCGATACGATTCTCCATCCTCGATCGGCGTTCGCGTTGTTTGAGTCTGCGCAGATTTTGCTTGTTTTTCGGCAAAAGCTTGTCTATCGTTCGTGGGTTCTTTCGAGATTGATTCTGCTTTATGAACGAGCTGTTCGGGCAAACACGTGGTAGTCGTCGTAGTGGTAGTGGTCCTTTCCGTGCGATCGAAACCACTGCCTCTTCTGGCCGAGTCTGTAGTTTCTTGTAAATCCTTGGATCTTGTACCCGTCCTAGAACGATCTGGCTCGCGTTCTTTATCTTGAGGTCGATGCGGTCTTTCTGGCTTGTCCGTGTCTTGTATTCTTCCTCGGTCACGATCCGGTGGTCTCTCCGCGTTACGATCCTTTCCACGATCGAGGGATCGATCCCTTCCACGTTCTACGCCTCGATCCCTATCTCGATCGTAGTAGCGATCTCTCGAGCGATCCGAGTGTTTTCTTGATCGCAGGTCGTCTTCGTCGTCCCGATATCGAGTTCTGAAATTAGAAATTTTGGTAATTTTCTTTAACCCGAAGTAACTGTATCGTTTATATGAATGTACGTTGGATGATGTTGCTGTGTTAGGCACGTATGTTACTTCGCGCATTACGCATGTTACGGTATCGTTAGATAATGTGTTGCGATCGATTAGTTACGACAGACGAATATACAGATAATTGTATCAGTGTTGTGTACGTACGTTACCTTACCTGTAGGGTCGGCCCCTATCCCTTTCTATGGTGTCATAGAAGTCTCGATCCCTGTCTCTATAAGCTGGTCTCCTTCTCAGTGGTCTTCGAACCGGCCTCACATCTTCTAACTCGTCTTCGTAATAGTCATCGTCTGCAACGTCCACCGGTCTTCTTCGAGGTTCTTCTGCAAAGGTTGCACGCGTTTAAAATCTTGTATCGTTAGATTAAAATCTAAATTAATCATATACGACGAATCGTTTAAACATCGTCGGCGCAAGAAACTTACCGGTCGATTGAACAGCTGTAGCTTTGTACGCGTATCTGTCCTGTTCGGAAAGCGGCACGGGTCTTCGAATTTTCGGAGGAGTTCTAGGTCTTGCGTAGACCGATGTTGCGGGTGCTGCAGGCTTTACCAAGCCATCCGAGTTTCCAGTCGCACCTGAAGGCGGAGAACCAGCTTCTTTATCGTCGTAATCGTCTCTATACCTACGAAAGAATTTGCTTAATTCGTCGTCCAACTATCAAATGGTAAAACATTCGCATTTTTGTTCACGAAGGAATTACCTTTTATCGGAGTACCGACGATCGTCGGTGTCTCTGAGCCTCGACTCGGTTCGTCGATCGTCCAATTCCGCGTCGTCGAGTTCTCTAGACGCGGACCTCGATCCTTGATCGGGATCTCTAGATCTGACTCTTGTATCTTCCTCGAGAGGATCTCTCGCCCTAGTAGGGTCTCTTCTGTTGCTTCTAGGCGGATACCGATCCCTGGCGCTCGCGTCACGATCTCTGTCGTCCCTGGGGATTCCTTCCCGAGACCTTGGAACGTCTCTGTCTCGGAAGTCACGATCCCGATCTCTGAAGTCACGATCTCTGTCTCTTCTGTACTTTCGGTCGTCGTAGTCGTAGTCGTCTCTGCTGTAGCCACGTGGACGACTATAATCGTCGTCGTAATATTCTTCGTCGTAGTAATCGTACGCTGGCCGTCTTCTGAAGGGTCTTCTTCTTCTTGGAAGATCTCTGTCCCTCGGTAGCTGACGTCCTGCGGCGGCTGTTACCGGTGCCACGGTAGTTGTCGTCGACGTGGATGTTGTGGACGTTGTAGTGGCCTTGTAAAGGGCATCGTTCCTGTGCCAGTATTTCTTCGAATTGGCGCAGTCGACTTCGGAGACGAAGTGGCAGATGAAGGTCTTTTGGTCGAACGCCGTGAAATTCGCGCACAGGAAGTCGTATCTCGTTCCGAAAAGGCAGTGGTGATACACCTTGAAAAAGAAGAAACGCGAGTTATTGGATTTATCGTGAAAACAAACGGATCACGATGAAATTACAGATATGTCGAAGTCAAAAATGAAGAAGCTTTGAAAGTTGGGAATTCGTGAAAGTAGGAACGCTTTTTTTTTTCTTCTTCAAGGAGTATCTATCTCGTCGGGAACATTTCGATCACTTTTTTTTTTTTAGGAAACGATCTTCGACACTCGTAACATACTTTTCACCGAACACGGACGCTCGTCGTTGCTAGAAGCTATCGTAGCTTTCACACCGTGACTACGTGTGCTCGAGTAATTACCACAAGCGCGTCTGGTGGTGTTACACATATAGGCGGCTTGTCTCTGTAAAAGTATCTACGACCGTCTGGTCGGATTATCTAAAGGTATTATCTAGAATCATTCAGAGCACGTCCAGGTTGCTTCGTACAACAACTTCTTCGTTCGACTTTGTTTTTTCGACACGCTGTCTCGTTCATTTTTTCACCGTCTCGAACGACAGACGGGGATCCTCGTCTACTTCCTTCGTTGGCCAATCGTTATTTCCCAATTTTTTCTCGTTTATCCCAATTTTTAATCGAATCTTTTCGCATGCGCGCTCGCTAGTCTCCAACAGCCTGTAGTTTCTCTATGCTTTGGTAATTTTATTGGAAAGTCAGAGTCCCCTGTTCTAAATTGCAGGAAGTAACTCGTTGCGTATCTGCATGACAAGAACGCGCTCGGTTTAAAATTACTCGAAACTCTGCTGTTGTTTCCAAGCATCTGGAACCGGGTTAGTCGAGCGATTTCGCGACGATGGATCGCGATTGTTGCTCAACTTCCAGCTGCTAAATGTCAAACGTACGGCCAACTCGATCGCGAACGGTTATCAGAGAAGCACGATCGCCCGAAAAGTATCGTAAAACCATTTTAGCGATCGTAAGTTGGATGAAGCGAAACACGCGTCTAATTGTCTGACGTTCTATCAGATCGATCCGTTTTGCTTCGAAAGAATTTTTCTTTTACTTGTTTCTGTACGATATCCTGTTTCCGAGGTAGCCTCGGCATCGTTGCTTCACGGAAAGCTGAGCGAGGCGAATCTGCGAACATTTGCATGACAATAGGTCCATTCGTTCGGTAGCTGGGGCTAAACAATCGATAAGGAACGTCGGAAAGGGGTACTTTGCAATCGCTTTCACAATCGCAAGATCGCCGCGCGTGAATCTCGAAACGGTCAGGGACGGGAAGTGTATCGGACCGCGAAAGTCTCCTCTCTTCTTCGTGTTTTTTCCGCCACAACCTCGTCTTTCTCGCTTTTCCAACCAGCATTCTCCTACGCGTACTACGTCGAGGTGTAAAATTTCCGTTTTCTCTCCAAGTACTAAATCGTCCACTAAATTCGTTTCGTTTATTTCTCGATTATTTAGAAACTTGCAGTTTCAGTTCCGTTGCTTTGAACGTAAATGGACGATCGATTTTAGAATGCTCGAAACGTTTTGTCGCTTTTTGAATCGATCAGTTTTTTGTTCTATTCGATATCGGACCATGAATTTTCTTTCTGAATCGTTTTGTTTTGTGTTCATAAAACATATTAGGAAAAGGATAGACTCGCGTCGTGGCAGGAACTAGTTAGACCCGATGGATAAGGATGATTCTCGCCATCAAAATGTGATCTCTTTCGTTCGCGGTCGGTGCTCGTCCCGTCGATAGAAACGGGAAAACCGCAGTCACGGACCGTTGACGTTTGTTCATTGCGCGAGTGGACGATACACCTTGTCAGAAAATCTTTCCCGGGCATTCATCCAGATGACACTGACTTTCCTTTTCACTAGAGCGATCACGATACCCACTTTTACTCTTGCAATGGACGCGATCGGTCCCACGTTTCACGATCGTTTCGCGATTACGGACTGATTTCCGCAAGAATGCTACGCACGGTGTTTCTCGATACTTGCATACGTTTCATCGTACACATTGTGTTTCTTCTCATAGCGTCCCTCCTGACAAAGAATACTCTGGTATTTGTCAAGTAAATTCACGAGAGTGGGCAAAGATTTAAAGCGACTCGGAAAGGTATTTGGACATCTGCCTGGAAAATGTTTGCGAGCATGTTACGCGTCACACGTAACTTTTTAAAATTTTGTTACTACTATGTATTATTTATTAGTAAGTGTACGTTATATGTTTGATGAAATCTCGACATTTCGAAATAGTTGAGAAGCAACAGGCGTTCTTCCACACGCGGATTAACGCGTTGTAGGAATCTTCGCGTTACTTTTAAGAAGGTCTCCGAGAAACGAGAAACGAGAAACGATAAACGACAAAGTTCGCTCAATTATGCAGAATGATCGCGAACGTAAAATAACGCAGAGAATAAGCGAACGGTCGAGCGCTTGTTCCCCTTTGGAACCTTCGAGGCATTTTCGAGTCGACGGTGTATATCCTTCAAGATGTTCACTTTATTTACAGAAAGAGAAAGTCCACCAATTTTCATCGCCAAGAATAGCTAAGCGATTGATACCGCGTCAAGCAGAATAATTACGAAGAGTCATAGTTCTCACCTGGCATTTGTGAGGCACGCTTGCGTAAAAGCCATCGTGAAGACCATCGCATTTAAAGTCGATGTCCTCCGGTATGCTGTTGTAAAACGGATAATCGCTGAGATTGTAGCCGTTCAGTTCACGAGGCAGATTCGGGTCCCAGATGTAATCGATCTGCGGGATTCCTGTGAGGACGTGTCCAGTCGTCGCGTTCGTTTCGGTGGCCAACGTTGTGATCGTCTGAAGAAAGTCAGAAACGGCATTCTCGATGAGTTACATTACCACTCGTAAGTATCTGGACACGTTGATCCATTTGTAATAACAATACGTGTATATCATTAAGATTTACTATTTTTTTCTAGAGTCAACGTATATACGTATATCATAGTATATTAAAATCAAATACGTAATTCGATCAAGCGTCAATTGATTTTAAATACTATTGTTAAAACCACGATGTCGCTATTGATTTGGAAGAATCTTCTTTGTCGCGTCTACGTGTAGCCTGATGGTCAAACGAGCTGAGAATAAGCAACTGCTTGAGTAACAAGATTGCCCTTTTTCACGTCTCACGCCTACAGATACAAATTTTCTAAGGATTTCCGAGTCTCTTTTTTGTAATTTTCAAGCATTGCCATTCTGTCGAAAGTTAAGCAAGCGTCCGCACGTTTACGAGCGTAGTAGCGTGTACCTAGCCTGTGAGACGGTAGTTATCTAATGCATCGTAGTTCTAGCGTGGCTCTTGGTAACGGTCAGTGATGTGCTCGCGATGCTACTTTCGATGATGTCACGATGCCGTTTCTATGTGAAGGTAAACTTGTCTTTGAACGCGCCCCAACGGTGCTTTAGATAGACGTTAATTAATTTAATATGAATGTGGCGTAATCGAGAGATCTAAACCGGTGGATTGTCGTAAATTACAACGATTTGGGAGAAACGCTCGTAAAGAGACGTATCGTTTAGACGATGCTACCGGTGTCGCGATCTTTCGCTCTATGCATCTTCGTTTCGTTGCATCAAGTACACTGGCATGTGTAATTGGAAAATAGAAACAGACGCGTGGTTTGTCGTGACTCGAGCATCATCAACGCGATTTGCATCATCGACGATAAACGATCTGCCCGTTCTATTCCTGCAGCGGTAAATCGAGGCGCAACACGACAGGATCGTGCTACAACCACGCTTCGCATTATAAATTCACTGCTCGGAGCTACGTGAGCAACGTCTCGATTCGATTAGATACGCCAAAAAAAAGTTTAGCGCAATTATATCTGTATGTCTGCGATTAGAATGTTACTTCGTTAGGACGTACCTCTGTATCTTCGTTTTCATTCTCGCGGACGTGACTGTGTTCGGTGGTGCTGCTTGTGGTCGTCGACGTGGAAGTTGTCGCGATCTTGAATTTCGGCCTGGTAGGCTTTCGTTCGGCTGAAACTGCGTTGGTCAACAGAATTCCTGAAATTGTGAAAAAAATATTCGATATTGGCCGGTAAGACGAAATACGATGTGAAACTTCGTAGTTGATCTTTCCCCTTCGGTTTTCCCGTATTGCGGTAAACGTTGTTGATCGAAACGTGACTATTAAAAGCAACGGGACAGGTTTGATCGCTGGAACGTGCTGGAATGGGACACCGGTTAGACACACGGTAAATAATCAAAGGCCGATACGCATTCACGGATTGCATAAGTCACGAAGAAGCGTCGGCGTTGCGAAACCTGCGCATGAGAAGAGCAGCGAGAGCTCGGTTTTAAGTGTTGCAATTTTCGCGGCGCAGGTGAATGCGTTCGGTTGGGCAATTGTTTTCAAACAGATCAAGGCTGTCTATCGATCGTTTCTTTCGTGGGTGACTTTCGTTGATTCACGAGGAGATTGTACAATACGATACGTCTAATCATTTTATTTTCGTCGGACCGAGCGTTCAAGGATAAACCTTTGCGCGTCTCTTATTTTTTTCTCGCTACCATAACCACATCCCGTTAATGAACTTGAATTATCGGAAAATCTTTGCGCACCAACTACGTCTAATTAAATCAAACCGGTTCAAGGTCGGCGGATTGGCGACAACCTTTCGAACCAGACAGGATAACTCGTCGTCCCGTGGAAAAAAACGCGATACTTTCGCCGATACTCTCTTTGTAAGGGGTGTCTGATAGCGAAGTGGATCGGATGGGTACGATCGACGTGGGCGCGAGGCTCTCCTTACGGTCGTTTTCGGAGAGTGAACGTCCTCGATGTTGAAAAACACGTCGTCCGGCAGCGGTTGTGCACCTTCGTAACGGGATCGTGGTTTTCCAAGCTGGAATCGATAACAACGAGCAACCGGCGACGTTGCATAAAAATGAATTATGGGAACGTGCTCGCATTCCGTTTGTGAGAAACGCTGGCGCGGGCACACCCCTGCTGCAAATGTAACGGCGAAACATTTTCGTGACGAAACAGACTGCCGTAGCGGCGGTCTAAACAAATTGCTTCGTTCCGATTCTATCGTATCGCCAACTAACGATTGTCTTTTCGATTCCCGCTCGAATGGGAATGTCATGGCATTCTCGTTAAAAAAAGGGCGCGACGATACTAATTTCTTTCGCTCATTTTCCATCCAATCGCATCATTTAATTCTCACGTTAGGTTACGTTAACGAAGTTTCTTACGTTTGAAGATAAGATAGGAGAATCGAAGCAAGAAGTTAATCGCAACTTTTCCACGATCACGCGCGATACATCGATGGTAGAACCGATTGTTCGAAAGATCGGCGACGTAAGCTAGTTTGAGAACGGTAAACATTCGTGCAAAACTATGGCTGAAAATTTTTGCGATCCCGAGGAATCGAGACGCGAGCGTAGGGTACACCGTATCGTTCGGTAGCTTTCAAACAAGTTTTCGAAGGCCTCGGCTGGCTGTCGCTCGATACGAGAAACGAATAGTCGTCGAACAAGTGAAAATGTCAGAAACCGCGTTAAGTGTACACGTGATCGTTTAACAATGTCTCGTTGGACGACCGCTTGTACGTCCAAAGGATTGTGTCGGCTAGCGACGAAAGCTGTTTGCTCGAAATTTTGTAATACGTTCGTCTCGTTTTTCCGATGCCTCGATCGATAGAGAATTTCGGAGCTCGTCGGTTCGCACTGCACGTCGCCATAGGACAAAGGAAGCGGACTTGTTGATATGCACAACAGGTTTGTCTTTTCCTTTGTGGATTCTTTCTGTGAAGTTCTTTCGCGCGTCACACGTACGCGGTTTATCTGTGTCGTGAATACGAATCGTAGCATCTTCTTTTTCAAAATAAGTTGACAGATTCGATCGTCCTACCGTATCAAACTCTATGAAGCGAACTCGATTCGTACCGAAGGATGAATATACGTACGTGGGACGCCGGTGTGAACGAACCTTGAATAACATCGATGCTAAACTCTCGGATGGAAGGTCGACCGCTGTCTTCGGCATTCCTCTCCGGATATGGAGAGTCCAAAAATACTAAGCTCTGTCACATCGCAACAAGCGCTAACTGCGCTTTCGTTTCCATCGAAATACGATCGAGAATTTAAATCACCCCGGAGATATTAAAAGATCGTGTGCGTTATGTTTTAAGTGGCACAGGGAGATGATTGTGTTTGGCAGCGAGTCTTGCAAGCGTATGTTTTACTTACCATACAGAGCGAGCAGAAGCCACCTTTTCTCCCGCATGTTGGCGCTACTGTAACAGGCAGAAATATTTCTAATTAATTCGATGCAAGAATTTCGTAAGAGCGTTTCGGCGTTGACGCAATATCGTAGCTACGATCGTATTAAAAATCGACACGAAGGTGGACGTGGATTGCCAAAGTTCGATATCGAGTTGTATAAAGCATAATCGAGACGTAGTTCTGGCGTCGACCGTAGACCGGTACAGGCACTTGAGCATATGGGAACGGTTAGGAACTTTCTCTGTGCTGTCACCACTGCTAACCATATAATGCAAGGATAATGTAGGTGTTATATAAATGCACGATCACGTAATACCGGGTGTGACACTGCTGCGCATGCTACTTCTGTTAATTACTAGAACAAAGAGAACTTCACTCTTAGGGTACCCGGTATATCTCCTTCTCTACTTCACAGACGAAACTTTTTCGAAACACCTACTCGGCCTTCTACGGGCAAATAGCGAAGAGAATTCGCATAGATGGCAACGATTTTACAGAGGTATATTTCGATAAATCTAGCGGACGATATTCGAAGATTCAGCTTTTGATGTATTCGGAGCAGATTCTCTCAATTTCGAAACGGAAACTGGTGAAAGTAGTTTGGAGATAAGATTGGCTTTCGTGATAGCTTTTGACTACGTAATTCGGTATTTTTTACCTTTCCCCGATTAAAGAGACGATTTACGATATAGATCTTCCGCCTTTGAAATGAATTATGTCGTATTTACATTAGCAAGGATTAACATCCGATCGCGCTTAATTCGTCTTCAACGATTTTTGCTTTTCCAACTATAGAAATTTTTGGTTAAGGCGAACGGATCGAAAACCGTAACGTAAGCCATCGAAAGTTAAGTTTACGGATCTCTCTGTTTAGTATAGGATTCGATGATCGGAATTTTCTAGTCTTGCCTCGGTTTTGGATAAAAAAATGTAGAGCATTCGGGTTAATCGCGGCATATTTTCGAATTAATTAAGCGCTCTATCGCGCTCCAGTTCGCAGACGGATCGTTATCGTTTGTGTAAAAGCGGCAGGAAAAAACAGAAGGATGGCTGCGTTCCTCTCGGAGATAGAGAATCGCCGCGTTGTTCGGTTACACAAGTTTCGTTGTTTCTTTGCTTTCTTTGCTCGTGTCACGACCAACTGTCGTGCGAGTTCTCAGGCCTGCTGGGAAATTTAGTCGCGTTGTTCGTCCCGTTCGGGAGAAGCCACGATTACGCGATCGTGTTTCTACGCTATCTCTAAAATGGCTAGAAAATCGAGCCGAAACGAATTCTCTCGCCATTCGACTCGCTTGCAGAATCGCGTAGATACTTTGAAACGCCCTCCGGCTATTCCAGGATAATGCAAATACGTTTCCTCCAACGGACAAACCGAGGATTCCTCTTTATCGAGTTGTGCGCGGAACGCGACACTCGTAACGTTACCTTACGGTAAATTACGTTATATTACAACACGCGTAACGGTCATCCCGCGACCGCTAAAGGTCGCCGGAAGTTATGGCTAGCACGACCAGTTGTCCGACCCACTTCGTTTCTTAAATACCTTACGATACCCAGTGCTTTCGAATATCCTCCGAGGCGTTCTTCGCAAATGAAATTCTAAGCGAATCTCACTCTTAGAGCTCGAACGATTTCGTCGTACATGAAGAATTCGTAAAAATTCTACTGGCCGGGATATATTTTCCATTCTACATGCAGGAGCAATTATTATCGTACGTATTTGGAACGTGGTTGCCTCCGTTGTTTCTTCCCTCGAGACATTCGCGATTTTTCAGATAAACCAGCGACACAAGGCGTGGTTAGAAAACCCGATAGCCTTCAAAAGTCGTACAGGTTGGTGTAGCAAGCTTTCATTTCCTCGTGCTTGGAGCAGCTGCTATCGCCGTTGCGTTATCGTACATTGTTACGGAAAGGTTGTACGTTGGACAGTGGCAATAACGACGAAGCGACGAAGGAAAACAGTCATCGAATGACTGTGTTCCGCGTCCATTCGTACGAGTTTCCGCATTTTTTCGAACATTTATCCCGCGTCAGGTGCTTTAGCAACTCGAGCGTTTCTCTCGATCGTGCGCTCTCAATCGTAAAAACAATTACTTAAAAGCAGAACGTGAGAATCGACTTCTCTCTAGTTTCGTTTCGTTGTTCCTACCGTTATACATATATATCGCAATCGTACACGGAGTAAACGTAGCTCACGTTCACCGGAAGCTCGAATCACGGATCATTGTGCAGTGGAAAAAGCTGTTAGAAGCCAGCCGGCCGCTTATCGATACGCTGCAAATAGATTCAGCTCGTCGCGATCAAACGTTCCATGAAAAGGTTTTTGCGGTGAGGTCATACGCTTTCTCGTCGATTTTCCCGTAATCGGCACTCGGATTATCGTTGAGTAACCTTATCGATCTGTGCGCGCGCTCGATTCGAGATCGGTCGTCTAACGCGACCGATCGGGCGAGGTCAAGGCACAGAGCAATTAAGTTCGATCCTGAAAAAGGAAGGTAACGCGATATTTTCCCAGTCGTTAGATCAGGCATACGGGATACGATGCAGGCGAATTGAAACGGGGGAACAGGCGCGTTTCACACGACCGCTAGCTGCCACTTTTATCCGTGTTTCATGTTCATTGGACTACGGATTACTGCGTCGTGGGTAGAAAGTGTCCCGTCGAGACGAGTACCGGTATAATGTACATTCCATATAGACGTGCACGCGGTCTTCTCCAACGCCGTAACTCGTTAGACACTTGTTGCATTCGCGGTGCACAGCACATAATTACGTACCTACTGTACTGTACGATAGAGAGGACTGTGGTCAGACCCGACGCGATATCAGGCGCAGACTCCGTCTCCTTCTTCTCGTTCGTCGCTTTCAATTAAAATCACGGTTTACAGTTATTGGTGGACGCGATCGTAGGATAACGAGGCAGACCACGAACCTGGGTTTCTTTCGCATCGTTAATAATCCTCCACGTCGTTTAGGAAAAGGATTGCTATTTCGTATGTAGAAAGTGTTGGATTGTGCAGGCGAACGAGTACGCCACTGACGTCGATACTTGTCCGAAGAATATATGGAACGAGACTATATCGCGATCGCTTTTATTCGCCTGGTAGCTCGAACGGTTGTTGTCGTAACAGAGAGGAATTAGGATAACGCGGATCTACCTTGAAAAGCTAGGCCTTGAAAGCATGGAAATATATTTCAATGTATCTTACTCACCCACAGAGACATGAAAATCGAGCATCGTTGCTGCGAAGGTGCGCTTTAATGCTGACTGGTTTTTCGTGTCAAGGTGCCAGAATTATCCGGATTGGTCGCGTGCGAGTAAAACTGACAAAAGCTGATACGCGACACGCCTGCTTTACGCCACGCAGACAACGAACGTTCGATCGAACGAGAGGAGGAAACAGCTGCCTCGACTACGAAAAATTGCGCTTGTTAGAGTTTCAAAGACTCTAGCGTTCGTTTGCAATCTAACGTGCTCATACGGGTCCTCCTTCCAGAAAACTACAGTCCTCGATTTTTCGTATAATCGTATCGTACGATTATTATTAGTTCTAATCATTACAATTCTTGGTAACGCTTTCTTCTCGTATATATACCAGTCTGGAGTATCGTTCGGCAAATATAATCGATCTCGCGTTCGCTAAAAGCGGTCAACTTACGTAACGCGGCATCCATTCATCGGTGGTAATCGTCGATTAAGGAGCGCGTTTATCATCGTCGCGGCGATCTCTAGATTCGTGAGTTTTCCGGTCGAGTTCGTTCAACCAGGAATCGAGGATGCGAGGTTTGATTTTTAATTGACAAAATCGAAACGTTTCGTGGAACGACGATCCGTGAGAGGCGGTGACTACGTTGCTCTTGCCGCGGAGAGAACCGGCTTTGGGATAAACGATTTCACTCTCCATCGTGAATAAAATTTATTCGACCGTAAACTGCTATTTGCCACGTTTTATCGACACATTGTGTAAGCCTGCCGCGACAAATAAACCGGCGTTACAGCCCCAGAACGCTAACGGTGCGAGGCTTCTGCTCGCGGAGTCGTACCGCTTTTTTCTTGGTTCGGCGTTAGTTGGACGATAAAAGGCAAAAACGAGCCACGAGTTAGCGAAATCAACGATATTAATGATAAGGAAAGTGGTAATAAAAAAAGACGTACGCTTTCCATTTGTTTTCGCGGCCTGCAGCCATATTACGCTTATCGGCGGTCGTTCCACGATCCAGAATCCGATTTCGCCATCGTTTCGGAGAAAATTTTGTAACTGGGAATCGACGTGATTCCGAAACCGCAGGAAAGTGATCGCACGGAAAGAAACATTGCCGGAATCGGAAATTGGACTTGTCTTCTCATCCTCCTCTTTCTCCTACGAATTTCTTTCTCGCGAGAGAAAGAGACTCGCGTGTATAATTAGCGCAATTAACGTGTCGTGAAGCTGTTACGCCTCTTTTCTAGTCTTTTTCAGCCACGGCAACGATAGTGCGCTGAAAGAGCATAACGAGCCCGATACTGAATCGTACAACAGACGTTTTACGATTGCTTCCTACCGCTTCTTAAATTATACCCGCGTCTAGAAATTACACCGCCATCGAAATGGCGAATACTCGAACCATCGAATGGCACGAGATCGCAGAAGAGCGTGCGATCAATTAGTCGAATTATTATGAAAAGCCAGGTATAGAAAGGACGAATGCTACTAAAGAAACTAGAGCTAATGTTCGCAACGCAATTTACTTAATTCGCCTATCTTTATTCGCTTTATCTTTCCAGCCTTTTTCCAGAAAGTCGCACGATCGTCTCTGCTCGAATGGAAATTTCACGATCACCGGCTTGTGGTCTGTCTCTCAGTTTCACAGCCGCTGTTCGCATTACTACTTTAAAGTATCGTTCACGAAGACAGATCGTGTATATCGAATTGATCGGTGCAGATCGCGCGGGCATCATCGAAAGTAGATATCGCGCAATATTTACGCGTGCCTCGTAGAACAGTCTGACACACTTTGTTTCGTTTCGAAAGCGATCGTCAAATTTCGCTTTGTCCCAAGGCGACAAATAGCAGCCAAAATCGTCTTTCCCTCGTCTCTGTTCCCGATACTCGATAGACGACTTAGCTCTCCTTTCCCTACAGTCGTTAAGAGTTTCGCGTTACAATCGCCGAGAACATTTTCGAAATCCAGAGGAAAGATCGACTCACCAAAGAATAAAAAATAGTTGCAAAAATCATTCGCACGCTCGTGCAAGACCAGCAGCATCTCGAGACCACCGCGGGATACCTTTTATAATACTATTTATTGTTAATAGCACATTATCGGGTACGGGCGACGACGTTTCTCGTTAGCCGTACGCGTGATATTCATTTTCGAGAGAATTCTTTGCGAATGGAATTGTCGACCAGCTCGTTAAAAGATATCGCGCCTGACGAAACTTTCGTCACTGTCCAATCGCGCGTGCATACGTGAAAAATGTTTCGCACCACGTGTACATGTAAGTCGTCGTGTTCAACGTTTCACGTTTGCGATTCTGCTTGGAACCTGATCGGGACGCGGTGTACTTTGGGGAAAGAATTGGCTCGATTTTCGTGGCAAATCGACCCGGTCATTAAGCCTATTCCGGCTGTTCGATTACGACCAAGTAGCTCGTTTATTTTTCCGACAGCGTATAGCGGGAGAAAGCAGACCGCGGCTGGACGACGCGCGTTCTCGTGTCGTAACGCGGCGTTCGTTCGAGCTCGCGCGCTCTCGATATTGTTTATCGAAAAAGACTCGGTAAAATATCGGTCGACGTGTCAAGCGTAAGCTCGCGAAAGCGTTCGCTGATTACGCAACAGCCAGCCATAGTCGTCGGCGGTTTATGCGCGATCGAGCTGCGATTTCGAACCTATAATTATTGGAACGAGCCTATTTCTTAGTTTCAGAGGGAAGCAAGCGTTCATTCTCCACGCTACTTTCCTCGCTTTCCTCGCATCCGCTCGATCCTGTCAGATTCCCAGAGCTTTCACGTTTTGCTCCTTTACGAGCGGTTTCTCCGTATCTCGATATACATTTATGCAAGTTGCTTCGTTTGACGTCTCATCGACTGATCGACGATCAATAAGATCACAGAGAGGCGTAGTTTCCGGCCGCGGAACGCTTCCAGACGTTTAAGTTTCCGCGGAGACTCGAAACAGTGATTTCGTGGTGTGGCGAGTAATTAGGCCGTAGGCTAGGCGTGTCGTGAGTCTAACGGGCTCCTCGCGAAATAAATTCACTTTCAAGCGTGTGTAGAATCGGCCACGGAATCCGCCGATCGAAAGTGAACGTGGACGCGTTAGAATGCAATGAGGAGGAAGGAGAGAACGAAAGGGAGACACCGAAGGAAAGAGAAACGGAGAGAGAGAGAGAGAGCGGTTGGTCGAGGCACTGTCGAGGTTACGGAAAACCACGAGATTAATCGACAAAGTAGCCGATACGCCGTGAACGGCGGTTCGTTCATTTCCATAGACCGTTGAAAAAAATCGCAGCTAGAATTAGCCGGCGTGTAACTTGATTAACGATTAAAATTACGCCCGCTTGTTTATCGCCGTGATGTTGTAAGACGCGTAACTCGCGGAGAACGTTACGCTACACGCCATATTCTGGTGCAAAATGGAAGTGTACTAATGTTGTATTTCACGATATATATCGTTCGAACGAATCAGACAGAAAATGGAAGTGATCGCGAGTCAAAGCGTTCGAATTTCCCAAGCAATCTCCATTATCCTCGACTTCTTTTCCTTCGATGGATTGAAATCGCGGAAATGTATAAACGAAATATTCCATTTCCTAGAGGTCAACGAGAACTCTTTCTACAATATATATATAAAAAATAAAAAAAAAAATACATACTTCAATCGTAGTTATGGCGATGCGTGCGTACATTCGCGTGCGTGCGTTCTTAACACGTGTACCGAGTCTGAATATATTTCCTCGAACGATAGCAGTACGTATGCTCGTTAATGCACTGATCCTCGAGCAGAATAGAAATCCGCGATTTTATTCGAAGCTTATTCGAAACACACGAAAATACCGAGATATGAAAATTACAGACTGAGAAACGCTGGAAACAAAAATACGACCGACTCGAAGCAAACGTATCGGCGGTGTTTTTTTCTCCTTTCACCTTATTAAACAACCTCGAGGGAGATGGCGAGCGTAGGAGTCGCGTTCTTTTTTCCACGAAAGAAAAAAAGGAATGGAAAGTCGGGTGGACGGTAAATTCGACGATAGAACCAGTTCGCTTTCGTTGTCATCCGAAGATGTAAAAACGTTTCGGCGAAAGAGGGAGAGGATGGGATGGTCAGCGAAAGTCCTGGCGCCTTTATTTTACTCCTGAAGCTCTCGCGCTCTGCCCGATCGTCCTTTCACGATTTCAAACGTACCGTATCGTTTGTCTGGATTTGATCGATCGACCATGCTTCTCTCGCTGTCTCTCGTAAGATGTCGTGAAATATCGAATCGATGGATGCCGGGGATGGCGAAACCGACGAAAGACTATTTTCACGCCAACGCGCCGTACAGTTTTCTCTCCTTACGAAAATTTGACCAGGGTATTGCGTGGCCGATCTTTTCTTTCGACTGTATCGAGCGAGGAGTTGGGTTCAAGTAGTTTCTTTAGCCGCGAGGTACGGTTCGAGTCGTCTGGAACGCTCACGTGGACGGATTGTCGCAAGAAAATGCTGACATTCTGGCCGCGGGCAGAAGCCGACGACTCGTACCGTTCGAATAAAACACTGTGATTACCGCTGCTTAAGTAATCCGAATTTAATTTGCCTAGCTCGTCTGGATTCGGTGGAGAAAAGAAGCCAACGTTCGCGAGTACGAACAGCGAAGCAATTGCCACTACTTTCGCCACGTTAATCTCGTAAACTCTCCTATTCTAACAGCGAGAATAACCCGAGAAAAACCTCGATTTCCATCTAAAGGTATTTCCATTGCGGCTCTCTTTTCTTCGAACGACCAATCTGTTTGCCCGGAATAATCGATCGCTCTTATTCAAACTTTTGCAGATTTTCGATCGAGAAACTTGCCGTTTCTAGAAAGCGTGCCACGTTCTTAGAGATAGAAGTTGCTTTGGACAAAAGAAATGCACAGACCTGTCTCTCGGCTCCGTCGATTATTCCTTAATCCCTCATGAAAGCACCGTGCTCACATCGAGGCGCACTCCAAGTATACTTGTCACACCTGTACACCGCGCGACTACTTCTCTGCCAGCGAACGATCTCGAGAAAGCACTGTGTTCGGGAGGGCACGCTCGGCAACTCGAACCCGCTCTGAACGGGGGTGGATCGATGCTCAAATTTTCGAGGGGAATCACCCGGGGAAACACCGCGTTTGCTAGTTGAGGGCAAGACCGCGTCCGGTCCGGCCAGAAGACTGCGCGATGGAAGTGGAAAAGTCAGCAGCAGGAGCGTTGTGCTCCGGCCAGCGTCGTCTGGTCGAGCTTTCTACGACGGAGGATAAGGTCGAAGAGAGAGAGAGAGGGGGGCTGAACGTACATAGGCGCCTTGGCTGGCCTCGCATTGGCGTAGCTCTGTCAAAAAACGGTCCCCACCGAGCGAAAGGTTCGCGAGGAGCACCTGCGTCGCCACCTGATAGTCAGCGTCAACACAACTCCAACAGAACCAATGCTATTTACCGTCGAACCTTTCAAACTTGACTCTTGAGCGACGCGTTAGAAGGCCATCCATTTCTATGGACATTGCATCTTGCTTTTACCGCACAGTCTGTTTTTTACACTTCGTCCTCTTCTTTGGAACGCGTCCAAACAAAGGACCAAGGTATATTTCGAGCGGAGTTGCAAAGGTCTCGTGGCGCCTTCAGGGGATTCCGACTCGCGCATCCTTGTGATCTTTCGCGAGTAATCTGAGCCAGCTACGTAGCAAACTCCTCGTAATTGTAATTTTTCGAAAGATCGAAGGAACGGAGTGAAAGTGGAACGTCGTCTCCGCCGACGAAGGACACGGAGGAGGACAAATTCGTGGAACCGGCGAGTACATCGCGCCTCTAGAATTCTATTAATCGATAACGATCGCTTTCTCGGCCGACGACAACACGCCTAACTCTTTGGAAATAGGAAGTTTGGTTTCCCGCGAGGCTCGCGCTATCATTCTTTCGCAATCGAACGCCGTTAGACGCGAAAAAGCGATCGACTCTCCGACCGAGCCGACTGGCTTTTCGATAAATCACCTTCAGGGTCAGACATCGAGCGAATAGAGTTATAGCTACTCGAAGAAAGTATTCTAACCAGCTTCCACTCCTTCGACTAGTCCTTTCTAACTTTAAGGGAATACCAGTGCAATTGTCGCGCGTACGTGCCGACCATTTTTGGATTCGTTCGAAGAAGAAATCCGAGATGAGAAGTCTGTTAACCTTCGATGAAAACTGCGATGACCATCCAGCTGCGATTTATTCATTCGTCGATTCAGCTTCGTTGACAGGATCGTAAAACAGGATCGTATCGCGATAATTGGAACGCACCCGTGCCCATGAGATGGACCGTTCCATCAAAGTTCACTGCTTTCTCTAAGGACGACGACTCCTTTCTTTTTCGAGATTCAAGGCCTCGATCTCCCTTGTCTTACGTTCTTTTCCTCGAGATAAGGTCGCGTCATTTCGTCGGCCATTTTATAGTCGATGGGTTCGTAAAACTCGACGAAGATTTACATTATCGGCCACAAGTGTCAGGACACGTGTCGATATTTACAAATCCAATGCCATTCTTTGTTCATATTTTCTAGTTACGTCGCTATAAATATATTGTACCGTCATATATAATATAAAGGCTATAAAAAGTACTTGCATATCATCGTATTTGCGGTGTTTGAACGTTTGATAGAAATACAAGGGTACGTATAAATACTTTTCGCAGCTACCGTATCGCGAGTTCGTGTCCTGATACTTGTTGTCTGCTAATAGAACAGTTCGTTCGATCCAGATCCATATCGTAGATATAACGAATGCCGATGATCTTGATCACTGTCCGAAGCATGACTTGCCACGACACGCCTGTTGATCTTTGAAAGGGGATCGTCAAGAATTTGAGGACGAGGCGACGGGTACGCCCGTGATATTTGCGCTCGCGATTCGCTCGAGGAGGAACGTCTCGATGCGTGTTTTTTACGCGCGCGGAATTTTAACTCGCTCGCCGCTCGAAAGTTTCACGCAAATTTCTCGTAATCCTGCGCGACGCTTCGATCGTTTAGAGATGTCACGGCATCATCCCGACGTCGGACGGTATCGTAATTACGCGCAACGAGCTGGCTACGATACGAACCATGTATTTTTCATTTGATTCGTATGGTCAACGGCGCATAATCGCAATAACGGCGTTCGACGATGACTTTGGCCTTGACACTCTAAAAACTTGTTCGGCAGGTGGAAGTTAGGAGAATTTCGTAAGTGACCACGTCAAATTTCTATTCGTTTACGTAATGTCCGAGGCATCGATTGAAATTCCTCGTGGTAATTACACGTTGTTCGATCGGAAGAAAAACGAGCCGGCGCGGCGAGGCTTCCGCGCGAATTGGTCGAAGATATGATCGGCGTTTCTTTCTAATCGATCTCGAAAGATACGCGAGGGAAGAAGGAGGGGAAGAAGACTCGCGACGCAGCGTGCATGTAAAACGTAAACGGAAAAGCGTAGCGCGGATGGCCAGCGTTTGACAGGAAAAAGGTAGGGAAGCGGCTGGTCGTTCGCCGTCGATCGCTCGCTCGCTTTCTATTGTTCGATCATGCCAAGAAATCGTTCGATGCGATTTCGAGTTTTGCGATACACGATCGCGCATTCTTTCCTCCTCTCCCCGGGATTGTTCTCTCTTAACATAGTTTTACAATAAAAAGACACGATGGCCGGTACGATCAAAGCACGGCCAAGGCACGGTCACGATCAACACGTAGCAAAAAGTTAATGCATCTGTCGTTCTTTATTGAAGAATCGAATCTGTTATAAGGCGGTTAGAACTATTCGGATGGTTTGTGGGAAGTTACAGAGATTTTTCATTGTTCTATGGAAGTGATCAGCACCTGCGATGAAATTCTATCTAGCTAAAAGTTCGATCAGCCTGTAGCGATCGATCGTCGTCGTGTGATTTAGCGTCTGAGAATATTACAGCGTTCTGTTCGCGCGTTTCTCTGCCGGCAAGCTAGGAACTCACAACTCGTTGGACGAATCTCGCTTCTATTGAAATACTCTCTTGTCTCGAAGAAACTGTACACAGAAACATACTCTTTGTTAACACGCGTTTAAATGTTCACAGATTTTACGATCAGAGCGTTAGATCTTGTTCCCGTTCACATCTCTGTACAGGTCGTCGTTGATACCGTACAATCTCGGCGAGTCGTTGCAATCAACCTACGATAAAGAAAAAGTTTTAAGCAGACCTCGAACAGAAATGACAAAGATCGATGTACATGGAGAATGCGGTACCTTGAACCACCAATCGCAGACACGGGCCGATTGGCTGAAAACTGTGCCGTTTGGACAGAGGAAGCTGAACTGACGCCCATTTGGCAAACACCAATGCCAGACCTAATAAAAAATTTCAAAATCGCGTTCATCCTTCTGTGTTTCGATCAGATGGCAGACGAGTTAACGGCGTAAACTTGCCTGACATCTAGCTTCAGGATCGGCATAGTAACCAGGTAACTTGCCCCCGCAGGTAAACGTAAGGCCGAAAGGTACCGAGTCGTAGATCGGATAATCCACGCCAGGTGTATAGCCGTCTACTTGCTGAAACGTCGGTAGAGATTGGTAGGCGAGATGTTTGAAACTGTCACATCTCGATTAACGTTAATCGTACAGGGACGCGCATACAGTGCAAGCCTGTTGCAACTCGTAACGCGATAACGAAGATTTCAGGGAGTATGCGTGCAACGTATACGTAGAGAATATGCGGGGTAATCGAATTACGGCTTACGTATTTCAATTCAAATAAGTTGCGCGAATTACATCTTGATTTCTCTTGGAACAAAGACAATTAGCCGAGGAGGCGCAACTATGAAAAGCGTTATTTACATTGCAATTCCCTTGGGACTGTGACGAAACGTCACCGACAGCTTTCATCATCTATCATTGCTCACAATGGAATGTGGACCGAACGAGGATGCACGCTATAAGTTGCGCTTCCTTTCGTAGCGCAATTGTTATGCACGATGCATCGAGCGCTCGTTAGGTCATTAACAAAAATTTCTATCCGACTGTTGGATCGCGCAACGAAGATAAAATGCGAAAGGGGTTAAGGAAAAGGCATAGGGTTAATGATCCAAGCAGCCTTTAAACAACATTTAAATCGCGGCGGATCGCAGGGAAATCTCGTTGCGCGATCTTTTTCGCAATTGGCTATCGGTCAAAACGAGAAGAAAAAAAGAGGCTGTTGCGACATAACGTCGGATCGAGCCAGTCCAGTGCGTGTACGTGGCGATGTTTGACCGGAAGTCGGGTTACATTGTTCCCCGCAAGCGGATGCGCATCTCCGTGCCTTTGTACTCGATCTCCCGTCCACTAACACGCGCGCAACCGCAAGACACTGCCTCCACCCTTTCGACGTGACGGGTGATTTCGACGCCTGGCAAGAAAGCACGCCCGTAATCCATGGCGCGGTTACCGCCAGCGAAACTAGGGTAGGTCAGGCTTTTGCTCGACGATCATCGAACCTTCCCTCGCGAGAAAAGACGTAACCGTTAAATTTGTCTCTCGCTGGATATGCAACGAGGTGTTGAAAAATCCTCTGTAACCTGGCAACGGCTGCGAACGGATGCGTACGTCGTACGAAATGGACGATCGTAAAATTTTAAAGACGATTTGACCGCAAAAGCTGAATGTCGAAGAATTCTGCGTTACATAATGGCACAATGGCTGGATGGTTTCTTCAAAGGATGAAGAAAGAATTTCTGGAATCGCGTACCGTGAATGTTAACGCGATAACGATCGGCGGATTAATTAATCATTTTCAGTTTTCTGGCCGGTGGCTCGACGGCATTGAAAAATTCGGTCCCCTTGCGTTTCGATCCGCGTTCACGGCCATCGTTTCCGGTGAAAATGAATATGCTTGCGGCTCGGTAGTCGCACGATCGGCCATCGATAAACGCGCGAATAAAAGTGCCGTCGATGAACACGCGTAGATCCGCGCTCGAATCACACGGTTTCGTAATTCCGGAATCCCGGATGGTTTTGCCAGGACCCATCTCTGGCGTTGCGCAATCTTATTCGAACGTAACAGACCTGGAAGACGTGGAAATTTTAACGCACGTTTCTGAACCACTTTGTCCAAGGAAGCGCGCGAGAAAACGCGCTCGCGCAACACGACTTAATTAACGAATTACTTCATGCCGCCACTTGGCGAAGATGACGCGAGAAGATACCGTCCTCCCTCTGTCATTGTTGCACGTGAGAAAGTACGGTGAATATAATAATTTCGCGCTTTAATTCAGCGCTGCTTTCGTAAAGGTATTGCGTGCACGATACTCCCTGCTGAATATACATATATTATATGCAATTGGAACTACGAATCGAACGGTTTTAGAGGGAAACGCGGCGAATCGTGTCACTTACCGCCATCGCTTGGTACAGCAAAACAGCGCCGAATAGGAGCAGCGCGCACAAAACTTGGTACCGCGAAATCATCTAAAAAATCGGATGAAATCGTCGATTAATAAATTTGAAATAATCAGATGGAAGATCGATTAATTTCATCCAAGTTCTCTACTCGTTTCCTCAAATTCGATTATTCTTCTTGATTTTATGTTTTAGAAGACCGAAGCTTTCGGGCATCGAAGCTTTCCAAGTTGTTGGAAGCGGAGGGAAATAAAATCTTACCGTTTCGTAAAAGATCCAATCACCTTAATCCGCAGTGTCCTTCCACGTGGTGTTCATTTATCTTAGGATGAGGTTCGATTTCGGATCTTGGCACAATGCACTCACCGGTCCCGATCCGCTGGACCTCCGCCTGCAAGTTCGGTCTCCACGGTGTTACGGGCAAAGTTTCTTTCTCGAAGGATGCTACCACGAAGTGGTGGTATATATATGGCTTTAGAGATCGAGCAGAAACAAGGGGGGGTTCTTGAGAGCCCCTCTTTTCCGGGGCTCCCACACCGGACGAACGGAGAAAGAGAAGATCCCAAGGAGGTAGGGGAGGGATTCGTTTCTACGATGCCGCAGATTCTTCTCTTACGCAATCCGTCTCGTGTTCTTACACCCGTGAAAACAGTCGTAAAGATCATACTCGAGTCAGGGTTGCAACTTCTTTTTCGCGTTTCAGGCATATCTTTCGACGTCTTCGTCGAGAGGGGTTGAAAAGAAGAAACGCGGGTAAGGACGCGAGTCGATCAGCGATCTTTCGTTCATCAGCTATGAGAGCACGATCGATCCAGTGTTGTCCAGTTATTTTTGTACCTCGAACACAAAGTGGACGTTGCTCCACGTTTACGCAACGTCTGTGCTTCTGCAACCGTGAAAACGATCTTGTTACAAGGACCAAGGGAAGAACCTGCCGGTTCCTTCGAAATTTCGTTATGTTACTCCCAGACAGTTTTCTCGTGGAATGTTTTCCTCTACCATATCCGATACTTTTCACCGATTCGGTGGGATTGTATAATATTAATTTCATTGTATGCGTTTTCGCATTTTCGCGGGGAAGATGCTCTAGATTATTTCACCGATCCCATCGATCTGATAGCTAGGTTTTTTGTTTTCGTGGGATTCTCCGCAGAATGGAAAATTCTCGTCACGTGTACCAGTGCCGAAATCACTCGGTCTTATCTCGCACCGTGTATCCAAGGTTTAACCACGCTGCCTTCCTCCTGTGTATTACATCCGAAGAAGTTTGTTTTTTAAGCTCTTAAGAAATTTGTCGATTCGAACGATGACAGAACACGATTGGGTCGAGAATGACTTAGTGGGAAACATGCAGGTTAATATCTGTCACTGACCATCCTGCGACTTATCGAATTAAAGTATCCGGCCAAGTTATTTATCATATCGATTTTCCGTTTCTTCTCGACATCCTTTGATAAGACTAGATACAAGAATTCTTCCATTTTTTCTGCTACGAAGGAAGATTTCCCAATAAAATTGAAAGTACGCGTTCGTCATCATTTATCAAGTACAGGAGGTTGCAATCAAGTGAGAAAAGAAAAAAAAGAAAAATATATATATCTCTCAAGGAAATAGGAAGCTCCAAAGTACTTCCTTTCTTCCGATCGAGATACCTCGAGGTACGACGTAGCTAAACAGGCGGAAAATAGAAATCTCGCACGATCAAATCGTTCATTTGCATGCCGTAGTCTGTTCCATCCTCTTCTCGGTAGCCCCTTAATTTTCGAGGCGCGTTCAGTGCCAATTAGCGGCGCATAATTGCTGACCGCGAACATTTCGAGATTGACGTGCAAATTCCATGGTATTACATAGCTGATTTTAGCCACGGTTCGCATACTTTACCTTCGAATCGAGTAACAAAATACTGCGTCGTTTTCAAATATATCCTGCAGCGATTTATCAAACGTTCGTGTAGTTTACGAAGTAAAACGGTTGCCACGGCTAATACTAAGACGCCACTTGTGTAACGATCGTGTATTTTAGACGTGGAAGAAGAATGGACAAGAAGAAGGAAGACAAGAGGAGGATAGTTGTCGTTTTGAATTAAATTATTCTTAATTATATATCACGCCGATTACAAAATCCGTGTAACGTTCGTGGGAAGGTCCGCTCGGCTGTTTTACGATTGAAAATAGCAGGCAATCGTATCTCGAGGGAAACGCCAAGCGTCGACGAAGAAGAAAACTTTTGTTTTCCTCTCTTGTTAAGAAACCTGTTATTAAGAGAATATTATAGTCGCGTTAAAAAATCTTTTGGTGACTCCCCGATACAAGACTGGTTCGATCGATGCTTCAAACGCGTTATCGTGCGACGTGTCTTAGCGTTGCTGTTTCCAATGCTGTGCAGTGTAAAAGCGCAGGTGTTATTGCGGTAAGAATGGACGAGACCGTGTGTTTTTTTTTCAGAAACAGGCAATCAAAAGGGGACCATTTGTTTTAATGGACACTTTCGTCAGACGGTTACTCTATATTCCGAATTTTCACACGCTCGGCAATGTTCAGTCGCTATAAGCCTTCGTAATTTCGTAACGAGTTGACTTCCGAGCATCTTTCCTGTCGCCGTACAAAAGCGACATGAAAGTTTTTTCTCACGTTTCTACCACTGTGTCGACCGATTAAATATTTAATTACGATATTACGGGATTAATTATTACTAACCAAAGTATGGGGCGGAGTATCGTCGAGTTTGTCGTATTAGCAATCCGATCGTTCTGTTTTCCATCACCTTTTTCGAGGTGGTGACAATCTCGTAATTGCGCGCAACGACGATCGGTCGATTCTCGACGCGTTTTCGAATCTATCGTTAGAAATCCTTATCGATTTAGTTACGCGTTCGCCGATTGTCTAATTATTTTAATTGATATCTCGATTTTTATCCGCATCTTGGTACCTGTGCATGTGCGCACAATCGAAGCTTCGCTATCTTTTTTTACGTAACACTCTGTTGGTAGCGTATGGACTTTATTGTACCCAGAGTTACGTAAGCAATATAACATCAATTATAACGAATGCTAGGAAGCGTCTTTCGACTTGCTTTGCTAGCAACGCAAGCTACACGTTCGCCAATTTCTTCGCTTTTATCATCGATATCATCTGTGCTTGCGATATCACTGACGCGTAACATCGTCGCTGTATGGTTTACAATTCGTTCCGGTTGTGCTTGAACGAGACTGGCCGAGGCTGTCCCACATTCGGTAGCGCGACACCTGTTCGTCGGCAAATTAATAGTCACTCGAATCTCATTGTGAAACGAAGGAACGCAGTAACGGAGAAATGCGAACGTTCGCAGCGGCAAGAGCGAATCCTTCAATTCGATAAAACAAAGACTGTTGCGATTAGAAATAAAACTGCTATTTTTCTCTTCTATCCTCGTTCGAACAAATAGTCCATTTCTGTCTTATTCGTGACTGTTGGCGCTCGAAGATAGAATCGCTGTTGTTATCTCGCTTACTCGAGATTTATCAAAAGTTTGGCGATAACAATAGGCGCGTATATACGTACGTGTGCGCGGTGGCATGGAGCTCGTGCTGGCGACTCGTCGTGCGTTTTATCAGTCGACGCGAGTCGGAGCGAGCTGCGGTGTCCCAGATTTTCAGTCGCACGTATACGCGACGGTGCATAGCACGCAGCCGGTTGTCGATCGTTCGCCGATCCTAGATCGGTCCATCCTTAGAACGGTTTCGCGGTTGAACGGGCGCGGATCGATCGATCGGTAGCTGCATCTACGGTTACGTTTCCGGATACTCGGAATCGACAGAGTGGTCCGGCCACAGTCGCGTTCGTATCGAGATCGCGCTCGCGCTTCGAGACACTCATCTTCGGAGCAAGAGTCGATAATTTGGTGAACGCGTGTTTCTCAGTGATGTGGATCGTCGAACGAGTGGCAACTGCCAAGGTAAATAACAGCAAGTAATTCGTCGAATTATTATTTATCACGCGTATACGTTTTATCCGTACGGCGATGCAAGCTGCATCGTCGAGACGGTTCCTTCGTAATCTCTGGATGACACTGGTCGTTGCGTCTTATCTCTCTACGAAGGTTTAGTTCGTATCTTGTGTTTCACGAAGACATCCTCTTCAGAGAAACGATCGCGTATCGAGGATCGTAAGATTTCGTTATCTTCTTTATACATAATGGGTACTTATCAACGATAAAGACGGTGATAGGATCTTTAGAGAAATAAAAATCGCGCCTGAATTTTTCTCCTACATTTCTTCTTTTCTAGTTACGATAGTTACCGATCTACTTATCGTCTCCTTCCGCATTTTTGCCGAAGAAAAAGAGTGGTATCGTAGAATGGCGAGACCGTGGGAAAACGTGGGAGGGAACGGCGATGAGTTACGATGTATCGTTTCGTTTCGTTCGGATCGATAACGAGAAATCTGTTCGCTCGCTATCGTCCGTAATATCGGTTAATTGGGAGATACGTGACGCGTTAAAAGCGTAATTAAAATGAAGCAACATTGTCGCGACTAAAGAGAGTAAATATAGCCAAGTGTATGGTTTAAATTCCAACAGCGCGAGACGCGCGCCGTTGCAGTTCGTTCGTGACACGGGTATAATAGCTTCCGGTCAGACACTCATCCACCGACGTTTCCGGTATCGTTGTTATCCTCTCGTGAACTCGAAGCGAGAAGGGAACTCCTCTCCTTCCCTGTTTCCCCGCGTCGGACAACGGACAAATTTCTTTTTACGATCGTGTACGTTTCGACGTCGATGTTCAAGAATTTAGTTACTTGCCCGCGGAATTGATAAAGTCCGATATCTCGATGCGTAACGGAAATCTTGGAAAACCGTAATAACGATCAGTGACTATCTGCAGCTTCGTTTCGTTCTCGAACGATACCGTTACTATTAATACTTTACTTCTTCCCTCTCTTTGCATAGATATCTTCGAATCGTATGATAAATCTTTGCGCCTTTATCGAATATTCTCTAGGCTGTCACGAGAACCAGTTTCTTCGCATTAGCGTCAGACTACGCATGCAGTTTAGAACACCCGGTACGTGAACAGCTACGGTACGGCGCGTTAACAGTTCCAGCGTTGTACGCGGGTGTAATCGGACGACAGGTGTAGAGGCGCGAGCAACGTACAAGGTGCCCGAAAATAAATTTGTCCAGCTTTTGTCGCGCCATACCGGTGTTACGGTATTCTCGACTCGAGTCGGTTAAACTCGCTCGCGTATCGCTCTTTATTTGCTCGTACGAGTTTCCTTCTTCTATTCTATTTATGGAAAGTTCGTTATCGGGTTTCGCGAAAGAGAGAGGAATGTAGCCGGAGTAAAATTTCACGAACGGCTCTCCGACTCGACCTTGGTTCTTGAATTTCTGCGCTCTCGTCCCCGGGACGCGCGTTTTCGAAACGGTAACTGCACACACGGATTCGCGCCGACGCAACGCGGCGTAAGCTCGAACAACAGTATGCCCACACCTGACCAACGGACGGAATACATTAACGAATCCCTTTTCACTCGACTATCGGTCACCTGACGCGTTTCCTGCCTGCTCGAAGCCAAGCCCCCCGTACACATTTAGGATTCTCGATAGCATCGTGTTTTATGTGCACCGGCGCATCCGTTTCGTTCGATTAAATCTGTGACCGGGGACAATGACTGGTTTTGTATAAAATAGAGCAGGTGAAACGACTCTTCGTACCTCGAGTATCCTAAGCGACGTGGCACGAAACGTTTTCCAAACTTGGACAGAGTTTGGCCTGACTTCTATATTTGCGAGCGAAACGATCGAGAACTGGCCGCACGGAAAGAGAGCGAAAGCAACGATCGAGCTGGAGCGCAAGGTGCAACACGTGCTGCGCGACAGCTGTTTTCCGGTTTAAGCCGAGACGTTAAGCACGTTTTTAATTTCGCGGTTGAACGCATTTCGGGATACAACGATGACGATAATAACGTCTACGAGGGGTCGGTCGGTTCTCCCTTCTGCTCGTTAGGTCGCTGGAAATTGCTCGAGTGTTTCACCTACCCGGCTCTCCGTACGTCGTATACGTAAAAGTTACGCTTTGCACTTTGTTTGGCATAACGAGATGATCTTGTTACGATTACGGGGAACGACGACCAGCGTTGATTCAAATGCTCAGCCACCATATTAATCGGCTTCGGAAATTGGAAAGTAGAAAAAAGCGTGTCGTTTATTTGCAGTAGAAATTAATCTTGCGAATAAATTATTTATTTATCGAGAATTTGCATCCAAACGGTAAAACTGAGACGTTTACCGAGAGATTGGGTTTCTGAGAGGCTCGATATTTCGTATTGTTTCCACTAATTGTATTACGTGTGATTAAAGGATCACGGTGACACGAACAGGGCCGATTTGGAGCAAGTGAAAATAGTGTTCTGAGGACAGACAGGAGCGAGAACGGTTATGGAAGACGAGGACTTTGGTTTCACGAAGAGGTCTGACGGTGTCCTGAAGAATGTTAACAACGAGACAAACGATTCTAAAGATGCGACGAGAAACGACGAGGGTAGCTATATGGAGAAGAAGGTCGGATAAATACGTTTGCATGTTCTGTTACACGTTCGAGTGATCGATAAAGGCCTGGAGCAAAGAATGACCAAAAATTTCGTTAAATTTGTCAGACGGGGGAAACGGTTAGCGGGCATAGATCAGTGATGACAGCGCCGTTATTCGGGGCGACCGAGACCGGAAACGCCGTCCCTCAGCGGCCAGCGACCGCCTCTTCATCCTCTCCGGCTTCCTCAGTCGTTTCCAACCCGCCGAACATACCGAACGTGGTCGAGTATCACCTGAAAGTGAAGCCCGGACAAACACAGAGAATCTGTCGACTCGATAACAGTACCGTGAGTACGCGACGTTTTAAACTTCCTTCTCGACCAAGCTCTTGTTCGATTTATTTCTTTTCTTTTTTTCTTTTTTTCTTTTTTTTCTCCGTTTTTTTTTTTTTTTTTTTGAGTGTCACGAGGTGACAGAAAATGTTGCTTCACGATTTACGTTGTAAATCGCGTATAACTTAATTAACCGTCGGTCCTGTTTCGCATATATCTTGCTTCAACAGGACGACCGTTCTTTTAAACGACAGAAAGGCGCCGAGATATTTCGTAACGCTTGTGTATTAACGTCGTATTTCTTAATACAGAAAGGTCAAGAGCTGAACGATATGAAGAAGGACAAGAGTCTCGCTTCTTCCAGCGACAAAAAGAAGGACCTCGTGTCAAAATTGTCTCGTCTATCCATCGATAACAATGTCTTCGAGGGTTCGACGGATCTTCCTCAGGTGTTCCAGGTATATTTTACGATGTTTTCCTTGCATCTCGCCTTATACCTCTATCGAATCTATCTCCTCGGCTATTTGGACAAAGCATAAATTCACATACTCACCAGTGGATAACACCTCGCATCTTCTTAACTCGTTAGCCAATTAAATCATAACGTTGTTATCTTCTTAACGCAAGTTTACGGGTCTTAAAACTCTCGCTTATACCGTTCGTTACGTTACGTTAGAGGTCCAAGGTCTTGGTAAAGGTTTCGTTGTTACCTGAATAGGGCCGCACGTGGGAGACTAAAAGGGGGACCCTTTTCAGGTGAAATATCTGGGCTCTCACGATGCCAGGGGCCTCTGGGGCATCAAGCACACGAGGAGGCCCGTCGATAATATGGTTGCTGCCGCGAAGGCCTTACCGACCAACACCATGCTCCCTCTGACCAAACTGGTCGTCTCTCAAGAAGGCGTTGCCCTGCTGCCTATCGAGAAAAGGAAGCAAGACTCCAACTTTGCCAGGATATACGCCATCGAAACGATCTCGTACGGTGTTCAGGATCTCGTCTACACGCGTGTCTTCTCCATGATCGTTGTACGCGAAACGGAGAATTTCAGGAGAGTTTCGCCGTTCGAATGTCACGCTTTCGTTTGCGAATCGAAACATCACGCGAGGCAGCTCACCTGCGCTTTAGCCACCGCTTTTGACATTTATTCGAGAACCGTGAAGGCGCAGAATCAAATGGCTGAGATGGCGAGCAAGAACGCGAAGAAAAGGTTCGCCATCGATCTTAGAAGTCCCGAGGAGATCGAAGCCGATTTAGCTGTGGATTCCGAGGCTTAAATTAGGTTCTTCTCCCCGATGAAATTCTTACTTTCTCCAATTTGCTATTGCAAGACTGCTACGGCGAATTGACGAGAACTAGTGTCATGCAGGGGTGTAGGACATCTGCTCGGTGGACGACACAGGGTACGCGTTGTCGAAAATATTTATGATAATATACGTAGATCGCGTTATATCGATAGATACAGGGTGATTCACGGAGGCAATCGAAAAGAAGGCGATTCTTCGGCGAAACAATCGATCGGAGATGTAGAATAAAACTTGATCGTACTTGTGGCGCCTCATTTTCTAGAGTAAGACGTAGAATATCGAAAGAAATATCGGTTTTTGGTCTATATTTTCGACTCGTTTTTACGCGAGCAACGATCGTGCGTGCTTTTTGGTTGCTCCACAATTTCGGAATCTTCCTATACAAGTCCATTTAAGAAAAATGTTTACACGCTATACGAATAAAAGATCAGTGGCCTGATCTTCTTCTAAGAAGTTTCTTAAAGGCGCAAACGTTCGTATCGTCGTTTGTTTTTGGTTTAAAGAGCGCTTGTATCTGTAAGTGAATTATTTAAGTGCTAAGTATTATTTTTTTACTATTGTTATACATATTATATTCGTGTAATCGTACTAGGAGGCCAGTGGCTATCAGGTATAGATCGGATCAGAGGTGTACATACGTTGATTTCGATTATCTTTCTTTCGACTGAAATGTACTTGAATCAGAGTTCCGATACGCGCTTTAGGTTTCTCCTGACAAATGTGAAAGTGTGTATGGGCACGAAAGTTGACGTATTTATTGTGGTTAATTATTTTATCGGAATTTATGAACGGAGGAATAGGCACCGCCTATCCACGATATAATGGCTAGTTATCCAAAGATACAAAATAGAAAAAGAGCCGAAGATTTACCGATTCATTTCGGTGACTTTTGCCATCTCGTATCATATTATCCGAATTTAAAAGAAAAAGAGATTGGATTTTTCTCTAGCCGCTTTGCACGTGTGCGTGTGTGTTTTTAGTTTCTTTTATTTTTTTCGTACTTTCGTTAATGTACAGTAACCGCGTCGAATACTAATTCTTCTATATTATGTAATTTATTTTCGACTTATTTTAAGCCACGAGAGACCAATATCGAAACATATCAATCGTTGTAAATAAATGTTTAACGGAAATGTCGTCGTTAACGTTCTTTAGCTTCGTAATGATTACGTAATAATTTCGACGTCTTATTTAGCCGTTAAGTTGATCTTTGCTTTTCGTTGATTATTACCGCACCGTCGTAGTTTGTGTTTCTTTCTAGGCTTGGGACATTTGTGTAACTCCTTTCCGCGCGTGATTGCTTAATTATAAATATGGAAATAGCAGTATTAGTTACATGTACGACCGCTATAAGCAATAAATTTGTCGCAGACGCTTCAACTCCTTTATTTCAATATTTTTCTAATTTTAGGCTTTCGCAAATTTACAATATTACTGCAACACGTTCCTGTATAATAAAGTTACGCACAATCTCTAGGTAATATTTTAATATCATATTTTTATCATAATTTAAATACATAATACACATATACTTAAATACTAAATAAAATTGTGTTTCATTCGTATTTCAGACAAGCAAACGTAGTTGGTTGAACGAATTTCGTCTCTTCTACGACACACACAGCCCATTCTTCGCGAACGTTGTCTCAAGAAATCACTGTTTTCGCGACGGCTTCTTCCGGTTCAAGATTCTCGACGTCCTGGTCTCCGGTCTGTTCGAAATCGCTTCCACGTCCGATTCTTTCGTGGCGTGCTCCATGTCGCTTTCCTCTTCCTCCACTTCCTTGCCAATCGCCTCGTTCAAATTGTAAAACTTCTCAGACTCCTCGCAGGGTATCGAATTTTCCGTTTTCGTGCAAACGAACGTTGCCTAACGAGACGAATAATCGGTTTGTTAGCAAGCGAGAGGAAGAAACGAGTCGAATAATCACTCACCTGATTAAACACGGTCTCCGCGGGGCAGATGAAGCTCCATCTGATCGATCCCCTAGCTTGCGGCATGCAAACGTGGAAAACTTGACAATCGTTATCCATGTCGGCGTAATATCCGTAAATTCTGTCTTGACAGGAGAAGTTGTCCACGATATTGTCACGAATCAGCGTCGCATTGTCCGGAAGTTCCAAGCCGCCAGTCTTGTTCTGAAATTTAACGCACGTTCGAAGAAAAGATTAAATTTATTATAATACGTACGTTCATTCTTCAACAGCATGGTGAAACGTTATCTCTTTACAGAACAAACCTTAAACTCTGGAACGGGTCTCCTAGATTTGGGTTGCTGCGGCAAACCCGAAACAATGGCGAAGATGACAGCAAGCGATACGATTAAACAGGTTGGTCGGATCATGATGAATGAAACGTTTCTCGCTTTCTTCTGGATTACTGGATGGAAGTCGTATCGGGCTTTGTCTTGCATGTATCGAGAATCCTGAGAAGACTGGTGATCCGATCCGTAGAAGGGTGTTATATAGTGACTTGCGTGTAAGGATCTTGAATATTGTATGAATGGCCAATTCTCGGTAGGCAGAAATTAGTAAGTTTATCACGTTTGGTCTGCCAATGACCATCCAGACGTCCACATCATCCTCGAAGGCCCGATGCAAATTTCCCCGTTGATGTGCCGAGTGATACGATACCCGTGCAACCACGACGAACCATCGAACCTTGCGGCCACAGTAAAATTCAGAATGATATTCCTGCGGAGGTGCAAGCGAGATCGTTCTTCTTGCGAGTGGAGTGCGAGTCGGTCATTGATATGCCCTTTGGAGACGAGAGGGAGAAGCTTTTCCCGTCGAGGGAAGAATATTCTTGCGAAGAGAAACCGGGCGCGGAGAATTCTCTATGAATATCCCGAAGACGTACCCACTCGAAGGACGGATGCAAATGCGGTGGAATGTGAAAATAGCCCCCGCTAAGTGAGATCGAATTTCGTTAGCTGATTAAGAAAAAGTTGGACGTAGCCTGTCCGCGAAGAAATTCTATAAATGAACGGCGGAAGGATATTTCAGCGTCTCTTCTCACGAATTTCGATGATTTCGATGCGACACGGTGGTCTCGTTGGCCGCGGTCCAATCAGAGCTTCGAAAAGAGGTTCTAGACGTCAAAAACCGAGGGCAAGTGGAACCGGGCCTCGTCTTTCGTTAAAGGTCACACCGAGACCAACGATTCTTCGGTACGTGAATACTTAAGTTTCCACGGGGGTCCCACCGGTTACGAAACTCCGTCCGTTTCTGGTCATTGACCATGACAGACACGAGATATCCTGATTCATCCTGGTATATTCGTCTATGCATTTTTTTTCCTGTAAACAAGGACACTCTACGCGATATTTGTCACATCGCAGTACCTATCTGGTCTTATTATGTTATCGTTGAAAAGATTATAGACTTGCTTTTATACATTATCTAGAAATATAATTGTCGTAAAGAGCAATATCTTTATCGACTCTTTATCTACCTTGTTAAGCCGTAGGTGAGATCATAGATCTTTTTTTATAACTTATTTAGAAACACAAACGTCGTTTTAAGTAAAATCTAAAGCGATACCGACACGTAAAGATTTATTGATCTACCTTGTTGAATTATCGCTAAAAAGATTATTATTATTTTCTCTTTATCGATCGTGTACAAACGTAGCATGGCATTGTTAATTTTCCAACCTTTCGTGTAACGCGATTTGATGACTAACAGAAGGTACTTTAATACGAAGTACTTGAACCGATCTATCGAGGTCTTTCGGTTTCAGCCAAAGGGAAAGATAAAAGAAATACTACGTAGCTGCGAGGAGAAGAAATCTCGCGTATTTATCGGTCGATCGAAATCACGGCAAGGTGAACAGCCCGAAAGTATCGGCGCTCGTTGAAAATTCCTGTCGCATGTTCCACGGCACGATGTCGAGGAATACGTAAGCTGGTCGCTACAGGCTGGTCCACTCTATGGAGAAAGAAGGTCGTAAGTCGATTCGGTAAGCTTTCTCGGTCGTCCTTACATGCTTCTTATTCACCGTCGATAAATCGACGATCTACGATCTACGATTCGCTTCGGTATTATAATGTCGTCTTCGAATTTATGGGCTTCTCGTCCTAGAGTTCTTCGTTCAAGGTAGAAAAGTCGGCAGAATGCGAATTATTATGAAAATAATTTATTGAGTGTACGATTCTTACAGATGTCATTTAACGATAAGTTAACATAGTTTGGTTGATATGGGGCGTGAGAATACATACGACAGCAGGTACGCAAAGTGGACTTTGGTATGCGAATGGGTCCTCTATCGAATGCTTTGCGACTTGGGGAAAGGTACATGAACGAGGAGACGCGATAATTTTCCTAAATAATACGCGCGTTAACGGGTCTTAACATTTTTGTTTCGATATAAATAGAAAAATAAATAGTTTGATATAAATATAAGATTAAATATAGATTACGCGACTACGCGTTAATCTCTTAATCAACGGTTTCTTTAGTAATTATTTAGAAACCTGAGCATGGAGAAAATAATCGTAGCGACAGATAGTTCTCGGTGCTACTATCCTTTTCTTTTTTTTTTTTTTTCCTTTTTCATTTTCGTCACTGAGAAGATGGAGTTTGATTTTTCCAGCTCGAGCCTCTATGGATTCTGTGGAGCATAGGAGGAATAAGCGAGATTTTGAGCAGAAGGATCGTTGGAGGATCGTCCCCAGTAACTAGGATCGTGATCATCGTGATCGTAATGGTGTTGATGTTGAGCGTGTTCGTAATAGATGACCTTAGACGGATGAGATTTTTTCAGGTCCATCCAAAACTTGACAACGTTGAGGATCAAGGTGATGATAGCGATGAAGAAGAACTTGAGCTGGAAGTGCGTCGAGATCAATTGAAGTAGGAGACCGAGTTTAGCCTTGAACAGCATGATCAAACCGAGGAGTCTCTGCAACTGCTTCTTCTTTTTCTTTCCGTATTTCTTGCCACGTGCTTCCTCTGCAATCAAAGTTCCACGATGGATTTAAATACAAATCACCGAATCTGTTCCAATTGCAGCCGTAAAGAATCGATTATAACGATTATATCGACAATATCGTCGATAATAGACTACACACGTTTCCCTAAATTGACTTTTCTTTCTCGAATGTAAGCGAAGAAGTGGAAATGGAAATTAAATTTCATATAAATACGCGAACATTCGCGGTTAATCATTAACTATAATTGGAAGTTTTCTGAAAAAAGAAAATCTATATCAGCGAAATTTGTATTCGAGTAATTACGAGATCGACTTTCCTAGACCTTTCTCCTTCGCGTGGGTACACGATCGACGCGTGAATCGACACAGAAACTATGGAAACAGTTGACTCGTTCTTTACCGCGAACTCACTCTCTTTGTTCGACTCGATGGCCGCGATTCGAACCACCGCGAATCGTTGACGAGGTTAAAAGTATAACAAGGTGCTGGAAACATAGATTTACTTGCTAATTCGCTAACCTCTACTTTCATTCACTTCTCCCTTCTACGCTGAAGCTACGTGTCGACGTTCAACGAGTACGGAAGAAAGAACATTTTGGACAAGTTACGAATATGTAATTGGAGTAACGAATAATTTGGGATGAACGAGTCCAGTGACCTAGATGCTTCCGACTCTTGCGGACTGCGTAATTTTACTCTAATGGGTCAAAAAAGAAAAAAAAAAAGAAGAATACGTCACGGTCCTTCAAAGAGAATACGTCATTTTAAAAAAGCAGAACAACGATATCATGGTTCCTTTAATAGCAGGAAGATTGCCTTGATGTCTGTCAAATTGTTCAATTTCGTAGCTACGATTTGCTCGAAAAGACAAGGAAGATAACGAGCGGCGTACCGTTAGAGCAAATTTACCCAAGTCGCATCATTGAACTATGTGCAAACTGAGAGAAGAAATTGGTGACATATTGGATGTTGAATTTCAAGCGATCGTTGGTGACCTAAAGACACGTATTCGACACATTTGCCAGAACAGAGCAAAGCTTGTCTTGTAACATCGCCGTGTTAACGAGCTTCTTCGAACGTTAAATATTATTCCATGCAAATGTAATTAGTCCCGTTTGTTTAGTTTGTCGCAAAAGCTAGGAACTCGAAAGTCGCGGTACTCTGCCTGCCTGTCCTCCTTCTACTTTTCGCATAATCGTTTCAAAAGCAACCGCGGCTTTTTTCTCAGCTTCGTTCACGAAAGTGAGTCACCCGTGTTGTTTTCCGTTGCAACACCGTTCATCGTCCGAACTCGCACGTACCGAGTCAAAGGCTCGCCAAGAAGATATACTCGAAACGAACGAAGGAAATCGGTGAACTTTGAAAATCCGCGGATACCCGAAAGGCAACGAATGGAAAGAATCTTAAGGCGAATTTCGATAAGACAAAGAGGTTCGAGTTAAGTAAGTCGGTAAATGTCAGGCGACTTTTTTTAACGGTGCTCTCGGCACAGAGGAAAGTTCACGGTTGATTTCGTCATGCGCTCCACGCGCCGATCGACGCTCGATGCGTTTCGTCCGTTTCTTCGTTGACCGATCGAATATATCGTTTACTCGCGATAAATTACTTTACCGCTAAAAACGATACGTCACGATTCTCACCTTGGTCACCGGCATCTGCGGTTTCCGCCACTTCCTCCGATCTTCCGGGATTTTGCACGTCGTCGATGACTTCGGCCATGAAATTGCCGGCCTGCTCGATAACCGCACTCATCGGTGTTTCGCTCTTCTTCCCGGTCACTTGCATCTCGATTTGATCGAGGTTCCTCCCTAGCCTCGTACTCAGACATCCCACGGAATTATCCTCCAACACGCAGGTCAGGAAACTTTCGTCCTCCTCCTTGGTACCGATGAGTTCACCCTGAACGCAGAGAACGAGTCCCAGGAGCAAGAAGATGGACACTGTTATCCTCATGGCGAAGATGCGATAAGATAATTTTTCCCAAAGACACTACCACTACGCGATATCACGGCTCATTCGATGTCTGTCTTTCACCCTTCTCCGTTGTTTTCTTTAATTCGAACTCGACCTTCCGCTTTTTATATCCTTGGACCGCGTGTCACGGGCACGAAGTGGTTGTGCAAGGTGCGTGGTCGAACATATATGAGAGTCTAACCCCTTCCTTCTGGACTTCCGCCAATCAAGTTGGTCCTGTTTCAAGTGAAAACCCGACTGGCATCCCCCCACTGCCGTGCTTTTCGTGGGCACACATCGTTGAAACCGAGCCGCGATTGCCTCTTCTTAAAGAATTCCGACCACCTCGTGGGGTCGAGACGCTGCCATGAATGGAAAAGAATTTTGGCGGATATTCGTATAAGAAGGAAAACGGATCTCCAACAAGACGCCAGGCTCGTCGAGTTACCGCTTTCGCTTATGAATGTGTTCCTTAATTAATTTGTCTCGCTGTTTTTATCGTTCTACTTCGCTCGACGATTTTCTTTGCTTCGATTTTGCCGAAGTTTGGTGTTCATCGTCGGACGATTCCTAAGAGTGCGAACGACACGAAAATTCGAAAATTGGGAAACGAAAAAGGAGAATTTAAAGACTGCGAAGCAACGAAACTGAAAAATTCAGAAACTGCGAAATTCAAAGATTCAAAGACATTTTAAACTTTAAAGTTGGAGAATGTCAAGTTCGTTAACGTAAGAAGCGAAAATTTGAAAATTAGAAGCCCGGGAATCGATTCTATGCAAATCGATGCGCAACTAAGATCCGTTTTCTGCCGGACGGCACGGTGAAAATTAATTTTTAATGGCGCGTTAACCTTTTCCTTGTTGCGGAAAAGCGTAAATGGATTTAAGATTGTACGCGTGTAACTTGGCACGCGTGTGAGTCACGTACGTGGACCGATGACAGAAATTCCACTTGAACAGCGTTGGGATGCTAATACAACCTAATTCTAGTCATTTTTATCGTTAAAGAATAAAGAGGCGTGAAAATGTAGTGAAATCGTTGCTTTCGAAACGCTAAGCAATCAAGAAGAATTAAAAACAATTGAGAATAACGAATATTTATCAGGAGTCTGTACCAAATTGCTCTACCCGACTCTTTTCTCGTTTCTACAGCGAATCTCGTTATCTATTCAGGCTAATTAGCATAACCGCTTCGGTCTTCGCTCTTAAAGCTACATAACCAGCGTAACAAAGAGACTGTCACAGCATGTTGCGAATGATTGTCCGGATGAATCACCGTCATCTTGATCCTCTTTTAACGCAAAAGACTTTACGCTCGACGCACAAGCGTTCCGCTCCAATTTGATCGTTTACGGCAAATCCTTCAAGTATGTTAAAAATTCAACGAAATTCGAATACAGACGTTTCAAAATTCCATCGACTCGACTCGCTTTTTTATATTTCATCGATCGATTTTCCCTTTTATTCGTTAATAATAATTTCATGTCGCACAAAGTTTCCCTTAAGCTAGTTTAACAAACGAGTTTTGGTTTCTTTTAAAAATTTATTACGTAAAAATTCGAAAGATAAACAAAATTCGTTCTTCACGTGCGGTACCAAAGGATCGAGGATCCCTTCGGTCGTTGACTTTCGTTCGCCGGCAATTTCGTCGTATTATCGCTGGCAACAAACGAAACGTTCGGCCGATGACCAAATTCGTTCGACAAATATTTCACTCGGGTTTCGATTCCATTTTCACTTTTTGCGCGAAAGCTACCATTTTTTCCCCCGCTTCTATATCCATCTTCTTGATGCTCGCGTGCGTCGTTATCGAGTAATTAAGGCGACAGTAAAGATCATTCGCCGTCTTCACCAGCATTTGATCATCTATATTCGGCTGTTTGAGGCGTGGATCTACCGTATCTTTCTTGACGTCTTCAACTAAATTCTTTCTTCTTCTCTCGTTGGAAAAATCCTTCGAGCTTTGAGAGTTTCAATTCTCTCGCGAGTAAGTTCATCTGCAAAGTAATTGAGTAAATAGTAAAACGAAAAGTAAAAATAATCGAATGAAACGATAGTCATCGGACGTGTAAGAGAAGGATCTTTTACCATTTCCCTGTTTTCCCATTTCCAACGTGTTTGACATCCCTTGTGGCAGGGCATCCAACTTCTTACGAGAAGTAAGTAGCGTTACCGGTCGAATGGTCTGTGTAGTACGTTCAGATTCGTCTGTTTTCACTACGAGTTTGCACGCACTGCAAGCCCTCGCTACAGCTTCTACCAGCTTGTACCAGCTTCTTTGCAATTTCCGGCCGTGCTTTCGATATTTCTTGCGCATCCTTTACTGAAATTTAACCATTAGGGTTTATTACTTTTCTCCGATATATACATATTCGAATTATCTCGGTTTATGAATATAATTTGCAGACTTACGACTTTTAATTCTTCTATAAGTCATTCTGGCGATGATAAAATCACCGTTTTTATCTGTGACGTATCCTGTTTCGCGATACACTGCATCCGCAGTTATCAATCCATATTCTCCCGTGATAATTTCATCAGCATTTTGCGAAATGGACATATACTCGGTGGAGTATTTATGTCTGAATCACACTCTCGTTCCGAAAAAAAAAAAAAAGATGTTTAACACGATTGAAAACGACTCGAAGAACGCAACAGGATTAATTCGCTTCAATTTTTACGTGTTTTACGAACCTTTCTTCTCGTACTTCTGTTGAAAATCAACGATGTTGAACCCAAATTCGTAAGGTCTGTTTTGCTCAGCCGTTTCACTTGTCATTGCGAAATTCCAAAGGATAAGAATAAAGAAGAGAAAGCACATAATTCTGGTAACCGTTTTCTAAAACGATTCGAGCGCACTTCGATCTTTTCGCAACGTTAAGGTTAAAGTTGAGAAGAAAATTTGACTAAACAAGCTACGTTTTTTTTTAATAATCCTACACATAATAATTAATCCTACACAGCTAAAGAAATTCATTGTTTCAGATGAAAACTAATATAACGAAGTCAGTTGTCGCACCGAGTATTTTTAGGCAACGAATTACTTTCAAACTGTACACACTAAACAGCCGTATATACACTAAGGTCAATCCATTTTTACTCTCAGTATCTAAAATATTTTGCGAGAAAGAACGTCTTACGTGGAACAACATCTCGACGGTGCTGCAGCAACTTGGCTCGGTGAGCACGTTAAACGAAGAAGAGCCCCTCGAGACTCGAACGATGATGTAACTGAGCGAGGAAAAGATTTTCTCCGATTTATCGAACAACTTATCGAAAGGGAAGAGGAAATCGTGGAATCCGCATATGCGAAAAGTCTACGGACACGTAGAAGTGTCCTCGACGCTCGCTTTCGCGCGTTTCGTATTCCTGGATAATTATATGACGACACAGGACTGTAAATCTTCTATCGACGCATCGAAGCTACATCGATTTTCTACGAATGTACAAAGCCGTAAAAGTTGCTGCCAAAGTTTCTTTTTAGACCACGTTTTTGTCGCGTACACCGTACAATATTTATGTTCCCGTAATAACTGCGAACTTCGCGAATTTATCGACTACTTTCTGGATTGCAGGCGTTACTCCTCTTTTCGAAGAAGTATCTACACGAGTGGATTTCTATCTCACGTACGTTTGCTCCGATCTTTAATCGCCTGTGTTACGTATTTCTGTTTCTACCGGTTTACGATTACCTCGTTAGAGATCCAGCAGAGATCAACGGATCCGGGTGTTTAATTTAATTAAACGAAATTAACAAGCGGCGAACGAGACTATATACCATTAGATGCGATCGAGATCTGGCATAAAGATCGTTAATTTATATAGTTAAAGGCGAACAACATCGGTATCGTGTAAACGTAAAGCAAACGTAAAGGGAAAAATTCTCTCAAAGAGAATTCGACTTTTCTAACGACAAACACGCTCAACCAAATTAGACACGCGATTGTAGGTTTTCTTAAAAAGGCGAATGCTTTCACGCGTCGTGGCGCTGATCTAAGCTCGTACGCATACAGAGATTAATCCGGGTTCCATTCTGATTTGCCACGTATGCGTCGTGCATCGTGCATTTTGTAGTTTAGAAAACGGTATAGGACTACGATTCGTATGGCGAACTGTCGATACGGGATCGATGGCGTTGGCATACTAACTATGCGAACGGAAGGTGGGTTTCTGGCACGTATACGCACCACGAATATCGAGGCCTTGGAGAATAAATTCGACATTGACAATACTTTCGTTACGTGCCCCTAGCATCGATCTATATCCGTCTCTAACGATCGAAGCTCGTCACGAAACGTTATACGCAAACAGTTTGCTCGTTTCTTAAAAAGTAGAGCGGTCTTCTGGTGCAATTTTTGCATTCAAGAATCGCGATCGTCGTTACCGTAAACGTGAAGAATTTTCTGAAACGGTAGTTGCAGTAATTCGCCAAAGTACCTCGACGATTATATTTGAAACTTTTTATCAATACACTTTGCGTTTCATACGGGACATTTACAAATTTCACTCATCACCATTATATCGATAAAGTTTGAAAGAAATCCGAAGATGTACATAGAACCTACGAAATACGCGGACCAAGCATGCCGTATTTCGGAGAAATCACAGAAATATCGAAACGCTTAATTATTCATTACGCTAATAATTCGTTACGTATGTATTTAAGACGAACTTTTCTGTCGTATACCAATTTTTTACTAAATAGCTCGTAGTAAATGTCTTTCAACCTCTTTGTAGATTTTCTGATTGGTCTCAAATTTCAACGACGTAATCGCGATAAGTCTGTCTCGTTGCAGCGTTGATAAAATTTTATCCGATAAAAACGAAAGAAAGCTGCGCTGTAATCCCAAAGACGTCTGGTCATCGGCACGTGATGTTCAACCTCGTTGAAATCGATCGGTATCGTTTAAATTTCGATTTCGACGTTGAATTTAACGGCAGAGAAAAGGGAAAACGCTGGTCGGAGCTGATCGCTTCAGAATCTGGACCAAAATGCCGTTACCAGCTGGAAGTAGATCACGTGGAATATCTCGTTGTTGGTCATTTGCGCCGGACGTTCTTTCGAGACCCAAAACTTAATTTTAATTTTATATACAATCCGGTGCCTTCTCGTCGTGTGGAAAATCGCGTATACTCTTGATTTGAACCGTATATTTGAAATATCATTACGTATCACGGATAACACAATTTGGTTGGAACGGCGATTATCCTGAATACGATTATTCGCTGAAATAATCGAAGCTATTCTATTTTAAAAGTGCCGTTTCATTCGTCGTCCCCACCAGCCTTTGTCGTCGTCTTCCAGTTCGTGATAAGTGTGATAATAGTGATCGTGATATTCAGGTTTATGGACCAGTACCACTTCCGATTTCTGCGAATTCCTCAGCGCGTTGTACAACATTATCGCCAATGCGATTTTTCCTATGAAGATGCTTCGAAGCAGATTGATCTTGAGGGAGGCGAGGGTAGCTGGTAACGTTGCTAACTAAAATGCAAATGCGCGTTAGAAGTAGCGGGTTTCTAAATTCGTTTATCGACAATATGTAGACTGCGAATATTTATGCATTTATGGGAAATACAAAAGTGTAAAAATGTACAAAGTGGAAAAGGGGGGTACAATGAAACGAATGGACAAAACATCGATGTTACTCTTCGATAAGAGACGCGAACGAGCTTCAGTCGTACAACACGACGTTAAACACTTGCTCGCAACGCAGTTCGTGATCGATTATCAACCACTGTGCGCGTTATTTTCCGATTTATTCTTCTTTGCTTCGGTTTCTTTACCCGTTGTTCTTTGCCTCGCGTCGAAGCGTAAGTATCAAATGTTTGTTAAGTTAGTTCACCCGGAGCGAAAGGGAACACTAGCGTGGGATAAAACGCAACGCCCACGTACCCCTATAGGGAAGAGTGAAAATGTCTCTTGGTACATATTATTCTTTTCTCCAATCATTATAACGCGGAATAAAATTGTACTTATTGTGAAATGTCAGAGATTGGTCCACGTGGCTTGTATGGCACGATAGTAGCGCATTATACCCCACCATTCCGTTATTGCATAAAAATTTGCAGGCCAGTAATACGTATAGGGTGTCGATTTAAACCTGCCAGATCAGAGGAGCCATCATCAACGTCGTTCCAATTCTTTTTAGGATACCTTTCTTAAATTTGAATCTTCCTGTATCTCGTTGCTCTACATCGTTCCCTTGAAAAGAAATTGCAACGAATCGCGTGATTCGTGGGTGCGTATTGAACACTGATCTTAGAAACGTTTTACTTACTTTCGAACAGCGACGACAGGCTCAGAGTAACGTTTGCTTCGCCATTCGCGATATACAGTGCAATTCCCTGAGAAACGTCAACCCTCAAAGTGTCGTTCAACTCCTTTGCGACATGTTCGGCACGGGCCAAAGTTTGAAAGAGAATTACGATGCACAAGCACGAAAAAATTGCGTCCGCTCTATTCATGGCTGCGTCGCGTCGCGTCGTCGCTTAGAAAGTTAATTCTTAAATAGAAATATAACCTATATAAGCTCGCTTTTAACTGCCTTTCTAATTGCCGCTTAATTATTCATTCTTCTTACGTTCGTTGCCTTTCCTTCTATCATTCTTCCGACATCGATCGTCGTCAAGGGGAATGAGGAATCTCGTTGCGAATCACCGTTTACCGATTTCCGCGTAACAAGTAACGTTACGCATTTGTCGCTGCTCCTTTTCTTACTTCCGGTCCCGGGTCCAAGCCGACTCGGCTGTCAGAACGATCTCGATATTTGTCAGATTTTACAATCGCGCGATCAAATTATCTTTCGGGCTGTCGAGCTTTTCGCACGCTTAAAAGACCGACGATCCGTTTTTACGTGTTTGTGCTTTTATTCGTTTCATAACCGACGAGTAGAACGCGTGGTGCTCGTATTCGATCGGTGATGAGACTGCTAAGGAGTCGTAGCAAGCGGAGAGCAGACAATTTCCTTTTTGCCGTCTGCTTACCCCACTGAAACTAGGAAACTGGGTCTCTGCAGTTCGCTGCCGCGATTCGTGTCATAGAAGGTGTACTATACACGCGGTTGGTCACGGACGCGTATGAGTTTAGCAGACCTTGAAACGCGGAAAATTCAACTTTGCTTCTAGATCGCTAACAGTCGAGACTTTCGTTTCTCTTCACATTCTTATCGAAAAATTGAGGATTTCGACGGATCCGTGGCTACGACTTCTTCACTGTCAGAAAATTCATAGCCGAGCAGCTTAATTTCGAAGTACAAGGAGAAATTTGCTTGCTAAGAAAGAGTTTAATAAATACATTCTACGATGATACATACACTTTGAATAAATAGGAGGAGAGACGCAGTTTCTTTACAAAATAAATTAACATTATCGCTAGTTTGAGGTAAACCTGAGGTTGCTCCTTAAACGTACGAGTTTACAATTTTGGTTTTCCAGGTTGGTCGATCAGACGACACGAGTTACCAGTCTTATCTCAGAATACTTAAACAAAACTTTGGTACACGAGAAGTGAGTCGCGGTTAGCTGTATCGTCGATGCCTGCTTGACAACCGCAACGTGCTTACTCTATTTTCCCGGCACTGGTCGTGGTCGGGACCAGTCGGTCGGCAGGCAACGAACGTAACAGGTCCGATAGCCTAGTTTCGATCGCGGCGATCGAAGAGACAGTTCCCGAGAGAAAGATATCGTCGAAGAATAATTCATCGTCATCCTCTGTAGTAGTAATGTTCTCCCGCGTTTTCTGGTCCGCTTGCCGACATCCATCCATTGTACGCTTGATTGTGAGCTGTCGGCAGGCTGTTGTGAACGTGCACGTGGATCGGTTGAGCAGGCTGCGCATCGTGCTGCCCACCGGACGTAAATTTGGCTATTATCGTGCTGAGTTTTAGCATCAATAGTATGGCACCTGCAACCAAGTCCGTATTCAGATTGTGCTACAACGAAAGAATTACGATGTGCGAATTGTAAGTAGGAAAAACGTTGCTATTGAATTCTAGATGTTCGACGGATTTCGAACAGCATCTATCGATAAATGGGTCGTCGATGTCTCCTGATTCAGTATGCGTGTAGCGTACACTATCATAGCCGAACCGTTATCCCTACGTACACACGTACAACGACTATAGAGTAATTTTCTCTTACCAATGAGCAATCCCTTCAGCGAGATCAGAGTTAAAACGGTTAACATTGTCATCATCACTCCCATTTTGTACATCATCGGCATTAACATAAACTGGATTCGCTTCTGGCCAAACGTTCGAGCTTGTCCGCTTGCTTTTCATAAATATTTAATATATTATATCCAATTAGTCGTTCGTCGAATCGATCGCAATTTAACTATCGTTCGTTTTTCTAAACCATAATATCTCGAAACGTCAACTTTACGCTTACCTCGAACCTTCTTCGTTCCACCGACGAACAGATCGTCGAGGAATTTTCTCAGCTCCTGTATATCGGGGTCCACGGTCGCGACCTTGGAAATCGGCAGCAGTTTGGTGACTTTGGCGCGTCCAGCTTCGTGCTGGTAACCCGCAGCGACACCAACACTCTGGACGTCCGACAGGATTGCACTTTTTGGAAAAGTAGTCGCGAGCAACGCGCACGCCAGCGTCCAACCAATCGGCCGCATTATCGAACCGGTTACGATCACGTGGTTCTCTTCATCGACACCGGGGCTCCGCTCCAGGCAAAGAATTTCCCTGCCTACGATCGTTACTCGATTACTTTGATCGCGAGATACGAGCAGGAACCACGAATTACAACGTGTTAATCGTGCTCGGACGAGCCGCCGTATGATTCGGACGAACGACCACGACGACGTTCGCACCACAAAAGAGGATCGGCCTACGTGTGCGCGTTGGATCTGCGCACTACCTCGAATTTCCTCCTCGACTGTCAATTTCGTGGACGCGCCGCCGTTGAAACACTTTTGAAGAACGCTGTTAGAACGTGCCGCGCGCTTCGCCGGCTTATTCAGCGCGATCACTGCCTCGTCGCAATTACCAGGCTGCAATTTTTCATGCTTCTACCCACCGATCCCGTATCGCCCTTCTCCTTCCTCGCGATGATCGTTGGAAGATTTTGGGAAAGAGGACGCGTTAGGAAGAAGAGGATCGTCGTCGCTTTCTCGCAAATACTTACGTATAAAAGACAAAAAGTTGTCTCCGTTTCGAGAAAGAAAATGGAATCGATCGATTGGGACAAAACGTAGGATCGCGCCGTTCGAGGGTCAAAGCTAGCAGTCCCTTCACGACTCGTCCGGAATCTTTGCCGCATCCAACGTACATCATGTTCCACTTTCATGGTCGCTGTCCCGCGATCATCCGTACATTGCTCGCCTCGCATGGAACTGCTCGACCGTGGAATCCCATAGCCGAGGATCGTCGCGTCAGCCACACTATACGCGTTCATCCATCGTTGATTATTGTTCGAGCGTGGAGAAGAAGACTCTTTTCCTTAAAACCGTCAAAGGAATACGAAACGAAGGAGGCGGTAACTATAGAACGTCTTTGTCCATTACGTTTTCAATGGCTTTCACGGCCCTGCTAATTTAATGCAGTCGAGCAGCTGTTTCTACAGCGAAGAAGGTAATAAACGTGGTCTGCAATTTCGAAGAAATTACAAACTATAATAACATTCCCAATGAAGTGACCAATGGGTACAAACGGATCCGGATGGTCCTGTGGAAGCTTCGATCGGTCGATATCGATCCATACGCATCTTTCTTCTATCGTCTAGATACGCGATTCTTTGCTTGTAAAATTAAATATGAGATCAAGTAACATTCGCTTTGCGCACACATCTTGCAGGCATCCGAGTATCTCTGATACCTCTCAAACCTAGGACGAAAATACGGATCGAGATAGACCCAGCGCATGGTGCGTCGATTCGATTATTCGGTCGATGCTGACGCAGTATGGCGCAACGATGCGTTTTAGTTTTCACGCGTTTGGACGATACATAGAAAGAAGCGAAGAAAGCGGTGATCGGTAGATCGAGAGGAAGATCGTAATTGCTTAAAGCGAAAAGAAGTTTCTAACGAAAAAAGAGGGCGATTCTAAAGGTAGTTAACCACGGAGAAATTTATTGGCAACCCGGTAGACGTATTACGCGCTACGCGCCGACGTAAAATCTCGCGAATAATCAGATGACATAACATGGAGCTGGGAAGCGTGAAACATTCCGCGGAGAAAATGGTAAAAGTAAAGGAGCGAAAGCAGCGATTTGCATGATATGGATTTGCGGCGGCGAGGCGGACGCGGTTATTGCTAGTAAAATCAGAGTCAACGCGGTTGTGAATACACCTTAAGAACGAAGGTGGCATTGGACGGATAAAAGGAAGAAAAGCGGTACAGGTTTACTGCATCGGCATGGCGAGGTGAATCCGAATTCTTTATGGAAGGAAAGAGAGAAGCGTAAGCCGAAGAAGGAAACAGTGGAGGCCATGTTGGAAAATAATGCGCGTCGTAAAAATTCTTTACCCTGCCGTATCCTGTTGCCGAGTACTCCTCTTTCTCCCTGCCGTCCCTTCTAGTCTCGATTCGCGCTCAAGGACTAAAAATCCAACCCCTTGCACCAGAACCAGAAAGGCCGTATTAAAGATGTACTTGAAACCCGGCTTCGACCGTATTCGAGCTGTATCCTCCGGTCTCTTCGCGACGACTTCTTCTTCCCTCGCCGTCTTTTTGCTCCCCTCTCTCGCAACGTTTGCCCGCTCGAACGTTGTGCTCGATCGCGGCGAGCTTTTAAAAGCCAGCCTCGGTACGGGTATTTTAAGAATACGATAAGGATAAAAGAAACTGATAAACGACTTTTTTCTTATCAGCGTAGAACGTTCTTCGCTTCCAAGAAGCAAGTTTTTTCGAGGTCAGCTCGTCTGATAAGCCGACTGTCGCTTAATTTCCCTTTCCCATCGAAAGTGCGGTCTTATCGTTCGGGAAGAAAACAAGGACGAAATATCAGAATCTGATATTTCGCAGGAGAATCTGGTTTGTCCGTGTCGATAATCGCCGGTCGATCCGAATTTCGTTCTTGGCTGTTCTCCGCGGAGTCTAGCCGACTATCTTTTCTCCGTTTAACTCGCGTCGATCTACGACTCTGTTAGTCCAACGGAAACGGCGGAAATGCTAGGAAACGAGGGACGAGTAGTCGAGAGTAGAATCGTAAGAGGCTTTGACGTTATTTTCCAAGCACCACTGCCTCAAGGTTGAATGGCTCATTACCGTTCGGCCGCAAGAAGAAACAGAGCTGGACACATTAGCGGTCGGCAACCGGTATAAGCGACTCGTTGCTTCAGCCACGCTGCACGTTGAGCCATAAAAGAGAAGCGATATTATCCTTACGATAGAGTTTTTAACGACCATTCACGATAGGATTCTGTCTATTAGCTAGAAAACGTTGCACAAAACGAGCCCAGTTCCTTCAAACCCTGAAAATGTTCTGCTCGCGAAGGAGCACGCCGGTAGAGTCGTTTAATGGAATGATTCTGCGAATCTCCTCCGCTGCCGATGGAATCGTAAGAAACGTAAAGGTAAATGCATCTACACCCGTTAGACCGCGAACTCGATTCGCTCGTAGAGGGGCAGCATAAAAATGGAAATTCCCGGCTGTTGCCTATTCACACAGTCTCGTGAATGCCCGCGTCTCGTTGGTTGAGCCTGTACGTACACTCTCACGAGCATCTTCCTCCGCTGCGTCCCGGACGACGCTATATGTATTACCATACCTCCGCCATGGTTGACCATAGACCGGCTCACAAGTGGCCGAGACATTCGCCTCTCGACCGCGACCATGAGAGCACTCGACTCGCGACGCCTACAGCCAACAAGGACCTTCCATCTCTTCCCTCGATCTTTCCTCTGTCTGCTGTTTCTCCTGTTCGTTCTCCGCGTCGGCCAACCACGCAGCGTATCGCACGATGAACAGAACCAGGCTCAACCAGTTGCCAAACTTTCGCCGGGCGCAAAGAAGGACGACTTTGCTGGAATAAATTTGACGGAGATCGACGAGGCCAAGTCCGAAGAATCGAAGGAGGACGTCGAAGGGATTTTTGAATCGCTGATCGTAAAATGCGGCGGTCGAGGACATGATTTCGCAGTGTCCGAAGGAGAGTCGAGGAAGAAAAGGGAGAATCGGAAGACGAAGAAGGCGGTGGACGTGGTTGGAGCGAGTGACGAGGGTAGCAGCGAGGTGTTAAAACGGGAAGACGAGGAAGCTGGTGTGGTGAAAAAGCGTAGAAGGAACGACGTTGCTTTGGTCGGTAAATCCGAGGTTCGAGAGAGCGAAGGGATTCCGGTTGGACAGATCGGAGAAGCTACGGACGAGGGAATCAGGAGATTCGATTCGCAAGTGGATGCCGATGGTGTTGCGCCTGGCCCGTTCGACGCGCACCGGAGCAACGAAGAGTACAAAGGCTCTGTAAAAGCGATCGAGCCTAAAGAATCGGAGATATCCAATGCCGAGGAGAGTCGCGTTCAGGATGACGAAAAATCGAGACAAACGCTTCCCAATTACTTTCGAAAATCGGGAAAGCTCGAAGACGACGATAGCAAAAACGAAGAGGAATACTCGTCGGACGAAAGTGCAGTCTCCGAAGAGGGCAAAGAGTTTTTCGCGAATAGAGAATACAGATCTTTCGTCGAGCCACGAGGCAAATCGAAACGTAAGAGTTCCACCGTTTACTTGAACGCGGAGGAGAAGAAGATATCCGATGGGGAACAGCAATCGATCGTCGATGGACAGATAAAGAAGTTAATATCGATTCGCGACGACGCGCTCGACGCTCAGAAGACCGACAAGATAGACGAGGCCAAAGTCTTAAATTCGAAACGGCAGGTCGAGACGGACGAGTGGCTCGCCTTTAACGAGGAGAAGCTTCGGAACGCGAACAAGGTAAAACATATTAAACTAACAGACGCTAAACGATCCATTTCTTTGCAAAGCCAGATCGAGGATAGCGCGTTCGTATTGACGAAGAAGCGGTTGCTAGACACGTTGGAGTCTTCAGTTCGAGTCTTACGCGAGCGATACGAACGAGCTCGGCTTAACCGAGATTCAGTCGCGAATAATCGGACGCGCCGAACTATTGGTAGCGTCGCGGAGAGCGACGATCCTTGGTCGTTAACTTGACAGGGTGCGTTGGACGGCTCGGTGTCTTAAATTGTACGCGAATCTTCGTTTGGACAATCTTGCGGAATCGATCGGTCAAAGTTTGCGCAACCTTTCAATCGAGATAAACGCGTTTGACGTGTTTCAGGGTAACAAGGAAAAATCGGGCAGAGTCGAGGATCTTCATCGAGTCAGGCTTCTCACCCCGGACGTCGCGGTGTACAACATCCTGCAGGACGCTCTGGAATCGTATCCCAACGACGAAACGCTGGTCTCTTACATCGATCCGAAAAACGACACTCTGAAGGAATTGCTCACTTTCGATCAGTTGACTATTCTCCAGATGGCCGAGAAATTTTTGCCTCAAGCCTTACGCCGAGAATATTCCGACAAGATGTTTTCGTGCGTCAGAAGATTCGAATATTTTAGTTGCGTCAAGTACTTTGCGTGGCCTTTGGTCAAACAATACTTCCCAGCGTTGCCCGCTTTTCCAGATTACCAATGTTGGTATCCGATCGCCGATCTGTCTCCGCAGTATCCGATTTTCCCCTTCCCCAGCTTCTCGGAAGACATCGGCGAGCTGCCAGAAGTGGTGGACGCCGATGGTACCAGAACGAGGAAGCCTAGACCAGAGGCGCTCATCATCCAGGTTCTTCAAAATACGCTAAAGGAACAGCCACGTATATCCACTTCGCCGTCTTTTCTGGATCAATCGATGGATACGTATGTAACTCTGATACCCGAGGATCAATTATTAACCATCAACATGGCCGAGCAATTGATCCCGATCTCTTATCGGCCAGAATTTGTTCAGAAGACTGTCAGATGCATGAAGGAGTACAACTATCTCTCTTGTTTCAAATACTCAGCCTGGCCAACGGTCAAACGTTTCATTCCGACTCTTCCGGACATTTTCAGTCTCTTGCCGGAGTTTCAGGGCGCAGGACTGTCGTCGGACGTTGGCAGCTACGTCCCACAACTCTCCACCTATTCCAATCTCAACTTCTACGTGCCTGTCGGAGCAACTACCGTTCCAAAGGATACCGAGGCACCGGCTTATTCGTCGCTAAAGAATCGAGGAACTTTGTTACGATCTTCCGACCAGTTGGAGACCAGGATCTTGGAGATCTTACAGAAGGTCTATCTTACGAAATCCTACGAGCAGGCCAGGGAGATACCGTCGTTCATTTTAACGGGGAACGCCGTCAGATTCGTTACGTTTACCAAGAGGCAAATCGAAATTTTACACCTGACGGAATCTCTCCTCCCGCCGTCTGCTCGCGCAACTTTCATCACCGAGTTTCTTTCCTATCTTCAGAAGAGCAACGATTTCATCGACGCCGCCAGATACGTAATATGGCCAACGATCGCAAAGTACCAGCCGACTTTATCCGAATTCCCGCAATCCGAGGTTTCCGATCGCGTAAAGGAGCCAGTCGATCCGCAAGGATCCACGGAGATCGAGGAAAGCTCGATAAATCCCGGGGTTCTGATACAAGAACGAGTCGCGTCGAACGTGGAGAAAGAAAAGGTGGCGGGTATCTTCTTCAGAGACAAGGAATCGCGAAACAGAGTACCTAACGTACCGATAATCAGCGTGTCGGGCACTAGATTTGTCCCAATATTCTCCGAGCTTCCAGAGTCTGTGATTTATAACATTCTCCGATCGGTTCAACTGCAATCCATCAAATCCACTTCGGCAACTTCCAGTTTCACGACCAAAAACCAGGAATTCCTCGACTTGCTAACCATGCAACAGGCGAATATCATTGGTATCGTGGATACTTTGCTTCCAGACAATGTTCGACCCGAGTTTGTCAACGCGATGCTCTCGTGCTTACGCACCGAAAACTTTCTCATATGCACCAGGGACGTGGTTTGGCCAACGCTGTTGGTCTATTTCCCCTGGTTGCCGAAATTCCCCGATTTTGGAATCGTAAGCAGCGTACGACCCAGTGGTTCGCCCAGTCCCGTCTCTAATTCCACGTTAACGGAGTCTAGCTCCAGTTCCGATACACCGGCTCTTTCAGAGACCGACGTGAAGACAGGACAACACGGGGACACCAAAGTGACCATAACCGACACCAGATTCTTTCCAATTTACAACGAATTGCCAGAGACCATCATATCCAACATCCTGAAAGCCGTTCAATTTTCTATTCCTAATTTAGCCGGTTCGCCAGCTCCGGTAAGAACGCAAGAGTTTTCGCCGTATCTGTCCGAGCATCAGATTAATATTATAAATATCGCGGAGAATTTGTTGCCGATTCCAACGAGGCTCGAATATATCGAGAATATCAAGCCATGCATCAAGGAACGAAACTTCTTGGAATGCAGCAGAGACGTTACTTGGCCGACGATCGCCAAGTTTTATCCATGGCTACCTAGCTTCCCGAATTTCGGTACTCTTCAGAATCTGCCTGGCGAGTCGAGCTCCAGTTCCATCGACTTTCAAGTTCTCCTGTCGGAGAAACCTTCCAGTCCTGCGGCGCAGGCTTCTCAAGCTGGTTTGATCAAAGAAGCGGAACTTTTGGAGCAAGCTGAGGAAAAAATAGAGAACATCTTATCCGACATTTTGAGCAAGAGTCCGGAATTGGAGCGATCGTATTTGAATGTGACCGATTCTGTTGCTTCCAGTTTGAACAAGAGACAGATAAATATCATCAGATTGGTGGAAAGAGGAATACCAGACACGGCTAGACAATCTTACGTCGCGCGAATGCAAAATTGCATAACGGGTTACAGTTTTGTAGCTTGCACGAACAACATCATCTGGCCAATTCTCAAACAATACAGTTTCTCATTGCCTGACTTTTCCAGCATCAGCGATTTGTTTTCTCAGTTCCCCGGCATCGTACAGATTCCCGGTCTGCCAGACTTTGGTTCCATCGCCAGTAATATTCCAGGTATCTCTCAACTACCAGGGATTTTACAGATCCCCGGAATTTCCCAGCTGTCGACCGAGTTTCCCACGTTGTCGACGTCCCACGAACTCGCGGCACGATCAGATTCGCAAAATTCGCAAAGTAATTCGCGCGCGGAAGCCCAGGAGGGCAAATCGAAAGGAGACCCATCGATCACGCCGTCAGTAGGTGAATCTATCGTTGATCGATATTTGTAGAAGCTATCGGAATTATCTCTAATTCTTTCTATCTTTACAGACAATGACGGAGCCGTCCCAGGATACGCAAACCAACCGCCAGGCATCCTCATAGACATCTCCAACGAAAAGGTCGACTTATCCGATACCGGTGGAGAAGCAGCAACTGTCAATTCAAAATCGTCGGAAGAAGTTAAAAGCAGAGAACGTAGGAGCACCGTAGACGTCCTCGGCTCTTATTACGATAACGAAGAAGCGGACACAGCGGATAGCTTGGCGTCTTCGAAATCGTCGACCCTGGCGTTGCCAAACATCACGGAATCCGAGTACCTTCGATTATTGATCAGAGTGAAGGAGAGTCTGAGATTCTCCAACGCGAGTCCCTCTAAATCGGAACAGTATCTCGTCGACAAGTTGAACTCCACGATGAGAAATTCTTTGACCGCCGACCAGTACGAGATCTTGAAGATTATCCAAGACTTGGAAGATGGACCATCGAGCAAAGGACTGACGCAGCAGGTTATACAGTGTCTTCTGAGTCTCAGCTTCATACGATGCTTGGGTATCTTCGTTTGGCCGCTTGTCGTCAGTAATCTGCCTTCTCTTCCTGGTCTTCCGTCTCTACCGAGTTTCGGTATCTTGGGGCGTTACTTGGACACGGACAGCCAGGTGCGCAATTTCTTCGGCATGTCGACGAACGACTTCGAACAGAGGCTGCTGGAAAGGAAGGAATCGATCGAGAGCTTCTTACTCGACTGGTACAGGAAGCTGGCGGAGGACAAGTTTCAAACGGACATAGGATATCTGAAGATCAAGGGCTATGGGAATAACCAGTTGGGAATCAGCTTCTCCGGATTCAGGGAAGGTAGAGGAGCGAAACTCAAGGATAACAAGAATCTTCCTAGTATATTGACGATCATAAGCGACATAATGGAGGAAGTTTTGGACCAACGACCCGAAGGTGACAGGGCGAAGAAGGATAAGGAGAAAAGGGAAAGAAGCATAGAGGGTTCGAGAGAAACCGATATTCAGTTCTTGAAGAACAGCGAGGAGATGGTTGATATTAAGAGATCCATAGACGACGATCAGATTATCACGCTGTTTCTCGACAGGATCAGACCGAACGATTCAGAGATAGAGAACGACGATACCAAGTATACTTCGGATGACGCGTACGATGCTTTCGGAGTTCTCTTTGGGACGAAACTGCAGGACAAACTTGCCGGCGAAATAGAATCTCTCGATGCCGAGTTTAGAATGGAAAAAGCGGAGAACGATAGAGCAGGTCCGATAGAACCGATAAGGGAAGTAGACATCGTGTCTTTGGAGTCTGGAAAAGATTCTGACGAGCTGAAAGTCCTACCGACGAAGAGCCAAGTGGCGTACGATTTCGAGAAAGAGTCGTCGCGGGACCAAGAAGAGAGACAAAGACAGAAACGAGCTAAGAACTTTTTCAAATCTTTTTTAGAGAAATATTCGGACAGACGGTCCAAGGACGACTCCAACGTGGAAAGTTTCGACAACGTCGGAGATAATAAAATCATCGAGGAAAATGAGAAAGACGCGAGATCCACGTTGGTCGTTCAACTGCCACGTTTACACGAGGAAGTGGTATCGAGAAAGGTGACCAATTCGATGATTCACATGGGCAAAGCTTTCAAGACGAAGATGACGCAGATGATGCCAGGATTCGGACTGGTGCTGTCGTTTTTGCTTCAAATGGCCCTGGCTCATGCGCGTGCAACCGCGTCGATGGCTGGAATGATCAGCAATATGGCTCTCGGAACGGCTATGTTCGGAATGATTCGAGATTCTTTCTTCGGATCGAGCGGTCATCCAAAAATTAAGTACGTTTACGACAACGATAAGAACGGACCAGGAATCTCTTGGCCCGCTCAATACGAATCCGGTTCTCGTTACTACGGATAGTCATCGTTATAGATAACTGATTACTACGATCGTTATTGGAATATCGTATCGGATGGTGGAGCGATGAAATTTCACGCGATATTCGTTAGATCTCTTACACGCGTAGCGATTTTGATAGATGTAGCGACAAGAGCAAGCGATGTTCGAGGATTCCGGATTTCTTGGTAACAGGAGTCGAATTATCTGGAGTCGGGGTGCATAGGCTAGCCTACGAGCCAGTTTTAAATAAGTAAGAGGGTTCTACGGTTACTGATTACGATTACGCTATGGTAGAATTGTAGTTGACGCACGGCGCTTGATCTACTAAGAGTTAAAGGCGTATCGACTTGGTTGGTCGAGGGTTCGTCGTTCGTTTACCTTAAAGGCTGAATAACAATGAACGTTGTATTGGGCTAGCTTTAATTTTCTTCCGTAACGCGGTCGACGACGATCCGATCGTCGGCGCTCTTACTCGGTCTTCCTACGAAATAAACACATATTTACATAGACATTTTAACAGCACGGACTGCAGAGACTCGATCTTAGTTAGGAACAAATGTAGCTCGGAATCGATACGTTTCGACGAGTTTATTTTAAATAAAATTCGTATCAGCTCTTGTTCGTTCGTGGAGGGTTTAATGGTGAAGGGTAACACAATATCTTGATCGCGCTGTTCTCTTATCGATCCGCGTATAATCGAATTGCGCTCAATAACTAAGGACAACCCGTAGGTGGTATACGTATATTGTAAAGGCGTTGGCTGCTAAGCGACTGCCAGCGATTCTCGCTAGTTTCTCGCAATATCTACCTTTACGAAGAATAAAAAAACGCTTGAGAATCCACCCATCCTGTTTTCCTTCCTACAACCACCTCTGACTTAGCTACCGCTTTTTATCGATCCTTCTGTTGCCGGCGCTAATTTTTCAAGATAAGGATCGCGGGATGCGCGCGAGTAACGTAATTGCTCCTGTCTCGAGCGCCTCGCTTCTTCCCTCTAAAAAAAAGAAAAAAACTAAAACGAGCTACACCAACAGACATATATCGAGATTAAGAAGATGGATATTTGATTGTACGGCTTATCGGAATCGCGAGGAACGACGTTGGCCTCAATTTCAAGCACTCGGAGGGCCACGATCCGAACAGTCGACGTTCGCACGAATACGATTTTACCTTGTTTCTTTATTTCCCGTACATCGGCTACTTTATCTTCTTTTCCCTCTTTTTCTACGCTTTAAAGATTAAAAATCCTACCGGATGTTGTATCTTAAATTAATCGTACTATAGACGGAACGGTGGAAGGATCGTGCATCGAACCCTTGCAAAGTCTCGACACACGCGAGAAAAACGTTTTTACGTTGCATATACGACGACGGTTCTTTCACAAAGATCGGTACTTCGGATACGTAATTGGCTGAATGTTGGACTGCCACGTATTTCATATTATTAAACGATTACTACCGCCGTTAAAGCACAGAAAAAGATACGATCAGCCTATTAAGCAGGAGCTCGCGATCCATCGTTATACTATTTATTTCTAAACTTATATCACAGGAATACGTATCGTTTTAGGCAACAATATAAGTAAAATATATCGTCGGAAATACGTGTACGTAATTGCATACTCGTCACTGTATACGTAATAGCCAGGTTGAACGTTGATTTCCTAAGAGACGCGCGTTTATTACCATACAGAAATTTCGCAGGCATAAACTCGTTACGTTCTCGATAAACGTAAACGTAAGGTAATACTTATGCGACGTGTTAGTCTCTTAGGCGTCACGCCAGCAGAAGGGGCAGCACAGAAGGTATCTCTTCTTTCTCCTCCGACAGAGTGTGATTTTCTTCTGTCACTTCCACGGAGAAAGGTAGCTCGTTTAAATAGAACCTACGACAAATTTACAAACGTCGATCGCTTATACATCGAGACATTCGAACTCCAAGTATTTACCATTCGTTCGCACGATCGCAGTCAATGTGTTCTTCGTCGCTGCACACGCGTTCCCTCTGATCGAACAAGGTATTGTTTGGACAAATTACGGGGAAACCTTTGCCTAAGTCGTCACAGGCATGGAAAACTCGACAATCGTAGTCCAGGTCTGCGTACAAACCGACCGGTTTACCCTCGCAGGAAAATCGGAAAGTCAGATTATCGAAAACGTCGAAATCGCTCGTTTCTTCGGACAGGTCCTCGTAAGTCTCTAAGCGATGTCGATCCTAGCGAGAAGAAATATCTCTTTATTTTCTTTGAAATTTTAATTCGCCATGCGAAAGAGGAATTTAAAACGTACGATGTAACCTAGAGTTGGTAAAGCGACGACGACGACCAACAGCCCTGCAAAACAGAGATTCCTTTCGCAAAGAAAAATTCGTTTTTCACAGAGATTGGAGATATATTTTACTTACGAGTCCATAGCAGAAGCTTCGAGATAAATACGGTGGAAGAACGCATGTTTTTACAAATTTCCGAAAGAATCTGAGGCGTTTGCGTAATTGGTTTTTGCGGTATTCGTTGCGAATCGCGATCTCTGCGCCTGCGACTCGACGATACTCGGCTGATGCGGTAGCTGTCTTTACTGGCACTCCTGGTTCTCGAACCGTGCTATTCAGACAACTTATCGACCTTAATGAGCGAGTAATTTCTCGAAGAGCGTAACGCTGTTTCTCGTTATACTTTAAACGCTCGCTAACCGGGATATCCGGTTATTATTTGACGAACTTTTACAAACTGCCAACTAATCGAATCTATGTACGTTCAAAAAGTTAAAGACGTACGAGACATCCACCGGTGAAAATAGATTCAACTAGATTACTCTATCTACGAAAACGTTAATTTACGGTAATGCGCTTGATTTAACGTAGTTTGACGTTACGCGGTTCGAAAGTTTTTCATCGCTCTTATCCTCGTCGTTGAAATTGTCTATAACATCGATCGAAAATCTCTGTACGATTAATTTTACGTACCGATAGATGTCACTGGCTCGTAAAGAAGTCGTTGTTCCGAGCGACTTTCACCCGCGTCGACCAATCGCGGCCATCGTGTTCTCCACTTTCTTCCATCTTAAACGCCGCTTTCCTCCGACAACTCCTTCTCTAACGTATACGTATATACGTATACGTTACGGTCACGGGAAAACGATTCGGAGTATTATTTTCTAAACTAAAAGTTAGTTAACGATTTTTCTAAAGCGACAACGAGTTAAAGATTATAATCGCGACGAGAAGAGAGAATATCGAACACACGTACGGAGAAACGGGCCTCGATACGGCCCTGAGAGGCAACGAACCAATGAAGCGCAACCTTAGCGTCCTTGTCTCGTGGAAACGTTCTGGGCTTAGAGTCAGAGAGCCGCGTGTCCACGAAAGGACAGCGCGTATCAACTGCCTACGAGGGAGGCCTCGCTTCTCGAGCCGCCTTTCTCTTTAGCTTCGAGCCACGGCTCAGTTTTCACGGCAGCCTCATCCAGGAACTACTCGCAGAATGTCTGGAAGACAGAAACGCGGTGAAACGTTAACGTGATTTTCTTCTTCTCCTTCGCGTACCGATTTCGCGCGCGTGAAACGGATCGAATGGTAAACCACTGGTCGAGCGACGAATATGTGACTCGAAGACGACGACTGTCATCGTGCTTTCAGAACGTGCTGTCCGTACGCGAACCGCAATACAAGGTACTTTATCTTCGTATTGTATACGTAATTAACGTTTTAATCGAAACTCTCCTTACGAGATCGTAGAAAAACGCGGTGGTATTTGATCGCGCGGTTCCACGTGCGCTTGGTACGTCATCCGCCAACTGCGGCGAGTTCAACGCGTGAATAGAGATACACGGGTTACCGGTTATTACGCCAGTGATCGCACCTTTTCCGTAATTATACATTTCCTTTCGACGATAAAATTCTGACTTCTCCTCGCCCATCCGTGTCAACGAGTGACGCTCCCGATATCGGCTACCGTTCATGGCATTGACAGCTTCTATCGCAAACCGATCTGTATATCGCTGGCTATCCCCGAAAGAGATGGTATTCTTTCTAACGCTATCCGTCGGTAAGTCTCGCTTTGCAAGGACAGCTGGTTCAACGAAAATACCCTTGAAAGTAGTCGATGCGGAAAGGAAAAAACGAAAAGTTCCGTGTGACGTCGTTTTCCCTCTTCCCCGTCGCGAAAACGAGGAACGCGAAAACGAGGAACGCGAGAGTGGGAAAGAGACACCGACGATTCTAAAAATTATTCTACAGGTTTCGAGTTTTCCCCTGCCACGCTGTCGTAACAACGTTAATTGGGCGCAGAAAGTAGAGCGTGGTTTTTGTATTTTCTTCGCGCATGAATTACTCCTTCCGAGACGGAGGAACTGAAACGCTTCTTCTCACGAGCTTAGAGATCTCTTCTCGATTATTCGCGCGACTACTTGTTTACGCCTCCTCGAATTAATACAATACGTACAAGCGTGGTTCGAGCCATTCTTCGACGTTTTACTTTCGACATCGTTCTTGGATTTCTCCGATTTCACATCGATAGAAGGGCGACGTGAAATATCAGGTGTCAAACGCGAAATTACGTCATTAGAACCGGTGCAGGAAATTTTTTTAGCGCCAGCATGAAGTCAAAATGATTCGGTTCATTGCCTGTCGTTGCACCGCTAAGGTCGCTTCAAGAGAAGTGAAAGGACCAACAGTGTTTTCGATATGCCGCGCGTCTAACCTGTATCGCTTCGCTAAAATTCTGTACTTCCTATTATACAACGTATTTATCGGTACATTTGCTCAACGTCGAATTGCATAATTTTGTGGAAAAGACGCCTGGCGCCTCGCTGAAAGCGCGCGTTTCCATATTACGCGTCGTATTTACGACCGACTCGGTCGTGGAAGGATCGTATTATGTTCCGATCGTTGCATAAACGTGCGGCGAAACTAGATCACCGCTTTTCTCTTTACCTCCTCGCTCGCTGAATTACTAGATTACTGGAACCGTAATAAAGCACGCTTGCTCGTTTCTCAGGTCAGTGGGCCTCGCGAGCGTTCATCCTTTTAAACGTTAGGCTGTAAAATTAGCTATAAAGTCTGTTGTAAGATTTTAGGCTGTTGGCTGATAGAATCTTTTATTACACCGCGGAATTCTCCCGTTTCTCGTTGACCCCCTTAAACGTCCGTGGTCGAGGCCATCGTTAACGCATCGATCGAAATAAAGAATACTCCTTTTACTAGCCCACGCTTTCCTCTCGCGAATCCTCTTTACGGCAAACTCTTGCGCACGATCTAACGGTTAATCAAAGGCCTAATTTCTAGATCCAACGGTTACATTTTCTTAAATACTCGTCCAAGTACGTTCTAACCTTTTCATCCCGAATTTCTGTCATTCTGTCTCTCTGAGCGACCAGGCGCTCCAACGAACGCTACCTCTAACCGGATACCAAACAGAAACGAGGAAAAATTTATCGACGAAATTAATCTTATTTGTCTCGTTCGTCGAATAATGGATTCATCGTCATTTATCGTGGCCGTTATGAAATTTCATTTATCGAATTCATTGGCGAGAAGGACGAATAACTTTTCTCCACGTCGATCTTTACCTATTCGAACGAAAGTACGATTTGCGTTCGACCGCGCATCGGGGAGCGGCATTTCACTTTCAGCCAGAGAACGCAGTGGCGATCACCCACTTCTCTTGCCAATAATAATCTATCAGGCTCTTCTCAGATTTGCATAGCGACGTTCGATCGTACGACAAGACGAAATTACAGCTTTCTGCTGCAGCAGCTCGTAAAAATTTAATTAACGCGATTATCTGCTGCGAACAGATCTCGTTTATCTTTGATCGCGGCAACTTCGTGGACGGAATCGTCAGGCACAAACTCTGTCTAAACCGATACGTGGGTAACAGTGGTTGCACGCGATTCCTCGTAAAGACGGTATACCAAGGAAGTAGTGGCAACGAGGTCATTCGTCTCTTTACGACTTCTTTGTTTCTACTGGCTCCTCCGGGTGATCGTCGATCCGCGAACAAATTAGTCGCGCCTCGCCGTGATTTGCGCTTATTTAGACACCCAAACGTCCATCTTTCTGCGATTTGTCTACGAGACGCTCGTACGACAGTCTCGTAATGTAAACGTGTTATCGCGTTTTTTACGTTATTCGGATGACAATGTGTTCTAGCAGTTGGAAGCTAGACTCGCGAGCTTGCAGGGAGTCGATATCGTAAGAGACGATGCGCGTAATCGTCGCGGTTCGTCAAATGGGAATCGACCGGTTCCACAAAGACCATTGTCACGGCGACTTACTCGTTCGATTAGGTGCGGTTTTTGCGTCACGGATTTTGAAAGAAGCAGGAAAATGGAAAGGCGAGACGGTCGATCGGAAGGTCGAGTTCCGAATCGAGGGAAAAGTTTAATTCGCTCGTGGTTTATGGTATCTATAAGCGCGTTATCGAGGCGCGAATCTAACGCAGGATCGACCGACCATTGGGAAAACTTTCTCACGTTTCACGCCAAACAGCGCGATTACAACACGAGTGCCGTGACTAATAAAAGTTCTACGATTTGAAGCGCTTGCTCCCGTTAGAATTCTTATCGGCGGAATTGGCGTTCTTGTTGGCTGCCAACAAGAACGAAAGATTAATCGGTAATGCTCCATTGTTTCGTTTCGCAGATGATACTTTTCCCGTTACTGTGGGTTTTGATCGTGCCCCCTGCCATCATGGGCGGCTACGTTCCACCCGGACCACGGTTTAGATGTCCCAAAGAATCCAAGTACGTTTATCCTTGCGCGTGCGTTCGTGGCAGTGACAGAGGCCTTTATGTTCGTTGTGAGAACACCAATTTGGCAAGTTTGAGCTTGGCCTTCTCCAATTTAGGCAACGAGGGCATACCGATCGAGGAACTCGTTCTCTACAAATGCAACATAGGTAAGCTAGCTCGCTGTTTCTCGGAGAAGCGCGTTTACACTTTGCGAATACGTGGAACAAGCTACCTCTCGAGCTACCTTGCAAATCGCATTCGTTATGTCACGATTAAAGGACGTTTTTACGGGCCCGCTCTCTATCCTCTGGACGTTCGAGTGTTAAGGTTCGTCGACACTCCATTGAGACTGATAGAAGAACACAGTTTTCTCGGCGTGAACAGAACTCTGCAGGAACTTTACGTGATAAACAGCGCTCTAGAGAAATTCCCGCGTCAGGCGTTGCAAATTTTAGGCAATTTGAGTATCCTGACTATCGTTGGCCATCGAATCTCCACTCTACCGATGGACAGCTTCACTGACAGCATTGCGGCTGCTAAAATCGAAAAGTTGGAGATCAGCAACGGTACTGTACTATTTTGCGAACGAATCGTATCTCTGGTTTCCTGCAGTTATTTTACCGTTGTAGGCACTCTGACTTCTTTGCCCGTGGAAGCGTTGACTCCTCTGAAGAAACTGAAGAAATTGGATCTTCACGACAACGAGATTAAGGAGCTGAAGAGGAATCAATTCAAGGGTTTGAGGGACACGGAATATCTAGATCTATCGCACAATCAGATTAACAAGCTCGATGGATCTCATTTGGCCGACTTAACGAAGATGGGCTGGTGCAATTTGTCTCACAATGCCATTTCAGATTTAAAAAGGTAAACTGTTTGCCAGTGCTACCCGTACACTAACAGCGCTTTGTTCCCTATACGGAACAAATACGAACGAACGATGAAAACGCGTTAATCGATCGACTAATATCGAATTTGTCTATAGGGGAACATTCGCGAGGAACTCGCTGCTGAAGGTGCTCAATCTGAGCCACAATAAAATCAGAAAACTCGACTCGAATACCTTCCGTGGTATGCGCTTTTTGATAAGATTGTACTTGAGCGATAATCAGATAAACGACGTTGGAAGAGGTACGTTTGGCCCTGTTACCAGGATAGGTACCATTGATCTGGCTAGGAATTTTATCAAAAAGATCGACTTCCAGATGTTTAATCAGCTGCAGTTCGCAGAGGTACGAGCATCGTAGATATCCTGAGAAATACTATTGATCAAAATATTCAATTTGTTTTTCGTTGCAGCTGTTAGACGTGTCCGAGAACTTCGTGACGGTGGTAGAAAAGCTGTCTTTCAAAGATCTTTACTTGGCGAAGATCAATTTATCGCGCAACGAGATTTCAAAGATAGAACCAGGCGCCTTCGAAAACTGCGTCAACATCACGATCCTGGATCTAAGTCACAACAAGCTCGATAATATTTCCAGATACTCGTTCGACAGTGCAACTTACGCCACGGAACTGCGATTGAGCTACAATCGATTCACTGCGGTCAACCAGGTCTCTTTCGGAGGCGAATAATTCGAGAATCGAAACCCTAAGAAATCCGCAGCGAAACGATCATTAATAATTGCAGGTGCCGCTGCACAACATGACCGGGCTGAAAGTTCTCAACGTGTCGCACAATTTGATCCATTCGGTGCCTCGTCAGACGTTTCCCAAGCTATACGAGCTGCACACGATCGATCTGTCCCATAACAACTTGTCCGAAATCCACAACGCCGTATTTCAGACTCTCTTCAGTCTTCGTTTCTTAAATCTATCGTACAATTCCCTGGAGAAGATAAAACCGTCCACGTTCGGTCCTCTGCCGACGCTGTTGGAGTTGGACATGAGTTACAATCTGTTGAACGATATCGCTCGTGGCAGTTTAACCAGATTGCCAAGCTGCAGGTAATCGGTGATTTTATAAACAAATAAATAAACAAGACTCGTTGAAATACGCTTGAACTATCTAAAAATGAGGACGACCATAGCGTTGAATAAAAAGTCGCGTTAACTTGCAGGAGCCTGTCCGTCAGGAACAATCGATTGACGAAGATCTTCCAGTTGCCTATTTCTCTCGGTAGCTTAGATTTTTCCGAAAATTGGCTGGAGGAAATTCCAACGATGGACGTATGGCCCACGATGAACGCTCTTCTCTCGCTGGACCTTTCGGGGAATCGATTGGGCGATAACCTGAAACATGGCAGCTTCGAAAACCTGCTTACCTTGAGGACTTTGAACCTGCAGTCGAACAACATGACAAGGCCACCGTGGGAGGCACTAAGCACTCTAACTAGCTTGCAGTATCTTTATATGCAGGTTCAACGATCTTTTATATGCTATCATAAGTTTAGTTAAATATCGCGTTCCAACTTGACGAGCAAGGTGATTTAACTTAACGTCGACGATAATTTCAGCACAACCAGCTAACCGAATTAGGAAAGTCCGCGTTCGGACGTCTTCCAATAGTGTTCGAACTGAATCTAGCGAACAATCGGATATCGAACGTGAGCACTCGAGCTTTCGAGGGACTGTTGCAGTTGTTGACGCTGAATCTGACGAACAATAAACTTACCCACATCCCCAATGGAGCGTTTCAGAGTCTCGTCTCTTTGAGGTCTTTGGACCTTTCTCACAACAAGTTGGAAAGACTGGATAACAAAACCCACGGGCTTCTGGACGATTGTTTGTCTCTGGAGAGACTCAATCTCAGTCACAATAGGATATCTTTTATTACGAAGAAAACGTTTCCCAACGATCCTTGGATCCCTTATCGGCTGAGAGAAGTCGATCTTTCGTACAACACCATGCCTGTGTTGACGCACGAACTCACTGTAGGAACGAAAAAGTTGCAGTACTTGAATATCAGTCATAATAACATCAACGAGATTCGAAGATGTGAGTATACAGAAGAGTCCGCGAATTCATTTTCACGATAAGCCAATAGTTTAACAAGAAAGAAAAAAAAAAAAAAAAATTAAGAAAGAATTCAAAAAAATTGAGATACGAAATGATCATTGTGTTTCGTGAAAAGACGATAGTTTCGAAGGTTCTCGGAGACCATTAAAATTCTTCATTTTTTGCTACATTAAATCGAGTTAAGCGGCGATCGATTCGTGGACCAACCGTATATTACTTTTTCGCTATTAATTCAATATCTTTTCGTTCTTCTCGAATATCCTAGATGTGATTGGGAACTTGACAGCTATGCGAACGCTGGACCTCTCCTACAACGAGATCAACGACCTCTCAGAACCGGATATCTTTGATCCTCCGAAGAATTTGACTAATCTGTACCTGAGTCACAACCGCCTGACTCACGTACCCTTGAACAAGATCCTTCCGTTGGCGAAATTGAAGATTCTCGACGTGAAATCCAACTCGATCGGAGTGTTCAACGATATGTTCATGAAGATCATAGAAAATAGCACGAAGGTTCAGTATAATGGTAAGGAACGAGTAGCCAAACATCGATATCTCTTAACAAAGAGAGAGAGAGAGAGAGAGCAAAGTGTTAAATACGATTCTATCGATCATTATTTTTAATAATCGCCAACGTCGTTAGGAAATTACTTTTACGAGATATTATTATTATCGAGAATCAGGTATCTCGTTGCATATATTATTTCCAATTGCTATTCAGGAAATCCATTGCACTGCGACTGTTACGTGAGACCCTTGAAACGATGGCTGAACGTTCATACCGAAATACCGAAGGAATGGTCGAACGTTAGCTGCGAAAGTCCGCGTTTCCTGGCCAACAAACTGCTGACCGAGGTGACGGAAGATCTGATGGCATGCGGTCAGAGGGAAGTGAAAGAGTATCCCGAGTTCGACATCACTCCGGACGTAAAGTATCGAAATATCGAGTAGTACGTATTCTAGAAAAGAACGATCGATCTTGGTTTCGCATAGATCGAAGCGTTGGCATTTCCTTCACGTAGCTGCGATTATTTTGCAGCAACGAGGAGGACAAGAGTTGGAAGGCGACGTGGTACGTGACGTCGCGAGAAGACATCGGCGACTTTTACGTGGTGGTTCGCGAATCTGGAAGCAGCAAGTCCGCGATCGAGAAAGATCTCGTCTACAGCGAGAGGTCCTTTAAAATTCCAGAGTTACAGGATTCCGGGACAAAGTACGAGCTGTGCGTGCTGGCGAGAGACTCGGAGGGGAACGTGAAGCATTTTCGAAGCTCCCAGTGTCGGATATTGGCGCAGCACGGGCTCGACTCTTCAACGTCGAGGTTCACAGTGAACGCGTTCCTGATTCTAATCGCCGTGTCCTTCGGTACTCTAGCGTGATGGCAGAAGAAAGGAGCGCGGCGACATCGTGCTAGATGTTTCGCGCGATTCTCTCGCTGCTCCCACGACTAACCGTGTAAATAACGATACGATCGTAAATCGATGTTCCGGTGTGGATCGTGGCTGTACATAGGTTGTGTTTTACCAGTACGCATCGCGAAGACGTTGACCGTCGTGTATTTATTTTTGTAAAATATAGTCGCTGATCGGTACTACGATTCTCGTTGTTCATTCTGGACGAAGAAATATGACACGAGGCACAGGCGATTTGTCTGCAGGGACTGAACGAAACCGATCGGTCGGTATCGGAGACGATAGGATCGAGACGAAGGATAAAAAGAGTGGAGGCCAGGTAATTGGAGATCGTTAGGTGGTTGAGAGTTGTAGACGATTAGCGGACAATTTGTCTTAATAACTTTGGTCGTCTAATCCCACGAACCTAATTCCTCACGGAGCGTTGTCCCGTCGTTAATAAAGGCGTTTCTCTCGCAGGCCCCGTTGAAAAAGTTCTCAAGGAAGTCAGCGGGCTCGCGAGCCGCGCGTAGTAAGATGATTTCATTATTCCGCGTGTTATAATTAGCATCCACGGTTATCCCGGAGGAAGAGGAACGGCTCGGGGCCTTTCTAACGAGGCCCAAGTCCCGTGGAAGTTGTCGCTTCCGCAAAACGATCCGCCAGGAAGATTAATGGCGTCAGCGTCGATCACGATCATCCACGCGACACGTTTCGCTCGGCTCTTCCTCCCTATCGTTCGCTCTATCGGCCATTATTCGGCCTTGTTCGGCGGTCTTCCTCGCGATGTCGCAGAATTCGCCAGATACGTAACAAGGAGGGACGTGACCATCCTGTTTCGTTGACGATTAACGGGACTTTGGATCGGTAAACGCGCAACGCGCACGATCGTTATCGCCTCTACGCAAAGAAAAAAGATAATTTACTTTTTCGAGCATCCGCTCTTAGACGAGAAAAAAGTGGATTCTTTTGGCAAAAAAGAAGAAGAAGAAAAAAAAAAAAAAGAAAAAATCCAAAGGAATTTCCTCTCAAATATAATATTTGAGGTACAACGTAATGCTTAAATTTTGGTTCCGAGCGAACGCTTCGAGGAAGAACCGCGTTCATCCTGCTCCGTTCTCCAAGCGAACATCGTATCCTTGAATTTTCCCAAAGCGACGAAACGGTTTAAAAACCGACCGTGTAACATGGTAAAGAGTACTTTAATGGTATCCTAAGGTTTAGCCCGATTTTTTTGAAAGAGCAGAACAATAAAAAGATCGAACGTGGACGTAAACGAGATAGCTTGTCCACGGAGGATTTCCGAAACTCGAAAAGAGAAGGACTCTTCGTTGAAATATTAAGACGCCTTCTTACTCCTTAGAACGCGAGGTAATTTCTTCGGTGCGGAATAATAATCTGCAACAACTAGAAACGGATAAATTGGACTGCGCGAGGAAAGATGGGATCCGAGTAGGACAAGACGGAACCGAATCTTTCTCTCCCTCCTTTCTTTCGTTATCTCTCCGTCTTGTCGCTGATCTTGTTATTTGCGCTGTTAGCGCAAGGTAGGAATGGATCCTTGATAACACGTTACCGGAAATGTCGTAGACTTTCGTGCGATCGCTTTAATTATCGAACGTTTTTCGAGGCAGTGTCCGAGGATGGAGCCCAATTAGCATCGAGCCGTGGCGGTCGTTACGGAGCCAAACGATTTCTCGTAGCGAGCGTAATCGCAATCGGTTGCTCGTTACGAAATCCTTGGACACTTTCACCCGGAGGCCTGGAGTATGGCGTGGCTCGTCCAGGTACCGTACACGAGAGTGCACGATCGTGCACGAGCGGCCACGAACGACGCCAGTGTCTATCAGAGGCAGACATCCGTTTGTCTGGCCTCGGCTCGGCCATAAGGCCCCAAGGCTGTTTTGCCTGAATAAATTTATGCGCGTCTCATCCTCGCGGTCGAACGAGACGCGGCGAGCCTCGGTTTCGTTGACCCGACAGTCGCTGCTTCCTCCGCTAATGCGATAATTAATTATCGATCAACGGCCACCCTTCTATAAATCATGGATATTTTTGCAGGCGGACCAGCTTCGTTCAACGTATCGATTTCCAATTACTTATTCCGGTTCGCGGTTCATATCCATGGCAGCGAGAGCCAGTTATAAATAGATGTAAAAAAAAAAAAAAAGAAGCGCTGTAAGATTTCCAAGGGAAGATTTAGCGCGATAAACGGGCGACCAGTTTCTTCGTACTGGCTGAACGCATTTACATAGTCCACTTTGGGCAGTGACTCACACCGGATCCATGTAAGGCCCAACGTCGCGTCTCTGTTCGTGGACCTGTACGCCTACGGCGAGACGGCGAGTTCGCGCTTGCAAAATAAAAAGCAGCGTTCCAACGCAACGGGAGGATCCTCGAAAAGGCTACGTGACTCGATTTCGTAGTACCAACGAAAATACAGAGTACCGGTCGCGGCTGAAACATCGAACGATTCCTCGGGTCTAAAATGTACGGCTCGTTAATTCTCCAGCAACTTCGCGCCAGCTACTCGTGGGAGGAAAGAGTAATCTCTTGCAGCGTATCGCTCTCATCGATCTTGCCGCGCGCGCCAATCGATCCACCGAGCAATTAGCCTGACACTCTTGCAACCCTGACTCCGTTACATCGAAACGTTACGTTCAAACCTATCGACGAGACCACGTTACGTGGCAAATTCGCTAAACCAAAGCAAATTCTTCCTTCCTTTCGGCAGAAGTTACATCCTCGTGGAAAACCGCGTCTATCGCTGCATTCGTAGCTGCTAAACGAGAGTTAAATAATCCGTCTCGGGATACGGACCTGAGACGATCTTTAACCTGTCGAAATTCGCGTTCGGATCGTTTCCACCGCGGGCCAATTTCACCGATACGATAGGAGCGAGCTCGAGACTCCCGCAGCGTTACGGCTTTATCCGTGTTTCTTTCGGACGGATATCGCAGGATACCGGCGTGGACCGCGAGAAAGGTTAAGCCAGCGGTTGCGAAAAATGCCGGTATCAGCGGCAAGGGTACCTGCTGCACAACGTACCATCGGACGGATCTCACGTGCGCGCCGTTAAAAAGATGTTGCCCCGTTCCGCGTCGACGTCCGGCTGCGCGCGGTCCGTGTACCGTGTGGGTCCGGTGTGTCGGTGTGTGCGGTTCGAACTCTGCCGCCACCGCCAGTGCCCGGGCCCGTCAGTGTCTCTCGCGTTCTCGCACGGAGAACAACTCCGACTCGATCGCGTCGTCGCGTCTCGTCGCTTCTTCCTCTGTGTTTATCCGTATTCCGTCGGGATCGCGCAATACCGCGTAATACCGCGTCGTATCGCACGAATATCGATATCGCTTTGAAAGTGAACGCCCAAGAACGTCGAGACAGCTGATTCTCGAGGAGATCCAACAATCCGACTAAATGAGAGATTCTCGCGGTTAGAGCGAAAACGTCGCGTCGTCCCTTTCTTCCCACCTTCCTTCTCCTTCTTCCCTGCTCTTTCTCCCTCTTCCCGCTTTTGTCCCTTTCACGCCCCTTTCCCTCAATTCCAAGAATATTCGTAGAATATCGGTAACGTCGGCCAGCTTGACATGGAGACCGGACCCCGAAGGCTGCTCCTCTGCTGGATATATATTCTCAGTGTGGCAGGAGCAAACGGTGAGCAAGTTGAATGTGCAGCTGTTTACGAAAAGTATTATTATTTGCGAAAAAAAATGGGACGTGGCCCGGATACGAAGGAAACGTCACGTGGACGGACGGTGGACGTCTAGCTCAAGGCCGACGGACGTTCACTCGCCAAATCGCGCGACTCGATCGTCGCATCGGCCTCGATGCAACGCTCTCTCGCGTCTCGTAAATCTTCGTTTCCATCGAATCTCTATCCTTTTCTTTTTTCGTTCTTCTTTCTCTTGCGTCAGGCGGAGGAGAAGGTCGCGCGGAACGTACGCGATAATCGTAGCGATTCTGGCCCACAGTGATCAGAGGGTAATTGCACTGTCTTGTTGCGAGAAACGAGGGAAACGTTGCGCGAAGTGAGAACTGCTTTCAACCGCGTGCGATCGGGTTTACCTGACGCGTATTTTTAGATCGCAGAAGAGTTACGAATGTTTTTCACGTATCAGAATTCTCATGTTCTCAGAATTCTCCAAATTAGCCCACGACGGCTTGCATGGTTGTCTGGCAAGCGGAAAAGCATCGGAAAATTACGTAAGAACGTTGATGATACCGTGCGAAAGGCTGGAAACTTGCGTGATTTACGCGTGAACAGTAACATTGCCCGATGAATCACGCGATACCTTTCATACGTCTCGTTATTCGCCACTCGTTGCTTCTAACTGCCCGCGCGTTTACGGCTGTCCACGGCGAAAGTTAAAAGGTTTTTGTCCCTTCTGGCTTGGCAAAAAATTAATTTCCTCGCAAATTGGTCGAGCTGACGCGACGATAGAAATCGCAATATGGTCGCAGAGATCTCTCCGTGTACCGGTTGATTTAGCGTCGGCTTGTTTTTGCGTGATCAAACGGAAGACGCATCGCTCGCGATTGCTTCCTCGTGGTAATTCGTTTCTTCCAGTTAATTCCTCGGCGCGAGCTTAATGGGCCACGTCATCTCGGGCTTGATCGATCGGATTCGATTTTCTTTCGCGTTTCTCTGTTCCGTCGGCTAAAATTCTTGTCCGAGAGCCAACCAAATTGATTAGCCGACCTCTGCTGCGCCATGTAACGAGCAGAACTTGTCCGGAATGCTCGACGCGAGCAGAATCTTTCTATCGGGGAAAGAAAGGGAAGGAAAGAGGACGAAAGTGATTTTCTACGCTTCGTGTTACGTACGTTCCAGCCGTACATACCCTCTTTCCTTTTCTCTCCTATTTCTAGGCCGAATTTCGAAATCGTTCGAAACCCATCATCCGTCCTCGTCTTTAAAAATTGACTCGAGCGTTTAACGATTCGTTACGTCAGGAGGAAAGCTGGATTTCGCATTCCGTTCTCTCGTCTCGGCTCGGTTGCATTCCTGGCACGTGGGCAGGAGAACGTTGAAAAGAGAAGGTGAAATTCGACTTGACTGCGGTGACTCGCGAAAGCATTTTTCCAATATTTATCTATTTATTTGTCACGAATGCAACGTGTATAAAAGATATTCTGCGATTTAAGAGATCTTTGTTTGACTTTTATTTAACGCGTCCATAAAAACGCGAATTTGCCCGATCCGCGAAGGAATGAAACGGACCCGCATGTTATCGATGCGGATCACCCCCGTGTCTCTACGCGTTTTACCTTCAAGAACGTTTCGCAACGCGGCTTTGTCGTTCGTCTCGTCGTTCAAGCATGTACACAGCAGTGGCTTTTTCCTATCTGGATCGGCAGCTGTAGAATTTACTCGCTAAATTTCACGCTGCGAGCGGCCGTGAATAAAAGTACGAGCGGCGTGGTGGTTTAAAATAAAAAGCGAAAAAAAACGGGGATCGATGTAAGCGTGGAAACGGGCTGGTCGCGTCGCGTCGATTCGATATCCTCCCTTGTGGTCGATAGGAGGAAATGAAAAAGCGGAGATAGAACGTAACGCAAAAAGCGTGTTCAATCGCGGACTAAATCGAGTTGTCCGATTAAAATAAACTAGCCAAGCCGCAGTGGTTCGTGGCGAAGGTAAAATAATAATCGCGGCGGTTTCCAGGCGTATCTCGCGGTGCGGTTCGTTTCCTCGAACACGGGGAAAAGCTGCGAGAGGTCGCGGACGCGACTCGAGCCTCTGTCGAGAAAGCGAAAAGCCGCGAGTCGAACTTGCCGGAAACGGTATCTCGTATGTTTCGCGATCGACCGAAACGCGTTGCAAGCAACGAGGAATAAACGAGGTTACCGAGGGTCGGTCGGAGCAGCGTGACCATGAAACCAGAGACACCGGTTCCCTTCGGCGAATCAAGTCTACGAAGAAAATTCAAGATACGCGCTAAATTCACGATATCGGCAAAGTCGGCGAGATTCCGGCAAAAAGTGATTCGCGGTAATACGTCCGCGACAGTCGCTCGTAGCTGGAACGCATTTAATTGCGAGGCAGCGTCTCGCGATCGAGCCTTGTATGCAAAATAACTATTCGTGGAAAAGTGAATCGAGTGGGTGGTGTCGCCAGTGCCGTAGCCGGTGTCGAACGAATCCTGTGCTCGTCGAACAAGTTTCGTTCGTGGACATCTCGTTCGTCGGGAGAAAAATCGGCGATGTTGCGCGTCGGACGCGTAGCACGCCGCGCGACAGGTTTGCTTTTTGACAGGTTGCCTTTCTTTCGAAAGGTAAAAGGGGTCCGGCGAAAGAGCGGACGAGGGAAAAAGGACGAGGACAGTGGAAAGAAAGGGAGAAGGCGAGGTATCGCGGCGGCCCTGGAGGAGGAGGACGCGGAGAATGCGAGAGGGTCTGCGCTGGGATGGGAATCGGAGGTGGGAGTGAGAGTGGGAGTGAGGAATCGGGCGGGAGAGGCCATAGGAAAACCGGTTGCCAATCTGCGCGGACGTTGGACATCGGCGAACATACTAGCGGAGAAAAGGCTAAAAAGACCGGCACTCCGGTTTTCAGCAAACCGATCCGCCGATCGATTTTCATCGATTCTTGCCGCAGACCACCGTGAACGAAAACGTAAAATAAATGGTAAAAGCAATTACTCGTTAGGAGAGAGAAAATCCATCGGGAAGCCGGCGAACGCAAAGGTAACGCGCGCACGAAGAAAAACGCCACGACGAGGCCGTCGTCGATCCAGTTTGAAACCGAAACGATCATCGAGGATCGCGGGTCGGAAACTCGATCCCTAATCTCGTTGGAAGATCTAGACGCCGATCGATTCGTCTCTTCGTCCTTTCTGCCAGAGCAGCAGCGTCTATCGAAAGCTTAAAATCTAATCGGCATTCGATTAATCGCGTTCGTTTTTGCTATCGAACGGTAAAGGATCGAACGCAGGATAAAGCTTGATAGAGCGATAGGATGGCGGACCGATGCATCGAGATTACGTCGTCCGGCGTGGCTGATCTAGCGGATCTACTTTTTTCCAGGACGATGCATCGCGACGCGTGATCGACGGGAAACTTTTCCCACTTTTTCCACGCGGTAGAACTGGGTCTTAGGTGGCCGGTCGTCGAACGATCCTCGCGACGCGTTCAATTTTTACGGTTAAGGAAGAATAGCGGTGCACCACGAAAAATCTGTACAGTTATCGCGCCGAACACTCGTGATCTTTGACACGGGATTCTTTAGGTCGGTTTAGGTCGCACGACTGGCGATCCGTCGATGGAAGAAACGTGCCATCTTCCATTCTTCGACGCTTCTTTAACATTCCGTGCCACGTTGGCTACGACGTACCCTCGTAAACGTTATTCAACGTGGAAAGTTTTTCCACTAAAACCCAGCCGTTAGATGCTGAAAGGCTCTCGGAGGCTACCGTTTAAAACTCGACGCCACGTATCCGCACGTTGCAGGCGATTCGTGCGAGGGAACCATTCTCTCCGTGTATTTCACGAGCTCGGCGCGGCCCGAGCAAAAACCAGGCTGAAAAAGATTATCGAGATCCGTCGAACGAAAAGGCAATTTCGATTCGGTTGTTTCACGCCTGGACTTAACTGTATCTGGATAATGCTACAGGCGTAATCGATAGGAGGTAAAAAGGCAGCAGCGATCCTTTTAGACGGAGGGATAACTTTTTGCAACGAGTTAAATTTACTCCCTGCGTGGAGTTAATTTACGATCCTCGTATCGTCGTAATTCACGGTGTATCGACGAGATCTACTGGTCGAACGACGACCGAACGGCGACCGAACGACGACCGAACGAACGACGGAAAGCTTTAACCCGGAGTGCCGATAGCGTAGATGACCTCTTCCCCTGGCGGATTTTCTGCGTCTCCGTAGTTCACGCGACTGTTCCTCCAGCCAAATATGGCGGATACCGGTCGAACCACTCGCTGTGCACGCGTGTCGTGTCACCGTGGCTGCGTGGGCACGCGTGCCTGTGCGTGTAGAGACGAAGGACGGACAGGAGCACCCACGGGCGAATTCCTCCCGTTCGACTATCGTCTCTCGATGCCGTATAAGCTGTTTCGCGAAGCACAGGCGAGCCGTAAAAATTGCTCGCCGGTACCTCGCCTCCGTTTTAGGCGGACGATATCTTCTTGTCGGTTCGAACAACGTCCGTACGCGACGATTGACACGTAAAGACCACCGCATTCGTCTCTTTTTTCGCCGATGTAGGAAGAACGCGCACGGTTCTTTCCAGCCTCTTTCCTCGCACTTAATTTTCAAGACACGTCGTCGACAACGCTGATCTTTATGAATTTCATTTACCAGCGAGTTTTCCACCGATCCTGTTCCCTGTTGTACGAGTACGGTTTCTATGAAAAATACGTTCGAATGAAATTCGTCGCTTCGTTTTTCTACGCTCGCATGTTGCTGCATAGGTGAAACGCATTAGACGAGTTCGGTAGTTCAGCTTCAAGGATTTTCCACCTACCGGATTTACGCATCTGGGACGTAATTTCAGGCTGGTCTCGCGTCGCGTATAAAGTAGCAATTTTCGAGAAAAGGAGCAGGTATGCATTCTTACCGCGTCTCGAGTTTAGACGACTCGACGACGTTTTCTTCGACGATGCTGGCCACTTCGCCGGAATAATCGCCTTTCCGTCCACCTGACCTATCGCCAGAACGTTCGATATAGCCGCTAACCGCTCGTTTTCGCCACCGATGATAATCGGTCGAATACGAGAGTATAACGTCGCGCGGGCTTCGTTGTTGCCCGTTCCCTTCATCGTTAATCATTCGCGCGCTCTTTCTCGATGATCCCGCAATTCCTCGATGTAGCCAGTCACTCGCAACTCGTTAACAAAGACGGCGTTTTCATCGAACAATCGTGGCCTCGAGTCATCGATCGCTTCGCCAGTCGTGCCTAAATCAATGAAAATTCTTCCAAAGACTCTTCTCGGCTTTCGCTTTAATCGTTCGACAGCGCGGAAAGAGAACATCTTGCCGCTTCGATAGAGATCGATCCTTTGAGAAACGCGACGCGACGTTTAGCTCTCGAGACGTTCCATTCGGGCAAACGTTAATAAATCGATGAAATTCCTCTTGCAGATCGACTTAAACGCAAGCTTCGCGGTGAAATTTAGGATTAACGAACGATTAACGCTAACGAACGTAACAATTACTACGACGTCCGAAAGGAAGCGCCATAACGCCGAACGGAATGGGCAATCTTAACTAGATATCTAAAGATAGAAATACCGACGAAAGTCCTGCGCGTAAGGAGAAAACAAAACACGCAAACACACAGAAGAGCATTTTCTCGATCAGATACGAGGGCCGAGGTTGTAAAGAGAGTCGACACAGATCATAAAGTAATTGCAGGCACAGGCCCGTTAACGAAACTATCCTCCATCGATTCTTTAATATCTACGCCATCGAATTAACGAAGGATCGCAAAAACGATCACGACGATCGTTAATAAGCCGCGACGTTCTTAACCGACACGAGCATAAACGCCCGCTCTAACGATTAGTACGCGCGATGAATTCGCAAGTGGGATCGTTCGCCCGTGTAAAAGTCGATGGCGAACCAATTGGTCGAGATGAGATTCTTCGGCTGTAATTTATCGCCGGCGATTGACCGGATTGGCGAGCGTGACGTTGGCCATTCGGGCTACGTGGATTCGCGTATGAAGAAAACTTATTCGTGAGAATCAAAAGATCGTGTTGCTCGCGAGAACCGTATCGAATATGCAACACGAGCGCGTTATCGGAAGCGAGTCGCGCGTACCTACAAGTTGCCGGACTAGCGTCATTCGTGCGTGTTCCTCGACGGAGACTGTATCGTAAGATTTCACTGTTCTGCCAATGATCGTTACCTGTGCTATCAAAGGTAATAAATCTGCGTTGGTTCGCGTACGTTCCGCCGAGAACGTTTACTTATATGTGGCGATAATTGCACGTCATGGGCCCTGCTAACGACACGGTTCGAATTAAAAATAAATTAAACGCGAGTACACGCAAAACGGACAGCCATTTTTCTTGGCTATGGAGAGTGCTGGGCAACTCGGTGGAGAATCCTGTTGAACCGGGAAAGGAATTCGCGACAAAGACGCGATGTAACGAGGTCGTAAAGCTAGTCAAAAATTAAAGCGATCGTTCTGCCGACGACGAAAGAATGGAAGAATGGAATTGTACAAATTTTGGAACGTAACGCGCCCCCCGATGCCTACGCGTGCTTTCAGACGCTTCGACTATCAAAATACAGTTCCATCGCCATCGCGAGATCGTTCAGGTTCGCACGAACTTTTCTCTCGCATCGCTGTATATCCTCGCTGATTAATTCCGACCCTGCGAATCGTGTACGTAACACCGCGAACTCGCGCATATCGCGCTTCTTCGGAGTTCTTTCGCGTATATCTCTAACCTCGGAAATTCGGTTCAAAGGATTTTGTAAAATACGCGACTCGTCCGTTGCGCGTGTGCTTGCGTTCTACGTAAACGTTCCGCGTTTACCCTCGTCGTCCGTATTAATCAAGATATCTTTAGCTGAACTGTACGACGAAATGGAGAACGTGAAACGATATTCGCGAACTCGAGAACTGTTCCCTCGCAGGGGACGTCCGAGAATCAACGTGGAAAGGACGAACTCGCGGAAACAATTAAATTCTCTGATCAGATAAGCGCGCGAGTATCCTCTGGAAAATGTATTCCGTGCTCGAGTCTGGAGCAGTACAAAGTCTGGATAATAAAGCGTGCCGGAAGTCGCCCGCGGATAGAGTCAGATTCGATATCTCGACGATGACAGTACAAGGAAGTCTGTTTCAACGACAAAGGATTGTTCTTCGTAGGATAAGCTCGCAGCGTTGGGATTGCGCGAGCGAAACTTCTAGCCGTGGCATGGCGCGATACGATCTGGATTTCGATCGATGTCCAACCGTTTTCTCTTTCTACGAGCGAGCAGATGTGGGAAAAAACCGACCGTCACGGTTAACGATGAAATTCCGTTACGCGTCGGTGGTAATCGAGGAATCGGCGACTTTGTTGGCGAAATACCGCGAATTCCACGGCTGAAAAGTCCACGCAGCTCGTTACGTTCCGCGTACAACAGATTGAAAGAATGCAGACCGAAAAAAATGCGCGTCGAACGGCCACGTAACGACGCGTGTGAACGTTTTATGCACCGGTGATCCGAAGCGTAAAATTGTTCAAATAATCGGCTTGGCTGTGGTGGACCGGTGGCGATTTAATCGTTGCCGAGATTACCGAAAATATGCATAACGGTAGTCGCCGGCTTCGCGCATAATTTCTGCACGGATCGCCGCCATCATAAATTATTCATTCTGCATTTGGCGCGCGCGATGCACCTTGCTCCCTGTGTCTCTTGTATTTCGTGACTAGCCGCGACCCTACGACCGACCGATCCTCCGACGTCATTTGCATCCTGCCCGCTCCGCGATTATTTCTTCGAATCGTGAAAGGAAATCGACAGCCTCTTCTCCGTAGGAATCTTCCTGGAAAGCGATAGTCCGTGTCCTGGATGAAATTTTGGAGAGAAAAGAACATAAGAAATTAACGTGCTTAACGAATGATTGTAATTTATAAAATTAGAAGAGCAGAGTATTTGTACGTGCATACGATGAGAAAAGTAGTAACTTTTGCGTATATTTTGAAATCGTTTTCAAATTTTACAGTTCCAATCGGAGCAGTCGTTTCTCATCGCGATACTTTATAAAAATGTTCTGCGGTAAATATTCGAGTAATTTGGCGAGCCACTGCCGTTCTTGGATCGCTACTTCTCTCTTATCGTTACTCACGATTCACAAAGAGTCAACCAGCTCTAAACAGCTTGGAATTAGTCAGCGTGTTACCGAGTAGTTGCTCGCGCCATAGCCAAGAGTCAGAGGACTGACGTCATTCCCATTTAGATGCATAGCGTTTCTGCCCGTTACGCGGATTTCCAGCACCGTGTTTCGATATTTCTAGGATTCTTACGATTCCTATAGCTCGCGTTCGTAGGTTCACAGACAGCTGATCTTGGTACGACCTCGATACGCCGGCCCTGGATCTATCGCTTGCGCGCAATGGATTACGCGCGACAGAATCGAACAGTAGCGGCGATATAAAGGACGGAGCGCAGCTGACCGAAAGCAAATTCCAACGTCGATCTCCGGATTTGCTCGTATCGCGGCAAAGAATAAGATTCTTTAGCCGCTGCCGGCGTTCGATCACATTATCGTCCACCTCGATGGTCGAAGTCCGGATCCTGCCTCTCAACGCGTCGTTTAACAACCGGCGGCTGATGCGAGGCAGAAAATAACGAAACGCGTGCTTAAGATTCGCTCGTGGCGTCCGAGACTTTGTGCCAATCTCCCGACGGAATCTGCCTAACGATTCAGCGAATGAAGAACCTCTTTACATCTTGCAGGCGATTAAGGGGAAATCACTTAGCTTTTGCTCTATCGAAATCGCTTGTTCATCATCGAAACCGGTCTGCTATTTTCAGTTACGTAATTCCAGCAACATCGAAAGGACGAGGATTTAGCATAGGAGATAGCAAGCAGATAACAGAGAGACGTCGATCGTTGCCCTCGTTGTTTCAGGCATCCAACGATACGTTCAGACCGAGCGAGCGAACGCTCGTTCTTCGCCATGTTCGCTACATTGAATAAAACGAAAGCACAAACGAGCATTGATTCGCGTTCGGACGTTCGATCTCTGATCCGGAGAGTAATCGTCAGACGGCGAACGGATGCTCGCTTACACTTTTATTTCTGAATTTTACTAGGCGCTCGCTCGTTCGATCGTAAACGCACCACGAGGACGCTCTAGACTCTAGGCTCTAGAGTTTTCGCGGTGATTCTTTCGTTTCCACCTAACCCTATCGACGGAATCGCAGGCCGCTAATGATCGCTGATCATCGGTGATTTACCGCTGGCAGCTGTTGTAATCGGGGCGGCGCGGCGCGGCGCGGCGCGTAGCAGCGCGGCGTGTATCGCGCCGTGGCCAAAGGAACCGGAATGAAATCACCGTTACCGAGTCCGCTCCTCTTTTATCACTCTCGCGGCCAACCTGCTTCGCATCGATTACGAACTTTCGATCCTGTTACGCAGTCGTGGTACGCTTCGTGCGTTCTGTTCACCGCGTCTAGCCAGCTCGAGGCAACAGGCACATTTCTCGCGTGATCTTCGGTCTCTCGATTATAATATTTCGCGAGCTCCGCGATACGGCACATATCGTTTTACCACGTACTTGCACGCGTTTTCTCCCAAAGTATCGGAATAAATTCTTATTCTCGTAGATTAGCTCGGCAAGAATGAAATCAATCGGTTTGCCTTCTCAGACACTCGTACGTCTATCCGTATTCTTTCGTTTGAAAATTACTTAAAAACGAAGCGATAAAATTCCTTTTACGAGATACCCTGTAGAGGAAAAATTGCAAAGTCGAGACAGCTGTTGCCTGCAGTCATCTACAACGGTTAATCCTTAAGCAGACATTGAAATTGCTCGCGTCTTTTTCTGAGAAAAGGTAATACGCGAGTGGCAACAGGCGCAACTGTTGCATTGTTGAAGGGAAAATAACTGACGGTGGCGCGTGGAGATCGAGAAACGACAACGCGGAGTAATTGAATTACGTACAGTGGTGACGTTTGAATTAGCGAGGCGGCGAATTTATTTGCATAACTGAGAAAACGTAGGCGTCCGTTTAATTAACGTCGTTGGTAACGAGGAATGGACGCGCTCCTTGGAAATTGTGGCAATTAATATCGCACGTTTTTAATTGGCAACCGATGTAGCCTACGAGTACGTTTATCCGAACTCTATTTATCGAAACAAAATGTCAGCTTAACGCCCAATTAAAATCTGCCTCGGATCAGTCGGGTTATTCGTATTCGACTCTTTCGTGTTCGCGTAATCTGGCCTTGAATAACTACGATTATCAACGTATTATTACGTGTACGAAGTTGAGCCGAGCACAAAGTCGAGAAGAAAGAATTTCTATCGGAAAATGTAAAATCAGAAATAACGTTACGCAACTTAACTCGCAAAATCGATTGACTTTTCGATATCGATGGTTGGTAAAGCATCGTGCGAGAGGAGCCTCTGAGAAATCTATCTAGCGTAGAATCGAACGTACGAAACTCGCCTACCAGCAGCGTGTTCTAACTGTAACTTCGAAAGCGTATCGATTTACGAGCAATCCATTCCGCTTGCAACCGGAAGTCGTAGAAAGCTCTCGAAGGAATCTTGGCGATATAAAAGTTGGCTGCAACCGAGGCGATAGCCTTTTCAGTGTCTCCAAAAGTGATCTCTCGGTTACCGTGGGTATCCATGCGGCCGCTGCATCCCTGTCGATTTTGTACCGCTCGAAGTACCGGCAACGTTATAACGATGGTTGTTATTGCAGCACGGTGCGGATCGTGAAGCTACGAATTGATTCCGTAGTCAATTTCGTGTCGGCGAAATGAAACGCGATTTCGTTTCGTTACAACGCGTATAATTGCAAGGTGTAATCCATTTCTCGTGCCAGTCGTTCTACACGCTGTGCAGCGAGATGAAGCTAAATCGAAGAAGCATCGAGTAACGGCATTAATTGATGCACCGACCGGCACAGTTGTAGTATCAATTATATTATTATTATTATCATTATTATTAATAACACGAATTATATATCCATAGGTATAAATATAGTAGTACGACTAGAAAAATTTTATACTACGAAATAGAACGTAGGACCTGGTAAAAGATCGTTAACAGGAAGATAATGGTATGTACGAATATTTTTTGTTGAACAAGACGTACGTAAACCGCGTAACAACCGGTAGTAAGTATGTGTAGAAGGGCACGCCTACGTAAGTACGTACGAGCTTCCTGCTCGACCGACCGATTCTTCGCTGCCGTCTACCTATCGACCAGTTTAATTGCTAGCTACGAATATTCCCGCCTTCGTGGTCTGCCCTTCTCGACTCACGGTTATTCGTTGTACAGTTAACGTCGCGTGGACGCACATACGACGGGCCACGAATGCTAATCGCGTCGCACCGGATTTCCACCCTTTCTTTCGCGTTACTGTCTGCCTTACGTGGAAAATGGGGTCGAACGCACTGCGTGCATTTGTCGCCGAGAGACACGCGACCGTGCCAGAACGTTTTGGCCCCACTAGGCATCCCACTTGCAGGTCAATTTAAATAAATTAGTTGGTTCGTAGAGTTTCGGTAAAGGCCCCTCGTGGGAAGAGTTCGCTTTTGACTCTCATTGATCGTACCTTCGTTCTTATTTATTCAAACGACGGTAAATCAACTTGGCACCGTAATGTGCGACGCAGAGCGTGTTACACAGCGATGGTGCGTAATTATGCAGCTTGGTTCTCGTCTTAACACCGAGGTCAGTAATGGTCTGAAATTATTGTAATCCCGGGGATCGTACGTTGTCGTAATTTACGTCAATTCCTTCTTGTTTCCCGGCAACTTTGCGAAACAGTGGAAGAAAGGGCGCCCGAGAAGGTACAAGAGAAAGAGACAGAAAGCGGAAGAGTAGAACACCAGTCACTAGCAGGCGAATCCGGCAAAAAGCATCGACGATACGTGGAACGTTTCGCCATCGACAGTGAAACCGATCTGCCGATTCTCTTCGTCGAGCTCGCGTGTTGTCGCGAAGAAACACGAGAAACAAAGAAGAAAGCAGTAGGAGTTAATCTTTCTCGGGATCGAAGCAGTTATCCATGGTAGATATCGAGTCAAAATAAAGATAGCTTCAGAGTCTGCATGATCTATATGCCGATAATAACGGTTGAATCGCGATTAAAGAGGGCGTTTCAAAGGCTGATATTAGATCGTTGTACGCGAAGATTACTACGAACGATAGAGACATTTTGTGATTAAGCGGGAGAATTTTAAATACCACATACGTGGAAACGAAAGCACAAATAAAAACACGATTGTAACAGAGAATGGATCGACAACGGACCGATTTCTAAGAAATACGACTCGTGGAAAATCTGCAAACTTCGGTCCACACACTGGCGACACAGCGCGAATGCTCAAAAATATACGCAAGGCACGAAGAAAGAGGTAAAAAGCGCAAAGCGATTAACGCGGAGGGCGGGCGAAGAAGCGTGCGAAGGTCGCAGGTCGGGAAAACCACGCGAGAGCATAGGTCTCGAAGAGATCTTAATCTTCGAAGGACGGAGAAAAGATCGGAAAGAAATCGAAAGAGAGAAACGAGTAAAACGAAGCTCGATAGCGGGGGAGAAGGGGAAACGTACAGAAGAACGGAATTCTGAGAGAGCGGGGCGATGCGTGCTTCTCGGATTTAATGGCGGCAAAGAGAACAGGAAGGGATCGGAAACTCGGCGAGAATAATAAAGAAGAAAGGTACAGGGGTCACGTAGCCCCTCTCTCGCAACGTGGAGAATCGTTCGCGGAACGAAGAACCGGCAGCGTTCGGGCGAAACGATTATCCGGTAATGAAAGCGGATCCCTATCGGTGGCATAAATTACCGAGACAATAGGCCGAGTGTCCGAACCGAGCAGGGACGCTCGAAAAAAGTGTCTGCTCGTTGTTGGACCGTCGACGAGGTTGAAAAACTCGAAACAGGAAGTCCTCCGTGCGTCTGACAGTAGGGTAAATAAACGACATCGCGGCAGAACACGAGAGAGAGAGAGAGAGAGAGAGAGAGAGAGAGAAAGAGAACAACGAAGAAGAAGAAATGGGAAGTGCAGGATCTCTCGCGGTGACTACGACGTTAGGAGAACGCCGCTGATCAAAACACAAAGAGGAGACGCAGGCGAGGAAAGAACAATAAGAAGAAGGAGAAGAAGGAGAAGAAGAAGACGAAGAAAAGAAAGGAACAACGAGTCGGGCATCGAAAGAGGCTCCTGCAAAAACGTAGCGGACGTCGAAAATGAAAAAAGGACTAGAGAGAAAGAACAAAAGAAGAAGAAGAAGAAGAAGAAGAAGAAGAAGAAGAAGATGAAGAAGAAGAAGATGAAGAAGAAGAAGAAGAAGAAGGAGAGGAAGAAGAAGAAGAAGAAGGTCACGGACCTCTGTCGAGAGATGGCTCGAGGATTGTACCTACTACAGGTGGTTGCACTGCCTGGGGAAACACTTTAAACTCGCTAATGGAAAAGACCGCCAATCCTCGGGCTATTTGAAAGTGACACAACGTGCAGTCATGTAATTTGCGCGTTAATCGCGACCTGATGGACTCGCGGAAACCGTGAACAACCAGTTACGGCAGACACGAGCTACGCGGGTGACTTTTCATCGTTCGTACTTGTCACGACGCGCGACGGCTCGAAAGCGAGACGGACATCGAGTTAACGATCACGAGGAATTTTCTCTTCCAGAAGGAAATCAACGAAAGGTTACAAAATTCCCCGAGAATGTACTACGTGGTAGCATCTGACTCACGGAGGAGAACAAATCTATCAGAGGACGGGATCGTTTAATTGCTTCGATTCGTAGGCAAACGTTATCGGTTCATCTCGAAACGGCAACCCGGTTTCTCGTTCGCCGACAGAGTTAGGCTGTGCGTGAAACTTTCCCGACTTCGTTCTCTTGTCGTAGGAAAGGTACGCGGCGTTCTTTAACGGCGTGTTGCCCGCGCGACGATGATACTTCACCGTGAATTATTGCCCGACCTGCATAGTTGGCCGCGAAGTGCGTGTGCTACGTCCCGCAGAGATATCGCGCTTGTTCGAAAGATCAACGCTGCAACTATATATCAAACGACAGCCACGATATCGTTTAGAGTATACGGTATTTCTGGATGAAATCGTTGGTCGTGGCTCTTCGTAATCGCACGAAGATCTCAATTATCGGCCATTAGATTTTTCTTCGCCGAGCGCCAGCCGATCGCCAGCGAATCTACTATTAGTCAAATACAATTATCGATGGCGATTTAACGATCACGAGGGGGCTACATCGATCGCGATCGAATCATCCGAAAATTCAATTATCCAGGAAGGAAGGAAATGAACTACGCGTCGCGCGGTTCTCCTATCTCGTCGTTTCTTCGCGGCCGGATGCAACGTTCTTACATCGCGATAATGTAAACCGGTGGTTTAGGCGTATCACACGGACGTTACTCGCCAACGGTGAAAGTATCCATCGTCGAGTTCCGCGAATAAACAGGGTCCAACCTAAAGGGATGTACATCAGAGCGCGGGTTTCTCGAGCGCGCAATGTCGAGCTGCTCGCTTTTCAAGGTCGGGACGTTTACGACTTTATGGGGCAATTACGGTGGTATACTGCAAGTTAGTTTGCGGCTACGTCGTACTTTTCGTCTTCGTTTTTCTCGCGTTCGCCGTCGGACGGGATTCCTCTTTGCAAGTTTCTCGCCCATTTTTCCGAAACGCGTCTAATCTCCTGCTACTATTCTCCTCCGAAATTGGAACGATTTCTCATCCGAAATCCCTTCTGGGTTTTTCTGTTCCAGTTCAGAGCAAAGTGAGATGCTCGGAACAGTGGATGGAGGTTGACATCGTAAGGAGTAGTCCGCAAGCGAGGATATATCTGCAACAGATGAAGGACTTTCCAGGTAAAGATCGATTCCCTTCGTGTTTCTGGCCGTTGCCGGCTGTACGCCGACGTGGCCGTGAGATATAGAAGCGGGATGCAAAGGTAGACGCGTATTTTACACGTTGAAACGTATCTTCTTTTGCAGACGAAGCTTGCAAACCTCGGCTTAGCAACGGCGTCGCCACGTTCCGATTACCGCTCTTAGAGCAGGACATGTTGCGATGCGGTATCACTAGAGTCGTTAACAAAGTCACGGTAGGGAGTAATTACGAGTCCGATCGCTGATAAAACTATCGCATCCGAATAATTAAAATGATCGAATAATTTACCGAACACGGCGGTGCGCCGCCTGATTTATGGATCGTTCGATCGACTTTGTCGGATCTGATCGAAAGCTGTTTTCTTTGAACCTCGTGATTGACTGCACGTGTAAAATAAAAACAGGTTGGCTCCAAGCTAAATAAAATCAAAGGATCGCGACGTACGGTCGAACGAACGTATCGATTCGTGCTCAGAGTTGGCGATAAGTTGTTAGGACTCGTTTCATTGTTTCGATCGGCGATCCCATGGATTCGAGCAAAATTACACACGCATAATGATACACAGGGTCAGAAGGTGTACTTTCATCGGATAATAGTGGAGGAGCCGGCGGATTCCAGCAAGCACACGTTCACCGTAAAGTGTGTTATCACCGAAGTCGTTGTGAAACCTGGAATCTCGATCGCAACCAATCACACCGCTGTTCGACGCAGCGTTCTTCCAGCAGGTTTCCAGGAACCCGAGTGAGTTTATCTTTCACCTTGATATTCTGTTTCCGCGCTATTTATTCTCTAAACTTATTCGCACAATTTTCCACTTATCGTCTCACGATAGAACTCCGTTTCCGATCGGTTGGAATCGCGTAATCCAACCTTCGCCGTTCGTAGGTCAAGCGATCGTGCGCGCGCCATAATAATTGCGTATTCGCGTCAAGGACGATCTATTCGCGCTGAACGATCGCGAGAACAAGCAACGACTAAAATTATATTTCAAACTTTCATCCATCTGTGACTCTTTGTTTTACGAAGAACCTTGGCTCTTCGATAGTTTAAACGGTTGCAACCTTCCGGGCTGCGCCTGCAGTGAAATAAGATCGTGCCTAGTCAGACCAGAGGTTCGCTCTTGCTTCGTAGCAAGCGATTAATCGCGATTGTACAGACAGCTGGTAAAACTGTTTGATCAAAGAGGAACGGTAATTCTCGATTTAGGTACTGCTTGTTGGCTTACTGCTAATTATTCGCGTCATACTGATATATACAGTGAGAGTCAAAAGTGAGTATACGTTATGTCTTGCATACAGACTTACTTACGTAATATTAACGTAATATTACGATATTACGATAAGTAACATAACGTTTTTCAACAAATTTCGCGTCTTCAAGACGTATACTCGGCTTTTGATTTTCATTGTACCGTTGGCAAGATGCTCGTTTACCTTTTACCTTTTTGCTCGGTCTAAAATTATATTTTTTGAACGATCGAACGTTTCAGTAATATAGATTTGCAACGAGATACGCTTCTGGGGACTCGAATGACTTTTTCTCGATATATAGAATATAACAGCGGTGGGGATAAGCAAGGAGGCCAAAGCGTACCGCGGATAATAAGTTCAAGTATTCGTCGCTTTCTAATTCAAACGAGCGCGAGCTAAACGAAGATGGACGTTTGTTGTGGTCGCCAAGTTGATTCATGATTCCACGATCCATTTATTCTTCGAGTCTATACCGGCGCAGGTGCTGGAAAACCTGAAATGTAATTTTAGCCTTGCGTACATCGCGTCACAGAGTCTCCCTTCCTTTTCCTGCTCGTTCGATAAAACCGACTTCTCCACAGTCATTCGTATTCTCCGTGTATTACTGGTAAAACGTTTCGACCGGCGCACGACCATCCAAGGGGATCTTTTTGTTTGCCCGGAACATGTAAATGTCGCTTAAGAGACACTAACGACCGCTTCGAAGTAGGCTCCGCGTTCCGTTTCTAAACGTTAAACGGCCTGTTAAAACCTTGTTTGAATAAATCGTATATCCACAGGATTTTCCACCATTCGTTCCAATAATACTCGACGAGTTTTCATACTCGATCCTCTCGAGAATGAGACCTCCGACGCAATTTCGTTACCCTCGATCTTCTTACTTGGAATCGTAGAATCTCTTCTGACTTGGCCATTAACGTAATTTTAGTTGGCAACAGAGTAGACGGCTGTCAGAGGCCTCTTCCTATTTTCCGCCGATGAAAGTCGCTTCGCGAGGCGACATTCTTCCCTGGTATACTCTCCGTGGCAGCCATACACGCGCTGAATTTTTGTCTCGTTCCTGTTTCGCGCCGTTAATTTATTGGTACTAATCGATCGTACCTCGCCGTGACCGTGGATTCTGCGAATCGTCGATGTCGCCGCTCAACCAGGAAGCCGTAAAATCTTTATTGTTGAATTATCACGCGGTATCTCGCGTGGCCGATGCTCGGGGTCGAGCTACGCACTACGGGCAAATTCTTTCTCGATCTTGATAACTGTTTCTGCTTCCACGAAGTCGATGGAATTGCATGCCTGCCCGATTGGATGCGTCCATCGCGATTAGAGATCACCGTCGACCGCATTGGCCGACTATCGAGGGATGATCGAACAACTGAAAATTCCTTGGATACTCGGCGATCGCGTCGTCCATATACATCCATTCGATCCACGGATGATAACAGATGCGAACAAGAAAAACAACCATCGACGATCGTGTCATCCAAACGGAAACTTCGTCTTTGTCCCTGTTTTTTTTTTTTTTTTTTTTTTCTGGCTTCGTCATCGTCCTCTGTCTTTAGTACCGTTCCGTTCGCCTGTGCCGTTCGATCGTCGAAAGACGTACGACGCAGAGACTGGAAGGAAACGGCCGATGAGACGGCAGAAGTGGAAACGCGATTCAGGTCGATGCTAAGATTCGATGACTGTCGAAAGTAACCCAGGTCGCAGCACAGTTCGTTCGCCGCACTTTTCCACGTTTTCTTGCCAATCGCAAACAGTTTAATTTTGCTTCGGCCGACTACTGAATCATATAGACGTTCGCTCGTAGTTTTTGTCCGGAAATTACATTCGAACGCATCTTTCTCGGGTTCGATAGTTCCATTTGCCAGATGGCCGCGTGTTATTCCCATTTCAACGGGAAACAAAGTTTCTTTCGTGGGTAGGAATTTTATGCGCATCTTTTGCTTCCTGTGACAGCGTGATCGACATCAGGGGAGAGATTTCCGAGTCGGCACCGGTACCGATATTGGGAGTCGGCGTCAGACAAGGTGGCAATCTCGTTACCGGAGAACTGAACGTTAGCCCAGGTACGCCTTTGCAGATGGAGATCTTCCTGGACAATGGCTCCGCTCCCGTTTATGGACTCTTGGTTACTTATATGTTGGTCACTGATACCAAGACACAGGAGGAGACTATTATTATCAATGGGTGAGCAAACAATTTCTACTTCGTTCCTATTTTAACCCTTTGACGGTGTAGCGAAAGAAACCGGTATTTTAATTTATCAAACTATTTATCAAGCTAACGGCGTCACAACCATTTTGTTTCGAACGATAAACGAGATTAAAACGATATTAAGAGACGAGTAGCGCCAGCGACTACTCTATCTGCTCTAGCTAGGCCGATGATCGCAAACAGAACGGAAATAAAAGGGAAAAGAGCAGGAAAAGAACAGAACGAACGATCCGGAAAAAAATCGAGACGTTTTGTATCTTCTTCTGGTCAAAGGGTTAAAAGGGTTGGAATATACGAAAAAGAAAATATCATACGTAACTCTTTGTACCCTCAGCTGTTCCGTGGACCCATATCTGTTCGAAAATTTCAACACGGTGGATGGGGACTTTCTAACAGCGAAATTCCGAGCTTTCAAGTTTCCAGAGAGTACCTACGTCCAATTTCGTGGTACTGTTAACGTTTGTTTGGACAAATGCCAAGGGGTAAGACGCAATTCTGCCGCATCACACGCTCATCGTCATTTAGCGAAGCTTACTCGAATATCGCGTTCGCATCGTTATGCCAATATGTAATTTCATCTACACCTAATGTATCCGATATTTCAGATCGAGTGCAGCAATGGTCAAATTGGATTCGGCAGAAAGAGAAGAGCCATCGACGTCTCAAATACCGACAATAACAAGCTGTTCGAAGTGACTATGTCTGCTCTCATTAAAGTGGATTTCGAGGAAGACGCAGTGGTCGATAAAGGTAGATCGATCACCATGTCTTATTCCAATTTTATTGCAGTTTAATTAAAATTCTACATTTAACAGCCTTGTCCGAGTTATACATCAGAAGAGGAAAGAACAGGACAAAAGCCAGAGCTGTGATCGCGGAAGAAGTGAGAGAGCAACCAGTTCCGACCACGATTAGGACAGAAGAAAGAGCTTTCATAGCGCAAGAGGTTAAAGAACAGTTCAAATATAAGGTTACCGAGACGGAGATAAACGGCTCGTCGTGTAGAACTGCAGTTGCAGCTTTCGTCCTCGTTTTGCTCTGTCTCTGCAAATTTTTGTAAGATTCGAAGGGAACGATCTGCAAACCGACGAACGATCGTTGACTGTAAATAGAAAGCGGCTTGAGAACCGGCAGGATTCGAGTATATCGTGGATCGTGGGATAAAAGAATGGATCGAATGTTTAGCCGGATGTTAGCAGATATATCCTTTTCCTTCCTACGTAAGGAAAGACACGCGTATTCGTGCACGATTGAATGCATATTCGCTTTGTACGATATCGAATCGAGTTGACGAACAAGATCCCGCCCAGTTAACATCGTTCGAGATTTTTACCACTTTGGACAATATTAGGGACAATGTTAATGGAAAGAATTACGGCCGTGAAAATCTTAGAATTGTGATTGATCGTTCCAGAGATATACAAGGATTACTGTATAGGAAGAATAATCACGAAGCTTCGAGTTTGGGTTAATTAGCATCTGCTCAAGAAATTTCTCCGTTCAGCGACCGCCAAATTTTCGCTCACCTCTTCCGTTCTCGCAATCCGCGTTACTTCATTTCCCAGCTGTACCCTCGCGAATAACCGCATAACAATACAGCCGCTATACTGCCAGAAGAAAATTGGCCTTTGCGAGCGGAGAATGTCGAGGAGACCTAGTCGCGCGACGAGATGTAACAAGGTGATGTGACTTAAGCAACTTAGACAATTACGAGGTAATTAATTGCTGCTATAATCTCAATATAATTATAACGGAACGCGCAAAATGTAAAATAACTCTTAATAAAGCGAGAGAATACGCGCGTGGACGCGTGCTCGTTGTTTCACATCCATGAAGAGATGTTCCCTACTTTATAGAAGCGTTAAGGAACAAAGATAGAAGGCTAATAAAGACGCGCATAAAAATATACTTATATATATATATATACATATATATATATATATATATGTGTGGAATGTTTAATGATCATGTATACATGATAACTTTGTATAAAAAATATATATCTTTGGCCTAAAATTTTGTTAGGAAGGTTACAAACATCGGTTCATACTTTCATAATTACAGGTCACTGGTTGCATCGTTGAACACGAACCTTACATTCGGAAAATTCCAAATTTAGTTTCTGGTATGGGTGCGTTCAGCGCTGCCGATAGACTAAGGCCTAATACCACTCTAGTGTCGGTCGGATTGATCACACCGTCGTCCCAAAGTCTGAAAAATAATTTACTCGAATAACTTGCATTTGCTCTCATAAATTGAAAGAACTAATAGTACGTGAAAATCTACCTGGCACTAGCATAGTACGGACTGCTCTCCTTTTCGAATTTCTCTATGATCGGTCTTTTCAGCTCCTCCTCCTCTTCCGGGGTCCACTGTCACAATCGACGAGATTATATCGATAATTGACAAGACAATAACAGAACGAATTGCAATGTTTTGTACCTCTTTCCCATCGCGAACACGTTGCTGCTTGGTAATTTGCGCTACTACATTCGCAGCCTGTACCCCTCCCATCACGGATATTTTTGCATTCGGCCAGGTATAGAGAAATCTTGGCGAATAAGATCTACCACACATACCTGCGTATGTATCAAAATTAAACAAACTGAACATGACTCGAACAGTCGTTTATCAAATGCAAAGTACCGAAATTTCCTGCTCCGTACGAACCACCGATCACCACCGTAATTTTGGGCACTTGAGCGCAAGCCACGGCGTTCACCATTTTTGCTCCATTTTTAGCAATGCCCTCGGCCTCGGCATCCTTGCCCACCATGAACCCTGCAGTTTTACAATGACCAGATGTATTAGTCGTGGGAACGCGGCAATTTCATTCAAACGAGATACGTACCTGTAATATTCTGCAAGAAAATAAGCGGTATCTTTCTCTGAGCGCAGAGCTGCACGAAATGTGTGGCTTTTAACGCGGCCTGCGAAAACAGTATGCCATTATTCGCAACTATTCCCACGGGGTAACCGTAAATTTTCGCGAAGCCGGTAACCAACGTTTCCCCGTACTGCGCCTTAAACTCGCGAAATCTCGATCCATCCACGATCCTCGCTATCACTTCTCTGACATCGTACGGTCGCTTCAAGTTTACGCCAACTATACCATAAATTTCATCGACGGAATACAGCGGTACGTCCATCTGTTTGTCCAAGTTTACGTGCATCGGTCTTTGTCTGTTTAAGTCTTTGACAATCTGACGAGCCAAGTACAAGGCGTGTGTATCATCCATGGCATAATGGTCGGTAACTCCAGAGGTTCTGAAATGAAAACTCCAGAACCATAATCGAAAACAAACGATGTGTCCAAATGTACTTGTTAATTACCGACAATGAACCGTCGCACCGCCCAACTCCTCCGGTGTAACATCTTCGCCAGTAGAAGCTTTCACCAAAGGCGGACCAGCCAAGAAGATAGTACCCTGATTGCCAACGATTATGTTTTCGTCGGCCATAGCTGGCACGTATGCGCCTCCTGTATAAATTGATTAAATGTCATTGCGAATAATTGGCGTATAACAGTGCTGAGAGATTCAAGTAGAATACGCGGATCACAGTCAGACCTGCTGTGCAACTTCCCATTACTACTGCAATTTGCGCGATCCCCTTCGAACTTAGGATAGCCTGATTGTAGAAGCTTCTTCCGAAATGCATTTTATCCGGAAATACCTCGGCTTGTCTAGATAAATTTGCGCCACCACTGTCTACTAAATATATGCATGGCAGATGATTCTCTTCCGCAATTTCTTGAGCTCTCAAGTGCTTTTTCACCGTGATTGGATAGTACGTGCCCCCCTTCACAGTCGGATCATTCGCAACTATCACGCATTCAGTGCTATATGGTGACGACATATTTTTAACGTAATTTTCAAAGAATTTTTTCAAGTCCGGAAATTGGAAATACTTACCCTTCTACCCTGCCGATGCCAGTAATAATTCCACCAGCTGGCACTTCCTCGTTATCGTACAGTTCGTAACCAGCTAACTGAGAAAATTCGAGAAATGGAGATGTCGGATCGAGAAGCGTGTTAATTCGTGCTCGTGGTAAAAGTTTTCCCCTTTTTACGTGTCTTTCTCTCGCCTTTCGTCCCCCGCCCTCTACAACCTTTTCCACTGTCTCTTTTAGTCTATCTACCGTACACTTCATTTGTACATAATTGTCCTAGAAACATTTTTTTACCAACTCCACATTCGTTCTGACACTCATTTTTAACCCCCAACCAGTATCATTGGCTCATAGATAATTACTATAGAGTTTATTCAATTATAATTTGTACTTTTTACTTTACGCAACGAAAATCGCTGATAGTCATTACGATGACAGTCATAAAATGTAGAATAAAATTAATCAAATACTAAATATTAGAAATCATAATTGTACAAATACTGTTATTAATTATCCCGATTTAGAAAAATAATTCAAGCTGTGTGATCGCTAATGATTCAACGATAACAGTTGAGAGCCAATTATTTTCATTATTCGAAACATTGCACATGCACTGTTTTTAATAAATTATGAAGAAAAGGCGCGTGCAATGTTCGTAACGTTTGTATTACGCGCCATACATCATCGTGAGTCAGTTGCGCAGTCGTTCATCACGCTCCGAATGCATTTAAATAAACAATATCAATTTATCTCACTCAAGAGATAAAATAATCCGTCCGTGCAATTAATATCACGATAATTTTTACATCCCTTTCAAAGTGATAAGGTAATATCGATCAAAAGTGGAATTCTTAAAGAGATTAGTTTCAGGATGGTTCGTTTATGAATGAAATGCGCATGTACTCTCGTTCTAACCTGATACTCTGGTGACTTGGTGTCTTGTTCACTACCGATAATGATAGCTTCATCGTGAAACGTTCTTGCAGTACGGTGTAAATTTCTCATAAAAAGATTTCCTTTCCTTAACATCCTTATTAATATCGATCCTTCTGTTACTTTACTTTCGTGAATTACATATAACTATAGCGCGTACTATGATCACTACACTTTACGCTTGCCTATATACACAGCAGCTACAACAATGTAATTCACTTATTTTTGAGACCGAGCTACGCTGCCATCTCAGTGAAGTTATTCACAGTTCGGAGGCTAAAGTTTTTATCGTGATATGCGGTGGGAATAACATATAATAGTAGCAGACTACTTATCAAAGCATTGTGGGGAGAGATAACTTTTTTCAATTCAGGATCACGTAGGGTCAATGATATAATACAAAATACGTCAAGATATCGTAGATTTTTCAAAAGAACGAAACATAAAAATGCTTTTGTTGCTTTTATTAATTAACGATGTTAAATTTTATATCTTTTACAATCGATGATGTAAAATGGTATAACACAGACAAAACATAGACAAATTTTTAATTAATACATATTAAATTCAAATAATTGGTACGCATTGCATTTTATAGATGGCGCTCAGATCGTAGGTTTGTGCTAGATGTCGTTGGAAGCGGAGGTGTATCGCTACGCAGTATTCGTTTTACGTTGCATCGATGAAAGATTTAGAAAAAGGTTGAAGTTTGAGAATATTTTATCAATCGTGGACGAATAACAAACGTGTCTCGACTGATAAGTAACTAACGATAGTCAACGTAGAAGCAAAGAACGTGACAAGGTATTAGATCAAGTTCGAGAGAAATTTGAAAGCTTACAGAATGCCGGACATATCCAGTCTATCTCATTACCCTTTAAAGGTAAATATCATTAAAGTAACGTTCGATTTGTCATTTCCTTGAATAATTCTACTTTGGAATCATTTGCTTTATTTCTATTCGTTGCACGTCATATTCCTTACTTTTTCTCGTTTCGCTTTGTTATCGCTTTCCGCTCGAGCGATTACGACGATTTCTCTTCGATATTCGATGTTTCCGATTATGAGAACAGATGTCAGATAACCTCCTAAAATTGTAATTACCTTTTACGAAGGCTTTACCGTAGTTCCTTTCGACGATGCATGTTTTCTAAAGAGTAAAATAGAATTATGTAAGGGCACGGCAATGAAACAATTCCATAACTTGTTTGACAAGTTTCTCGTATTATCAAGGCGGTTTCTGCAATACCGCAATTGCATTATCAAGAATCCGTTGCCTAGAAAACTCTACTTATTTAGCATTTTAAGATCATTTTTTATGATCTTGTCGGATTTTTTCAGGTGATATTTGCAATTCATTTAGTCCTAGTAACATGGTAAGAATACATTTTTTGTTTACTGTATACTAATCTGCAATTTAGAAAGTATTGTAAAGTACTGTAATGTATGGAATGTCATATTTGTACTACATAGTTAAACGATGGATTTCTAGGAGCATTCAGGGACATTGGTGCCCAAGGTCTGTAATGTTTTACAATTTTCTTTTCTTCGTTTGTTTATTGTGGGCTATTCACAATATTGAATCAGACGAACCTCTGCAATTTGTAAGCATTTAGCCATTTATATATATATTATGGTTCTGGTAAGATCAGTGTTTGTAATAGAATTATATATTTTAGGCACTTTTTATAAATGTACTGTCCATTTTTTTTGACATAGTAACATTAGCAGTCTATTTCCCATCAATGTGTAAGTTGGTGCCACTTACTATCAAATTTAAGACTAACACTTAAAGCTTGATAAATTATATCGTTGATTAACCTCCCTACGCAGAAGATATATCAATCTGATCGCACAAACTTGTAGATGTATCTGAGACGCTTAGTGCAACAATTATGATCATAAACATGATTGTTCGCATCATCACAAGCGTATATCTTCTACGAATAGGCCAAGCAAGAGGTGGATGTTTATCCACAATGTTTACTACAGGTCCTGCAATGGGTCAGTAATACATTGGATACAGATGTTTTGTAGGCCTGCGTTGCTTCTACAAAGTTATGCTTTGAGTAGGTGCATGACATCTTTTGTTTCAAGTATGCATATTATATCGCACAGTTTACACTACGTTGTTTATAACAGTATTTGTGAATGTAATGCTTGATACGATACAAACTGTTTACAATGTACAGCGTTTTATTTGCAAGCATATTGAACTATGCACTGTGTCGTACTGCCTCTTTTGTGTGTGTGGTTCATAATTTGAAGCGGGGTGGGGAACAAACTTTTATGAATGTTTTTCTATTCTAGGCTTTGGTCGACAGGATTACGAGGACATATCTCATCCGATTCCACAAAATTCCGATTTTGCTGGAGTTTAAAAATACGATATGACATTACTAAAGTTCGATACGTCGAAAATTACGCGATATCGTTGTCATATCTCTCGTAACTCGTAAGAAGTACGCGCACGTATAATCACGTTACTGACATTAAATACTACTTTATTTATATATTTTAGAATCTCTAACAACGATGACATTCAGTGCAATCTAGAATTTTTATTTTATGTATATACGTATGCAAATAACGCTCCGTCGATACGCGATGACACGAAAAGAACCGTATATTATTATATTATTATAATAAAACTTAACTTAACTATACGTTTCATACGCCCAACCTATAGATTTTATTCTGTACAATTATTTGTACTCGTAACATGTGAATAAAAATTTTCATTGCAACCGTATGCCCGAACTCCTTAGGTTTTCATGGACTGTAATCTTTAATCTCTTAAACTTATTATTTAAGGCTAGATTGTTCGTAGATTAATGAAAAAAAAAAAAAAAAGTAGAAAACGAATAATCATTGGATTAATTCTCTGATGGGCGGGCAGGAGATTATAAATCAAATTTTGATTAAAACAGGATAAATACGCTATTCAATATTGCTGTCTTTTGTTTACGATCTTTGCTTAATTCGAATTACTTTGTTGAAAATAATATAAGTTATTTTCAAATATTAATCATTTTCCACGAAAAAAGATATTCTCTTATACTCTTTTGCCCGTCCACCGGAGAATGACTAGACAATAAGGAAGATAAAGAAATAACGATTATGTTTGATTAACGATAAATATATTTTTGCGAAGGTGTCGAAAGAGGAAAGAATGATATTCAAAGCAGCCGCGTAGCGACAGTGGCGCGAGTCAGTGGAAAAAGAGTGGCGCCACTGATGAACTATAAGAGCCGCATCGGTGAGGCGGCGTGGTTCAGTAGTGTGCGTGACCGTTCCGGGAGGAGGGTGACTCCACGCGCGGCCACACCGCGAAACCGTGCCCCACTCGCCTCAACCACGAACGTCCACTCGTTTTCTCGTCTCGTGAAAACATGGCGGCCAGCGACGACGAGCCGATGCATCTCTACGAGGTCTTTCAAAACTGCTTCAATAAGATCGCCAATAAGCATCCTGGTGAGTGTCGTCAGTCACTGAAACAATACTCATTAAACACAGAGAATCAGGAGAATTCTGTGCTGTGCGTGTACCGTGTGAAAATAGAGCGACGGAGTCTCTTGTGTCTAGTGTCTTCTGCGAGAGCACCGTGCATTAAATGCAGCAAGCGTCGCTTTTGGTGGTTCCCTTGTGTCAACGAATCATTTTACAAAGGGTTAGGAAGAATTCGAGTGTTGTGTTTCGGTCGATCGAGCTCTTGATCACATCGACGATCCGTGCCGGACGATTCTCTCGACTGACTCGCTCCGTTCTGTGTTTTGGTTTGCTTGTCAGTGCTTTGGACAGTGCTGCCCCGTCGTAGTGAACTAACCCCACGAGAGAGAGAGATCAGTTCTCTTGCTTGTGCTTCGTGTATCGCTATTATTGTTCTTTCATTCGTTTAAACTCGAATATTATTTGCATATTGTCCGTGTGGCGTACTAGACGTCAAAAATGTAGTCTACATAACCTAGACATCGGAGACTCGTCGCTCTCTCGCTCGCTGTCATGTGCAACAGTCGATCGAAACTGTTGTGATACATTTGTAAAGCGTCCGTACGACTAATACTGAAGATAACAACGTTAGACATTAATGCATTATTATGTATTTCGCGTATCATCGACGTTCGTTGATGTGGCGATATTCGTTTTCAAAAGTTGGCCCCCGATTGGGCGAGACAGCCGAGACCCGATCATGTACCACGTGTCCTCTCGGCGACGCCGCTGGAATCGTTAGAGGTTAATCGCTCGAACATAATATAAGAAAGACCATAAATCGGAATCTTTCTACTGGCACAGAGCCTCGAGAGACTTCTCGAGGGTAGGAATTGCGGTCCTTTCTTTCTTTTTCATTTCTTTTTTTCTTTTTCCGCCTTTCCCTTTTCACGTAGTTGACCGAGAAAGAAATAGTTCTTACAATTCGGAGCATTGTTACGCCATGGTCGTTGCGTGAACTGTATTTAAAAGAGGTTCCCATCCTTTCGCGACAGTTCTAACACACGTCAATTCCAGCACGTGCCTGTCCGATCGAACGCCGATGATATTATCGACGCTCGATGTTGATCACGCTCCTGGTCGAATATTCTTATCTGTTTTCGAAATTTATATCTAATATGGTGACATTGTCGAGCTTTGATTTATCAGCGATAAGGTTAATAAGGGTAGCAGGTTTGGTCGGTCGTGTCGGCCACGAAATCATTCCGAAAATTGTTGTTCAAAGGGAATTGTAAAGTCGACTGTTTGCGTGTCGCTCGGGATAGTTGGTAAACCGAGTCTCGGTTGTTTGTTTAGCTTGTGGATGTTATTTGGAAAACGCTGGAGGTGGTGCATGGTTGTCCTCGACCAAATGCTCTTCCTAGTCGGTAACGAAATGTTTCGTGTCGCACATAGTACCTACATATACTACGTACACAGGATCGACTATCCAAATTAAACGTTTTTTCTTTCTCTTGTTAGACGAGCCACGTTAGATCGATATATCGATGCACGCGGCGAGTTCGTGTATTTAATCGGAGATTAGATATACGATTCGCCGGCCGAACGGCGTGTCGAGTTTTACACGATGTTTGAAGAGCGGTCCGAATAATTTCGAAAATATCGCGTCGATTGTTTAGGATCGATCGTCGTCTTACTCATTTATATTCCCGATGTTTAAGCGCGCACGGTGTCGGGTTCGTTAAGCGTCAATTGTTCGGACGAGGCGACCGCCAATTGCCAACAATCCGGTTAATTCTTCGCTCGTTTCGCCCCTGTTAATTTCAACGATTGCCACTTTGACTGGAAACATTGTATACGATTTGATATAAAGCCTCGTTCAGATTAGTCCAGTTACCTGAACTCGTACGATTTAAAGTCCAGTAACTTGAAACTTCTTTACCAGCATGAAATTACCGTTTACTTTATTCCAGACATTCTTTCAAGTTTTTATACTTCATCGGCCTCGTTAGCAGTGAAACTACCAAATCGATCGGAATGATGCGCAGATTTTTTAGTTTTGCAGCTATTAAAATAGTGTATGCGTTTTCGGTAATAATAACGCTTACTTTTATTAAGACAGGAACATGGTCACGTTTTTTATCTTATTTTGTTATTCTTGTCCCGTTACTTTAATCTTATACGATATATGCAGGTAGATATTAAAGGTAGTTCTATGGTATTGGTCAATTGTAACTTAAGGAGCAGCTAGTATTTGATTCAGGCCACAAATTCTCATTCATTGTTTTAATATCTGAAGGGTCAGGGCTCGATCGTTCAAGTGCAAGGGTATCTAAAAATAAAGGGGAATCTCCAACGTACATTCCACAGATATTTCTTTCCATTTGGATGAAGCGTGTCTATCTTTGTTCGTTAATGGGACTGTACATACATATGTATACGTCTCAAAGGTTCTCGCACGACAGGATGGGCAAACGGCAAAATTGCACGTAATGCCACGAAAACACGAGCGTAGATTTTAATGGTCGATTCGATCTAAAATTATCAGACAGTGACTCACGAGTAAATTTACCTGAAGCGGAGTTTGTTTCGGGAAACCGCGGCACGATAAAGCGTTCACCGTCCACGATACGTTTACTTAGGAGCAAATACTTTCTGTAAGCACTAATTATTCAATGTTGACCATGATGAGTTGACCGGATGAGTGTACAGGGTGTTTCGGAAACGATCTTTTACGATCTTGAAAATTTTACCTCTCGATATTCCAACATGTTTTAATCGTTGATACTTGGTAGTTGAAAGAGGCTTAGAACTCCGAAAGTAAAGATATCTGGATCGATGTGCATCTATTAAGACTCTTTCGCTTGTTTTGGCGGAGCAGTGCGTGGTCTCGAAGCTTTGCCTCAACTCTCATTCACGTTCCCTAAACTTTCTCCGATTGCGATGTTTTTGTTCGGGATCGATATTTCGGTATGAAGAAACGCGATGCGATATCTCGGTGATGGCTGGAAAATCGAATCTTCCACGGGACGATTCTGTTTCAGCTCGTAAACTGTAGCGACGAATCCGTGCGACTTGCAAGTATTACAAGGGAATAATACCTCCTCGCAGGGAAACGCGGCTGATTTGATCTGACCCAAGAGCGCCATTTCTGAAACTCTCTCGTTCCCCAGAGCGAGAGTTTGAACGAACAACCATAAACGAGCTCCAGACACAACACTCGTGACTTAGCTCTCCTTCTTCCTTTCTCTTTCCATCCCACAGACCCTTCGATTTCTCTCTTTTTCCCTTTTTACCTTGTTTCTCTCTCAGGAGAATTATCGAGGGAGTGTCACCGTGATGCACCTGCCTCGTGCTCTCTCTTTCTCTCGTTCTCTCTTTTTTCTCACTCCCGCTATATCCCTGTCTTCCTGCCGCCTTCTCCTTCACTCTCGCATTGCTTATTGGTCGCACACGCGCCTCGCACACGACTTGGTACCGCAATGGATCGCCTATGAAAATTCTCGATGGTACTCCAAGTGGATAAACGGATGATTTCGTAACTGCGGGAATGAAAATGTATACGACTCCCAGCTATGATTCTCTATAGTACGTATGTTGCGGAAAACAATTACAGTATTAGAGGATGGCTGTGCATCGATCTATCGAGTCGAAATAAAAAAGACTATGGATCCGTTAAATCGATAAAAAAAATAAAAAAGCAAAAAATTGAAGCGATAAACGTTAACCATTAGAACCCTCTCGCATATTTCGACTAACGTTATTAGCGAAAATTTACATTGTTCCAATTTTTCTGAACGCGATAGGGAAGCGATTTTAAAACCCGATACGTCATCGATCAATTTCGCTTCAAAACTATCTTTCCATTTATTTTTGAAGTCGAATATACGTTTCTATCGGCCTCTTGAGCACTTAAGAAATATTAATTGATATCGCGTATGCGGAATGATATTGATTAAATTGAAGAATCGGAAGGTGTATACATACGTGTTTCCAAAGCTCGCGAATTCGATTTCTTGCATCGCGAAGCGCTCTATTCTTCGAGACGTTCGAACGACTCGTTACTCGTTAACGAACCATTCGTGAAAAGCCGTGTTCACGGAGAGGATGCGGGATTCTAGCGCTATTCTTCGGTAGCTGCAATTCCGGAAGCTGTCCGGTCTGAAAGTAAATCAGGGAAAAGTTTCCCGTGGTTCGGCTACGAAACTTTTCGATCCTCTTCTTAGGGAAGGCCAAGTCCAAAGTGCGTTTCATGTACGGGCGCGCACACACAAATCAAGGATGAGCATAATCTACATTTACAGCAGGGGCCCGATGAGCATCTGCTTCCACCCCTCTTCGCCCTCGACCCCTCATCCCTCGACGCCCTAGTCTGAATCCCTTTCTCCGCCAACGAGCATCCTCCCACCGTCGTGCACGCGTGTATTCTCCCGATCACGATCGTTTCTTCCTCGTCTGCGTCGAACTTTGTTCGCTCCTTCCCTCTCTCTTCCATTTACACGCCAGAAACGTATAATACACAGCCAACGCGTAGTATACAGCGTCGGCCATAAGTATATCAACACGCTTATAAACATTTAGCGTAAGTCGAATGCTTTCGACTACTTTTATTTTCTAGCTGTACTGTTATAAATAAGCCGCGGATTTTTATGCAATTTCCTATTCTTATCAAGAGAATTGAGAAAACCGGACGAAATTTATTTCGTTATATCTATACGCATGATACAGTCGCCTCGGAAAGAGTAAGCCAACGCCCTTTAAACGTAAGACGGTTAACTTGGTTCCCGAGGTGACTATATCTGTCTATAATGTAAAATATCGAACAAAGTAAAATTTGTTGGTGTCTTGCATCGAATGTAATCGGGTAGGTGCGCTGATACTTATGGCCGGCGGTGTATTATATACGCGCGTGCGACACCAGTGTCGATAGGTCATGCGGAGATCTCTTCGTACGTTATCTTCAATTTTATTATTTGCTATATCACTAGCGAAAAATTTGTAATCATTTAAGCTCGGCCTTTCAATTCATCACGATTTTTCCGACCTCTCCCTCTCTTTCACTCCCTCTCTCTCTCTCTCTCTCTCTCTCTCTCTCTCTCTCTCTTTGCATCTATTGCGTCTCGAAACAGAGGATTCTCTTTTTGCGTTCTTCGCGAAATCTGTGTAGATATTGTTGGTTGTTGTGGGTTTTATCTTCTCGCTGCGAGCAGGATAAAAATGCGCTTCGATAAAATGCTTAACGAGTCGTAACACTTTGTATATAGGATGATACTAATATATTGTGACGATATGAGTAATTTCAATATGCACTGGTATTTTTTCGTTCGAGGGTGAATGTGCGTCTTTCGATCGTGAGGTCATCGAGATAACAGTAACATAAAGACGCGTATTTATCAGCAATCGTGTTCGCGAATCTTAAAATGTTGCAGAAATTGTTGTGTTCGCACTTCGAAGGATTATTTTTCACTTAATGAGAAAACACGCGTATCACGCAGTCTTCCTTAAACTTAAGATGATTATTAAGGATAAGGAAAGGCGACTAGACGCAAAACGAAGGAAAGAACGCGGCAGAGTCGAAGGTTAGTCAAAGCATGGAGATTTACTTTCGGGCTCCTGAACTAGATTAGCTGGCTCGATAGTGGAGAGTAGACGCGAAGGTGTTTGAGAAGTTGGCGAAACGGGCGAGTGCACGGTGCGACTCGAATTCCTGACTAATGCAAGTCCCTCGTTACCGAACGTACGCCGCCATTCGCCGCGCTCCCGTTATGGTCGATATGAATTTGCCACAGCGTGAAACGCCATCGTCCTGAAACTCTTCGCTTCTCTCCCATTCTCCTTCTCTTTCTCTCCGTATCTTCCCCTCGAGAGTAACGCGCCAACAATCTCGTGTCTCCGCTCTTTCTGTATTTCTCTCTCGGTGGCCGTCGGTTGGTCTTGGTAAATTCGCGATGTTCTACGGTGAAGAGCAAAAGTCCATTAGCCACTGCGAGAACTGGGTTACCGAAAGGAGCTTGGACGGATAAAAAAGATTCCCGACGTTTCTCTATATTTGGCGCTTGTCGTTCCCTTTCGCCGATCAGCCGTTTCTGATCCGAGATCTCCGATTCGAACTTCAAAGTCTCCAAAATCGTGCAACCTTTCCCTTGGTTTCTCTTACCACGGATACGCGTTTCTTACGCCGAATGTCTCCGCAAGAGTTGGTATCACGTTCTCTGGAAAGACGGTCTATCGTCCTAGAGAGTCTCTTAGCAGTTTGACTGAAAGCACCACCCTATGGAGTACCATATCCTGCTATCCTCTTGTCTCATTGGCGTAGGCTTCGCTGTTCTCAACCTCGTTTCTCATTTATCGTTATAATGGTAAAAGTTTCATCGGATAGATTTACTAGTTTGTGCGTCGAGAACGACAAGTGAAATTCGTATAATAGAAGATCGTCGATTCTCCTTATTATCGATAATTTTTCGTTCATACGGTAGGTGCCGAGCTTCAGATAAATATAGTCCGTAGAAACGGAATTCGCTTGTAATTTAATTTCTCTAAAATATTCCATTTGCTCGTTATAAAAGTTCACGAAATATCACTTTTGCAATAGAGCGAAAGTGAAAAATCTATCTGACCAGAAACCTTTACACGCTGTTACGTTTCTTTGTTAATTATTAACGACAAAAAGGGATAAATTGTGGCAGCAATCGAATTGAAATTAAATCTGGGTATAACGCGCGACAAACATGTTCTAGCACAGTCTGTTATCGCAGCATAGTAGTTAAGTCTCTTCTGGTTAACAATTCAAAGTTGTATAACTGCATAGATCCTCGATCTGCGTATTCTTATTTTCGTTGCAAAGGTACCAAAGGTAGCCTCGCTTTCTAAAAGAAGTATAAAAAAATAAAAAAAAGAAAGAAAGGAACGAGACTGGCGGAGACGAAGAAATTGATCGCAGGCCGATTTAAGCCGGGTAGGAAGAGCGATGCCACCTGTAACAGATCGTGAACGCGCGTAATCGGCGAAAAGCTGGCTGGTCGAACGCGTGTGCAGACATTCACGCTCGCGCACAAATGCACGCAAGTGCGCGCCGCTGGTGGGTCTGTACGGCGCCGACCTGCACCACGGTTCGGAATAGACATCTGGCCAGATTTCGTTAAGTTTGGCCCACGTGTACACACCTATGCGTACGTGTATATATACGGCATATATAGACGCTTACACGCGACACCGGGGCTCGAACAAATGTGCATTCGGCTCCTGGCGCCAGAGCCGAAAAGGGGGCTCTGATTTTTTGGCAGGTGCCACTGTCCTCGACCAGCGTCACTTTCCGACGTTCAATGGCCTGCCCCCGACTCACGAAATTCCTCGGAATTTCGAGTCTCATCGACCGCGAGATACCACGGGTCAAACTCGACCATCGAACTTTATCTGCCCTGTAATTTCCCTCTGATCATCCTCGACTCGATTCTCTCTCTCTCTCTCTCTCTCTCTTTCTCTCCCCCTCCCACTCAACCATTCCTTCGCTCCGACGATCTAGCGGGAAGCAATTCTCAGAAGAAATAGCTCTTCCGTCTATCGTCGTTTATAAGGCACCCTTGCCTTTCCACCCTGAGTAAAGGAAAGACCATCGAACGCGCGTGAGAACGCGTGATCTGGTAAAACGCGAAGGCGAAAATGGCGGCAGCTTCTCTCACCTGTTGAACGCAACCCCGAGGCGATGCAGAAGATTTGCTCCTACCTCGAACGTTGATACTCTTGGTGGTCCTCTTGTGCCGTGCTGGTTCACGTGAACCCGTGAATGAAAACCCGGGTTAACCTAGTCGTGAGAACTGGAGTGAGAGGGAGAGAGACAGCACGAAATCGGAGCACGTGTATGCCACGTGCCATGGGCGGCACGAGCTCGCGCGCGCGCGCGCACACGCACGCACCTTCGCCACCTTTTTTCCACGCGATTTTACTTTACGCGGGCACTTCACCCGTTTTCACCATTTTCGATCGTCCAGTGGCAAACCGTGAACCTGTTCTCGCGCGTACTCGCGATTTTCGGACGAATCGTGCCAATGTGCACGCATCCTATCTTTCACTTTGGGTTTACCTTCTGTACACAGTACCCCATGAAAGTATTTGAACGATTATCATCAGACTGTGGATTTTTATGAAAATTCGTATTTATATAAAAACGAAGAAAGTAGAAACTTAGACAGAGGAGGTTCGTTTCATCCATTAAATATTACAACAGGTCTTGTATTTTGGGTATTTTATGTATTTTCGTTATTATGTACATCCTATACGTGTTTTCGATCTTTAAATACCCCATGAATGTATAAAAATTCGTAGCGTTCGCTTTTCTGGACAACTATACGTTAAATGAACATACTCATACTCGTCATACTGACGAATAGATTACTGATATATTTGCAAAACTATGCGAGAATGTAGATGAATATACAAATTTATAAAATATCTGTACTAATCATCTATAAAATATCTTTCATTTGTATGTGCAAAAATATGAATTTGCGTAAACATCCATAAATTAAAAAGTAGCAGCTAAAATTCTAAGCTACGTCGTTCGTGTTTATCGTTGCTTTTCTTACGGAGACATCGAGTTGGATTCTGTCCAAGGAACACGAACAAAAGGGATTCGCGAAACGATACCCTCGACGGATAATCCATTTCAGGAACATTTCAGACCATTTTCCTCTATCAGTCTCGTTCGATTATTTCTTGGTCTGCGCTTAGGTCGACATTTCGAGAGAATTTAAATTGAAGTAGAAATTGATCACGAGGAAGATCGAAATTTCAAGAAAACTTAAGAGTGATTTTTGGTTTTACAATGTTTATAAACCTGTAAAAGACACCTGTAAAGGATGGCGCTCTGAGAAGACAGATTCCCCTCTATGTCCAACGAACGACTCGATTACTATGTCGTTTTCCTCTGTCAATTTATTTCTCCCAATTATTCCCTGATTTTCGTTCGGTTCGAGAAAAAGAAACATTAAGAAAAATGAACGCGATGTATTGCTTGCCGTGAGAAACTTCAGTTGTGTGGGCTGCGTGAATCGTATATGGCGCTCCACGTAAGAACAACAGCAAAGAAATATATTTATCTATACTTGAACAATCTTATCGCTATCCGCCCAAGGCTAAAACGGTTCCGGTCAGAAGGAACCAGATATCTGTAATTGTTGCTGCCAATGTATTAAAAAGATGTTTGAGAGCCACTGGAGCCCCCGTGGCCTGCGCCACTGTCCTCCGGTGGGCCCCTTCTAGGGTAACACGAAGGGGGGCACTGACAGCGACAGCTGCCGCTGCTGCTGCTATATTCCCCTCCTTCTTTCTTTCTCCATCTCTCCTACTCGTTGTCCACGTCTTGCCGTTTCCACTCGGTCCCTTTTGCCGGAGCCATAGCCCTCTTGGTCCCGCGGGGCCCGTTGGCACCACGGCATCCCCACCATGATGCCCATGGTCGCGTGGCAGCCAGCCTTCTCCTCTACAAAATACACCTTCGCCGTTCCGTTTACATCCAAACGCCGCAACGGACGGTCCCCTTTTTTCTTCCTTTTTCTTTATCCCCCTCTCTTTTGCTTTTTCCCTTCGTTCTTTCTTCTTGCAGCGCTTCCTTTCCTCAGACTGCGAATATCACGCTCGAGCCAGCCTCGCTTCTTCTCGCGAATCGTACGCTCGATTCGTCTCTTCGCGTTGATACGTACCGGTCGCTGGCTTGCTACTCTTTTTATCCCAAATTTTTGCTGCTCCTGCTATCTTCCGCTACGGAAAGTAACGGTTTCAAAATACTCGCTCCGATAGCTTGCATCAGCCTCTTCGATTCGGATTTCACCTGCTCTGATTGGTATACAAGGGATAATTTAATTAGTTTCGTTGCAATTGGAACGTCGAATAAGAATCGATGCAGGCTCGATTATACTTGTATCAATCGTATGTACGTATACGTACATTGATATAGATGTGTACATACACGACTTTTACACACCTGACGATAAGTATTCTTTGGTTGCTACGCGTGCATTGCTCTCCGTATAGTAACAAGTAACTGCCGAGAAAAAGTGGCTCGTCTGCATCGATCCTGAGTGAAGTATTTCCGCGAAGTCCATCGGTACTCGAAGAATTTGTCTGGATCGGCCACCGCGTTTCGCGACTTCGATTTCTATATTTTTCGCTCACATTCGTGGGGTCCTTGTACCTATCCGTGTACCTAGCCGTACACTCGTAATACACCGCGGTTTCAGAGCCGATGAATAAGTTCGGATATTATATGTATAAGTATAATGCACGCGCTCTTCCGATTATTTTCACTACGCTGGTTCCACTGTGGCCTTGCGAGCGAGCTTTCGAAATTCTGGCCTTGCAAACAGCTTGGAAACTTGGAGATATAAAAACCTGCATAAAAAATTCCTTCGAATACTAATTTCATCCGAGTCTAAGCTGAACGTTTCAAGACAATAGCGTAAGACCCGCGTGTTAAGTAGCGTTAGATCGTCGTTGCGATAGAACAGAGAGAAACGATCGTAGATCGATCGAACGATTCGATCGGAGTAAGAGCGCTGGTTCGGTTGAGCACCAGTGTCTACCTGAGTTCTTTTTCACATTTTTTTTTCCTCTTTCTCTGCTGGTCTTCTATTCTTCCTCCCTCTGGTGTACGTATCCCCTCTACCATTGGGGTCGAGGGCCCCAAGGGTGGCAAACCTTTCCCCCTTCCTCTTCTTTCCCTATTCTCTGCTGGCCGCGAACTTCTTTTTTCTTCTTTTTTCTCTTCCCTTCCTCCCTTCTTCTTTCTCTCTCCTCCCTTTCTTTGTCCGTGCGTCTCTCTCTCTCTCTCTCTCGCTCGCTCACTCGCTCGCTTTCTCTCGCTTACCTGCGGGAACTTGGAACACCCTTTTGGGTCGCGTGGCACCGTGCACCGGCATGGTACACACGCGAATTCTCCCATAGAAATCGCTCGTTGGGGTGCGTGGGTCTGCGTAGTGGCGGTATACGTATCGGGTGTCCTGCAAATATGACAAAGAAAAGAAGAATTCTCGAGCCGAATCTGAAAATTTATACAGAAGTTACGACTATTGCAAGACGCTTACCGCAAATGTACATATATCTAGTAAAAAGATTAGCATACAGCACGAATAGATATCTGAAACACATAATAAGTGCAGAGTAATCTCTGCAGGTTATAGGTATTCTATGTACTATGTGTTTTCAGATTTGTTTCGGAATTTGTCCGATACTATCGTGAAATGTTTCGCTACGGTGGAGATGAAATTTCAAAATGTTTCCTATAATACACGTGATGTATTCGTAAAAAGTTTCTATAAGTATTCGAATACTTTTGTCAGACGCTGTATCTTGTATTTTGGGAATGTCAGTCGTATCCTGATTTCTTGAAACGTCGTCACGAAACGTCGAGGACGACTATTAAAATTTACACGCGGGCGTAAAAAAATGCAGCGACTATTCGAGGGAGATAATCGAATTAAGCCTTTCCAAGGCGCGCAGGTGTTTCATTATTTCTTTCGCCGTTTTTACAAGCTTCGCCGTCACATTTTTCTCCGCGTTCATTTACGTTTGGTTTAATCGTGCTCTCAACAGGTGGCGATACAACACGTTAGAAATTCGATCGACCAGATTTCGGGCAGCTTTCTTTCTCCGCTCGATCTTACGAGGCAAATTGCTCGAGGTCCTACATCACGAAGCTGTGGTTCCTCGCTGAGACAGCGACGAAGTTTTGCCGGTGTTTCGCGTTTCTCGAAAGAGTCGTTGGTTGTTACCCGATGATGCTTCATTTTTCTTCGTGTTCCTGTTGCTAGCTACAAGTTGATAAAAGTTGCTGCTTGTGGCTAGCGGCAAAGATCAGAAACAGAATTAAGAATCGTCGCGACGGAAATAATTGTTTCTTCGGTGTGTAAAGTTGGCTGACTGTTTTACAACGCACGTTGCTATTTGTTGCATGATCGATATTTCTAGTTTACATTTGCGCGTAGACAACTTGTTGCTAGGAACACATGCCGTTTCGAAACCGAGACAAAACCAAAATCTTCCCTTTATTACGTTGTTTCAACAACGCGAACAAAATGTTCCTACAAGTTGATATTTGTTGGGCGTCGTTTGGAACGTGCAGCAACAACAAAAAGTTGCGCGTTGCTGCTTCAGCGATGACGCGGTTCAAGCGAGTATCGGTTGCTTGTGGGAACGAAAAGGATCCTTTGGTCGGAGTTTGGCCAGAGTGCAGCAAGGTACCCACGCCGATCAGGCGACCGATCGTTTTTCGAAAAAAGGGAAAAAATCAAGGGTCGGGTCAAGCTGTCGCTGGCATCCGGGGTCAAAGTACAGTCGCTTAATTCTGGTCCACGTTAAACACGTTCGATCGAGCGTGTAATCGTGTCTTTTAACGCATCCCTCGATCGTCCCTAGATTATGGAAATTTTGCGTTATATGAAAGGATCGCGCCTCGTTAATTAAACTCTTCTTCGTTAACCCGTCTCGCGAGGCCGAAGCCGCATTTTTACCACCTGTTCTTTAACTTCACCTCGTTCTATCGGCTAGATGAGAACCGGATGCTGACGTCTAGAGACGTTTACCGAGGTGGATTAGTACGAACGATAAGTCAGTCGTATCGCGTGGCTCGCTCGAACTTGCACGTTCAACACGGAAACCTTTCTCGCTGCTTTTCTCCGGAATCGGGAAATGCAGATACGCCGGTCTACCGTTTCGCGGTGCCTTGTCTTTCGCGACCATTTTTTTTATGTCCGCGCTTGCTTTTCAACGTTTAGTCGTTGCGCGCGTTTTTTTTTTACGAGATCGTCAAAACTCCGAAACGCTGGCTGGCATTTTCGCGGCACGTAATATTCGCCGATATTTTTTCCTTTCTCTTTCATGCGACTCTGTGGCGAATTCGCGAAACAGCGTCGAAGCGATACACAGTCGTAGATTATTCGGTAAATCATTGAAAATCGATACATTTGCGTAAACAAGCCGCATTTCACGAAACATCGTTCGTACTTATTCCCACTAGCTGTCCATTTATCTTTTTTCCCGACTGGTGGTACGTTCGAGGTAGAGGGGAAAGATATAATAAAATTCTTAGGCGAGTATCGTTATTCGTTCCTAGACTCTGTTCCTCCACAGATTTTTGCGTTGGAACGCGTAAGTAAAATAGAACGGAGCGGTTGCAGAGGGATGTACGCGAGGTAACAACACTGTGATCGGGGGAAAATAATTTTAGGTAATTCTAATTCGATGGTGTCGCGCGCTGATATACGACGCCGAGCAGGCTGACCACCAAATCGCGGTCGTGTCTCGCGCGCTGAAAATCGTTGGTCGCCGCGCGCAACGCGGCGTGGCGCGTGGTTTTCGAGGTTGTGTCGCGCATTTCGCGAGCTGTAATGCCGAATTGATGTCGGCCGAAATCCGTGTAGATGGTATCGTGGCGACCAGTGGCCGGCTGTGGCGCCGGTAATTCGCCGCCGACATTCGCGTTCCCTCTTTCTGCGATCCTCGTATTCCCTTTCTCGTATATAGAGTTAAAAGTAGGAAAACGTTAATCGTTTGCTAGATAAGATACGTGGGAACGTGACACAACGTTCAAGTGAATTTATATTATTATAATACACATACGTTATCCTATATAAATGGTAGTATAAAATTAGAATATGCGGGCACTCGAGTGGATTTGTAGCGACGGCGCATGGACGTTAATAAAATATGCGTATGCGTTAACCCCAAACTAGCGAGAACAGTTTGATCTGATTCGGGCAATTGTCGAGGAAAGTATACGCGAATTTGTCCTGCGATGACGTAATCGAACGACACACGTGGAACAGATGATCACCGCGCAAAACACTTATCAGGAGCCGCGGCGGTATCTCTGTATATTACGCATAACGCTATCTTGCAGTAATATCTCTTTATCGTAATATTAATTCAATACGTGGCAAGATAATTTTTAGGAAAATTGCTGGATCGTTGTAATTTTTCCGACGTCGCTGTGGCCTGTCAGCGATACGCATGGCACGGAGCAGCGAGTTGGGTTCGATGGTTCGCTACAATGGTATCTTATTTACTACTGTTCTGCCGGTAGTCTTTATCTTACCACCGGTGATCTTTGATTCTAATAGCGATACTGGCATAGAATACTGTAAATCGTGGAGGAACAGGGGCACGGACGTTGTTTCCGTGGCGAGCGAAACACACTTGGTCGGCAAGTCGGACAAGGGCAGCAACTCCGGAATCTCGTCGAGCGGAATCCGTAGTAATTCTTCATCGAGCAATATTCGATAGAGGTGACGCCGGCAGGAGCCAGCGTGGAAGACGAACTAGTCGTGACACGAAGGCCCGGTGCTCAACACTACGTCATAACGGTCGAGCTGGCTTGCACCGGCTCTGAGGATGACACGATGGACCATGGTTTAGCTTGTACTTTGATGCATGATATTGCAGACTCGGTACTGCACGCTTCGGCAAACATGTCACGAGCAAGCCGAAACTGTTAGGATTCATAGTTACCTCGGCCGATCGTGGCATAGTCGGACACTCGCCCTATCGTCTACGCACGGCTATATCCGTCCTCTGTAATATGATATACTCCTTCTGTACCATTCCCTTTTCTCGGCTAGTTATCAACCAGCTGCACTTTCCGCTTTTACCGCTTTAGTAAGAGAATTTCTCTCTCTCTCTTTCTCTCTCTCTTTCTCTCTCTGAATCGCTAGGTAAATTACTTGGAATAATTAATACGTCCTCGGATCGTCGGCAAATCTCACGTTCGAGGATGGTCGAACTTGAAGGGATGGCGATCGAATTGCGCAATAATAGGGTGTAACGTTAAAATATCGTTGAATTAAAATTAATCGGAATTCTTGCGCGGTGGTTTTCGAGACCGGTAAATCCAGCCGATGCTCATAAATTCTGTGCAAGATACGCGCACGTAGATTCACGTTCTCGTCTGTCTGTAGGCGCGTGTGTGTATGGGGTGGGCATTAATAACGGATGAAGCCTCGACTGCGGAAACCTCGTAATGTTTATCTCGTTGTTTATTCTGCATGCGTCGCAGCCGCAACGCGGAAAACGCGTACATCCCGCTTGGATTCTTAACGCGATCGCGGTTTTGATTTATAAAGACGGGGCGCGAATTTATGCCCGGCATTAATTTTGCATCGACTCCGCTTGCCACGCGTTCCACTACGGCATCAGAGCTTAGTCTTCGTCTTATTTCGCTCCCGTTTTTGTCGGTACTGCGTCTGGAAGTAACGTATGTTTCTAATATTATTATCGATATTGCGAGTTACCTAAACTCCGAGCCTCGAAAAATTGCCACGCGAAATTTATAGCAAGATGGAGTTGTTCGCGTGATCCAAGCCTCAACGTCTTACGATACAGTCCCAAACTTTGCATAGAATAATGAAACTCGTCGTACATTATGTATACTTGTTTGTATCGCGACGAATGGATTTTAACCTGGCTTCTTGTCTGTTGCAGAAAAATTAGGCTTCCAGTCGCCGTATGGCCACACGATGGACAATGGGATGGTAAGTCTGGTTCCCTTTCTTATTTTTACTCGTCGATTATTCTCGAAACGCGAAGCGGGGAAACTGGATGATGTTCAGAGGGTGAATGTAAGATCTTTCTTCCCCTCCAGAGTTGACCATCTCGAATCTTAAGATAAAGCAGGATTACGTAAGAAACAGGAGCGCAATAATTATTGCAGTCGTAGAGGCAAATTTATCCGAGAAAAAGTTACTCCTTTTCTTCTTCTCTCTCGCGGCGCTCCCTCGAATACCCCTCTACGTAATCCCAAAACTTTATCCCGAGTAATATTTTTTGGGAAGCGGTTCTCATCGTGTTTGAAATTTTCCGCTAAAAACACTGTACGCCACTCTCTTGCCAGTAGCTTATCCGTAAAGCCGGGATTTAATTTCTTTAAATCCTGGTAACAAAGGGAACAGCATCCGTTAAGCGTTCTTAAAAAGTTCTCCTTGAATCATCTCCTCGCACGTTCGTAGTTTCAGCTATTAAAAATATATAAACTTTTTCAAGAACGTCACGCAAGATTTTTCGCAAATTAGGAGAAACGAGTTTTTCTTTTTCTTTTTTTTCAACATTAATTCACGGAACGATGAAAGTTCATTTTGTCTAGAAAGTAAGAATTACCCAATTTCGCGAGGGTTGAGCGCCGTCAACCTCCGGCTTTAATATCACTTACCCTCTCCCTCGTTCGCGACGATGTATTTATACGCTTATGTACGTGTACATGCACACACGAACACGCACATATATTAATATATACATTCTACCGAACAAAGGAACCGAGGAAGGTCGCAGGGGGTTAAGCGAGCTCGGATGAAAAGTTATCCCAGAGTGTGGATAAAGTTCCTCGTACTTCCTTCTTCCATGGCTTACTGCCCATCTATTTCTTTTGCCTTCGCGTAGCCTTCGCGGCGATCGGTAATTAGTTACGCCTCTGGAGGAACGATCGGAGCGAAGCGTTTTTTGCGCGAGTTACGCGAAACACGAGTTTCATTTGGGAAAGGAACGTTGGAAAATGATGTTCGCCGCAGTTCCAACAGAAGTCGATGTTACGAAACGCGTAAGTAGCAAACGGTCGACCTCGCGCCCGCAGTCTTTTCCAGTCTTATCCAGCCTCGACAGATTATTCCGACATTTTCAATTGTCTCGCCTCGACGACCGTTCCTACATCGGCTATTACTATCGATGTTTCGTGGCGATCCGTGTCAGAAAATTTGCAGGTCTCGTCGTTGAGCAAATGTCGGAATCTCGTTTTCGAAACAATTTCTTCTTCGGCTTATTACGTAAAAAAACAGCGTATGCATGCGAATGGTTGACGAGGTTTGTCCGAGGAAACGGAGATAGCAGAGATTTTTTTACGGCACCAGGGAATAGTATCTAATCGGCAGTCGTTAAACCATGCCTGATAAGAAGTATTGATTTTGATAGGTTTAGTGAAGTCGCCTTCCATTGGCTTCTTTCGACTGCCTTCTTCCTCGTGTCTCTTCCACTAATCCTGATCGGTGAAAATCGATCCAATCGTTCCGAGAATTTTTACATATTCGTCCCTTTCTATATCACTGGCCGTATACAACACAGTGTCGAAAATCAGTCGAACGGCACAGTAAACAACGTTAAACAGCGGTAACGGTACGGGAATGAGGAAAAAATGTTGATTTTCCAGACGTATGGTGGAGGAACGTTCGGTCCAACGGCAGGAGGGCCAGGCGGGGGGCCAGGGGGAGGTGGAGGTGGTGGCGGAGGCGGGGGTGGCGGGGGTGGTGGTGGAAATAGCGGCGGCGGAGGAGGTGGAGGTGTCGAGGGCGCCACTTACCCCCCGGACTCCCCGTACTTTCCGTTTGGGAGCCGAGGTGTACCGCCCTCCGTGGGGACGCCCACCCCCGCTGCTAACCCTGCAGCACCTACCGGCAGCAACGGAGCACGGTTACCAAATTCGACAGCCGGTCAGTTTCGTCCTTTTTCTCTGTATCCGATCGCAATGTAAAAGAGTACACGAAAATGAAGCGTATCGTTCGATTGTTTCAGGTGCCGCAGCCGTAAAAAGGAAGAAAGACGTAAGTATCTTTCGTCTCGTAGTAGAAAGTAGAGGAATCCTATTTTCCTTTGAACCGCGAAATTTCGAGCTTGCGCGTTGCATGTACTAATTTCGTTCGTCACATTTCCATGCAACCGTGAAATCATTTTTTTCGAATGTTCGGAATGGGAACTGATCTCGTGTTCGTCTACTTAACAGGCCCTCGATGGAGCGGATGGCGATGTCGTGACAACGCAGCACTGGGTGAGTGACTCGAAAAAGATTCGATAAACGCATGCCAGTCCATAGTAAATGTGTTTCCTGTCCCGACATCGGGATTCGATAATGGCTTCGAACGTATCGCAACCATATGAGTTCAGCGGCGCGATTGATAAAAGTCTGTGTCGGAAAAACGATAGAATTAGGTTAGCTCGTAAATTACGCTTTGCTACCCCCCCCCTTTCTTTTTTTCTTTCTTTTAGTACGTGGTTCCTCGAGCGCGACTCTTGGAAGACGCTCGGATGATCTCGGGGAATGCTCATGATCGTAATCTTTACGAGCAGAGTTATAGAGTATAATGATTTTACCAAGAGTCCAGCTCGGGTTAAAACTTGGAGATCTCCAGCCTGTTTCTCACGAACCTAATCCCCGATGGTCACACGCCCCTCGTTTTTTATCCATCGAATGGCCCCTTCGCCGCGATTTTTATTTCTCACCGATCGTTATCTCGCTCTTTCACTGCTAAACCGCGAATCGTTTGGAAGACCGAGCAAGGGAAAATTAAAAGTTTTCGTTTCGCGAATACCTTTGATATTTGTATTTTATATTTGCTCTTTCGTAGGAGTTTATTTCCGCGTATGAAACAGATAACAACAATAATAGCGATAATAAAATTTGGTCGCTCCGGATATCTAACTGTCACAGATTTCAGATTACAATCTGGTCAAAGTCGGAATTTCGATTTGATAATAAATCGATCGTAAAGCGGGGACAGCTATAATGACTCAGCAATGTGTTTGAACGCTTACTGCTAATCTAACTGATGTAATTGCACATGGCGCTAGCAAAATTTCACAATGTCTCGTACAAATCGCGTAATATTGTACGTTCGTAAGAAGACTGTAGAAGCGTCGGAATACTTTCGCCGGTTACCGCGTAGTGGTTCTGCGAAGGTAACCTCGAAAACGCGACACGCGTACGCGAGCGAGAGACCGGGCTTTCGGTAAATGGAATATAATATCGATTGATAGGAGGGCGTTAAATATTTGTCGTCCGCGTTCGTGACTCTCCTTTGGAGCGCGAAGAAAAAGAGGCTGGGACAAATTGCTCCTCGATGATCAAATACGCTGTCGCGCCTCTTTAAATCCTTCTTCTTTTGCATCCTCTTAAATGATCTATCGCGAGATAAATCTGAGGATATTCGAGGTTTATAATTTCTCTTATCCGTAGGTTTTCTCTTTCACGGCTCGTGTCCAACAATCGTACGGAGTCTATTCGATTCCAGGCACATCGTAGCCGCGTCAATAAACTACCACTTCCGTGATTACCCGGCAAACAGGGGTAAATATATCGACGGGGGGTTGGAAAAGGGTCGTGGATGGTGTTTTCTCACTCTCCCTCGACGTCGATTACTTTCAATCGCCAAAAGATCGACTTTCCGTCGTGTGCTAAAAAAATTGTGTCGCGAATGACACGTTTGGTTTGATCGCAACTCGATAAAAATCGTTTCTTTTCTCTTTTTACGTAACGAACTTTCTCGGTAACAGCGTTTCGATCGATAATTTATCGAACAGGCTGGATATCTGAAGTTTCTTGAAGGTTTGCGAAGGTTCAGGGTTGCCGGGAATTAAAAATATCTGCTCACGCGATTCTACGTTTTCCTGGAAATTAGCGCGATAACGCGGCCGTTTCGGCGGCGATCAATAAGATTAATCATTACGATTCCGATCATCGTTCAGATCGATCGCGAGCTGTCGTTAATATCGAGGCTAAAAAGCGTAGAGAATTTTTAATTAAACCGCGTCGAAACGTCTGCGAACGATTTCACGTGTCCGTGATCTTTAGCGGACAATAGTAAATGAAAAAAGCGAATACATGATCGTTGATACGGTGATTATCTAATGGGAAAGGAGGTATCGACTCGTGAAACAATGCTTGGCGAAAAATCGCGAAACGATAATGGATAATGGGGTCAAAATAATAATAAATAAGCGTGGAGAGTCACGAGCGAATAAATCCTCGACTGTCCCACGGTGCAGATCGTCGTTAATCCAGGCGATATGGTGTGTTACGCGAACCCTCGACCGTAGCGTAAGCCTGCTAATAATTTATTCAGCGTGCAGGACTACGCGATTACGTTTCTATTAGGATATGAGCGTTCTAGTGTCCTCGAGGGTGCCGTAACCCGTGTTCCCGCTGGCTCCACTGGGAGTTTCACTTATCGTCCAGTTTTACCACCGTCTCTTCGCAACACCATGACCCCTCTTTTTTCTTTCGGGGTTTCCGAACCATCGTGTACCATGGCGCATTGTCTCGAAAGGAAACAGCGCAAACCCTGTTGGTTTTTCTTTTTTTTGGAAATACGAATATGTACCACCCTAGAAGCTGAAATGGAGCAGTTACTTTTAGCTCGGAGACGACGAGATCGAATCGAGTGAAACGTAAAAGAGGAAATCATTTCGTCGAACGAAACCGCGATTCTCCTCATCTGCTCTTCATGACGATTGACCTGTGGTAAACGGAGCGGTCGGAAGAAAGCAGAACAGAGTGTGACCGGTCGTTCCACGTTTCTCGCGACACGCTCGTAAAAAAGTATTTCTCGGTTCGTTATCTGGTCGAGTTTTCGTTGGAAGTTCAGCGTGGTTGCATCGTTCCGTCGTCCATTTCGGTTAAGATCTTTCGAGTCGTATCTTTCCGAGCGACTGAGGAAGGCGTGTTTGTGCATAGGGGGGTCATGGGTATCGGGCAGACCATATGGTGTCGCGTGCTACGGTCGCCAGACCGTGGAGCCCTTCCAGTTCGCCTCCATGACTCGCGCTATGGCTGCCTGAATGGCTTCTCGCTAATTCGTGGCCTCGAGGAATTTCGTGACCGCATCGAGGAACCAAAGATCCAAGCTCCCGTGTAAGTGGCACGTACTCGCGCGAACCATCGGTCGCATGGACCACCTTAAACTTTCCATGGATCGTGCTTCGATCCGATCTTGCTGCTCGCTCGTCCGGCTTATATTCGCCTTCCAATCGTCGTTTCTTGGCTTCTGTCTTCCCTCGCAGCAACAACAGATGCGACTCGTTCGGGAGCGGTCGCTCTCTTGCTCGTGGCATCCGCGATTTGTCCCGTTCTTCAGCCTGGTTTATCAAACACCGTAGGAGGACGAAGAAGACGTAGAATCGGTCTTGCGATGTTAACAGATTCGCCGATTAACACTCCTGGATAATAAACAGCGTTCGTCGTAGAATAGTCGTAATTATCTAACAACAAGAGTACGATCGTTCGTTCGTGGATAGCGACAGCAGATAGTTAAGCAAAATTGGTCCTCTGCGGAAATCTTAATCGTACAGTTCGATAGTTGGTCGGGCCCGGTGGACTTTGATTGACGGATAAATTGGTAACGCAGTCGAGGCGAGTTTGCGATGTCAGCAACGCAGGTGTTTTCTCCAAGAAATTAAACTGCAGCCACTTTTTAGGCCTCGCTTTTAATTGCGCTGTAATATCTTGTGAGCCGCGGAAGGTTTATAGCAGCGACCATTAAGGCAGCTATTTTTGTATCGCGAGCGTTTCGTAAGATCGAAAACTCCAATCCGTAACGGACACGTCTTTTCGAAGAATCGAGTGACTTCTACCTACGTGTACGTGCTGTATTTTGTTAGTTCTTCAGCATCTACGGGTAACTATGCTCTGCCACTTTTCGTTTACTTTACGATACGTTATTCTAGACTCTAATATAACAGTCGGTTGTTGTTGATAAATTTGAACGCAATAGTTTCCTATTAATTTTAATACGTTGAATCTAGTTGATGCGATTTAAGTATCGCACATTGCAAATTTAGTCGGATTTTGTCGTGTTGCGTCTTGCACGAAGATCGAAGGTTTTAGGGCAGTTTCGTAGTTACGAAACGCAGTTATACCTAAGTTCGTACGTGAAACATAGTTCTCCAAGCGTCCGAACACGATAATTGGGAGCGCGGTGTTGTATAAAATATTATTCCAAGTTTCCAGAACCGTCTATAAGTTTGTTCACTGGCGAGTACTCGCTTCTATTGTAGATAACTCAGTTACATTATTAGATACTTGTTCCATGACGTGGTCAATCGCGCGTATAGGATAAATGAACCGGCGTGCGATTTTTCCCGGGCCTCGTCAAACAAAGTAACAGCTTTACGAGCAATTTTCGATATTCATTTGTCTCCCCCGGACGTTTATCGGCCGCATATCTCGAGAGTCAGCCGAGTGTTGCGCCGCGAATGCAAACGAGAAATACTCGATCTTTCCCGTTTGTCTCCGCCTGTCTCTGCTAGAAAGAGAATTTGTGCATTTGCTAGCAATCCTCCGAGCTACGAAAACGAGTCCCTCCCGAAATGGGAACGACACACGGTTTCTCTCGATTCCGATAACGGCCGTTGACCAGTTCGCAGAAAGAATGCTGTATCGTTTATTTGATCGTGCGGCTCATGCTCGCTAATGATCGGTTCGCTACTGCAAACCGACAATTTCGGTAACCAGCGAATGGATTCGCTGGCGCCCACGTAGTCGCGCGTTAGCCACGTTTCTCGCCCTTTGTCATATCCCGACGGAACTCGTTAACAACACAACCATCGTCGAACCCTTCTTCAGGATTCCAAATTACAGCTCGCATCTTCGAGGGTCGTCGAATCGTTACGAAATGATCGCGATTCCTTTCGGACTGGTCTCTGTCACGTTTATTCCGCCGGTTTTTCGTGTTTTCTCTTAATAGAAATTAATAGACTATTAATTTCAAATATTCTCTTAATAGAATATTTGAAAATATACGATATTTTTCATTCTTCCTTTATTATATCAAAGACTAACGGAGTAACTATTCTCGCAACGAGTTTGACGAAGAACTTTGGGACAGAGGGTATTTTAACCGACCGGTATGTGTCGTATTCGATAAGGCGGCTCAATGGTAACGCGAGCAACACGAGAATCGTCAAACACGCGATTAGACGCGGACACGTTTCGACCGTTAGTGGAATCTGACTGTGAAGATCGGTCGTTGAACGATTCGCCAGTTGGACGGGGAGCACGGGGCTGTCTCGTCAACGAATCAATTACGAGGAATCGCGTGCGAGGCAAGGGAAGAATGGGAGAGAAAGGGAAAGAGAAAGAAAGGAAAAAGGGAGGAAGGTCAGCGCGAGAGGGAGAAAGAGACGGTTTGCTAGAGACGTTGAACGTTGTTTGACGGGCACCTGTTGCTGGTAGCACACGAGCCAATGCCTCTTTGGCTTGCACTCTCCTTCTCTTCCTCGTTCCCTTGCCTCCCCTTTGTGCTACTTTGGTCTCTTCCTTGGTTGCTTGCCGCACGCTATTTTACCACGTCGCACCTTTTGTTCGAACGCGGATCGTTTCGTTTGCTTTCCACCGTTTCGCGATCCTATTCGCGGCTGTCGATCCACGAGAAGCTATTTCGTTCCATGCCTGAAAATTATTTTATTCCAGTTTCATCGTGCTAAATTTCCTACTAAATTTCACGCGAATCGGCCAAAGTTGCGAATCACCGTTGCTTTTTAAAACTGTACAATCGTCGTTCTGTAAGAAATCTGCAGGGATCGGAGGAAGGTGTCTCGACTGTTTCGCGTCAGCGATGAATCTCGCGAAAGCAACCGAATTGGAATAGGAATTACGCTTACCACTCGCGGCTAATCTCTCGAGACCAGTTCTATTTAGACACGATCGTGGTAGTCGTCGCTTGACGGAAATATGTTGGGAATTTTCTATAATTTACGAGCGCTGCCTTCTCGAACACGCTATTATTGGACACGCACCGAATGACGCAACGACATTCGCGCCACTTCGAGAAATCCGGGATTTTTGCGGGTACAGGAAACTCGTAAACCGAGATGTCGAACTTACTACGATTACGCTCGCAAATGCACTACTCGTTCTCGCGTCTTATCTCGCTCGCAAAGTGCTACCCTATGGAGGAACCGCGGCGCGTTTCACTCTTTCCACGCCCTTTTAGCCCCCATTGTGTCCAGCTTCCATTTTCGTGCTTTACTAACCCAGACGTGCAGTAAATCCACGTATCTAACTAAAAGTTTTCGTTTCTTTCGCCTTCTCGCGCTCTCTTGTCTACAAATTGGACTGGTTCTCGGTTTTTTCGAGCGACGCGTTCTTACGCGAACTACAGCAGCGCTGCGATTTATCGCCATTATATCCTCGGATAGAGAATCGAGCGTGGCTATTTATCCGAAGAGACGTATTTCTAGAAATTATGTAACGCCATGAATATTTTATTAGGAAAGATACGGATACGTCTGTCACGATTCTATGACACGATGTACATTTTGTTTAAAAAGTTGAAACCTACCGAACAAAGATGAAAGAACGTTCTTCTGGAAAAAGAGGAACAGGAACAAGGGTCATTTTCATAACGAGTCCTTCGATCGGCAAAGAATATAGCGACCGGATAGAGGAAAGACAAACGGGAGAGGCAGGGTTGAATCTGTTCGGCGAAGAGACAGGAGCAAGCGTGGAATTATCGTGCGGCTCTTATCGTATTTATCCCCCTTCCTTTTCTTCACCTTCCTCGTCGATCTTTTTACCTTTTGCTCGTCTCCTTTCGATCCTCCTCACTCTCTCTCTTTCTCTCTCTCTCTCTCTCTCTGTCTGTCTCCGTCTCTCTCTCACTTTCTCTTCCCCTCCCTCCGTTTCGGTTGGCGTGCAAACTCGCCGCAGTGTACAGAGTACACAGCACCGCGCAGCACGGGTTTATGGAGTGAGTTGTCGACTTACAACGGGTAAACCACCCGTCGCCGACGAGGGGAACGGGACGATGAAGCGGTCGTGTTGGCGGGTGGTGGGCTGAGACGCGGAGAGGGGTTGTATCGGCGTGGATAAAGCGAGGAAAGAGGAGAGATATGATCTATACACATATTTTCTGGCTTCGAACGATACGGGAACCGCACCGCGTACGCACGCTCCACCATTGTTCGACCCGCCACTTGAATTTGTTACATCGAACGTCGTTAAGCCGCGTAATTGAAACGGAGAATGATTTTTAGTCGAGCCTGCGCCGTCATTGTCGCCGCGAAATCACCAAACCGACTAGTCTCGCTGCCCTTTCGGTTAATCCCTTTAAGAAGCGGAGGAATTCTCTACTCGCAGGATCGCGTCGTTTATCTTTGCGATTTCTCTCCCTTTCGTAATTTCGTTACACGATTCCATATTGGCTTGCCGCGTATCGATCCTTACAACGCTATCGATACTCGCGGTATGAGATCGTAGATAGAGAATTTTTGTTGGACCAAGTTAATTTCAATAGGAAACGAGGTTTTGTCACGGCGAGTCAGATTAGCGAACGATGCGCAGTCGGCTGAGTATGGAAGACACGGAACGTATACATATATCTGGCGGGCGATCGGCCGAAAATGCACGCGTGAGCGATAGTTTACGGTCATTGTGGGATTATCGCGATAAATTATTGGGTGTATCGCAACTGCGCCTATCGGTATGTCGATAGTATTAATTGGGTCGTCGAGATTATTACCGGGAATGTATCAATAATAATTACCAGTGTACCAGAACGGCCGGCGGATTTTCGTCGAAATTGTAAACCCAAAACTTTAGCTTGTTTTCGGTTCGATTGTATTTTAACCAATCGGGGATGGCGATTCGACGTACGCTCGAGGAACGACGAAACGATACGCTCGTTTATTCCATCAGGTTATTTCATCAGGTATGCTCGCGTCGACTCTTCTTTCTAACTTTTCGAAATTTTACCTCTCGATCTTGCCCTCGTTTTCAGCAGGCAAAAGGGAATAACGTTGTAAGATGTTTGACATAAAGTCGAATAATATCGAATTTAAGGTTAGATAAATGTAATCGCGACGAAAATGACCGAAAGAACGTAGCATGGTCATATCGATCCGAACAAAAGAAAGACGCTGTAATTACACGGACGAGATAACGCTGCGTGTCCGTCGAAGGGTTGAAAACTGGCCCATACGGTGGGTCGAATGGCCCATGGGTGGTTGAATCTTCCACAGCGTGCGCAGGATATTTAACGATCCGTTTCTCTGTCTCACCGCCGACGAACGAGATTAATCTATTACCTTCGACCGGCACGAAATTTCGAGTGGCGAGCTGTCTGTTCATCCCCTGGTCAGGGTCACGTGGCTTGCTGGGGGTTTTTCTACTCGAGTGGTGCTTCACGTGCCAACCTAACCCCGCGATAGTTTTCATGGGGGATTAACGACCACGGTGAGAACCGCGCGCCAATTAACATATCAATCGGGCGATAAATGGATTTATTTTGCTCGCTCCTAGTACTCGCGTACCAGACCCGGATACAATGATTCTTCTGGTTTCGATTTAGGTTTCTGCGGTACCAGCCTTTCAGCATTTCCGCTCGAAATTTTACGCTAAAATAAACAGCATGTGTGCCGTGAGCGTACGGTGGCTGCACTCGCCGGTTTTGTTGCATAGACGATTGCGTAAGGCAATGGGGCTTCATCGCGATCCTCTCCCTTCGAATTCGAGCGGATCCAGAGGGTGTGGTGCGCTTCTAAATTTTTTCGTGTTCCAACACGTGGACGGTCCCCTTACGAAGCGTAGGCCTGTTTCGTCTTTGACGTTATCTAATCTCACGACGGTGCATGCGATAATTTCCAAGTCGTAGCAAGTTTGTTTGAAACTTGTTAACGGAAAAGAGTTAACTCGTCGTGCGGTAATTACTTAGGAAGGTAACGCGTTCTCGATTTCGATGATTTTGTCTCTCTTCTATACACGTTATCGGCCAACGATCTTAGTTTTCGAGATATTCGCCAAAAATTGCCGATAGGTACAACAAAAGATAAGAATTAGCTTTGGGTTAGATGTGGCTTTATCCGATCGCCGCCGTAAGACGAAAACTAAGAGAGTCAGCCGGTTACGCGTTACATTTTACACATCGTCGTAACGAAGAACGCGGCGACTTTCTAAATAGTCATCATCGAGTTAACTTAACCGAGAGACATGTAGAATTCACAGATCGTAATAGGATTAAAAACGTAGTTTCCTTGCAAAGATCTGGCAATTGTTTTAAAAGAGCTTTGTTTTTTCTAAAACGTCTTAAAGGACGAATCAGGCTATCCGGTTTCTACAAAAGACGTTCGTTACGACAGGCGGATGAAAGATTTGCGATACACGTTTTCGTCGAACGAACAGTATCCGGCGAGAATACTCTTCAGGTGTTTTGGAAATTGTGCCAGATTCTGGTAGACCCGGGGTCCTATCCCGGGTCGCTGTATGTATCTATAATTCCTTGAAATTACATGTGTACATACGGTCGCGTGTGTGTGTTTGTTCTACGTAAGCGGCAGTGTTTGCACAATGCGTACAACCCGGCAGAGGGTGCGGGATGATACGAGCTAAATCGAGCACCACCCAAGTGTGCTTCATTTGTGGCCTACCGGCCTGTGAAATTCGGGGGTGCTTCTTTGCTGTACACCCCTCCCCTGCAGCCGCGTCACCGTTTACCCCTCGGCTTACGATGATTTGTCGACTACCGGGGTTATAACGTCGGTGAAAGGTTTTCTAGATGTTGGTAATGCGACTGATACAGCGAGATTCTAAATTCAAGCGTCGATAGCCGTGGTAGCCGATTAATCGGTGGACGTCGAAGGCTGCAAATATTTGACGCGTTTCTTAACGTTTCAAGTTGCATTTGCGCGTTATTATTCTGTCAAATTATAAGAAGAATCTTATTTTTCGTCTCGATCTGGCAAAGTCAGCAATATACGTTACAAATCGCTGTTGTTTCGCGAGTTTGAAGTAAACGATATATCAAGGATCGACCATACTACGTTCTGTCGTATCGGATCTGAAAGAAATTAGGATCAAAATTAATTCGTACTGCGGATAGAGGAGCAATAGCGAGCGGAAGCACGTTTCGTTGGATTCATTCGATGGAAACACCGTTGCTCGCAGCAGCGTCGTTAAATTAATTCCCCGAGCATTTCTTTACAGGCTTCTGAAAATGGTAATCGCTTTCGGACCCTATCATCTACCATTGGAAGGAGGAAGGGAATCTTTTTATTTTTATGGTTCTCGTTCATTCCCATGGATGGTTAATGCGAGCGTCGATTTATGGTAATTGCGGTCGAAACTCAGAGTTCGCTAGACTCGAAAATCGTTCTCGTTTTTTACGTCGTATTCGAGATTGACCCTCTTCGAGTCGCGTCTTGTATATTTCACGTGGGCGAGCCCGTGTGCGTCCCGCCCCCGGTATCTTTGAAAACTATCGAGCCCCGTACACCGGAGCTGATTAGAATTTTATTATCGCGAAGGAGGATAGGAAGGGAAGGAGAGGGGAAAAAAAAGAGAAGAAGCAGGGAAGAGGTTTCCGAAGGGTGGCATATGGCGCGACTCTTCCAGCTTTTGAAGTTTCGGGGATGAAAGAGGCCGCCGGTTCTCGAGTTTACTTGACTCTTGTCCCGCCCTCCGAAGGATTCTCTCTTCCCCTTGCTCGTTTCTTCCTCTTCCTCTTCCTCTTCTTCCTGCTAGTCCTTACTCACGAAACGAGCTACGATCCCTCGTTCCCCCGGTTCCGAGTGGCTCGACTTGTCTTCCGAACTCTCGAAACGACTACCACCGGGGGAGGGGGGTGGGCGGGGGAGGCGAGGTTGGCCAAACATCCGCGTGAATTCTGCAGTTAGCCTAACTCGCCGCGAAAGGATCCCTTGGACACTCTGGAAAAGTTTCACGGAGAACCTTTTGCTAGCTGTCGCGATGATAATTTGCCCGAGCGGAAACTTGCTTTGGAACTTTGCGAAATTTCACCTCGTTTCTTTCGATTCGCCAGAGATTGAACGGCCGATACATTATGGCGTTCTTTTACATTTTGCCTGTCTTACGTTTCCAAGATTCTCTCGTGTTTTCCATCTTCCCTTAGGGGAAACTCGAGCGACCATTTCGCGAAGCGGCTCCCTCCGGTAGAACTAATAGAAATTTTGGCTCGACGTATTCGGATAATGTACCCTAAGTACAGCCATATAAGATAACAGTAAGTGGGGTGAACTAGGATGGATAACGCCATCCTTGCTCCACACAGCTCAGTCACCTACAGGGTTCGCGTGTATCCAACTTTCCTGGTAATTTATTACGATCGACCTACGTTCCCCGTACGACCTTGCGTATCCTCGTTTCTTCTCTCCACATTGAACGCTCTTTCGTTCTCTCTCTCTCTCTCTCTCTCTCTCTCTCTTTCTCTCTCTGCAGCTCTATTCGATATTTTCCTCTCGATGGTCGGTTCGCAGTTTCGTTCAACATTCACGATTTTATATATTCCCACTTTTTTCTTTTACCGGATCAACGTCGAGATAATTCGGATACATGGACGTAACTCTGTCTCTTAATACCATGAGAATTGATTTCTCGAGTTGAATTTAATCCTTTCGGATAAACGACGGTCGAGTCGGCGTTGATCCGCGTTATTTCGTGCGCGTCCAAGTTTAGCCCGCGATCGAGCTCTCGACACCGCTGACGAAGGAAAATCGGGCAGACCGATCAATTTCGGGGAACAATATTTTGCAGTAGTTTGATATTTCTCATGAGTATCGACTATAGTTTGGGACGTACACTATAGCCAGGATGGGTAGGTAGACTAAGCGGCGGAGGTTGGTACTAAATCTCACCCTAAAGCATCCCTACCGAGCCACCCCTAACTACGCTACTAGTGCTCCTGCCACCCCTCGTTCAGTGTCTCGCATTGGCGTAGCTTTCGTCGCAAGGAACGAACCCGGCTATTTCACCATCGGTTGTCCGTCTATGACGTTCAACGCGTTCGCTTTTCAACCTTTCGGTACTTTTGCTTCGCACGAAACCTTCATCCTAGTTGCGTTCGTACGTTTCGATTTCATATCGAATATTAATCGAACGCACTCGCAGGATCGTCAAAGGGGACGTTTGGCGTATCAATTGGCCACGAAAGGGCGGAAGAACGTGGCGAGAAGTTAATCGAGCAGAGAGCGTGAATTTTTTTCCGATGAAAATTCTCCGTGAAGCGGAACGATCGATAAGACGAGCCGCGGTAGCCTCGCGTCGCTCGCGAGAGCCGTGTGCCGCGTAAAGAGAATTAAAAGAAAATAGAATGGCGCGTAGTGAGCAAACGAGAGAGAGACACGTCCCTCTCGATATGGTCGTTGGCTTTCGTTTCCTTTTTAGGACACCGGGCTTCATCCACGTATAAGCGTACATATTCCTCGTATGTTATGCGTTTCTCTCTGTTGCGGTTGCGGCGCAAACCAGCAGATCTAGGGATCGACGTGGTTGGATACGTCGTGCGCTGCCTCGCGATCGAGATTCGTTAGGTCGATCTATATTTGGACGAATCGATCGGCGGGAGGGGAAAATACACCGCTAGAACAACCTCGATTAAGGCTAATCGGGATTAATCTCGCGGATCTCACAATGAGAGACCTCCTGTTCTTCTGCGTCTTCGCCTGGCCATTCCGCCGAGAGCGAGCAAATTAAAAAGAATTAATTAGAGAGATTAGATATAGAGTCTCGCTAACGACGAGTCAGCCTCGCAGCAAGTCACGCAGTGATTCTTTTCGCGAGTCGCGTGTGTTCCATTCCGATGCATAAATCTATCGAAAATTGACCATTCGTTAGTGGCTTAATTAACCGAGTAAACAACGGTGGAACGCGGAACGTGCGCGTAATCGAGATTTATTTCCTCATTCAGAGCACCTTTTAACGTAGCCATCTCCCACTCCAATCCATTGCCAATCGTTCTTCCGTATCGTCCCTACTTCTTCTCTAGAGAGATTCGAGCTCTCCTCGCCCATGTACGAATATTCGATTGCCTCTAAAAGAAAGAAACAAAAAAAAAAGAAAAAAGAAAAAAAGAAGAAGAAGAAGAAGAAAAGGCCACGTTACGTAGTACGAAGGTCTCAGAATTTCGTTTGTGATCCAACGTGATGCGTCGTATTTCCATCTTTCCAGAGGTAGAATCGATTCGATAATTTTCCCAATAGAATCGATGGAGGAGCGACGTCCAGAATACACAAAGCCAATACTCGGCTACAACCTCCGTGAGTCGCAAGAAAGGTCAGATTAAGCCCTTTTCCTTCCTACGCTGTCGAGCAATTCCGTTTTCCATTGAGCTTACGCCAGTGGCGTCGCCCCCAACCCGTCTCTATATACCCCGTCGCCCTGCAGTTAATGTGTTCCAGGGTGGAACCCAGCCCCCCTTGGCTCCCCTCCTCCCAGACCGCCCCCAATTTCAGCCCTCTTTCCACATCTACCCTTACCGTTTCCCTCTCTCCAACCTCCGAAACCCACCCAACTCAGGATCTCGGGTTTGCCTCAACGAGAGAATATTTCTCTTTCTCGCTCGCGCTCTCTCTCTCTCTCTCTCTCTTTCTCCCTCTCTCTTTCTCTCCCGACCCCTCTCCATGCTTGGCATCTTTCTCTCCTTTCGTTTCTACGCTCGTATTCCGGCCGTTCTCTTTGTCTTTCACTCGTTCGCCTTCCTCTTCTCTGTACGTTCTCTCTTTGTTTTAGAAATTAGAAGCGGATTACCGAATCCCCTTTTCAGCTGCGCTGTTATTAACTATTACCTTTTAGCCATTCACCCTCGCGCACACCGAACGAGTTGTACCGGGAAATTAAATCACTTTTATGGAACTTTGTATTCGCGACGATTCTTTCTCCCCGCGATATAACGGGCTAAATTTTCGGGGGCATAGGTGCGCGTTCTCCCTCGAATAAACGACGTATGTTTCAGCTGTTACCGTTCCAGATTTTACAGTCCTGTCATTTTTTACCATTTTTCCTCCTCTATGTAATCACATGGTTTCCATGATTATGGTTGTTTCCATCTAGCTCCATTTTTACAGTACTCTCCTTTCATCGGTTCGTCAATCGTCCGTTCGTTCGTTCGTTCGTTCGTTCGTTCGTTCGTTGGCAGTCGCGATTTCGGACAATTTTCGCGTTATCTAAGGATCGACCTTAATTAGATGAGCGAGAGTCCGGGAGGCTCGTCGCGAGACGCTCGGAATGGCACAAAGTACGGAGTTCCGTCTACTCGCCGGAGAGGCTTTTTGTCGGATCCTCGTGAACACGCTCGACAAGGAGCATCAGCCGACAACGACCGCGGTCTTATGATTTTTTTTCCTGCCTCTGAACGGGGGACCATGCGACGACGAAGGAGAAGAGGCGTCCGGGTCGACGACTCTCCACCTCTCTTTCTCGTCTCTGTCTTCTTCCTCTTGTCGTGTTCCCCGTCGTTTCTTCCTCCTTGTACTTGGATGTCTTCACACATCGGTCGAGGCGCGCGGAGAGCCGCCGATGATCGCGAGGAGTTGCAGTTTACACAGTTGGCCAGGCGAGGTTACCTAATTATTTGTTGCCCGTTGCCAATGACGAAACGTTCCTTGCTGCCGTTCCAGGTTACCACCGTGTCGTTTCTTCGTCTTCTCGTTACCCTTTTCCCTCCGAAAATATAATATAGTGCTTATTTCTCACGGCTAGAACTCGTACGTACGGCAGAGCAGAAGAAACACAAACAAGCTCGCTATCGCGTTTTCTCTGTGACGTTGCAAAGATATGCGACACCGTTACTGCGTCTACTACTATGCCTACTACCACGTAGCATCCATTTTCTCAACGAATTTCTTCGTCAAAGTACGAAACTGCGTACGAATTCGCGCGGGGATTAGCAGAATAGAGAAAAACGGCTGTTAGGTACTCTGTGCTTTTTTTCAACGTACGTATTTATATCTGCAGATTTAATTCTTAAAACCGGCGACGTAGATGAAAATAATATTCGGCAACACACCGTATACCAGTGATCTCGAGGTGGGGACTAGTGATACGACAAGTACTTTTCGAGATTTACGGCGGTCGTATTAATGCCAGCAAGTGCACCGCGGGAGTCCAGGGAATCCCTGTGGCCCTGGACCATGCAACGTAAAATTCTAACGTGCTCGGGGGACCGACAGAATCCATCCTGACTTTAGTATCTCTCTTCCAACCAACTTCACGCATCGTCTTGCTCATCGACTCGATCCACGAATCCGAATTACGCAACTACGTATACGAACGCGCCACGTCTTCGTTACTCGTCTTTGAACTTGACGAACTTTTCGAACACGTTGTTTGAAAAACGTCCGTGAATCTGGATAGAAGATGTATCCGCGCGTGAGTAAGGACAAAACGAGGATGACAGGCCAAGAACATAACGATCTATATTTTTCACTGGAAGGGAAAACAATAAATTTTATGGTTCAAAGGTGCGTAAAAGGGAAATTTGCACGTGCGTGGACGATCCACAAACGCTCGCGTCCCACGTTTTAGTCGTATTGGTGGGAAATGACGAGGCTACCCGAGACAGACACTTTCCGAAGCATTCCAGCTGTACGTTGCTGGTGCTCCATTGTGCCGGCAGTTTTGCTTCGTTTGGGTTTAGTTTGGTACCTGTCGGTTCTAATGATTTTATTGGCCGTAGTTTCCAAGGTTATTTACACCTGACGACAAGCGTTTCTACGATGCACGGTCGTTCGGTTTGACTTCACGGTGTCTTATTGTTCGGCCTATCCTTCTACTATTTATTACTTTGTTCTTGAATTTTTGCACGAGCATTTTTTTCTCACTTGAAGAAAAAGGTTTGAAGGAACCTTGCAAATGTTTTTCAGGTGCTAGCATTACCTCTCGTTGTTTCCTACGACTGTGGAGAGTCGATCGATTCGATCCAAGCATTCGCTTCGAGGATCGAATCTTCGATCAAATGCCATCAATAGAGAAGGTCTTTGCAACGATTGATGTCAATTCGTTTGGTTGTCGCTGAAACAAACTCGACGACAAGTAGAATACAATGGCTCGCGAAAGTATTTGAACGTTTGTAGAAACTTTCTATACGTATGCTATACGAAATATTTTGAAATTTCATTGCAGCCGATGGCAGACCCGATTGTAATAACCAACGATATTTAACGAGAAACTAGGAAACGTTTTATACGACACGCGTAATATCTACGCGAATGTTTTCTTTGGTAAAAGTGTTCAAATTCCTTCATGGACCCTCCGTGGACCGTACATTTCGTATGGACGAATCGATCGTTTGGAAAAACGAAAGAAACCGGATGTCGTTTGGTTTTGGCAACTAATTAGCGGGCAGTGAGTGTCTTTCGATGACCGCGATATCTCGAGGAAACTTTTTCCATCGTAGAGGTTACGCTGGCCATATCCGGATTTCAGTCAGGAAAACTGGAACTCTCGTTCGTTTGCCAAGTGGGTTAGATTGGGTCGGGTGAGGTTAGGTAATTATATACCTTCGGCCAGTCGCGTGGGTACGACACTAAAATTACTCACGAATTTCCAACTAACGAGCTCTACCTTTGGCGCCACCAGCTATCTCGTTTGTCTTCCCAGACAGATTTTCCGAAACCGCGGCATCGCCGCGAGTCTTCCGTCCTCCTGAATAAAGATATTTTCGCCTAACAGATCGTTTAGCGACACTTCAACACGCAGAAACATCGTCCGTCCGCTCGCAGAATTAATGTTTTGCGCGCATCTCTCTAACTGGTCTCTCTAACTGCTAATGATATTGCTTTTCGAAGCCATCTCGCCTTCGCATCCGTATATTTTCGCCATCTTTCGTTAAATCGTTCGCATTTCATTAAAAACGACGATACGCCGCGATAAAAATGGTCCTCTTATTTCTCCGTATGGCTATTTATCTACCGGTTAGTTTATTGTCTTTTTAAAAAAGTTGGAAATACGTTCGTGCGTTGTCGCAACAGTTACAAGAAAACAGCTTGTGCTTTTCCATACGCCCGTACGTACAAAAAAGAGTCGGTGTTCCGTCTTATACGTGGCAAATATCGAACGACAAAGATATTTAACGAGAAAAAGGAACTCGCGACGACGAACTCCCGCATCGATTATCGAGAATTGGAAAAGATTGAAAGGACTTTGGCGACCTTCGAACGGAATCGAAAGGGAAATGCCTGTCCTTCGAGGGTACGAACTTCTCGCGGTCGATTCATCGGTTCTCGGATCCGATACGCGGCAACCTCGTTTCGTTTCGCATCCACGTACCGAACGAATCGTCCCGCGTCCACCTTTGTTTCTCCATCGGATCTCGTGTAACACGGAGCTTTTGTCTCCTGAAACAGCGGCACTTTCGCGTACACGGGGAGAAGATATCCGCGCTCGCGCACCGCCGTCAGCCACCTCTCTCCCTTGCTCTTTCTCTTGCTCTCTTTCCGACTCAACAAGTGGACCGATGTTTTCGGCGTGGTACATAGCCGGCAGAGAGCCAGAGAGCTATCCACCCACACTCTCAGCTCGGCTTGTCGTTGCTACACGAGTGCCGGCTTGTGCGGGCAAAAACGCTGGCCCTTCGCGCTAGGGGTTGCTTCCTGTGAACCGAGCATCAGCGACGAGGCGAGGGGAGGATAAACCAAAACGCTGCAGGCCCGACCACTGCACGCTGTGGAAAGAAGAAGAGAGGCTACGGTGTGCTCCCTCTGGGACCGGAGAGAGGCCCTGTGTCTCTAGTAACAGCTTCGAAATCTTTCGGATATACCTTGAACGGATATTTGTGTGTTTACGAGGAATTTTAGTACGCAAAAATACGCAGGATGCGTGCGCGTAATGTACAAAGATATATAAACCGTTGCAACTACGCTAGTCGTTATGACGTTTAGCGGTCGAAACGCGAATCTTCGACCGCGATAGATACTACTCTGGCCATTTTAGTTTCGAACGCAATTTCCACGCCAAGAGTAGGATTACAGGTGCTATTACAACTATGCTATCGGCTCGAGAAATTATGTAACAAAATCTCGATAACCGTAAGATGCGTGCAATCGACCCGGACACATTTGAAAACGTTAACGACACGATCGGCCAGTCTACGGCGTAACATCGGTTTTGCATCGGCAATTAATAAAACGTGATTTTTATCGCGTTTGTAGGAAGATTTGACGGCTTCGAAGATGTGAAAAAAAAAAAAAAAAAAAAAAAACGGGAGAATAGAAATGATAAATAATGCAAACGATATCGATAGATAATAACGACGATAACGTTGTAATTTTCGTACGGAGAACGAAAAGATCTCTACGTAGTGGATTTAAATACGTAGCCGTATCGGTTAAAGAGATGATATTTACAATTCGTTTTCATACCGGGAAGACAGGTAAGCGGTGTTCGGTGTTGATCGAGGAAAGGCTTAGGGACGAAGAAAGCGATATTATAAAAAGTTTGCTTGAAAAATTTGTTCGTAAACTGACTGGAAAGAAATTCAAATACCCATCGCTATCCGCGCGTCGAGGGAAGGGTGGTGGGGATGGTGGCGGCGGAGATAGTGGGGACGCAGACTCGCGGGGAAGGGGAGTGGTGGGGAAGCTGCCTCCCTTCGCGAAGCGTCAGTCTCGTCGCGTCCCGTGAACCGAACGGAGCTTTCATCGATGCTTCTCTTCTCTATTTGTTCATTCCCCTCCGACTCCTTGCGATCGTTCTCTCCTCTCGTTTCAAGTTTCGTGTTAGTCGAACGGTGAAGTACAAAGTTTGTGATCGTTTTGGTGCTATCGCATCGAGTGTTCGCATGGACAGTAACCAGTGGAAAGTAACGCGAACTGTACGATACGTAGATCGGAGGATTCGCGAGGATTTCTACGTACGTATCGCAGATTCGTGGAATTATCGTGCCGACGAACGCTCGAGTCTCAGCGACTGTAACAGAAACAGGTGTTCAAAGGCTGATCGGAAAGCGACGCCACGCGAACGATGGTGCGGAGGCGGGCGGGTGAATCGTAGTACGGCTACGCGATGCGTCCTCGTGGTACGTGGCGTCGGTGACTCGAGTCGTCACATTTTTTTCCCATCTATATACCGATGATTCTATGAATGTTAAGAGAAAAAGAGAGAATCCACGATGCGTGTTACGTTCGATAGAGATTTGTTCGATGGTAATGCTTCGTTTGTTGATTTTCTTCTTCGTTGTCATATATACTGATATATGCTTGGAGAGAATTGGTATTTACGTGTTGCTCCGTTTCTCGAGTGGAGTCGTACACAATATATCCGGCTTCGGTAGCGTGACCGAGCAGCGAGTATAAATACTGGCGGCGAACGAGTTCGGTTCGTCGGACGATGAGAGCGATAAACAATCTGTATTGGAACGCGATCGTTGGCCAGATTTGATAATATCGATCACGGTGACTCGTCCACGTTGCCAGAAATCCGTCGTAGCCGCAGAATGCAGTCGAACACGATACTGCGCGATGTCACCAGCACCGAGAAGCTGATGGGAAACAACAACAATTTGAACAACAACGGTTCCCCTGGCGCAGATATAATGTTCCAGATGGAAGATGATAGTTTAACGCAGCTTGGAAGCGTGTTTCAGTCGGCGTATCAGTCGATCGTCGGAGGTAGTGCTCAGGTAAGGGAGAAATTAATAAACGTTTTTTTCTCATTCTCTCGCCCTCTCTCTCGCTCTCTCTCTTTTGTTTATTTATATACTAAGACAGGATACGATATCGTTTCGCTCCGATTTTGTTCGCTACGTGCGCTTACTTTCCTCGTCTCGTAACACGATTATTTGGTACAGTCGCGATTTGCAGTCGGATCGGAGGAAAGTTTGATTCGTTGTAGCCGAGAAAGAGTTTCTGTTACTCGGTGGGGTTGCTGGCTCGTCCCCGTTGAAACGGGTAGACCGGATGCACCAGTTGGAAACGAGTTCCTTTCAATCTGGAAGTTTTTCACGGTGCACGGAGTTTCCCTGTAAATCCGATTGTGCGTCGATTGAAAATAGGGGCACGTTTACGATTTTCTCTGTGTATCCGACGGAGCGTGCGGAGCACGCCATCGGTCCGCTGACGTCAGGATTACGTCACGAACATGGCCGTCGTCACGTGGGCGGGCACGTCGGTCGTTCGCTCTTTTTGCGCCGGCACCCTTCTTTTCTCTTCTCGCGCTCGCTGTTCCACGTTTTTCAATTTTATCGCTACTCAAATTCCGAAAGTTCACACGATCGCGGATCATCTATAGGAACCTGTGGAACCTGTACACGAACCGTGTGAAACGAAAGGTGGAAAAGATGGTGGAGATTGTACGAGATAAGCGTCGTCGATGGAGCGTTTTAGCGCTTAAATTTAAAAAATTTCCGAAAAGCGAAGCGAGTCGCTCGGATCTTTTTACGTATAATCGTGTTGTTTCCCTTTTCTCTGCGTCGACGTAGCTCGAGACATCGCGCTTTGTTCGTCGTTGGAAACGCTTCCCTTTTAAACGGTTGGCTGGAAAGTGGGATTTTCTAACGCACGTACGCAGAAATTGGTCCACGAATTAGTACGATTATCTCCGGAAAGACAGTCCGCGTAATAAGGCGTCGTGGAATATCAGAAACTCAGCAAGGGACTCGTCTATTTCGACTCGTATGGCGGCAGTGAGTCATCATCATCCCTGCATTGTTTCGTTAAATGGAATTTCTATCTAATTTAAATGCGGCTTAGCCAGAAATAATGCGATTATGCGTTAGCTTATTCTGTTTGTTAATCTCCTTTGCACACCATTGTCACCCTGACGGCGAACGAGGCAGAGGTAAAGCGAGAGAACGAACGAGGGAAAGAGACGAGAGGAGAGAACCTCGATGTTCCGCTGTACCCTCCGCGCTTCCCTCCACTTTGCCATTTTGTACGGCACTGTACATTATTTCAGTACAGTCCACACACAGCCACTAGATCCTCTCTGGCTTATGGAGTGGTCGCAGCGGTTCTCCTTTTCCAGTTGGAACTTTAATTTCTTCTTAATCGCGCCTCCGGAAGTTGCATCGTTCGATAAATCTCGCCGTTGCTCGTGGAACGTGTTTTACTCGCCGCTAAACGCAACTGCGCCCACGTTCTTCCTTCTCTCTTTTTCCTCTCTGCGTTTCGTCGCTTCCATTTCGTAGATTCTCCAGATCTAGATGTAGCAAAGATCGATCCAAGTTTTCCTCTGGTAGAGCATTTGTTGCGCAACTCTCGAGCAATTTTCGTTTCACGACCCGTTTTCGTTTCTCTTTCGGCGGCTTATTAGCGGTACAAAAGCGACGCGATTACAAAAGACTCGCGTCACCACGAGAGACAACAGGTTGCCTCGGTTAGTCTCTCCTACCTGAATGACGTTAGATCGACATCTGCCGGTCCATTATTCCTCCAACTTTTGCAATAGCTTCTCCAAATTGCCAATTACAGGAGAGAGACGTTGATTGCTGCTCGAACGTATCGAAATTCGTCACCGCATTAAACTCACGCGATTAAAAATTGAAGAAGAAATTATCTCCTTCTTAGAGTGGCTCACGGAACGAATAGCAATCTTTCGTCGATATATTATCAACGTTTTCACGTTTTACTAACACCGTTACTCTTATATTTACCGTATCCTCTACCTTTCGATCAGCGCGGTTGGTCGATTCGGTTAAAAAGGTTCAAGAATCCGAAGATAGGGAGTTTGCCAAGTAACCAAACAATTCTATAATATATATATATATATATATATATATATATATATATATGTATATAACTACGAACGCCGATTTTGTTATCGCATGCTGGCTATCAAAGTTAATTACATCGGACAGTTCTTGTGGATACATTATACAAACATTTTGAAATCTTATTAACACCCTAATGAGATAGGAGTGTCGTAAACAAAAAGAAATAGTAAATGGCACTAACGGTTAATACGACTACGCGATATTCGATAAACGAAACAAACAGATCGGAGCATTTCAGGTAAGATTCATCGTCGTAAGGGACATTATCTCGATGAAAATCTTATTTCAGTATCAAACTAAGGGCAGCGTTTCATCGTACGATAAAATGTCTTTTGCGATATTATAATTTTAAAATGTTCTTTACGATACGTTCGTAATTGATTTCTAGAAGCGTTGAAAGACTTTTGCGAGCCACTGTATTTGTCCAACGGGAATCCTCGATCCAATTACGTAACTCTAACGAAGGTAGGGCGATAAAAACGTCGCAAATTTGTTAGAACAGCCCTTATCGGCCGTCGATACACAAGAGGGCGGAGGTTCGTCTTTATTTCACCTCTTTTTTCTCTCTCTCTCCCTTTCTCGGCTATTTCTCTCCGTGATCTCGATTTCGAGCGTCTGGTGAAACCAGTTTTTGATCGGGTCGACGTAAGGCTAGCCATTTCCGGTCCGTGCTCCTCCCTTCGTTCGTAGCTCATATCCGGTACGACACTTGCAACGTTTGAAACGTTCAGCTCTCCACGGCCGGCCCTCGAGGAGCTTTTTTCCGCGCTTTTGTCGGGCGTAAAATCTTGGCCGAGTCATCGTCGGAGGAGGCGACCACTTAAAAATACGACAACAAAAAACGGTACGTTCGTTATGAAAGCGTTATCTCTCTTTGGACCAGACTTAATTAGCCGCGTGCTCGCGCGCGTTCATTTTTCCGCTAAAAGCGGAGTTGCAATTAAGCGTTTAAATTAGCCGCTCGCTGGCCGCGTAAGTGGCCAACGGAATATCGTTTCGTAACCCGTAACGCTGCGCTGTCGATTCTCTGTCAGCTTCGATCGCGTTCTCTTTTCGAGATCTCCGATATATCACGCGTTATCGGTTCTCATTACGGTGCTAATGAAATTTCCAAATCTTTTGTACGATATATCAGTAAATCGTTCGTTACGTCGATGATCTGCTTGCTTCTATCCTCGACCGAACCTCGTACACGACGTTTACATACGTATACGCGTCTGTCGCGTTCCTCCGCGTTAAATACGCATCGTGCGCACAAAAGGGTGGCAAGGGACGAAAGAGCGAGAAATAGCGAGGAGCTTGCCCGTGACGTGGACAGAGGAGGAAAGAAGGGAACGAGAGAAACGAGAAAGCGAAAGTGTGCTGTTGGTCGATCGCGGTGGTCCGACGGTATGCTCTCAACGGTTCGATTAAAACTCGAAATTCGAGGTGAGCGTCGCGAGCGCTGCTCGATCGTGAAAGCTGTCTGGGGATCGGGCCGATTTTACGAGCTATCCACGCGCGGTCGTTGTCAGAAAAGCGGCATCGTTCGACTTCCAGAAGGTCGGCCGTAATTGCTGCTGAAAACCGGGGATTGAATGAAACCGATAGGACCCGTTACGTTGCCTCGTTTCACCTGTCCGTCCACTCGGTTAACGACGGAGTCGCTTCGGGACCAGAATTTTATGTAAATCGGGGCACGAGCCTGCGACGTATGGTGGTAACGTTCGGCTTAAGGGCCGTGCGAACGATGGAACATCGACCGTTTCCCAGATAATCCATTCGATGTTTAGAATCACAAATTTCATTCCCGATAATTCAACTCGTCGATTTCGAGACTCGTCGACTCTCGTAAAAGGTGCGTCGTGTGCTCGCGATGTACTCGTATCGTCGAAGGAGCGAGTAAAGCTATGGTTACGGTGAATCTTTACCGATAATGGGACAGACGGAGTTGAATATTTCGACCGAGATTCGACGATATCGGCGCCTTTTTCATCGCCGCACGGAGGCTTGACTCGATGACTAATCGTTGCATTTAACGAGTAATAAATTGGTACGGAGTACGTAATATTTATGTATAACGATTATACAGCCAGTCCTAGTAATTATATATATAAAAAGAGAAAAGGCGTTCGAAAAGGCTCTGTTCTCTACATTTTCGATCAATTTCTTTTACATAGAATCGTCCGCTACGTCCGCTCGATCGTACCGTGGAAGAGAGCCTGTATAAATCGTAAACACGAGTTTCTGCAATTGTTAGATTCGGCGAAACGACAGTTTATCGGAATACGCATCTACCGTAATCATAATACGAATCGCGAATCGTGCACGATGGAACGTCGATGGATATCGAGGTAGATCTTGAGAGTGAGAGTCACTGGCGTCGCGAGGGCTAGGTTAAAAGCGGCAATGAATAGAATTGATATAAATGGGACGGCGACCTGGCTGCTCCGGTCTCGAAGCTGATTGTTTTTTCTTTCCCCTATCGTCGAATTGGCCGGCAAGTGCCACTTTATTACTGCAACCAGTACGTTTTCGAGCTTTTGTCGAACGACGGCTCCTTCGAACGTTAGCAGGAAACTCTCTCCTCCTTTCGTTCTATCTTTTTAATGGAACAGAAAATTGCACCTCATAAAGATATCGATAAACTCTCGTCTTACGACTATCAACGTTACTGCGTGGACCCAGCTGCTATTTTTGGTGGATCGGAGTAAATTTCAATTTCGGAATTTCCCGTGAAACGATATCGAATTGTCCCAAACTGCGGACGAAAAGCCAGAAGCTAAAGGGTCGACGAATTTCCTGCGGCGCATGGTTCCGGTTGATCGTCGCTGCCCGTCTCGTAATCTATGGTTGGGATTAGCATTAGTACTTAGGCACGTATATGTAACCCATATGATCACGCTTGTAGCTACATCTCGGCACACGTACACGCGACTGACCGCACGCGCACACGCGCGTGTCCCAGTCCACTACGACAATTTGCGTCCGACAAGTACACACGCGTAAATAGATACTCTGGCAAGGAATATACTCGCACGCTCACATACGCGTAATTAGACGCATACACGCGAGCCTGACACATGTGAATTCGCTCGCATACCAGCTACTCGCGTGACAACAGTGTATCCCTGCGCCTGCAGCTCTACTAATAGCAGTATCCTAGGATTCAACGCGCGGCGACTGATATATCCATTCCTCGTAACCATTATCCCTTGCCTCTGTTTGCACGGCTACGTAACGCAGAGACACGCGTATTCCGCATGCACGCGTGCACGTGCTGCTCTCTGTCATCCCGCGATCACGCATCTCGTTCGTCGTTCCCTTTCTTTCCCGGTTTTTCCAGTTTTTCGAGTTTTTCGAGTTCTTCGAGTCGGAAAGTCGAACAAAAGCGCGGGTTTGTTTCTCGATTTAACCAACCGCTTAGCTCTGCTACGATCCTCGAACTTTCGTATTTCGATCTTGTTCTAATCTTAGAATCGTCGTTCATCGGGGCGTGCTTAACGCAAAATTGGAACCACAAATCATTCGCATCGAGCACAATTTTTGCATACGTTGTTCAAACTTGAGATAACTTTTGACCAATTAAGAGATATAATTGGCTCGAAAATGAGCGAGACGGCGCAACAGGATCGACGCTCACGCGCGTCATATATAGAAGCACGTAAGCAGAAACGTGCAATTTACGAATCCATCGGTCGATGATATTCGCGGGTACAGTCGACGTTACTCGTCGTTTGGCGGTTTATCTAAAACACCTTACTGTCGTGTACGAATTACGAATGTCTGGCAATGTACGTTCTATACTACGTTCTGTACTTCGGTTTCAACTTTAAGTAGGCGCGTACGTATTTATATTTGTTGCTTGTCGATAGATTTATCTACATATGTATGTGTAACAAAAGCACAAGTTTAACGAACCGTGCGCCATTCTATGGGCCATCGCCGCGTACTTGGCCCATAGAAATTCTTAATATAGTTCGCTTTAATGTCTAAATCTTTGAGGAATAGTCGATAATAGCTGGAATAACTAGATCCCTGGGGAGGCGCGATTTAATTAAGTGGAAATTAATAAAGCAAGGCGAAAATGCCGTGGAAAATCGCGTCGCTCGTTTCGTTCTAATTGCCCTGTATACTCGTGCTCACCTGTGTTTGATCTCGTATACGTATCGCCTGACAAGATGTACACGTATATCCGTCTATATGGATTCGCACGTGTTGGTGCGAGCTACATAGTCGCTCGTAGGACGAGACTCGACAGGAATGTGTGCTACGTATATAAACGTCTACACCCGCGCACCCCTCTATGTATACACGTGTGCCCGCAGCTACTGTATAGACACCATATATACGTCCGATTATTAGTGTGTCACACACGCTTGATTTGGTAGCGGGCTTATAACGGCCGCCATAGCGCCGAGAGGCGCCAGCTGGATATGTTTCGGAACGCACCCCTTCCGCCCTTCTGCGATCCCTCGCTATCCGCTATCTCGTTCCTGTGTACGATTTCACGATGCACTATGATGACATTGATGATGACACACCTACCGATGCAGGAAGCTACGAATTTTCAGAAATATAAAATATACGTCTGTAGATTCCAGACGTTTTAACCCTGCTACGTTCCCGAAGATAACGATCGAACAATTGGTCGACTCGATCTTTGCGTCTGGAAATTTGTATATCGCGATGTAAATCCGATTACGCGAGGGCTACCTTGAAAATGTTTCAGCTTATTGAAGCTATCGTTACTATATTAGGTTACTAACATGGACGCACGATAAAAGACATAACGATCGATGTCAGAAACCACGAACTTTCCTAGTAGTTGTGGCAAATTCTGAGTTTTTTTTTTTAACAGTATTCTAGGTTAAAGCGTAAATACGTACACGATAGAAGGTTACTTAATATATTCGCCCGATACCGGGCGATAGATAATGACTGACGGAAGAGCGGAACTTTGGACTCTTTGTCCTCCGATTTAATCTGCTTAGCGCTTGTACGATAATTACGCGTCGTTAGGCGCGACTTTTCTCCTCGATCGAGGTGCTAACAAACAATGGTTGTTAGTATCGATATTAGTCGCGTTAGCCGAGGCGTCTACTCGCGATTTACTAATGCGACACGAGTGGGCGTCGCCCATACGCGATGGAATAGTCCAATAGTCCGATATATTCCTATGGTCGATCGTGTCTAGAAACGTTGGTGTACGTGGTCGCTGCGTACAAGGGAGGAGAACGCGCGAGTTCCTCTATAATTGCATACTTTCAGATCGGTTTCCAACTAACGGTTTCGTTCTCTTTCCGTTTCAGGTGAGTTAACAGTTCCTCTTGGTTGCCGATTAGACGGCATTAGAGATATTGTAGTATCGCGCGTTTCCTCTTCTTCAGTTTCTCCCTTTCGATTCGTAAGTTTACAGGAATTTTTAAGAAGGATTCGTTACCTCGAAAGAGCTCGACGCTGCTGGTTTTCCGTCCGGACAGAGAGTAACGCGTAACGCAACCGTGACTCGGGACTTTAACGAGGAGGAACCGAGAGGGAAGCAGAATGAAAAAAATGAGGGACGTTGGGTCCGTTCCGAGACGAAAGAGAACGAAGGAAGCATGGCGACTTTCGGGCCATATGGCGTTTACGGATACCCAAGCACCGTAAAACTTTCATGGACATAACCTGACCTCCCTCCCTTTCTTCCCCTCGCGTTTCCTCCCTCGCCCCGAACAGGAGCCTTAATCAACAACCGTCAGGCCCTTAAACGACGAATGGTTTCGGCCCGAAGTCACGAAACGAAGGGCTTCGGCCGAGCTAGCTGCGGCTCGCTGACGATTTCTCTCGAATTCACGATTCTATCTTCTTTTTTAACGCTTTCCCCTCCTTCGATGTTAGTTAAAACAAACGGCAGGGAGCGAAAATCGTCGGCCCGGAAATTGGAGCACAGGTTATTAAGCCCTTCAGACGTTTGTATCCGAAATTCCATACGGTATAATGCATGCGAGACTGACACGGAATACCAATATACGCACGCGAACACACAGACACGTTCTTGCCACCGAAACGGTCCTCACCTTCGACTCCAGGGATCGATCTGCATAGTGGAAGCTCGCATAATCGCGCAAAACGTGTAGAGACGCGTGTAGAGTACCCGTGCACATGTACGCGAAGCGGATTCGCCTCCGTGTGTATCTCGCTGTGTATGTGCACGTGCGTGCGCGTGTATATGGACAGTGTGCGCCTGCAGCTCCATAACGCCGCCAACGTGCAACACAGGTTAGGCGTCTTGGGGGTTGAATCGAGCTTAGATTAGGTTGGCTCGAGCCAGTTCCGATTTCCGTCGAGATCTCACGCTAGATCGTGCCTACCTCGGTGCCTGCCTCCGAGATTTCTGCGTCGCGTTGTTTCGATCCCTCGCGCGTTGCTTTGTGCTCTCTCTCTCCCCCCTCTCTCTCTCTCTCTCTGTTACTTTTCCTCTGCTCCACGCGTCCTTTTCTCCACGTTGCACCGTGCAATTTGCTCCTCCGCGAAATGCTCGAGTACCCCGCGCTTTTGTAATTCAATTACACGCAACGCTCCCAGAGATTACATTATTTTATGCCTCGCGCCTTATCTAGATCGAGTTCGATGCCTTCACCGCGATTCGGAGCGCGTTTTCCACACCGTGCTGCGGCGAACTTCTTGATAGAAACGATTTTTCCGTAACTCTACGCACCGTGTGCTATTCACGATTCGAACGATGTTACGACGACGAACCGTGTCGTCCTCGCTTCCCAGCGGCTTATCGTTTTCTATCAAACTTTAATTCGACACCGTGAAATCGTTGGCTGAATAATTGAGAACCCAGTGGCCGTACATAGCGCGTCGTATCAGGTTCGGATTAGGGTTGCCTCAAGCCAGTTCCGATTTCCGTGGAGATCTCACGGTAGATGGTGCCTACCTCGGTGCCAGCCTCCAGATTATATCCTGCTGATCCTCCAACGAGTTTACGTCCCTACGTGGTTCTTGCTATTGTTATTCCTCGCCACCGCCACCTTCTCCCTTGCCTAGACCCCCCGCCCCTCTCTCCCTCCCTTTCCCGTCGGCATATTTAAACCCGAAACTTTTCTCGATTTCTCTCCCCGCGAAACTCGCCCGCCCTTCTACCGATAGTCACGAACCAAGTTTCGCTTTCGAAGATAGCCACCGCGCTGCCTCAATTTCGCTCTTTATTCGCCACAGCGTATCTTCGATCTTCGCGTGGCTTTCCACCTTTCCGCATGCTCGCACTTTTATCGTCGGAGCTTCGTGAGTTACGACGCGACCGAATTCCGAAATATCCTCCAGTTTCCGAGTGTTTGGGAGAACGCGGCTCTACATCCTCGCTTGGGAGGACGATTCCTGACTTCGTGTTCTCTGGTTCGCTTGGCCGTGGCTTCGTTACGATTTAATTGGAATTCGTTTCGCGTTTCGTTCTCGTCGCGTCGAACAGCAGTGTTTAGAGCGGCGTATTGTGGCGCGCTTGACGTAATCGATATCAGGGATTAGTACGAAAAACAGTTCCAGATAAATGATAAGTTTACCGCATCGACCAATGACGTTTGTCGAAAGCAGGCACGCTACTGCCCGTAAGTAGCTGGATACTTGGCTCAATTTGTAGTAGCAGTTTTATCAAAATCTACGAATTAACGATGAATTCGAAATTATCGTCGAATTATAATCAGCATCGCTATAAATTTGAATTGTTTATTAGGAGGTATCGTAGCAATATAATTTACCATTTGCTACGTATACCGCTATACGTACGTCTACTATTATTTAAGTAATTATATAAAATATATCTCGTGAAAAATAGACAGGTGACCAGATTACTCCTAAATGCGTGTTGTTGCGTAGTCGCGAATAGCGGTAGATAGTGGCAATTATAATGATATAACGTGGAAAAGAAGTTCCCTTTGGAACACAACTTTGCGTTTGATATTACGTTAAAGAGACACGTGTACGTTGGTCGCGAAAGGCAAATGATCGATTCAAATTAACTTATGGACGATAGCTCTCGAGCCGAGTAACATCTTGAATTTCCGAGCAGCCGATAATCGTCGCCGATAGAGCAATTTCACTCAGCTATTCTCCTTGTATTTGCGAGAACATTTTTGGGCGTCGTTTCCTCGGAAGCGTTCTCGCTCTCTTAAACTCCTCGAATTCTATCCGACGAAACACGGTGCTTTCTACGACGAAATTATCGACTGTTGCTATAAATACTCGTGCGAACGCTTGCTATAGCTATTTGCGCGAACCTTCCAGTATGGAGATCCCTGTTCGATGTGTTTTTCCGTATCCGAATGACTCGCAGTAAGGAAGCAGCTTCGTTGTTTAACTTGTACAGATACGACACGACAGGTACAGATCTCGCGTTCAGAGTGCCAAACTTGATTACTACGAATATTACTTGACTAGGAATTTATGGCACGTTCGAAAAAGTGATTTGATTTTAGTCGATTCGGAGTTCATTTTTAGCGATAAGCAGTCGATCGATGTACTATAATGTAACGCAACACCATCATACAGGGTGTTGAGAGAAGGTCCGACGCTTGAATGGTTTTAGGATAGATACTCGTCGATAGAAGGAAAAAATGTCTAATTAACGTAGATTCTGAAAGCAGTTCTCTCGATGCAGTGTAATAACGCGAACGCATAATAATGTAATAGCGTAAGAATAGAAAAATATGAATAACGTAAATAGCGTAAAGCAGTGTAATATAATAGTAAATTAAATATCGCAGCAGTCCTTCGTCTCGATATCTTTTCGATGATGCACGAGTGGAATTGGCGAGCGAGAGAATCTGAGCAAGTTTTAATTTCCTTTTTTACTCTGTCTGGTAGCTTGATCGTTCGCCATGGAGTCGTGGCGTGGATAGATTTCGTGCGAGCGACGTCGAATCTGTTCTCACACGGTGTTATTTAAGCGACAAGATTCGGATTTTAATTCGAGCCTCGTGACCGGTTCTGAAATTCGATCCAAAATTAGGAGGACGGTCCCAGCGAGTTCCGGGGCCGACAGAAACACGAGAGTACATTCCCGATGGACCTCGGTGAATTATGATTTCGGCGGTCAGAATTATGGTTTTGCTGCGCCAATGGGTGGGTCATTTCCTGAGTTTCGGTCTTCTTGCTCGTCTCCTCTCTCTCTCTCTCTATCGCTCTCTTTCTCCGTTTTCTTTCTCCCTTCTTTTCGTGCTGTTTCTTCGTCTCCTCCTGTTCTACTTCCTCCTTTCTTAACCACACTTAGCGGTAGCTACCTTGTCCCTCTTCTTCTTCTTTCATTCCCAACGAGAAATGGCCCGTTCGTTTCACAGAGAAGGAAAATTATCGATGTAAAAAAGGGAAGCTCCGGAAAAAAATGAGACCCTCGTTCGCGACCAAACAAAAAACTGTTCGCTCCGGGATCTCGATGATGTACACGGTCTAGGCCGAAATGCCTTTCCACCGTGTGGTGAAACGAATACTTTTTCGAGCGAATGAAAGAAAAAGCGAGACAGTGAGAGTCGAAACCGGTCGATATGTAGATCTCGAGAAGACGATTGCGTCAAAAAGCTGAGCGGCAACGGATCGATGAAACCCGTTTCTTTTCCTTTCTTTTTTTTTTTTTTTCCTTTTCTCACGTTGTTAGGCGAAATATAAATTTGTTTGCCATGATACTTTGTAACGCGCGTATCCCGATGAATTTGCCTTTTTCACTCCGGAGATTAACGTAATAAGTCGAAGACATGGAAAACATTGCGAACACTCCAGACTCGATGCGTCGATCTCTTTACACAGGTGTGCCTAATCTGGACTTCTTTTTAACTATCGACGATTAAATTGTGCAATCGTGTTGATAGCCGTCTTGGTTCGAGAGGCTCTCTCTTGTTGTTTTTCATTCGCCATTGCTCGATCGTTCCTCCAATTAAATGGATGAGACGAACAGTACAGATCGGAAATTAGACATTTTGAAATTGTCTTTAAATCAAGCGAAGACAACAGCAAGGAGCCCAATAAATCGTATTTCCCATTTTTTACAAGAATGGAACTTTAAAGCCCGGTATATCGTCGATCGAGTATTGTCAAGTTACCAAAGTTGTCTTTTTATTTGCTTTTAGGACTGAACGAGTGCTTCAAACTTTAAGAATGTTATTGTCTGTCACGGTATTCAAATATTGCTTCTCTTTAATAGTCGTACATTTGGCTCGTACGAAACTTGGCGAGTAATATCTTTCACGGAAACAGTGCCTTCTCTATTTTTGCCTATTTCATATTAAAATGCTCGTTCTTAGACGCAAAGAGACGTTGAAATGAAACAGATCGATCCAAGTATTACTTGGAACTTTATCAACGTATGACAGTTGTGTCTTCTGATCAATCGAGTCTCGAACTATTTTACACAACACGTACAATATGTACACAAAAGTTTTCTATGATAAGTGTTCAAATAGTTTGGCGAGTCGCTGTATCTCGAAATATATCTTTCGAACTTGTACCGTTCCCTCAACTCACCGATTCGATTCTACTGCAATCCGAACGGTGAACGGAGAAAAAAATAAGGAAAGATTGGATCTATTTTTGGAGCGAAGGGGAACTTGAGAGTAATTACAGCGGAGTAGATTTACTGACTGGGGGCTCGCTAAAATTTTCTGTCGGCCCGGCTATAATTTTCGCTCTTCTTCCCGTGTTATCGTTCTCATCTTTGCTTGGTTGGAACCGGTGGAAAATCTGTTCGTCGATCCTTTCTCGGTTGTCCTGGGCCAGTTCTCGAAACTGATGATTTAGGTTTTCGGAGGTCCCTAATCCCCGAGACCCTTGTCTCCTTGCACAACTTCGTTATTGCTGTTCCGTGTGTAAAACAATGAGATTAGCGTTGCTCGAAAACCGGTCGCACACTTTTAAAACCCATAATCCTGGTTGAGAAGACCTGCTAGAGGATTGTGCTACCGCCTGCACCCGATCTCTCATCTTTGTTCGCAGCCCTTGCAACTGTGTTATCCACGCTTCTCCCACGTACCGGACGACGTCTTCATCCCTATCTGTTCTCAGAATTCTTGCGTATTTCGTGCCAAGGGCACTGAACTTGGACGATCGAATGTTCCACTACCTTGGGAATTTTACGGTATTAATCGGCGAAGATGGCTTCGCTCGGTCGATGGTTCCTAATCTCTTAGATATAACTTAGATATATATTTCTTTATTTACGAATCTTTAATCCGGATGAATTGCTATGTATCAATGTTGCGTATTTTGGTAAAGAAAGAGAGCAGAGAAAAGAGAAAGAGGATTAGAAATGTCCGAACGAATACGACAGGATGCGAAGGAGATCTACTATAGCCTACGATTAAAATAATAATATTTATTAATAATAAAATTTATTAAAATGATATTTTAGATGTAACAACGAAGATGAAAGATGGTACGACAAAGCAAATGACAAAGCTTCGTTTTCGAAATAGCAGGTAGAGCATTTGAAGTAAAAAGAAGGTCAGACTAACAAAGATCTCCACATATGTTCCGGAGATCACGGGCAATTTTCGTGTATTTCGCGTCTATCATACTGTATGGTTCCTTGGACACAAGGAGAATTCGTGCAGACGGTGGATGCGTCTCGGTCTTCGTATGACAACGATACAGGGCAAATAGTGCGCATGCGCGTGTGCATTCACACGTACTCGCAGTAACGGCGCTGACGCATGCGCGTACGTGGTCTCGCAGCAGCTGTCCGCCAGGTGCGTGGATTGCTCGACCAATCAGGGGTCTCCCTTTGACCGGGGGGGTGCTCAACCTTCGGTGCCCTCGATTACCTGCGCCCTTTCCCGTAGGTTCTTGTAACCTGCGACCAGTTGTCTCGATCTATATTTCTCCTATGTATTCCCTCCCTCGCGAAATATTTGCCTTTCTCGCCTGGCAACCGTAGTTTTCCACGCTTTGCTCTCTCCTAAAAAAATTCACCCATTCGCTTCTTTGCTTCCTTCTTTCGCACCATCGAATTGTACGGCGAAGGATCCTCTCGAGAATCGAAAGCGTTCTCTGTCGAAAATCGCAGCTACGGTAGGAACTCTCGTTCTATACGAGCGAAAAATAATAGGTAGCGGGGAAAATTGACGAATTCGTGTCGTGCGTACTCGAATTACGCGTATGCTACTCTCTTGTCCCCCGATAAGTTAAGATAAATGGAATTGTAGCGTAGCGATAGGGCGCTTCCTAGAATCGAAAGAATACCGTGTCGAGAATCGCGAGTAGTGGAAAATTCTTTCGAAAGAATCGCGAGGCGCATTAAATTTGACATCAAGGAGAAGAAGAAACGCTGGCGATTTCTCGTAAGCACGAACGTGCGAATACCTTCCCCTCTGGTCGGTAATAACGAAGTCGGAGGCACGATTGCACGCTCTCTACCGCAATAGCGGCGATGCTCTTTGAATTCGCTCTCCCCTAAATAACGGCAATAGCCGCGAATTGCTACGTTACTCGACACGCAATATCCCTCGCTGGTTTATCTCGCGTTCGCGATGTACTATCTCGGCCGGTTAGCAGAGCCGTATTCGCGCAGCTGAACGAAAACTATGAATTTCTTTCACGTGGGTCTACGTTGCGAAATAAAGTCAACACCAAACGTAGCCAAGAATCAAGCAAAGCGAGATACACCGAGGTAACCTAACGACCAAAGAATCGGAACGAACGAGCGATCCATTAAAGGCGATCGGCTTCAGCTGGCTGATCCAGCTAACTTTGTCCATAGCGAATTGTCCCGGGTTGACCGACAATGGACGCCGCTCCGTCTTATTGTTCGAAAGGGGAGAAGAAAGACAGACGCATCCCGAGAGAGGGAGAACGATATCAGGTTCGTGTGTGAGTTACACGAGAAAAATTGTTACAACTCTCATTCGGCGTAATCGCTTATTGTGCGAGTCTCGCGAGCGAGAGTCGGCTGCTACTATTATTCGACGATTCGTGTACCGTGTAGAACATAAAAGGGTACAAAAATGTCTGGCCGTCCGTGCCCGGGTGAAATCGGTGTCTCCGTAGAGAGCGGTTTTAATTCGTTGCGAAAAAATTGGAAAAAGCTGCTCGAAACAATTAGACTATCAAAGAATTCCTATAGAAGTTCTTGTTGCAGCAACACAATGAACGAAAGCATCTTGCTTCTTATACGTATGTCAACGCGTTACTCGTGTACGATGCCGTGACACAGTAGAACGTTGGTGGCATGGAAAGTGATTCACGTCCCGACTATTTCTACGCGTAGCGAAACGAACTAGTGTTCTAAGTAAATAACGTTTCGAAATCCCGTAACTTTGTACTTTGGACAAAGACAAAGAGGGGTCAAGGGTCAATTTTGTTACGTACTCTTCGATTATTAAAAAGGATACACAGACACAGAGAGGAGGTACAACCATCCAACCGACGCGACGAAGAAGATGACTCCGTAATTGTCTCGAGCGGTGTATTCGCTAAATATGGATTATTCGATTGTATATCGAGTTTCGGAGAGAAATTGTAACGGCGCAGTCGGGCGAAGACGAGAGGGAGCACGAAAATGACAAAGGAAAGCACGTTATGGCTAGCAACTATGGCGGGTTGGCCGTTTAGGGAAAACGTCGGCTCCTTTGAAACGCCCGCGCAAGATTGCCGTTGATTTGCCGAGAAAACGTTGGGGTAATGCTGTGCGCGCACGTGCACGTGCAACGTGTACCGAGCTTAGGCCCGGGACGATTGATGGCGACAGTGGAAAACAGAAGGGTAACCCGGAGAAAGAGGTCCGTGGAAGGCGGTCAGGAAATGACATTTTCTTCGCTGGTGGTTTCGCCGGTGGAGAAAATGCAAATTGTGGGAACCGGTGATTGCGAAACTAGAGAATTGTCCGTGCTCTTACCCCTTCTCTCTTCCTACACCATTGTTCCACGTTGCTGTGCGAAACCGTTTACCGTATCTACCACCAAAAGAATTAGGTATTTTTTTAAGTCTTTTTTTTTACAAATTAGGCGTTTGTTTCGTAATAAATTTGCCGTATGTCTGTTTGCTGAATTCGATGGAAGAAAAGAACGTAGAACCGAATGCGTAGCCCCGAAAGCAGCGATCGTTTGTTCGGCTAGGCACTCGCACTATTAATAACAGAATCGTGCGGTAGATGCAATCGTCGAATACGCGTTTATCGACGCACTGTGAAATCGGCTGGTTTACTATCAAACGATCAAACGTTTCGCGCATCATCGGCCATGCTAGTGAGATTAATGAGAAGCTTTGATGCGTGCCAGTAATCATTAATTACACGCATTACGCGACGCTTACTGACTGCAGCTTCTCTTCTCCCTACATTCCAAGTGATGTTCAATCGTGTTAACTGTTTGCCTCGATGTACCAGGAAATGGATTTGCCTTCAGCGATCACGTGGTTTCCGTATATCATCCACGTAATTCCCTCTCGCGATTATATTTGTATCGCGATGATTCCGCCGTGCCGCTAACCGATGAAGTAATCCGATCGTTTTATCTCACATTTTCTGCGTCAATTTCTCGTACGCGCCAGTTTTCCCAAGATGGATGTGAGACGGTTCTTGGAAATCGAATCGAAAGCACATACCTCGAAATATCACGTTTTTAATTGTAATATGTGTATATAAAAAAAGCTCATAGTTCCGTTCTTCCGTTCGTCAGAATTTGTTCACGTTCCAGCGGTTTCACTGAAAAGTTTCCCAGTTTCCCAAACAGTTTTCTCGAAACGAGCAACGCACGCCACCCAGTTGCCTACATTACGAGACCAGGTATCCTATTCGGTTTAACTTTTTTCCTCGAACGGCAAAACGTCTTAGCTGCGAATCGTAAAATGATCGACCGGGCAGCATATATAACACGCCAGGATCGCTAATACTGGAGCGAGAAAGCGTCGCGCATATTCTGTTCGTCCTCTGCCAAACGATGTCACTGTCCGTTCGACCACAAAAATTTATGACTTTTAGCTTTCACGGATCTCTTACCCTTCCTCGTATTTCTCACTTTGTCGGCGATTTCGAACAAAGAAGAGGAGATAGCGGGTTGCTTAATTCGGGGCAAAAACGTAGAACACTGTAGACGAAGGTATCGCTTGCTCCCGAGGATTTTATGAAAACGAGTGACAAATTATTCAGCGACTCCGCGCTTGATTGTCTCTTAATTAGCCTCTGATAACTCGTCGGGAGAATAACCGGACCTGGGGCAGGATGAAATCAGCCGATGAATTATTTATTGTCTCCCGTTAGATGGGTCAAGGGTACTCTGGAGAGTCTCCGTGCCAAAAAGCATTAGCTCGAGAAGCCTGTAATCGGTATCTCTCTCTTTTTCGTTCCTCTCTACCACCTCCCGCTCGTTTCCATACTCGTACTTTTTCCCCACCCCTTCCGCGGCTTTCACTTTTCCATCATGCTAATTTCGCGACACCGCCTTTCCCGTGCGTGTGCCAATCCTCTCGATCGACTATACGTTCTAAGAAACTTCCTCTCGTTTCCTCGACCATCCACCAAATTCGTGACAATTGTCCGCATCCATTCGTAATTTTTCAAATATACGCTCTTATTTATCTCGTCATAGAAATTGATCGGTCGATCATTTTACTCGCAAGGAAGATTTAGTAATCACCCAAGGACAGGAAGCTCTTTCGTTCGATACCTCTGTTGTCGTTAGAAAATGAAGCATTGGACACGCGTGACAAGAATGATCGAGCCTGTGCTGAACTTGGAAATTTTGATCGTTGTTGGTCGCTAGGCCGATACGAAATCGGTGAAATTCTTCGGTCGATCGTACGTGAAATCCCATTAGGAGATTCGTCGGTTGTCATATATATATACGGTATATACCGGGTGTCCCTGGAGATCGGGGAAAGAGCGGATAAAAGTGGCGCGAGACTGCCTCAAGGGGGTTGCCACTGACTACTTGACTGACAACCAATTATACGTCCCGGTTGGCAAGGCGGACGCCGTTTATATCAGACGAACTGGCTAGATCCGGGATCTTTTTCGGTTAATCTCGGACGAGGGGATTGGAAACGTCTTAAGAAGGATTAGGTAGCGAGTGGAAGGACAATCGCCGCCCCCGTTGCCGTGGCAGAGAATCGAAGTCGAGCATTAGCCGATACCGTGAAAAATGCCCTTATCCCTCTTCCTCTTGCTCTCCTCATAGTACGTAGAGAACGTAGAGCTTTTTCTCTGGAACGTAACGGCGTAATTGATTCGGAAAAGCCGTGTTGTACAACGCGCGGTTCGCCCCGACCAGCACGTAATTTATTACGCACGCGAGTCGATTACATTGTTAATCTGTATTAGTTGGTGCGCGGCAGGAGCACGGAAAAATGTGTTATCTCGTACGTATACAGTACACAGTAACCTCGTCGTGACACGCGAATGTGAAAAAGAAACGAATTGGTAATTAGTAACAGCGTGCAGCCATCAGCGCGTCGTCACTTCCGAGAAACACGGGCCGTCGTTTTTTCTCAGAGATGCTCCCACCTCGTGGTTTCAGCCGCTCGTATATTCGTTGGTAGGCGGTGATGCGGTACCAGAGAAGGACCGCAGGCACGAGGACGAGGGAGGAAAATTAGATAACCTCGGGGCGCGGGAAGATAAAGATGGTCGACCGTTTATTTTAATCAGGAGCAAGCCGATAGTCGAGGATCACCGAAGAGCGCCATGTTGTCTGCTCTCTTATCGCCATCTCATTGGTCGTCGTGATTGACGTCTAACTACGCTGACTAGGAAGAGCAGCGAACCTCACCGACGATGACGATCGAAAGAAGCTCGTTCCAGACTGGTCACGACCGCGATCCGCGATTTTTCTAAAGATACGCGCATGCCTATCGCGGTTCGTCGATTTTTCTGTTATTCCTTTTCCCACCCATTTTCCAGCTTCCATTGTTCCATCGAGCATTTTCAAAGCAACCCGATCCTTCGATTAAATTTAATCGTCGAAAATATTGACTGCGATAAATTAAAATCTCTTTTGATCTGGACGACCGGAATCGCCGACGATAACGCCGCGTGCGCGCACGACAGCTCGTGCTAGGTTGAAAATGAAATTCGTTAAACGGCCGGGGCTCTCTTTTCCCCCTTCATCCCTCTTTTTTTTTTCTTTTTTTTTTTTTGTTATGTGTTCACGCGAAAGCTATTTTTTTCCCCGTGCGTTTTCGAATCGCGGTTTTTGAGATATGACCCGCAGCGCCGGGAGAAGGGACGAGGGAGAAAGAGAGTTCAAAAATTCATTTGTCGCGACAGAATGAAATTTTCGATTTATCCTGCCGCGGATGTGTAGCCCGCGATTTTCGAGACTGCACCCATGTGCGTGTATATGCATATATGTCGCGTTGGACCGGGTGAAATTATTACATAATTGTTATTCACACCGGGCGTGGAAAATTAAAGCGGAATATCGCGAGAATAAAGCAGACGCGAGCCAACCGAAGTGGCCAATAACGAGGCGGTCACTCGTTGCCTGCTATAGCTCGTAATTTTCGTATCCGCGCAAACATCATTTTTACCCTCTGATACGTGAGTGGTTCTCAACCTGCCTTTTTCCTCCAGCCACCGGCGAAAAACCTGCTCCCGTGAGAATACCAGCAAGAAAAGCAAATAACAATCAGCGTGTACAATTACGTGTCCCAAGGCTGCGGTAATTGCGACAGAGGGAACGTTCTATGGCAATGGGCAACGGCCGCGGGGGTACGAGATAGAAAGATTTCCTTTCGACGGAGATTCGTCGTCTGCTGATGGATTTTATAATTCTTGCAAACGTTGCTCGTTGTATTCTAAAAAAGAAAATGACACGTTCGCGATCGATTATCAACGTATCGTGGATAATTGCATGTGATTAGGCTGGACCCGGAAGAAATAATCGCGATGTTTCGTTTAATGTAAATTCCGTGTGGTTCGTGTATTATTGGTGTTTGCTTGGAACGGATCATCGATCACCTGCGTATTTTCGCTGTAAATCCGTGGTGAGCCGATAATAGGTTGCGATTCGATTTTTTTTCTTCCGTTGTGCGCATACCATTAAAGGCGCTTTCCTCGCGGGTCGGATCTAATTGTAATTATTATTATCGTCGAAGAACAAAGTGCAGGTTCCCCTGCCGTGATCATCGTCATTATCTCCTTATCATCTTTGCCATCGCATTACCACTCTCGTTTACATCGGATTCATGCCCGTCCATTATTCTCCGGCCAGATAAGCATCTTTCTTATCGACTCCTGACGAACACGTCGCCTCGAGACACGTAGGCGTACACCGGTCAGGAATTGAAATATTTCTTTTTCCCTTGCACCTTGAAACAAGATCCGAAAGAAGCGCGCTCTCATCCTTCGACTTAACCGATGCAACTCCTCCTTTAAAAACGAGGCAAACCATGTCTCCGAGTAAACGTTGTTTCACCGAGTAAGCCTCGATATTTAATGCGGCTTTCGACGTTAATTGTATTTAACAAAGGCACAATAATTTTACGCTTTTTAAGCAACGATTCAAGCTGATTGGACGCGAAAGAGTTATTAAAGCCTAATGCGAATCAGCGAAACAGGGAAGACCGATCTACGATCGCGAAACAGAGTACGTATATATCGCGGTTGCACACAAGTGGAAAGCTCCATCGCTCGATTTCAACTGTCTTTCTCTCTCGGCTCTCTCTCCGAGTCTCTTGTTCTCTTTCTCTGGTCTTGCTGGCGCTGATCGCAACGCGTACACGCGACCATCCTCCTCTTGGATCGTTCAGTCGGAACGATTTACATATTTCGGCGTGCGTTTGACCGATAATAATGTTTCATCCGGTTTTCGATGAATGGCTCCATTACCGAGACCGAGGCATCGTGGAGCTGACTTTTCGTTATTACGAGCTTTGAAAAATCAACCACCCACGCGCCTCACGCAGCTACGCACGCGTATCGTTGCCACACAATGCGAATCGGCTTCGCGTACACATACGTACGCACACATTCAGACACATGGAATCCCTTTGTGTGATTTAACGCGCACGAGCGCGGACCAGGGGGCACGAATGTAACTTTTCATAGGAGCGGAGCCTGCACGAGCCATTGATCATTGTTCTGTTGGCTGCGTAGGGTGCCGATCCGCCGGATTTCGCCAGTTTTTCCACCGGCTTAAAACTCGTTAAAATGTTTATCGATGCGTTGCTTCGCAGCGGTCCCTTCTTCCCTTTTGATTTTCCTACCGGTTATCGACACCGATCCTATCCGAGCGATACGAATTGTTGCGAAAAATGAGTATTCTTATTCTCACTTCGGACACCAATCGAAAAACCTTCGAGTTTCGCCGCTACGTTTTGTATCCAATTTCTTCGATCGTTTACTCGTCGTCACAATCTCAATTCCGTCACATTAATTTCGCTTTGTCGCACACGTCTGCATAGAAGGTTACTATATTCGTGTCCAGGGTACGTACGTAGACATTAACACGGTAAAATCGACATTTATTATTATCGCAGCGATGGGATTTCAAGACTTTCCCTTCGAATTGCGAATAAAAGTTAAACGGTCGATGCCGATAATCAGAGGGAAATTAATACGCAAACTCGAACCGAAACGCGGAGATCTATTTGATTAGGAACGAAGCGAAACAAAACGATTTTTTCAAACAAGATTAGATATTAATCGAGGACAGTCGGATGCGTTTTTAAAACAAGCGTTGCACAACGCTGTGCATTACTGAAATTAGGGGGTTAATTTGCGAAGCATTGGAGCTTGCTTTCCGATATCGGGGTTTTGAAAGAGGATCGTCGGGTCTGCGTGTTTGTTTCGCTTAATAAGAGGAGGAAGGAAGAGAGAAGCTAGTTGCCGCGAGATATTCTTAGGGAGAAGAAGAGATAGGAGGGAGTTTGCACGGTTTGGTTAAATATTTAAGTAACAGAGCATTTCACTTGGCAGAGTACATGGCAGGGCGCGAAGACGCCGAGCAAAGACATTTCGAAGCATCCCTTATCTTTATCCGTGAAATATCCCGCCGTGGTAAAGGCAGAGGGGTAGAGTCCAATCGCGGTTTTATTGGCTCTCTTAGAAACTGGCTTAAGTACATTTCTGTGTCCCGCGGAAATTCACCGAGCGAGGAAATGCCTTTCGAAAATTCCAACCCCTGCTTTCCAGCCGACTGTCGTTGTCGTTCTCTTTTCTCTCTGCTCTCTCGCGGAGCTCTCGCAGCGGAACCGCGATCGTGCTCATTGAGTAGGAAATTGGTTGATCGTTATCTCTATTTATACGTAACACAGTCTTTATTGTTATGTAAAATCGTTTTGCCATTGTCCAACGCGCGTATACGACGAATTCAAAGAGCTCTTTTAACTTGGATATTTTTATGCTCGTAAATATCGAATTTTAATCGTTCGCACTCGTAATATTTATAATCTGAAACAACGAGTGGTTGCAAAAATGATACGAAACGATATATCTCATTTTCACCCCGTATTACGGCGTTCAGCTCGTAGACTTTTTAACCTGCGACAAACTTTGGCGCGTTGGTACTACCGGTTGCAAAAATGTTGAATTACGTCGCAGGCGAGCCTTAAATCAATACGTTTATTCAACCAGTTGCAATCTGAATACGTATCGGAAATTATTTTTCGCCTAGATGGTGTCGGTAAAGCGTTAATGGACGGACCCACTTTTCCCGCGGGTCGAATTAATCGAATCGATGGTGCTCCGGGAATCGCGAAACAGTTGTCGTTTCGAGGGTCATCGACGTTTCAAAAATGATATTCCACTCGATGATACCGGGGGATAATCGAAAAATTAGTAAAGTGCCCTCGACGGCTGGGCTGACGGTCGTCGAAAAACGCACCCTCGATTCGCGAGAGGGAGGGAGAGCTCGAGTGCCCTCTCGACCCCCGTTCGATACTGCGAAACGTTTCCGTGACTGTGCTCTCTCCGCGTGTGCCTCTCTGTCGCGTTTCCATTTCGCACTTTTCGCGGCAACTTTGCACCTTCTCTCGCGTAAAGCTTCTCGAATCGATCCTCCTCCCCCCTCCCTCTCCTCTCTCCTCTCTTTCTTCTCGCCTTTCCTCTTTTACGCGACGATATCGAACCGCGATATCATCTACTCTTCTTTCGTTCTACAACCTGATTTTCCCTGTTGCGTTCTCGATTGACCTACACGTTGGTTGCACAGGGAAAAAAGGAGGCGCGAACGAAAGCGTCGTTTCCGCGTAATTAATTATCCACTCTATATGCTAATTAACCGGGTATAGTGGCACGTCTCGGTGGCATTGTGCTCTGGGAAAAATCGAAGAAAAGAAAAGCTCTCCTGTTTACGAGCTTCTCCTACTTCTCTTTTCCCGCGGCGGTTTCATTAATTTCTGCAAAAATGCTCGCGGGTCCCGGGTCTATGGACTCCTTCGATGCAAATCCCCGGGTAGAGCTCGCTCGCTCGGATCCATAACGCGTCAAGGGATGATCTACGCGCGCTTCCGCGCGCTAGCTGCGCGAAAAAGAAATTATTTACAGGTGTGCGGCGTGTTTATGCAAATATCGAACAGCCAAGGGGCGACCCGCTGTACGCTATCTCGCGGTCGGATATATATTTCGACGTCGATGCCACTGCACGCTGCGCGGCTCGTCGCGTTCGCGGTTGCGACGTTGACGCCGCCATCGTCGCGACTCTCCACACTCGCAAAATCCCGCTCTTCACGCCGTTTCACCGCGTTATCTTCGATACGCCCCGGATCATACGCAGAGCCAATTAACAGCGGTCGAGCAGTCGACGACGAAGATACAGAGGCTGTTCGCGGAAAATATTATCGCAGGTAGGATCGAGGAATCGGCCGATTAGCGGCAACGACTTACTGCGCCGTAATGATTCGTTATCGTTTAATTAATCGCGCTAACGAGCGTTTATTTACCTACGAGTCGCTAGAACGGGCAATGCATCGATCTTGTCGGAGCGTAAAATCGGACTCTTGGTACGATAGATCGAAGTCAATCGAATTTTACGTCGTTGGCGATCTTCGTCGCGACTATCATAGAGTTGTCCGACGTTTTGCAGTCGATTGCGATCGGCAAGACGCGCAATTTTCAGTTATATACGAGCGTCGAGCACGCGCCGACTAACGCGCATGAAGCTTCGTGACGTGTTTCTTCGCGAAGCAACATACCGTGTGCACTCTACACGAGGAATATGTTGGAAGGACGAAAGGGGCAGGATAAGGAGGACGAAGGAGAAGAAAAAGAGGAAGAGGGGAAGGAAAGGCAGGTTGCCGCGGCCATACAACGATGGCGGAAGAAGCGAGGAAAAAGGGAGACAGAAAAGCCGTTACCTCAAATTACACGGCTCGTTTTATTATTTATCGCCGGCAATTTCTGCTTCCACGAGGAGTCGCATCTTCTGGCCCGGCGATCGAAGCATGATTTGTGCAGCCGCCTCGCGAATTCGTCGTAGATCAATTGGCCGACATAGATCACCGGCGTCTCCCCTCGCAATTTCCGCTCTTCTCTCCGCGCGAACAGAAAAAAATGGAGAAAGCTGTTGCGAGTCCCTCTCTGTATTCCACTCTTCTTTCTCAGAAGAAAAAAGGAAATTACACGTCGTATCCCCGACTTATTTTCTCACGTAGAATCAACCGATATTTGCCGGTAAAACCATGATTACCGAGACACCGCCTACGCCGGAGAGAGAGGGAGAGAGATCTTCCAGCGTTCTCTCCTCGGAGAAAGGGGATGCTGTTAGTTTTTCCCCAGCGAGCGGCCTTTTTAATTCGAGGCATTGTTTCGAGACTCGACGGCGCGCGCAATTTTTCCATTCCGATTCCCCTGGTCGTCCCGAACGCCAACAGCCTTCCTTCCCCACCGTCTTGTACGTTTCCTGACATTTTCAGATATTCAATTACCGCGACACAAGATATTGCGGCCGAACGGGGCCGGGCTCGCGCCGCAAAAACGTAATAAATCGCGCGCTCTGCCTTTCTTCCCTCTCGTTTCTTGTTGCTCACGGGTGGATATACGCGTGGCACGGGACTCGCGTACATGTATCGATGTCCGCACACTTGCGTGCGTGTGCACACACGCGGCGGCTCCGGCTATATCCATACGCCGGCTATATGCATATCGATGCGCGTTCGCTCTCGGAATGACTGCGTGCGGTTGATCGGCAAGAATCGCGGCGGTCGAATGCGAAATACGAGTATCGTCCAGTCGGGCTGAAATCGATGGATCAATTCCGAAGGGGCCACGGGGTCGTGTCTAGACGCTTCCGGCCCGACCGTAGCCCGAGCTTTCTATCAACCCTCGTCTCCATCTCCTACGCGAGCGCTATATACGATACGCGATAGAAATACGAACGCTCCCGCCGTCGTTCTTACTTGTCTCGAGTGGGTATAGGCTGGGAAACGACGGAAATTTTTGCGTAACGCGCTGCAACGCTGTCGGGCAACGTCGTGGTTCTTAATCTTTGACGAACGACCAGCAAGAGTATATGCTTCTATGGGACATGGAAGTATACTCATCGTCGAGTCTCGTTGTCGAACCCTTCGATCATGTTCTCTTCGAGTATGTCGCGAATCGAATATTCGAAGCTTTAACCAGCTGCGCAGCGATAAATATCGCGGCAAATTAGCCATCCGCGGCCGCGTTTCGCGCGACCGTCAAAGTTTTGGCTGCGAAATCTCGGTAATTACCGACGTGTATCTACGACGCGTATCCACGACGGGTATCAGAGCCGCGGTATTCCGGTCGAAGCTCGGTCGCGGCCTCGCGAGAGGGTCAGAAGACGCGGAGCAAGGTACCGACCCGTAAGATATTTATCTGGCGCTCGCACGCGCCTCGTAAATTCGCGCGCCGCTGAACTTTTATACTTTGCCTTTAATACACTTTGCGCGCACCGGATACGCGGAGGGAGCAGCAAGAGAAAAGAGAGAAGGTTCTATCCGCGCGCTGTCAAAAAGAGTCGAGCACGAAATAATACTTACGACGTCTGGAACGATTCTCGGAGATCCGCGGCTCGTGCACCGGCTTCGTACGCGTCGCAGCTTTCCTATCGGCGATCGATCCACCCGCGGGGATAAAACTGTAAGCCAGCACCGTTCGAACGTGCGCAACTTTCCCCGAAGATGAAAACCAGTCACCGAGAGGAATGGAATTTCCTGGAAATCAGATTTACCGTTTCGCCCTGTCCATCTTCCTCGTCTTCTTTCCTTCTATTCTCCTCCTCCTTTTCTAATTTGTCGTATCTTTTCGCAGCATATAAAAAACGTGCTTCGCTGTATTCTTCCCTTCTATCGTCGTCATACATATATGTGCGTGTAAAAGGTACACGTAGGTTTACATCGAGGTACGTAGAGATACGTATGTAGTATATATACGGGAAAAAGTTGATTCAGTCGGACGAAAAAGAACGATTACGGAATGTATCACTGATTTTTCCGCTGGTCAATTGTTTTCATCGCAAAAATGCCATCGGTTAAAGCGGAGACCGGATAACCGGGAGTCTACCTACCCGTAGCTTTATCCGAGGTGGTTTGATTTGCACATTCTCTGCGTACGTTACAGAGCCACCGGGTTCGTAAAAAAAAGCACGGGATAAAATTGCATTTTTGTGCCACGCAGTTGCACTCCAGCTCGTTCTTTTGCACGCGTTTCGAAAACTCTCGGGATAGGCGAGACTGTTTGCGTAATTGTACCGGGGGGGTTCGTAAAACGCTCCTCTTTTTGGTCAAGCCTCTCGCCACGCGTTAGAGTTGTACAGGTTATCGACGAACGCGCGTTTGACCGGTGAGAAAAGTCACAAGGGGAGGGGTGATAGCGAAATAGCCATTAATTACGAGCGCCGGAGCTGCTCTTCCAATTAGCTCGAAAAACCCGCTTTCGTTCTACTCGTTTTTCCTCTCTCCGTCCCTTTCTCTTCCTCCAGCGAACTTGTAATTTATGACTCGACTAACAAGCGTTGAGAAGAAGAATCGCACGCGAACCGATAGCTTGTAGGACGACGTTTTAACCGCATCGACTTTTCCTTCTCTCGACCGTTTTAATTAATCGAAGCTGCCGCGTGCACGAATCCAACCGAATTCCTAGGGTAATCGTCTAGAGGATGAAAAAAACCGATCGACGAAAGGATTACGCCCGACGACGAGGACGCGGCCAGCTTATTTTTAACACGGTATATAATCTTCGCAACGGGGGTGCGTTGCTTCGTGATCGGCTTTGTGCACCCCCTTCTCCAATATTTTTTTCCTTCCCTTTCCGCCTCTGCTCCGCCTATCCTCGTACCGATCGAAATCCGCTTCCACGCGTATAATTCTATCGGTCGATCAAATAATCGAAACGCTTTAAACCCTCTCTCGCTTTTCTTTCTATCCACCCTTTGTATCTTGGAGTGGCGGCGGCTCCGTGGCGCGACGTATCAATCATCGTGCCGGGTTTTCACGAAGCCTCGCAACGAACCGGAGAACCAAGCCGATAACTCTAGCCACCCGTTCTTTACAAATAACATCGCGTCGCGAGTTACGGTTGAATCATAGAAAATTCATCCCCCGAGGTCTTACACCCTTCGCCGCACGGACGCGTAACTCGTCCCGGAACGTATTTTCCACGTTAACCACCGTGTACTCGATACCGATACGAATTATTCGCGTGATTGTACCCCTTCGGTAACAACGTTACGCGGAATCGACGTAGCAAGCAATTAAAAGGGTGTAATTTCTGAAACTCTGGCATCATGGCGAAGGTTGCTGAATTATTTTTTTATATAGAACAATTACGCAGCCTTATAATCCTGGAACTCGGAACGCAATTTTTAACGCTCGAACGACGCATAATTCTGCTTACGCGTAGCGAAATCGTTATCGTTAGGACCCCAGGAAACGTAATCGTGGGAAATAGACGAGAAGTTACAGGATAAATTATGGCATTGTTATTCCGCCTGAGAATTAAACGTTAACATCGAAATTTCATCCCGCGATATCCAAATAAGGAGTCCGATTTCTATCTAGCGCGTTCTCGATTTTCCATTTTCCACGCGTACCGCGCCACGACGTTCGATCGTTCCAAAGCATTTAGTAAGGCGTGTCATCGACGACCGCTGGATAACGCGTCAAACGCGTGTCGGATTTTCCTTCGAAAGTACAATTTACAAGTACGCGCCAAAGGTAACGCTGCGAGGCGTTCCGGGCTTCGTAACTCTTCGTGTTCCTTCTTTCTCAACGGAAAACGTTGCTACGTGTTGCTACATCGGCCAAGGGCCGAGAAGGGAGGAATCGGTGCGTGTTACACGGACTCCCCAGCTTGTTTGCCGCTGCTTGATTCGCTTGTGTTTGTGGAGGGAGCCGTTGAGGGGCGGGGTACGATGGTTAGAGGGGCAGGAGAGGGTGAGTCAAGGTGCTGGGTAGTTGAGGCATTATAGTGCCGCTACAAATCATAGGGCAGACCCCTGCCACTCGGGGTACGTCTGCGTGCGTTCGTGCGAACGTGCGTGTGCGCTTGGAAACGTCGGTGTGATGGTGGAAGGGTCGCCTGACAGTGGGACGTTACACGCTCCGTGTACTGTATATTCCGTTGGTGCAAGTAGGGGTGGCGCACCCCCGAAAACTGCCACCCCACGAAGGCCCTCCGGGATTGGTGTACACGTCGTTACTACGTGTCCCCTTTCGCCCCCTTTCTCTCTGCTCGCCACGCTGTTCCTCCCTTCGCCGCACTTTTTTCCCGTTCGTCTTACCAAGCGCGTGCATCCGAGCTTCTCGAATTTTCTGACGTCATCGATCTCGCCACGCGAAATAAAAGCAAAAGCGATCGCCGCGATTTATTTGCTTCTTCGTTTATCTATTAGTAGTACGTTTTTTAATGAACCTTTCCGACGACGAATTTCCTTCGTTACGTTAGATTTACAAAACTCGTCCTGCTGGAATAGCAGGTGCGTTCTCTTATCAACCAATAGTTTCATCCAAGACACGTCGTGACGGTCGAGACACGCTATGAACTCGAGCGAAAGATGAATTATCGAGCTTCTAAGAGGCTAATATAACAACGTTACGCTTGTTTTATTTATTTTATTTGAAGTTGCGCGAGTCTTCCTATACGTTTTGCCTCGGCCGGGAGCAGATTATCGATCGCGGGGAAAATAATCACGCGCGCGAAAATCGCGACTCCGTCGAGATCGAACGATACGATAGTCGGCAAATTTATGAAACGGCTGACCATTATCTCTCCGCGTAACAAATTCATATACGTCCGCGATAGTATTTAATTCCTCGACGGGGAGTTAATTAAGTCGAGGTCGGTCGCGTTAATGGATTCGCCGATGCGCTTAATCGCAGAATAATTTAGCGACACGAAGCGGAAGGAAATTTGTCCGGAGCTTCCGCGACTCGCGTGGAAATCAGAGACAGATACCGTCGGTCGAAAACTCGATTTTCCTCTCGTTTTGCCCGCTATGATTTCTCTCGGCTGACTATAAACGCGATATGCTGGCCGAGAATTCGAAGGTCTTGGACAGTTTGATCAGTTTATTGGTATACCGGCCGTACGGGGCCGTAAACCTGGCGAAGATCAACAAGAAGACGAATTTATGGCGAAGACCGCGCAGGGAAAAAGGTAACCCCTCGTCTTTCGTTCTTGCAGCGACTAGGAAAATTGCTGGAAAGTTGAAACCGTTCGAATTTTAAGGCTCATGCTTGATTTTTTGCTGAAACTTATTACTATAAATACTATATATACGTATACGTTATCCAACCAACCAAGTACCAACGAGGCAGCTAAAAATAGTAAGCGAATATTTTACGTCGAAACCTCGACGATCCGTCGAAAAAGAAATTACTCGTTAAATATTCGCTAATAAGACCGGCGAAGATACCTCTCGATACCTTGCTTCAAACTTTTCAAATAAAACGAAGTAAAACCTTCGCGCTGCCCCTAAATCCTCGTTCGCTAATTCACTCCCCTAAATTTAACACCAACGTTCGGGGTTTCAATTACTCTCATCGTTATTCGTTACTTAGAATTAGAAAAAATCGCACAGAGGGAGACGCGAGGGAGATGCGAGGGATAAAATTGCGTTCGGAGAGTGAAAATTGAAAGCCACTGACTAGGTTGGTAGACTTCTGGATTTAGAGGGATCCCCATGGTGGTTGAGCTGCCTACTTTACCAACCGATCGGGACGAGTTATTAAATTTTTAATGCGTCTAAGTTGGTACAGTGGGGAGTCTCGACAAGCCTCGTCCTCTCGTTCTCGCCCCCTACCACCTATTCACTCTATCTCCTCCCCCTGTGAGCCACTCGAGCCGACGATTCAACCCCTCTCCGTTGAACGAGTATCGGAGTAACGGAGGGTCGTCCACCGAGGAACTGAACACGAGGGTGAGCGAGAAAGGGGACCAACGAAGACCGTTGTGTGTTGTCTGTCGCAATAAATTTATGAATTGTTCCCAATTACACGGAAGCTCGTGGCCAATCGCGTTAACTCCCTCTTCGGCTAACGGAAATTCACCCTCGCCTTTTTCTGGCCACTTACCGACGCCGCGTAAACACGTCCGTGGGATTTACGAAGAGATCAAAGGAATTTATACGACGATTTCTCCATCTTCTCTGGACATCTCGACCGAATGGAACAAATCGGACAAAGGGCTTACAACGTCTTAAGGAAATTTCTTTCTATCCGTAGCTACGCAGGATACGTTACGCAAGTACAGTTTTGTCTGAAAATAAGCAACGCGCTCGGGATCGATCGGTTGCGTATTAGTTGCGAGTCGAATATACCGTTCCCTTTGACTTGCTTCTCGAACGTCATAGCGACGAATCAAAAAGCGATCGACCGGACAACATATAACGCGTCAGGAACGCTAAATATTAATGCGAGAAAGCATTGGGCATATTCTATTCGTCTTCTACCAAACGATGTCGCGCTGTTCGTTCGACCGCAAAAATTTATGGTCCTTCGCTTTTACTCAGCTCTCTGTCAACGAGTTCGAACAAAGGAGAGAAACGGGACGGCGAGTTGCCTATTTCGAGAAAAGAGCCGTATACGCGTATCTAATTATCGATGTCACGCAAGAAGAAGGTTCGGTTTTCCTAACGATAAAGAAATACAATTGGATGAAAAACGCGCGAAGGAACGTCGGAGGGTTAACGATCGGTGGAAAAGCTACGGTAAATCGTTTTCTCCTCTATCGGTCGGAGATGTCGGTCTTTTCGTCGAATTTTCGACCAACGTTATTCCAGATTACAAACTCGTGACTCACGTAACTCGATAGACGGGAGATAGTTGGCTGATGACCGTGCGTTCTCATTAAACACTTGACGCGGTGTCAAGTGACATGGCTGTCAAGGATTGTTTGCATGTCGTGTGTCAGGCTGAACACCTTCGTGCAAAAATTCCGATTATTTTAACGAATCGATCGATGGCCGGTGTACAGACTCCGCGGAGATGGTTTTACCGTTCCGGGAATTCCAGTAGATTGAAATACAGTAGAACATCCCGTATCCAAACTGAATACTCTGATCTAATTCTAGTTCTACTAGCCGAACGGAATAGCTACTAGTAACAGATGCCTTCTCTCGCACTAAACTAACTTTACGCGTTGTTACACGTACGACGCGTGTCTCATATTTGCGATCGGAGAATTTACAAATATACGATGCATAAGTGACGCTACTGTAGAGACGCAAGTGGAAGCATTATTTTTGACGGTCTTCTCGCCGGATAGGCGCAACGCTACTATCGTTCTTCCCACGCAGGAATCTCAGTACTTAGGCGTACGACTGGCTACGCGAAAAATCACGTGTCGGAGGTGTGCTACGGCTGGCGAAGAATGACGTCAGCCGTCAGCAAGAGTGTCGTGTGTCGTATAACTGCACACAAAATTTCATGGAAAGCCAGCGCCACACGATTCCCGACAATCGCGTTCCTCCGCGATTAAAGTTGTTCCAATTTCCGCTGGAAAACTCGCCGCGCCTCTGCAACGAGGTCGACGGTTATTCGGTGCTTCTCTCACAACCGGTGAAAAGCGATGTCGGAGAAAAAGCTCGTCGGAGTGGGCGGGCCAGAACCGCTTCAGTCGATGAACGAGAGAGAACTCGGGAAAGCGATTGATAGGAGAGAGAGAGGGGGGGGGTTCAGGCGTTTGGAAAAGCGGCGAAGTGGCCGTGGTTTTAATTGCAGTTTAACGAGCCTTTGATGAAAACGCGCATCGCGTAATGGTTAATCTTCATTTGGCCGGGCCCCTGGAAATTTATTGTTCTCGACGATGATGGTACAAACCACTGTTAAATAACAATTACAACGCGACGAGGGAAAGCAGCCACCGAAATGCCCGTGTAACGTCAACCGGCGGTAATTTAACTGCCGCCTCCATAAACAATCGTAGCCAGAGCCATAATTATTATTGTACAGGTCGGACCAGAGAGAGGCACATTGTATGCGCGCCACGCTGCGACAGTTAAATCGCCATCGTTAAATGTCCAGCTTTACGAGTGTCGTTGAATCGACGTTCTCTTCGTTATCGCCATAGTGGACTCCTCCCCTTCTCGCGCCCCTCCCTCTTCCACTCCCCCTCCCCTTTTTTCTATTTTTTTTTCTTCCTCCGTTATCGAACTTGTGCGTCACCCGATGCGTGGGCACTTCCGGCCGCTGTGTCCGAGAATCGCGGAAGCGTTCCGCGAACGTGGCTTTAGAGATCGACCATATGTACCGTGTATCGTTGCACCGATCGAAAGTCAGAGGGGGTAACTTCCGCTCGACGAGGGCGGCTTTTTCTCTTTTCGTAGCAATTAACACGTTCTGGTTCGGCAGCAAGTCGTCAGATCGATGCGTTAGATATTAACGCGTCGCGTAGAGGGGGAATACACTCGCGATGGAAAGGGAACGTACCTGCTCAGACGTATCGTCGATCGTCGAAACGAACGTTTGGGATATCGATGTTACGCTAGAACCTTGTTTATCCGCTATTTCGTTTATGCGAACAAGTTAATGCTCACTGTCAGCTTCAGATACTACATCGTATATGTAATCGTAGCCGAGATTCTATTATTCTAACTACGATCCGACGTAACTTGAGTTATACCTCCTACGTATTTATGTAGGAACGGGCAGTTTCACTACGAATTTTAAGTCGAACGGATCTTTGCAATCAAATTCTTACCATATTATTACAACGCAAAATTTATCGTATAAATTCTTCCAATTTTCCGGCAAATTGTCCCCACATTCCCCACATTCTCGCCTCATGAAACTACGAGAAAGTCGTAATGCCTGCAAATAAAAGCGTAATCTAGAACCTCTTTTTTTTTTTGTTTTTTTCTTTTTTTTATTTTTTTTCTTGGAAAAGTGAGCACAGGCGAACGCATGACTCGCGAGTCGACTTAGCTCATCGAATGGCGGTAATCTTGCGTCCTTGGCGACATCGAGCCGACGACGATAATTTCCCTGTCCCTCGAATCCCCGATGTCGACTTTTCCGTTATCCGGAAAATGCCCGTTACTTCCGGTTACCTTGAACGTCGCCACGTGCAATTAGCTCGTTCTACGTGTAATCGTTTCCCTGTATGTCGTTTCTAATTAAAATTCCTTCGTTTTGTTTCAGGTAAGTGACGGAGTCGCAGTCGCGGAGCATTTGGCTCTCTCAGTTGCTTTGTTCGACCGGAGAACAGAGGAAAGTCAGTTGGATTGATTCGATGGTAAAAGGGGGAAGGGTGTTGATAAGTAAAAGGGGAAGGAAAGGACTGGAATACGAAGGTGACGAAGAAAGAAAGGTACATTCCGTGGATATGACGAGGATCAAAGGAAACCTATAGAGCCGACGCAAGCGGAAAGCACGTGGGCAGTCAGTCGCTAACAATCGTAAACAGGCGTGCTTAATTCATTCAACTTTCTAGCACCGCGCCTACCTAGCTGCCTGTCGCCCCGATATTTTCCACGTTCCCCGCGGAAATGTTTGTCATTCGCGTTTATGCTGTTTCTTTATTCAGCTGCCGCGTAATATGCAGCCATTTTATGTGTTTACCTAGCCGGATCGTTAATCTTTGACCGTTCCTCGTGAAACGATCTGTAAATCTCGTCCTAGAAATCGTACGACGAAATCGTCTACGCATCGGGAGACTCGTAAGTCCGACTTTTATAGTCGCGCGTCGATACGATATTTATATCGTTCGTCCGTGACACAGGAAACGAGTTCATCCTTCTTTCCATCCGAATTCATTCGAATCTGCTAATCCGATCGTTTTTTAAACAGAAACTTGCGAGCTTCGTTACGTTCGCGTGTTCTTTTCATCGTGTCGCAGCTTCCCGGACGAGAATAGGACCTTGACCTTTGAGGCTGCGAATCGTGGATCGACGTGTCCCTATCGTTCGGTCGCTCAGAATTCAGGAAGCTTTCGCAATCGTTGAATCGCGAATGGATTAACGGTACAGAAACACTGTTAGAGAGGAACGCCTTCTAATTGTACGAACCAGCTTATCTGCCGAGGGAATCTCCTTTTCCGGAGTGTCACGCGATATCGGTAAATTTCAGGGCCGTAGTTGGTCCCAACCAAATTCAGCGGGATCGTTGAATCGACCGCGTGCTATTTTTTCGCCCGATCGTCGACGCCGTGGATCGCGTGGACCGTCCGAACCGAAAAGTCAGCGGCAAAGGATCGGAACTGACAATTGAAGCTGGACGCGTGGCGCGGTTCTTATAGAGCACCTTGTTCAAACACCTTCCGAACGTTGCACTGCTCGTCGATACAACGGCGTCAGTACTTCCGTATCTTAAAATTCAATCTTGAACTTTGCACGGAATAACGAAACTCGTTGTACGTATATTGAAAGGTGTCGTTGGTGTTTGATACAATAAGCGGGAGATCTGGGAAGGACAGTTTAATGGATCGTTCTCCTTTAATCGGTCGTTGTTTTAATTCGTCGATTAAAAATAATTATCGTCCCTGTTTATTTCGAGGGTCGACACGCGACTAGAATAGCGTGACGCGCGGTTGTAACTCGTTAACGAGCAAGTTTTACGCAACGAACGCATCGTTTGGCATAAGGTGTATCGATCGGCTTGGACGATTCGGCCAGAGTTATTCAGAGGCGGATCGCGTCTTTCATTCGTGGCCGATAGATTTCTAATTTCGTCGAATAAGGTCAGACAAGGTGTGCACGTCAGCGTGGTCGTTTTGGTAGCGCGTTCTTCCGACCAGTTTTATTGGCACGTATAACCACGTTCCCAAAGGCGACAGGCAGTCTGGGCCAATTTACTCTTCCCTGATTAATTCTTTCGCCGGCCGAACAAAAGGGGAACGTCCCGTTAGCCGATCCGCCGTTGTCTCTTCGTACTAGAACTTCGAGTTGCTGAGACTCTTTCAGACGACTTTCGGCTAAAACTCGTTAGTCTTATCATCGCTGCTTTTAACTCTTACCGCGTAAAGCTACGATAGCTGGCAAAAGTATTTCACGACGAACAATCCGGATATTGGATAGATGAAACACTAAGAAGTTTCGTTCTGCGAGCTGTACTATCGTAACTACAAAAATTAGAAATACTGTAAAAATGAAACGCAGAAGCTGATTAAAGAAAACGCCTTACTAGAAAGTAAGGATACGTTTGCGGAGCCACCGCGACAAAATATTACTTTATCCAGATACTCTGTATTTCTCGGATTGCTCTCGGTTATTTCCCCTTCCATGAGCTGCTGTCGCTGCCTGAAGAACGGCGTTACGTTGTCGACGGCGGCAGGCAGTCTGGCCAGTTTACTCTTCGGTGGCTAGTCCACCTCTCTTCTTAGTACAGCCGTCCTCCTCGCATCCGCTCTTTCTTTCTCTATCGTCTATTTGCCGAGCCGCGTAGCACGATCACCTCTCGGGGCCCCGTCCTTGTCGCGCACCTCTCAGGTACGCGAATCGTACCTGCACGCGCGTGCACTACACGTCGTTCGTGTACCTCCCTCGTTTCTCTTCTACTCCTCCGGAGTCCTTTAAAACCGGTACAGTACCGGTAGAAAGCATCGGCCCCGAACACTCCCTTCTTCGTCCTCTGCTTCCTGCGAGCTTTCTCGTGTCGTTTCTCGAGACCTTCGTCTTTATTCTCCGCCCTCCCCTCGTCCGCCTCTCGTTCGCCTCTCTCGGCGTCTCGGACGCTGCAGCGTTTTATCGTTTCCTCGTTTCGTCCCGAGGACGATATTTCACCCGAGCGAATCGAATCTGTCCGAAGATCGTCCGTGTCTCTTTCTCGGATCGCCAGCCGACACCGGAGAAGTTGATCCGCGCACGTACGATTTATTTTTTCGCAGCCGACTGGACAGAAACGCGCAATTTCGTTTCTAGCGAAATCGTCTATCGGCTGTATAATACACTTTTTTGGGAAATTAGCGTTAAGAAAGAAGAAGCGAGAGAAAGTGCTTCTATAAATACGAAAGCGTAATTGTCTTTATTATTAGCTTTGCTCGCGTCTCACACGAACATTGCCGTTAACGAGTTTAGTTTCTTCTTACGACTCTTTTCTAGATGTTCGTGGAAAAAAGAATTCCGTAGCTGGTAGGGTTCGAACGAGTTACGTAGAGTGCCGTGGCTCGCGGCACGGTGTAACACGAGCGTGTCGCGATTCGAAAGGGTACGTTGTCGCGAGCAAACATCGACGGATATCTAGGTGAAGGTGTACGATTAGGCATCTCGCGGACCGTGGCACGGGTAGGTACTAGTTTTCGTTGAGCAACCGCCAGTCGATTCTGGAGCGCGTTGGCTGCTCGATTACGCATGCCGATTCCCCTCCTCGCTTGCGTCCTGTCGTTTTCCACGCGAAATCCCGCGGACGATTTTCTAGCTGTCGCTAGCGTTACGTAAACGCTTGGCTTTTTTCTCGATTTATAGATACCGGTATCGTGGGTTGCGATTCGTGGTACGAGCGACGTTGAAAAGATTCTACGATTCGAAATAAGAAGTTAACGATAAGAAAGTTGCGTTGGAAGCTTCGTCTTTTTTTCTTTTTTTTTTTTTTTTGCTCTGTTTATTATGATCGAAATTATGGTCATAAATGATCGTAACTCGCGGCGATATCTTATACGAGGAAGCAAGTACATACCATTGACGTATTAATGATTCGATTCAAAGATATTAATATAAGAAACGTTCGAGAGAGGAAAAAGAAAGAAATGGGAAACGTCCCAACGACGAGACCTTTGAGCGGAAGTACCTATACGTATATATAGAACTATTTGCTAGCGTTATTCTACCAATATCCAGGAACTAGTCAATTTTCTAAGTAACAACAAATATAAAGAAATACGACGTCATACCGATCTAGTCAGTCAAATTCGTGAAAAGAATAAAAATTTGCGAATCTCGTTTACACAGCTGTTTCTATCAAGGTTGCTTTCATTGATTGGCTATTTAAAGATAGGAAAACACGTCGATTCGGTGATAAAATATTCCGCCACGTTTTAGAAAAAAAAGATAAAGCGACGATTTCGACGTTTTTACGCGAGGTTGATCGACGTCGATATTTTTGGCTATCCAACGGCCTCCTTCGTTTCACCGATATTTGACAGGTTGCTTGGACTTGCACTGGCCTGTGCATTCGCTTTCCTACCTGTTGCACGTCGGCCTGGCCAGTTTTTCCTCGGGTTTACCTCCCCCGGATGCCGTGACCCGCTCGACGCCGCGGGGGTGGTAACGCGGGCTCGTATTTTTTTCCCCAAGACTACTGAATTTCTATATAATTTCCAGTCTCTATCGACATTCTAAGTGAAGTCGAATATTCGAATAATTAAACCAATTATCGTTACGCAAACCCGACTCTCTTTCCTTCGAGCGATTCCCTATTCTCGAAACTGACGAAGAGCTAACTCGTCAGAGAGAGATCTGCCGCATCTCGATGTTAAATTTTTAACATTTTCGTTGCCAATAAATTCTATCGTATTCGCGTTCGCGAAAATTAAATTTTAATTACGGAGATTGGTCTGGATATGGAAAAGCCTAACGGTCGCAACGGTCCAGTTAAATCGTGCAAGTGCAGTGGTAGAGTAAGAATCTTGTAGCTTTGTTTCATTTTCGTAGAAGAATGCGTGAATAAGACGGTAGTTTCTGTCTCGAGAAGAATCGATTCCCCGACGCACGGAAGTCGGGACAAAAGAGCCGATTCACCGGTGGCGGCCTCCTTCCTAATCCTCACAAAGCGCCTCACGTCGCCACGAAGTCGAAGTTTACTTTTCGTGCTCAAACATAACTCCGGGCCTTTCGGAAGTGGGGGGTTAAACACACATAATCCACCGTTTTCCGCCGTAACTCGTAACTCCCGCTCGTATTTTCTCTCGTTCCTCTCTTTCTCGGTCCCCTCTGCCCCCGGACTTCATTCCATCCAGGGTCCCTCGCGGTCCCTCCGCTCCGTGAACGAACTATTTCTGTAGCTCTGTGCGCGCCACGCGGCAACGAGAGATGCAACGATGCACGCGAGCACTTTCGAACTGGCGAACGCGAGTATGTGCGACCGTGTTTCAACGGGAACGCCTCGACTTTGCTCGTTCGAAGAATTTTAATTCCTCGATGGTTCGATGTACGGTTCGTTGATCGACCCGTCGTCTCTTCTTAACAATTTACGATTTTCGCAGTTTATAATTTTTCTCGTTCAACGTTAGGAACTAATTCCAGCCAAGTTTCCCTATCGAGAGCCTCGGTCTCGCCGATCCAGCGAATCCTAATTCGTCAAAGATCGGAACAGGTTCGTTCGTTCGATCGGATCGTCCTTTAGTCTCCGTATCGGTAATTTGGCTGTTCTTCTGTCGTACAACGTTAGAAAAATTCCAGTTAGGTTTTTCTAGTCTTTGTCGGACTGGGAATGCCCGAGGTACTTGACCTCTGGTAAAAACGGGAAGAAACAGGCGATTAAGATATCGCGATTAATGCCCGCGCGGAACGGGAGGGAGCAGATAGCTTGCAGCAAACAACGCCCGCCTCGATGAATCAATATACACTTCTGTTTTTGACGATGCCCAGTGCGGTCCGGAATAAATCTCGCTGTTGGAGCGAGTCCCTTTTCTTCCTCGGAACACTGGAACGTCTCTGTTGATCCGCCGTCGCGTCGGCGAAGAAAAGAACCGGCAATGAGCGGAACGCTTTCGTCTCGTGCGCGACAAGGCTAAGCTCGCGACCACCCACTCTCTCTTTCCGTGATCGTTCTAGGAAATCCTGACGCTTTATAGGAACGAATAATAGCATCCTGAGTATCGCAAAACGATAACGGCGAAGATTTACAAAACAATTCATAGATGGAACGATTACGCGAGGATTCGATGGAAAATTCTTCGGTGATCGGCGATCAGACACGGCGGAGATCGTCCTTCCGCTTAGTTTCTTTTCATCTACGCCATTAGTTTCGGATTGTCACATAGAAAATCGTTCTATCCGCTACCGCGTCTTCTTGGCGGAACAATCAACGAACTTGTGACTTTTTTAACGCATTTGTAGAACTTCGTTTGTCTCGTTACCATGTAGATAGGTACTCCGATAGTTTGCAACTCGCGATTCGCAAAATTTCGCCAATAGTATCGGTTCGATCGCGCGCGAGACACGTCGTTGGTCAAATCTTAACCGCAGAGATCGCACGATCGCTTGGATCTCTCGATGTTTGGAAAATTTGAATCCGTCCGATCCCTATTGTTTCTCTCTATGGAACAGCGTAAGAAAGAAAGAACATGACCGTAAAATTGTTATCGACGTTCGGCCAAGTTGGAGAAACTGTATGTGGCGCGGCGAGCGTAGCGGTGCAACGGACGCGTGTAAACGGAACGACGAGAGTAGAGCCTAGGGCCGAGAGGAGAGCGAGAGAGGGCACACGAGTGCGTCTACATGCACGGAACAAGCACGTTCTCGTGGAGGGGTAACGCTGGACCCAGGCTCCGTGTGGCGCGTAGCTTATGAGCCGAGTAACAAAACCAGTCGTCTCTGTACTGGCTGACCAGCTGCCCGTCGCTTCTTGCCTTCTAATCCTCTGGCGATTGTTTTCGCTTCGATCCTCGGCGACGATCCGTCGTCTCGGCCGCGAAATCGCTCTCAGATACCGTTGCGCGGCTGAATCCCTAATTTAAAGTGATTCGTTCGATCGACGTCGGAACTCGAATCGTTCTTCGTGAAATATCGTCGAGATTCGTAAAAATTTCAACTTTTTTTTTGAAAGTGATGTATCTTGGCAGAGAGAGCAGGTCGAGAAGAAAGAGATTCTAAAACGGAACGATTTTATCGGAAACATGGTTTTCATAGTTCGTGAGACGCTTGGCGATCTTTTACATTTTGTGAAATTGTGTTCTCGAAGAATAGGGGCAAATATATCGAACCAAAGTGAGAAGTACGTCTACCTTCTGTAAAACTCAAGGCTATGAACTATAAATACGAGGCGAGTAAAAGGAAAGAAAATTGTGTAGCGCGATAGGATCGACGAGGGAACAGCGAGATTAGTCGTCATTGGGAAGCTCGAGGAACAGGGTTGCGATACGCGGTGTGTTAACGCGCTCGTGAAAGTCTCGTGCGGCGAAGTGCGCAGAAACGCGAGTGTAAACGCATTGTTCAAAAATAGTCGGCGTGGTGGAGGGCCGCGGAGGCTGCGTTTCGACGAAAGTCTCGAGCGATTCGAAGAATCCAAATTAAAGGGAACTCGGGAGAGGCACTCGCGGTTTCGCAAACTTTCCTCGCTGATTAATGATCGTCGTTGGGCGCGCGGCGAGCTTAACCGAGTAACGCGAGAAGAAGCGAACGGAGAAACGCGTCGCCTGCGATTCGAGCGATCGCAGTTCCTCCGTGCAGCGATAAATTGAATTAAACGTCGAGACCCTCTCGAGAGAAAGACAAGCGCGGAGAGGATGTCTCGTCCTACGCGAGATTGTTTATCCTCGCGTTGCGCACGCCGGATACGAATTTATCTCACGATTTTCCACGATTTTCTCTAATACCATTGGCCGCGTGAATACCTCGTCCCGAGAAGCTTTCGCAACGCGTTCGAATCGAAAGAATCGATCGATACGACATCGATCGCAGCAAGGGTTTAGCGAATCCACCGGCTCTGACGAGCCAAACAACCATGTTAAATACGAATTCGTGTCAAAGAGACGAGCGATCGGTCGACCGTCGATCCTGTTGGCTGGATCGCGATCAACGATAAAGACCGGAGAATGCATCGATCCGCGAGGAACAAAAAACGTAGATGACTCCTCTGTAAATCTATTGTTCGTATCCCGATTCTCTGCGAAAAATTCAACATGGATCGTAGCTTCGAAAGCAACGCAGACTTCAAGATGAACCAGCAGAATTTTAAACTGAGCGATTTTGGGATCAAAATGGAGCCGTGTTACGCGATCGAGCAGTGCAGGACCGCCTCGAGGTACGCTCAAATCGCCACTGTCCAGTCGCAGCGGATGCAAATGAGAGCTGGAAGACTCGGTTCAGGAAACAACGGTTCGAGTCCTCTTCGAGTCGGCTGCAATCTTTCTCAGTTACCTTCGAACTGTTCCGCGTTAACGTGCAACAGTCAGCCACGAAGGAGTCCGAATCGATCGCAGAACGTATCCGGGGATCGATTTCAAGCCGCCAGCCCGAACAACTTGTCCGGGAATGTGTTACAGCCGGCCGTCTCCTCGGTCCCATCTCCCGGCTATTGGAACCAGTATGGCGGACAGGAGAGCGGGGTAAACGTCTTAGTAGAGTCGTTTTGCGGAGAATAGCTGGCGCGATGATGTTGCGCGATTTGTCAGGAAACTGTTCGCCTTCGGTCATGCGTGTAATCGACCGTTCAAGCTTTCAAATATCTCTCATCTACGAACACCGTGCCTTCGGATCGTCTTCCGAGTTGGCGTGCCTCGCCAACTCCTTTACGAATTTTCCATTCGAGTTCTGCTTCGAGTCAGATTCTAAACTCGCGGTGTACCCAATTGTGTGCAGCATTAGAAAGAAGACGAGTTTGACCGAAGAGATATAAAAGGCGTCACTTAGCCTGCTCGTCGGACAACGCGGTCGACTCCTCGGAGTTAAGGTTAACCCGATCAAATTCCTACTATTTTCGTCCGCCTTTTATCCACCTCTACGTACGATGGATGTGACAATTTTACGATAACCGGTATCGAAGGAAAGTCTCGCGTGGCACAAGACCGGCTGATTAGTCGCAGACTGCATAGGACCGGTTTGGTACTCGTACGTGACTTCCAGCCGACTCGAATCTTTTATTGCACATACCACGTTCTCAGCGTGCACTTGCCGTCGTTTATTCGCGGGGAGATTCAGTGTCGAGCCCGTTGGAAGGGAAAGGATGTCGTTTTTAAGGGTCTCGATGACGTCATACCTGACGATGTTCTAGCCTGGAATATTCTAGATCCAGGTTACACCATGGTCGTATCGCGGTGACTTTTAAACCTAGGATCGTTTAACGTTACCTTTTGACGCTATTAAATCGCGGATTTTCGTGCCAGTTGATAATTTTGAGAATGTAATTAAAAGGATAACATGTAAGTAAAAGTGTGTGTGCGTTCACCTATCAATTATGGTAAAATGATTTTGGATACTCTATATATCTTGCTCACATTAGGTGTGTTGCGTGCAACTTCGCATTTTCAAATTGCCCACAAACGCACAAAAATCACGATAGTGGTGTCTGAAAGTGCTAACGAAATTTCCAAAGTTTCCGTGGCGAGTGCTTGGAATACTTTGGCGAGCCACGGGTATGTTTCGAAAGAATTTCAAAGCGGATTTCGTGGCAGGAAGCGGCTCGCAGTCGGAGCTTTAGCCTCGACCTAACCTGATGTGCCGCCACTCGTATCTAATGTTTGTCTCTCCACGTGGAGTCGTATTCACGACGCGTTTCGCTCGTCCAGCTAATTAGTATGTGCCGTGGTGGCACGTATTAGGTGGCGGTCACACTTGCATACGAAAGACGCGCACACACAAGCCACCTCGTTCACCAGTACTCTGTCGACAACGAAAAAATCGCTCGCTGGAATTTGAAGAATCTTCGCACACCGTCCCACTCGTTCTCAGTTTTCTTCGTTCCCACCTTCTCGGGACGTTTGTGATAGCCCGCGTTTTGCATTCTAGAGAACCCCTTTCACCGAGCTTGGTCGAGAAAGTTTACTCGAGTAGAAACATTTAGACAATCGGGAAATACGTTTCTCTTAAGATTAATTAAATTATAAGGCATCGTTCGTAGCCCGTTGGAGAATATTTGTCTTGGCCGGCGTAGACACAGTTCCAGTCATTCTACTTCGATCGAAAAAGCCACAAACTTCTCCTATAGGAGTACGAATTCTTTTTATTTAACTCGTCGTTCTATAGCCAACAAAAATAACCAAAGTTGCGCGAAACGGGGATGGAACGCACGTATCGATCAGAGAAGGCTAGCTAACTCGTCGATTACCGTTTCTCCGACATAACAGACTTTTTACTTCGAAATCTTTTATTCTTTTACCTATTCCTCTGCCAATTAAAATCAGATTACATTTTACTATCGCGAAGAAACCGACCACGACAAAACTAACAAAAATTGATTCGTCTTTACGAACTTTTGATGAACTTTTGACGATAAATTCCACGGTTATAGCAGTTTCTATTTAAAAGACGGTTAATCCGGTTAAAGATAGTTAATTGATAATCGTAGTTATTAACGCGTGTATTCGTCGTTAGAGATAAATAAATAGGAGTAGTACTCTGGGGAAATGGCGACTGAACGTGCTTCGGTAGAAGATAATTATATCGATTAGTTGGCGAGATCGTTAAAGTGGTTTTGATCCTCGTGTGTACCACTGTCGTGTACATCGGTCGTCTAGCTCTGGCTGTGAATAAGATTTATATCTCTTAACATAGCTTCTTTCCTTGCCCCGCCCCTCCATCTTGATTTTTCTGGTAAATCGGCGATGGTAACGCGGATCGAAAAATACCACGGATTTATTACCCCGGTAATTCCTCGAACGTTAAAATCGCTCCAGCCGCGAATTAGTTCCCGGAAAAGTGACGCTTCTGAAACGCGTCGACGATTATAATTTTCGAATCGTCGAAAGGTTCGAGAACGTAAAAATAATCGCAGATAAAATAGTTAAAATTACACTTTAATTAATTATTAAACCGATGGGATGATGCTTTTAACTCTGCTACAGTCTTCGTTTTTTTAGCAGCACAATTTTATTCTCCTTAAGTGGCAACAAGATTTTTAACGTCTCAAGAGAAAGTTTATCGCACACCTCGTCAACGACGATTCTTTCGTTCGTACTTGTAAATTTGTTAACGAAGGAGGAGTTCTATTGCTTCTAAAGAGAATCGAGAAACGCACCAGGATTAAAATCTGAAATACGCGTCTCGATCCAACTCACGAAAATCTCGGCTTACGTCTGTATAATTTTCAACTCGGCAATTACTATGGAGCGCGATTGTGGTAATATGACGCGATTATGAAGAAAAAAAACGGAATGAAATATTCCGGATCGGGCGTGGTGCACGTCCCACACTGTAGAGTCTCGGCCTGTCTCTCGCCTTTCTATCCTCTGCTCGCAACGTTCTAGCCACGTACTCTAATCGGTATCGGCATCTCTCGATTGTCTCAACTCGAGTCGTTAAAATATCAAGCACGTTTTTTTTTCCTATCGCCTGGAAATGAGCTATGAATTTTTAACGGCATACCGAACACGTTTCCTCGTCGCTGGACAGAAAAACTTGCTCATTAAGCGTCTATATTGAACGAATCGTCTCTCGGATCGGGAATACATCTGCACGAAATATCCTTTTTTCTTGTGAAACTTTGTTGTCGCGGTCACAATTACGAAACGTTTTCCACGAAAATGTAGTCGAAGAAAAACGTAGGCTATTCACGTTCCATTCCACAAAATGACGGAAAATGATCTCTTTGCGACCTGTCGATCGACGTCCGCTTTGCAAGTGTCTGTTCCAAGGTTGGAAAAGGGCTCGCGAAGATCGAACACGTCGCAAGTACAACGAACAATTCACGGTATGAGTAAGAGCAACTTTTAATCGCGCGTAATGATAAGTCAAATATTACCGAGGACGGATTGAAACGACAACGATAACAATACCGAGGAAATAAACGTAATTTTTTATTCTTTGCGGTCGGTGGAGTCGGACGGAGAATAAATTTTCGTGGAACCGGTGGCCCGGAGAAAAGTTAAATAGGGGTGGAAAAGTGGGCGGGTGGAAGCCTGGAGCCTGAAGGGAATCGCTTTATTTTCAAGGAAAAAGTTCTCCCTTTGAGACTGGCGAAAAAGGACGGGGTCCGGTCTTCTGCCGAGAGCGAGAACGCGATAAGCGATCGTTCGGTATTCCGCGCGCGCGGTGACGAGAGAGGAAAGTTCCTCGGCGCGGAGCGTATATCGACGCGAGCGGAACTGCATGCCTCTTGTAATTCTGCGCGGCCGTCGTCTTTTATGCAGACTTAAATCACATTCTCGAGGAATGAGTCGACCCTTCTCCTCGGAAGAGGAGAAACGCTCGCGTTTGGTCGATTCTACCGGGTGATTCGATTCCGAGTTCTGCTGCTACTGTGTACCTAGGCAGCTGGTCGACAACGACGCGACGCGACCAGGCGACTCGCTCGATCCCCTATCGATTTGATCCTTTTGCGGGAGGCTGACTTTACATGGATTTCAATCGCATTCTGATTCGGTGAGTCAATCTCTGGAACCAAGAAAGAAACTCTCCCGTATCGACGAATACGTTTGCCACTCTGCGTTGCTAGTCGTTTTTATCGCCGGGAAGAAAACCGCGGCCCGTTTAAGTTCGCAGAGATATTTACTGGGAAATTGATTCGAGCGGAACACGAATTGCGTTGCGTGGTGAATCGTATTTTCGTGCCAAGCGAGCACTAATTTAGCATCCGAACGAAACTTCGTTCGCCGCGGGCCAGGCTTACCATGAGTTAAGCTCATCGTAACCTAGATTCGCCGTAGACGAGGATCCACCGTGTAGATCGCTCCTGTCTACGTCTACCTCGTGGATATTAGGCGTTCCGTATCGCGTTCGAGCTAATAGTTTAGATTCCGCCGTAGCCCAATTTCTCCATAAACCAACCTCGTCAACCGATCAGATATAGGCCAATCTAGATTTCCTATAATTTTGACGCGGGCCACGCGTGCGGGATGCCTTATAATGTAGCACTGCGACAATCGGATTCTGCGTAGTCCACGTAACCCGTAACTTATACCTACGACCGTCTACCCACCGTGTAATATAGCTTTAGTATAATCTAGGTTCTGGGTAATCTAGCTCTACCTTTACAACGTAGGACACTGTGTAGCGCGACGTTTCCGATAACGTTGCTAGATGCGTATTTATCGTACGTTGGATTTAGAGTAGCCCAGGAACCTCGTAATCCGCGTTTCGAGCAACGTAAAGAAGTCGCGTACACGTATCACGCACTCAAAATTTTACTTGACAGCGTCTCGCTGCCTAGGTCGTTACGTTTTACCTTGCTACGAATTTCCTGGCCTAAAACAGCGTTAAAAACAGCGGTGGTTAAGTATACCAACCGGTAGCATAATGTTATCGCAATCATCGGTACTTTTGAAGAAAAAGGAAGAAACGAAAAAGCTACTCGTGCGTGTATATTTAATACCGAAAACAAACGAAAAGCAGAAGTTGGAGGCATAAGAGTGATTAACGACTTTCTTCGCTTATTCTTTTTTTTTCTCGAAAGTATTAGCGAGATACGGTGAATGTAAGCGAGAAGACGCGTGTTAATCGAGGCCTGGACGCTTCACTCGTTAAAAACCGATCACGTAGGCCATATCAGCCAACTAATTGTTGATTATGCAGCCGTTTGTCTTGGCTCTCGCTATATACGCGATAACGATACGCCTAATAAATAATGTAGACGTCGTGGATCTCTAGTCTCTTTTCACGTGCTGCGCTGCTAGCCGAGGCACCCATTCGGAATTACATATGCACACCTGCGCTGTGTGTTCGGAACGTTGTAAACCGACGTATACCTTACGCCCGTGGCGGTTGTATTGGTACCGTTGCCACCGGATCCTCCATCCCGTGTAAACGGCCTTAAGCCTCTTACGTCAGGTTTCCACGAGTGGGTACGCCTGATAATTACCAATTAGTGGGTGCCAATTAAAACGGGAAGCTTTCGATCGTACCGCTCTCGCGATCCTCCAACACCCTTCTTCTCCTTTATCGTCAAGATTTACTCGTCGCGATGAATTTTACCACTCTCCCTTCTTTATTCCCCTCTTTTCCCTCCCTTCTCTTTCTCTTTCTCTTTCTTTGAACTCCTGTTTACCACGCGTATCGTCGTCGACGCAAGTGGCTCCTTTGTTTGGGCTACCAACTCGGGGTTTACTGTGAAACCGTTTAGTCATCCATTGCCTATAGATACAGAAAAATCTTACGCGGTACGATGTAATTTCACGAGAAATGGCAATTCTGCATTTCCAGGGTGAAAATAAAAGAGTCTCGACGTTTTTACCGCAATGTACGAATCCACGATTCGATGCGTTTCTGTTTAAAATATTAAACGGAATAATAGTATGAAAAATATAAACATCCAGGATGTTGGCGAGTGAAAATGGAAAACCGCGAGGAGGAAAATATTAGAATTAATTGTTAAACATTCTACAGATAGATAGTCGATATTCGTCAGAGTTAAAGTTAAGTTTATGACAGCGTCAGCACAACAACCGATCAGATGTCGGATGGAATAACGTCTACTAAGGAAATCTCAAATATTAGATGGCATTGTATCTCGTGTTTTGCAAAACCGAGGCTCCCTCCGTTTCCGCCTCTTCTTGCCGCAATTTCTTTCTACGATACGATAAAAGCGATTCTGCGAAATCGGAGCCGCAGAACGCAGCCAGTCCAGATACCGAATCGCCTTCGTTAAGGAGTGTAAAGTTCGATACTCCGTCTCGAATCCCATTCTCTCGTCTTCCCATCGTGCCTGCAATTAAAATTATGCGAAACATCGAAACACGAAGAAGAAATAGAGGTATACTGGACGAAGGAGAGGAAAAAAGGGAAGGAAAAGAAGGCTGTCTCGATTTCTATTCGTCGCGGATGTTCGAAATGGCACAACCGGAAGTCGTCCTGTGTCAGAACATGCCTATTCCATCTACGGGTATTTCCTTTATGGCTGGCCGTTCCCTCCGCCATGGGAACCCATCGGGACCTCGTTCTACACGAATCGAAGAAACGTAAATTCAGAAAAAGAAAATACGGGAATTACCACGACGTTCTATCGTTCCCACATTCTTTTAGCCAACGTCGCAACGTCATGTGAAATTTTCTATCTTCTTTACCACGGTCGACGGAAATATAGCAAAAGAGGACGTCTTGATTGATTTTCGTTTTTGATTTCGTTGTCCGTTATCCGTTATCCGTTTCGTTTTCGGAGGATTTCGTCGTTTTAAAGAGGAAGAGACCCGCCTTTCTTCGTCGGCGGTAATATACTCTGCGCGTGACACGAGCAATTCGCGTAGAAGCAAACAATTTCATAAAGGGTGTGCGTGCACGGCCAAGCTCGTTAGAAATTATCCAACATCCATCTGTGACACGGCGGTCATTAGATTTAAAGACCGTTGCATCCAGCTTTTTTTACAAATCGCCTGGCATTAATCTCTTTAGGTTGCGAGCAGCTAATGCGGAGGAAAGACGGATGAACGTTTTCGTCGATAAGACTCGTCGTTGTTTCTTCGCGTGTGCGGGTTTACGTGTGGGTGAAAAAAAAAGCTGAGAAAAAGGGAATCTGCGGTACCAGGTGTCCAGGAGTCCTCCATTAAAATTTAATCAAATCGATAAACAGATACGTTATCGCGCGCGTTATCTATTGACTGCAATTAACCAAGTAGAAGACGCAAACTTGTTGCTTCTATGCCGCCGGTAGACAATTTAGAGAGGGACAACATCCCCGAAGAAGTAGGAATCGTTTTATCGTTTCAATCGCATGCAGGTAGAACCGAACTAATAAAAATATGTTAGAACGCTGCTGGTAGAAAAATTCTCACGGTACGTTGGGGCGACACCTGCTTTCGTATATTTGCCTCTCGATAGGAAATAGTCTCATTGTCAGCGCGGCAATTAATAAGGGAGTAATCGACGATCCATTATACCAGAGGCGACTCTTCGCTACGCACAGTCCTCTCCTTCCGCTTTTAAATTCATTTCCGCCCACGTGTAGTCGATCGAAGACGCCCAACGTTTCAAGACGATGTTGACAAATTATCGTTTTAAATGTGTTTCTTATCGTATAGAGTGAAATTTCTTGGAATTCCTTTTGGCCTGGCCTTAAGATTGTATATACGGTATATATTACGAAAGTATTCGAATATTTGTCGCATTGAGATTAATCGATTGTTTAAATACTTTCGTGATTTTTTACGAAATATACCTATATTTGCCCCGAATGTGTAGCTTGTGGCTCCTATGTACATTTTCAGATATCTTTTTCAAGCTTTACCAACATGATCGTGATACTGGTGCCTCGTTACAGCGCTAATAAAATTTCAGAATGTTTCTTTATAACACACACGATATATCCATAAAATGTTTCTACAAGTGTTGGAATATTTCCGTAAGCTACCGTAGTTAGGTTTCGCGAAACGTTTCGCGAGAAGGACTATTACGTTCGGGGAATTTTCAAAAATTTCTCCGACAAAATTTTCCCGTAATTTTCAACGACGTGTCACAGCCGATGACGTAACAGACGCGATATCTCGCACAAAGCTAGAGAATAATTTCCAAGACGACGAAATAGCCGCTATGAGAACGTGAGACGAACATCACGTGCTCAATTTTCCGAAGACGTCACGTAACACGCATAGCTTGCCCCGTACCAGCGACCCTTCTGTCCTATTTCAAACCTTCGGAAGCTAATTTCCCTGACAGAGACGTTTCCGTTCGTTTTCCCTCCTTTTCCATCCTGGCCGCAAGCCGGGGAACAAGAGAACTAAATCAATGTAGGACATTTATATTGGCTGGAAATCGCTGACTCTCGCCACTATGGACACCCACCGGGACATATTAAGATTTCTGATCCGGCTTGCCGGCCGTCGGACATTTTTATTATTGCGTGTCCACCGAACCACCCCCGCGAACCTGAGAAATAAAACGTGAATTATTGGCCACGCGGTGTCTTCTCTCTCGCCGCGGTCGATCCGACTTCGACTTTTCGCCCCTATCGTCGCTTCGTCGATTTTTCGATCGAACCATAACGCGACAGAGTAAAGTTGGCGTTATTCGAGCCAAGCTAAGTAATTTACCTGGTAATTCGCTAAATTCGGTTATGCGTCATTTTTGAGCGATCTATATTTGAAAATGGAGTATTTGACTGGTTTTTAACGACGCTATAAACGATAAAACACGTCCTGTAGATTGACAGCTTCCCGTAGCCTCGTAGTCTTTTCTACTTAGACTCTGGGGACGTGACGTTTAAAATACTCATCAAGAGATCTTTTCCATGTACATGTCTCGATACGATCGAAAATGGAGGAAGAAATGGAATTGCGAGAGAGAGAGAGAGAGAGAGAGAGAGAGAGAGAGAAGACAGAGAACCAGTGTGCAACGCCTATGCACGAAAGCCACCGGTGTCAAAGCAATTCATTTAAATTAATAGGTCCAGAGGCCGCGCGTTTATCGCGCGATTAGTAGCAGCTTTTTTTTCGTGTCCCCACCCAGGGTGGGTGTTCGTATTTGTACTCTCGTTATCGACTGCTGTCACGATAAACCCGATGCTTTTATCGCCTACAATTATATGCCCCGTTCCTCCCTCGCGAGATATGGATGCGTTCTGAACGCTCGCTCTCGAAGATCTTTTGTTCTTAGAACTCCATAGATTCCGCGTCGCATTTTTCGCTTTTCAGACTATCACGTCGTCGAGCCTAAGGAAAAAAATAGTTACCTCGTCATCTCTGCAATTTGCTGCCTTGACTCTTCAATATCGTTCCGAAGCAAACGAACCTAGACGTTTATTGGTTGATATGGTGCAATTATGCAAATTCGCCTTCGAACGAAGTGAGAACTCTTGATAACCCGCGTTATCAAAAGGACGGATCTAAACGCATCTTAGCTTCTTGGTAGCAAAGCGTGTTCCGCTATTGGTTCCTATCGGCCCCACTACCCTCTCGGTCAATCGGCGCGCTGACGCGTAGTCAGCTCGCTCGCAGTCTCGCGTAAGCCTTCGCGTGGTCGGTGTCGAGTTGTCTCTTCGTTTCTTTCTTTCCCGCCTCTTCTCGTCGCTTCCGAACGTTTCCGCCAAGTTATATTAACGAGTCGTAAACGGAGAACGCGTATCCACGTTTCTTATAAATATAATTATTTATATACTTTCCGAGAATATGCGGAAACGGCGATAAGATTTATTTCACAGCGTGTCGTCAACAGCGTGTTAAACACACGCCAGGCGTTCAAACGATAGTGGTGATTAAACCCGAAGACATTAAAACGAGAGTGTACCAATCGTAAATCGTTTTTTCCTTGGCGAGGAGCGCGTGCGTCCGAGTTTCTCCGAGTCCCTTTGAGGAAATTTCGCGAGAAATTTCGCAAGTTGCAAGAAGGCGGAAGTTGCGAGGATTCTTTCGCGGCTGCCAGGAACCGCCGTTAAATTCGGCCTAAACGGCCATAGTCCTCGCGTTAGACCGAAACTTGTCTGTCCCTCTCGTTTTGTCGCGCGTTCGGTGGCACCAGGTGGAGTAGTAGGTGGTGGCGAAGCGGAGGGGCGCGAAGGAGAAAGAGAAGAAGCAGGGACAAAAGTTTTCGGCGGAACGGCGGCGGGAGAGGAGAGAAGCTTTCGCCGGGAGAATAAGGGAAGCGGCGTGGAATATTTTAACATATATCACGCTGAAATTGGGACGAGGGTATGCTGCCGCGAATCTCTCCTTCTGCGCCACTTTCCACCCCCGTGCGAGCCCTCGCTGGCAAATCGCCGGTTCCCCGCTACGCCGCCGTTATGTTGTCCCATCGCGCGATTTGACTTGCTTTCGAGAGGCTCCCACCATCCCTGACGATATGTTTGTCTACCCTGCTGACTACGGCAGCTACAGAATGGTAAGGGATGGAACGCGAATGATTTTCGGGCCTGGCGTATCTTACCAGCAGCAAAATGTATTTGCGCGCCATTGTATCTGTTATAGCATTCACGTGCCAATTAATTGGGTCCAGGTACAGTGACTACCTATAAGCCTCTAGTAGTACGTGCTATCGCATGACTATAGAAATTTCATACTACGAAAGTACAATGTCGAGGCTGATAAAAATACGTTTCATTGAAAAACAAGGGCATGTGCAAATACTTCTTCTAGCCTGTACACCCACCCTTACTCTTTTTCTTTTCTTTATTAATCCTTAAAATATATCATCGAACGGAGTCACGTGTACGCTACCACATTTCAATCCAATGTATTTCCTTGCGTTCCAAAAATCGACGAAACAAAGGAAATTCCAATAAATTAAATTACTCGATATTAGATGAAAAGTGGAAAAGTTGTCGTTGATAATAATTATAAGTACCGTTGTAGTCCTCTCTATTTAATGTTTAAAATTATCCCTAGCTTGGGAACGCCGAAGAATTCTTTTCCAAGAGCGATGGTTAAAGTTTCGACAATAACCTACTTATTACGAGTTTCTACTGATTATTCGTAAGAATATGTCAAGCTATAATCGGCACATAACGCGAGTCAGAGGATGAATTATATTTTGACGAGTATATTTCATAACAATCCCTCTATGCTTTTTATATAAAAAAAATTGATAACCTCTATCGTTGTTTTCATTGCAGTATGGCTCGGATGAATTCGGTCAGGACTCTCCACGATATACCTCCCCCAAGGCTGCGGCCCTCTACGCAGATCCCTATTATATCGGTAAGTTATCCAGTCTTTTTTCATTCCTATCTTAATAAATATCATAACTTTCACGATAGCAAAGAATAACGCGATATAACGGTAGCGGAGTCGCAAGAGTTGCAAAAATACAGACACGACGTTAACTTGAAATTCAAGCGGGAAAAAGTATTACGAACAAAAAGGAAAAGTCGTTCTATCCTCGTTACCGTGTTCTCTTAAACTGGTATCGATCGTGAGTCGAAAATCTAGGCCGCTCGTTACCGGACACAACTAAAAGTAACATCGAGCCCGTTCCGTTGGATCGATCGATCGATCGTTGTCTAACGATCGACCGAGGCCTGGATCCAGCCTATCGGTTCTCCCTCGTTCGTGTACACGTACACGTTGATCCAACGTGCACGCATCTATATCAGTTGGAAATCGCGTAACGATTCAAACGAACGATAAAAGGGACTTTACGATCGCAGTAATATTCAACTGTTTAGCGCTGGCTCGTAAAATTCGCCGCTCTGCCTGTCGCGCGTAAAAACAATAACAATTTCTCTTTGTTTGTTCGAACAGCGGCGTGTCCAACTCGTTCCGCGCTGAAATTCGCGGCTACGCGGGACGAGAGGAAAAAGTCGCCCGTGGAAAAGCCGCGACGGCGCGTTTCGCCAGTCAACTTTATACGATGCCGCGCGTTGGTCAGATGTCGCGCAACGCGATTAATTCTGCCACGTTTTTCCGGTTTTCGACCGAATCGTACTTCTCTCTTCTCGTATTTCTCCTCTAGAAAATTTCGTAACTAGAAAAATGCGCGATTTCTCGGCCCAATCTTACGCTAATGATCTTTCTTCCTTTCTTTTTTTTTTCTTTCGTTTTTAAAGTTGTTTCCTCGGTTGGAAAAAAATGTGACTAATCATGTTCTTCTTCTTCCGTGTCCTACAGTTTTCTTAAAACATAAAAAATCTTTTTTCGCGACTAACTTAAAAGCTTAAGGCATAAGTAAAAAGTTCAAGGTCCGTAACAGAGTTAATGCGCGGAATCACCGTCTCTTTCTCTCTCTTCCATTTTCTCTTTCAATCGCTGTCAACGTTATCATTCGCGATCTTGACTGCGCTCTATTTAACCGCGGATCCTGATATTTTCGAAACGAAGTCAGAAAATTTACAAACACGTCACCCAGCTCGAGATTAACGAAGGCAAGCATCCGCGCGTAATTCACCGATCGATACGAGAGCTTTGTTCTGGGTTCTATAAATTCCACAAAGTCTTGCGAAATTCGAAGAATCGTTTCGCCGTTAGCCGCGGTATTTTTCGAGGCAGTTCTCTCCGAGAGAGAAAGCTGAGAAGGTCGTCGAGCGCATCCAAAGTTTCCCGGATGGATTACCGAGGCGGTAAATCAATAAGATCGGTAAAGTTTCCGAGTAAAGTTGTTATTAAAGATCAGAGGGTAAGGAGGCTCGTTGGCCGGCTTCTCGAATACGTTCTCGGCTCGTGACACCCGGTAAGCGAGCGGAATACCTTATAAATGGGGAGGAGAAGGCCGAACGAAAAAGTTTTATCAGACATCGAATGCCAGTAGTTGGTAGGAACGGACGAGTAGTTTGGCTTAGTTTCAGTTCCCTCGTCGTGGAAACTCTGGCCACGGAATTATATCAAGCAAAAGTATCAAGAAATACGTTCCCGAAGCTTATTGCTGTTGTTTTCAACTGAAATAATGGCTCGTGTCGTCGTGCCGCCTATTGCCCTTTCTAACGGGTGTTCAAACGCGACCAACAAGTTCCATCATCCGATAAAAAATCTCGTTCAGTTTTTCTCTTCATCGAACAACATTTTCTTTCAGTCAGGCAATCCAATTTCACAGAACCTTCGATTTAAGGGAATTTCAAGTTTAGGTGATTTTCATCGTGACAATTTCCCAGTGGTTTTTGGGGTATGTAATTACTCAAAAAACAGATATAAAGATTTCTCTCGAGAACAGCATAGGGACGCTCGGGTTACTTACCTGCTGGTCTCGTACAAGCGTAACTCGTACCGGTGTGGTAATTGGTGCAAATTATTACCAGGAAACCGATTAGTCGATGATATTGACTTTTGAGTAAGAAAAAATTACCGTACACGGGTTTACGGTTGCGTGGTGCATTGACTGCACAGTCACAGCGCTGTCGCGTTTTAAACTCTTTCCGCAAATAAGGAGCAATGTTCGCGATTCGGTTTCCGGGCGAGCGAAACAGCAAGCGAATCGCTCGCATCCGCACGCTTTCGACCTCGCTCATGGTAATGCAACAAATAGTAGCACGTGGCGTTCAGTGTCCAGGGCATGTCGCGCATGTGCTCGAATAATGTTCCTCGTCTAATCAGATTAAAAGACACATATAGAGCTGGAACGAAACCCCGTGGAAAAAATGCGGCTCTATATATAGCTCATTATGCACGATAGAAACATTATTGTAAATGTGGACACGCGTGTCGGACGAAACTTTCATAACGTGTAATGCGCTTTTTCTCATACGTGCTATTTCTTTATATACCAAAGAATTATTTAAATCCCGTAAACGAATAAATCGACAAAATACTCTAGCCCGTAGCTTATTGTAAACGAGTGTTTTCTTTGTGTTCTAGATGGGAACGCTGCAGGAACGGGTCCTGGAGACCCATGGACGGGAGGTGGCGGCGGTGTCCAACCTCCGTACAGCGGCTACGCACCCCCTCACCTGGCCCAACCAGCCTATCCCATGCACCTACCCCACGATCCCATGGTAAGCGACTCCTTTCTTCTCTCCGTGATTTTCTTTCTCTCGCTCGTACGCACGTCGTTCTCGTTCGTCGATCGATCACGCGTGACTGCGCTCGTTTCTTCGGACTCGACATCCCGATAACTTCACGATAGACAGGAGGGAAACTTTCCCCAAAAATTCCGTCGTTGATCGACCAGCCGACGACCGATTCGTCGTTGGAAGATTAAAATCGAGCCTAATCCTCGTCCTTTCGAAGATCGATGCCTGCCGAAAAACCGAGCTGTTGTTCCTTCGTTTACTCGAGAGAAAGAATCCTCGCGGTTGCTTCGTACTCGTTAATAACGCCGCCACGTCACGAATTTCTTGGCTCTGCAACTTTCCGGAATGTTCGCCGATATATTTTCATCGCGGAGGTCGCGGAACGAGGGAAAACTTGCCGGTGAAAAATTGCAATCTCCCGGTTAGGCGTTCCGCTGCAGCGCCATAAATTCAGCCGGTTCGCAGCCATTTTTCCAATTCCTCTCCTTCGAAGACGTTCGACTCGTTCGACATCGTCAGAGTGAAGACTAGCCTATCGACGCTGACCTTAATCCTTTACATGCAACGTGATCTAGATCTCGGAAGAGCGACGCGGACGCCGAACTTTTGTTTCGTTCTCTTCTGCTTTTCGTTCGATCTCGGAGTAGTCATCGATCACCGCGTCGCCTGATACTCTGCCGATTCGTTGCGCAGATCCAAAGTAGTTGAGAAACACTGTTGACAGTGCTCCGTGTACTCGGAGCAACGTCAAATGACTCACTGGCTTCTATATATAGAACGACTCTCCCGCTACTCGGTGTTTCTAGTCAAGTGCAGCCTTCGTTTGATTTACGCCGTTCATGGTTACCACGAAATCCTCCTGTTCGCGGCACCCCGGATTCTCCTCCCACGTTCCTCTGCCTCCTTCGAACCCGTTCAACGCATCGACTCTCCACGAGTCTCTAATTGGTCCCGGACTCGACTCGAATCGAATTCGAATGGAGATGAGAGCTTCTAAGATTATCGCGTGCCATCTTTAGCTACTTTTGATCGCTAAAACGGCTGCGAGATAGTTCGGTAGAATTCGTCGACAGGCACGAAAGAAGCATCCTAAACCGGATCGTGGAAAAGAGAGAACGCGTAGTTTATGCATTTTCGTTACGTTTTACAAAGACGCGCTCGATGCGTCCACGCGAGTCGAGACATCTCCGGCCGAAAGGTTAAACATTTACGATCCCGGTTTAACGATCCCTGTTTCCAAGAATCTGTCCCCCGCAGAAACGAAGGAATCCTTTGGTCGAAAGCCGGGTTCACCGCGTTTCCCAGTTCTCGATGGCGCCTGCTGCTGGTCGACGTCGAGGAGCACACGAGAAACACGAGAGAGAGAGAGCGGTACTCGCCGTTGGTTATCGCCTCGTTCTTTCCTTCGTACAGCGAACGATTAACGGTGTTTCTCGGTCGTGAAATTGAGGGAGGGTCGCGTGCAAACTCCCTCTAATTTGTTGATAAATACGCTTCGTTGTTGAGCCGGAGACGATGACTTAAAATTAGACGTTTTACGAGCGAGCTTCGGTAGGTGCGAGCGAGGGCTACGCGCCACTAAGCGTATCCGATATCAAAGCCGTTCTGGTCCGGTCCATTATGTACCAGACTTGGATTCAAAAGGTCGAACGAGTCGTCAGTCGGCTAACAACCATTCCACGTCTCGTACCGTTCTCGCGGAGATGTCTTTGTCCCTGTCGTCTGCCACGATTATTTCGAACGGCTTGTTACGATGGCCGTCCGTCTGGCAAATTTTCCACGTTTCAACGAATATTTCCCGTAACCTATATAATTGAATTTGATAATAATTGCAGGCATACTCGGCCATGTCACCGAACGGAGAACCGGCGGCGCCAATTCTGGGCTCGGCGGTGACCAGTGCGGCCTCGCTGCCACCAATGTCGACATTCCGGGGTAGCGGCGCAGTTGCGGCAAATAGTGGAACCGGTGCACCATCCCCGGCATCGTTGCAATATAGTCATAGTCCTGGTGCACCGACTACCGCACCCTCCGCCCCCAACTCTGCACCCACGACGAACCGACAACCTGCTACGGGGGACAACCTCGGCATTTCTATCTCGGTACTATGCAGAGCTGAAAAGAAAACTAACAGTACTTCGTTCGCGCCACTCTTCAGGCGACGCAATTAGTAAATGTGGCCGTTTCTAAATCATAAAAAGAGAGAGAGAGAGAGAGAGAGAGAGAATAAAAGAAGTAGGCTACAAACGAAAATGCATGCGAGATCGAAGCGGCAACTCTCGCCTTCTTTGCAACTTTGCGCAGTACCTGTTGTAATAGAAAAATCTGTTTAACCTGCCTTTTCTATTGTTTTCAAGCAGATTAACCCCACGAACCAATCAGTATCGAGTTATAGCAGCAACCCATCCACACCAGTCAGTTCGCCACCACCCTTGACTGGTTCAGCGCCAGGTTGGGTACCAGGTGCTGCACCAGTTTCTCCACATTTCACGGCGGATCCCAACCGTGGAACCATTCACATGGTATGCATCAAAGCTTCGCTGTTAACAGTTTCCTTTTTTTTTCTTTTTTTTTTCTTTTTTTTTTTCTTTCAATTTGTTTCTTTCGAATATACTTATCTACCATTATTTCACCCGACACTTGCAACGAGACGAATTTGATTGTTTGTTGGAGAAACACACGCTCGGTCCCGAGTTTATTGGTGAACTAGATTTCAACGTGGATCTCGTTGGAAAGTGACGGGTGCATCTCTGAACGCAGACACGCTTCATCACCGTTTCGACGCGCTTTAGAAACAGGTCAAGGACGTTCGTAACAGATACCTCTCGTGCTCGTTCACTTCTCTTACGATATTTTATCGTCTGCACTATGGTGACTCGTTGAGAGTACACCCGTTGTTACACGCACTGACTTTATTTCTGCTCGGGGGAGGATCGGAATGCTTCAATCGAGAGCATTTAGAACAGAGACAACGAGCGAATTAAGAAAGTCACTTTTATTTTTCTTTTTTGTTTTTTCTTTCGTTGTTAGATTCTGCCCTCCGTTGCGCACTTTTGAATATTCGCACAAAGTAGCATGCACTCGACGCACCGACAATTCATCTAGCGTGTTTTGTCCACGTTGCAGACCACACTTTATTATCCTCCCCCTGTTCAGTTATATTCAAGTCGATCATCTGGCATATTTCATTTTTACATATTACTTTTTTTCTTTTTGACCTTCGTTTATCCCTTTTGTTTGTTGTGAACGCTGTGTTGACTTGGTTGTTCTCTTTTTTTTTTTGGTTTTGTTGTTGCGTTGGTGTTGTGTGTGAAGCCGGCGCCTGAACAGCAGAGGCTAGACGATGCCATCGGCTTTCTTCGCGACCATGCCGAGGTGAGGACTGCCGATTTTTAGTTTTTTTTTTTTCTCCCCCTTCTTGTTTGTTCTTGTTTCTGATCCTCTCTCACCAACTCATTCGTAACACACCACTTTTGTGCATGAACTTCGACACACGGTACGGAATTCACGACGCGCGAACGACACACCGCGAATATCGACGTTTGATCGAACGAATGTGACGTTCCCGGCGAGACATCGCGTACTTCTTTCTTACTTGCATATTAATCACGAGTCACGTTAATTCTCGCATTGTTTGAACAATTTCTTATTGATAAAAAGAGAGGAAATTTGCACTGTGAGAATTAATGACATGTCGAATTTCCGTCACTCTCATCAGTTTCCATCACATCGACTTTTAAACAGAATCCTGTCTCATTTCATACACACGCTTTCCATCATCTTGGAAGTATGTTTAATCCACTGTACCAGCGTCACAGATACCTCGTTGATACGCCGCATTTAACGATCGAGCGATTAGCGTTGTATCATTGACACTGGCATCTTTGGTGATTCGAAAGAAATGTCAAACAGCCGTGTAATCGAGTCGAATTTCGGATATTCTGTTGGTACAGGGTACGCGGATGGAGGAACGACTGGACGATGCCATAAACGTGTTGAGGAATCACGCGGAGAGCCAATTAGGTCTTCATTTGGGTCCCGTTGCTCCACACGGTTCCATCTATTCCCACACATCACCACCTCAACTAGACCATTTGGTAAAATTTCTATTCTTCCAAGCGATTGAGGAAATTTTTGGAAAAACGTTACACCCGTGAGACGAGTGGCGAGTCGAGCAAATTTCCTTCAAAATTTTACTTCTATGTTCTTGATATTAGCTACCGTTACCAGTTTGAATCGATGATCGAAATGGATCTTAAAGAATTTCTATTCCTTTTTCGATATATTCGCGAAGTGAACGAAAAGTTTGTGTTAATTGAAAATAAATCGATACTTTATAAGAATTCAGTTATTTAAGTAGAAAATACACTTGGCATCTACTTGACTAGATTATCGACAGATATTTGTGCAAACTTATATCCTTAACGCAATTATACAAAAGCTGGAACCTAAGCAGAAATTTGTTTCGCTTGGTAAATATTACAACAACTGTACCATTTCGGCTGTTTTATATATTTCTGCGCGTTATTATACGTATTTTGTGCATTTTGGTACTTTTAAATTTCTCGCCACTGCATAAAAATTCGTAGCCTATCTACAGAATGCTAAAAATACATTTATAAGATGCAATTCTAGAAGAATAAAGAAGGGTGTTATCTTTTAAATCGTACAGGATTTAGATTCAACATCCCATTTCTTCGTAGATATAGAGGTTGTCTCTTAAAAAGTTCCTCGATTCGTATTTATTTAAAAAAACACGTCGAAAAGAAGTCAATAACAATCTCTTGTCCACAGACGAGTCCTCATCCTGCGGTAACAGTAACGCAACCTCAGGGCTCCTACTCTGGTCTGACACCCACACCCGACACAGACGGTTCCATCAAAATTGAAAGGTTACCTGTGACGAATGCCAGTAAGTTTCAACTTATCCTGCCCTCCAATTTTTCGCTTTCCAAGAGCTTCGTGAAATAGAGATAAACGAGTAAGATCGATTTTACGAGGTAGGAAAAGTGTTGGTTGAAAGATGGCGAAAGACAAGTGTCAACGAGCCTTGACAATAGCTAATCGGAATGGCTGCGTTGTTCTATTCTCGTCGTCGCATCATCGGATAAATGCTTTTTTCCCACGAGTCACAGTGTAATGACGAGAGAGAGAGAGAGAGAGAGAGAGAGAGAGAGAGAGAGAGAGAGAGAGAGAGGAGAGGAGATGAGGAGAGGAGGAGGAGTACCCAGGTGTTCTACGTTAGAGTTAGAGCCCGATAAGGAAACATTAGATAAATCGCGCGAATGCATCGTGGTCGTGCCTTTATTCTTCTCGGAGACCTCTGTCTCCGGCATTGTGTCTTCGTTGCTCTTTGTTTCTGTTTCTGTCATGCGTTCCTCTTACCGGTGAACGTTCGTAATCCTTCTCTCGGTGCTCGCCTAATGCAATGCACAAGTTCTCCAAGGGTCCTTTACGAAGAAACGCTCTTTTCTCCATCGACGACCATTTTTGGCGATTGGAATTCGGAGCGCACGATCAGGATTCTCTTTCTGGTTACATGGAACTTGGTACAATCGTCTTTCCAATTGCTTCTTTTTCCTTTCCTTTTTTTCATTCCTTCTCACTTTTTTTTTTTTTTGTCACTCTTTCGACGAGAGGGAAAAAACGTTGGTGATGCTTTCACCGGCTCTCATCGATAGAGAGCATAGTAGTGTCTCGGCCGTGTTTCCAGGGAATAACGCAGTCGCGGACCTTTGCACACAATCACGGAACTGATTTATCTAGCGCGATTCTCGGCGACTTTCATAGAAACGCAGCGCACGAGTTAAATACGAATCGCGAGACGCAGCGAATTGTCAGGCGAGTGCAGCGTTTAAGGAGATGGTTGAATCAGTGTATCGAGCGTGCACGTAAAGCGCTTCCTGCTCGTAATTGGACACTTTTCACGGTTTCGTGACTAAGCGGTCTGTCCAAAGCTCGAGTATAATATCGGCAACCTGGTATCGCCGTACACAGCGAAGGTCATCGTACTTCCGGGTGAGTTCTGGCTGCATTTTTTCCACCGTTCTTGTGGCTCGACAATACGCGGATCGATCTCTCGACGATCGAAACTGTTTCATTCATCGTTAACGTTGAGTTGATGAATGAGAAGGATTTGATAGGACAAGTAAATGCGAGTTTTCTCTATTTCACGAATGCTGGTTGATGCAGGGGAAAGGGTAGGAATATCAGGTACATTTATATTTCACTTTTGATCTAGTTTCAAACAAAAAAAAAAAAAAAAAGAAAAAAGAAAAGAGAAAGAACTTAACGAAAATTATATCGCATATACTATTACTGTAATTTTAATAAAAGAACAGCAAGAGGTCAATAATTGAACAGCACGCGAGAAGAACGCGATGAATCCATCTTTTCTCAGCGCTCGATAAGATTGTTGGGAAAGGAACAACTTCTTAGATTTGGAAATTTTATAAGCTTCCTAATGATACCGTACAATTTCGTAAACAATCAAACGAAGAATCATTGTGAAATGTTTAGTAGTAGGGTGTAAAGATACACGCGAAGACCATAGGGATAAACACGATAAATCCTACTTCTGATGAAAAAGAGGAAACAACCAGTTAGATCCAAAGACGTAAACATTAAAAAAAAATATGTGATATATCTGCGAAAACGTATATTTGATCTCGAAAGCAAATAAAGAGAAAGATTGAGAATTATGAGATTGGTTAACAGCGTGTGGAATTTAAAAATTATCGTCACGTAATTTGCCGTACTTCTTTTTCCTATGGTCTTCGTATTTAACCCTGCAACGAAATAAAATTCTATATCTACTTACTCCTGCTTGCTAACGCGGTATCGTTTATTTTCTTATCGCGTTCCGTGCCTGTGGTCTTCGGCTATGATCTCTAATAATTGATTTCTAAACATCTTTAAAGATATCGAAATTATGCAGCAATCAAAATGCTAGTACGTCGGAATTAGCGTCTTAGCGTGAAATAGATGAAAACCTTAGTATCTCATATACCAGCCCTCTCCTCTATTATAATACTATGACTGTGTTTTTGGAAATGCAAATTGACGGTATTAATAATGAGCAGAATACGTCTCTTTAGAAAAGAGAAAGGACCCGCCGGATAGTAGCGGCGGCGAGACAAAACCTTCGAGCAGCGAGCTTGCAGCAGCGGGTGTGATCTCTACGTCTCAAGGAAAAGGGACGAAGAGATCGCGTAGATAGTAAGTATATCTTGAATGTGTACACTTATCTGAGATTGAGGCGCAACGATATCGATCATAGAACGACAGTAGTGAAATATCGAGCCGAGTAGAGGCAATCAGTCGTGAATCAGATGTTGATCCAAACGCAGCTTTACCATGCCGAATATATTTTAGTAGAAAAAGACCTGTGCATTCTACGAAGATAAATTGCGCATCTTCTAACAAAGTATAGAAGCGTAATAGACCGCAAGTTCGAGATGGTAACGCTGTGACGGACCGATTATATATCAATCGACGATACGCCGATTACGAGAGGCCGATCTCTCGTTATTCTCGTGCAATGTAGACTTGTAACTAATCGATTGTATTCAAACAACCGTTGTTCGAGTGCTGACGAAGACTGCGACGATCCCAGCACCAAAGCGGTGCGCGAAAAGGAACGTCGCCAGGCCAACAACGTGCGTGAAAGGTTAGTGAACACGCGCAGTAAGCCCTCCCGTTGTTATTTCCTACGAGTTCTTCCATTCATCAAGAATCCTCTTTTCGCATCCTGTACCCTCCTCTCGTATGCATGTCCCAAATCGAATAAAAGAAAAAAGAAAAAGAAGTAAAAGAACGCGCAGTTGTAATTATCAAGATCTCGATGGCATGCTTACGCCCTTTCCAACACAAGGCCCGTATTCTAGCGTGACAATTAAAATGTTTCTGGTTAAGGACAGAAATGATACGAGATCAGGCGAGAGATCCACAGTTCTCGTGCTCGCCTCTCAATCAGTTTCATTTTAATTCAGCTGCGATTCGGTCCCCCCAGGCATGCTATCTATCTATCACCCCCCCCCTTTTTTTTTTTTTTTTTTTTTAGATCAAAGCACATTTCTACGCTCTGCATTATATTACTTGAACGTTGTTGCATCGAGTTCTACGCTCTTTATATCGTATCATCCATCGGGAATCCTTCTGTTGCATTGTTATAAAATGATTTCTCGTACGAGTTGGACAAAAGTAACGAACAAAGATCCTCTTGTGTATAATGCAGATTCGTTTCTTTCAGAATCCACATCGTTCGAAGATCACCCTTTTTCCTTTCAACGTCTATCCTAGTGATCACACACTGTACCATCCTTTCCTTAGAAATCATCTGATTCTAAATGTTCTAGGTAACAGCACGAACTCAGCTCTGCGCGTTAAATCCGCATCTTTCTCTCCGCGCGATTCTTTACCACTGGTTTGTTCTCTGTGCAAAGAATACGGGCCTTCGAGAATGGAAACCTGATTTCTGTCCATAACCACAAGTCGATCAGATAGCTCTGCGCGTGTTCAGCCAACAAAATCGTTTCGTATCGCAGTCGTATCGATTCGTCTGAGAAATCAAGAATTGAGATTTCTTCGTAGAAATTATTTTTCTGCCTTTTCGATCGCTCTGTCAGTATCACTTTTTCCTGGCTAATTGAAAATCGTCGATTTCACTGCTGTCGAAATCATGCGCTCGATCTAGGACACAATGTCTCGCCCACGTCAGGTGATTAATTGAGTATTGTTATTGCGCAACTGTTGTTCGAGCGCCGAAGACGAGGATGATGATCCCGACGTAAAGGCGCAAAGGGAGAAAGAGAGGCGGCAGGCTAATAATGCTAGGGAAAGGTAAGAGAATCGACGAAATTGTGCAGTGAATTCCTCGTGAAATATCGCGTCAAGCGATCCGAGGACAGTTTGGCCCGTATTCTATGTATATGTGAAGCAAAAATGCGATCGTAATACCGTGTTCGGTTCGTAAACCAAAGTTCCGTGTAAATCTTCCGAATAGTCAGGCTCTCGTGCTATTATGTAGAAAAATCCGTGTCCTTTTAGAAATGACTCTCTTGCGTCTTCTTTTCCCAGTAGTTTAAAGATTCGGCTACAACAACGAGAAATTTTATTGTAGAGAGAAACTTTAACCGAATGATTAACCCTTAAAGGCAATCGCGAGTGAAATTTCATTCCATGCGTATTTTCTTTTAATTATTTCGCGATAAAATACTATCGCGGTGTATCGCATAATCGCTGTGAATGGTAACGTTTTAACTTTTCATCGAATATTGGGTGTAATAATAACGACAATAATAATAATACGATTGATTTTATTGGTTTTCTCAAATAGTACAAAAGATGTTCTGACATGACATTCCCTGTAACGATAGCTTTTGAGAACATGTTATTTATTAATGATATGAATTTCAATGTCGAACGTAAAGCGGAAATACATAAAGAATAAAAATACTTCAGCGCGTTTGCCAAGGGTTGACGAATTGTAGTTTATCCAATGTTACTAGACAGACACGACAGAAATCATCCTCAAAAGAAAAAGTATTAATGTCAAAGTTTAGCGTTATAATCGACATTTGTTTCTTTAGGATACGTATCCGAGATATAAACGAGGCTCTGAAGGAACTTGGTAGAATGTGTATGACACATCTAAAGACAGACAAACCTCAGACGAAACTTGGTATCCTTAACATGGCTGTTGAAGTGATCATGACGCTGGAACAGCAAGTGAGAGGTAGGTTCAGATAGTTCGAGATTACTAGAAGAAAAGAGAGAAAGCAAGATTCAAGCGAATTTCTTTCGATTCTGCAGAACGAAACCTGAATCCAAAGGCAGCGTGCTTGAAGAGGAGGGAAGAAGAGAAGGCAGAGGATGGGCCTCACCCTCATCCTCTTCCCCACGCGCATTCTCAGCGACTGTTCTCCGCGATGCCTGTAAATATTTTTTCATTAAGCATTAAGGTGGTACACTACTCCGACAGGTTCACGATGTCGAATTTAAAAAATTTTCTTAAACTATATACTTAGATATTTGCGCGCTATATATATACGTAGAATGATTTTTCCATCTTGTCGTTATTTAGAATAAAGATTACTAAATTTCGCCCATTTTTAAATACTTCGGAGTATGTACCCACTTATAAGATAAGAATAATAGACGAAGAAATAACGTATACTAATTCCAAAATTTATTCTGTTTCAGGGCCCACCACCGCCACTTCAAAACCATACGACGCAGCCACAGTAGCACATCCTGTGTTAAGGGGTAGATACACTGGCTCACGGAATTTGAACACTTAGCATAGAAAATATTTATGTTTATATTGTGTGCGATATATAGAATATTTCGAAATTTCACTAGCACTGTAACGTGGCCCGACTGTCATGATCACGTCGATCAAAATCGAGGTCAATTTGAAAATGTGTATACAATCTACAAGATATTCATTGCAGATATGTATTTAATAAAAAATTATCATACTGCTTGGATAGTATATGAGAAGGACAATGTAGTATGGTCCCACCGAAGATATTGGAGTTTATTAAAATAATGAATAATTTATTGTTTACTTACTTTTCTGATCTTTGCGAAATACATACTTGTACTAAATATCTTATAATTTCTCTCTCTCTCTCTCTCTCTCTCTCTCTCTATCTCTATCTATCTATCTATCTATTTATCTATCCAACCATCCATCTATCTATCTATCTATCTATCTATCTATCTATCTATCTATCTATCTATTTATCTATCTATCTATCTATCTATCTATCTATCCGTCTATCTGTCTATCTATCTTTATTTCTATCTATCTATATATTCAGATTCGTTTCAAACTTTACCGATGTAACCATGATAGTCGGATCTTGTTACAGTGCTAATAAAATCTCAAAATGTTTCGTATAATACACATAGTACATTCATAAAAGGTATGTACGAATGTTGAAATACTTTCGTGAGCCTGTGTGCGGTTTCACCTCTCTATACCCCCTCCCACTCCCCGAAGGCGGCTTCAAATTATTTTTATAAATAGCGAGAAAACAAAGGAATATGGTTCCTCTCTTTCGAGATGTAAGAAAAAAACTTGTAGATTGGGTCGAGATTTTGTTGAAACGATCGATCCCTGCTACTGGTACACCCCGGCTCTTGTTGAAGTTGCCCACTTTTTTGTGTATTGTAAACTATCGTATAAAGCACAAGTGCAAGGTTTCAGTAAAAATGCAGTATATATAGGTAAACGATAGGAAAAATAAGGAAGGGAGCGAAAGAAAGAAAGAAATGCACGGATCATCTACCCATCGAATATGGAAAAAAGTTCAAACATATCTCTCGCATAATTGTATATATACAGCAGTAACGTACGCCTAATCAATTACTTTATTATGATTATTATTATTATTTTTATTATTATTACTATTATTATTTTTATTATTATTATCGCCATCAATATGGCGATGGTTATTATTATTATTATTATTATTGACACGATGATTTTATTATTATTATTATTATTATTATAATAATTATAATTATCGATTAATAATCGCCGAGGAAATCCTTCGTGAGAGTTAAAGGGGACATTTTTGTTTTTGAACAAAAATATAGCTCAACTCACAATGTGTACCCAGTTGCCATGTATTTTAATTTATTTAGACTCTTAAATAAATTTTATTGAATAAAAAAAGAAACGAATATGAAGAAAAGAACAACAGCAAGAAATAAAGCAACCAACAATGACACTTATTGTCGTGAGTGCCTGTGCTTTTCTCCGTCTCTTTTTGTTCTTCGCTCTTTTTTCTTTTTCTTTCTTTTTTTTCAGTTCTCTTAAAGACAAAAGTTGTCTCCGCCGTCTCTCTGGCTACCATGTCCTGCCGTACACGATCGATCAACCTCTCCTAGAACATATCACGCGTATCACACAGCTATATTTTTCTTCAAAGGCATATCCAATGTTTCGCACGGTCCTAGAGCAAAATTTGTTACGCGCGTCTCGTTCTCTTTGCTTTAGTATCCATCTCCCGTATCTGTTCTCTTGAATCTGGCAGACGATAGTACTTTCTCATCTCTCTTGTTACTTTCTTCGTTCTTCAGTGAACGAAGTACCATCGCGCGAATGAAAGCGACAAAGGAGGAGCTACTGCCGTGATTAAATAAAAATAAAGTGGGATCAGGACCGTCGAAACAAACCGCGATCAATGTCGATTCGTAACGTCGCACGAAGATGCACAAATTCTTGATCGGAGAATCGTGCCCAGCCAGATCGAGATAACTCGCACAACCTCGCTTTAACTTCTAATTGAAATTTCAAATGGCGCCACGCCGCGAATATTATCTCCAGAAGAAAGAAAGGGGAAGTTAAACAGGAGACAAAAAAAAAAAAAATGTGGTAAAGTTAAAATCAGAGATGCGTAGGAGAATCAAAATGTACATTATACTACGATAGGAGATCAACGGCGATTCATGGGAGATAAACTAGGCACGAGAACATTCATAAACAGATGCGATCACGCACTTATATTCGCGATGGTAATCATGTAAAATAATAACGACAATAAATAGCTCGTAAGCCCGTCTAAGCTAGGCACACCTGTCGATGATAGTCTTAGATAGTCGAAATGAAAAGGTAAAAGGCGAAGAGAGTGCGCAATACGGTTCCAATAGAAATCGAGGATCGTCGAATGGTCTCTCATCGCGCAGAAAACTGCGCCAAACGTAATTCGTCTGGTTTTCGATCGTCGTGGTATCGATTGCGTTTCACACTCTCCCCGAAATTGCTCTTTAGTTCACTTCTTCGTGTATATTTGTTTCTATTTCTCTAGCCTTTCTTTCCCTTCTTCGATCAAGCGAAATCCACAAGCTCGTTCTGTTATGATCGAATGATCGATCGAGACAATTGCATCGATCGTTTGAAGTTCGGTATCGTGTAATCACGACTTTGAAAGTTCCTCGTGTAAGAACTTTGAAATTGGTGATACGACTTGGATCGATGCAATCGTTCTCCATCGATCGTGCATCGATCGTTGTATTAAGCAAACCAGGGAAAAGAAAAGGAAGGAGAAAAGAGTAGAGAAGAAAGCGTTTCTTTCCTCAAGTACGACGTACGAAGAGCTGGGTAGGGTTATTAATTAGTAATAATTGCGCGATCAAACGGCGATGACTCCTCTTATTTGCCACAGACACGATTGTCGACAAGTGAAATCACAAGTGTATATTAGATATTACGGACATTATTGTATAATATGTAATTAAAGGAGAAACGTACGCAGGTCTGGCGTGGCTAGTTCGCGTAACACACCACCGGGCCTTAGAAGGATAAACTACTTTTCCGACATGCATGCGATTGTTAACAAAAATCAAGCGCGTCTCTATTAACATCGATGAAGCACGAGTTGAATATTATGCATATATTGAAAGAAAGAGAGAGAGAGAGGGAGAGAGAGAGAATGTGGAAGAAAGAAAAGAAAGAAAGAGAGCGAAAAAGAGAGTATGCGTGTGTGTGAATTAGAAAAAGAAAGAGTGTGTATCGAGAGTATTTCGTTTGAGAAAGAAAAAAAATGTATAATTATCACTAGTAATTATTATTATCACTAATAATATAATAAATGTGCCATTTTTTCCATAATCAAGGTGTTGCCTGATTGCGGCTTCTTCGTTATTTTTTGTTTTACTTTCATTTTTTCTTTTTTTTTCTTTTTTTTTTTTAACCTATACGCCGATCTTTTTGTTTCATCGCTTGACTTATTTTTTTTCTTTCTCATTCGAGCTTTCGTTTGTACATTATACACACTCCCAGTATTAGACGACACACGAACCATTATATCCTTGCTAGTTTCTTTTTTGTCATTTTATTCGTTTTATATTTCGTTTCTACTTGAATAATCAATCACTCGTCTATTTTTGCATAGATACGAGAACATATATATGTATAATATAGATACATTTAACTGTTAAGACATACAGTGTACGATACTATACTCGTCCAAACATACGATTAACCATCCAGCTGTAAAAGCTGTACAAATGTCGGCAACCTGCAGAGGTTTGTAATACAGATCTTCAACGTTTTCAGAAAGTCTGAGTTCTAGTGACCTTTCTTTCTTTTTCTTTTTTCTTTTTTTTTTCTTTTTTTTTTCTCACCATTGAACTTCCGATGAACGTGCACAATTCACTTACCGCTTAAATGTTATATGTTTGTCCCTCATTGTCTTGTTGGTAAAGAGACTTAATGATTTCTACCGAGCAGAATTCTATTAACTTTCGACCTTTGTGTGTACGTCATGAAATAACTAAACGATCTTAGAATGAAAGGGATATGCAAGAAAAAACCAATCACTCGTACACTTTTAATATAAAATAAACGTCGTTGTGTAAATAGATATTACATGCATCGTCCAAGTAATATTTTAATCGAGAGAAGAAACTCGAAAAGATATTGTTCGAATACATTCGTGCCTGTTCACACGATCACTCGACACCATTGTCTTGAATCACATGTCGCAAAATACACTTGCGATATTCTCGTAAAATTTCCAATGCCGAATCGTTAATACACACACGGTGGTCGACGTTCAGACATATTCTCAAGTGGAATCGAAGTTTAAATTAATCATGGATAGAAATTAGACATCTTTTCATGCTCTGGCGAGTTTCCTCTTGAGAGAAAGATAGACGACGATTCTGCAGAGGAAGCAGCCGCAGAACAACAGGAAGATATCGAGCCAATACTTGCCGTCCGTCATTGACAGGTCTGTCATCAACGTGCTAGGCATGCTATAGTGGCAGTAGATTTTCGGACAGGATAGCTTCTCACGATTGAAACCGTAGATCGCGTGAACTAACGCGTGCACCCCATATTTGACGTAGCTTAGGTAGCTACTATAGAACAAAATACGTGGCATATGGCTGAAATGAGCCAGGAAGCCCGACAGGCTTAACATAGTACAAAGTATAATGGCACCTACGAACGTTCCATTTATAGGATTCGTTAGAATGCCTATCAAAATACCAACGCTATCCGACACTAGCGTAACCATAATGGCCACCATTAAATACATAAGAAACCTGTTGAGGTCCAAAGGTTGTCCACTCAGGAAATAAGAAGTACCACTGTAGACGAGGGCGTACAATATCTGTACAGGCAAGTTGCATATAAACGAGGCCACGAAATACGTTCTTAGCTGGTACCAGTTATTGAATCTTTCCTTTTTCAACGTCATCATCTCCGAGGGAAACTTGAACACCGCTGGCATCATGCTCGTGTAGCTCAGATATGTACAACTGACCATGAAAAATCCAACGTTGCTAAGAGTCTTGCTTCCGTCATGGCCAGCATCCATGTAGAAGAGACCTAGCAACACGCCTACTGCGAAATGAACGAATATCTTTAGGTAGGTGACCGTCCAGTCTCTGAACAATTGGATCATAAACCGTCGTATCAACACGAAGAACTTGTCGAATTCCGACGGTGGTTGGATCAGTACACTGGTTTTTGTTACGCTCGTACTATCGTTAACTTCTGTACTTTGGATCTGCGAGGTGTTCGATCGCCACGACTTCTCCCTATTGCTGGCTAGATGTGCCAACTGATCGTTGAAATCTCCGTATTCCTTGCTTATTATTTCGATCATATAGTCAGCTGGGTTGTGATACATGGGACAGTGAAGTCCAATACTGGAAAAATACGCGACCGTGTTCTTCGTAGTTCCTTCGTACATACATTTACCATCAGCTAGAAGATAGACGGTGTCGAACATCTCGTAGGTGGCCGCGCTAGGTTGATGAATCGTGCAGATGATAGTTCTACCTCCCTTGGCCAGGTTATGCAGCAATCTGATGCACTGGTGAGAAGACAAAGAGTCAAGGCCGGTTGTTGGTTCGTCGAGGAACATCACTGGTGGATTGTCCAGCAATTCTAACGCGATGCTGAGCCTCTTCTTTTGTCCGCCGCTCAATCGACTGCATCTAGTTTCCTTCGTTCTGCTCAGATCCAAATTATCCAACATCTCGTCGATCAGCATTTCCTTAGCCTTTAGGCTCAGACTGTTACCGATTTTTAAGTTACTTGCCATCCACATGGTCTCCCACACGGTGAACAATGGCTGCAAATGATCGTCCTGTTGAATGTAACACGACTGCTTCTTGTATTCTTTCCAACTTTGTTTTCCCTGATTACCGATGTAGTTGATCTCTCCTGTCCACTTGCCTCTCTGAAATCCCGTCAGGATGTTCAACAAAGTTGATTTTCCAGCACCAGACAGTCCCATTATGGCCGACAGTTCTCCGGACTTGAAGGTTCCACTAACCCCTTTCAGAATCTTCTTCAACGAACCGAAATAGCTATCCTTCACTTCGTAGGTGAGATTAGTAAACTGAATATCGATCGAGTCAGCTTTTGGCAAACTTAACAATATCACTCGCTGACACATGTTGACGTAATGATTTGCCTGATCGACTGAGAAATGATCGTGCTTTGCCGCGAAGCTTCTATGCCTCTTCTCTCCCGTTCTTCGGTCAAAGGAAGAGGTCACACATATCACGCGTTATCTACCCGCTTTTCGTCGGTCGATCTTCGAATAATTTTATAGCGATCTTGTAAAATGAGGTTATCCGTTTGTTTCCAAGGAACGCATCGATTCTTGCCACTCTCGGCGGTGAATTTTCGCAACTATACTTTCCAGTTTCTTCGATTCGTTCGTAGAAAAGAGATAATTTTAACGAAAGTGTAATTCAGTTCAACCAGCTGTTCCACCTCAACGGTATTTCGTATTTCATATGTCACGCTTCTCGAAAAGATTCGTCGATCTTCGCAAACTTTTAGGTACGAGCGTCAAATATTTGTACTCTTCAGTTTTTTCAAATACAAACGAACTTCAAAAATGAAAATTTCGATGAGATCATGGACTTCAATTCACTGTAAAGTAATATTTTATAATCTTGGATAATTGTGAGGTTACAATTTTAAATCTCCCTAAGTTCGTTGACTCTGCCAGTAATAATGGAAGAACGAAGTGGATTCTGTGGTAATATATTGTAACACACGACAAGAGTACAATTATCAGCGGAAGTTTCGTAGAGTTAGTCGTTTAGCTTATCATTCAACTGCTATCTGGTGGATAGTTCGCTTCGCTATCTCGCAATCCCTTCTCGTTGATCTTCTGTTCGTTTCACGTCGGTATATTTTGCATATTTTTTCTTGTATCTGTAACGAACATTAAATCTATTAGAATTATAATTACCAGGTTCACGCAAGTCACTGCAATAAACGCATAAAGAATTTTTTAACGTTAGATTTTCTGTTCGCTCAAGTGATCATTAATATATGCATTAGAAAAAGTCTACAACTAAAAGACTATTATACGGTATAATATGTCGTGCAATTTATCGTGTATTATGTATTTATGTAATTTTATATCACCCTATGTTACGAATTAAGTAGTTAATATTTAAGTATCGCCATGCTGATAGATCCAGTTATTCTTTTGCCATTTGCTTTCCTCTTCTGCTCTATATTTGAACACTGTTATGTTGATAAATCTATCAGTTCTTTTGTCGTTTTTCTCTCGTTCGTGGGATACCATCGACGCGTTTGTTCTCGTCATTCTTGTTTCCCCTGAATAATCTATTATAATGTACGGATGATAATGTTTTCGAGTTTAGCAAACCATCGGTTCGAAAGCTGCGCGTTTTTAAAATTTGGTACTCTCGACGTACTGTATGCTTTACTTGAACGCGATAACCATTTAGACGGTAAATTTTATTATTCGTTTAAGCAGATATCGTACTCAAAGCGGAATATCCGTTTTATTATAAATCGATTTCATATAAATCGAGTTGTCTGATCATTTTTTTCATAAAGGTTACCTATCGGTTCCTTACCGGCGCGATGGCCGGTTTATAATAGTCCAATAGTACTTGTACTTTACCATCTCTTAGACTATTCACGCTTAAACAGCGTCTAGTTACGCTCAGGGTAGGTAGAGTGGAGACGTTGGTCGGGTCGGGTATCCGAAATTTTCAAATTCTCGCACATCTTTAGCTCACAGCATCGACACGACAAAGACGAACGATCTATCTAGCGCGCGTAAGACAAATTTGCCATTTCTTTCGCGTAATAACGATTTGAATACTTACTTATAAAGTAAATACTTTCAGTAAGTACAAGCGCAAATATTTGGTAAAAAGTGAACCCATCTTCAACGACCTAGATGTTGACACATGTTGCAAAGGACACTCAGCCGAGTAACCTCCCGTAGTAGGTTTTAACCGCTGCTCGTTATTTCGTAAGAAATAAGTTGAAAAATGATCGCAGCGTGATCCTACATATGCGAATCGGCGGAGATTCGTAAAGAAAAGTTCTTTTTATTGCAACGTATTTTGCTCGTCACGAGGAACAAGAATCTCGGAGGAACCACGGATCGCTGATTGCCTCTTCGTCTGAGAAACAACGTTAAAATTTAAATAATTCCTAGCAAGGAGACCGATATAAGGAACGGGTCTACGTCCTTGGTTGAATCTCTCAACCATCGCACGTGGATTTTTGCAAGTCCGAATCCTGGCATTTTGTCAATCGAGAAACTGCTTTCATCCAGAAATAATACACGCTCCGAAATGCGTGGGACGTGTTGCAACTTACGTACACATCCAACGGTAAAAATTTCGTCTAGTAGCATACTTATTTTGTAAGGGTGTAGGCCTTCTTCTCGAATTAATCTATTCTCACTCGACGACCTCTTTTATAACGTAAGTACAGCGATAAACACGAGCGAAAGCGATAATTAAAACTGTTCTTCTTTGCTTCAATTGACGATCGACTCGTATTCAGACGTCGCAATTCTTCGTTTGTTGATAATTGTTAACATAACCGTTGCGAATCGCGTTGTCACGGAATGATCTTTCGTTATTGCTATATTCTCATATATTTTACAAGCTAATCTGCAATTTCCTGTTGCTATGTAAATAATATGCTCATTAAAATAGCTTCCTCAATCAATGCGAATATAAGTCTCTTTATGCATTCCGTACGTAATTCTGCCTATACGTAAATACATAGACGTACGTGTCACTATGGATACGGACGCAACCGACTTAATAACCATGTCCGCCTCTCAGTTTTTATTTCGAAGAAATACCACACGTGTTGCTCGCTCGTTCCACTTGCCCGTAAAAATTTAGTCCCATTAAACGCGTACCAATGCCACATGAAGGCGAAGGAAGGCCAACTTTCGGTCAAATACTTTGTCTTAAAAATTGCTCGCTCGATCGCTCGCTCCCTTTCTCGTTCGCGCGTGTGTCCTTGATAACATAGGTCAAAGTCTCGGTCAAGGTCATTGGGGCTGGATTCCCTTTTCTCAATATTTACCGATTTTTCATTCGTAAACGGATGCCAATTTTCTCCAGAGAATTGTAAGAGCATACACAATCTCAACACTTGTGAAATGCAATTTCCTTGTTTACTACTACTTGTTACTACTACTACTAGGTATCGTTTTTGACAGTTTGGTCTATCTTTATACGAAACATTGCATCATTTATCGTTTCCAGATATTAACCGTCAACGTCTTAAAACAAATCATAGATATACAATACAACGCCATTTAGTTCAATCTGCGAGTTCGTATAACACGAATTCATTGATTTTTCCACTTTCTGTATTCTGTATATTTCACTTATACAATCGTATTCAGATAAATGCAGCAGTGATCAGGAGTTTATTCGATTGGACGGTAATTAAAATTTTCTGGAATAAATGGATTTTCTATTATACACGACTTTGTATAAGCCAAACAACGTTCGATGTTACAAACTACATACTATTAGTATTAGTAAATTCTCTCGCATAATGCTAATAAACACAGGATATGTAAAATATGGCTATTTGAATATTTCAGTCAAACTAAATAATTCGCCTCGTAATTCGTCAAATTTACTTATCAACCGTTTTTAAGCTATCTATGTTTGGAAACAGACTACAGTTGACTTGTCATTAGTGTAATAAACGGTGTAATTATATAATGTAATATCGTGAACTCGTATCGGCAATTCGTTAGTCATTATTTTCTAACAGAATATAACTTTTAACGATTAAAAGGTAAGACTTTCGTTCAATGTTAATATCTTTAATAGTAATTATTATAATTCAATAGCATTTGTATATTACTTTATTTCCGGAAGTTGTTTCATTGTGCACCTCACTAGTTCCTGTATAATTCCATCTCGCTGCTTCAAATGAACTTACCATGACATTATTAGAATCATTTTCTCGTCCTTGATGTCTTTTCTTCTTGGACATAAAAATCACGATAATTTCCCACCTTTTCATTAACTAATATTCAAGTTTAATGGTGTTACATGACATGGAACAAGTTCGATTATTCCGTGCAAAGTTTAAGATTGAATTCTAAAATGTCGAAGCTTAGGTGATTCGCAACAAGCCTACCTTATTGTAATGAAATTTTACAGATTACATTTTACATTTTACATCTGATTATCCTGTTTGGCGTAAAATGATAGAATAAAAAGAAAGACTATAATTTGTAACTCGTGAATTCGTTAATATTATTTTCACTAGCATTAGTAACTAATGTATCGTGCAGGCGTGTCCAGAACTCGCAATTGGAGATGTGACGCATGCTACTCGTGTACAGTGGGTCTTTAAAATAGATCATTTGTGGCGTTCACGTACTACATTCATGCATGAAAGATTTGTTGGATTTTACGTAATATCATTCAACCTCTCAGTTGCATAAACGTTCGATGATAATAAAGACCTTGTTACCTTATAGAGAAGGTGTTCCATTAAGATTTCGCAAGACCGTATAATGCATGAAATCAGTCATTAGAAGCACCACGGAATTTATTAAATTACATGATCCGATATTCATCAAATTAATGTAGAACACCACTATTATCTAATACTAATAGGGAAAAAGAATATGAGGAAAATCAATGAGAACAAACATTATCGTAACTAAACATGACACAATTGTGACGAGCGTAAAATTAGTATTGACGTATCTTTAGCTTTCGCATAAATTCGATTGATCTGACAATGTGACTTATCAGTTACATAACACTCTAATGACAAATGATTTTGTTTGCACGAGTTTTCATTTCGAAAAATTACATTCATTATTCGTTATGTGTGTTAATCGATAATCAATCATCGTTAAAAAATAAAAAAAAAATGCAAATCTTACGATGACAGTTAATTAAACAGCGTTCCATTTGAAATCGGATAAATCGAGGTAAGATGGTTTTTACGACCGTGATAATTCGGTACAAGGAGTAAAAGAAAAAAGTTAATGAACTTAGGGAAAAAATTGATTAAATACGATGGACAAAGGATAGGAAGAAATTATATTTTGCTACGCGGATCATCCAATTTAGCTTATCTTGAAACGCATCGAATTTGTAGATTTTTCCAGTCAGACTAGATTTAGCTTCTCGTTGAGACATCGCCGGTTTGTTCGTGTCTTTTTCATTTTGCGAAGAAATATCATAAAATATCGTTACGCTACGATAATCCCAAGGCAAGTAAAACGACAGTTTGCCTTGAATTAAATAAATTCCGTTGAAATCGGAAATCTCAATTTTTTTTTATTTAAATGATTTTTATCGAACTGGTTAACCATGATCGAATGCAGTATCTCAGCGGTTAAAAGATCAATTCATCGCAAATCAACATGAACTGTTATGGCTTCGGTCAGCAACATTTTAAACGCGATAGTTCATGTTTATTAATTGTTGTCTAAACGCAGTAAACATACTACTGACTCTTTAATAGAATATTAATAGAAAAGAATATTTGAATATAATATAAGAGAACATTATACTTTCTTGCAACTTTGTTTCAAGTCAAAATGTAAAATGTCTGCATATGTATATTTGTTTGACAGTAACAAGAAACTCGTTTCACGTTTTTTTACAATTACCGTCTTCTACATAGATGGGTAGTTGTCTATCCTAAGTCTCGTTTTACTTAGATGTATCAGCATTCTCTGTACAAACAACATACGCAAGTCTGACAAGTCTGTTGTTTGTTATACGTAACGACAATTGAATTTAGTATCATTCTATTACATAAAGCTTTGTTCGCTTTTATTCTAACTTCAAGGCAATGTGACCAGAAGCTATTATATCGCATAAAACAGATTCTAAATGCAGACGAACCTTTCAGTGGTTAAGATAGAAGTAAAATAATAAAATTTCAGCTCTTCCTGTTTCTTTGTAACAGTTAACGCTAATTGTAACCCAATTGTAAATATCGCAACAATTCGGTTGTGCAACTTTTGTTGAAGCCGGCGATTCTAAAATAGATTTCACGATTTGTGGTTACAGTTAGCGACCACAATCCCTCATCAAATTATTGTTATTAGCTGTTCATTATATCTTTCGCGAATAAATTAAAATACACGTGATCTTTTTCCAAATTAAATTCGGACACAAGAAGAGGAACTTTGAACTTGAAAAATATTAAACATTGAATGTTTGTTTTCATTAAAGAAGTATTCTACTTCATATTATATATATATATATAGGATTGATAATTCTTATAAGTCTGTGTGACGAATTCTTTTTAATTTTTGACTGTGATCGTGACTTCTGATGACGTATTATATCATGAGTCATCTATTGCTCGTGTGGAATACACGAGCAAATTCTGCACGAGTTTCGTTTATCTTTGTCATTAGTGATGATCTATCGCTTCATTGCGTTGTGAAACAACCATATCGCTATTTTAAATGTCGACTCTAACACATTCGACATCACGGTAAATTGAATTAGGATAGCTTCGACTGCACTTAAGACTGTAAAGAACTACTTCAAGAAATTCATCGCTGAAGAAAATGAAGAAACTACAACTTTTGAAAAAATGATCATACAATTACTTAATAAACGAGAAATACAGCCTCGCCGACAAAGCGAGAGATCCGAGAACGAGCAAGAGGTCCGTAAAAGCGTTACCATAAATTTTTGTGGTCGAACGAATTGTGACATCGTTTAGTAAAGGACTAATAGAATATGCATTAATGATTTTGAGTTCTAGTATAAGCGATCCTAACGTGTTACACGATACTCGGCTGATCACTTTTTGATTCGCCGCTATTTCGAGCCTCTCGCTTGCTTCTCCGTGTTTCTTCTTGTTCCGTTTGAGAACAAACACGGGTCGAAATTGTAGTCACCGAAGGAAACAACGTGTAAATATTAACGTTAGTTAACGATATACTATTTTCATTCTTCTTAAATTTCAGTATACTTTTATTTTAAACAAGAACTGTCTCGGAAAAATAACTTTTTTACTCAAGCACATACATACAGCGAGACCCATAAATATTACGACTTCTACTATGTCTAGATCAAATGTGATACTTAATGTAAATCGAACACCTTCCTCTGCTTTTATTTTCGGATTAATCCATTACAAATATCTTATTTCACTGGCATCATACACGCCTTATAACGTAAAATATTAAATAAGATAAAATTTGTAACATGACTCTTATTAATATGTATTTGCACACCCCCGACTAGTAGATATTCTGATACTTATGGTCTTATGGTCATATGTAGATTCACTTACTTCGCAGCTTAGAATTAAATCTCAATTAATGATTCAACATCTTGTTTTTCTACGTCGTCGTTAATATTTTTTAATACCTATGCATAAATTATTATCGTAATCGCTATGCAAATCGGCCACAAATCGTACAGTTATTAAAGCGTAATTTATTTAGTATCGATTATGACTTGCATTTGTATTACAGACTATAGGAGGTCAACCAAGAAGTAACTATAGAAATTATCTTATTATTTGCCTATTGCTAATGAAATATAAATTTTATACCGAAGATAAATTACCGATCAATCTTTGTTACAAATATGCTGTATCTACTTCACGCGTTTTAATATCAATTTCCTGGTAACATTGGAAGAATTGCAAATGTTAATATACTTTTTGTACCGGTTTTTATGTTCCTCGCTTTCGTTCCCCTTTATCTTAGCATTTAACGACGTGGACACGAGTATTTTTTAATTAAGTTCTCCGTATAAAAAGAATTATTTCACGTGGGAAGATGTGTAAATTAAATTACAGCCTTTACAGGTTATCACTTGCAAAGTATGCGGACATTTTCTGCTACATTGTAATTTCTACAAATTCTTTACAATTTGTACACCTGCAAATTACAATCAGTTGACTACGTATGTCGTGTAAATAGATAGTTTAAGAAAACATGAATAATTCATTGAAACTTGAACGGAAGAACGTTCCGTTTTGTATATGTAGAAATACATATTTCACTTCCGATACACAACCGTGTATATTTTTAGAGCATCTTTACTTCTCTACTTTTTGCATATCTATAAATACTTGTCAGAAATGCAAAAATATTTCTAATTTACTTATGAAACTCTTTAGATATAAATTATTGTATCCAGATTTCTTTGTTGCATCAAAATTAAGTTTTTAGTATAATATTAAAAAAAAAAAAAAAAAGAAGAAGAAGAGATATGCGTATCAGGTCTTAAAAGTTAATTTAATCGGGTTAAGATACACACGTATTAAATTAAATTTGGCTATGATGATGATAAAGAGTATCACGTGTATCTTGTACAGAAACGTGTATCTATTTGGATCAGAATATCGAATATTTGAAGTGGTGATGTCATAAGAAGTACGCATACCTTCAGTTTTGTGCCGATATACATTCCTCCGATAAATACACATACATACGTGGAATATCGACTTTGTTGAAAATCACGAAACTCTTCGAGATTAATTCTTTTATAACAGTTCGTGCGATAAACACGTAATTGATATATATTATAATATATTACCAGAATGCATAGTTAATGTAATAAATTAGCCTTTTTAACGCTATTATTCGTACTGAGATCAGGATCGATCCTATTAATTCCAATTGACCTCTATTCGACGCTATTCTTTATATACTCGTACAGTACTAGTACTATAAAATATTTTATCGCGTAGAATTACCGAATTGTACGATAGAAGCGAAATCTATTTCACGCAACTGATCCTAGACTTTTGTTTTAACACAAACATTTCAAATTTAACCACTAAATCAATGAAAATTTGTCGTTTCGCGTAACTAGCTGCGAATTTTCGTATCATCGCAAACTCTCGAGTCTTCGTCAAATATGAATTAGCTTTATCTGACATCCTGTTTGACATGTCGTAGACACTTTCGTATCTACATATGATACATATACTACGGTACATTGTTTTACAACTATGATCAGAAAACCGGTTAGTTCGATTGATACAAATCTGGGTGAAGGTATTGATAATTTTTTCCGATTAATACCATTCAGATATGTTTAACAGCTTCCAGTCAATAATCACTTCTAATTACTTCTAATTACACTCATTGATCTTTCTACCTTAGCTACTTTTACAAATCTTACCTTCTTTGCCTAACAAAATCAACTCTTTCACATCGAGTCACTGGTTCGAGTTGCAGGAAACTTTACCAAACTTTTTCAAACATAGTCGATCACTCACCGAAAGCAAACTCGAATATTATCGTCGTCGGATATCTGCCAGATATCGCGAGTTCGTCGCAGGAATTTCACTCAAACGTCTCCGAAACGATCTTCGAGAGTAAATTCTTCTTTGAAACGATTTTCGATCCGGATAATCGCGTGTCAATCGAATGGTCGAGTCGGAAAACTTATTCATACACCAGCTCGAAGAGTTCACTCGCGGCACCAGCTCGAGGACATCGCGCGAGCGAGAATGCGAATCGCCGGCGTACGCTCGCAGGAATCGCGTTAATACGCCCCGCTCGCTATTTGCCCTTCTAACACGTTTCTCTGGTTGCTTCCACGATCCATCGGTCCGCGGAACCAGTTCCGACGTGCATACAGCTTCTCCGGCTTGTCGCCACTCTTCTTCCTTCCGTTTCTCTGTTTTCTTCGATACTATCCGGTGATATACATAGCAATGCATTTGTTTCCCATTGAAAACTCATTCTCTGGCATTCTCTGTGTCTCTTGGCAATTTTCATAGGATTAAGATATTCAAATACTTATAGATACGTGTATTTGATGAACGTATTACGTGCAATTATCACCAAATATTTTGAATTTTGAAATTTCATTAGCACCGTTGCGAAGACTCGATTATCGCGGTCATATTAAATCCTATTAAATGCATATGTTGCAGAGATCGCAAAAGCGTTTAAACAGCTAGAAGAAAACGAATAAACGCGGAAAAGCTTTCTGGCAAAAGGAAGACGAAATTGTAAATTGATTAAATTTCCAAGTATTTCGACTATTTTCTGGCTATTTAAAGTTATCTCTGTCTATGTCCGTTCTTTCCTTCAGAAATTCCTTAAATCGAAGAAGCATATATATCGGAATTGTTATTGACGGACATAACTTGTCGTTCTGACTTCATTCCGAGAGTTTCCTTAACCCTTTCCCTTGTGATATCCTTTCAAATACAGGTTTTGCAAAGGTTTTACGGGCCAAACATGTAAACACGAGTCAAGGCCGTGATACATTCTGCGAGCTAAAAATAAGGAATTCCAACGAGGCTCGCGATATATTTTACTAGCCAGACTGTTGTAAATGTAAAGTGAGCGACGTTGGAACCGAAAAAAAGTCTTCTTTTCCTTCGAACAAGAGTGAAATTGAGTGGAAAGATCAAGAGCCAGATCGGGGTCAAAGAATTTTGATTTTTCTACATCTACAAGATAAGTAAAACGTCCATAATAATTTGATTGTTTGAGTCGAGAAAGTTGTGCAATTGACAATCGAAACGTACGTCCGTTCTGAAAGAAGTGATTTTCGAAATTACGTGCATATTTTTTTAACACTTACGAGATGATTCTTAACACCGATAAATCATGGAGAAAACCGATACCATAATTTTCATAGAAATCTTATATATATTTGCTATTCCGAAATTTATCGACACCATCTCGTATTTCGTGGTATTCGTTATACATACGTTTAAGACTATCCCAAAATCTTAGAAGAGTTTCGTATAACACAGAGAATATATTTATAAAACGTTTCCATAGTAAACATGGAAATATATTTATGAGTAGCTGTAGGAAGTGAGCGATAAATGTATTCAACGACGAGATGCGTGTAGCTTGAAAATGCTTGATCTCCGGTGGTTATACAAAGTAGGAAACATCTCACCGATTTCGATGCCATAATCGTATGTACGTCATATGTATTCCATAACCATTCATTTAAAGATCTCTTCCTCTAGAAACATTTTTACGCTGTTTTCTTTTTTGTTGCGTTTCTTATCAATCGAGGATCGGAATAAAACGCAACGTGGTGGACGGTGAGACGTGTTGGTCGATCAAAGGAATGACGAGACAAGTTGATTTCGTCGAATACATTTACAAGTATTTTTAAATGTAGAATACAGAGTTAATCGTAAGCGTTGTCCGCTCGATGCTATTCGTTACAAGGATCCTCGATACTGATACTAATTGTTACGCTGATTCGCTACACTGATTCGCTATACTTATTTCTTCGACTGATAATCTCGACGGCTGTCTCGAGAGCATGGTCGTCTATTTATACTGGGAGGGGGACGGGGATGGGAGGGGGGAGGGGGGTACCGGAAGTTTTGAACTTCACTCCGGTTGACGATTGTAGCGATATTGCTTTTGTCCAGAGTTTGTTTATTACATTTTGTGCGTCGTAACTGTGTTAATCCTCTATGGCAAAGCAAGATATGGCAAAGATATTCGATAGATCGATCGATTCGTGGAAAATTATTTTATATCTAATGGCAGCCAGATACGAATCTAATCCAACCTATAAGTCGTTCGTTTCTTCTCTGTTATTTGTACAATAAAAAAAATTCGTTGTCTGATCCGGACCGAGAGTTATGCGTATAGGAAAAACTTACTGAGATTTCGTTACGACGTTCTTGACATTGATACGAGCCATATTTAGAGCCAAGTAATTTTCTGAACTCGTAGATGCCGTTGCCGTGAGAAATTAATCGTTTACTTATCTTTTCCGTCAGGCAGAAAATCTATCATTAAGTTTACCAGTTTGTACAAATGCCATTATATCAGCTACTAATAGATTTCGAAAGATGGAGGAAAACATAACGTATGTACAAATTGCAACTTCGTGTGAAAGCTGATCGGGTGGATCAACACTTTATCCTTAATTGCTATAATGTTCGCTGTAACACGAACTTTCTTATAGTATCGTTACAATTATATAACTTTGCGATACATAGATCTAATATACACGTGACAGTATCGATACATAATGTCAGAATACGAGACGCGTTCAAGTGCATTTTTATTATAATTTCGACGCTTCTGTGCGTCCACACTCCTAAGGTAACTGTTGATTTATTGTGCTTGCAAAATCAAGATATTACTCTATTTCGATTAAGTTAGCGATTAGACGTTGACCAAACTTTACGTACTCTATTGTCACTCTTTTGTGTGATTTACTAATTACAGTGTAGTTATTATCGCACTTATTATAACATTTACGTACTACTGGTATCACCCACCTTCCTATGAAAAATTGATTTTATGAAAAGAATGTAAAACTCGATAAAAAGATATTTTTTGTAGATAGGAAGTGAACAAGGATTTATTTGTTGCATGAGAATTATTTCTCCTGCAAGATGCATATATCAGGAATAATTTATTGTCGTAAAGATATAGCAATCTTTCAGAACCGGTTCTATGTTTTAATTTATCCAAGGTCTCTGGATTCGAAAACAAATTAAATTCCACAATTTTCATTTTATCGAGCAAGATCTTTCCTAAGATTAAAACGTAATATTAGCAAACAAATGTGCATTTTATTTAAGTTTGATCTTTTTCCATCATGGTCATAGATGTCCAAAAATTATGCGTACCGTATAGTGACGATTGTGTATATAAATATCCACAAATGTCAATGGATATTCTTTTCTTAAAATAAAATGCCGCGAAATTTAAGAATTGTATATATTAAGAAATAAATATTTTACTTAAACGAAAGTAAATGTTATAGGTGATATCCGCATCGTAAGTAGAAACATTTGTTTCCATATTAATATGAAATGTATATTCCTTTAACGAATTATTTGCGATAACGTGTAATACAAAAATTACCGTGACCGATTTCATTTGGACGTTGTGTGAAATTTTCTGCTGCTGGATCGTGTTCTAATATCATTAATTCTTCTCGTGTAAATCTTAAATTCAGAATTAAGAAAATCTTTAATACCATTATACCGCTGTGGAACGAAGTATTTATAAATCTCACTGTAATAATCATTCAAGGAATACGTAGCGTTTTAATTCAAAATATATATCGAAACTTGTATTTGTTCGTGTGCTCGCCAACGGTTGAAATTAATTAAAGATCCCTCCAACAACTTATTACGAGAGATAATATTTTTCCTTTGCGAAATAGCCATAACTTAGAATCGATCGCGTTTATCTTTATTAAGTAAAAGGATAATCAACAAATCAAATTACGTAGAGATTCTAAATATACAAGGCATTCCAATCGACGTATGACAAGGACAATTCAATAAATTATCAACTCATCTTTGTGTCATTCAGGAATAATATTTAAGTCACTTTCACGATAATGTTGAAATGTATTCCTGTAATCTTTTTTGTTAGCGAAACCAGTTCCGTGGATGTTTCTTTCTTCACTCCACGACCCTGAACTCGACCAGGACTGGAACGAACTTGCCTAGAGCTAACGTTAAGGATCGCATAAGTATAAATACTTCAAATATGTATGAGGTCATAGGTGAACACATCAGGTGAATACATAATTTTTTATCTTCTGCCGTATTTTTCCTCGTGTGTACACATCTGTTCATAAGTATCTCATTACGATACATCCTGTTATCATATAATATCGTGTAAAATGTAATAATTGCTTCAACATAACTATGAATCAACTAATAAAATATGGCATTCATGCGAGATATAATTACTAGATTATCTCGTATTTTCATCGAAGAAGAAAATGGAAGAAAAACTCTTGAATAACGATATAACTAACTTCTTTCAATTTATATTCTTATTTTTTCATTTTTCTCAGCAGGGACCACCTTCAAAATGTTTAATTAATCGATGTTTTCGTAATCTACGAGTTCTTAAGTTTCGGATTTTATCGTAACGTTTTAACGTCTATATATTCCCGTGACTTGCTACAGATAAATGTACATATTACGTAATACTATGTCACTCGCCTTATACGCACATATCAAGATTACAATTAAGGCAATTATGTTTCACGTGTTACGTAACCTAACACAAACGATTCTTTTTATTATGACTCTAACTTTAAAAAGTCTGCTACAATTAGTCGTTATTCGCCTTTCTAATATCGATTTTTCGCGATAAATAAATAATTAAACGATGTTCGAATCTCAACAATTGGAAAACTTTTACAAGACTAGAATTTTGTTCGTTCTTTTCCGCTACGTTGTAAAAATCTCTTCAGACAGAAATATAATCTTCCTCTAGCTCGAATTAGTTTGCTCGCGTTTGGACGCGTTATTCGTTACCTCTGTAACTCGAATTCAAAGAAACTGGGCCTCCACAGACTAAGTTTACCTATATGTCTATAAATTGTCGTGCACAATTTGTCGTGTTTCTTGTCGCGCCTTTGCACTTCCGGTGTAAATCGATTGTTTTTCGTCGATCGTGTCAAAAGCGTATATGCATAATTTTCTACCGTTAGATTTGTTACGCGTCTCTGCGCCTTTGCGAATATAAGTCAAATACAAGTCAAATATAATTCGAATGTAAATCGAAAAACCTGACGCGTGTAAAAAACACCTGTACGTCGAATGTTCGCTCGTTAAATCCATTTTACTCGAAAACCTTGACAAGTCGGCACTTTCATAAGTCGAAGATTTATACTCTTTCACCTTATTTTGCATATTATTTTATTAAATATGAAAGCATAAATATCTAGATATATTTAACAACCGGTTTCACATAAATTTAATCTTCAATTGAATCGGTTATAAATAGTTTTTCATATGAATTTAAAGATCATCGAACTTCTATATCTTAGTCTTGCTCCTATTTTCAAGGTGTTTTAATGGTTCAAGACTTTTCATTCCTTTGTATTTCGCTCAAACTTGATATACCTTTTAAGACGAAAGAATTACGATTAGGTTTAAAATAGCCGAAAGATTGCAATGGTTCTCAAATTATTTACGTGAAATTTGCGAAGCGTAGAATACCGTACAACGTTCGAACTGCAAAAAGATTAGTTGGTAGATGCTATCCTCGATTGTTCGCAATATATGAATTTAAATTATCTAGCAGTTAAGTAATCCTGTTTACGTATAAATTGGTTACGTGATGGATACATGATAAGACCCATGTCTTAAATTGTAAGTTTCAGAAACAGCAATTTCAGCGTATTTGTAATTATCATCGTTGATTATTCTAAAATGTGTATCTCGATATGTATAAAAGTGTATAAATTAGTTACACAATACATAATTAGAAATGTATCGAGGTTAACTGCGTCACATAGAACATTCGCTCGATCAACATTTTATTTCTAAATAAAATAAGAGCAAAAATTCCATGTGTGAGCAATTAAAGAATAAATTAATTCGTGCGCATGTAAATTAATCTCGTAAAATGGTAAATTTTAGAACAAATCGTAGATCTCGATTAAGTGGAAAAATCGAACCAAATTTTCACGATTTTGGCTGCCGGGAATTCCTGGAAGATTGGTAGGTGTTTTCGATTTTGTATCAGTAGGACACGATGGAACAGGAGGTGGCGCGATTCTAGCGATTATTGGAATTACTCGGAGCCGAAATCGCGATAATTTTGTCCGATTTCGCGATTTTGTATCATGAGGACACGTCGAGACAGGAGATGGCAATTTTTCTTACTCTAATTTACGATATGATAATGATAAGGATGGGGTATTGGTGGGGTATAGAATTACGGAGAAACGATAATTCATTCGAATTCCCTTTAAATAACCTATATATCGATCGAATTTGAGAAATTGGGCGATAATCTTTACAATTAAAGTAAGTTTTACAGCTATACGCACGCTCAACCCGCTGTATTACGCAGAAGAACATAAAAGTATTAATAAATGTAATCCTGTTCCAACTTACATAATTCATACGTGTCAGTCATACTTATTAGTAGAATGTAATTATCGCAGAAGCATTTCCATAAAATGTAATGCTGTTAATAATAGTCGCGTTTCTTGCAATATTTATGGTAATCGGTGTACCACTAGTTAAAATATAGATATCCTTATCGATTTTAAACACCCGGAATGTGAACAATCAGAGATAGTCTTCTTCCAGATCCTCCTTCTACAGCACTGCCGTCCGTTTGTGTCACACCGTATCGTCGTCGGTACAGACGGCATTAGACAGAGGACATTGATATCGGCATTAGAAAGAGACAGCAATATTTTGGGAAAAGGACGGAATATGCAAATGCAATAATTGCTTTTCTTCCCCTATGTCGGCGCGAATGTCAAGGATGTCAAGGACCGTTGGAAGATGCTGCTAAGGATAAATGAGAAAGGTTCGGATTAGAAAACTGATGTATTCTACATCACGTTATTGAGCATAAATATTTCTTATTCTTGCTATTATAATCGATATACGTTTGCCGATTTATTATATTATACGTAAGGAGCTGCAGTCTGGTTCGCTACGCAAACTAATTTTAATATCGCACGATAATAAACACAGTAAACGAACTTCTGATAGCAAGATATTTTAATGCGAGTTATCCGTAGCTGACGATGGTTTTCCAGTCGGTTGTTCCATTTGTCATCGATTCTGTGCTCAGAGCCTATGGTCGGTACAGCGTTGGGAAGGCAGGTCTTTAAAAGGTTCAGAAATCAAGGATAGAGATGACAGGACTGTTGCCATATTCGGAACGTAGCGTAAAACATCACATGCATACGAGTACTCAACGCACACCGCGGTTAAGGGATGAAATAATTAGATCGATTTAAATTGATTTGACTTTTAATATTTGTGTCTTTTGGTATTAATCGCCTGTATTACAAATATATATTATTATCTTGCGAAGATATATTGAGAATTGCGATTTATCATTCGTAAGTAAGTATATTTTTGATTCAAGTCGTGTTGGAAACGAAGGTGCCTGTTGCGATCCTCTTTTCTGGCTTCCGGTAACTACCAATTTAAAGGGGTTGATGTATACAGAATATCGAATCGTGTCCTTGTCAAGCGACGATATATTCGATTTACGTTTCTTAATTTTTTGTTCGAAACCTCCCTTAGAGGGCGGATATTTTCCTCATTTTTGCTTATTTATTACAAGTCTAACTATATCGTTATCATTCATCGTTTATTACAAAGCTGCTATGTATTACTTCGAACTATCAAGCTAAATTATCCGGATATAAATTTTAATTCAAACTAAAAAGTATTTTTTTACACGTTCTATTCTGTTGAAGTGGTCACCACTTATAAGAAAACTCTACATCTGGTCTTTTTAGTTTCTCAAGCACCGAAGCCATCGACAGCGCGTAGACAAAAGACTGCGACGAAGTCAAACCATAAACGGTAGACAGGCGACGTTGGCTTCGGGGTTTTCAGTTATTGGCTAACACAGCTAGCGTGCGGATCTGGACCAGCTCAAATTGTATTCTTATTTATAATTACACTTATATTTAAATATATTTTCTGCCTTACAATTTATCCACTAGTTTTCTCTGATTACACATCGAATAACCTCAACATATTCGAATAACTATTTCCTTTCTTTTCATTTCTTAAATTCTAATTTGCCTAATAACAATGCGTATAATTATATCTCTTAAGAGCTATAGGCACGTTTTAAATGATTTGCTGCAATGCTAAACAAGGAATAGACCAACTATTTACTAAAAATAAAGCTAAAACTATTATACATACGTTCTTTCTGCTTCTGGAATTCTGATTAATCGCATGCTAATTTATTTAATTGTATGTTTATTTGAAAAACTATGGATACGTCCTAAAACAGGATTACTGCGAAGCTAGGTAAGCAATACTCTCGCTGCAGTCGCAGAATTAGCTTTGAGATATAGCTTCGACCCGCTGGACGTAAAAGACAGTCTTAAGAAGAAGAATTTATCGATCTTAGCATTTTCTTTCTTCACCTCGAAGACTGGGAGCGTAGGCTGCCTACGAGGTGGAGGTGGCCGGAGACGGAATTAAAGATGGCGGTACTTTTTCCATTGTTTCTACCTCCGCTTTCTCTTACACACCCTTAGACCCGTTGGTGGGGCGAAAAATGGCTGGAAATATTTTCCAGGGTAATCGAAATGGGGGTGAGTATCCTTGTCCACTCCCCTAGGGCAGTTCGTGGGATCGAACGATGGCAATGGACGATCAAAATGTCTGCCATTGTTATGCCTGAAAAATGAAAAATAGGATTATTAAACGATGATCATTAATGGAACGATTTCACGTTAATTTATTTTTTGAAATATTACCTTATCTGCTATTAGTATTTTTTGCATTTTTGTCCTACTAAAACATTGTTATTAACCATTTATCGATTACCATTATATGCTATTTTTATAAGTCTAATTAGCTATGACAAAAACAGGGGCGAAAATCGCAAGCGATACAGAGTCAAAGCTTTCGCTGCATCGCTGTAAGATAAAGCATTCGCCATAGAGTTAAAAGATTAACAAGGGTTGAAAAACCAAGCATCTTTATTTCAACCAATGTAAAATCCTAACAAAGGACGATCCGTTAACGATGAAACGAAACAGGACCAATTTTCCTTACTCGCGGAAGCTCGCCGAGTTAATGCGATCGATGGTCGTATGGATATTCGAAAACACCATCGGTGTATCCCTTTCACTCTCTAGTCCATCGGACAAGCTTTCTTTTTTCTCTTATTCTTTCTCTTACTGCAGCGAGTATCGATCGACTGGGATCGTATTTTCCTCGAAGGTTTCCCCAGACCTAGAAAACGTTCGCTGTTGTTTTTATTGCTTGAACGCGGAAAGCGGAAAGAGGCGACCGGTAGAATGGGAAGGAAAAAGAGGGTGGTGGGAAGCGAAGGGGTAGAAAGCTCGAAAGGAAAAGCAAATGAGACTCGATGTTACAGAGCTCGAGAGGATGGAGCCAGTAATGCGAATGGTATGCAAGAAATCGCGAGTCGCTGCTGCTTTTCTCTCTTTTCCGTTTTTCCACCCTTTCTCGTATCGAGACTTTCCTGCGCGCAAAAACCGCTGCTTACAAAAGAACACGACCGAGAATCGGAGAAATCTATCGAACTCATCTTCCGTTATGTCTTTTCTTTCGGAACACGTATATGTGAATACGTATCGAGGTACACGTACGCTTCAGTTCGCCATTAAACAAATAGAACCCAAACAGATCTATGGTTCCCATTTTGGAAACTCATTTTACTCGTTAAATAATTTTGAATATTCGAAAAATAAATACAAGCAACAAGTAACTAAATAAATGACGAATCAGGCGATTATTAGAAAGGATAAGTACATTGTGTATTAGCAGTTGCTATTCACACGACGCCACTTGGTTACGATGTCACCAGTCGCCATGCTATGATACAATACTATAATAAACACACATATTTTACGATGCTTTTGCAATAAAAATATAACAGAGTAAACTTTGAAATCAATTTTGCTGACAACAGCGATATATCTAGGTATCGTTTAACGAGATAACAACTCGCGAGATCGAGTTTAAAAGGGCGAAAAAAACACTTGAAAATTACTGGAAAATGTCGGGTAACTATCGATCGTGGCAAAATTAATGTCCCGTGGGGGACATACGCTGCAACCACTCGCGGGACGCATCGTCACATTATTTACGGGGACTAACTGCTCGGCTTATAATTAAACTCACTCTTCGAAAGGACGAGGCGATACTGAAACCGGGTATGTCGCGATCACGATATAAATGCATACACGAAACGCGTTCGGTGTTCGTCGATGCATCTAGCAACGCGTTTGACCGGTATGCAAAACACGGTGTTGACCATCGTCCCTTGAAAAAGGATCGCTACCGAAAATCTTTGTCTAGGGTTCGATCTCGAACAGCTGCTGTCCCTCTCCTTTCATCCCTTAACCGGTAACCTTTGTCCCTTTCGAGGACTTTCAGTTACCATTTCAGGTAATTAGAATTAACATTTCAGTTACCATCTTATTATATACTACATAGGAATTTATTAGAAATTCCTGCTATTTTTTAAACTACTAAGGAACGATAGTTTCTCGGAACAATTGTTTCTTACGATCTGAATAAGTGTAAAAAAGAAATGAAGTAAACACATATATAAATTAAATACTCCAATTCCATCAAATATTTTTTCTTAAATGTAACATGTTGCAATAATTAAACGTTACGCTGCAACGTATTTCGATCTATTTTAGCTCGCGGCAGAGTATAGAAATTTCGCGCGACAGCTAACGTGCTATACGTATATGCATAGGTACATATACACGTGAAATTCGAAAGCACCGAAAAGACAAAGGAAATGCACGATCAATTGGAATAAAATTACAGAGGGTTTACGCGTCGGGGGTGAGGAGAGAGGGTCAGCCAGAGCAGGCAGTTTATTGATTTAATTGCACGGCAATTAGTTAGCCGTTTGTCGTTAAATTTCATCCGGAACGAAGCAGCGATTCGCTTATTTAACCAGTGATTAATCGTCGCCAGTTTTATCTGTAGCTAACAAATGACGCTAATGGGTAACCAGAAACGCCATAGAGCGTCGAAACACCATTAGCTATCGATCGACATTAGCGGTTACGCACGCGAGCCCTGGCAACTTTGATGCTCCTTCATCCGGTGCCGATCGAAATAGTTTTTCAATTTTCACGGACGATTGGTCACCCTCCAGTCGCAATTTTCCCGTCGCTTGGCTTTTCGATTATCCATCGAACATCCTGGAACGTTGGCTGTCCCGACGCCCAGCCAGGAACTAACGCGTCCGCGGGCGAAACGCTCGATCCGTCTTTCGTTCGCTCGATTCCGTCGATTCCTCGCGCAAATGAGCCTTTCACAGACCGCTAATCGATCCTGTCGACCTTTCGCTATATTCTATTATAGTTCTTGAAACGTGCGCCAAGAAGCAATCGTTAAGAATTTGAATGTTTCGGGTCAGCTTGGTTCGTTTCTATTTGCATTTACAAATTCCAATATTCGTTCAAAGACGTTCGAAGCTGAATAACGCAAGATTCCGACACTAAAATATGGATAAAGATGAAGAACGCTGCTTCGTAAATAATTCTTTCCATTCTTCGAACCACTTGCTCCAAATTGGAAGAACACTAGGAAATTTCTTTTCCATCGTATCGTCGTATAGATCTCGTTGATAGTTTTCAGTGTTGGAACGGTTATGAGATTGTCGAGAGTTTCGCGTGCCCAGAAGACGAGGATTTCGGTCTTTTGATAATCTTCTGAAAAGGACAATAGACCAGGAAGGAAAGAAAGAGAGGAGGCAGAAGGAAGGGTCGTTACAGTAACGGAGAGGTGAAGCGGGGGTGAGGATCACGTCGGATAAATTATGACGTGATAAGGAAAGGCGAGTAGCAAAAACAAAGGATGGCAGCTCGACTGAGGAAATAATAAGGACTTTTTGATTGTACTATAAATTTCAAGAGGCTTTGTTTTTACGAAACTCGAAGCCCGCGTACTTTTCGATCGTCGTATTTTTCTCGTCTTTTAATATCCTCACGTACGAACAGCGATTGATACGCTCGCGATAAACCCCTACCTTGAACTCCCTATACTCTTTATTCTACGTGAAAACAATATTAATTCTACTAATTAAAAAGGATAAATAACGTTAATTTTGACTGTGTTTGCATCTTCTCGTACTAAACAGTTTATCGATGCAAGTTATTTATTGCAGAAATTGGACATTAAGCGTGTGTCCAGATAACGAGTATGCGAATTTATATCATCTATATTAATTTATTCGAACGTGATTTTAACAATAATACTTGTATCGATATATCGACATCGATGTGGTTTTAACCGTGTATCGTGTTAATGCTATCCTATTTATGCAATCGAATCGTACCTTTGTATCGTTAATAAATTTCCCGAAGAATATTTTTTTAACGACAAAGTGAAATATGTAATTTCTATTGATACAAATTTTCGCTTCAATCTGTTCATATCGAAAATGTCGATACACTCGTAGGCAGCTGTTTCGACGCGAGAGTCTCAACTGATAGAATCGAACGTGCAAAGAAATAAGTTGGCGATATAACGATAAATTATATCTTGAGAGACTGTGTTAATTCCTTGTCGGAAGGTTAGTAGGGCAGGAGTGTGAGGGGTTGATAGAAGGGGTTGCGGACGGAAGAGGAAGAGTTAAAAACTCGTGTATCGTGAAACAGGTTTCGGACACCCGGAAACCTTTTTCACGCATCCGTAGTCCAAATCTCTCGTCAGGGTTGTTCCTCAGAGTGAAACACGTCGCACTTTCTTTCCTATCGATCTTTTTAAAAATACTTTGCAACGTTATAGATGTAACACTTCGTACACATATAAGTCTATATAGAGAAATACGTATAATGGGAAATTCGAATTTCTAAATTGGAAAGACGAAGCAAGTCCTTTCAGGAAAAAGGAAAATTTCAAAGTAGCAGGCAGACGAGCGAACGTCCTTAATTGAAGAAAAGTCGAGGATCATTAAACGGTCGACCCTTATAGAGGACACCACCCCCGAGTGTGAGAAGGCATATAGATGCCGTTGATCGCGCGACACTAAAAACTCTCCGCTGGTTTTAAGCGTCGACACGGCTCTTTTACGCGCTTCTAAAAAGTGCCAGCGTGGCGATAAAGAGTGGCCCCGAGGGTGCCCTCGTAAACTCGAAGAAAAGGCTGGGTGCTAGGGTCCAGTCGTAAAGAGGTCGAGCCGAGACGCATCTAAAAATCTTTAAAACTTCTTCGCCGGCATTTCGTTAGGATAATTTCCATTTATTTAAATAAATAAAACAGAGAAAACAGACCGAAGCGTATAAATGTCAAGTGCATAAATCGATCGTGACTATCGATCGAAAGCAATATAATAGTACAAGTTCAAACGTGTACATACGTACGCTATCGTTCAAAAGTATGCGAACGCGAGGTTATTTCTGATAACGATTTTTAGTTACAACGTTAATACGAGAAGATTCCTTTCTCTTAAAACTTAATAAAAATCGATCGATAAATTCGCATGCTTACGAGTAGCGGCGCAGCTACTTCCACAAATAGGAACGTGGCGTAACAACGAACGGAGTATCTTTCTTACCCCGGTACGATCTCAAACACCATCTCGAGCAACATTGCGTACAGTATCACGAAACTAGCTTGATCATAAGCGAGAAAGAGAGGAGAAGCGAAACCATCCCCTCCAACGAGATTATCCCCTCCCTTCTTTCGTTTCTTTCCCAGGATTTTTCTGGTTCCGCGGGCCAACGGAGCAGCGAAAGAAAAGAAGGGAAGGAGCCACCCCTCGAGGCACGAGAGAGGAAGGAGAACGGTCGCTTGGAGGTGGCGAAGGTTTGTAAAGGCACGAAGAAAGAGCGAGGGAGCCTCCTGTCGACCACCTTCGCCGCTCCAGTATTTCAGATAAGAATAAAGTAAACGGCGAATGGGGTTGCCGGAGGGGTGGCTGCAGTAACGGCCAGGCTGGGGTAAAGGTGACGGGGGAGGGTGATGCTTCTCCGACTGGGCCGTATCAAAGCGAAAGGGGTGAAGCAAAAAGTACGACGATCGATGCTACCGGTCACACGGTATACAATGAAGACGGTGCGCGCTTTACTTTTCCTTCTTTCCGCTTCTGTCTCCCCGCCCCTCTATTCAGCGGAGGTCTCGAAGATTTTCAGGAGTTTGCTCAACTCGAACGGATATTGCAGCTTTCGCGATATATGTATACGCGTCTTTCGAATCTTGATGAAAGAAGTAATTTGGTTAAGTTATGGCGAAATGAACGAGTCGGTAGAAGAGGGTGAGTAGAATTATCGAAGTACAGCGAGGAGTCGGTACGCGCCTTAAAACGAGGTTCGTATAGTACCGGCTTATTAATTTGTATTCCTACGTACGCGCTACGCGTTGCATCTTCCGTATGTCGCGAGTTGTGGAAGCCCTTTTACGCTTTTTCCAGAATACGAACCAACCATGCAATAAATTATCAACTTGTACGAGAGCAGCAGCGTCCGAAAGAAAAACTAGCGACGCTTAAACCACACGCCCTGTCCATTGTTCCGTAATAGCCTCGTACAAACAATATTTCCTCGTTCGAGAAGTTCGTGTTTTAATACTCGTTAGAAGTTCGCTGCAATTTTCCTCGGTGTTAACTGAAAAACGACGATCGTTACCCCTTTTTTCACCGCCCAGCCTCTGCCCCCTCCCCCCTCCTGTTCATTCGGGCTGTCTTCGAAGCGGGCTGGAGCGTAATAGAGGCGAATGGGGCGGCGGGATGAATTTCCTAATTAAAACTCGTGGGAAACTATTTAAAACTTAAAAAGGAACGAGGCTAGACCCAAAGCAACCCGGGCCCCATTATCGCCCTTGCCACGAGCAACTTCGGCAAATTATGAATTTCATCGGACTTGGCACAACCCTCCTGGACAGGCTAACACTCTTGTACCTTGTTCTATTTTTCTTTTTCTCCGTCTTTTACTTTCTGTCGCCCTTTTTGCTCTCGAAAGTATGAAAATTGTGGTCCTCGAGCGAATTTCCTCCTACAAATTGCAACAAGACGAGTTTGGAAAGCGTTCTTATTTATGTCTGGATAGTGAAACTTAGATCACATCCGATTCACGCGCATTTCCCACGTTCATTGGTTTCTGATTTACTACTTATCTCTTCAAAGAACATCGTCCACGCCACTCGTCCGTTTCTCCGCTGCGTTTCTACAGCGTTTCCACAATTTCCATAGGAAGGGAGAAAAAATGCACGAACTCCTTTCCTTAAAGCACTTTGGTTCCGATCGCGTGATGCGGAAAATCGAGGGTAGTAAATTAGCGAGGTAAACGAGAACTGCAAGGGATGGTCGAGAATTTGCGAAAAACTCGCAACGGGTGCAATTAATCGTATCAAGGGTTTACGTTCCGTCGGTTCGTTTCCTCGAAAAGGCTGGATCCGGCAAATGCCTGGAACCTTCCGGCCACCATCTCCTTCCGTTCTTTTTATTTCGCGAAAACGCTTCCACTCTCCGAGACTTACTTTAACTGCTTGCAACGCGGCGGGCAATTAGAAGCGGCGTCTTTTAAGCCCGGTCATAGATTTTTCCGCGTAGCTACACCGCTTAAAGCGGGAAAATTTAGGGCCAGTTTACAAGCCACTTGATGCACGTGGTATTATAGACGCGCTTAATTTTCTTGCTGCTTTCTCTTTCGCATCGCCTTCGAGATTTACTCATTCTCTGTTTATTCCGAAGCGATTAAAATAGAAAATTATGCCAGTTTTTCTCGCTATGTCGTTTAAAGATGTAAGAGAAACTCGAAGAGTTTCGTGTAATCTTTCATGTTGATCTTAAGGGTGGCTTACGAAGGGTAATTTTTCGCGAGTAACAAAGGTGACTGCTTTACCGATTTTAGAATCAATGAACGCTGCCATCTGTGCTACCTATAGGGAACACGCACCAAATTTTCTCTCTGTCGATCAGGAAAGAAACTTTTAAGCTCGTAAAGTGCTATGTACGCACGCAATAATGAGCGGAAGACAGAGGGCGGCAGTATAAAAGAATTTGATAAAAAAACAAGAGATATTTTCTGAAAAATATTGTACAACTAATATATTTAAAATAATACTTTTCGGTTTCCTTTTCTTTTATATGGAAAACTAACTACGAGTTATCAACTATCCACCCCTATACTATTCTACTCTTATATTTATTTTCAATTTGTTATGAAGATAGTAAACGATCGGTCAATGACAACTTCAAAGAACGATTCGTTACCTTTGATCAATCTGTTTAACCGCGGTTAAAAGTCTGAGCAAACAGAGGGTTGTACAAAAAAAAAAAAAGAAAAAAAAAAAGAAAAAAAAGAGAGGAAGAAACGAACGGCAATCCGTCTGTTTCTGCACGTTAATTAATTCGTAAGTAACCTGTTCGCGCGCGACCAGTTCCAGCCTCTCTAAATTCGTAATAAGTCCGACTACGTCAGGGCCCTTTGAATAAATAAAATCGGCCACGGATCGATGACGCACATTTGCCCGGCAAAAATGTGTACTCGCCGGCGGTGCCTAAATGTCATACCGACGACGAGCGCTAATGAACTTTATAATTAACGCGACAGACGAGCTCGCAACGCGACCGGATTACATCGTGTCAAACGAATCGCGGCAAATGAAACGATTACCAGCCGGCTGCCCCGTGAAATTCAACGACGGGGAGCGTATGCACGGGATCGAAATTAACCGGTTGATCGCGTTCTCGAGTACGCTGTTTACTTCGACTCTAGTCGCTCTGTTATCGATTTTTTTTTTTTTTTTTTTTTCTTTTGTAATAATCAACCACGAAAGCGATAAGTGAAAAATTTTCCCTATTATTTATCTAATTCGTATATTCGGTATCACGATAGCCTCGGCAATTATATGTGATTAAGTTAAATTTCGTTTTCATCCACACTCGTCGTGCTTTTCGACGTTTCGTTTCTAACTGCATACATTGGTTCCATGTAAATGCCGATTCTATAAATTAGATTCGTTATTCTTCTATGACTTTTGCGAACAATTCCTGCCAACTTGTATCGTTATTCTCTTTAGGCCATAATTTTGCACGGATTCGATATTTTACATAGATGAAAATTTCTTACAATCCGAATCGATTATTTTATCGGGAAAAGAGAAGAAGCTTTTTGTTTATCAGGTAAATAAGTTTGGAGACTTTTTGATCGCATGATACGAGCAATATGGTGTAATTATGATAAAATTATTCCCGAGCGTGATTCGACGCGGATTCGAATTTGCGTGGGAAATTAAATACGCGCAATTATACGCTGCCCGTCTGGGTTAATTATTCAATCGATCGGCCAATTAATTTTTGTAAGCGTCTCCGACCTCGCTTGTAATTCGATACGCGTGTATTGCCAGTCCCGATAATCCATTTTCACTCGGCGTGTGCCGTGTATCGGCGCGAAATTAAACGACTGCTAACGAGCCCGATAAAAAGTCTACGACCTAATTTCCACTGATCGCGGTGTCGTTTCACGGCCCTCGCTCGTTTCGCGATTTATCGAGCGCAAATACACGTGGCGGTGGTACTACGATTTTCATTTTCTCTGAAAAGCGTTATTACGCACCCCGTTAATACCCCGAGGTTCTCGTTTTTCGTTCCGCACTTTTAATTTGCTTTTCACGCTTCGTTTTCACACCACTTTTCTACTTAAAACCACTGGAAACAATGCTCGTAAATAACGTTGGACGATATTGCTTTTATTTTAGAAGGAATATTATTCGAATTTTGTCCTTGGAAGCCAAAATGATCAACTGCGTTTGAACTATGATTAAAAAAAAAAAAAAAAAAAGAAAAAATCTGAATAGAAATTTGTCTTATTTACTAAGTATTATCGCTTGCACTTTACTTTGGATACTTTAGATCTTTTATATCTGCAATATCGTAGCGTTTGATTTCTCTAGAAGAAGAAGTTACTCGGATAAAATTATTTATCGTTATAATATATATGTAATTATTCATAAATGAGATAAACTTTCAAAGAATAATGATCGCAACATCTTTGCTATTCTCCGTTTTTCCGTTCATGGAGTTGATCGACGTGTCTTCTAAATGACACACGTGACAAACAAATCGAAGCGAAAAAGAAATTCGCGAGCAAGTAAAAATGGACACGATGAAAAATACTATCGCGTGTGTTATACCGTGTCTGCACGCGTTATAAAATTTGAGGAACAAGGCAGAAATTTGTTGGAGCATTGCCCGAAGTTTGCTAAACCGTTCCCAAAGGAAATTCGAAGGGTCGTGGCGGAAGGTGGTCGGAAGGGTCTGCGATCTTTTTCCGTAAAAGGGAAAGCTCGGTCAGTTTAGAGGGGTAAAACTGCGTTTAGAGCATCGTCGAAGGGATACAGAAAGCGTAGGAACCGAGCGACCATTGCTAAGGGACTCCTAAAAATCTCACCCACCCTGCCACGCTCGTCTCGTCTCTCGTTTCTTCTGCCGCCTTCTTTCTCTTTCAGACCAGAGGGAATGCAACGGTGAAGAGTCCGTCTTTTTTCACCGTCGTCGTCTCTTTCCTGCTCGCTCTCTAAGCATAGCTAATTCAAAATGGCGTCGTAGCCCCTATATCATTCGCAGCCTTGCTGGCCTCTCTTGCACCCTCCCTGCCGCTTCTACGATCCTCAACCCTAGCGTGAGGGGTGGGGCCACCGAACTATGGCGCCCCGCGCGCGTACACCCTCCTAGCCTGCACCCTAGATCCTCACGCTCTTCGCGTCTCGGAACTCGACCAACAAATTGAAATCCCGCATTTTCCACGAGCCTAAGCCTAGCTAGCTTTCCGTCTGCTCCGCACGCGATTTCTCGCAGGGCTTCCTGCTAACCCTCCGCTATGCTCCACGTCCATTTTTCTCAATAAACGGAAAACGTTCGTTTCGATTTTCGCAAGGACCGTTTTTACGTAAAGAGAGACGCGGAATTTTATATTAGGTATATTTTATATGACGTATATTTCGATATCTTGTCGGTAGATTTAGGATGTTTGCACACTTGTGAAAAGTTGAAAAATGAAAAAATGCATGCGGTGTTTTTGCCGATTCTTCTAGGGAGAACGCATTTACGAGGAAATTAAAATTGCAAAAATACACACAGAGTATACAACATATAAAGGAATGTATAAAATATCCAAAGTACGTCGATCGTTGTAATAGATAGCGAGTGAAGCGTTCAGCTTCCTTTCAGCGGCATTAACAACAATACGGATTTATCAAACATTCTGCGAGCAACGTATAACCTACTCTCCGTATTTTTCCAAGAATATCACGATCTACTCGTAAGAAGAAGGAATTTTTTTTTTTAAAACACATATGTGTAATACTCGTTTAAAAAAAATGTCGAGACAGCTACTTGTGCACGAGTTTCGTGCATTGAATTTCGTGCAAGAAGAAGGTACACGAGAAGTACAGTTCCTTTCACGAAATCGGGACCGAGCTAACCGGACAGCGTAGAATTTTCACACGGACTGTGCGTTCGTTGATCGTTCGGTGGAAAGGAGGAAGCGTGGGGTTGGCGTTGCAACGAGCGGGTGGCGAAAGAGGGTGGACGGGTCGGTTTGGTGTGTTGGAATGCGAATTCGGACATCCCGCCGTGGCGGCGGAGGGCCTAAGGGGAGGGGGAGGGCCGCGTCCGTCCCGCAAATTTCGACGGCCGCCGAGATTTCGCTGTCCTGTCCATATAATCACCGTGCTCCGAATTCCAGCACCTAGATAGTTAGGGCACTTGTGGCGTCCGCGCGCCACTTTCGCACTTTCTTCTCATTTTTTTTTCCACCGTTGGCAAACCCTCCGGATTGCCAGCGAAATTGCCACACCACGGCGCATAATCGTCGTTCGTCGTTAAACCGCATAATCGAGTACCCGTTCGATGACGGATGCCGCGACACACCTCGCATCCTGCTGGCATTCCGAAAAAATGCAACTGCACGCCCCTGTGCGCGTTTCTAACCGCTATCGAGACAACGAGGAATTCGATGATTCGACGATCGTCATGCGTTCTATATTTTCCTACACGACTATTGTTGTTTCTTTATTTCCTTTTTTTTTTTCTTTTCTTTTTTTGTCAATCGCGATCGTGTCACAAATAAACGAAGATTACGTGAAAAAATATAATGAGACTATTTTTGACATTTTGTTTCACTTTTACAAAGAAAGGAACGCAGAGAACGAGCGGTAAAACGCAAAATGATCGGCGAGCAACACGTAACACGGCAGGATCGCTAATACCAGAGCGAGAAAACGTTACATATATCGTATTCGTCTACTACCGAACAATGTCACTGTTCTTAACGATTCGAGTCACGTTCGACCACAAAAATCGATGGCTTCTCGTTTTCCTAGACTTTTTACTCGTTCTCCGTGCTCTCGCTTTGTCGGTGAGTTCGAATAAAGAAGAGGGGACAGCGAGTTGCTTATTCCGAGGAAAGAGTGATCACTTGTAATTCCTTTCTCTTTGCAATGTCGTATTTTTACTGCCGAACTCTCTGCGTTTACATCCAAACTGGAGGAATCTAAGTAAGTAAAGACAATTGTTAAAAAATACGAAGAAATATCGTCTAGTTCGATATCGTATGTGTCGAGCAAAGTACTTCGTCGAAGTTCTACATCGAATATCAAAACTTTATGAAAAATGAAACGTATTCTAAGATCTTTCAGTGGGAGCGTACGTATACGTATATTACGTATTGATCGAAACCATCGCTATCAGATTCGCGAAGATCCACGATCCATATTACTTACCATCGTACCGCTGCATTCCAAGTTCCGAGAAACATATAAGTAGGACCATAAAAGCAGCGTAAGATTTACAAAGTTGTTCGAGATTCGAGTAAAAATCCAATGACCCAAAAAATATCGACGACGACTCGGCCGATTCTTAATAAGTTGTTGCAAGGTTCTCCATCCACTGTGAGGTTAATGCACAAGCCACGATTTACTATATACAAGATTCTACATCTCGAAAGTAATTCGCTGAAAGCAGTGGTCGGAAGGGGATCGAGAACTCGCGAGAAATTGCGTGAATTTTTCCACGGCTCGCGTCCGACTGACCTCGCCCTTATTTTTCGCCCTCTGTTCATTCCTTGGTCCCTACCGCTCGCCCCTCGACGTCGGCCCTCCTTCCCGCCGCTACGGATTTTTACGATTCTGCGCGTGGAAAAATCGCCTTTTTCCAACGGCGGAGGAGCCTGCGCATCGACGCATCAGATTTCTTCGGCTTAATTGCCTCAAGGTGGTCCGCGTATAATTCATCGAATCGAATGGACGGGGAGAAAAGTCGAGGGAATTTCCACTGACCTAAAAATAGCTTTGCTTCTCTTCGCTGCGGCAATACGCTGTAATCCAATTACCAAGAAAATCAGCACAAACACCTTTCTGACGTGGAAGTTCTGTTTAAACCGAAGTTGGTTCTTCCCATGTTGGCACAGGTAAATCTCATAGCCTGAATACCCAACTTGGCGAACATTTACTGTCAGAACTTCAGCTATTGCCTCAGATAACAATGAACCCTGATGTAATGTAATATATCATCCAACTTTGTCACCGTGCATCTTCATTTCGCGCTAATAACTGTCCGAAAGTACGATTTCATCCACAGATTAGGAAAAACCAAAGCAACGCAACTTCCGATAATTCAACTCTTGCTCGTTTCGTGCAAATCGTTTACAAGCCTATCTTTCATTCATGCGCAAGTTCATACAAAATAAATGTGAAAATTATGCTCGCGTCTAAGCACCGAGGTAAGCGTTCGCTGTTGAGGAATAAATCCAGCAAAAGCCCCTGGATCTTCGAGTCGTTGGTGGATCCCAAGGCGAGCATGGAAGCGGGCAACTATTATTCAAGAAGACTGGTCGGAGAGGCGGGCGTTGGATAAGGGTGCCGTCTGAAGCCGGACGAAGTCTAAAGGAATAGCCGGAGACGAGGCGAAGGGGATTGAATCGAGCCTCGCGAGACCATAAATTCGGTGCTCGTTGCGAAATTCCCGCACACACCTACGTGATATGCGAATACGAGGGACGGCGAGAGGAACAGAGGAAGAAATAGAGAACGTGGAGGAGCAACGTAGACGTGGAGGCTCACACACACGTGTACAAAGAGGGTGAACATATAAATTCGCTTCGCGGAATAAGGATCGGCCCCTTTCAGACGTCGGCCGGGTGGCGTGGTGGCAAGGGGGTGGCGTGAGTTCTAGTCGGGGGTAGGTCGAGCCGAGGTAGGAGGGTGAGTGCCACCTTCTTGGATCAATAAATGATTTAACATTCACAAAATGGCGGGTGAGCCCCCGGCGGGGGCGGAGAAATAATATAATCTACCTTAGACTCTCTCTGCCGGCTTCCTCCACCCTCTTCGAGCCCGTGGTATCGTCGTTCAGGGGTTGACGGAGGGGTAAGGCAAGACGTAAGGGGGCTCGCCGGGTGGCAGCGCGAAGGGTGGGCGCGTTCCCCTTTTCCAACTACCACCGACACCGCCATCCCAACTCCCATCCCCCGTCCCCTCCCGCGTCGTCAGCAGACTCGAAACCCTGAGAACTCCGGCAATACCTACGTTTCTGCTTGCAGCGGCGTTACCCACCTAAGAGGCAGCGGGTCTCGAGCCTTGGAAAACGCGCACTCCGTCCCTCAATTTTGACTTTTCACGTTCCCGAAATAGTTGCCAGACCGCTTCATCCTGCCGTTCTTAGGCAAGCGACCGATTCAATTGAGAAGATTAATCGAGAAGATCGAAGTCTCCAGCACGACGAATATATTTTTTGAACAGTCGGTTTCTACATTTTTTTACGATCAACAACTTTGAAAGTTCCGAATCCGCGGATGATAAATACAGAAAAACAAATAGGATTATTTCCAACTTGTTTAACCACCGCAGAGATAAAATGAATTTTAAGAGGGACGAAGGTACCGGGTACTTTGGCTCCGAGGCGGATAGACGCGAGATATCCCTAAATATTAAGGGGGCATTAACGTAGTCGGCCATTTTGCAGGGCTACCGAGTTGCGCGTATGCGAACCTTCTCCGGCGAATATTATTATATTATAAGAGGGTACTGGAGCGCCTCCCAAGATTATGGAAATCGCGATGGGTATTAAGGGAAGGCGGTGGCGAGACTGGAAAGGGAGCGGAAAGGAACGCGAAACCCAACCCACCCCCACCACTCACGTTCAGCTCCTTTGAGATTAGGAGCAAAACTTGATTTCGCCATATAACGCCGCAGCTTCTTATTACAGCCAACTTCAGGAAAATCGATAGAACGACTATCGAAATCATGGACGTTAATCCTCAAGAAAAGATTACGCTCTAAGTACCAACAAATTTCTGTTAACTCGCGACTAAAACAGCCTCGAAGCAGAGTCGCTTTGAAATGGAGTATCGAGCCTAAAAATTATTAAGACAGAAGGGGCGAGAAGGCTAGAGATTCGTACGATAGTTAGTTCTGTCACATATCTTCATTAAGGGGGTGGTAACCGGTAGGGCAGGAGGGTACTTAGTTCGCGGAAGGTGGCAGGGGTGCGCAGCAGGAAGGAGGCAGTAACTACCGTCGGAGAACCAGCTTCGGAGTTCCTCCAAGTTTGTTGTGTGAGAAAACAGGGACTGATTTGAATTTATATTACTTGGCCTCCCCTCTGAATACGGCGCTGGCTAAGGAAATTTCCATATATCTGAGAAAGCCCCGGCGAGTCGAGTCCGCCGCGAAATGAATACCCGTGGTAAATTCGAATTTTGAACGTCGTCGAACTCCAGCAAATCTCTATTCGTCGATCGGTACTGCATGCACCCTGAGTCGCGCTTCCCTTTCTCTCTCCCTCTCTCTCTCTCTCTCTCTCTCTCTCTCTCTATCTATCTATCTATCTATCTATCTATCTGTCCATCTCTATCTCTATCTATCTTTCTCTCCTTGCTATCGACTGTATGTCAAACCATCGATTCACATTCTGCGAAAGTATCGCGGACGTGAGATAAGAAAATAAACTTCTACCGAGTCGTCGACGAAAATATCGAGTGAAACGTATCCTGTAAATTGTGACCCATAGCTGGCAAGTAAGCTGAGATATGTGAAATCTTAGGAATTTTCATTTACGTGAGAAAGTATGCGTTGTGAGGTTTAGTGTAACTTAACCCTGTTACGATCCTCCAATCTTTTATATTTTAATCTAGTTTTAACGATTTTAATTTTCAATTTTAATCGAGAGACTTGACCGAGAGCCGACTTGATTAAGATGACCACCGCCGTATGATCATACCAGTTACGAACTGAACCCAAAGAAACGATACAATTCGAAAGAAAATGGCATTCTCCGTTACATTTTCGATAAATCGATAAGTTAGTTAAGGGATGAGCGTGACTGAAACGTCGAAAAAGCTGATTTAATTCACTGGCCTCGGTTCTTCTTGTCCGCTCTTAATTCGCACTTAACCTGCGGGTTTTTACGCTAAATTTTCACTGGTCTCACCCTTGTTACCGCAAAGGGGATGGGTTAGATGGCCAGCTACGCGTTTAAACACTTTTTAAACGTCCCGTATATTTATACCACCCCCAGGACCCGGGGCTCGCTCAGGAGCTGGTTCGCTTTCTCTTTCTGTTCTACCTTCTCGCACCGCGAGCACGAAACAATTAAAACGTCGAAACGAGGGTCCGACTGTTTCACGGAGAGCATGTTTTCGCACCATCGTTTTCCACCACCTCCGCCTCCGCGTTCTCGCACCCTCTCGGTTACATAATCCGGAATGAGAAAGAAGGTGTCTGCCCGGCAACTCTCCATTTTGCACGGATTCCCCCTTTCCTTCGTGCCACGAGTATCGCGGAAAATGATTTAATTCTCTCACGTCCAGTTGCATTACCGCGGATCGATTAACCTTCCGTTCAACTCCGCTTCATCCGCGGATCATCTGCAAATATTTTTGGATATCACCATAGACTTTTGACGGTTAACGCACTTTATCAATTTCATTCGGAAGATGAAAAATTTGATCGTCCGATTGTTTTTACGTTAAATGACGTTTTGTACAAAATTGTACAGATGATGATTTGTAAGAAAAAAAGAAAAAAAAAGAAGAAAGAAGAATAGTAAAGGTAACGTTTCGGGAGAAATTTTTCTTCGAGCGAATCGGATCAAGAACTTGAAATATTGGAAAGTAAAAATCTTATAGACACTTGACTAGTAACTCGACGCGTTTTTACGATCATGGGTGGAAAATCGCGATGTTTCTTCGGCCAGAAACGATACGAGACTGTCAAGTTTCGTATCTGAGATCGTCGTCACCGACGTCTCGTCCACTTCTAAAGATAAACCTGTTGGACACCCGTTGCTGACCAGTCACGTGAGAATCGCTACGCGGTGGCCCGATGAGCATTGTGAAAACAGATTCGCTTTCCGTGGGCCATGAATGTGGGACAGCTCTGCCGGAATTCCCACAGGACTGGTCCTAGTAACCTGTTATCGTTGTTTCTACTTGCATGCTCCGCAAATAGATACTGACCAGTCAAGTCAATTCGTCACGCTTCCAAGGAGACGTGTATCGGAAACTTGCTTCGACGCAGGAGTCGACAGATCGCCACGATGAAAATTTTTACGTGCCGCAGGATCTCTTTAACCATTTTTGTTCGAATATTATCGCACTACGACAGAATTGTTACACTCGATTACGAGACTAGCGAAACAACGGATCATTGGAAAATTTGATTACAGCCCCTCTTGCAGTTTAGCGGATAAAAATGCTTCGTATGATTTTCATTGATTTTACAGTTTATGATTGCGCGTTTGAACCGCTCAACGGTCGAGAAACGGAGCAAAAGATTAGTTCGGACGATCAAGATTCTAATACCGTGATGTGGAATATGAATTATCAGTGAAATAACAGATATAGATTGTTTCAGGCCCAGGGAACATTACACGGTGAAACGAGATAGAGAAAAAGCAGCTGAAAATGAGACGTTGGTTGTGCACCGCAGCCATTTTCCGACGGCACATGATCGTCGTGACGTCCACGAGAGAATCTCAGAGATTCGAGACATCGAGCGTTTTATACTTTTTGAAAATATTATCCAATCTACGTTCTTCGAGAAATTATACAATCTACGTGCTCTACACGTGTAAATGTAACGACAAATATAGTTTTACTATGTAAATTTATATTGGAAAATGTCGCTGTCCTTTTTGATCGTATTCTATTTAAATTGAAATTAATTTAAATGTCCAGCCCGAAGAGATTGTTTTCGAAACTTTTTTCAGCGATACATGTGCAAGTCGCAATTGGCAGTGAACCTAGTGTATGGTATTGCGGACAACGGTGCGTCCACAAAGGCCGACAATGCTCATTGTCGTGGCCCGCAGGAGAAACTTAAGTTCTCAAAGGCGACAAGTGTACAATTAAGTCGTTAGGGGGACTTCCGGGAACTTGGACCGTGCAAGTTTTCGCACGAGAATGGACCTAAGCGGCCGTTAAACGGTTTGCAAATTGCAATTTCGTCGCCCTTTCGCGTCCACTGCTCGGATTGATCGCTGGTTTAGTATCTTGTACTTTCGCTCAACATTTTTATGTATTCTGTATATTCCGTGTGCCTTTGTAACTTCAATTTTCTCATAATGCATAAACATCCGCCGTTTACTCGTAAGCGATATGACCGTTTTTCGCATTTTCTATCTCCATCAACTTTTTCTATTCTTATCCCAATAACCTTTTTTCGTTGCAATTTTATAAAACTTCGATAGCAATAAACTATGTATCGCCTTAAACCGACATGCGCGGCCGTCCGTCCGTCGTTGCGACGGTTTCCTATTAATCCTGTTTGTACTAATTCTAAAACTTAGTAACGCGAGACCGAAAACGTTTATCGAGCTTCTAGAAAGGAAAACGTTCGTTACCGATTAACAGTAACGTCTAATATCAACGTATCAACATATCGGTGACATTTCACCGACGAGCGACGTTTCTTTCTCCGAGGCACGAATTTCTCGAACGTACCTCGACAGCTCTCGACGAAATCGAGCGAACTCGTTCGAAAGGGTGTGAGAGTGACGATCGACATAGGTATCGCGCGAGGGTGTAGAGACGTAGTCGGTTCGTAAGACCGACAAAGAGAAAGGTGGAAAGCGAAGGTCGAAGCTCGCTCGAGTCTGCCCGCTGTTCGTTCGATTCGATATTCATCTCGAGATTGAATTCAATTTCCCTGTAGGTATCCCGTCGTCGTCGGCGTCGCAGCGCATCGAGAATCGCGAGTCATTGGACGAGGGTGAGACGAAGAACGAGACGCGACGAGTAGAAGAGAACGAGGTGGCTAGAGGAGCTGGAAAATAGGAAGGTGAAAGGGTGGGCTGCAGGGTGCAGCATTGAAAACCACCGCCTACCCCCTCGCCATCTCTAAGAGGAGATAAAACGAGCCATGCACAGTGGCAGCCCTTGCGCCGCTACCCCGCGGACGACACCCCTTGCCATCCGCGCTGGTACCGCTACCACCTCTCAGCCTCACCCTTCTCGTCACCCAACTCTCTCACGATGGCAGAAGGTACTACGCCGTCTCGAGAAACTCTCGTAGAGCGTACGAGGGTAGCCGGAGGTGAGGCGAGGAGCGTACCGAGGTTGGAAACTGTTTTCCACTTGGTCTTACTGTACTAACTGTACCTAACCTACGCTCGTATCATTAATTATCTAAATTGAAGCTGCCACGGCGCACCCGAGTGTCTTACATCGAAATTCTCAAAGGAACGCTCCACCCCGCCAACCCCGTCACTCCCACTCTCTTTCCCTCTTCTGCATATCTCTGGGAAAATGGCGGATGTGCACGGGTAGAAACTATCAAGTTTTATCTTTGCGTCGTTCCGACACCTCGAGGAGCACGATTAATTCCTACCTTCGACTAATACCGTCTGTCGAAGGCAAGTTACCTGTATATTGCTTTATGGATGACAGCTTCTTCTTTCGAGAGAAAATTGAGAAAAAATAGAAAATAAAACAGACGCAAAGGTAATATTTCTTTTTGCAGAAAATCTTCTTCAGAGAGATCATATATATATATATATATATATATATATATAGAGGGAGAGAGAGAAACAAATTAAAAAAAAAGAAAAGCGAAAAGATGAAGGTAGGAGAGAAAATACAAATAATACAAGAAACACAAAAACGATATATGTATCTGTCTCTTTCTGTAGAAAATTTTTTTCTAGGAGATGATACCTATATAGTATGTGAAGAATTCCGAGAGAGTACTGTAAAACAAGCCTGATTAAATTTTCGAAATAGCTTGATTCAAAGAAAGCTGATAAAGCTGAGGACGGAGGAAAGACCGGGTTCCTCAGGTCGTCTCATATCGACGTATTTTAGGCGTTTTCCCGGGATCGTCTTGCTTGAACCTAGACTGAGGATCGTATGTGGCGATGTGTGCGTGTGTGTGTGGATGCCTGTGAGTGCGCACGAATCTCCCTCTTTCAAGCCCCGGAGTCTCTACGCTCCCCTACGCCCTCGCTCTGCCCTCTCAACCCTCGACTTCCCCGCGACTAGTGAGTAACGATTTTCCTCCATCTTACCCCGATTCCGGAACACACCCTTGGGGCACCATCCCCCTCCGAGCAGTGCCGTCAACCCCTTTCCACTGCCGCCATCCCTGATTTCTGCAAGCTGCTGCTCTCACGTGAGCCGAATTCGGATGAAATCGAACGATAGATAGACGAATGGGAAAAATATTTTTCTTTTTAGCCCGTTTAATCGCCGACTTTTTTTTTTCAAATAACGAGGAAAAATTATTCACCAAGTAGTTGGTCGTATGTAACGATTAGCTCTACATAAGTAACGAAGATTTTCTATGATTGCATGCAATTAAAGGGAGATGTAAGCGAGAGGATGGTTCAATAATTCTGGAAATGCATTTTCGAGTTGAAGTGGTAGGGAGTTAGCGAAACATACGGCGGAGAGAGGAGTCGGATTTTTAGCAGCATCGCGCGCACGTTTCCATGGAAAGTTTTTACCCGCACCGCTCTCTGCGGCTCTCTGCGTCGCGAAGTAGTGGAAGGGTAGAATGTGAGGAAAAAACGGGGATTCGTCAGCGGAAAACGAAAAGTCACACCCACTGGGTTGCGGAGACATCGATGCAGGGTGCACGAATATTCTTTTCACGGCGTTACCCCTTCATCTATTTTTTATCGCGCGCCCATCGCACGCTCTTCTGCATTTAAATACCTTGCTTCAGGATTTCGCGTTCTTTCGAAGGATTCTGTGACAACCCGTTTGTAGTACGAGCAACAGTGTACCAATTTTTACATTTATACCAACAATATTTTTATTTTTTATCGCAGATATCGCAAAATTGCTCCGAATACTTTGGACATTTTTGCATCGAAATCTATGCAAAGATTGCAAATGTCGAAGCTTTATGAGACGATACTTGTTTTAATTCACTCGCAACGGAGAACTGCCGAATTTCGGTTATCCACGTAAGATTTAAAGATGACGAATCTTCACTTTACTGCAACTCCTTGAAAAGCGATTGATCCCTGTGCTCTCGTCTAACTCGATAAACGAATAAATTTCTAATTTACAGGAAAGATGCAAGAGTTTACGTAGTTGGCAATTCACCGATCGCAGTGGATTTTCCTTTTATCTCAAGGCACGACAATTTAGTAGCTGCAATCAACGTTCTATGCCGTTTCTGTTAAGTAAATACGCAAGTACATCATCGGCGATGCACATCAGCTTAGCGACTCCTTTTCCAGGTTCTGCGAATGGGAGGTGAAATGGAATGGGGTGCTCAAAGGAGAAACAACAATTCCGCAAGGAGGGGTGGCGAAGGATGACGCTTCAGCAACGAAAATCAGACGCGTCTCTACTGATTACACGAGACGAGCCTCGCGGGCGGTGTTGTCTTGCCAGTTACCCTGTAACGTTCGCCGCAAGTTTCGTCGTGTTTGGTCTTAGCGCATTTTCGCAGGATTGCTCGTCGTAGATCGACCATGCCTTGTTCTTTCTTTGTGATTCAGGTCATAGATCGGGTACTCTATGTAGTATTCATAAATACTGCTCTCTTTGAATTTCATTCGCCATCGATTCTTTTTTTCTTTTCAATAAAATAGAAAAATAGTTACAGTAGTACAATTAACAACGATCAGATAACAATTATCTGATCTTCGATAATTTGCACATAGATTCGGAAAGTTAAGATATCGCTAAACATCGAATCTCGATGAAGCAAACTCTCTGACAGTTTAGATGCAGTTTAGACGCGGATGGTCGATTCTTTCATCTATCGTTTCCAACACCGAGCGGCGCGGAGGAAACTTGTAAAATGCATAATCAGATGCAAATGGAATCCGGAGTTCGGGGCGGCCATATTCGAGGAAACGAAGCGGGTGTTCCCAAGACAGTGGGTGGTTTTAGTAACGAGTTGGAGGTGCACAGGCATCAAGGAATGTACGGCGGATCTGGAGAAAGAGATAGACGGGGCTGGAGAGGGTGGTTCGTGGATGGAGAACGAAGACAGGGAGACAGACAACTTCCCCCTTTCTCGGGCGGTATCTTAAGTCTTACAGGGTGGCTCGGTACGCCTGACAAGCGACGTTAATGTATGTATGAGATCCAAGAGAGCGCAGAGCCCGTACCCTATCCACCGTCGTTTCATCCCCCTTTTCATTCACCACCCACCCCCATGACGGGGGCATCGTACCCCCTCGTCGTTCGTCCTTCCAACATCCTCCTACCATCATCCATCTGTACGTGTACGTGAGCCTTTGGGTTTCCAAGGGAGGCTGTACAATGAAATGAGAAACACGAGAGACTAAGTAGAGCCGAGACGCAGCCCTGTAACCAGCTCGTCTCCTTCGGCTGCTACCCCTTGTCAGTCGACGCGTATACTCATCCGTTGAAGACGAATAACCCTGTGAAAGCGTGCTAAACCCGAAGCGCTAGCCTCGTTTCCAAGGAATCTTCCTATTTGAATGACAAAGTGACGCAACGCGTTGGATGCGTCTCGCGCAATCAGAAACGGCATTCCTTAGGTATGCTGCCCTTTGCTGGGAATTCCTTTGGTCCCCGAGGAAGAACACGGGCTCCTAAATGATTTATGCAATCTGGATTGTCATTGACTTCGGGAGTTTGTGTACTCCGCGAGTCGAAGCGCGGTTGTTATAGGAAACGTTGACAGTGATTCGGTAGGATATTGTTGAAACGCGATAAGGAACTCCGATACGACGCCAATTCCAGAATCTTTGAATTTTCTATAGTATTTCCGAATTTTCCGCATCTCGTCTCTTTGCGTCTCCAGATAATCTCGTTCAGGGATTCTTTAGTTTTTTTTTTTTTTTTTTTTTTTTTGGATGAATGCAAGTCTTCAAGATGTTTCTTCCGCTTTCGAAGACTGTTAAATCTTACGGTAGAAGAGATTGGAGAGCCGATGCAAGGAAGAGTACGTCAGGCTCGAGACGAAGGAGCATCGGTACGACGATGGGTGTTTGCAAGGATGAGGAGAGAGGGGGGAGGGGGGGGGGGGAAAGGAAAGGAAAGGATGGTCGGGTGTGCAAAGGGTGGCTGGGGTTTACAGTACAGCATAATATAAGGGTAGTTTGTGTTGGAACAGCTAGTGGTGGTACGCTCCGCACGTGTCTCCCCCTTCGTCGACACCCGCCACCCCCCCAAGACGCCCTAGCTGAGCTTCTGATTGGTCGACATTATTCAAAATGGCGTCTTCGCCACATAAGATCCGTTTTATTAGCATACCGGGAAAGGAGACGTCGCCCGTTCTCCTGATGACGCGCGAAAAATCTTCAACCTACCACGAGTCTTTCGCTCGTCTACCATTTTTATCCTTTCTTCGAGCTTCGACGTCGGAAACGTCGTCCTTCGTTCGATCTATCTATGGTCAAGGGTCGTCGATATTGACCTTGAGGGGTCCGCGAATATTTGAACTAGCTTTCTACGGACAACACTTTCTAGAGGAGGGTTTTAAGCCGCCACCTTCGAGCTAGCGGGTGGTGGCGGAGACAGGGGATCATAATGTCGGATCCCAGGAGCCTTGGATGTTCAGAGGGAAACTTTCATTACTATACCGAAGCTATATATTTATCGCTATGTACTTGGTACTAGGAGCGCGCGGTCGGCTGGGTAACGTAAATCCTATATTAGCGTCCTCTGTCTGAAGACCGTTGCAAGGAAATTTCGTTACGTTCTACTTCCTCGTATCATCAATTACGCTAAGGCGGAATTAAATTGGAATCCCTTAGGCGCGTCTCGCCGATCCCCCGCAAGTATTCGTCCAGCCCGTCGATAAAGGGAGAACTTAAAAGTTCGTCGATGAATCCTTGAGATTTCCATGGCGTTTGATTAAGCATCAAGCTACACTCTCTTTGAAGACAGAAGACGTACAGTATCGGGGACAATGCTTACAAGACGACGTAGTAGCACTGTCCGCTACGATTTTCTAGCGAACATCGATTGCGACAAACTTACAGTCTACGAAATTTATGAAAACGTTACATCAAAGATTTTTCGAATCTGTACAAGTACTTTGAACAGGTACAACACGAAAGGAAAACGAGAAGAAATATTTAATGTGTATGGAGCATCGGTAAGTGTGCGACAGGTACTTACAGTTGGCGGTGTGCGTACTACATTATATTCGCAAGATCTTCGCTGTAAACGCTTCAGAGAACTATATTTCACTAACGGTACGCAACCATCAAATGACAAACAGACGCTCGAGGACTGAAAAGTCTATGAATCGACGAGGACCTTGTTGCACGAGTCGAAGGACAAGCCGCTCCTAATTAGGCAAACGAGAGATTTGCAGGAACTTCAAAAAGAAGTCTCTCTCTGAACCGGTCAGCCTTACCCCTCGTTCATAATGTCCTCGAAGGACGAGCCATAAAGGCGATCTCGCGTGTCCTTCGGAAACTAGTCCAGCGATTGAACTTGTCAGACGAGTGAACGCGAACTCATTGTAGTTATTGTATCCTGTATTACGATAGCAGGACCTTTCTCAGGAACTCCAAGGTGGTGGACCACCTCGACGAAAACCTGAATCGCGTGAAAACTGATCGAAACGAGTTTATCGAGATACATACCATGCGGACAGCGTGAAAAGGGACTGTGAATCTATGATCCTGATTTCGTGAGAAAATTCAAGCTGACTGATTTCATAATGGCAATGCGTTATAAACGATCATCGAGCCCAAGAAAACAGTCTCTTATCTGCAGAATAATTACGTATTTTGAGCTCGATCGAAGTATTTTAATATTCATAATCTTTCACTATTTTCACGAATCCCCTGACGATACAGAACTATATAATTATGCGGTTAATTGAAATTATCTTACGATTTAAAGCTCGCAGAACTCACAGTGAACGCAACGTTTCTCGATTAAATTATTCTCCAGAAGTAAAATGGGATGTGAACTTGCATTGCTTAACTAAATTATTTTCTAGAAGTAAAATGGTATAGTTCCTGAGAACAGTTTTAGAAGTAATGCATCGAGGGAACGATTCGGAACCAGTAATACCAGTAAAGGAGTTTCTAGGAAGCACACGGCACTTTCCCACCGCTGACCAGTGGTCAAGCAACACCGAAGACCCTTGAACTGGCACGTAGTAACCGATACCGAGCGAATACGGAGAAACAGTTGCCCCAGGTATCGAGATTCTATACAGTGAACCGGTGAGATTATTCTCCAGATAAGGGGTGAAATAAGGGGAAGTACAGTCGTGTTTGTGACTCGAACATCTTTATGCGTTTCATCCTTTCGTTGGAACCGCGCTGGTGGAACGTCGTTTGCACGAACAAGTTAACGCTCAGTTTTCGATGAACCTCCCGGAAGCTAAACCGATCGACGCTACCTTTTTACGAATAAACTAGCTCCTACTGTGCCCTGAAGTGCGTGCAAATTCGAAATAAAATTGCATGTGAATGGAAAAAAAAAATAGTTTTCACGGAGTGTTGCGTGAGCTTAAAATTCGTGATGAAATTAGCGGCCTTTCATCGATTTTGCTGTATGCGACGTGGTCAGACAACGCGACGGATTGTCAGAGGCGAGTTGCAGTCCGAAAATCCTATTCGGACATTAGGGAAGTTCGAGACGCGTGTACGGCTCGGTAACAACAAAGTCTAATTACCGTAATTAATCCCGTTTAACTCGGTAAATCGGATTTTTCAGTTAGCACTGCGGTCGCCTTGCCTAGCGGCGAGTTCCTCGACTGACGTCGCCTGGACATCAAGCAACATCTCCGAGACAATTAGCGAAGACCGAAGGGCCACAGGAAACGCCGATGAAGATGGTTTCCTCAAAACTGTCCTTGTTGTTTCCCTAACTGCCCTCTTGTTTGTCCGTATTGCGGCTTTGGTACGCTCCTCGGTAACAACTGTATTATTATACGTATAGGAAATTAAGCAATTTCTTATACGACGTTAAAAAAAAAAACACGAAATAAGAAACATAGAAATCACGAAATAATAAGTAAAACGCAGGAGCTGTACAGAAGCCGGACCGATCAACTTCACACACTGAGAGGTAAAGAAAGAAAAATGTGTTAAATGCCTACGATTTTTAAAGAATGTCGTTAGAATTTACTATTATCCGATTTTCTATATCTGCTATATATTATAATTTTTTTAATGAATTTTCTTGAAACTTACGATTATTTCATTCTCTTGTGATAGATAAACGCGCGGACGTGGAAATAATAATTTGTTTCTTTAACAAAGTGAATAGTAATCATACATACAAGTAGGAATACGTACAGAAAAATCTAAGATCCAATCCAAAAAGGAATGCATACTATGTACGGTTTCTAATCGCTGCGAATTTCACACTTCACCTTTATACGTCTGAATCGCTCGGCGGTCGAGACGAGAGTTGTAACGGTTGTAACACGACGAAACGAAACGACCTGTCAAGGTAATAGAGCACAATACGTTAACAATGCAATGATTCTCTTATGACAACAACAGTTGTCGCGATTACACCAATTTTCCGTCTACTTTGACATTCGTATATATAGGTGAAAACATCGTCCAAGATAATTAATAATCGTCGATAGGACCGTGTTTAAGTATAATAATTTTTAAATAAGACTATTTCTTACAACTATCGAAGAGTATCGAAGAAGCATGTATTCCGTGCACTAATAAATTATTCGTACGATATACAATGTAAAAAGAAACGATCGATCGATCCGGTAATTAACGTTCCAAGCATTAACTGCATAACTGTTCGTGGGAAAAAGCGGCGAAGCAATTTGCCTGTAGTATGGAAGTTCGATCGAGGGCAAGATCGAGGCGTTGTGCCGGTCAAGCGATTCGAAACAGGACTTGGGCAAGACACCGGTTGCAGATTCTTCGTACGACACCGTCATAATCCATCTCTCGGGCAACTACTTCGCTAACTACCTCTACAGACTCGCCCGGGGTAGGTTCTTTCGGGGGTTTAGGACGATCATGCCAGCGCTGCACCACATCACGGTGGTGGAACGACGACGTGGTGGGGGGAGGGAACGAGACCTGGGTAGCTGCTTTCGGGGCACATTAACGTCAATTTCCATCCAGGCTCTCGAGAACTTACTTCCAGTCCAAGTTCCTCGCAACCGAGGCAGCCCTGAAGTCTGCAGGTGGAGGCGGAACACCGTGACGCGGGAGGAGGAGGGGCTAGAACGCGGCAGTTCTCTCTTCGTTCGCATTATTAATGTTACGAGACACGTGAGCGCCGCGATAGAGCGACGGAGAACGCGCACCGTTTTCGGATAAGACGGATTTAGGAAGAGAGGCGCGCTAAGGCATCGTAAGAGCAGCGAATGGAGGAAGATCAGCAGCCAGCCGAAGCAACTACGCGCGGCTGTGTTGCTCCGAGAAGCTCTGGCGCGCCTCGCTCCTCGCGGGCCCCGCCTGTCCTTTAGTCTTTGCTAATTGTCTCGGGGATGTTTCCCGAGGCAACTCGGCGTTCGAGTACACCGAAGCTGACGATTCGAGCGGCAGTAACGAGGGAAACGTACCGGTATCAACCTACGAGCGACCAGCTTTTCCTACCTATTTTGCTGATCGATAGACTTTCGTCAGACGTCGAGATGGGTAGTTTTGATATTAAGGGTAGACTTGTAAGTCCACTGTATAGGACTATATAGTCTAGCTCTATAAGAGAATCGAGTCGTAAAGGAACGATCCTGCAACATAATATCTTGCTATATATAATATCATCGCTTCGAGCAGGAAATTGTTTTCGATTATATCTTGCCGAATCAAATACGTTCCAACGAACGTTCCGACGTTCTCTATCTATTATTTTGTCTTGATTATCGAGATGAGATGTTTCGGTATCAACAACGCTCGCTACCAGCGTCACGTACGCAGACTACACGGGGGAAGATAAGTCGACGAAAAAATTCATTTTTGTTGACTTTTAATCTTTACGCTACTCGATGGTTAAAGAGTATAAACTCTTTATCGATATAATATACAGGTGTATGATACGAGTATCTCGGTTAAAAGAAAAAAGAAAAAGATAAATCTCAAAGAGGAAACGAAGTGTACAAGAAAGGAAAGACGATCCTTGTTGGAGAATTTTCTGCAGCCATCTGATGACAGCGAACGCGTCAAGGGTAGATTACAGACTGTTAGTCCTTTGAATCGCAAAGGAACAATTTACTAACGTACGATTCTTTTGAAAGGGGAAATTATCTTGGATTATATCTTCCGTTAGAGACCCGAAATTTAGATTTTGAATGAAGTTGATTAAACGTCGGTGGAAACTGAAGAGACGATTATCCATGATTGAAATAACCCTCGACTAAGGGACTTGAATTTCTGGGTGAAAAATAGGGTTACGTCGAGCCAGTAGGAGTCTCGTTTCTTGAATTAAGGGCAGCGTCGGTGTAGACCGAGAGCCGGGAGCACTTCGGGCTACATAAATTTAGCCGGGAACCGGATTACCCTGGTAATTGCGTAATCGAGTAAAATATCGTCTTTCGAGTATAGAGGCTGCGAATCGAAGGACAGAAGGGTTATTTCCTTGTTAGGGAAGGCGAGTTGGGAACGTTAGAAGCGCGGTGCCGGGTTCTGAGAGTCTAACTTATCGATTTCTCAGGGCCTCCTTTCGCGGCGGTTCCCGGATATGCCATTGGCCCCTTAAAGGTTCACGAAAAGCGAAGAAAAGCGAGCGCGGAGCCAATGGCCGTGCCCGTTGCTCGTCCCGGCCTTTTTTCCGGCGATTTTTCCGCGGCGGCGACGCCTCTAAGAAAGCAGCCCGCAGCGAATCGCAGCAGCGCAAAATCGGGCTCGCGGGCCGCGATTGGCGGAGCAGCAGCGTCTTGACACCGCCCCTCGAGGAACAACCCGGGAAAACACAGCTCTCTCCGCTTCGTTCCCTCTCTCTTCTCTGGCTTTTGCTTCCTCCGCGCCCGCGTTCGTTTTCTCTCGCTTCCACCCCGGTTTCTTCTCCGCTCCCTCTTCGTCGGCCACCTGACGCGCGTCTCCGATCCTCCTTTTCCCACCATCGCCGACGACAGACAACACACAGCCACGCGGCGCGCACCGAAGTCTCGTTTCAACCGCGTCTTTCCTCTCTTTCTCCCGGGTCGTTCCTCTCTCCGCGACGACGACGTTCGTCGCCTCTCTCTTTCGTCCCGGTCTTCGCGCGATCCTCCGCGTTCGTAGAGTTCGTTCTTTCCCCCGTGTCCCAGGCTTTCCCAAACCGCCCCCTCTCCAGCACCGCAGGTTCGGCTGGCTTTCGTTTCTCTTCCACCCCTCTGTGCGTTTCGTTTGCTCCGTTTCCTTCTTGTTCCACACCCGGTTCTATCGTTCCTCTTCGACCGAAACGCGACGACGGAAGGGGTTTGGAAGAGGTGTGTGTGTGTGTGTGTGTGTGTGGAAGAACGGACGCGGAAGAGGAGGAAGAGGGCGAAGCTACTCCGAGGCTCTACCAGCACGACGACGCTTCCTCAGATATTAGATTTTACAAGGAGCGTGCTGGGATTTTAGAGGGGTCACGGAGAGGAACGCTACCGGCTCGACTCGTACACAGGGCCATCGGGGGTGGGATAAATATTAATTACGTTCCTAAGGGTTGCCTGCGGCTACCGGCCGTTATACTTCCCGGTGTATCGGTGTACGAGCCGGTCTTAGCTCCCACGAATCTGTGGAATTACCTTGCTCCCTTGCTTTCTTATCGATCATCTTCTTCGGTTTCTACCAGCTCCACGAGTCAGTAATACGCTCTATTTCGTTCATTTATATTTTCCTTCTCTCTACCAATTTGTTTCGTTCGCTTCTTAACTTTAAACGATTTTCGTTGTTGTTTAACGTGACCCGTTACCTCATCAACGTTTTTCCACTGCAACGCGTTATTTACTGTCGCGAAAGTTGACAAATTTGACAAGGTCCAGTTCTGTTACGACCTTCTCGATTCGTTACGATTCGATGATCGATATTCGAGAACTGCAGCTTTGTGCGTGCGCTACAACGATCGTCTCAGTATCAACAATTTCTTGTGCGTATATCTTGCTAACAGCTTTACAGTACCGGTGTCTAGCAGACCCGGCAATTTAAACATACTACGCTTGTTTTCCCAAAAAATAGTCGCTAAAAGCCTTGGCTGTTGACGCGATTTTAAATAATAAAATAACAACGATAAATAGATACGTTCTCCAAATCAAACTGGTAGCTTGACAAAGAAACGAATCACATTGTCGGACGTCGTCGACAATTTCAAGTAGTATCGCACCGCGCGTGGTCGGACGTGCGCGCTATTATTGGAAGACGTTCTTCCAGCCTGGCCGTCGGGAGTGACGTTTATCAGAGGCGAAAAAATACTCGATACGAGCCCGATGCACGGACAAAAAGTGACTCTGCTGTTCGATCGAGTTCCACGGCCGGTCTATTATCTCGCTCCCCGCCCCGGTAAATTGATTCCCATTATTAAAGGCAGCCTGAATTGGCCGCGAAAGTTTTTCAATTTCCCTGCCACTGTCTCCGGCCGTAAATTACATTGATAAATTACACAATGCCGTTAGTGGGTGGAAACAGAGCTCGAAGACACGTACTCCGGTGTCTAGACGCATTTGTGCACTTCGAACGAGACGAAAATTTCATTCGCCAGCGAAGCGAGCATCGCCCCCGACTTCCAGATCAAAACGTTCATTTCAAAAGAAAAATTGATCCAGGAAATTAACAAAACAATTTTTCTGCGAATAGTATCTATTCCTTTGGTGTTAACATTTTGAATAAACGTGCGTTCATTTTTATGCGGCAATTATCATCTTTTATCTGTGGGTTCACTTGATCGGTTTTCAATTACAATCGAAATTGGAGGGAAATACGATTAAGCCACTCATCGACACCTGAGGCGTTTGATAGTTGATCCATCGAATCTACGGGTAATTATACGAGGTGGTGGTAGTGGTTAAAATGGAATGATCACGTAATTTCGTGTTATGCGTGGCCGGTGATCGTACTCGATTATCCGCGGAGTACTCTTTCGCTCGCTGGGTAACGAACCAGATCAGAATGATTCGTTGACCAGCCTGCAGAGAGGCGTAGCGAAGGGGTTGTTGGTTCGAAACCTGGCTGAGATAGTCGGTGCTGCCACATCGTGGACGCTCCGATAATCGATGGTAGGCTATACCACTACAACCCCTTTTGCGTAGAACGCTTCACGCATCGCGGATATCTTTCATATAATATCCCAATAACCGATGCACCATCTTTTCGAGACATAAGTCTCTTTCGACAAAGAAGTTTTAGGAAATACAACGTTCATTCTGACATGAAGTTTTTCGTCATAAATTCAATATTTCCTCGATAGATCCAAGTAGATCTACCATTTGTTTGGCGAAATTTCCAGAGAATATTTAGAATTCACCTCGCAAGCAACGCAACAGTTTCGAAATGGTACGTGTATTTATTTAAGTATTTAGATCGTCTTCGATTTTGGAAAGTAGTACGCAGGAAAGAGGATAGATGGTAAATGTTCGACGATCGATCGATCGATCGTTCTGAGGGATTATCAGCAGCTCTCGATACAACGCAATGTGGCAATCGAACTTCCCCATTAACCACAAATGACGTACTTAGGTGACGGTGATTTCCCATTGATTTGATCCTGCCGTCAATGTTCTGTTCCTTCGGACAATGATTCCAACCCCTTGGGAGTACGCGTAGGTTCGTGCCCCCTTCTTCGTTCACCCTATTGATTTTCCACTCGGAAGAGGCTTGCCGCTTGAGGCGGCAAACGTCCACGGCGAGCCGGTCGACCGATTGACCGACATTCGATTATGAATCAACGCGTCTCGATCGATCGCCTTGCAACAATGAGCAAAACACTCCCGACACGCCTACGTACGGCGCTCTTAAGGGACATCGACTTCACGACACGATTTGCGTCTTCAAGCTGTCACGTTCTTTTTATATATTCAACGTCCAACTTTGCTGCTGTTCTTCGGATCGTTTCAGCTCTGCTCGTGTCTTTTCAGTCTCAACTAAGTTTCTCATGTTTCGGTACGGTACAGAAAGATCGTTGTCGATACGCAGAGTCTCTTGTCCACTTACTGTTTGATGTTTTTTAAAACATTAAAAATCTCGTTGCTCGTTAAAGCAATGTAATCGCATTTACAGAGAATTTAAAAGTACGAAAATTGCACGTAATATGTAAAAATACGCAAAAAATTCATAGCAAAATTCCTCGTCGTTAATTAGACGTACTGTTCGAATTGGACGTCGCAGAAGATTCGCTACCGCTCTTCTTCGTTAGGCTTTCGCTGACTACGACTTGGCTTTCGAAGGAAAGAACAGCCCCGGGCCTTTTCCTCCGAGATACGATGCGAGACGAAGGCAGAGGAGACGACGAACGCGACTTAAAGAGCCGACGAAGTCGTCGAGTTCGGATGAGATGACGAGACACGGCAAAAGAGGGACGACGACGACGACGACGAGACGAGATGAGAAACAGCAACGTCGAAATGAGATATTGCAGGAGCGGTAAAGGTGCACAAAGCTGGCCCGCGAGCTGTCTTTTCCGTTTGCAGTAACAACGTGCAGCGTCTCTGATAACGATTCACCTCCCCCTTTATATTTTTCATTATTAAAGTATCGGAGTTAAACGTTATACCGCGTAATTCTAGCCTATATTTGGTTCTCAGACAGCCTTTTGCTTTGTTTAAACGATGGAATGTTATAAGAAATCGGATATCCTATCCCCTATTTTTTAACCGTCGTATAGATTAATTAAGAGTACGTTATCATAGTTCGTTTAGCATATACGACTTTAGAACAAGTCGATGCTAAAAGTCGAACTTTCCATTCTCTATCTTTTAATCGTCGTATAGAACAAGGCAACGCTATATGTTACTCTATTCTCTGTTTAGAAAATAAAATGGTAAACGCGGAATCCAATATTCTACCCTCCATTCTTCCACCCTTATTTCCATTTCCTTTAAGAAAGTAAAATTTTAATCCTCCGTAGACAAACTACAGCACGCGAGGAAATCTCATAGCTGATTCACTTCGAAAAGAATTTTTATTTTTCGTCCTGCGATATGACAGATATTGATATATGCTAATAGAGATTAAATCATTCTAAAACTTGTTCAAGATCTTTTAACAACTGGAACACGAAGAAAACTGAGCTCGGACATAAACGATCTTATTTATCGAATTACCTATGAAATGCGGAGGAATATATTCCTTCGCGAAGAAGAACGAAGACGAGAAATCGAAAATTCAATCCCGTATTTATGAACCGTTGCCACGCCACGAGTAGGTATATTTTACAACAGGAAAAGAAACTGGAATAACCGTAGGGTCGAATTTATAATTTGTTCAAGCAGCGAGTAACTCGAGCGGAGATAATCCAGCGAAGGGGAGTTGCCGCCACACGCACACATGCGTTCTTTTCCACCTTTGAAAAACCAGTTCGCAACAGTGATACTAACGAGTACTGCTTCGTTCTTTAGAAAATTTTTCAGCCGGCTCGTGCGCATCTATACTGTCGCGAGGCGAATTTTCGGTGGGGTTTAAGGCGAGGTTGAAGACAGCGAAGAGGGTGGAAAAGCGAAAGGAAAGGAAGGCGTAGGGTGATGGGGCGAGGACGAGGGTGCAGGATGTAAGACGAAGGAGGCGTGGCCTCGGCATTGATCCAGAACCCCCACTCTTGTGCTTAAAAGTACGGCCCTGGCTGCTCCACGCCGTGCTCACCCCCGTGTCGACCTCCTGTAAGAAACCGGCAAGAAATGAATATTCATGAGCCACCGGCTTCCTCGTCTCTACCTTCTTGATTCGACCCGGACCAACCCAGGGAAAAAACAGGATATTCCATAGGAAGATGTGGGACGTTTATTAAATTTTGTGACCAAACTTTGCCACCATCGAGTCTCTCGCACTCTTCTGCATTTTTTATTCATCTGACACGCGTTGTTCCCGTCGTATAATACAGGAATTTTATGTGAAATTAGCCTTCGACTTGCCTGGGATTATACTATTTATTTATTTTCTTCTTTCTCGTACACATACTAAGTCCTTTAGGGATTACTTGATACATTAAATTAAGTAACAAATTACGAATTGGATCTTTTCGTTAAAATACACTTATCGTCGATTACATCGTCGATATTAATAATGTTTAGTAAATTATAAATTTACAAAATTTGAATTTTCGGTGGGTAATATTGTATTATCGAGTCGATTACTGTGACGAAAGGATATTTATTAATACCGGTAGCACGTAAGCAATAGCTGATTTGTTAATAACTGCGTGGTTAATAAATATTCTTACTGCGCAAGTTGTTTGTCGATAATTCGTTGAATCTTACAGCCTCATCGAGCGAATTCTTGCAGAGGGGAAAGTTAGATCCGATTAATAGTCGAACGTCGATCAGCGTGGAATTCAGGGGATCGGTTCCGCTGGAAATATCCAGTCTCGGATGCGTTTAGACTAATTATAGCAATCCTATTTCTATTTACTGTCGCAGGATATTGCTTTATCTAATTATCGACGAGAACCGTATGGGAGGGAAAGTGACGTTGTCAATGGATCGGCGGCAGGTTATAAAGTTCCGGTTCTCGTTCTTCGTCTCTCGGTTTAATTACAAGTCCGACAAGTTTGCGCTTCGAGTATTTGATAAAAGAATATTCCTTTCGTTTCGCTATCGCAAACTGCCGAGCCTGTTAACCAGGATTTAACGTTTCCTCGTCAAAACTTTCCCTCGTTTCCCGACCTCCGAATCTCGCGTTAAAAAGCTCCTTTACTGCCTTTCGACGAAAGACCGCTATTATATTTGCAAGTATCATTCTCACAAAATTCATAAAATGGTAAAATCCGACATTCACCGGATTTCTTTCTTCGCCCATAAAAGTTTTCACTTTCGAATTGCAGATTTTCGTATTATATTTTATGAATCTTTGCACCACCTCGTTCGATACATATTTCGACACTTTAAAATCTCCTCTTTCATAAATGCACGCATATTCGTAGCGACTAACGGATCGATAAACGAAAACCTATCGACAGTCGATACATCAAATACATAAAGTAATCGTATGCAAATTTATTCTGGTTTTCCGAAAGAGATATCGCTGAAAGGGAGATTATGAAACTTAGATAACGATCTAGGTGGATTTTTCCGGCGCGGCCGCGTATAAAGTCGAGCCTTCGGCATCTCCATTTCCAGATAGACCACGGTAGATGTTATTTTATCCAATTTCAGGGATGCTCGCGGCAGACGAAGAGGGAACGAGAGCGACCAAGGGGAGTAAACGGGTGGATGGTACGCCGGTGAATTGGTTGCCGGCTACGACGTTCCCAGAGTACACTGGGAGTTTGTTCTAACTTGCAGTCGGTGCCAGTTCTCCTCAAACAGGATAGATTATATTCCACGTCTCTCCATTTCGTTCCCGCCTAGCTCGCGAATCGCTCGCGCGCACCGATTGCTCGTGTTTGTTCAATCCAACTCCGTTTCGCCGCCGCCATTTCACTGATTGTGAAAAATAACGCTGGCCCGTTGCGCTCGCGACGAATCGCAGCCTTCGACATTCCATCGCGAAAGCTGCCCCGAGAGGATGATAGGCAGATCCTGGGAAATCGCAGCCCCGCGCGGATTTCGCTTTTAGCGCCGCTGCAGCTTATTTTTCGTCCGACAACTTTACATACTGCGCCACGGTCCTCGAATCTATATGTTCCTCGAAAAATTGTTTATTAACGAAGACAAACGAGAATGTTTCTTTAAAAAGATTTAACGTTTTAAAAGATGAAATTCGATTCGTCGAGTCTTAAAAAACAATTACCACTCTCCTACGATACCAGTCAGTTTAATTCGCAGGCGTCTTCACCTTACATCGCTCGATATAACGTTAACTTCCAAATGGCCGGGAAGCTCGATTTACGAAGCTGTTAACGTATCCGATAAAATAGGATCGTTAGTTTTATCGCAGCCATTCGGAAACGAGGCATTTTCACGGCGAAACGTAATCTCCACGCTCTCACCTTCTGCACGCGTCTTGATCGCGGTAACTTCAATTGGTCGTAACGAGCACGTTCCCCGCCTTTGGAATATTTTTGGAGGGTGACGAGGGAGAGTCAGAGGGAAAGGAGAGAGTCGCGTACACCGCGCCCTCCGCGATTTAATTCACTTTGATCGCGCGGACCGAGCCAACCGCGGTGTATAACAGAAACCCCGAATTCAGATCCGAAAGATAGGATTAACCAGGCTTCGCGGAATATATTGTCCGCGTTGCAGTCTGCTGGAAGCCTCCATAGACCTTTAAACGACCGTTTCTTCGAACTTTTTTCATTCGCCTCTGTGATTTATCTGTCTCTCTTGCTCGTCGAGGCGTAAAGACGGATGCACGAAGAATATTCGAAATATTCCTCTGACAAATTATGTGCATCGATGGAAGGAAAGAAGGGTCGTAGATTATATACATATATCGAAGTGCAGCGTGAGGTCGGTGTCTGCCGGGCCTCTGCGAGGAAACACCATCGAAATAGAATTATCGAAGATCGACTCGCATCCTGTGGTCAAAGTAGTCTGCAACATCAAATTAAAATGTCAGCTCACAGGTTAATTATGGTCACTTTAAGACCCTTTGAACCCCACGACGCGTTAAAGGGTGGCTATACACAGTCCGGGCTGGTAGAGGTTTCTGTGAAGGAAGATATTAATATCGGCGCAGATGCAGTTTTCCATGGTGGTGCTGCCGTCTTTAAATTGAAGTGTATCCAGCGATGTCACGAACTCATAAACTGCATTCTCGCGATCCTTTAAAATATTTAGAGAACCTAGTCGAGGGAGGGTAGGAGGGGCAGCAATGGGTGAGGCGCAGAAGGTGTAGGTGGTGGAGGAGAGACTCATCCAAGTTGGCAACTTTCGGTCGTATTAGCTTTTGTATATATATTACCTCATTTGCGAGAGGAAAGCTTATACTTCTACCCCCTGTAGACACTATATAGATATATGTGCACTCGCCTACCACCTCCCCTTACAATATACTCGTACACGTGCTCCGGTTATATTCTCGTCGCGACCAAGTCTCTTATCGTACCATGGCCAATCACCTGAAACTTTTCCAAGTTGTCTGTCCCGAGCCAGCCTTAATATTTAGAGAGAGAGAGGGAGAGAGAGAGAGAAAAAAAAGAAAAAAAAGAAGGAAAAACGAAAAGAAGGAAAAAGAAACGCGCTCTTCAAGGTGTATTTCTCGCGATAGAGAATTCACCGGAGGCGAATTACACCAACGTGCATGGACGTTCCTTCGGAGAATCGAGAACGCCAACTTTCGTCAATCTCAATTTCAAAGGATTCGAGAAGCGAACACGATTTCCGTGCGACCGAGTTGGAGAAAAATCGGGCGTCGGTTAGTAAATGACGCGAGAAAAGCAACGAAGGGTATCGGCGCATCCGGCAGGTATTGGCCGGCTGTCAGATGGTAGGTAGGTAGGTAGTAGGTAGAGGGTTGTTAGAAGGAAGGTACCTACGCGGAGGTTAGGTCGGAATATAGTTTAAGCTAGACGAATGGGCTGGTGGGTGGCTCTGGAGGCAGAAGAGTGAGCCGAGGCGGGTAGTTTTGCCTGGGTACCTCCACTCCACCTCGCCAACCACCCCCGCGCATCCCGTCGCCCCTCCCGAGCCGCCCCCCAGTTACTACTCCGCCACCTTCTCCACCTCCTCGACGACGCCATACCCTCGTTCATAATATCCTGCACGTCAGACTTTGAAAACTCCAACAATTTCCTCCTGCCGCCTGGTTGGAGAGCCGAAAGAGGAGGAGAGCCGGGGAGGAAGGGGACGGCCGGGGCTCAGGGGGGTGGTTCTACCCGCTACGTGGAGATGGTTCCGTGCTGCTGCTGCTGCTGCTGCTGCTGATGCTGGTGCTGGCTCGTCGTGGTGGTAGTGGCGGTAGTGGTGGCGAACCGACGGTGCGAGGGAGACGAGTTTCGAGTTTATATAAAGTTCGGGCCACATCAATAATTATAAGTAGAGAGCCGAGGCAAGATGGCGCGCCCGACTGGCAAACCCCATCCCCCCACGTGCCAACCGAGTCATTATTCAAACCATCTCTTACTTCCTCTTGTTTCCTTCTCTGTATCGCCCTTCCCCGACCAGACCTTCCCGCGAAGGATGATCGACGTGTCTCTGGCTGCCGTGATCGAGGATCGATCCCGTCTCAGGTCACGTTTTAGGGAACGCACCGTCGCTTTTGTCGCATCGGATCCGGCCACGGGACAAAGGATACACGACACCTGAAATATGGTTCAATTAAGAGACAATGATATATGTACATGTATCGCGGATTTCTGTTTTTAATAAAATAGCGCCTTTCGGTACTACGGTAGGATGACTCTAATGGACTAACGAACGTCCACGTTGCCCGCTGAATGGTCGTAAGATTAAAGATCTCTCTCGTCGCAGGTATCGCGTTCTCGCTCGTGCTCTATCTTAACCCTTCTCCCATCGGAATTAAGTTCCCTTCTCCTTCTGGAGACATTGTCTAAACTCCTGAAGTTTTGCCTTGTTGTCGGAGAACGTCAAGGTCACGGGTTCGTCTAGTCTACGCGATAGAAGGTCATAGCCGGCCGGCCGCTCTCGATTTTTGCGATCGTTGGATGCTCGTCGAATGAATTATTCCCATTCGATCGTAGTGCCGCGGACAGATAAGAAGTTGAATAAAACAAACGATGGCGAAAAGACGAACGACGCTTCCTCCAGCTCCTCAAAGATTTAGCGAATCCGGGAATTATTAAGGGAGCTAAAAACACGCGAGGGAAGGCGATAGGAGAACGCTCGGTTTCCTGCAAAGATGACGGTTGATTAATGTTGGGGGTAGTTTCTTACTCACCCCCAGCGGTTCGGGATACTCGGTTACAATGGCGGCCGCCACCTTAGATAACGCGCAGAATTAATATCGCGCGTGGAGCGAACTGACTATGGTTCCACCCTGTTCAATTTATAATTTTAAAGATCCCTCTCCTAAATACAGTCCGGTTAATAAACATCGAAAGGAGATGCTTCGTACACCAACAAACGTTAAACGTTGTACCGACGAATAAGAACGCGGCCGAATTCTTATGGACAGTAGAATGAATCGCCTTTTAATCAGACGCAATAAAACTTTTAAGAAACCTACTACCTATTGTAGATATAAATGCTCTACCCTTCGTAGCGATTATAATAATTTCTTGTCGCAAAAACAAGAGTCTTTGAAAGTACTTAACGATCGGTAACGAGGGACGGAGGTCCCTGTGGCGAAGGAAGAGAAAATTTTTTAGCGGCTGGCCGGTTTCGGCTCGAGTTGGCCGACACTTTCGACGCCGAAGGGCGTCCGGCTGCAGCCGGCCACATAGATACACAGCGGACCACTGGTCGGGAGATCGGTTCGAATCTGTCCCTAACGTAGTTTCCAGTTGAAACGCAGATCTGGTGTTGCCCTAACTCGACTGGGGAAACTCAGAAATCTAATGCCAGGAGGACACACACAGGCCACGCCAGCCAGCCCGACGTTAACTTTTAATGCACGGGATTAGTGGCACGGGTGCACGCGGGGCCGCTGCCCAAACTTTGCGCTAATTTGTTCGTCTATTAATCTCGTACTTCCAACAACCGGTCGTGGACCGACTGCGAAAAGAACCAGCATGGTTCAAGATGGCAGAGCGTAATTCTATTTTTCAAATCTTTTTAACCCCGATGTACGCAACCGAGAGTGTTCAGATACCCGTTCCTAGAATTATTTCATCGACAATTTTTTTTATTTTCGTGCGAACATTGTTACGGGTCTTTATTCTTTCGCCGTTTCAAAGCGTCAAATTTTTATACAGCGGCGTGCAAAAGTCTTCGGTCGCCAGATCTTTCGCTTTAGCCATTTCGAAGTTTCAAAGAGTCCCGATACTTCAAAGAATTGTAACCGATATTGTGGCTAATACAAATACAACTGCTTTTGCTAATACGATCAAATATAAATAATACAACTTTTTCTGGCTGTTTAATCTATATTTCACTTTCGGGAAAAGAAGTAGAAAAACACTTGAGGCGAGTAAAGAGCGAGCGGATGCAAGGTACGAACGCAATCACGGTAAAATCAGAGATAATCGTTCGAGTGGGAGAGAAATCTGGGTCGAATGGCTCGTGTAGCCAGCGGACAGTGTAAAAAGAGAAGAAAATTGGGGTGCCGTTGGGCGAGGGATAGAGCGAAGAGTGGAAAAAAAGGAGGAAAGGAGTGTGCGGCTCGCGTGTAACCAGGGCCGCAGTGGGACGGGTCAGAGGGAAAGAGGGTCCGCGCTCAATTTACCGGCCGCGGAAAAAAGGAACGCCAGGAAAAGACGGGAAACAGCTTAACGGGGTTAAAACCACCCCTTCGGGAGCTTCGAGGTAGGAGGTAAAAAAGCTAAGCGGCGTTTTATAGACCCAACAAGCAGCCCGCGTATACCGAGCCGGGTGCCAACCCCGTTTTTACACCCTCGTTGGAAATTAGAGGCTTTTTGTGCTAAATATACCCTCCCACTATACCTCCTCCTCCTCCTCTCCCTCCTCTCTTTCTCGTTTTCTCTTCCGGTACGGGTCCGCCACCAGTGAATCTCACATTAATTTGAACTCCACGCGAATCTGACCGTGCCACAAATTACTGGCCGACACTCTTTTTAATTGTCTCCTAGTGAAAGGCTGGCTTTATAGGCGATAACGAGGCTGGATCTTTTTTCTTTTTTTTTTTACTGGTTTTTCCATTATTGCCTTTATCTTAGCACAGTCGCTTTTTAACCGTGTTTCGCGAAGCTTGCCGCGATATTACGAGTACCGCGACGTTAAAATTCCTAAGCGCGGTTGAACGAAAAGTAGCAGATTACGTACGATTCATTTGCGAATGGTTTCTTCAGCTGGTTCGGGAAATACGGCGGAGCTTTAAGATCCGTGACAAATGAGAGGACGAACGGAGAGGGCATTTGAGAATCTCGTCCGTGGGTCTAAGTGAAAATAAAACGCTCGAGCTACCGGGTAAGAGGGTGTGAAACGAGGGTGGCGTTTCTCTCACATAAATTAGCCTGTGGCGGTAAAATGCAAAACATTCGTTCAAACCGCAGTTCAACACGAACGAGATTGGTCACGTTCCGGCTTTGTCTGTCCGAATTCGCTGGAGGGTTGGTCCATCCCTCCCCCCTCCCCCCTCCCTCCTGTCTCGTTTCGTGATTCTCGCCTCGATTCGCGCTCGCATGAATTTTACGATTTCACTTAACGCTTGCTTTCTTCGTTCGGCTAACCTTTTTATCGAAACACGTTTGCTATTTTACTATTTTTCAAGCAGGCAACTCGCAAGATGAGATCTCGGATGGAGTTTCAGGATAGTACGACCATCAATGGTCCATTAACCATTAACCTTTCCAGCCGGAAATAATCATCGAGCCAACGTCACATCGAACGATCAAAGTATTATACAAGAACGAAAAGTTGTCGTACGTTCGAGCCATCCGACGATATTCCGGCATCCACGTTTCGACTATTCGCGATAGATAATGGCACTTGGAGAAGGTTACAACTTCCGGAGTGAAATCTCGAGCGAAGATCGGACCATTATCGGGTGACATCCGGTCCAAGAAGCAGTAAACGTGGCAGTCAAAGGGGTCGGTCGGGCCTTAACGGAGTCATTTTTAGCCGGGGCTATCAGCGATTACAGAGGATGCAATACCCATGGGTTCCATCGAAGATGCAACTAGCTGAAAATTCATGGGTCGCACGAAGGAATCGAATATCGCCGGTGCATCGGAACCGATGTATCTCTGGCCCGTTATTCCCCCGGGGGTAAATCGGAACGACGAAGGTTGCTACTCGAAGGCGAAACGTTTCTCCAGGCGGCCGAATAGGTGGTACGGTTGTATATACAGAGGTGTGGGCCCAGATAGCGGCAGATTCCAGCAACGACTACGAGGTTATAGGTACGAGAAAGGTGTACCAGAAGAGGAGGACGAACCATCCAAGAGGACTAGATGCTAGAAGGGAATCGGAGGAGAGCGAAGAGACTGGAGGAGAAGGAGGTAGGTTTGTAGGTAGTAGCTGAACTAGCTCTCTCCCTCTCTCTCCATCTCTCTCTCTCTCTCTCTTTCTGCCAGTCTCTCCTCTCCTCGCTCCTCTGCCGCTTCTGGCTTTCGAGGCAATATAACTCGAAAATGGTGGCTGGCTTGCGAGTGCCGTTATCATTTCTTAGCCCGGTATCAGCCCGCCCTCCCGGTTATTACTGCACCCCCGGGGCTACGCCATGGACTCTTAGATAAGCCACCCACCGCGAAGGTGTATTGTCTGTTTCACCTACCCTCGCCTTTCTATAGATTGTCCATCTCCTTTGCACCGGCGCCTCTTGCACACCATTTCACCCCCAGCCTCTCTCGCTCTTTCCGTGCCTCTCTGTAGTACTTCTCTTCCTATCCTTGCCACTCTCCAGCCACTTCCGACACTCGGGAGATGTATAGAATTGTTTGAGAATCGCCTGAAGCGCCGCAAGATTACTTGGGAAAACGGATATGTCGTTCGCCCGCACCGGCCGATAGCTTCGAAAAGCACGTCTATCGATTCTTCTGCCGGTCCGCGTACCGGTCTCGACGACCTGTTGGAGACAACCTTTTGCACGAACCTGACCGGTCTTCTTCGGATTGCCCGGATAATCGGACGGAAGAGGCTCGAGAGTTGCGCCGGAACTCCTATCGCGTGACCACTGGCGATAACGCCAGCTCGAACCGCGAGGAAGCTTTCTCGAAGAGGCAATTAATTTCCGATCACTCTGGCGAAACACTGGAAACTCTCTCGCGATCTCGACGAAGCGACACAGAATCCGAAACTTTCTAAATTAAACGTAAATGCTTTTTCGAAGCAAGCCCAGACCACCGAGAGTATATCGTTCGTCGAAGATTCTCGCACGAACAGAGGGCAATTGCCCGGCGAATAGCGAACGTCCATGGAACGCGTCGCATGCTGGGTCACAGGTGGAAATTCAAGGCGGAGGAAATAAATACGCGAAGGAGGCGGCAATCCGCGGGAACGTCGCGGCGAAGAAAGGATATTTCCATAGGTGTTCGAGGCCTGGAGCGCGAGACGGCTTCGAGAGTGCGAACGATTCCAAATGAGGTCGGGCCGACTGACTGATGACGTCATTACTGTCAGGCTTAATGAAAATTTCCGGAAAGTTACCGCTCGCCTCGACTGCTGACGCCATGTTACCTTCGCCGGGGCACAGGAGGCGGGGGCGTGTGGGTGAGAGAGAAGGGGTGCAGAAGGGGTGGCTGGCGCCCGCGAGCGAACGAGAAATTTTACGAGAATTTCCGAGACTAATTTCTCCGGCGCTTTGCGCTCGAGGCAGGCGGGCGTCGTTAATTTCTGACGTTAATTGCTAAACCTGAAGTTTCTAGAAATTTCCTGGGCGCCCCTAACCTCGCTTCCACCCAACCGGTCTATACTCAGCCCAACGTTCCGCCGTCTCTCTTTCGCCGCTACTTCTATCTGTGTACGTGTCCCGATCCTAGGTATCCTCTTTCTCCCGAGCGTGACTGCTTCGCCCGCTTTTCTGATATGAAGATTAAGCATCGTTTATTCAGGCCGGGTCAGCGGCGTACTTCTTCACGAGGCCTCCGAGACACGGTCATCCGACTGTCCCGCCTTTCATTTTATCCTTCGTGAAAAATTGACTAACCCGGACCATCGCCCGTATACCACGGCGCAACATTCTTCTTCAATCAGGGACAAAAGTCGCGCGGTCGAAAAACAAAAGGGCCCGTACCAACGAACGAACTCTTTATCAGGAATTTACTTGGAGTTCGACGATAGTAAAGAGAACGTACGGGTATCATCGAGTTAGCGGTTTTTTTTCTTTTTTTAAATTCCTTTTTGATTCCCTGACCAGAGACAAACGGGAGAAGGAAGGGTTCGTTCACGTTGGGTTCCTCCTTCGGTCACTTGAATTTGCAAACCGGGGAAAAAAGTTTGTTACAGGACGATATCGGGGAAACCGCAACAAGAGCCCTCGGTCACTCCTTCCAGCATCGGACGGGGTCATCGTAGGAAGACGACAGAAAGGGTTACGTCCCCTGTTTGGGATCGTGTAGCAGCAGCAGGCGGTCGAAGGGGGATGTGTGCGAGTGGGAGGAGAGGGGGTCAAATTCGTCGCGATAAAAGGGCGAAAGAGGAAGCGAGAAGGGAAGTTGTTCCTTGCGCCCTCGCCTAGTTGTTTAGTTTTCCGCCATCTTTGTTCGCGCTTAGACGAAACGGGGGTGCAGTGGGAGGAGAAGACGGGAGGGGCGGCAGGGGGGGGCATAGCGACGGGAGGAGCAGAAGGGAAAGGAGCAGGTTAATAGCGGGCTCCAGCGGTTCTGCAGCCCCGTCGAGGCTTTCCGTCGTGGGAAAGAGAGAACGACAACGGGAAAACGAGAGAGAATGGTGGCTGAAAGCGGAGGGATGGCGGTAACGCGGCAGCGAAAGAGGGGCGTGCGTCGAAAGGAGAGAGCAGAAAGCTTCTACGTAGGATGGGTCGGGAAAGAGAGAGAGAGAGAGAGAGAGAGACGAGCGAGTCGGACGGAGAACCGCGTAGAAATAGCAAAAGACAGAGACGAACCGGTGGGAGCGAAAGGCGAAGAGGGAGAGGGAGAGAGACTTTACTTACTTACACCCTCGCCGGGGCTCTCTGTCCGTGGCGAGACGAAACGATGCGAGGCTCGATGCGGAGGAAAAGGAACGAGGAGGTAGGTATTTCCCGTAGCGCGCGCGCAAAAGGCACCGTAACGATTTTCTGCTCCTTCGAAGGAATATGAAAGGCGATATTTGCGCGAACCCAGGACCAGAACGCGTTCGCCGCGGCCGGGGGCGAGAGAGGTGGCACGGCTCGACAGACGAAGAGGGAGAAGATACCGTCGAGCTTGTTCCTTTCTTACTCTCCAACTCCTCCGTTTTCTCTCTTTCTCGCGCGCTAATGATGGAAAGCGAGGGAAGCTGGGTCGCTCCGGCAAATACCACTCGGGTGGGATTTAAGGGATGAAAAGGGGCAGGAAGCCTTCTTCGCTCCCTCCGGCAGAGAGCTCTTTGATGTCACTCGACCTGCCGCCTAATTTTCACTCCGGCTCGGCGACCTACTCGAAAGACGCGCGAAAAATTATTAATGCCTCCTTGAAGAGATTATTAATGCGAGAGAATTGAACGCGACGAAAGTTCGGAGGCGTTGCGTGGAAAATTTATTCGTCCCCGCGTCATTTTCTCACGTGCCGTAGAAATTCCTTAATGAACGCTATTAGGTCCTTTCGATCCTTTCGTCCCTTACGTTTCATCGATACAACCGATTTACAGCAAACGGGTTTTCTCGTATCTGGAAATTGTTGTACCCGCATGAACGATAAAACTAATACCGATTATCGACGATGACGTCAACTGTTTCGCACGTAACGGTAGTAAACACCTTCGTTTCTTCGTAGGTTTTAACTTAGCTCCGAGGAACGCTGCGTTTCAAGTAGAAGCGTTTCGCAATGATCGGACGCCCTCCGAGCCCGACATAACCACGCGATTTTGCGAACGCGCGGAGAATTTTTGTCCACGCCGCACCAAGGGACAACCGTCGTTGGAGTCGGCGAAGGAAGCGAACGAACGAGGAGGTAAGAAATTCCTGGTATCGTTCGTAACAAAAGCTCGGCGAGGATGGCATTCGGAAGAACAGGCGGGGAAGATGGTTGTGGGCGCAGCAACGGGGGTCGAGGGTGGTTGTGGATGGTGGCGAAGAAGAGGTGTGCTCGGGTGGAAGCTCCCTCATTCCCGGCTGGAGACTTAGAGTTGGTAATTAAATACAAGGAACCTTGCTTCGCACGGAGTCAGCTCGTGCTCGCCCCGTCTCTCTTTCTCGCCCGTCCTCGCCTTCTTGCATCCCCTTTCGGTATGCCCGGAATACAGAGAGGGCTGTATTTAATTCGAGACTTCATTCGATTTACTTCGAGTCGCGGATTAGGCGCTGTCGAACTTGGAGCAAACGACCGACTGACGCCATCTCCGCGATTGCCGGGAAACGGCATCGCATCTGTCATGGAACGCCAATTTCTGATGGAGATCTTCGTTTACGCGTTCCAGATTTTAAACTTTCACCATGATTTGTGGTCTTTCGGTTTTCGATCGTTCGTGTTTCTTATTGGTACGTTGCGCTCCGTTCCGACGTTTCGCGAACGTTTCGGTTCGCTTCTTCGGGGCAGACCTGAGAGTAACGCAACGAAGCGTAACGTACCGATAAAAACACGACGGAAACTCAAAGAATCGGAAACATTAGGACAGCGCCGCCCGTTCTTCGTGTTACGTGGAAAGCAAACGCTCGGCGTTTTTCGAAATAAAATCTAATCGTATAGGAGAAAATAACGTAAAAATAAAAATGCAGCGTCTAGAATAAAGAAACGACAATAGGAGGACAGCTGGGAGAATGTCGCGGAGAAACGGCCAGTTGGGATCCAGAATGATAAATCGATCGCGCCGGAATGGGAACGTACGGTGGTCCAGGCGTTTCTTTTCATAAATCAATTTCTCGATCAACCGGCGAGACATATACGCGCATAGTCGTTCCATTATTGGCAATAACAGTGTTACGGCAGCCCATCCAGCCAGCCAGAGGCCTCTCTCTCCTCGTCTCTCGTTGCGCTCGCAACAGAGCTCTCTCTCTCTATCTCCTCGAAGCCGGCTCCGCGGCAGTCTCCTCGCTCTCTCGTGGCGAAACTCAATTCCCCAGGCTGTGTAGAACGGAGAGGGTGCGCACACTTTGCTTGCTCCCGCTACACAAGACGAAATTTCATTCCCGCCTGCGCCCATCCTGTGCCCGGTAATTGTGCACGTGAAGCAACCTGAAACCTGCATTTGCCCTGTAGGTTCGCAAAGGATCTCACCCCCTATCTTCATCCCCCGAGTCGGCCCGCTTGCCCTCAAGACGTTCCAGAGGTCTTCTCCGCATCCGACATTCCTTGTTCGCGAGCAAAAATTTCCTTCCTTTCCGCCTCTAGAAATTCTCTCTGGAAAAGTTTCTACATCGGGAGATTCTAAATTTCGCCGCTACCGTTTCGCTGGCAAACCGCTTGCCACGATGCTTGTCTTACATAGTCTCATCAATTTTCACTATCGTTTGGCAAGTGAGCCGTTCGCTCGTACACGATCGTCTGGCGAACGATCGTCAAATTTAGGAAGAACGACGCTCTGGCATGAGAAACTGATAGGTGTATCGAGGTTGCTTATTCGGGCAAGCAACGAGGAGAGCCTGTGTGGAGAAAGAACGTTCTCGTCAAAGGAGCGGAAACCCGTTTCGATGGAGGAAGAAGCGAAACGAGAGAGCGAAGCGCGCAAAGGCGGATGCCGCGCCCGGAAAGCTAAGGAAAGGAAAACAGCGGACGTAGCCAAACAGAGCCGCTAACGTCGTTGGAAACTTGAGCGGGACCGGCACAATAAGACGGCTCAATGAAAAGCGTCCTTTACTGCGGCTGCACCGTGAATGCTTATATGCCGTGTACTCCCGTGCGTTTATCTCTTTCCCTCTTCTCCCGGATCCAGCTGTTTCGCTCGGATTCCCTCTTTCTCTCTTTCTCTCTCTCCTCGTGGCCCGTCGTTTCGTCGTCGCTATTTGCACGATATCTCGCTCGTTGGGCGCCGGCTCAGCCAATGAAAGCGCGCGGAGGCGAGCTTTTACGGCGTTCTTACGGTATGGCGGGGATCGCAGAGGGGGTTGGGGCCGCTGCCTCCGCAACGTTCTTATTGTTTCAGCCACCCCAAGCACCCCCTTCGCGGCAACCACCCTCCTGGTACCACTCCACGAGTTTACTCCCTCTTCTCAACGCCGCGGCACTGTGCTTAGAATTTTAATGGACCGGCTTAGAAATTGTTGGCGGAATTAGATTTTAGGACGAGATTAGGCGGGGCTGGCGCTCCGAAATTACTGCAAGGAGCAAGGAGAGAAAACGGAGCGGGTGGTAGCTTGGGGTGGGTGGTTGCTCGCCCCCCCGAAAGAGGCCTTTCCATGAATTTATGCCATTGTGGAAAGAGCACGCGGCCCTCCTCGTGAATCTCGGCTTGCTTCGTTGAATTTCCAAGGGGTACCGAATTTTACGATCGACCTTGCCTTCGGCTTCGCGCCCTTTCCCCTTTCGAGATCACCCGCTCGTGGCGCGCACGATTTTCTCTACGCGTCTTCCTTCCGCCAGCCGATGCTTACACTCGAGCATAAATTCCAATTAACCGAGAACGACCATCTTCCCTTTGTATACACTGCCGGTCGTAAGTATCCGGGCATCCACACTTACGAGAAGACTCGTACAAATTTTACTTTATTCGATGCACGAAATTAGAAGATAACAACAGGTGAAAGCCATTGAACTTGCACGAAACGTTGGTAGTTGCGATACTCGTGGCCGATAATTTTCATACGTACGTCTCGAATCTGCTGCGTTCTCTCGCTCTTATCGTGCTCTGTTATCGACCAAATCGTATTTTTCTGTTATAGTTTTCGATACGATTTTCTCAAAACGCTAAACACTTTCATCGGGACAAAGATTCAAGAATCGCAGGCTTGATCAAAGAAGGATCTTCTACTCGGTTCCATCTACAAGATCTCGGTTCTCGACAAGAAGATGAATCGTATCAGTCCTGAGCAGAGAAGAATTCTTTCGTTTCGTCAAAAAATTCCGATAGAAAAGATGAACTGAGAAGGATGGACGAACGAAAGGAGGTGGGGATAATCGGGGACTATAATCGACTTTCCACAGGCGATAATCAACGCGGTTGGTTTTCAGAGCGAAAGGAATCGCGCTCAGCCCAGGAAATCTCAGTCGTCTTTCGATACCCTCTCCTCTCGCGTTGCACGGGTAAAAGGGCAAGACACGAGCGAGACAGAGAGACGCAAATAGGGTGAGTCGGCCCCCGGTGGTGTTTGAGTTTGAAATTACGAAGCGAGAGAATTTATATGCCTGTGCCGGCTGTTCTTGCGTGGCACGGTAGAAGTTTCATTTATTTAAGGCAACTTGTACAAAAGCGAGGAGGAGAACCAACCCCTTGAGAAGAGGGTGAACGTCGGGATTTCACTGACTGTCGCAACCCCGCTGGCTTTCTTCCGCCACGTCTGAACTCGACTTACCATGGGAATTTGAGTGGTCGCGCGCCTTATGCTCGTGTCAACCGTGGGGTCAACTCGCGTCTCAACCCTCGAACCGAGGAAATTTAATCGTCGAGAAAGTGACTCGGACGCGAACGCCTCTTTCGAACGGTTAATCGAAAAGTATCGGAGATTCGGCCCTATGGATATCCTTCTCGAAATATCGACTCGATCGTGGCTGAGGAGGTGCGTTACACGAAGGTAAGATAAGGTGAAAGACCCAAAGGTGGATAAAAGAACGACAATGACGGGCGGTCGAACCCGCTCGCTCCCGAGGCAGTTGCGCGAAAAGCAACGATAACGTGCCCCGAAGTTCTCGAAGGTATCTGGTCCCGGGTTCGTGTACCCCGGCTCCTCCATTTCAACGGAATGCTCTCTTTCTCCCTCCCTCTCTCTCTCTCTCTCTCTTTCCTCCCCGTGCCCATCCTAGCCTGCAGCCCGTGTCCTCTGCCACGGCGGCTTTGTCTGCAACTTCAGAGCCGGGGTGTTTCGCGATTATAATTTAACGACGCCGGCAACGAAGCGAAGTTGGCCCCAGAAATCAATGCGCGGCACCGAGACAAAAGCCGGCGACGACAGAAAGTCGGAGCGAGAATGAGACAGGGCCAAAGAGGGAGAAAGAGTGAGACAGGCTAAGTGAAAGAGGATGAAGACAGAGCGCGGGAGTTGCGGACCGAGGAGGGCTGTTTTGAGAGAACATAAGGGAGGAGCGTCTCGAAAAGGAGCAGAGGATGCTTCGAATGTCTGGATCTAATGTGTGCGTTCGAAGTATCCTTTACGTACCAGGGCCAAGGGGGAAAGGTCACGCGTCTCGTCCTTGTGGAAATCATGATTTCTACGATAAACAGGGGTTGTTTATTCCCGCGCGACGAGATCGTTTGAAAATAATAACAGACAGCGATCGAAGACTGAGATGGGCGGCAAGACTTATCTTAATGAGAAATTAATATTAATAGACCGTGTATCTAACGTTATTTGGATTTCTTAGATGCTAAAGGGAGTAACAGAAAGAGCATATTCGGTCTTAAATTCGATGCAGTCGAAAAGTATTACTCGTCATATTTTTCATCTATGGCTTTCGATCGTAATTCGTTCTTCTAGTTGATCGAAAATTAACGAACGAACGGTAGCGGTAGAAGAGAAACGCTTTTTCTTGCCTCTTGCTTCTTTCTTTCTTGATCGTTTGGAAGCGACAGAAATGTCTTTTGAGAAACGGTAATTGTTTCTCGGTAGATAGAAATTTAAAGGATACAGGGAAATGGAAGAAGCGGAGCATAGCGATGGTACTTAAGAAGAGATGGAGACCCACGAGCGTTCATGGTATCGTTTCCTCGTTGCACCCTCTTTCGATCCAGCGCACGACAGGGACCACCCCCAATTCCTGAACGACGCAGGCACAGACGCCAGGCATTTGCGGCGGGTATTAAGAAATCTCTGCGGACGTTTGGCGGTCGGCCAACATTCCCAGCGAATTAAAATACCGTGCCGAACGTGCGGGGTGTCTCGCATTGCCGAGGTTTTCCCAGTTGCCGCAAAGTACCAAACGATCTGTCTTCCAAAAACGAAACCTCTGTGTCAATAAAGCGAACAATTGGCGATGAAATCTGTCGTTTTCAGAAGCTGACTTTTCCTTCGACGCGTTCGCCATCGACTTTATGCCTCGAACGATGTGCGATCATGACGTTAAAACGACGACATTGAAAAAACAATTGAAAATCAAATATTTCACCGAACGATCGATTCGCTACCACTTTCTACTATATCCTAGCGAACATTTTAATAAATATGTCAGAAATTTTTCAGTTTTTCGAAAAGCCTAGAACGGTGGTGAAATTATTAGCTGCGTTTGCCTGTGGATTTTTGCTTATCCACGAAGGATTTGGCATCGAAATTATACAAAGTTCTACGTGATTTTCCAGCCTTGTGCCAACCGTCGATTACAATTGTCAAACTGAACACACCATAAGATGGCAACCATGCAGAGATTCGTTTCAGCTAGTAAACGTTACCGCTGCTGTTGTACACACATTGTCCGTCCGCTTTCTTTGAAATTTTCCACATTCACGTTACCTCCAAATACGTAATAAACCTTAATCAAATGGCAATACGACGTACAACGGAGCTTTCGCTAATCTGAAACTTAATGGAACCCTTAATGGTTTCACCTCGGGAGCCATAATGATCGACTTGGCGTGAACGGTATTACCGATAACAGAGAATTATTCGACTGGGCGACAGAAATAGAAACGCCGTTGAACGAGTAGCGAATAGAGACTGTAGCGGCGTTAAGGAAACGGCAGAGGCGGTTTTCAAGGTACAACCGTGTACCTGAGAGTCACGGACTGAAGCGTTTGCAGTCGCGCGTACCCGCTGTACAAAGTCGTAGCTCGCGGCCCTTTCATTTGTAAACGAAATTACAGAATAAGGCTGGCTAGGAGAAGCTGCAGGGCTGAAGAAAGAGAGGAATAGAGAGCTGGCGTCAGCATCGAGCTGGCGACGGTTATGCGACGAAGCTGTCAGGGCGAGGGGGTCTGCTAGAAAAGCGGGGGGAGAGCGGACAGAAGGGGGTGGATTTTACTCCGGAGCAAACGGCTCAAAGGAAATTAAGGAGCATTCACTCTACGAGAAGCTCCTACGGAGAAATATCTTCTCTGTGAAGAGAGGCGCGACTAGAGAGAGAGAGAGAGAGAGGGAGAGAGTGTACAAGAGCTGGAAGCTACGAACTGGTTTGGAATACGAGAGAATCCGGTCTGAATCTTTCTCTGCAAAGGACAAGACTTCCCTTTCTGTCTTTACCGAAGCAAAATCGGTAACGGAGGCGTACCCCTTTCGACAAATGCCGAATATATCGTCGTGCCCTCGTCTCGAATGGAATCCTCCGACCCTCTTCGAGTTCACGGAACATTCTTAAGCAAAGAACAACGAGGAGCTTTTTATTGTCGTTGTTATCTTGGTCCGGTAGAAATACGGTAGAATAACCGGTAGAAATATTTTGTCTGTGCTGCAGAATAATAATACTAATCGGAGGAATATCGAATCCGCTTCAATTTCAAAGCGACGTTCGTCCCTAGCAACAAGTATACGCCCGAAGAATTATAGAACGTTTGTCTCTGCTGCGATTCGCGTTGTTGCGCGTTCCTCCGTTCACTTTGATCTTTACCGTTCCGAACGGAAACAGGCAAGAAACAACAACCTTTGTTGCCGAAAACAGAAACGCCGAGCTGCACGGAGGATCGTTGGACGACAAACAGCGATGTTTCGAAGAAGCATGTAACGCCAACGCGAGTTCTTCGTTGCGATCGTGCGAAGAAAAGAAGCGACAGAACCTTCGCGAGTCGCCTTTCGTTCATCGGAAGCAAGGCAAGGGTGAATAATTGGAAGGGATCGGGTGGTCCGGGGTGAGTCAAGGCGCAATTTGTCTCGAAAACCGAGTCATCCGTTTCAGAGATTTTCGCAAAGCGCAATTTCTACCATAGGAAAAGCAATAAAGGCAGCATGGAAGGGTGAATTCCCGATGAAGCTTCGCAAGCAAGGCGGCATGCTTGAGAGCGCTCTAGAAGCACCATTGCCCTCATCCTGTTTTTCATCCCTTATTTTGCCAGAGGGGGTAGAAGAGGGTCGGTAAGACGGGGGTGGCAGTATGGCCGCTTTACTCCGGGACTCCGCCCTCGAGTGGCTTCCCTCGAAAGGGGAGAGAACTTGGAAAACCTGACTATCCTACAGGGTAGTACAAAGTACGTACTTACGGCGTGGCGCGAAACGAAATGGGGGCGAAGTAACCGCCCGGTGGGGGGTGGAAACGTCGTTCCGTGCGTGGCATCTAGCGAGCGTTTACGCGCAACGTTTATTTTTATCGCGTCGCCAACTGCGACGCGCGCCACATTCACCGATCTTAACCGTTTAACGAACGCAAAATATGTCGCTCGCTCGAGAAGGAACCGCTGCCAATCCACTTGTGCGCGAAATATCGGTAATTGTGATAATAAAACGATCGAACTCGGGGAAAAGACATTACAAGCTACTACTCTATCGATTCCCGGACATATCGCGTCGCTCTGTCGCTCCAATCTGGCCCGACGTGATATAATTAATAGCGATAAATAATCAACCAATAGTAGAGATATAAGAGACAAGGCGCTGGAATCGAAGGCTCTCTTTATTTGGTAACGCTAGAAACCTAACCGAGAAAGGTCACGTCGAGAAATCGATAGATGTCGAAAATAATCTTTTTTACAGTCGAATGGACATGTTCCTGGCCTGGATGAAATAAAAAATCTAACCGAGAAAGGCTACGTCGATAGATCGACAAACGTCAAAACGAAATAGTGAAAAATAGTCGAGGCAATATAGTCGGACTGATAAGAAAGTTGGCAATAAAATAGCGTACTACCTTGATTGTTCCATTTTTCGGTTCGTCCTCGAAGCTCGAAGAGTCTGAGGAACGAGGCACCGTCGAGGCACGGGTCAAAATTGTAAACTGACCAAAGGACGGGGACGCATCAGGGAACTGGTCAGTTCTGGTGCCCCACTCTTCCTGTTTCCCCCTAAGTGACCGGCGAGGTCCCTGGATATGTGGGAAAGAAAACCAGTTTCCGTGCGGGATAGCGGGCCAAGAAAGATGGACAATCGACTGGAGGTCAATCCGACTCGGACGCGAGAAGCGACGAAAAAAAAAAAAGAGAAAGAAAAGAAAAAAGAAGCCAAGGAGACAAGACGTAAACCTGTTCTGGGTCAATCAGCGGCCCTTCTGACCCAGAGAAGGGTTTCTTGCCTTCCCCGCCTTTCACCCAAAATCCCACCGTTCGTCGTATCCACGCATCACGGTGGGAAAACGTTTAAGCATCGAGCATCGACTTCGAGTGGGTATCGTTCCTTGAAAATTCACGTACTTGGAATATTTTCTGAAAATAGTATGTCTCGAAATTTTAATCTCGCAGTTGGAGTTAATTATTTCTCGTGGGACGTCAGGTGGCGGCGGTCGACGAAAGTAAGAAATTCAGAGTATTTCAGGAATTTCACTTACGTCGGTACGACGTAATTTAGCGGTATTTTTATGCTAACGAAGAGCATTATCCCGTGAGACGGGCAAAATGTGAAACGATTTTCTTCGCGCACAAGATCGACCCCATTGATTTTACTGGGAACAAGAGCGACCGGATTTGCAGCCGGACAGTTGGGACCAGTTTCGACGATTCGGTTTCGTGGCGTCTATTCGGCAGAGTGTCTAGTTCGACCAGTTTTCAAATATTTCTGGGACAGGACAATGTCCAGAGGAGCGGCAGATGCGGCGACCGATGAAAGAGCCGCGCTCCCCGAATGAAATTTACTTTTTGATTCAAACGTCTCGCAACGAAAAGGATTTATCGCGAACCGAGCAACGAGAAGCCTTCTTTTTCCATCGGTTTCTTCGTTTCTTGCTCGAAACCGACGAAAAAAAAAAAAGGCGATCTGAACCGACGAGGTATGCACGCGTCACGTCTGTGAAAATAACGGAGAGTTCCCTGTGCCGAGTTTCGCGTGCCGATACGCCGGAAGGTAATGACGGGTGCACCAGCGACGTTCATTAAGAAACTTTAATTAAGTTCCATCAAGTTCGAGGGAAACGGCGGGCGAATAAGAAGTCCTTCTCCCGTTAAAATCGACGTCAGTACCGCGCGAATCTCCAAACCCTGACGCGGATTATTTCGAGATGACGAACGATCCGGCCAATTTTCGTAGAGATTCCGATCGCGATCGATTACCTCACAGTTTGCAGGGGAACATCGACCGATTTTTCTGTCATACCTACGACAATTATTTAAAAATACGCAAAAGCGAATCTCGAACGTGTATTGTATGCGAGACGATCGATCGCAAACGCATAACACGATGAGAGATAATTGAATATCAAAGAAAAATTGGAATTGAAACTCAAAGATTATCTACGTTGAAGCTCGAGAGTCACGATCGATCGGTAGGATGAATCTATTTTCTGCCTCGACGACAAAATCGTTAAAGAAAAAGTCGTTGAATCGATGTCCAGATAGATAAAAATCTACACACGTGCAACGCTTAAATTACGGTGAAACGCACCGTAGAAAAGTGTTAAGATTGCCAAATGGACGTTGAGGAGCCTAGGTCTACCGACAACGACGATATAGAGAAGTTATCGACGTTGGTTATAAACTAACAAAGATAACGGGCAGGATACAACGGACTTACTCGATACCTACCACCTACCTGCACATTCAAAAGCTACGAAACAGCCACGAACGACCATTCGAAGCAGATGTTTCGTCGCGATCATCTCGTATCGCCAATCAAAACTTACTCGCGGTACCGGCACTCGTCATCGAAACGAATTTAACTTGGTTAACAATTTGATACTTTCACGCTGTCGTTGTGGTGAATCGTCATCGCGAGGATTTCTTCGACGTGTGCGATCACAATCGCCAATATTAATTACTGCAGAGCCCCAGCGTGGTGCACACGGACCGGTGCATAGGTTTCACGATCAGAGGGGTGCACGACGAAGAAAAAGAGAATCGAGGTTCGATCCGGTGTGACCGGTGGTCAGTGGCGTTTCTCTTTTCTTCGTGGCGTCATTAGCCCAGCGGTATCGGCTCGACAATGAGGCGAAATGTCTCGCGTGCGGTCAGTCGATCATTAATAAGCAATTATTCAACGGCTCGTTAGATCGCGCGGACGCATAAGATCGCGACAAAAGGCCTGGACGGATGGAAGGAGAGGGACGCGTGCTGACCACGTTGGAACACGCGATGCACACGGCCGACTTGTGTGTGCCTTTCTATTAGAGCAGCCATCGCCCCAAGGCATCGGCGGCACCCCTCTGTCCAGTCCTTCTACCGAACTGCCACCGAACTAGTTCCTGGCCATTGGTCACTCCGACTGTGATTAATACCGAACACTATTAATCCATCGAAACTAGTCGGCGATCGTTGAGTCTTACGAAACGCTACGGAACAGCGTCGAATTATCGAGATCGTCCGAATCGACGAAACCTTACAATTTTGACACGTTTGCTGATCTGGATAACATCACCAGAAAATTCACCATATTCTTCGTCATAACGAAACCCAAGACCAAATGCGGATGCGCATTTTTCAGCCAAACGTGTTCTTCCCCGTTTCGAATATATATTAAAGTGCTACCTATAAATCGGTCGCCGAGTGAAAAGAGGAGAATCGATAGAAACGAATCTATGATGTTCTGCGAAAGAACTCGACGACTAATTTGAAAATTCAATAATCCCATCTTATCGAAATTGTCTGTTTGTTCCGATGTAGGATCAAATACGTATCATTCCGGTATATCTCAAAACATCTAAAAATTGATTGCTCGCAAGAATTCACGGATACATCGTTTATCTTTAAGAAATTTCGTTCCATCCACGTTATAACCATCGAATCACGTCAACGCGAAAGATCAACGAAAACGATACTGTCGTGTTTTTCACACGCGATACACGCGTTTGTCACGCGTCTCACGATGATCGTCGTTTCGCTGCTACTCGCATCGTTCGTCTCTGCTTCTTAGTCGTCGTCATCGACGATAAGTCTAAAGAGAGTAGCGAACCTATCGGCAAAGTAGAGACGATACTCGAGGTTCTGAGAGCGAAGTTAATAAATATAACGAACAAGAAACCGAGGAGACGCGAAGGAAGGAAAACAGAAGGCGGGAGAGAGGATAACATCCTACGACAGGGGCAGACCGACAAAAGAGACCAAGAGAGAAAGAGGGATACGGGCGTGCGGTGGGCGCATGCGGATGGTAGTCGCGAGCATATAAGTAAAGTTTGTTCGCAACTTATAATGGGGATACCCCGCCTTCGTATCACGAGAAGGATGAGGTAGCAGGGTTCGAGGCTAGGTTACTCCTCTCTCGTAGACGAACTTGCACCGTAATAGACTGTGCAGGTGCAATCTACGGCAGCAGACAAACTGCAAAGAGGACTAGCGCAGGCAGGACGTGGTTATCGATGCTTTGTGCGCGGCCCTCTGTTGCGCCTCTGCCTATGACTCTTGTCTCTACGCGCGACGTTACACGTACCTGCAACCATCGCGCCGATGCCTACGACCGCCGCTACGAAAATATCGTCTACGGCGTTGCCAAAGTACGAAGAAATTCGAAGTCGAAAGGAGAAGGAAGGGGAAGAAGCGTTGCTGAACCTAGAGTTACAGTTAAGGCAGTTGGACTATAGAAAAATTATCTGGAAGATCATCTGGACATGGTAGGGTGACACGCCTCTGGCACGAGGGGTACCTTTTTACGCCAGGCCTACAAGGGCACCGAGGCGGGGCCTGTTCCACCCCTGATCGTCTGGGCGAATGGTCGGAAACATGGTCGTCGCCGGAGAAAAACTCTTCCTCTGTAATGGACTCTCGATTAACAGCAGTGCAATGTGATGCCGTCTTACGAAATTTACAACGAAATTTATGATCGTTCCACGATCACTACGTGTTTGTCGTTACGCGCCCTTTTAAGAAGACGCGAACACCAAGGCGAACAGTCGGATGAAAAGTTCTTTCGTATTTTGCAACGCGTGAAATCTAAGTTCAAAAGCTCGTGTGTCGTATCAAACGCTCGATACGTATTTCGCGCGGAGAGATTCGCGAACGTTCGCGTTCCGTATTGCGAGAAAAGAAATCGGAGCAGAGAGTTACGAGGAAAAAAGAGCAACGATCGTTCGCAAGTTCGTGCAGCCAGTTTAGCGACTGTCCGCGTTCACGGTGCATAGGGGTTGCATTGGAAAACTTTCATGCACGCAGTCGATAGCAGAAAAAATGGAAAGGTTTTTCTCTTTTCACTGTAGAGGACGGGATGGTAGAATTCCAGACGGTAATGTAGGTTCGGAAAGTTTCCCAGGGGACCAGGAGATGTCGCGCGGATACCGCATAAAAAAGTTAGGGGACGATAGGGTGTCGAAAGCTTTTTTCAGGCGTCCATGAAAAAAAAAAAAAAAAGCGGTCGCTCAAAGACGCACATACGTATCTCCTTAACCAGAATGCCGACCCAAAGGCGACAGAACTCTCTCTTTAAAACAACACGTTCCCGCTTTCAACTCGAAATTATCGAGGTGTCTCGATATAATTCAACGAACAAGCTAACGGTTAAAAAGTACATGTACGATTGTACACCTTGATTCGACACCTGTAGAGAAGGATGGAAAAAGTTCTTTAGGAAAGATTCGACCGGTCGCCGTCCAAGCGCTATAAGCATCCACTGACAGACGTTCGAGGCGAATATAAAACACGCTCTTCACCCTCTGGCAATTATTCGAAACCCTCGGCGGCACGAAATCTTCGGTTCGTTCGTGCGTCCATCCCCCGGCGCGGGGAATTATTAAAATCCAGATTGAGACGAGAGCGATCGTTCGCGAAAATCCCGCTCGCAGCCACGAAACAAAACCAACGGACCCTTCCCGTTTGCTAATCGGAATAATCTGTTCGAGACGAGCCATCCACCCCTTCTCTCCGGATCGGCCGTTTTCTTTTCGCAGAGCGGAGGAGAAGATACCGGCGATAGCTTCCGCTTGAAAACAATGCCTGCAGTTTTAAGCGAGCATCCGCGTCTTTGATCGACGCGGACGGAAGCATCGAAGCGAAACTCTTAGGAGACTGAAAGATCCATTTTTCGTCGTCGAATTAACAGGAATTTGCCGGGAGAGTGTGTTCGATAATTAATCGCCAAAGGAAGGAATCCAGTCAGATTTCTGGAGAAAGATGCGCATCCGGCCAACCTGGACAGCTCTCTGTTTTTCAAGGGCGCGCTCCCGAACGATCCCGTCGGTGGCCAGGCGGCTGGAAAGGGCAACAAAAGGAGAGAATACCCCGGGCAGCTCGCTCGCGCAGTTATAAAACGCTTGTTACTGGCGCTGGCTCTCGCAATGTTTAATAATTACAACGGTCGAAGGGATAGGGTGGGAAAGAGTCGACCGACGAGGAAAGAAACGGCTTGGCAGAAACGGCAGAAACGGCAGAAACTAAGGAAACGATAAAGAAAGACGGAACGCGCGGCAACGCGGCCAGAAGCGAGGCTGACTACGGGGGTGGTTGAAGCAAGACGAAAGGAACGGACGGTAGAGCGAGGCTGGGCAGATAGAAGACGAGGGTGGCGGAGAAGAGGTTGTACGAACGAACGAACGAACGAACGAAAGAAAGAGCACGAGTGACAGAGAGAGGAGGAGAGGAAGCGAGAAAGAGAGCCGGGTCGAGGGAGAGACCTCCGTAGACGGAGGTTGGAGGTGGCGAAGAAGGTTCGTGGAAAAGGCAACACGGGCGAAGGCAACGAGAAAACGGGGGTAAGAGCGAGACACAGAGAGAGAGAGAGAGAGAGAGAGGGAGAGAGAGAGAGAGACAAAGAGAGAAAGAGGCGACCCACGGATGTTGGGATCCCCTGGTGCGCGAGAGAGCACCAGCGAAGGAAAAAGGGGGGAAAATAAATTGAAAGCAAAATTGTACTCGCACAAGAAAATGGAATTATTCCTCGACGCTGTTCCAGCGAGATACGAAGAAAAAGAAGGGTGGCGGCAGCGGCGGAGGGCTGAAGGAGAAGCCGGGCAAAGAGGAGGGTAAGGTTGTCCGAGATGGATTCGGGCTCCATTGTGCTCGCAGGAAGAACCGGATGAGGAGGTGAGGCGGAGATGGTGTAGCTGGTAGGCAGTCGAGGCCGGTGGGTGGAGGAGGAGGGCGAGGGCCAGCAGCAACGATGCCGAGGTGGGAAACTGAAGACTCAAGGGGGGTTCCGGAGGTGTGACGTGGTCGGGAGTAACAATCCGCGGTTCGAGAAATTTTCGACGAAGACGAGAAAAAATTAAACTCCTGATCCGAATCGCGTTGTTTCCGCCTCCGAGAAACTGGTTCGTCTCCCGATCACGTTCACTAGGCCGTTCTTCGTACGACAAGGACGACAATACCGCCTCGTTGAAATACACGCGCATCAAAGCACCGAGTGCGATTCGTTTCGAACGAGATCGTCGGCACACGATTTCCTAAGGTCGCTCGTTCACAGCCCTTGATCAAGCGGTCCGCTATCCGGACCCGGGAATCGCAGCACGAACGTCCAATTCTGGAACGTGACTCTGGCGAATCAAAAGTCGAAATTTCGCGTGTTTCGCGCGATAGAAAGCCCGATCTCGTGCTGTGTTCGCAGTGTACGGGACGGTTGCCTCTCAAAGGCGTCGCGGGGTTTCCATCCTGCGAGTGCAACGGAATTACGAGTCCCCAAAGCGACGCAAATGAAATTTGTATCGCGAGCAGGAAAAGAGTGGAGCCAAGGATGGCCAGAATCGCGGCGACGGAAAGACAGAGACGGAAACAGAGACGGAGACAGAGAGAGAGAGAGAGAGAGAGAGAGAGAGAGAGACGACGCGCGAGCCGTGTCCGTTCTTAAAGGTCTTGCCGGGACGTCGGGCTGGAACGCAAGCCCTAACTAAGTTCCGCCGATAATGGCAATTAACGGAAAACACACGACTGGGGTAATGATATTCCCACGCGCGTACATCGGCTGGTTGCGTGTCTGTGTCTGCGCCTGTGTATCTTCGTTCCGATGTAAACGCGCCCGCCTCTACACACCAGGACTACGTATACAAACGCGCCAGTTAAAGAGGGTGCACGGAGGGCCCGGGGGTGGTTTCTATGTACGCGGGAGCCTACCACCCAATAAGGTCGCCCGCTCTTGGTCTTTTGAACGCGACCTCTGTGCAGCTGCCTCGTACGTTAGGTATCTATCTATCCATCCATTTATTGGAAGGTAGAATGGAAGCCAGAGAGGAAGGGGGTGAGAAAGGGTGGCGGCAGAGGAGGATGCTTGGTACTTAGGTCCTCTCAGCATCGCTAATTACCCAACGATACTGCCTTCGTGAGCGAGTGTGTATACGCGTAGCAGCGGGCCAGCCATCCCCTCGATCGACCATGAAGAACGTCTAGCTATCGGTTGCGCGGAAAAATACAGCGTAGTCTGTTTTCGTACGGTCTTTCAGGGAAAGCACCGAAGGCCAGAGACGTCCGGGAACGCTTCGGTGGTTAGGTTGAAAGCAATGCCGTATTCCCGCGGGTATGCTCCTTTTTTTAGGCGAATTCTTCGATTCGGATTACGGATACACTCGATAGCACACACGTGCCAACACGAGTAATTCCCAGTGTAAAATTACACGGTGTATCTCTTTCGGTCTGAGCATACTGACGGATTTTTATAGAAATTGTATAAACGAACAGTGCGAAAGTCGGCGGCGTTTTCCTAGGAAAATTGCTAACGCGTAACGGATCGCGGGGATAGACCGTGTGTTCCCTGGATACGTGCGTTTATGTATTTTGTAGGGAAGCCAACACCGTGGCCTTGAACGTGACGCATCGATAAGAAGCGCACGAGTAGACAGAGTTGCGTTAGAATTTGATACGTATAGATAAGAAACGAACGAATATATTTCCAAAACTGCCTTCTCATCTCCGATTATCGGATCAAAGTACGTTCAAGTGTCAGAGATAACACGAATATCGTAAAATTTACTTAGAAACGTCGCTCGAGTTGCTCGAATCGCGTCGCGAAATAAAAGCATTCCTGATGCTTTCAATCGAAACCTCGTACACGTACATCAAAATAATGGAAATATCGCAAAGTTTACTTACAAAACAGAAATTGTCGAGATATTAGGAAACGAAGACAATTCTGGACGCTTTTAAATAAAACCTCGTATACGTCGATTTGTCGACGCGTTTCGGAGATCGTGAAAGACAGAGCGACATACCGCTGATACAACTAGCCTCGTGGCGAGACGAATTTAAGCCATTTGGAAACTTAGCCGCGCAAAGTGTAGCTCGCGAAACAGCGGTAACAAACTTAGCTTATTGCAATGTCGTCGGTGGTCTTTGAAAATTCCGAAACAACATCAAAATCCACACGTGCCTTCAAACCGTGTTTGCGTATTCTACGAACATTACCGTTTCGAGGAGGGAGAAAGAGACACGACAAACGACACTGTGTCGCGAAGGTAGTTGGTGCGGTCGAAGGGCACGCGAGGCTATTACAGACGGAGCAAGGAGTTACGGCGAGCAAAGAAACGATCCGAAAAGATAAAAGGCGAGAGAGGAGCGAGGGCCAACATCTAGGAGACGCAGAGAGTATGAGAGAAAGAGAGAGAGGGAGGGGGGAGAGAGAGAGAGAGAGAGAGAGAGGAAGAGAGAGAGAGAGGAAGACGAAGTGTCGAGAAGCAAGAACGAAAACCGCAGGGGTAGGAATCCCTTAAAACATTCGTGCAGCTTCCATCTTGCCGATATTATTGACGTTTTTTGCCACCCCTATTTTTCCACCCCCTTCTTCTCCACCCATCGTCACGGTGGGGTTGACGGGGTGGTTCAGGGACGAAGAAGTAGGAGGGAGGGTGGGTTGCTAGCTCGAACGAAAAGGGGATGAGGGTGGCTGGCGCGGACGGGAAGGGGCAAGAGGAAGTAAGACGGCTCTTATTCGCGCGGGGTTTTTAGAATACTTTATTGACTGAGCCTTCGTGGAACGAGGGTGGCTTGGGATGGTGGGTGCAGGGGGTGGCTGGCTGGTGGTACTGTTGGAGGAGAGCGGTTTAGGGGGAAGGTTGGGCGAGCTTCGAACGAAGGATGAGAAACGAGAGAAAAACATTAGGAAAGTACGCGGGTGAGACGAGGACGAGCGAGTGGAAAGAACGAGAGAGGGAGAGAAGAGGAACCGGAGAGAGTTGGCTCGCTCTCGTTTTTGAATTTAAATACCAGAGCGTAGGAGAGAGCGGAGCCTCGGGTCTCCAGGAGCCCCTGCAGCCGGAAAACCCCCGTGACTCTGACACTGTCTTTGCGAGAAATTAATGAAGCGAAGTGGGTACCATGGCCGAGATGCCGGCAGCAGCCTTTCCTTGATCTCTTTCTTCCTCTTTCTCTCAATTTCTCTTTATTCCCAACCTCTTCTCCTGGCTCCTGGCTCCTGGCCTCGCGCCTCTCCTCACCGCCCAACGCGTCTTCCTTGTTTTTTGATCTTCGCGAAACTCACGTTGTTAAGCGGGACTCTTTGCGTTCGACGACTGCTCTCGCAGCTACGGACGCGTCCGACGAGAAACGAGCTGGAACTTTGACCTACCGATTCCACTTTTCCGTCTTTCGCCGATCAGTTTCCCTTGTTCGCCATCCATCTGTCTTTGATTCGCGCACGTTTGTTCCAGATTGTTTCTTCCGCTTCTTTCAACCGATTCGAAATTCGGGGCTATCGGTTTCGCGCGATGAATTCTCCGCAAGGCGATTAATAAATTGCGAGTTAGTACATAGACTCGAAAGTGGAATACGGAAGAATCGGATGGAGAAGCGGGTACTGTGCTCCTGAGAGCAGAGCACAAGGGAAGGGGGCGTGATTCGAGGATTGTCCGAAATCGGGAGGGGATCGAATTCGTGCAGCGTAATGAGTGCTTGGCCCAGGATTTGGGCCATATGTCGAGTGACCCTTACCGCTGACCCGACAACCTTCGTCCGAAACGGCTCGTTTGGTACTTTCAATAGGATTTGCGTATACCGCTGGATATATACAGTTCTATCCCTTCTGTCGTGTCGCGCTTATTGTTAGCATTTCATTCTTCTTTTTCCTTTTTTTTCCATTTAACGAGTATTTCTTATTTGAGTTCGCCGGTACTCTCGCATTGCGACTAGACCGCGCCAGTTTTTAAGCGTTTATTTATCTTAAGCATTCCGTCAGGCGAATCGAGGTTCCTTTTTGCTGTATTCACTGAAAACGCGAGTTTGCAAATAAATTCGCCGCAATCTAGTTGCTATAAAATTTACTTGCTCTTCGTGCGAGATTAAGAATTACGAATATCAAGAGGAAGAAGGAGGAATCGATGATAGGACAAGATGGTCCGAAGACAAATTCGTCTTTCATCCGTGGTGTTTTAGGTTGGTCGTGGAATCGGCGAAAAGTGGAGAAAAGCTGGAAGCAGCAGCAAAGGGTTAGCCAGAACGAAGGATGACCCCTTCTTCTCTGGATGGGCAGGCCGAGAAGGAAAACTTTCTAATCGAGAATTATGAAAGTTATTTGCTATGCCGTGGCTCTGTGCGAAGGACGGGGTCCGACGAGGAGGACGTCGACGGACCGAAGGGGTCGTCGAAGAAGGATGAGACGCGGCCGAGCGAGAACGCGATAGAAATAGAGCGAAAGAGAGGAGCACGGAATCGGAAAAAAGGAAGGAACGCCCAAGGCAAATCGGTAATTTCGTTCTGCGCGTGCGGCTATGATATTTCCAACCGTTTGGCCCCTTCTTCTTCGTCCCCCTGCGCGCCATCCCTCTTACCTTCCTTCTTCCACCCCTCTGGAGAAAGTAGCTAGGCTCTCCGGAGCTCTGCAGAAGACAAGGGCGGCCGGGTGGCGAGTAGGGCGGAAGGTGGCTGCCGCGGGGGAACGGGGATGCAAATTAAAATCCTCGCCGTTTTCCCGTTTCTTATTTTCCACGGTGGTTCTCAACCAGAGTCATACCTTTCCGTATCCTTTCTTTCTCGCGCATAGAAGCGTTTATCGAATCATACTGTCAAACTATCCTTCCTACACGCGTGATCTTCCTACACGATCGAAGAAAGCTTCTCCTACTCTCGACGCTCTCTGTTGCCAATCCGACTTTCGTTGTCCGGTATACATATATGTAACGGTATACGATCATAAATGATTTTTACACAATGCCTCTTTGTACATTGTAAAGCTTTGCGTACGTGCCATAAGTATATACATGCCTATCATCCGTTTCTCAAAGAAACGTTTGATATTTGGTATAGACTTTAAACCGTGCCGGTTTTAAATCGCGGTTCTTCGTGAAATTACCGATATAACAGTATCGTATTCTCCTCTCGCGCAAAGTATCAGTTTAAAAGTATCATTGTAACGTAATTTCAGCCGCGATATATCTTAATCACGGGGCAAATACAACGATCATCCGAACATTTTTGAACGGGAGCGTCGTATCCGTCATTGTGAACTTTTTGCCACGGATTCATCGTGATATTTGACCAGTCTTTGGAGATATCGCGACTTCTTAATCAGCCTGTATTGCCCGTAACGACAGATTCCTCCTCGAGAAAAGCGAACGGAGAGGTGCCATCGATGACAGAGTCGCGACGAAACGAAGAAGTCCGTCTTCGCGTGTTCCGCAAGCGAGGAGACAGCACGATCGTCATCCCGGAACAACAGTTGCATTTGACAACCTCGCGCGGCTCCGGACTAAGACAGATTAAGTATTTTAAATTGAACAGAGGAAGGAGAGGTTCCGTGGCCGGGAAGGCCGTCCTTGGGGGTGGTCGAGGGCGGCCGCGGGGGGAGGGGGCTGGCAGTCGTCGGAGTCGGGGGCTTTTTCCCTCCTTATCTGCTTCTCTCTTCGTTCTCTCCTGGCCGGAGGGAGTTCAGTTTTTATAATAAAAGACCGTAATTAATGCCGCCCTCCTTCTACCGCCGCCGCCGCCGCCGCCGCTGCCGCCGCCGCCAACCCCGTCCTTCTTCTTACCTACCCCTTGGCTCACTACCCTCCTCCTCCAACTTCGTCGAGTCCTTTCTCTCTGCTGCCGTCCCTGTCCGATTCTCCGAAGGGAGAGGGGCGCGAGAACCGCCCTGAGCTTTGCTTTTTTCCCTCGGACCAACGGAGCAGCGACTGCTTTCGAGTTTCTTTTCACCGGCGAAACTATCTCTGAAAACGTTTATCGCGTTTCCACCCGCTACCTTTTCCTTTCGGCATCGAGGGTGCTTCGTTTTTTAAGGCAAACTCTCTCTCTCTCTCTCTCTCTCTCTCTCTCTCTCTCTTTCTCTCACTCCCTGCCTCTATCCGGAACTCGGTATCCAGGGTAAAAGATTCGAGGTCATCGTTTGTTCGCCGGTCAGCGTTAGCTATCGAGAATCATTAAGTAAATTGCCTGTTAGGGAGAAGAAGAGAGGGTCAAAGGAGAGGGCGTCGCTCAAAGCGATTTCGTTTTCCCGTTCGGGCTACAACGTCGCCCAAAGTCCACTGTCTCTCTTCTCTGCTCCCCCTGGAGGTTCCTCAAGTTTCCAACTTGCTTTTCTGACGCTCGGAATTAATGTTTCGACGCGTTCGATACGTCTTGCACCCGCGATTTATCGCGGTCCCCGCGCGGTCGTCCCTCCTCGACCGTCAGAATCTGGATCAACCGGATCTGAAAGCATGTTCAACGTAGAAATTCATCGCATCTAATTTATTCCACTGCAATACCATTGGTATACGAAGTTTCCAATATTTCTCTTACCTAGTGCCTCTTTATTAGCAAGAAGATAGTAGAGCAGAGACTTCCAAACAAAGTAACAACAGGTCTTGTTGCGCTTACGTAGAGCCGCTCGACGGAGTCCCGTGTCGAAGAGGAAAGGAACACGTGTCGAGGGAGCACAATGACCGATAAACGCGTTTGCTTGGCACGTTTACCTGAAGGCTCGGCGTTGCACCCGGTCCGGGTGACCGTTAAACGTCCGAAAAATCCCGAGGGCCGTGCTGGAAACCGGTTCCGCAATTTTTATGGGGTCATCCGGTCGGTCGAGAGGGGAGGTCATCTCTCATTGAGGTCAGATCTCCCCTTTACGAAAGCCGCCAGGCCGGGCATCTGGTCATCGGGAATTAAAAAGTGCGAAAAAACTTACCTGACCAGTTCTCCGGCCCCCTGGCATACCGGCGCACACGTGGACAGCTCTCGCAAGGGTTATGCTAATGCGGAAAGGGCCGTTTGGAAGCTGTTCCTCTTGCTCTCCCTCCCTCCCTCTCTCTCTCTTTCTCTCTCTCTCTCTCTCGCTCTATCTTTCTCCCTTCTTCATGGTTCTCCTCGTCTTCTAAACCCCCCTCCACCCTTTGGTCCTTCCACAAAAGCCACGCAGCACGCCAGGTAGGGTCACTTTTGAGGAACGGGTTTCCGGATTTTTTCGCCGTGATCAAAGGGTTCCGTGACGAGGTGGGGAATGGCCAGCGCGATTTCCACCACGAAACCTGGTTAGACGGTTTGCTGGACACGCGCGATCAACCGCTTCTCGATCTCGCTCGTGATCTCTCGTGCCTCTTTCGATCGTTGTTTCGTTTAACGCGCCGATGATACCGCTTTAAGAACTCGAGTCTCGGCGATACTTTAACACTCCTGGTATCGAATAGTACGGTGTTCAGGTTAACTCAGGCGACAACGTGAAAACGCGAGTGTTTGGCTCGAACATAGACTTCCATAATAAGCTCGGTTACTTATCGATCGTTCTTCGTCCATTCGATACGTTCCTTGATAACGCGACAATGTGAAAAAGTGAAACTTCTTTCGAGGCAAAAGTCGTGCGGGATTTTCGCGATTTCGCAATCGCTCCTACATCATTCCTGTCTTGTTTTTAAATTTATCACCGATAACGCGGAAAATGTGATCTCTCGGTCGCTTCTTAATCGTTTTCGTTCCCTTCGACGTTGTCGTTCGCTGACAATAAAGTGTCGAGAACGCACGATACCTGCTAATATAGTTTTGAAATACGTTGGTGACGGGAAGAAAATGTAAAGCTGTTTCGATGTAAAAGTTAATCGCGGATTTCCATATGATTTCTCAGTCGCGGAACGTCTCGAAGCGGAAGAAAGCGAGGGAAGCAGCCAGAATCCATCGAGTCGCGTCTTTTATCGGCGACGAAGTTTGTAAATCGCAGGCCACGGAACGAAGGCGTAGTAGGAGTGAGTGCTCGTGCTACAGGATCGATTAACAGTTTGTTTGCGTGGCAAGTTTTGCGCTGCTTAGTGACGAGTGTTGACGACGCACGGAGCATTCGCGAGGCAGGGAGGAAAAATTCGAACCGATCGAAAATTCGCGGGAAACTTGGTCGAACAGTGGAACGAAGTTACACGCGCGATCGACTTTAAACTTTCATCTCAAGGCAGCGCCGCTTTAAATTCCCTTCGGAATCGCTTTGATTCCAGCGTGTCGCTTCGAATATCCTCGAAACTCGAGGAATACTAGCTAACGTCGCGATCCTTCTTACTCCTTTCTTATTCTATGGATTCTGCGCGATTGAAATCGGAAAGCCATAAGCGAGGATTTTTCCTGGCTCGAGGGGGCGATTAAAACGAAATTAAAACTGCAAGTTTCACAAAAGCTTCGTTAATCTCCAAGTAAAGCGCAACTTCCGAAAGGGCCTTTCCGACGAAGCTCGACCGTGAATATCGCGTTTTATATCGAACTGGTGGAGAAGTTCGATTCTTTTAATCGCGTTTATTCCTATTTGACACAAGTGCAGTGGTTCGCGTATAGTGTTTGAACATTTGAACGTTTCTCGTAAGAGATTTGCCGCGCATATATCGCAGCAGGGTTGATACTATCGAAATGTACGATTCGCTGATGTAATCGAACTGACGCTTATCGCTACGGACTATCTATCGAACGGGTATTCATTGCGGAAAACGCACGGAATATGCAAAAAAATAAGAAATAGTCAAAGTAAAGTACTCGTTGCGGGATTTAACGGGGCACGTAGATCTTTACGTCGGTTCGTTCGCTTCTTCGTTCTTGCGTCAACGAAAGTATGAAATTGCATAAAAATTTGCTTGTTACGCTTCAACAAACAACGACGCGTATTTGACAATTATATATCCCTGTTAAAGCAAAAGTTAACGGAGAGAGGTGACTTACGTATTGACTGACCTACGTGTACAAACATAGAGGCGTACAATTACGAAGTATCGTTTAAAGTTCTCTGTTTCGCGGCATATAACATTCGTCCGCAGCAGCACACTTACACGTGTTCTTACGAAATTAAGCAGATCTCCGGCCGAAACAAACCGAGGCCAAACTCCAAAGCAAAGTCCTCTCCCTTAAACGCGACCGAAGTGCTATAAGAAATTCCGCAGCGCTGCAAACAGAGAAATGAAAAACCTCGCGGAAATTATAACTACCGTTAATTGCTTTCTACCTATGCAGTTACTTTCCGTGGAAATTGAGAGACAAACTTTCGTCGCAACCCGATTCCCTGATTCGCGGATGAAAGACCGGAGAAAGGGATAATCGACGATCGTTCAGGTTTCGGGGTGGAAACGAGGAGACGAGACGAGGAGACGAGGAGACGAAAAAATGCAAAGAAGAATAAAAGGAATCCAGCACGGCCATTTTACTTCGGAGTTTCTTTTTCCAGGCAATCCCCTCGTCGACTGGCTGCCAGTGGTCCGCAATGGCGAAAGGGGATGGAAGAAAACTCGGGGGACGGAAGGGTGGCTGGATTGGACGGGGGTGGTTTTTCTGACGTCAACCCACCCTCGCGAACTCGGTCTACCAGCCTCACCCTCGGTTTTCGGTAGGAATGAAAGACGAATAACATGGCCGATAGCTCGCTTAATGCTTACAACGCGCTCCACTCGGATGAAGCTGCCACGGAGAACGCGAGACAGTCGCGGAAAAAATATCGATCGATAGACACGCGTTCATGCGAACGCTATTCCGTTCCATTCTCTCGTAACGAAATAAGCCAGTCGTTGCTCGTGCGAGGAGACGATACGCTTCCGCTCGATCAATCTTACGATAGTTGTTACATTGGCTACAAAATTGGTAAAAATTACATAGGCAACAACGGCTTCGACAAACAGTATTATCAAAAGATGGTAACTATCTATGCACGATACATGTACGTGGATAGCGCGTATACGTGCGCACCTATAGTACGCAATAAATGACACGCGCGTATAGGTACTATATTCGTACGTGACAAAGCTTTTCACGATTCGCTAAAAGAACTCGCATGGGCGAGAAGTATCGCGTTACATTCGATCGGGCAAACGAGCCGGAATCAAATTCAGCGTCTTTCCGCGAGCAAGCAAAGTACCAAACCAAGTTTCCATATTGAGTTTCCGATTAGAGAAACCCTGCCCCGAGATTTGCTCGTACTAACATCGTTATCGTTTAATTTCCCGATAGTTATACTTGGCGTAGACTGGTCGTGCGAAGAATCGCCAACGGTTTTCGCAGTTTTTGACGGGGAAAAAAGAAAACTCTGCAAAGTTCCACCGAAAACCCTTAATAGCGGTGATTCGTTTACCAACACTGCGACGGGCTATTTTTTGCCAGCAGATAAGGGTAATTAAAGTTAGAAACACCGCTGCATATCGAAGAGAAGACACGGCCGGAGGGGTGGCGAAGGGGATGAATCTCGGTCCTCGGAAGAGAGGGACGCTTTTTGTCACTTGAAATATGTTGAACGTGGGGTGCGTTCGCCCGTTGCGGGGGCAAGGAATGATAAAATGGCGTCACCGAGACAAAGGGTCTTAAGATTTTTACCCTCTGCCAGCTTCTCGCCAACCCTTTTGTCGTGCTTCTTTAATACGACCGCCCGGTCAACTTCTGCTCGATCGACTATCTCGCGCTAGTCCAAGACAATAATTAACGTCTGGCAACGCAGGAGGCTAGCAACTCACGTAAATTATTCCCGCAAAATTCTCCCTTTTTCTGTATATGTCGTGAATTAATGCGACGTTCGTTCGAAAAATTTTCACTCCAATGGTCTAATAGTATAACAGTCTAACGGTCAATAGTCGTAGACGATGATAAGTATTTAGACCATCATTGACGTACCGTAAAAACTGATATCTGTCTCACGCGTACGTACATACGCACGAACGGATCGTTCCTCGACCGTTTCGTATAAATTTTACGTACAACGTCTGTCATACGACTTTTTCAACTCCTCGTGTACTCTACCTTATTGCGAAATTAACAAACAGCTGTTTGATTTGACAACGAATAGATCGCCGAGTACGCGTATCTCGGATCAAAGAACGCTGCGATGTAACTTAACCCCGTCGCGATCCTCCAGTCTTTGTTTTATTATTTTAGAAAGCAAACAGGCTTTTAGTATCTACTGTACGATCGAGTGCACAACGATGCAAAGAACGCGGCAGAGACAAATTTTGTTCAAAATTATACGTACACGTGAAATTGTACCGTACACGATAAATCTCCTCGACGTCGATGCATCTAGCAAACGCCTCGAACAATCGTGTCTCGAGGCTTCTTTGCAGCTCGAGACGATCGGGACGAACGACAACCGTTTGCCGGGTTGGTGTTTTCGCTTTGCATCTTAACGCTGTATTTATACGCGACGCCGGGGCTCGCTCGAGGGTTTTTGCCGGGCTTTCACGAAGCTCTTCAAGTACCGCGCGCTCTCTTCCGTCTCGAGAAAATCTTTCGCGGCACGAAGAAGGAACAAAAGAACGTAGCCCCGGATGATTTGCCGGATCGCAGGGGTGTAGGAGGGCCTGGGACTGGGACGCCAAGGGGTTCGCCGAAGGAACGAGGGTAAAAGAAGCGGGGGATGCCAACCTCGCCAGTCTTCCAAGGGGTTGTATTTTAAGATTCACCCTCGACTATCTCTGCCGGTCTATCGGCAAGGGGATGGATTTTTCCTTCGACTCAGCCGCCCATAGAAAGAGACGGCGCACGCCTCGATTACGCTACTCCGCGTAATACTCGAACACTCGTTCGTTCTATCCGTTTCTCCACGTTCATCGATTCGATTCTTCTTATCGGTACTTGTTAAGAGTTTATTACGGAGCTCTATCTTGTTGCCAGTTGTCGACGGTGATGCGATCATGGACGAGAGTAGAAGCTGCCAAGACGCGGCATGAATGTGATTCAGTGGAAACAATTCGTGTCTGGTCGGACATTAACGTATCTGCTTCTTCGTCGGCGAAGCTACGATCGATTTTTAAGAATCGCTGTGAACAAACCATTCAAACGGGGCTATATAATTACCGGTAAGATCACCGATCAAGGATATATCGCGTTATGTCAGCTGGAAAAGTCGAAACAGTCGAGAACGTTCGAAGGTGCGAGAGCGTGGAGTATCGGTCAAACGTTTGCCAGCTTCTTCGAGAAGCACTTTATATCTTACGAGCACCCTCGACTCTCGAAGGCACTTTACCACGATCCAGAAACGCGACGTGAGACTCGCTCGAGAGACGCAACGAGGTTCGAGTGCCGCTGGCGGCGGAAAACACATGCCATGACACTTGTAAGCGCGACAGGAACGCGGCGCGACGCGATGGTGTGCTTGCTGAATGAAGATCATGCGCGCAAAGGTGAAACAGTTTCTCTTCTATTGTTCGCGATTCGCCATCTGTCACCTTCCTGACATATAATGCAATAAATAATAGTCTGTACTCCGTGATGGTGTAAAAATAAAATATTACCGCAACTCCCGTGTTTCTTTATTTATTATCGCTATCCTTTCGTTCGTTCTCCTCTATCCTTCCGTATTTATTATCCGACGTAAGTTTCACTTGTATTTATACGCCGTTGAAAACAATCACGGGATTGTTGCTACGAATAGTTTCATCGCGCCAAACAAACAAACAAACAAACAAACAAACAGAAGATGTAGGGTCGTACAGACTTGTTAGATGGGCAAGCTATCCGTACGATTGGACAGCGGATGTTTATGCTGTATTTTGTGGTACATATGGGAAATTTAAAAGTAGTAGAAACGCTAAAGACAAAATTTCCAAAGTAAAGCAAAGTGGATACAAAGGTCAAAACGAGATCTTCTGATAAATTCGATTTCTTCGTATTCGTAAATATATGAAATTGTAGAAAAATCTGCAGTCCGCGATACAGTTGTCGGGTGAAAAGAAGTTTCACGAGGATATTACGGCCAGTTGAAAAACTCGAAAGTTTAGATCCCCGAGTCCGCAGCGTAACACAGTCCAACTATGTGACGTTTTCCACGTTCCGGTCAACCAAATTCGAAGAGACGTTCCCGCGGCATTCGAGGAATCACGCTCGAGTGGATCTTTGACCAACACCGAAGAAGAACACTTTTGTATTTTTATTGATTTGCCTCGTAAGGGGTAGTTAAGGGGCGCCAACCACCAGTCTTACCCCCACCGTTGGTCCAGCGACCCAGCCACCCCTTTTTCCGAGAGGCCAAGGGGGATGGATTCTCCTCGCCTCCCTCCTGGTTCTTTTCCTTTCAAACCCCCACCCTGGGGGGCGGACTAACTCTCTCCACCGCTGGCTTTTCCAACGGACGCCGTTAAAGAAAAGTACCCACCGAAAAAGAAAGAACTTCTTCCCCCCTTTCCCTCCCCTTCTACGCTTCGTCTTTTTCCGGCGGGGTGGATCGCCGAAGAAGGCGGTGGAAGCGACCAAGGAAATCTCGCTGGTGAAAAGGGAGGTCGAATTGCTCGCGGGCGAAAAGATTTCGAGGTCCACCGGGGGCCGACGCGGTGAGAAAAGTGAAAACTTTTCTACGGTCTCGTTCGCCGGAAGTCGAGAGAGCGCGAGAAAAGAAATAGGAACGAAGCAGAACTTTTACCGCGGTTTCTCGCCCCGTGCAAAAACTTGGCGGCGAGATTTCATTTTACCGGGGCAATCTCCCTCTTCCAGTTACGATCTAATGGGACTCGCGTTCCGGCTGTTCCTTTCTCGCCGACAACTTGGTTAAAATAAAGAATCACCGGGGCTTCTATCGTTTACGGTAATCGTTCGACATTTCCGAGTCGTACGAGATATTGTTCCACCTTTCGGACGAATATTTTCACGAAAATCTATGATACGAACTATAGAAATAGAGCTGTAGCCGTGGTAGAAAATATATAATCGAAGGGAATAACGGAAAATTGCTAGTATCAGAAAAAGGATCGACGAGCTTCGTAGGAAGTTTCTATAGGTCGTACTATATCTTGGTATAATCTTCGATTAATACGCCGGCTGAATCCGTTGGCCGATAAACGAAAAATAAATAAAAAAAGTAATTAATAACGCGTTTAGTTAATGACTGACCTTGCGTTGTAACATGCAAATATGCCACGTCTGTCGTCGGCTTCAGGGTTAATTTTCAGTTGAAAAATCGACGTTGTTCCATAGATAGAAGAATAAATTTACACGCGAGTCGTCGAAGAAAATATATAGGATCGTCTCGGTGACGCTAATTACACAGTGAGCATCTCGGCTCGTTTTCGCTGCATGCTAATTAACTCTTCACGCGGTGTAAAGTCCAAGCTCTGAAAAACCGACGAGCGGAGAGGCATGGAGAAAGAGAGAGAGAGAGAGAATAGGTCGGGTCGAAGAAAAGGAAAAAAGCGGTGCAGAGTAATTTACGGAACGCGAAAGAAAAAGGACGCCCGGCTTTCCCTCTTTAATTCTCTCTCTCTCTCTCTCTCTCGCTTCTCTTTTTTCCGTGGCCGTGTAAAGCGAACGGGGCAGCAGTTTATGACCTCTAATTAAGTGAAAAAGCTTCGAGCAAGTGGCCACTCCGGTCTGCGGTGAATGAATAGGACACCGATGCGAAAGCGGAACGGGGGATAATGGGTGCACCTGTAAAAAAAAAGAGACAGGAAAAAAAAGAAAAACAGGAGAGAAGGGATGGAACGCGAGAGAGGGAAAAAAACTGCGCCGCTGTGGGCTACCACCTGTTAGAAAAAGTACCCTCCCGTGGTGGATCGTGCGCTGGGGGATGAGGGAAAAAAACGAGACCCAGGAACGCGCGCGCACGCACGCACGCACGCACACATACACGGGAGCACGTGGGATTCGAGCGACGAGAGAGAATCTGGAGTGGCGAAACATGCCACGCGCCGACAGTCGGCGGACGTATACGGGCAAGTTACCTTTCACTCGACGGTGAAAGGGTGCGCTTTTTTTCCTTTTTTCTTTTTTTTTTTTTTTTTTTTGGCACGAGTAAAGTATCCATGCAAATTCTGGTTTTTTGCTGAAACAATTGGAGTTATTGATATATATGCAAATTCGTGTTTTCAACGAACACGATCGAAAAAGTGAAATTTAACTTTTTGTTATACGTACGAAATAGCGAGGTTATTCCATAAGTAGCATTTTCTTGAAATTCGTGCTCGTGTTCCGAATATTTTAACCAACGTAGAATCATAGACGCGTCTTTGACGACGATTTTGTAATTTTGTTTCGCCTTATGTACGCGAGGTTCTTCGAGGCTTGTAAAAAATGTAAACGGTGGTCTGCCAACGCAGCTGGTTTCTAATTTGTCCGGCTATTAAACGCTTTCCATTAAAGGGAAGTTGCCATCGTTGCGGATAAAAACGGCGGAAAGAAAGACGGAAGGTAAAGGGACGGACACTTTGCTAGTAAGAAGGGTGGAACACGAGCGGTCGTAAAGCTTCCCGGGAATTGGATGATAAATTTAAAACACCTTTAAAACACGCCTAATGAAATCTGCATACTTTATAAACTTCAGTTTTTCTCGCAAAATCATATAAATTTTATCACAACAAACGATGTTACGGATAGTACGATAATTTTTATCAACGTTGTATATCGCGAAAGATTAACGACAAACATGGCAAAATTTCCCACGTGAAATATATATATTTTCAACGTAGCCCAGACAAGAACCAAAGATCAGGGGGATGGAACAACCCTCCTGTTGCCATCTAACGAAAGGGCGGCGCACTTCGTAGCCACGAGGTAGCTACACACGAGCAGCGAATTCGTATTTTTCCAACCCCTAACTCTCAAGCAAAAGTCTAAAGAAAATACGAGACCCCTGGGGATCGCTTCGAGCTTTCGACTCGTGAATTAAACCAGCGGCGTGCTTATGCCGCGTTAATTAATGCGCGTTTCCATGGCAATATTAAGGTTGCACCTGAAACCAATCGCCCGGAAGCCGTCCCTTCGCGATAAATTTCGGCAACGATCGAGCGCGCTAAATTCGCGTGCAGGTTGCATCGCGACACACCGTGGAAGTATCGGTCTCAAGGGCCGACGAATCCCGAGATGAAATATCCCCGGCGCTCGTCGCGCAACGAAAGGGTGAGTCGCTCACCCCCGGTGGCACGCGACACAAGCGCGAAATGAGCGTCGCCGCGCTATATCTTCATGGAAGTCTGGAAGACCACGTTAATGTTCGGCTAACCATGTAAAACCGTACTTACTTATCTAGAGGAAAACAGCCCTTGGATAGGTGGAAGGGGCGGGAGGGAGGGAGGGAGGGAAGGAGTAGGAGGCCGGGTTAAGTAACGCGAAAAGAGAAGAACGACGAGTAGACCGGGACCTCTTCCTCGTAGCATTTGCTTTTTAACGAAAATTAACGGGCACGAACCGAGATTCTGCAGATGCTCCGCGTAATCTAATAGCCGGTAAAGTTACCGCGCCAGGGATAACGGACCGGGGCTAAGACGGGGTAGTCCGTGGCTTTTTCTAATTTATTATATCGCCCCCGCAGACCAGACCGCCCCGTCGTCGACCTTACTTTCCTTTCACCGTCAGATTCCATCTACCTACGCCGCGCCGCTAAGTTATTTCCACGATGTTACTCGTTTCTGCGTATTAACGGTAGTCCCGACCATCGCATCGTGAACTTTTCTGAAATTTGAAAACACGAACGCGACTCTGCTTCGCGAAGAATAAAGATTCGCCGGGTTCGTTCTGTTCGCAGAGTACGTACGGTACATCGGTGTAAACGTATCTCAATCAATACCCGAACCGGATAGCAACTTTCTTTCGCCAAATTTATTCCCAAAATGAACAGGTGAATGCTCAGGCTAGGTAATCGTGTGTCGAGAATAGTAAAAAATTGTGATAACTGCACGGACGAGGGTAGAGAGAATTTGGTATAATTGGTAGAAGCGATACGGAACTGTTAATCGTTAACTGTTAATTTTTCAGTAATTTTTCAGTAATTTTTCAGTGGAAGCAATCGGAACCAGACGTGCTAGTCGATCACGCTGAGTAGATCACACGGCCGATAACAAGGTTCCAGGTGCTCAAGTATCTTCGATACGTCTAACAATTACCCGTTACAGTTATTAAAAGACGTAAACTTTGCACGATACGTCGATTCAATTCGGTCGATAAAAGACAGAAGGTAACGGATAAATGGAAAGGAAATTCGACTTGAATGTCCGCAACTTGTACAGATTTCTAAATTCGCGTTCAGGGAGTTGTATCAGGTTGTACAATTTCCATGGTGCAGGATTAGAGGGACACGATCGTCGTTGTTCCTGGCTCGTGGAACGGGCCGGTGCGTTAAGGGAAACCCTTTCGGGCCGTGCTTTTTGTCCGGTAGCAAGGAAGACAGTATGTTTTCACTTAAAGGGTGGTTTAGTCACGATATTTCCAGTGGCACGGGGACGCGGCGTCCCAGGCAATTTTTCACTCGGTCCAAGCCCCAACGCAGCGAGCGGACGTCGCCGACCACTTCATAAAATTACTTTATTACTCGTCCGGCCCTTGCGGTGGCTCCGGTGTCCCTTTTTCCAGGCCGTTTTTTACCGCGACATATGTCGACGAGGGTCTCGCCCTCTGAGGAGTTCACGGCCCGTACCGTCCACGCTTTTTCCTTGATCAGCTTCTTCGCTTCGCCCTACCCCTTGCCGAGACAACATGCTCGCCTGTTCCCATCGGCTTTATCAAAGATCAAAGAGATCGCGGATTAAAAGAATCTCAGCGAGATAAACGTCGAATTTTCAATGGGTTACTGGTGAACGGAAAAGTAACTGTGACTTTCTGAAAAGCGTAAGTAAATCTGCGAGAGAGCGATACGCCGTCGTCGATCCACCGTGTCAATGTATCCTCGTCTCGCAAAGAATTAATTTTTCAAAAATTAATCTCGTCGGAGACGACGCTCGATTTGGCTACCGCGATTTGGGTGCCTCGTATACACGCGTGATTTTTCTTAGAGTTTAATCGATCGGAGCAATATCCGAGCGAGCGATGGATGTAATTAAAGTTACGGGAGAGAACGCGGGAACATTATGGTGGTCCAACATGGTGATCCGATCGATAACAACGCATCCCTACGGATGAACAGGCTATTGTTGATGAAATTATCAACGAACCGCAGCGTCATGAGTGACTCGACAAATGAACTGTAAGTTTCCAACGGTTTCGAATATCGTTATTTGCATAGATTCGCGAAGAACGAACACCGTGCACATACGCGCGTAGTTTAAAATATTCGAACGCGGAACATACATCGTCGCTTAAACAATCTTCCATCGTTCTGAAATTAATTGGTACTTTAAGATTTTAAATACGCGAGAAATTTGATCGCACTCTGCTGCGAATTCGCCGAGTAGTAAAATCGTTTTCCCAAAGAAGTTTCGCCGTTTAATCGAGTCCCGAGATTGCATAGTGCGAGGCAACCTTCTTCTGTAATCTATCCACGCAGCAAACCGACCTACGACACACTTCCCGCGATGTACACCAATCTAGCCGAGTAGCAAGACGCTGCGGAGACGTAATTTCATTGCATCCACCAGTTCAACGATACGTTGCCCTGATGGCATCGGTATTACGCGTGCAGGCATCGACTCCTCGCGTGCTTCCACTTTCCCTCCCATCATCCACGTCATCGTACTCCCTTGACTTGCCGTCAACCTTCGCTTATCCGTCGATTCCTCGATACTTCTTCGCTACGATCGACGTTTCTCCGATTCGCAATCGAATTTCTCCAATTTGGTGGAAAAATGGTAAGAAGACGTTGAAGAACCAGCGATCCCTTATGTCGAGTTTAGCCGGGTTAGAAATGTTCGCCAGACATTTTCGAAGATTTGCGCGTTTACTAAGATTTTAAGATTTCTCTTTTTACGCGCCAGCGATATCGTCTGTTCGCCGTGGTGCACGTCCGTTGAAAATCCATGCTCGACCGACGATGTAACAAAGCGACGAAGATTGGAAAAGATAATCATCTTCGAGATTCCCTGCGTTTCTTCTATCGAGCACGCCGGTTTCAAATTTTATACGCGCAACAGATCCCAATAGACGGTGGTACCTACGAAAGGTTGATATCACAACAGATAGATTTGACGAAAGTTCGTGAATATGCGAGTTCGCGAAAAAGTTCTCGTACAATGAGCAGCGAACACGAGGCCCCGCGTGGCAGAACCAAAGGGAACGTACGCTAACGAACGATTAATTGGATTTGAGACGGAGGGTTTCGAACACAAACATCGTATCGATCGTTCGATCGACGATTGGGTCGCGTCTTGAATCACGTCTGAAGTATGAAATTTTGCAATACCGTACCCGACTAAAAGATCGTCGGAAGAGTGGAAGAATCGAATGTACGCCGTAAAATCGAGAGAAGGAAACGAGGCCGATCTCGGTTAAGATATAAATTCAAGATGGAGCGGAGGTGGGACACGTTGGCTGGGGAGCGGGGTGGATTCACACGTTTTAAGCACGCCTTGCAGACAAAGTTGGCGACTTAGCTGAACATTTTTCGGGGTTATCTTAATCTCGCCGGGATTAGGTGGCTGCGACGTCTATGGAAAGGAGCGGGCGTACACGCGCACAGAGAAAGGGGCTGGGAACAAACGCGAGTGTAACCCGTCCGATGCACCGAGCGTACACACCAGCCGCCGAGACACCGTTGCTCCTGCACTTGCACGCCCGCCAACGTGTGCGCGCGCGTTATTGTGTACGTTTCCGCACGAAAAGTTCGTCGCCGCGGATACGGGAACTTCATCGCGCTAGCCTTTCCGAAATCCACCGCCGGAACTTCGCGAAAGTCGCCGACGAACTCGAAATAAAACACGACGAACGATCGCTTTCGCCTAAATATATCCAACGGAAACGATTTTTTATACCCGGGATGCTTATACGAGGGACGATGGAAACCTAGACGATAGAGGGTGTTCGGCAACGATCGATCGACGGACGAGAATCTCGGAATAAGCGTTCGACGGGACCGATTTTTCTCGTACGAGGTTCTTGCGCGGATTTATTTGCACGAGGGACGACTGACAACTAAGGTGTCTTTAGTAACTGCAAGTAAACACGGAATCCTTTACGTCTCCGGAGAGATATCGGTTTTCCAAGCGTCGCGCGCATAACCGCGATACCTTCGCGTTGTGCGATATGAAAATATTTGAAAATTCGCGGCACGAGGGTAGAGATCGGACGTTGTCTCTCTTTCTCTTGTCCGATGAAATAGGATAAAAAGATATCGGGACAAAAAGGCGAGAGCGAGCGAAAAGGGAACGCCAAAGGACGAGAGATACATACACGGCAAAGTCCCGTATCCTCCCGTTGGCGGCTTGCGGTTTGAAGCAACAACCTCCTTCCCTCTCGTTCCGTGAACCAGCCCCCCCCTCCCGTACTCGACGAGCGAATAAGCACCGGCAGAAGGGGGTGGAGTGTACGTGCGGGTGGCCGCTCGTTATTTTTATTGGCCGCGTTTATCGGAGGGCTTACCGGGGCGAGGAAAAACGAAGGGAAAAAAGGAGGGAAAAAATGCGAAGCAGGCGAGAAAAAAGCGGGGCGTCGAGTGAGTCGATCCAGTGATTTTTTTCCGCCCCGATTTCACGGGGGATGAGCAGATCTCACCCCGAGGGGTGTCGACGGGATCACCTTTTTTTGTGGTTTTTCAGACAATTGCTGTAACGCGGATGAGCATCGACCTGTTTCCACTTGCTATTCGCTGTAACGCGGTCTCTACTATACGAAGACTGTTCGCTTCGTTATTTTATTTCGGTATATTATCAACAGACTGCGAGAATTTATGTAAATTTATATTTCGTGCTTTTGGCGTCTCGTTTGTCTTTGCGCCTTCGAATTTCACAAACTTCCGCAAACGCGGAAAAATCCCCGGTCTAAAATTGTCTTCGAGTCCTAGAAAAGAAAACGTAGGCAACCAGTTGTTCCCTTACCTATTTCGATCGTTCGAGATTAAGTGAATCTCAATTTCGCGTTATTTTTACGCTACTCGATGTTCTTCGTGACAAACGAACGTGCCCTAGAAAACTAGCCAACAGCGAGACGAAGCATAATTCGATACGTTCGATTCAAATTCTCTACGACGAAGGAATCGCGTATCACCGTCGCATAAGGACAACGAGTTTTCGAGACGAAGAGAAGAATTTCGCTTGGAAGAGGTGGCGACATTTTCCGAGCCGTAGGGTGCAACGGACAACACGACGATCGGTCAACAACGACAAGAAACGCTATTCGATCGATGCGTGGAATCGCGCATCCCTCAAGAGATCCACCACGAAACGAAAAGAAGAGCTTCGCCTGGAAGAGAGGGCGAAATGTATTCCAGTGTAGGAGCCATCTTGCCTCGGACGAAGCAACGTGAGGTTTTTCCGGTAGCTTTCCTGGCCATTTTCCGTGGACTATGCGGAAGCACTAAATAATGCGGATGCTCGTGGCGTCCTGAAGGGGCGGCGAGAAGGGGGATGTGACTGTGCTGTAGGCCACGGGGAAACGGGCGGAAGGGAGCTGGTAAGGAAAGAGGGGATAGCAGGACGAGCTGGAGATTTTGCGCGCAGAGTTATAGTGAAACTTTCGAGCATTTATTTCACGAATCTGCATACTACGTCCGCCGTCGTGGCTGCCGCGCGAAGAGGCTACCGGAGGGGTGCAGCGAGACGAGTGTCCTCGACTTAGTAAGTACATGCACCACCTAGAAGGGGTCTTGTGTGTTTTGCCGTCGTCCAGAAAGGGGTTGCGAGAGACGACCGACTTTGCGACTCCAGCCACGTCCGCCGCGCCGCGCGCCGCGCGCCGCGCGCCGTGGACGCGAACCCTTTCAGCGATCGTGGTGATTTGCAGCTCGATGAATAATCTCGCGTCTTCTATTTTTCATCCGTCATCGAACTATCGCACCGTGTTGTTCCTCAAGTTCCTTAACTCGACGTTCCTTAATTAACCTACGAATTCCCTTCCATACGGAACAATCGTTGCTGCCACGAATGTACTTCGATGCTCAAACGTAGGAAGAATTTGATCCTTTGCGCAGTGACGTTGAACGCCGTTCGTAATGGACGTCGTTCGAAGAGTCGCTTCAAGAGTCAATTTCGTGCACGTTTTTCGCCTAACTGTACCTTCGTTGCGAAATATTTTAGGAAACGAAACTATCCGGCCGCGCTAACTTGCGGCATAGTCCTGTTGGCAATCGCTATGTAAGCTCCGAAACTCGATGGCTCGTCGTCGGAATCCGACGTCCAATAAAATCGAAACGACTTTCTACTTCGGTGGCTGAGAATAAACATAAACGCTGGAACAAGAAAACTTCAAGAGGTTGGAAAGCTATCGGAATGAGCAACGGTACTATCCGAACGGTGCGGCAAGTTCGCAATGAAATCGCGCGATTAAGCAGCGCACGTTTGAGAAATTGATCGCAGCCGGGAACAAACTTATCTTCGTTGCGATTTTTCAAGTTGCCCGGCTGCATTATCGCGGTGCGAGTTCGCGGTAAGTTTCACGGGGGAATTATTGATAGAAGATGGTGGAAAGATATGTGGCGGAGGCGAGCCTTCGCGTTTGCCCGCGGCCCTTAACTCCACCCTCTCCTCCCCCAGCACCCCTCCCCCCTCACTTCCAAGACCGAGAGAAAATTTACGGCCACGCGAACTACCCTCTTAAACTCCGCGAGACCAGCCCCCGCCCCCTTCGACGCCCCTAGACCCACGCCAGCGCGCCGCCATTGCACGGAACTTTCAAAATTCGGCCCATAAAACTTTTCGAGGAACTGCTCTCCTCCGCGTTCGGCCACCCGTTTTCTCGATTACCGAATTTCGTGATCGGGTTTTCAAGCCTCGATTCCTCCCTCCCTATTTCGGCATGGCTGTATCACGAAAACGTGCGATCGTTCGTCACGTTTCACGCTACGTAAGGTTACAATGGACGCGTGTTCCGCTGAATTGTCGTTCCGACAAACGAAACATCTAGAAAACGGTCGTGTACCGTACAGCTACTCTCATAAGAGCGTTATTACTCTCGTAAGAACGTTATATAGGTGAGCTAGCCGGAAACCACGTCGATTACACGACAAACTAGTAGGAAAAGTAAACTTATCGTTACTGGATTCGCTGAATTTATTACCGTGGACGGCTGCGTTTCGCGATAAACGCGAGTAACTCGAAGAAATCTGTCGAGAATTGAACACCGATCGCGCGTGTCTGGTTAACGAGATTCCAAAATTCGCGATAATCGGAGTGGATCCGTCTGACATCCGAGAATCTCGTGTATTTCACTGATCCACCGTAAACGTGGCTCGTTTAAATCCGGTTGGACGCCCACGATACCGTTTTCTTTTTCCTAATTCGCGTAACAAGCAGATCGCTTCGTCTCAAATCGTTGAAACGGATAGGCCAGATTTTTAATGAAAAATTTGAATGTTCCGGTGGTAACACGTTTTCTCAAATTGGAGAGCCGTGGAGTGTGCAACGCGACAGTTAAGCGTTGCAGGCGCGTGTCGACTTTGCCGAGCGTTTCAGGTGGCACGAGTTTCGCGTTACTCCGGTGGAAGAAAATTTCTCAGCCCCTGGGTTAAAGCGAGTCGGCGACGGCCGGCATAAAATCCGCCTGAGCATGTGGTTCACGACACGGAGCGTTAGGCGATCCGACGGAGCCGTGTTTTAAGAGGCGACATTTTTGAAGAGGCCATTAGCGCACACGTGTAGATGCGTGTCCGCTCGTCTCTTCCTCATCCTCCCCACCCTCGCTCTTTGTATCTTTTTGGAGTGGAAACGATTACGTTACAGGGTTGTTGTACAGGCAACCACGAAGCGGTGTAACGTGTATGCGTTCACGTTTCGCCCAAGTAGCACAAGTGGCAGGACGTAGAAGAGAGAGAGAGAGAGAGAGAGAGAGAGAGAGAGAGAGCGAGAGCGAGAATGGCAGAGAGCAAGGTAAACGAGAAGGAGGACGAGCTGACGGGGGTGTGAAGAAGGGGTTGGAGGGGCGACTGAACTGCATCCCTGTCTGAACGAACACGAGGGGTGGGTTAAGAGGGTGTATCAGTTGTTTACTACCCGGCCGCAAACCGCCGACAAAAACATTAATGTCGAACGTTAGCGGTGATAATGCAGCCGACCCGAACTCCCTCTTTCTCTTTCGCCCTTGTGCCTGGGTGAATCGTCGGACGACCCATTTATTGAAATCAGTATGGATACAGCTAGTCACCCACCGTCTCTCTCTCTCTCTCTCTCACACACACACACACACACTCTCTCACTCACTCGTTTACATCGTGAATAAAGGGATCCTAGCCTCTCCGAGAGTTATTTATCCAATTAATTGTTCCACGGAACAAGGGAATTGCATAAAAACGTAAGCAGAAAGACGTCCATTATCGGGTTAAAAATTGGTAACGCGAAGGACGCGACGCGGTGAAAAATGATCCGATACGGTGGATGAGCTCGCCGTTGATAGCGAGACGTAATTCCGAAGAAAATGGCCTCGTTTATCTGAAAATTCTCCGGCGAGCCTCGATGCCTAGGCTGAAGAGGATTGGACGAAACTTTATCCATTTTTGCCTCTGCCCGCTCTCTTCCTCCCCCGAGATCGCCTCGCCTCGCCCCCGCGTCACGTCCCTTCGGTAGCTCGAACCACTTTACCAGTCTACTAGTGCCAGGCATCTCCGGCAACCGCCTCCGCTAACCGCCTGAAGGCTGCTCCGCGACTCTTCCAGCCAGCGTCGCGAACACGGAGAAAGAGAAACGTCGTTGGTCCAACAGGGGGTGCGAGAACGATGGGATCGGAGCGGGGAAAGTTGGATGGCTGGAAGGCGAGGCAAGATGATATTTTCTTATCTTCTCATTACTTAATTTTACGATTGTCCCTGATAGCGGGTCCGTCGCCATGGTTACCCCACTTAAGTGCCCCATAAAAAGATGAATGCAAGCCAAGCATATTTCGCAGCCACGACGACGCTTCGGCTTCTTCTATTCACGGTAGAGACTGGCCTGAAACGACGCTTTTATTCTCCGAGAATGGCGCTCTGCCTGTCCTTCTCCCGTCGATGGAATCGAATCGAGATACGAGATAATTGGTTTTTATTTATGCCCAGTCTCCCGGGATCGTTGAATCACTCTCGCTAAAGGCGCACGTCCCAAATGTCGCACGCCTCTATAACCAGGGTTCGCGCTATATACGCGAGTCAACATTGTGGCGGTCGGTCTTCTAAAAATTCCTCGTACCGTCTTGCAACGCAATCTTTCATACTAGAATAGGATTACCATACGACAAAATCAGGACTACGGTCCTTATATACGGATTTAACAACGTATCGTACCTACGTCGATCGGATTGCCTTCCGAGTACTTTACATATCGAGAAGCATTACGACGTGCCCGTTAAGACCATGTCTACGCGAAGATGGGAAAAATGTGGGATGACGACCGATCGATTACGAGGAACATACCGACGATCTATTGAACGTAGAGAAAACACAGACGTGGAAATGGCGGCGAGGATAGTAACAAACGTTGGACGCGAATACTCTAAACGCAACAGAGTCAGCTCGGCAAGATCGATCGCACCTTAACGCGTGATTCACGCGTTTCGCTGAAGGTTCAGGCGTTGAACGTTTCAACGCACGATTCTCGACGAGAATTACGTTTTCTCTTTACCATCGATCATCAAACAACCCGAGATTGCTTGGTCGTCCGCGGCGAACGAACGAATTATACGTGGCTCTGTTATACTTTCGCCACCGTCGTCGCACCCTTCGGATAATGCAACGTCCACAAATCGATGGTACCGTCGAACGAATAGCGGCAATTCGTCTCGGAAAGCGGTATTCATATATCGGTGACAAGCGATCGTCTCTGGCATTTTGGCGGCGACCGCGGCACAAGCACGAACCCCGTCCGAAGAAGGGACGAAATTGATCGCGGCGGTGCCGCACGATTACACACCGGCGTGCTGGAAATCTTCCGCGCGATCAAGTCCTCTTCTGAGCTATTTCTTGCTGATCGTCGAGCCAGCCGGGCCAGCTCCAGCCCGTTCCGCAGTCTTCTCTCCTCATCACCGTCGTCACGGCTGCCTTCCTCCGAGCTCCTTTATCCTGCAGTATCTATCTTCATTTTCTTAATCGCTCCCAGCCACCTCCCGCCGCCGCCCACCTCTCACCCTTTTCGCTGGCCAAGATGGCGCCCGTTGACGAAGACGTATTACCCGGCGCGTTACCGGCTGAAAGGGATCGGCTGCGGATTTCTAAGAGATTGGACTTGCTTCCCGAACGAATAGATTCTTTGCGTATCCGATCGCTTCGTAATCCCGATGCCTTAGACAAGTCGGATTAAGACGTAAGGCTGTTACGATGTCTGCTTCCAAGCAGTCGTTTGCGATAGGTGGATGATTTTGTAATTCCAACGAGAATTAAACAATCGACGAAACCTAACCGAACGATCGAGATACGCAGGCCTGTCGCGCAACGACGTCCGCCAGTGCGTCTTTTACTTCGCGCCAAGATGACACAGATGACGACGACGATGACGATGATGACGGGCGAAACGCGCGATTAAACAACAAACGACTCGATAAGAGAAACGTGTAACAGACGTTTCGCGATGGTGAGTTTCATTCATCCATTCGGAGGATCCTGCTAATACGATCGCTTTCGTTAATCTCGGAAAGCGCGCGTACACACGCAAGCTGCGCCACGTGTTCCAGCTCGTTCTCGCGGTAATCCGGAGACGAGCGAACGCACGCGTGCACGCACGTACTCACACACCCCCTCCCCCCCGGCCAGCCGGAAGCCGAGAGCACGGAGGAAGCCGAATGTGGGACAAACTCATACCCCATTCATCCGAACCACGCTAGCCGCGTTTGCCTTCTGGTGAAAGTCGTGAAAGCCTGTCTCTGTCGCTCTCGTCGGTCTCGCTTCGCACGATCAGTTTCTTTGCCGCCTTGCCACCTTCTTATCGATTTTTATCGCGAAAAAGCATTTTTAGGATCGTCGTAAGGGACAACGAGGGACGAGAGACGAGAGAGAGACGAGGTCTTGAGAGACCTTGCGTCTGCGTTTCGAGAGGAACGACGAACGACAAAGCGAGGAGAAATTGGACGCTGGAGGATGGTCTCGAAGCGTTCCGAAGACGCGACAAAGTCGCGAAGAAGATGAAGAAGAAGAAGAAGAAGAAGAAGAAGAAGAAGGCGGCGAGGGTGGAGGCAAGTTGCCGGCGAGAAAACGAGTTTCTGCCCGGAAAGTCTGGCTGCAGCCCCTTGATGGAGGCACGGTGCACCCCCCCCCCCGCCCCCCGCCGCACCGAGAGCGGTGGCAGTATCAACCCCTGTGCCCAGCCGTGGCGTCCGTGTAACTCCGTAGGTGTGCAAGAACGAAGTTGCCGGTGTCGGAGAGCGGCGAAAGACAGAGGGCGAGAGACACGGAGACAGAAGGCTGGCGGAGAAAGAGAAGAAGAAGCGGCGAGGGAAAGAGAGCGAGAAAGGCAGAGAAAGAGGTAGCGGAGGGTGAGAGAGCGGAGCTTTTCCTTAGCTCGCGAGTGGGGGCGGCCATTTTCCCGAGTTCTTAATATTTTCATGATGGCGGCCGGTGCTGGCGGAGCCGCTTGGAAATGGGGAGTGGGTGGCGGTGGGTAACTCGAGGGTGGCTGGGTGTGGGGTGGATGAAAGAGGGTGGGCAAGCGGAACGGAGTACCAGAGGCGGGCTAAGGGGGGCCAGGCGCGGCGAGAGGGGAGAAATTAGAAAAGGGGAGATTTAAATATCAAGCTCCGAGGGGCGGACCGCTCTCTCTTTCTCTCTCCGTTCGCTTCTTCCTCGGTCGCCCTTCCTCGCCGCCGCTTCTCACTCTTGCCACCCTCTTTCTCTCGTCTCTCCGCTTCTTCTCTTTCTCCGGCCCACCTTCCACCTCGCATTACCACCCTCCTCCACCCTTTGCCGTTCTTCGCTTATGCACCTACACCACCTCGTCTCACGGACCTATATACACAGACACGTGCACACATCTATCGATCCTCGGCCAGAGAAAAGGCGTCTTAGACCCGTTCGACGTCGGAGGACGCAGCTAAGGCAGTGCTACGTGCTAATTGGACGGCCCCTGCCGACGCTTTTGTCCTTCCTGGACCCGACACCAACTTTGTCGATATAACGACACCGCGTGTCGTCGAGTACGCGGCTGTTGCTGCCGCTACTGCCGCCAGTGTTCCGTTCTGTCTCTTTGCCTGGCCTCCGCGAAATGCACAGCCTGCGAATACCGACTCGGAATAATTCGGAAAAACTGGGAGAAACAACCCCCGCGGCGTCGCTGAAACAACACGGCATTCCATTGTCTCTGCTTACGGCGACGAATCCTCTGGCGACACTTTCAATTTTCCTAGTCCGCGAAACTTTGCTTCCCATCTTTTGCGAGAGGCGAAATCGTCGACCGAAACTCACGCAATTAGCGTTATACCTTATACTCCCTATGTCGGCGCGCGATGCACGATGAAAGCTAATTATTGTACTTGATTCTGGGAAAGAACAAAAGGATTTATAGAATATACCGCTGTGTGTTAACGTTACACAACCGACTATACGATATTGTTAATTGAAAATCAGCTCGAAATTCCGAAGCTACGGCAGTCTCCCCCTTCGTAAAGAGAATACTTTATTTCGAAACTTGGATTACCTTGCCTCTGCAACGCACGTGTGGCGCATCACGTGTGCAGTGTCACGTGTTTGATGTAGGTCAATGTCTTCGGCATCGGACAACGTCGCTCCAAACTCATCGCCGCAAATCGAATAAAACCGTGTGTACTTGCTCCGTAACGTACCGACCGGCCCGGCATGTAATATCCACCTCTCATCTTGCCCGCAACGTCCTTTGCTCTATCAGTTAGAGGCCTCCGATCGGGATAAAGTGTTTGCCTGTTATCGCGAAGAAACGAGAAGAACTACGCGAGACGCTCCGGGTGTCCACTGGTGTCTGGGATGGACGGGTTCGAACGATCGACCGAACGATCGACCGGTCGATCGAAATCACCGCGACCGCTCTGTGTTTTCACCGGAGAGAGGAATATTAGTCACCCTTTCGGTAGTAAGCGAGCCTCGTAAAATTATTCACCGCGTTATTCCTCGGTTGTTCCTCGGAGCAGGAGGGCCTGATACGGAAGTAAGGAAGTACGGAAACTTATGAAAATCTATATAAGGAAAATTCTCAAGAGTGAGATCGTCGAGGGAGGTGGCAGCCTGGGGGGCGGGGAGGGGGGGACCGCGAACGTGGGTTGGGGATGGGTAGTTGCCGCGCGCTTGAAAGCAAGGAAGAAGGTGAAAGGGAAGAGGGCGCGAGGAAGGAACAGGGTTAGGGGGCGGGAGGGATAGGTAGGGAACTCGAATTCGTCCTTTGAGAGGCCGACAGCAGGCGCCAGCCGGAGGAAACAGAGTAAAATGTCCTGGAAACAACCAAGTCTTTCGCTACCTCCGACCCTCTGCCCTCCCTCTCTCGCAGGTATAATACCCCTCGTCCCAAGAAGCTTACCCGCCCTATATTTTCCGTATCTGGAATAAGTGTGCAGGGGCTTGCAAGACTGTGTTACGCCCCCTTCTTTAATTACGTTCAGCCGCCCCTCGCGAGCAACTACTTCCACAAGGTACCCGTACCGAGCGAGCCACCCTCGCGCACCCGACTGAGCACGCCAACCGCCCACCCCCCTTCACCCCCCCCCCATTGCCAGTCCGCTTCGTTTTATCTATTCATCCTCCGGTATCTACTGTTTTTAGAGACGAAAATTTTAATTGGAATTTAGACAGTATCTCGCTTTCTACCCCCGTTTCTCTCCGCTTCCATCGGTGTTTCGCTCTGCCGTTCACCCTTCGCGATGCTCCGTGTTCCCTCTCGCGTGGCTCGAGCAACCGGCTCCTCGTGCGACCCCTGCGACTTCGAACAAGACCGATAATCCAATAGTCGTCGTCTTCTCCACGGCTTGGCAAATGGATGCATATTAAACGAAGCCTATCGCTCCTATGACACGGATCACCTTCTCGTCGTCGACCAGGAGACTCGATTCGAGGAAAATATCTGCTCGTTTTTCGACGGATAACCAGCCCCTTTCTCGAGCTATCGGAATCGCTTTTCTCCGGGCGTCGATTCCATCGAGCGGGGCTCGTGGGCAGAAAGGGATAAGGGGTTGAATTACTTTCTTACTAATTGCAAAATCGATAGGAGACGAACGAGACGAAGCGAAGAAGATGGGCTAGCGTCCTCCTCCTCCTGCAGACGAGCCAGGGGACGAGAAAAAATTCTCCAGCTTCCGGAAAAATTGGTTGGGCTTTAATTAAAGACACCGAGCTGAGAACCGACGCATCGCCACCTATCTGTGACGAGACGTGTTCTCGTACATACACGGAGCGGTATGTGTTTGCTGCCGAAATAAAGGCACGGTTGATTACCCAGAGTTTCGCTCCGCTGCCTCTCGGCTACCTGCCTCTCACGGCACGTGCTTCTTACGATTTCGACAAAAGTTTTTGCCACACGAAGGATTTCTAAGAACGGACCAGAACAAGGCCAGACGGCTAACTTTGCCTTGCCGACTCTTCCAGTTACGACGAACGATTTTTCTTAAAAACACCGCGAAAGAAATTTGCAAGATCGAACCGATGCAGAGGCCCCTTCTTCTTTCCGCCGAACCAACAACAGTTGCCGGCCAACCGTCTCTTTCAAACGACTTTTAAACCGCCAACCGTAATCGAGAATATGAAAAGTCGAAAATCTTCGAAAAGAGCCTTTCTCTTCCCTTGGTTTCGTAAACGAACCACAATTGCCAGCCAATCGTCCCGACTTCTTTCAGAGGATTAGCGAAGCTTCGCTTCGTCGAAGAACAAGAGAACCGCGACAGCAGAAAATAGCCGGCTCTGAAAACATTTCCGGCCGATTGAAACGCACAGATTGGTCCGTGAGAAAGAACCAGTTACCAGGACGAAAGCAAGACGAAGAGAGAGGCCAGGAGAAAGGAGTCGGAGGTAGAACCGCTCGATTGAGTCCACTGAAACAGTTTGTGTCTGCGGTCCACCGAAATTGATCCGGCAACACCGCGGCAACTGTCTCCAACACTCTCCAGCCCTACGCCCACGCTCTCTTCTCTTCTCTTCTCTTCTCTTCTCTTCTCTGCTCTTCTCTTCTCCTCCCTCTCTCTTCTCCTCTTTCGATCCCTCGTCCTCCCTTTCCGCCGCCATCGGTAACCGCCACCACATCCTCTCGTTCTCGTTCTAGCCACGCGGACACCTGTGGTACGTCCTCGAGGATCTTGACCCTGCGCGTCGATTTCGTCTTCGATCCGGACCTTGCAAAATAATCGCCATCGAAGGGGGAAGAAGAAAGAGAAGAGGAAAAAGATAGAGGAAAAGGAGGAAGGAGAATGAAAACGGAAGAGCAAAGAGAAGAGGAGCGTTTCGTCGCGAATAGACCGCGGATATTTATGCGATAAATGAATTTTCGCGCTTCGACAGACGTAAAAATCTAGAAAAGGGGACTTGCCCATGAACTCCCACGAACGCCTAAATTTTCGCAGCCTAGTCACGAAAGCAAATCTCCTCCGATTCCAAGGGATTTCCGAGCCAGTCTTTTCTTTTTTCCTCTTTTCTTTCTTTCTTCTTCTTTTGAAAAGTTCACGGATATTTGGAGATTCGATCGAGAGAGGTTGACACCGCGGGAGCGCGGGGATCGATCGCGTTCGAAAAGGGACGAACGTTGAATCTACACTACCACTGTCAGATCTTTCGGCGGCCCCTTTGACGTTAGATTCCGCGGAATAAACTTGCATGATTCGCGATGTGCAAATCCGAAGCGTCGAAATAGCAAAGAGAAGAGAAAAGGAGACCGGTTGGGAGGAAAGCGGCTGGAAGAAGTAGCAGAGGGTGGCGCGGCAAGAATAAGAAGACGTGGAAAGACAGGGTTGGAGGGTACTCGTTTCCCAAAGGTCGAGCTTCCACGTGTGCGAAAGCGAGACGGGACTAGAGGGTGAGAGCGGAGAAAGAAGGAGACTCGTGGAGGGGGGAGGGGAGAGAGAGAGAGAGAGAGAGGGTGGGTGGTGAGCTCGGCGAGGCAAGACGGATGGAGGTCGTAGGACCAGGCCGGGCGGAGATGAAGGAGACGAAAGGAGAGGTCGTAGGAGGAGGAGGAGAGGGTCGAGGTGGAGGGTAGGAGAGAAATAAAGATGGCCGCTCGTGCCTCCGGGGCCGAGCCACCCACTCGAACCACCTTGCTCTCCTCACGGTAATAAAAGGAAAAAGGGGAGAAAACTGAGGAGCAGAGCTGAAGGTGGTAGGTTGGCCTGTGGGGGTGCCACGAACGAACAGCAACGAACGGGGGGGCATCCGCGGGGGAAACAGTTCTTATTGATTCAGAGGAGCCACCCTCACGGAGGAGCAAAAGCCTGGTGGACCCGCTCCTGGACTTCTCTCCTTCTCGATCTTCCCTCTTCATCCCCGCGTCAACCCGTGCCTTTTACGAACGAGTGCTCGCGATCTCCGTCACTTGCGCTCCACCTTTTCCTTCGCCCTTCCAGACTTCTTCCACCGCGATCATCCCCTTTGCCCCAACCCCTCCTTCATCTTGGCCCTTTCATTTTCTTCCTTCTTATCCTTCTCTCTCTCTCTCTCTCTCTCTCACTCTCTCGTCTTCCTCTTCCTCTTCCGTTTCAAACAGATCCGTTTACGATCTCGCCATCGGTGCAAGGTATCCACCGTGCGTCTCAAAGAATCTGGGCCGCCCTGGGTCAATGTTTACCCGCGATTAAAAAGTAACGAGCCCCCGCCGTGTGGCGTGGCGTACAAAGTTTGCCCCGGTTATTAAAGGGTAGCCAGGTTTTTCGAGTCGCCAGATTGAAACGAGCGCATAATTGCCGGCTACCTTTTTTCATTTACGCGTATACACGCTCGTGTGTATCATCCGCCATCCCCTTGGTCGCGTTCACGTTAACCGCTGGGGATGGCCCACGGGTCAAATTGACTCCGACTTTCCGCCTCTACCCCGTTACGCTCTCGTAAGAGCAGCCCGCGTTTACGGAAGGGAAAAGCGGTTTCAACCACTTTTTCCCGCATGCTTGTTTACGCTGCCGACACACGACTGCTGTCGGCAGGTGTGCGTTTACTCGCCGCTGATGCGTCGTCAAATATAAAACGAGTTCGCCTAAAAAGCTACGTCGTACATCGTACACACCCCGCTTCCACCCTGCCTTCTTCCGTGTCCAGCGTGTCTGCGCGACGTTTGCACCGGCGAATTTTCCAAGCCTGGCCGGATCTATATCGCCGGCGACACAACTCCGGCATCCTCGTCTCGAATGCCTCTTGTCTTCGGCTGGTTCACGCTGTCAAACCGATATCGCCGGAGAATCTCGACGAAAGAACAGTGGTAGCAACTCGACGGCGGTGTTCACCGACACCGCGATGCACTTCGCCGAGTGAACGTAACGCGAAATGAGAAAGGCAACGTCGTAATTTTGTAGGACTTTTCCTAGCGGTAGCTCTGTAGAGTCGCCCCATCTCCGCCCCTTTTCTCTTTCTCCGTTCCACCCTCGCCCGTTCGCCCGGCTCTCTGGGCAAATTGACTTTTCCTAATAAACCAACTCGCGAGGCAACTTCGGCGAAAATCATTTAAAACTTTGCCAGACTCGAATTCGCCTCTCGTTTTAATGCGGAGGCCCGCAGAAAGCTGCTCGCACGAGGTGCGTGCATCCTCGTCTCGTTCCTCGCTCGTTCCTCCTTTCTTCCGCTCTTTCCGCGCCGCTTACACGCTTCTCCCGCTTCCGTTCATCGTTTTCTCGTTTCGCATTGTGCCGTGCCGCCTTTGTGCGCTAATAGCCGCGGCGTCTAACCGCGGAGCCGGTTTTCTCCCAGCGTCTGATGGGAAAAACTGACGGAAAATTGGAGAGGCGCCGGTGAACGAGGCCTGACGACCGCTCGATACGCGCTTTCACGCGCTTTCACGCGCTTTCGCGTTTCGATTCCGGCTCGCGGAAGCCTACCGAACGGCGCTTTTCTCGCCTATCGAATCGTCTTCGACGAAAGAAAGACAAATTGCAAACGACTTCTCTAGATTCCTCGTGAATGATCCCACCCCCCTCCCCCACTTTTTTTCCAGATAGTTTTCTTCTTCGTGAAATATACAGGAGACAGTTTGTCGGAAATAACCAGGCACCAAATGGATGACACGAGAATCGAAGAACGTAACGTAACGTTCACTACACACGATCGACCCTCCGCCGTATTAAACTTGCACACGATCCTCGCTTTAACGTTATTTCATCTTGACGAATAATTCAGGAGTCGCTTTCTCGTGGCTGAAACGCGAAGCCGCGAGACCACGCGAGCCGGAAAGAAATGCCGACGAATATAAAGGTTAGCGGCTGGCAGGGAACGATCGTCGACGATGATTCGTTCTTTCGACGTGGTCGAAGCTTTGAAAATTCGTAAGGTTAAATCTCTCTACGGTTTTGCATTCAACGATAATGTTCGACTGGTATCGTTGTAGGGTAGGCGATCCGCGAGAGCTTGGTTCGCGTTATTTCGTTCCCCGGTACTTGTACAACACGAGCACGAATAAAGCGTAGCACGAAACGAACACGAAAGTAACGTGAAATGAAAATGAAGATGAGAACGAAGAATCGAGCAACTTGGGTGTATGTAATTTAAACGGTTCCCATTTTTTTCTCGCGCAAATAGATTCGTTATTAGCTACGAAAATATAAAAATTCGCCTACCAATTATCGACGATGATCGACGAATTATTTCGAAAGTAGCTGGCCGAATATGAAACAGAGTTTGGGGTGAAATGTCAAACGTTGCTCGGACGGAGAAGGGTTAAGAGGGACCTTCGAACCATTTTTTCGCGTTTTAAGGAACGTATGTACGTGAAAAAAACTGATTCAATATTTGCCAATCTCCGCACGCATCAAAGAACAGCTTTGCTTAACAAATAACCTCTCCGAAGTAAATGTTTGCTCGACCTCCAGCTTTGGAGAAAGGCTAAAAAGCAGCAGCTCTTCGCGCTAGGTCAGACAGATTTTCGAGGAAAGGAACAAGCCGGGGAAAAATTGACACCACCGTTTCCCAGAAACGGTGAAACTCGAGACTCCGGTTAGTAGCGCAAACATCGGCGATAGTAGTTTTTCGCGGGACGAAATCCGGTGTATTTGAGAAGCTGGCCTGGTTTCTCGTCTCCGAGCTTGTTATTCCTGGTTTATGGGTTTTCACGTCGTGCTGCAACGACTCCGGTGGTCGTAGGGGGTGGCTCGTACGTACGGGATTCCGTTACTATTTATTTCATGGCACACGCCCCGCACGAGATCGCTTCGAGCGCGAGACAACCGCGATACGTTACGAGGACGAGGAAAAAGCGAGCGGCGCAGCGAGACGCTTCGATTAAAAATAAGCTCGCGAATTTCCATTCGTTTCCCGATGCCGTGTACACCATAACAGTTCTCGGCGATGCGTACGTAAGAGTCAAGAGTGAAATAAGTGCATCGTACAACGACGTCTTGGCAATTTCACGCGTAAAGATTCTCCTCGTGCATAACGTGTATATAATCGTGGCAACAGGAGAGAGAGAGAGAGAGAGAGAGAGAGATGCGAGATAAGAGGAAGATCAGAGTACAGCGGGGTTAAACAAGAACACACCGTGTCTCGAGTTTGAGAAAACTAGATGCACACGGCAAAACGAAACGGCGCTAAAAAAAAAAAAAAAAGAAAAAAAACAAAACGAAAACACAAATCGTTGAAGTGTCTGGACATGCAGAAAAGCATCGAGTGCACGAAGGAAGAAAGCGTTCTTGGCCGGCAGCGATCTCGTTTAAAATTCAACCCCTAGCGCGGCCCGGAGACGGCGGGAGGACGGCGGGAGAACGGCGGTAGGACTGCGGGAGGACGGCGGGGGCGGCGCGAGGGGAGACTATCTCGAGATAATAACGAGTTCTTCCTTTTCGTTTCCTCTTTTTCTCCGGCGATGATACACGGCGAGAGCGGGTACGCGCGGTCTCGAAAAATTAATTATATCTCGAAAGTTAAAATCGAGTTTGGGGGTGGAAAAGGGGCGGGCGGGAACGCGTTTGTTTTTGTTCGGCGTCGACCCCCGGCCGCCAGGGAACGGCAGAAATTTTAAACGAAAGTTTACTAATGAAGGCGACTTCCCTTCCTGCCCTCTTCCGCCTCTCTGGCCGCCCTCCGCATCCAACGTTGCAACGGAGACCGCGGCAAGAGAAGAGAGGAAATTCGCGCTACGTTTTTCCCGCGATAGTTTTCTGCGCGTTTCATCGCCGGCCTGGTGTATGGACCAAACTTTTCTCGAGTATCCTCTTTTTTCACGGACGTCGTGTTTCAATGGAACCTCGCGGCGCGCGTCGCCGCGAAAAGACACCCAGAGAGAAAGAGCCAGAGGAAACGTGTTTTTCCTGCGCGTTCTCCGTTTCAATGCGCTCTTGTTTTCAACCTCGATCCGCCCGTTCCATCTTCCAACGTTTTCTCGTTACGCGTAGTCCTCCTCCCCCGTCCCTTCGCCGATCGTAGATCACGGAAGAAAAAGTGCATTTCCAACGTTTTTACTTTAATGTCACTCTGTGACGAGAGACGTGAAATCGGCTCGACGTGAAAAACACTTGAAAACGAAAGGAACCAGTTAGATTCGACAGTGTTAGATTCCGAACATTCCAAACGACGTTACGTTATTTTTCACGAGTTTACGACGTTCGATGCCGGTCTACCATTAAAAACAGCAGAAGCTTAATATGCCGTCCAGCGAAAAGAACAGCCGATAAGCGGAGGAAGCTTTATGGAAGCCAAAGGTACAACTACGAAATCGAGACAAGTAACGTTTTATAACGATATTACGACGAACTAGTAGCTTTTGAATTCCACGATTCTCCGTATACTGTTTCCGTAGATAGAAGAACTATCTTCCGCGGCGCTTCGAAGAAACAAATTTTACCACTGTCGTGAACGAAATTGACAGAAGGAGACAGAGGATTCGTATCTTCCTGCGTGGCGGAAACGGCGGAATGGCAATTGGTACGATTTGTACGATGGTTGTGACAAAGGGTCGGTCCACGAGAGCGAACTCGGAGAAAAAACGTATCGGGCGTAGTAGAATCATCGTTCGTCAAAGTCGACGATCAAAGAGCCTGGAAGAGACTCGTTTCTACGTCGGATGTCCCGTTTTTCGAAGATCGATAAGCGAGTTCTTCGAAGCGTAGAGGGAAGCCGAGGGACCAGGCATAATAGAAAGAGATCCCTCCATTTTGCCAGCCATCTTTCGCGCAGGGCTGCCTACCTAACCCACCCTCGTTCTACTAGCTTTTCTTTCCCCTCGCCGTATCTCTTTCTCTCGTCGTGCACCCGGCCCGAAACAAACCACCCCCGACCGCCACAACCTTTCGCCGGGGGTAAAAGCTACGAGGAGAGCTCGCGAGAGCACGAAGGGTTCCTGGCGAAAGTAAAGGCTTAAAAATGCCCCTTCCACGCCCTCCTTCGCCCGTCACGAGAAAGCCTCTGCCTTTCCTGGCAACAACCCCCAAAAATCATTAAAACCATCCCTCGCCGAGGATTCCCTCGCCGGAGACGAGAATTCCATCCTACAGAATGACGCTTCTGAAGATTCTTTACGCGGGAAAGTAGCGCGATCGAGGGAGATTTCGCTAGCTGCTCGACAAACGAGCCCGCTCTGATCGAGATCCGGTGTATCAGCTGTTCGATTTATAATTTACCGGGCAAACGACAGCGATGGAAATTTCACGCAATCTACGATGCCATCGAGTCTCGAAGTTCGAATCGGAAGGGGACGCAGCTCGGCCAAGAAAATAACCGGTTAGCCAGCAGGCTGCGATAATTTCCTTTCGCTCGCTACAGCCACCGACGTCGTCAAAAATGCTGGAACGCACGAGGGTTGCACGCCGAATGATCCACCGTGTACGCGACAAACGCCATCGAGTTATCGCCCTACGGCTACGGAAGAAAATTGCGCAATCGCTTTCTCGATTCGCTGTCGTGACTTATTTACGCTGTGGGAACCGTGACACGTGACGCGCGACACGAGAAACGTTGCACGTAAACAGGCCGGAAGGGGGTGGCCACGTGAAAAAATCCAACAACTGGGTGAAAAAATCACGATACGCGATGGCTGACCAGATGTCGCGTCATGTGCGTGCTCGATGGAGGATCCTCCTTGCCGAGCAAATTGCACCGCGTGGCCTGCGAACCGGCAGCAGCGTCACGGAAACTCGCACATTTCCACATTCCTCGAGAAGTCGATGAAAGTTGCCCGACGAATTTCGATTCTCGTGGCTGTTCGAATTGCGTCACAGCTTCTTCAATTATAAAGCATACGCGGGGGGACGACGTTGAATTTCGAAGGCAAAACGCGGCCCCTTCCCCCTCACGTTGGAAACACTTTCGCGAAACGGAATTTCCGTCCCAATGGTAGAACGTCGAGCTCACTTTTCTCCATCGCTTCGCGGCTCGCAGGGGGTGGCGATATAAATTCGACCGATCTAAATCGAGTCGGCTTCAGTTTCGGATCTCGTTCGGGTCGTCTCCTTTTCTCGTTGCTCGGCGATCCTCTGCTCGGCTGCAACTCTCGGCTGTATTCTCCGGCTCTCTCCCACTTCCTCTTTCGTCCGCCTCGTGCTCGCGCTCGCGAGTCCTGTTATTCCAGGATTCCAGTTGCCTAAGACGCCTTCGCCGACCGCAGAGTAAAGTATGGGGCCATACTTCACCCGCGAGGGTTTCGCCGCTTCCTTGCCTCTCCACCCTCACCCTCCCCCTCACCCTCCCCCTTCGCCGCCAACCGTGCCTCAGCCCGGTCTAATGAAACTTTGAAAAATCACCGGAATTAACCGAATTTGAATTACACCGAGTTCCCCGGTAAACTGGGGGACAGGCGTAGGAGGGTGAAAAGCGACGTAACGACCGCCTCAAGGGGCTCGAAATTCCTTCAAGCCTTTTCCACCCATTCTCCCTTGCGTCATTACGCCTTCGAGGATGCTGTCTTTCGTATGCTTTCTTCTCCGTATCGATCCTAATCCCCTTGTCTCCTATCCATCTTATCTAGTGCACGACGAGCGAGAACCTTCGCAAACAAACTTTCGTATCGCGGAATTTGGCGAACCGACGAACGCCGAGCGCAGACCGTCCGGCACAGCGCCGCGTTCAATGTCCATCGGTAGACTGGACTCGCTGGTCGAAAAAGTGACCGTCGCGATGGTTTCCCCCTATGGTGGACCTATGGTGGACCTCCTCTTTTTGGGTCCAGCCGTGGTCGGCCTACCCCGGTACAATCGTATAAAGGCGAAAACTGGACAAACCAGTTTGCCGTTTTCGAAATAAGGCTCCCTCGGCGAACGGGACCTCGGCTGGCCGATGTCCAGCGTGCGAGGGGTGCGCCGCTGGCCCGAATCCCAACCGGCACGGCGTCCGCGTGTTCATGAATAAGTCGCAACAATGTCGTTCGTCCGACCGGTTTCTTCTTCCTTTCCCATTGTCGCCGACCGAAGGTTACCGCTCGAAGTTCACATAACAACTACACGTACCTTCCAAATTCATCGGCCGAACAGTTACACCTTCGTACCATAGGTTCAACTTTCTAATATTTTCTTCTCCCTCCTCTGACAGAGGACGGACGGACAGACAGACAGACAGATACAGAATAGGAAGCACTAATCTAACACCTGGTAGCATTTTCGATAATTCCTTGTCGAAAGCGACCAAAGGAGAATAGGACGGGCTGGCGAAGCACAAAGTCAACGAAAAGTCGGAAAGGGTATCGTCGGCCTTTGGACGATCGGCTTCTCGTCGAAAGAGTCTATCAGGGTAGGGTAGGGGGAGGAGGAGGGGGAGGAGGATTTGGCCGTGAAACGTAAGGGTGACGTGGCTCGCGCGTCACGAGGATTCCGAGGAACGTGGAGTGGCACGAGAGGGATTAGTCGAGACGTGGAGGAACGAGAAGTGGATGAGACGCGAAAGGAGTACAGGGGCTAGAGAAGACGGGGTGAGAAGAAGGTGGCTCGGCGAGCGAAACAAAAAGGGGGCCGCAGCATCCAGAAGCCTCGGCCGGGGCTCGTAAACACAGCGACAGAGTCTCTTGTTTTCTTATCTACGGTGGCAACAATGGGCCCCCAAGAAACAAAAGACGAAAGACGGGCTATTTATTTCGGTCCATTGTTTCGCAGTAGCGCGGAGTCAGGCTTGCGAGGTTGCTTGGCGCACAGAGAGAAGGAGAGAGGTAGAGAGGAATGAAGGGCGGGGGAGGGGGAGGGGGGAGAGAGACACAGAGAGACAGAGAGACAGACACAGAGAGAGAGAGAGAGAGAGAGAGAGAGAGTGAGAGAAGGCGGGAGGAGGTAATGTAGAGAGAAGAGCTACCTCGAGATGGCTGCAGAACCACACGCCATAAAGACTAAACGCTATGAAACGCTCCGCGGGTCCTCCTACCAAGCCGTACATTGCCTCTCGCCGGAGCCAAGGGTCTATCGTACCTTTTGCGGAGATAACGAGCTTACGAGCTTAATACGACGATGAAATACTTACAGCTATAAGTATCGCGAGCTCTTGTAATTATGTCCGTGCATCGTTCCAAATTAACAAATCCCATTTATAGAAAGTAGAACCCGCGGTATGTGTGCGCCGCTTTCAAGAATTCAAAGGAGCGCACGATGCATTAGAACCTTTGCCAACCTTCATCAGCCACGATATGCAATCTTCCCGTGTGCTCCTCTTGTTTGGAAACGCGATCTTCTCAAACCGCCTCTTGTTCTCCGTGCCTTTCTTCGTCCAGCGAGGGAAAAAGCCCCGTTTTCGATCGAAACGAACGCAAAACCGATCGCGCGCCCCTACGATTAATCTTGGCAAGAATCGAATCGCGTTGGCCGATCGCGAACAGAGTCGTTTCACCGTCACCGGGCATCCCCTGGCTTTCCTTCCCGTTCTCTGTCGCGCATCGCCCTAGCGCCCTTTGGTTACCTCGGCAGCTCCGTGAATTAATTAAAATTTTCGCAGCCACGGTCGAGACGGTGGGCGGCGAGAGGCTAATTCTCCGGCAAGAAAATTCTGATTCTAATTTCATGCAAATGGCCGCCTGTGCCGGGGCACCGAGCCGAGGGAGGGGGTTGCCAGCGAGCACAGAGAGGGTTGCGTGACGCGAGGGTGGGGCAAGGGTGACCCCCCAGCCGGCGACACGAAGCTCTTCCTTCGGGGGTGGGCCAGGAAGGGCGTAAGAAGAGCGACAAAACAATGGAACGAAATTTAAATTATGCTCCCCGCAAAATGGCGATCGTATGCAAAGCGATGCTTATCCAGCGGAGTAGAAAGTGAGGAGGCGCCGACGACTTTGCAGATGCCGGCGAACCTTCCTACCTCCGTCATGCGTCTTCTTTTCTGTCGTTCCCTCTGTCCGGTCGCTCTTAATCTTGTCCACCGTTTCTTTAGAAACGACGAGTACCGTAACGTGTGCACCTTGCGTGTCGTTCGTCTCCCTGCACGCAATTTCCCATGTCCTTTCGTGCGCTTCCGTTTGCTTCTTCGTTCCTCCCGGTACTTCGGAAGAAAGCGCACGTCCGTGGAAACGCAACGAGGCTAACGCGTTTAACAGGGTCGTGCACGTAGTTCATTCGAGATATATGAAATTTCACCGTTCGAAAGCCGGTGATGAGATCGGTGTGCCGGCATCGGACTGTTCGATGCGACTTTCGTGGACGTAAGAGCGGCGGCGTCGAGCGTCGAGCGTCGAACACGATTACGCGTGATAGTTCGACGCGGGATAAAAACGCTGCCAACGAGGATTAAACTCGCCGCGACACGGATACCGCGTGACACGTGAAATAGAAACGTTTTACGAATAACCGGATACCGGTGAAGTCGGTATTCTTGTTGCGGCTGATTTTCTCTTCTCTCGCGTCTAAAGGGATGCCGGTGGACTGAGAGAGGTAAGGAGAGGCAGCGACGGCGACGGGGGCAGGAGGATGGATTCATTTATCTTTCCCGTAGATCTAGCTTATATTTCACCGCCCCCTGAGGCAGATACTAAGACGAATGGTCTCTCGAGCAGATCTTGCAAAACATCACCCCCGCGTTCCCTCCCACCCCCGCTGGCCCACCCAATGGTGACTTGCCATCGAATGCAAATGTAAAACACCGAAGAGGCGAACTGAACTCCTTCAACGCGGCGTCAACCGATGTCGCGCATTTATTCCAACCGCAAAAACCACCATGAATTACGTTAGAGGATCAAGATTAATCGCGGCGGATAGAGAAACGCGGGCGTCGTTCGTTTCGCGAAAGAACCAGAACCAGAAGTAGTTTCTTGGAAAATTGCAACGATCGACGAATATGAGTTTGCCTGTGGAAAATTCGTCCGGTACCGATCCCAATTGTGCGAGAACCACCCGATAGTCGTTGAACACGCAACAGCGGAACGCGAACCACAGTTCGACGAAGAGGTGGTCGTCCACGTTTAATCCCCCGACGTATCGCCTCTCTAACTCACATTCTTTCTTTTCATCTTCGCATCTTTTCTTATCGTCGTTCTGCCGTACAGCTCGAAACAATTTTATTTCGTAATATAGTCGTCGCACGACTGACCATCGTTGGGCAAATTCCGAATCAATTTTCTTCCACGAAATTTCCCCCATACGCATAAAAATTCGCAGTTCGGTTACCATACAGAGCCGGTTTTTCTCGCTTCATCGTTGCAAGATGAAACGTTCCCAGCGCTCCTAACGGTAAATATGGCGATGGTCTCCGCAGGACGAGGCTTTAATCTGTGCGATCCAACGCACGAAACACAGTTTCACGAATGGTCGACGCGTGTCACGGCATTAAGAAGCGGCGACCGTTTTGCGATCGAAGGGATTGACGAAAAGGAGGGGGGAGGAGGGAGAGAGAAGGGAGGTAAAAGAAAGTGACCCGAACCAGGGTGGTCAGGAAGTGACCACCTGGACGTACGTTTGGTTGACCGGTCAGACGGGTTCGCGATAAAAATTCCATGGAAAAGTTCAGGACGCGTTACGCGTTCGAAAAACCGGTTCCCATAAAGCCGAAAGCCGGAGGGAGGGAGGGGGGGGTTCGCTGACCGTTGGTCGACCCTGAAGGGTTGCTCGCGGCTAGTAGGGTCGCGCAAGAAGGGATCGGGTCACGATAAAAAGACCGACTCGTCGTTCAAGAAGCGGAGAAGCTTTCCCACGAGCGGATCCGTGCAATTTTTCTTCGTGCACGTTGACGGCGTGAACCGTCGAGCAGATGCAATCGCAACGTCCGTGGAAAAGCGAGCGAGAACGCGAGATTCGCGCGAGTCCAAAGTTCGAAGTTTCGACGCGAGGTTTCGTACCGAGGATAACGATCGAACAGCGAAAGACAACGCGTTCGAGGATACTGCGTGAAAGGACAGGAACGTTTTATCGGTGATTCTTCTTCGAGGAAGAAATCGTTTCTCGGCAAACGCGTTCGAGATAGTGCAGGGTGAACGTGGAGATGGGAAACGGAGAGAGGAGGATGGAGGATAGAGTACAGGGGGTTCAAATTGGTAACTCTAGAAGATCAAGATGAAAAACGAGCTAAACGCTCCTCGCCTCCCCGCTGCCATGGCCCTTCAACCCCCACCTACGATCACCTCCGGAGAAACGAGCGCAGTCTGGTATACGGCAGCACCCCTCTTTGAAACAGCCCTCGCGCGAGGCAACGCCACCGTTTTAATATTAATGGAAAGGCTGATGGCAGAGCTGAAAGGAAGGAAATTGAAGGAAAATAAAAGGAGAAACGTCCAAATATCCAGATTGCCCCGGAAGCCGGCTAAAATCTATCCTCCTCGCGATGTCCTCGGATCCCTTCAACCCCTTGACTCACATCGTTCTCGACTAATTCGCAGCGTGGCTCGTTCGAGAGGAACGTTCGATAGAACCTCGAGATAACTTTCTTCTAAAGAACTGGCGTTCCATGTACGCGCTTTTCTACACATTTTACAGCAGGTTCGACAGCGAGCGACGATCGATCGCTGGTCGATAGCTGGCGCGCGCGCTCTCTTCCGCAGGAAATGACAACGCATCGCACCAAGTGCTCGATAATTCACGGTTCGGCTGACGTGCACCGACCCGATTGACGCAAAAAGCGCGCGAGACTAATCTCGGGAGCCAACGAAGGGCGTGAAACCGGCCGAAAGAACCAGAGACTGGACACACCAGTTGGACGGTCTAATTAGAAGCTAGAATGATTTTCGATACTCCGTGAAACTTTGGCCGACCGTCATCGAACCATCTGCCAAGGGAAAGGAGAACGATGGAAAAGTTCGGTAGCCGAGGAACGACCGCAACCTCCGATTGTCAATGCGATGGGTAATTAACTTTAAACGAGTCTGGCTTCGGTAAGCTCAACTTTCCGATGAACGACCGCATCAAAAGACCGTGCCTTTGCCACGCAAACTCGTCGTTCGATGATCCGACGTTCGTGCCAAGGAGGAGAGGAGAGTAGAGTGGAATCTTTCGCACGGTAGAGTGGACACCGATTTCATAAAATTCGCGATTAGCGCCAGTTGATCCACGCGCTGCCTCCGAACGGGTCACTACGCAATTATTGCGAACGATAGATCCAGTTGACACGCAGGGAAAGGGATTTCGATCGCCAACGTACCGGTCTCAACGGTCCATTCAGATAGTCCGTGGTTGTCGTACGACACGCGCCGAGCAGACGACCGTGGACGAGCAGACGAACGAACTAGACGAAGGATATAAAAAGACACGAGTAACGATCTTCGAATTTTCCTGCGTTGAACGATGTTTGGCGCGGTAAGCGAGCCGACACAGGATATGGGCAAACTGAAAGAAGAGAAGAGTAGAGGATAGGAAACGAATGTCCATAGTTGTGGCAGGAACTCGTCCACGTAAATCCTGGAAGGTTCCATGTAAGTTATAGAACGCGGCGAATGGTCCCGCGGTTCGTCTCCAGGAACGGCTTTCGTCCTTTTATCTGGAACTGCGGTGCCGCTCTCTCGCGCCGGGCAAGCCGGGCGTCTTGGAGCGGGCGTCTCCTGGACGACGCCTCGGATCAATACCGACGCCCAGCGTCTCATTGGCCCCTTCTCTTAGGTGCCGTGGAAAATCGCCCAGGAGATGACGGCCAGGAAGAGGCAGGAGGGTGCCTGCAGGAGGGGCAGGGAGAAGAGGAGGATGGCTCTAAGGGGGTGAGCCGAGCGGACCATCCTTCCTCCATCCTTCCACAGCCTCCAGCCATTCTTTGCAACCGCTTCACCCTCCAACGCGCCTGCCGCGCCTCCCCCGCCACCGTGTCGTCTTCTTTTCTGGCCACCGTTCGTTTTCCACAAAGTACACGACACTCGTTGACGAGGGATATTTTTTCCAAGGGGCTCGATGATACCTTTTTGCCGATGTAGAAACACTTTTCTCTTCCGTCCGTAACTCTGAATGCCTTTTATTCGCCGACGCTTTCCCTGCACGCGCGCCAATTATTCTCTCCAACGTAAACAAATTGCATCTCGTTTCGCATAGCTGAAATCGTAGACACGTGCTTCTCTCGCGAGTCCTATTCTCCGGCTTTTCGACGGTTCTTTCGATGGTATCGAACGATTTGACCGACTCTTTTCCAATAACAGGTACGACCGAGTGAATTGTAAAAAGCGGGGACGACCCCGGCTAACCGAGATCCCAACGGTTTCGTTCGTCCTTTTTTCCAAGCTTAATCGAACGACCGGGTGAGCGGTCAACAAGGTTCATTAGTACGTACACGTACGGTAAACTACACGACCGCGCGTCACCGCTCGGGCTCGCTTTAAAAGCCGAGTCGCCTTTTTCCCTCGTAAACTTGTACGCGGTTATCGGCAGATGGGGGCGGGGGTGGAATCAATGAGAGGATCGGGACGGCAGCGTGCGCGTGACCAAGTGATTTTTTGCGCTTTCAGCCCCTTTTTGCACCATCTTCCTCTCGCTCTTCCAGCTCTCCTTCCCGTTCTCCTCCGAACGACCGTTCGGGTTCGCTCCTCCAGCCTGGACCTTTTCCCCCGTCCACCTTTTTTCTCTCTTCTGTTGCCGGTGAGCGCAACGCGCGCCACGGGACACATTATTAGCTTAATAACTCCGGGGGACCTTTTTTTAATCCCGCCACCGTTTTCAGGAGAAGCTGTGCCCGCGGAAGACTTTAATTAAAAAATAAACAAGCGAGCCGGAGCCGGTAAACGGACGCGAGAGATTTGAGGCCGGCCTGGACCGGCCTCGGGACATTTGCATTTCGATTCTCCGGCCACCGAGATTCGCTTCTTTATCGCGTGTCGGCCAGGCCGCTGCAAGATTCGCGAGAGCCGGCCGGCAACGGGACGCTTTTCGTCCCGGGATTACGCCAAAGTTACGGCCGGTGAAAAATTCAACAACTCGCGGATGAATTATGAAATAACTCGGGCTCGGGTATCGGCGAAAAGTTCAAAGGCGTGCAAACAGGTGTATTTACCACGGGCGACGGCGGGCCAGAGGGTGGTTTACACCGCGTATCGCCATCCACCAAACAACGTTCACGAAGCGATAAACAGTTTGCATTTTGTTGCATGGCCCACCGTATAATTGCCACTTAATAAATCGCCGCGCGCTTCTATGGTCGCGCTCTTTCGCGCGCCACTGATAAACAAACAGCCGGCAGAATTTGATGGAGCAAAGTTTCACGGAAAACAGATCCGGCCGATTGAAAATTTACCGTCACGGAGATCGAAAAAAGTTGGACGATCGTGTGAAGCATCGGCGAAATTTTGCCCGACACCCGATACGCTATGCTCTCCATGCTATTGAAAAACTTGACCGCCTCTCGTCCCTTAATTGGTAATTAAGGAATACGGTGGCCTATCCCGGCCACTTTGCTCGATCGTCGAACCGCAAACACGCGCAAGGAAACTTTAACATCACGTTACTCCCATTACGTACGAAGCTCGCGGACCAAGAACGCGACAAGCGGCGCGCTTATGCATCGTAGATTCCAATTTCGTTGTTCTACGAACTTCCCGACGAATACGATATTTCGATACGAGGTACGCGGTTGAAAGCGGAAAGAATCTGTTACAGGTCCGTAAGTGGATAGCTGACGCAGTACGCAGTTTATAATTACGAGGAGGACGACGGTGGCGTGCAAGTTCAGAATTTACTGGCAACGTAGCGAATTTTTAAAAAACTAGATACCCTCCTCCCGTGAAGAAACGAAGCGGCGATTCTCATTTCTCTCGATAGAGCAGAGAACAGCTCGTCCAAGGGGAGATCCGGAAGGATCCGAACGAGGAAAGATACCATTTTGAACGTCGAATTTTCCGCAGACAAACTAAAGTCCAAGTTAGCCACGGCTTAAGGCCAGCCAATGGTAGCCTAGTGGAGAGGCCCGGCAAGGTGTCCGGCGGCTTATTTTTCCAGGAGGGTGAGTGTCGAGGGTGGGGATAAGTCGCGAAGGCGGTAGGGTGAGTGGGATGGCCAGCCTTAAGCGAAAGAGGGGAAAAGACTGGAAAGTGGGGTAAAATAGGCCGCAGGGTGGGGACGAGAGGGCGACACTTAGATGGCTAAATCGAGGGGTTAGAGGGTGCTGCGGGAGTACCGGAGGCCGAGAGAGGGCCGGGTGTCCCGATAGGCGTCCGAGCGACGGAGTCTACGCTTCGTTAACCCATTGCAATGTTATTTAATTTGCAAAGTACACGACGCGACAAGAGGCTGCCCCGGGTAATTTTGAAATTTCAACGGGCCGAGTGGACGCCAAGACGGTTGCTGCTACTCGAAGCGTATCACGGCGAAGAAACGATTCCCTCGAACACCAAGAAATATACAACGACACGGAGAGCGAGGCTCTCTCTCTCTCTCTCTCTCTCTCTATGGAAACGAAACGATCCGTCATCCTTTGAATGGCGGAACGCCTCTAAGGAAAGAATCAACCGCGGGCGCCGTCTGACACTCGTTAGTCGACGGTTAAAAAAAAAAAAAAAAAAAAAATCCTAACCCTCGCAGCTAAGGAGCACGATCAACCGAAATCGAGACCTCCGCTCCGAGACCCGACTCACCCTAAATTTCTATCGAACAAGTGTGCAAAAAATCATGGTCGGAAAACAGGGGTGACGATCTAACCCTAAACATCGTCGTTTTTTCCCCTGTACCCTCTAATCTCTAATCTAGGTTTTTTCGTCCGTGTTTTTTCGCACACCCCCCTCCCTACTAACCGCTGCCCGCGGCTGCGTTATTATGCTATGGGTGAACAGGTAACACGGAGACGTTGGACCGTGGGGATTCGCTGCGAGTCAAAAAAAAAAAGAAAAAAAGAAAGAAAGAGAAAGAAAGAAAGAACGAAAGAGAGAGAGAGAGAGAGAGAGAGAGAGAGAAAGAAAAATGCTAAATCCTGGTCGGAGTGACGACGACGCCGACGACGACGACGACGACGACAAGTCGCTGGTGTGCTCGTATTTATATACGGCACGCTGACCAAACGATGATGATTTATCTGTAGGGATGCACGCGTTCGCCTGAAACGTTCGGGTAAATATAAAATCTCGTGCATCCGGCTGTTGACTGATGATAGTAAAAACCCATTGCCCGAGCAAACACGGCGAGGAATTTAAACGGAGCCTATTTTGCGCTATTTGACGGCCCCGTGGAATCCGTACGGATGGAAATATTGAAATACCGGACGCGTCACGTATTCCGAATTAAATCACTAGACGTCTGAAAAAGAATGCTCGCTAGTGCCATTCTTAGCGCGTTCCGTGTCAATGCGTGTACACGATTTTGAACTTTTCAATTTGCGGAATATCTGGACGTCGCGTTACGCGTAACGACCCGAACGAGCGAATAAACGAAAAAGATGCTTCGCTATCAAAGTTTTCTAGCCCTATCTTTGGACTGCTTGCTGCGAGTAATAGCGACGATGCGATGCGTTCTCAATTGCGACAGAATCGGCCGAGGAGAAGAGAAAGAAGAAAAGAGAAAAAGAAGGTACATTTCGGAGGTGGGAAAACGCTCCGAGTATGACATTCGGAGAGGAAATAATCGAGATCGTCGGTTCATGCAGGATTAGGTTGTGACAGGACCAACGAGAACAGTAATGCGTCGCGACGGCCTCGAGCATAGCCGAGAAGCAAACCCGCGGGAACGGGAACGCGATACAAAGTGTAGCTGGGCGATCATCGGTTGGTAGAGGAGGCGCCACGGGTTACCACGATCTAGAGACGAGAGAGCCGCCGCGTCGGTAAAAGGGAATTATTCCTGGATCTCGTCCAATCTACGTGGATTGTTCGATCCTGTCCCCAAGCCACCCACGCTCGGGTGAGAGTCCTTTCTCGCGACAGCGATCTTCTTCGCAGTATGGCGTTTTCATTACGCGCGAGCATCGTTGATCTCGAACGTCGAATAATATCGTGAATCGAGGATGGAAGACGATCCGCTTTGTACGACTTCGACGACCAGTACGATTTTTAAGACGAAAAAGTACCGATACGCGAAACTCCAAGCATAATACGTAGTACGACGAGAGAAACTCGGAAGAAAGTTCGGTTTCTCTTTTACGTAAACGAATCGAGTTGAAACTCGTAACTTGGGATGATGTTGAATTGAAAAATGACAACGAAGAGAATAAGTCGATCGAGGTCGTAGACGATTCGAGTATAGATCGTTGAAAGAATTCCTTTCGACCGAGAGAGATACTTTTTTAATTTAACGCATACAAGGTATGGTCAGTTCGACGAGTTATTTTCATCAAGGTCGCCGGTCTTGACTCTCTTCTCTCGACTCTCCCGTCCTGCGGTATCTTTCTCGTTCTTTTTCAACGATGCAGCCTATCATCCCTCTCGCTTGAACTCTTTCAGACGCAATATCGGCCAACGTACGTACGTGGTATTCCCTCGGAACCAAAGCCTGGCGAAACTTTCAACCGATCCGACCATCGGATAACCGAATAATATCGAGACGAATAATATGGAAAAAAACCTGCTTATTCGATATCCTACGTTTTACAAAGAGCGTGTTGTTATCTGTTATACGTCACGTCCGCCCACGTACATCGAGTTCTCCTTCGTTTCTCTGTTTCGTCGCTGCGCTTCAGCCGCTTCGGAATTCACCCTACAGCGATCCCGATATATCAATTCTCCGCTGCAACGAAGGGGATGATGCATCGTGCGCGCCCTGTCGTAGCTTGACGAAGCCACGCAGCACTCTCCTCGCACTTATTGCACGGTACTTTACGAATTGCGTAAGCCTCGAGAATATCGATAGTCTAATAATATGCGTTATGATCGCTTGTTCACGGCCTATCGATGCTTGAATTTTCGTGCTCTCGGTTTTTCGGAAGGCGATCGCGCGTTAGGAGTTACAGACCCGGTGATTATTACGCGTGTGCGAGAAATTCGAAGGTTCGAAAACTCCATGGAACGCGTATAACGCAGAAAAATGTCTAAAATATTCGACATACGATATAAAAAGCTGTAATATTCAGCAAACGAAAGGATGGTCTTTCCATTCCTTTTCTATCTTTTCTTATATTCACAACCGCTTCCAACACGATTATTGTCTAGCGAAAAACGACAAACGCGAGCAACCGTGCATCGATCATCGCGAAGGCCTAAAATCCGAAAGAAGCTTGAATTTTCGTTGTTCCCGTCGTTCGACGATTTCGCATACATTCCCCGCTATTTCCTCTCCCGCTATTTCGTCTCCAGCTTCTATGCGCGCCTGTAGCTTCGTGCGAGACTATGACGCGAGGAAAGTGTTTTCTCCTCCCAGTTGGCCGCATAGAGAAACCAGGATCGCGGCGTATTGGCAAACTTGGTCCCGCCAATTTTAGATGCTTTGCCTTCTTCTTTTTTTCTGTCTGTTTGCAGCCTGCCGCTTGTTCCTCGTCTTCGTCTCCCTCTTCTTCCTCTTCTTCTTCTTCTTCTTCTTCTTCGTCTTCGTCTTCGTCTTCTTCTTCTTCTTCTTCTTCTTCTTCTTCTTCTTCTTGCAACCGTCATTCTCTAAGCGCGAGTTGCCATTTTATTTTCACGAGTACGCCCGCTATTTTTGGCCGTTCTAGAAAACACGCCTCTCCTTTTTCCGGGTCTTGGCAACCACGTTCGGGAGACGCGATCGCGAACCAACGCATGCCGCGTGCGAATTTATTCTTATGCATGACCACGAAAAATATTGAGCGAAATCGCCACTGCCAAAAAGCCAAGCGAATTGCAATTTTTGACGGTCGTTCGGATGCACTCTAACTCTGACGAGGATCGCCTCGAAATCTTTCCGTTCGCGACTTGCCAAAAGTTAAAATCTGCTTACATTGTACTGGTTTTCAGGATAAAAACAGGCGGACCCGTTCTCTTTCGCTCTCTCTCTCTCTCTCTCTCTCTCTCTCTCTCTCTCTCCCTCTCTGCCGCGCGTCTCACCGGTTTCCATCATTCGTGTCGTTTTTCGGCGACGATCGAGGATGCAGAATTCCATAAACGAAAGGCGCAGGGAGGGGCGAAGAGCGCGCGGCCGTCATCGAAAATATTCAATTCGATATATTTGAAAGGGGCAGGGAGTAGTAGCGGGACGGAAAATTTATTTTACGCATTGTGTAAATAACGCGAGCGCTGCACACAACGAGGCGAAGCGTTGCACAGATAATGTGTGCAGAGTCCCATCAGAATTGTGAGTATTGATCGTTTCGTAGTAAATATATAGTTTGCACTAGCGCGTCCTAGCGTATCCTAATATGTCGATAAATATGGCGGAATAGTGTCCATCGGGATGATGACTATCGGCAAAAGTGGGCATTTCGCTTCTTCTGTGTGGCGAGTGAGGGGAGCGAAAGGAGGGTCAATGACCTCGCAGAAAATCGATCGACTCGAGATCAGAAAGGACGAGGGTCAACGTAGAAATTGCAATGCCGCTAATAACGAATCGCGCGAAAACCGCTCGTGGATAAATGTCGCGAAATGTCGTTCCTCCGCGATCCAGCTTCGAGATCGGACGCTCGTACGATCGAGGGGGCGAAAAACTCGCGCTTCGATCGCTCGCCAATGCGAGGAAAAATACGTTGACTCGATCGCTTCCGAAAATTCTCACGACAAACGCGAACAACTTTCGTTCTCGTTGCAATCGTACGTTCGCATCGATAGCGGGTTTCTCCGAGATCGAGAGAGATACGAGAAAGAATGATCGATAGCGATTTTACGTTAATTTCCTTTTTAAACGTCGAAAGTTCTTCCGCCTGTTGGGATAGGCGTGTGACGACTGTGACGAGACGAGTTCGAAAACCGCGAAGCAAGGTTGATCGAACGAAACACGATGAAACGAAAGGTCCTAAAATTTTCCGTCACTTACAAAGACTACTTGGAAAGCTCTCTCTCTATCTCTCTCTCTCTCTATCTCCTTCCCACCCTCCTTCCCTCCCTTGCTCTCCGCAACGTAACGAAGAAGTTACGCGTCATCGAACCTCTTTCGTACGGACGAAAAAAGGAAACGAGAAAGAAGAGAAAGGAAAAAAGAAAGAGTTAGCAGAAAAATACTTCGCCCTCTGAGAGAACTAGATTGATTTTTGTTTCGGCACAATGCGAGCTGACTCCGGCGTATGTCCGCAGCAAGCAAGGCACTCGAGTTCTTTGATGCTAGAGACCAATAGAAACCAATTTACTTGGCGTTATAGCTACAGACTCGACAGTGCGCACGGCTAACAACGTATCCTCGTTATTGCGTCCATTAAAAGATCGTGCGTTGCTCGTATAATAAAAAAGAGAGAAAGAGAAAAAAAAAAGATGGGGAGAGAAAACGCGACATACCGAATAAAACAAACGCGAACGAGTAACAAGCAAACGCACACGGGCTGTGATCTAGAAATTTCCCAAATAGCCGGGAAAATTGGAGTCGAGTATACGTGTACACGCACGAGTACCGTGCATTCTGGCCGAATGCGAACGCGTCGAGGTGCAGCGGGGGGTCGCGATCGAAACCCAGGGATCGAGGAAATCTTTTTTGTCGCGCGAACCTCGCGCGCATTGGCTCGCCGTGTTTCGTATCCGCGTATTTTCGGACGATTTTCTCCTCTGTACGTCGCGCGAAAGAGGGGAGACACGGAGAACGAGAGAAAGAGGGCTCCTCTCTTCCTCCCTGCCGCCGTCCGCTCCGTTCCCTCCCCTATGCCGCCTCGTTTCTCCGTCTCTGTCGCGTGCCTCGCTCGCCCCCTCGGCAACGCTCGCGCGCGTCTCTGCGGAACGGGAGGCAACGGACCAGCGTTTAATGTAAATCGCCACGCACGGGCCGCGCGCGTCGGAGTGAGAGGGCTGCTCCGTGGCGCGAGGGGGCCGCAGGGGTCGGCGGGGCGGCGGGGAGGCGGGACGGAGGGGGCGCAGAGGGCGGCTCGGCGAGGGGGCGACGTCGGGGACGAGGAAACATACATATGTATGGGTAAATGTGTACCTACGCCCGCATCAAGCTCTCCTCCTCCCACTCTCTTTCTTCGCGAGCGAGCTCTCTCCCTTTGCCGCTTTCTCCCTCCCACCCTCGCCGCATCTTTCTCCTCGGCCCTCTTTCTCCCTTCCTCCCACATCTCTTTCACTGGATACTACCACTATCCCGTTCGGCGGCCGGTCGACTCTCTTTTTCGTTCTCCAGCTCCATCCCTGTCACGCTACCCGCCCGTTCGATCGCCTCCGCTTCCTCTATCGTCGCGCGCTTTCTCGCTTCACCCGCGCCTCTACTACTATTCCAGCTCTCTCTCTCTCTCTCTCTCTCTCTCTCTCGCTCTCCCTCTCTCTCTCTCTCTCTCTCGCGTGACCGTTCCGTGGACGAAGCGGCGCGAGCGCGTCCTTCTTCCTTTTTTTCTTTTTTTTCCCCCAGCGTTTTTTCCCCCGTCACGCCCCCGGGCCGACGAGTGATTTTTATAATCTGCTACTTGTTGCGCGGCGCGTACCAGCGGCCGGCGTGCGGCCCGCCCGGAAAAACCGGAAAATAGAGGAAAACAAAGGCGAGCGAGCGAGCAGGCGCGGTGCAGCGCGGAGACCGACCGGCTACGTCCAGAGAAGCGAACACAGGGTGGCCGGCCTGGGCAATGGGCTGGGAGGACGTCGGGGTGACGGCGGGGGAAAAAAAAAGGAAAAAGGCATCGCGGGACCAGCCGGCGAATTATCCGCGTCGCTGTGTGCGGCCACGCTCGCCTCTGTGAGCGTCTCTGTCCCGCGCGTGCCGGCCGAAAATCCATTTCCACTTCAGAGATTTTCCTTTTTCTTTTCTTCTTTTCCTTTCGTCGTTCCTCCCCTTTTTCCCGTCGTACTGCTGCCCCGTTCGCACTTGTAGGCCGTGGCACGCGTCGCGAAACAGATTTCCGCGTACGGTGAACAGCTGCACTCGTCCACGGGAAGCTGCTGTCGTCCGACGCGCACCGTCGACGGTAAACGCACGGCAGAGAAGCGTCTCTCTCTCGACGCGGCGACGCGGCTGAAATAAACCGCGAAAGCCAGAGGGGGCCGTGTAAACGCGAGCAGCAACGAACGCCCGAGACACGGACGTTGCATCTATCGCGCGTTATCCCGCGTGCCCTGAAGGCCGTGGACCCGTTCGAAGGAAAGAAGGAAAGAAGGAAAGATGGTAAGGTTGTGGAGTCTGTTAATGGACGGGCGGCCGAACGGACGAAACGCGGCAACTTTGTCTCGCGTAGCGAGGAGCCAGAGAGCCGCGCAAAATGGCTTCCTCCTTTTCAGGAATTATCGCGATGTAGGAAGTCTCGGTGGGCATGGTGGGGGTGGAGGTGGCCGCGGAGCGGCTGTCGGCCGAAAGTTTAAAATAGAATATCTCGCGTGTAACTTTCATCGGTCGTCAAAAAATCATGCAGTGTCGTACCTAGCGGGGGGCTCAGCCTCCCACCCGCCTCGCGGCGAGGAACAGAACGAACGAACGAACGAACGAACGAACGAACGGAGGGGCGAGGAGAAAGGAAAGCCGAAAGGGGGAAACCGACGCGCGGGAAGAACGGCGTGGAACGAGAAGGAAACGACGGGGAGAGCAGCCCTCTCTTCGCGTCGCCATCCGCCAAGCTCTAGGATAGGCCACGCGGTTCGACGTGGATACGGCGGAACGTACCCAGACACATGCACGCGCTCGCCAAGTGCGCCGCGCGCGCTCGATGCATCGCCGTGCAACGCTCGCGCGTGTGTGTCGAGAGCGCGCGGCGCACCGCGACGATTTACCGCCGGTAACTCGCGTTCAGGCAGGAAGTTCTCGCACAGGCCGAGCAAAGATATTTCACAGCTTTTGTCGATAGCGCCGGTCGATTCCGTATTAGGAATTACCGAGCCCGTGGAGACGGTCGCCGTTCCAACGTATGCCACCGCCGACCAATCGTCCCCGGTCCGCACCGAATCAACCCCAACCTCGGTCCGCCAGACTTTCTGCCGGTCGAATTTCAAGCTCGAGGATGCCTTCCGGCGGCAGGATATTCCGATAAGGATATACCGTCGTATCGAGGGCGGGATTTTCCCGCGACTCTTCGCGTCACGGTGCGCGGCCGTGCGCGCTTCCTTCGCAATTCCGTTGTTTCCGCTCGCGTTCGCGTTCCGAAGCAAAGATCGATCGCTCTTCGAATAATCTCCACTGGATCGGTATCGCGAACGCGATCGACGATCCCTCGAGAAGACGGTCATTTTCCTGGGTACGCGTGACTGTGTACGGCGACAACTCGACGACCGTATGGTGCGGTGCGGTTAGTTTCGAAAATTCGTCGACTCGACTAGTAAACAGAGACGGAAAGCAGAGGCGAGACTTTTCCGCGAAACGAGAGACGCGGAAAGCGCGGCGTGCCGATCGTTTACCGTTGCTGGTACAGTTGCAGAGGAGGCTGCCGCATCGAGCTCTGATTTTCACTCTCCACGCCAATGAATGACGTAGCGAAGATACACCGCGACGGCAACGGCAACGGCGGCGGTGGCGGTGGCGGTGGCGGTGGCGGTGACGGTGGCGGTGGCGGCGGCGGTGGCGGCGGCGCGGCGGCCCGATCCGCTCGCTCATATTCGCTAGAGCTCGCGCTCGCCTAGCCGCGCGCGAGTAGAGTACACACGGTGTGATCGGGGGCGCATGCGCAAACGCGTTGCGCGCCGCGACTCGACTCGCCTCGGCCCGACTTCTCGGCTCTCCGTGGCTCGCCCTCCCCGCCGCCAAGGTGCATGCATGCATTCTATGCGGCGTGCACCGCATTAGATGCATTTCTAAGTCGCGCCGCAATAAATCGCAGAAATATCGAAGTGGAGAAGTCTGCCGCGCTGGCCCCAAGAGCCTCGAACGAGAGAAACCGTGGCCGCCCGCGTGACACGCGTCCAACTCGACGATCCGGACAACGCGATCATCCAGCGGGGACCGAGACACCGAACCGACCCGACGAACGGACGGTAAAAGAAGGTGGCCGCCGGCTGAGAAACACCGTGAGAGACGCGAAACACTGGACGACTACTACTCTCAGATCGCCGGAGCTCGATTCTCATAGAATCCGATAACCCGGTGTGCGAGGCGTAGTTGGTCCGCGGCTCTTCCTCCCGCCGCTTCTCTTCTCTTCTCTTGTCTCGACGAGGAAATCCCCAGGGAGGACACACAACACGCAACTTTCTCGCCGTTTTGGAGATCAGGTTCTCGTGGCAACGCGCGTTTACGTACGTGCACACGCACGTGCGAAACTGGTGACGTCTTCTTTCTCAACGTGTATCCCATAAATCCCTCTCTTAGCCGGGAAGCTGTGGTGGGGGGCGGGGGGGGGGAGGAGATAGGGGGCTGCACGGCTGCTCGGAGAAAGCTTTTCTTTTTTTCATCTCGAACGGCTGAAAAATCGCAGGCGTCGCCGCCAGTGATCGAGGCCCGCGATAACGCGCTCTCGTCGTTCACGTCGAATTAGAATAATGATGGACGGTTGTCGTTGGCCGGGCAGGAAGTGATAAAGATTACGTTCAGCGACCCGGCCGCGTGCGTGACGCCTCGTGAACGCGCGCGATTTTCACGGAAAAGGGCCGCGTCACGGATGCGGCAGCGTATTCCAAGGAGCAAGAAAAGAATACGACACACTGAGTCACGTGCGAACCAGTCCCTCCCACTTGCGGACGCGGTGCCGCGGATTTCAGTGCACTGAAAATCGTAACATCGCCAACCTCTGGCAGGCAGCTCCGCTTCCTCGAACAGCCTCGTCCTTTCTTCTTCGTTGGTAATCGAACATCGCCGAGTATCGTCGGCAGGAGATCGGCATCGACATCCACATCGAAGATACAACCTCGCGGGTTATCCCGCAGCAGGATTTCACGCGAACGCAGACCGATTGCATCACGGTGAATGCCTATGGACGCGGGGGATCGCGAGTGAAACGAAGATCGGGAAGATCGGAAGGATCGGGAAGATCGGAGGGCAACGAACGGTGCCGCCTCGGAAAACCATAGACGCGCGTGTTGATCGGCGCCCTGTGCGGCGAGGAGCCGCGTACGGCCCTGGTGCACGTTTTCGCCGGCACGGCACTTGCGAAAAATTCAGCTCTGCCGTGCAGCCGAGTTAATCAGGAAGCGCGCACGTTTTTCCACGACACGCGCGGAGCACGCGAGATTCGACTAGCGACTAGCGACTGGCGACCACAGTGTCTCGTCCTCGGCGTTAGCGTCGTCGTGTGGAACCGCGAACGAGCGTGTGATCGGAGCGATGCACGCGGAGATCAGTGCTCGTCAGTCGAGAGATCTTTGAAAGAAAACGGCAGAAAGTGGGAATAATCGACGCGCTGTGTGTACCACCGAGCGAACAATTCTTTCCACGCGTCATCCATCATTTCGCGGTGGTGTTTCGTTCGATCTCTTCTATCCACCGCCTCTCGACGAGGCGGCAATTTCGTCGGGGTGATAGGTGCGCGAGTGAGTGAAACGAGAAAAACTGACCGGTCTCGCGAATTAGTGTCGGATGAACTGGAAACATCGTTCGTACGAAGTGAAAGAGGATGGTGACGAGGACGACGAGGACGACGACGACGACGACGACGACGACGACGACGACGACGACGACGACGACAACGGCGGCGGTGGCGACGACGACGGCGACGACGACGACATCGACCACATCGACGACGAAGACGACGCCGACGACGACGACGACGAAGACGAAGACGACGAAGACGACGACGGTGACGGTGACGGTGACGGGTACGGGTACTGGTACGGGTACGAGCATGATCAGGACGACGATGACGCGAGGCTGGTAGATCGAAGATCCACTGGACACGAGTTTAGGTTCAGGTAAAGTTTCGTCGATGCGACAATATTTTACTAATATCGAGCTTCGTGCTTCGTTCGTTATCGATTCGTTCGGAGGCACCCGGCAACGATCGACGATTGAAACAGAAATCCAAGATACGACATAGATCGATCCTTTTCCCTTTCTCTATCTATGTATATTGTATTGATCGAACGTTGCAACCGGTCTCTTCGACGATTGTCTTCCGCGCTCGACTCTAACAACTATTAATATTCCTTGCTTGCAGAACTCTGACCGGTACACGCTTTATGCCGCAAACTAACAAACCGAAAGCACGCGGATTGGAGGAAAATGGCTGATCCGGACTAGACTCGCGCTACTCTCCCTTCTGCCCGTTCTTTCTCTACCTTCCAATCATCGCGTCGTTTTCCAGCTTTCTTCGTTGCTTCGCTCATCTCACGAAAAGCACGCTTCGTTCTTCTCGCTAGACTCCGCGGCAGAATTTTTCACTGGTTACAGAAATACGTATGTACGTGTATTATTTACGAGCAAAAGTTTGCAAAGAGATCGTGGATATTCGTTCGAAACGCGACGAAACTCTCGAGGATCGACCGTAAGCGAGTCATGCCAGGCTTTTGTGGAACGATCGATCGAATAGGTGCCGGAAGGAGAGTGGGTGGTGTACGGAAAATAGAGAGAGAGAGAGAGCGAGAGCGAGCGAGAGAGAGAGAGAGAGAGAGAGAGAGGGAGTAGCGTGATGATTAGTTGCAGTGTTTTGGAAAACAATGCGCAAAATTTCGCCGGTGATAAATAATAAAAGAGCGAGTAAAGTGTAACGTCGGGCAAGAGTGAAGTGGCGTGCTGGTCGTGCGTATGAATAAACAACCCGGGCATATGTATTGTCCATTAACGAATAAAAATTAAATAAAACACGAGCAGAGATTGTCGTTTGGAAACTTGAAACATTCATTGTCCCTTCAGCCTGTTATCTTTCCCGGACAGTCGACGGTACGATGGAACGATGGAACGATAGAACGACAAAACGGTGGAAAGATCCGCAACCTCGACGAGAGTCTATTGCCCCGTACCCGTACCTTTGCCCTGTCCTCCAACACGTACATACACGACACCAAAAAAGAAAGAAGAAAAGAAAAAAAGAAAAAGAGAGAAGCAAAAAAAAAGAAAAAACGAAAAAGATGAAAAAAAAATGGAGACAAAGTGGCAAGCGCGTTCCCTATAACGTTACGAGTAAATTTAGCTGGCTGGAAACCCGGCAATGTTGCAATTCACGCAACGCGTACTCGGCTCGCCCCTATCGTATCCACCTCTCCTCCCCTCTCGCCACCCTTAATTTAAACCCTTAAACAGGTCCGACCTGGTGGCACCTTGAAACCTTCTGTCTGCTAACAGGAGACGAGATAATACTCGAGCGAAGGGTACACGAAGGAAAGGAGGAAGAGCGGCTAGAGCGAACGGTCTCGAGGGTTAGGATATATCACGAAGGAGAAAAGAAAATGAAAAAGCCGAGGAAGAGAAGAGGAATGAGAAATAATTCCAGATAGGTTGATGCGTCTCTCTCCCCTTTGCTACCCTCCCCCCCCCCACCTCTGGACACGGGGCATCACCGATGGTCTCGCCCTTCCCTTCCGGGCCCTGTTCCACCCCCCTTTTTTAAGGCGGCCAGCTGCGGGGTCAGTTTTCGACGGGCGCGCGGCGCATTAAGATGCTACGCACGAAATTTGTCATCGACCTCGTGTCATCGTGTCTCGTGACCGCGTGAAAATTCGCTCGCTCGTTCTCGCGTGTATGTAGGTGGCAAAGCAGCAACGCACAACCACCCCCGAGAGTCCCCGATGGAGAGGAACGAACGCCGACCGAAGGAAGAGCGCGAGAGAGAAAGGGAAGAAAAAACAGCGTGGCGCGAGAACAACCGGCGGATTGCTTCTGCAGTGATGAACGCGTGATGGATATTAAATGGGTGCACGGTACGCATCGACAGATTAATTCCATTTCCAACAGGCCCCGCTGCTTTTCGCGAGCAAGGTTTTAACAAATACGCGACCGCGCTGCGAGCCAGACGATCCGAAATATTAACTGTTTGCTTCTCTCTCGCACGCTCTCTCTTTCTCTCTCTCTCTCTCTCTCTCTCTCTCGCCCTCTCTCTTTCTCTCGCTCCTTTTCTTCTTTTTTTTCTTTTTTCTTTTTTTTTTTTTTTTTTTTCGTTTGTCGTTTTATCGTCGCTCGAAATTCCATGAACAAATATTTGCCGAACATCGATCACTCTCGCGATAGAAAGACGCGATACGAGCACGGTTCGTAACTCTTCTCGCTCAAGCGGCCGAGACTTGTTTTCTCCGGCTGTGTTCTCCGATTCTTCTGGTTACCATTGTGATCATTTTCCCGTTCAAAAACGATTTTCCCGAGTTTGAAAAGACGACGGGTTCGTTATAATGAAGACTGTGTTTTCGAAACGTCTAGCGTTAAATTACATTCGCCAAGTCAATTTTACGCACGTGAAATTTGCGTTGCTCTGTGCCCGTGAAAATTCCAAAGCTACCCACCCACCCAGTGACAGGAAATTCGAACGCTTCTTTGAAACGCGGCCTGTCAATTCTACCCTCGTTTGCCGTGCCAATCGTTTCGCGTCGTGCAAATAATTAATCGCAAATAATACCGCTTTCCGTGAAAGCTGTGAAAGGGTGAGCAACCCCTAAAAACGCGCGCGGCTATATCGGCTCGTTTAATTTCGCTAATTTCTTTTCTGCCGTTCGCGCGGCCCTCTAACACGAATCGAGGGTAGCAGCCCTTACGTTTTCCTTCCACATCGGTCGCGACGGACGACAGAGGACGGAGACAAAGGAGAAGACAAAGAAGACCGAAGGAGACGTTAGAGAGTTCGCGAAACGTTAAAAATCTCATGGGGTTGCGAGAAGAGCGGCACGGGGGAACGGGGGAACGGGGGAACGAGGGAACGAGGGAACGAGAGAAAGTAGCGAGGACGAATCACGAGGGAAAATAATTACTTTTCGTACGCGACGAACGAAAGAGTATCTGTATCTAACCGCGAAGATAATGGCGGCAGGATTCCGGTGAAATATTTTGGAAATATTCCTTTATTTATGGACGAATAGAATGCAAACTGCGCTTGAAAATTTCTTCGTGCTCTACGGTTGACGCCGCGTTCGCTGTTACTGATCTCGCTGCGTACCACGTCTCGCGGCGATCACTTTCCTTCTCGTCGTAAAATATACGTCGTCAGAGTAAAATAAAAAGCAAAGGTGTAATTTAAAGGTGCAGTTTGGCGGAATTTGAACACGTATTCCACTTTTAATCGTGCAAGTTAACAAGAAGAGAGCAAGATTACGAATACCGATTCGAGGTCGAGTATTTCGTCAAATCTTTGTAGCCACCTTTCGGCATCGATAGATATTAAAAAGCTGGAATTTCGCGGTCAACTGTCTGCGAGAAGCAAGCTTCTCGTCGTACGGACGCTTGAAAACAAAGGCGGAAAAAAGAAAAGAGAAGAATCTTTTCATCGCCTTATCGCTGCAACCGTTACAGTTAGTACGTGTAGCCCGAATTATCTAGAGACTCAGTCGTTGGATCCTCGTTAATAACTCAGAGAAGACGCATCTGCTTGGCTAGTTTTTGTATGTTTCAGCAAAAAAAGGTTTAGAGAGGCAAACAGCAGGCAGTGAGGTTAAAACGGACGTTGTCGGAAGACTAAAGACATCTCCGACGAAAAATGTATACACGGTTGCCGTAAGATGGAAACGATCGTATTTTAGTAGCACCGATATTTTCTCGCGTCTTAACTCGAGGTTGAACAAAAGCCGCGAGTATCGATCCAAGAAAACAATGACTTTCCAAGTTCGCGTAAAAGAACGGAAAAACGTTACCAAAGAATTCCATTATCGTCACGACTGATCGAATCGGCCAATCATCAGGCGGAAATTGGATCTCCTCGTTCCTTTTTAAGCGACAAAAATTTCTCTCTCATCTTCTTATCACTGAATTACCTGTAAAAGTTCCGACTAACCGGCTCGTTGTCAGAGAGCTACACCACCACGCTTGAACCGAGGCTAATTTCGTCCTACCCTTTCGACGAAAAGCGAAAACTCTGCCTCAAACAGAGCAAACGGCAAAATCGTTAGACTCGAGCGACGAATTTCGGGCATCGAACTGCGATCAAAGCCGTTCCTTCGAGAAACCGCAGACAGACTGTATTTCACGCGAAAAAGGAAAAGAAAAAGAAGAAAAAGAAAAAAAAGAAAAATATAGGAGAGAAGAAACCGCGTTCGTATCATCGAAGCGTTATTGATCAAGACAATCGACGAGACCTCTTTCTGTGATGCGACTTTCGAGAGGAAGGCGAAGCAGGAGCGACAGAGAAGGAAAGGGACAAAGTCGCAGAGGGGGACAGAACGTTGGAGAGAGGGTGGATCGACAACGGGAAAAGATGGCGTAAAAATGGAGGGTGAAAAATACGAATGGGATGGGGGTCACGGGAACTCCCACCCTCTCGACGCTCCTTTGCGGATGTTCCGTTGGGAATACTCGAGAAGATTTCCAAATTTCGTATCCCCGAGGCGCGTGGCAACTTTTTAAGACGTCTTCCATTAGCGGGGGGTCCGATAGGGATTGTTTAGTCGCATGATTTACAAATGGAGATTGCCTTAAAAAGGCTCGCGACCGTTCATCGAACGAAGTTTCGTCGGTTCGACCATTTCGCCCCCCACCTCCGCCCCTCCCCTCGCCGTAAAAAAATTAACATACCAGATCTTTGTTTTTCTGAGTCGCAAAACGGTAGAAGCTGTTCCTATCGGAGTTTCGCGAAACTCGAATAGCGAACTAAGCAGAAAAAGAACGAGACAATCCGGTATACCGCATCGGTTAGATTCTCTGAAGAAGAACGCGTGGCGATGCTTTCGTCGGGTCGTCGTCGTCGATGTATTATTTATCGCGATATCGCATTAGCGGTGCTTGATTGGAAAAATCGATACGGTGGCGGGAAAGTATCGGGGAAACTAAATGATACGAAATGTAATGCGCATAGATCTACTAATTGGTAAGTGGTATAGCGAAATTTTTTGCGACCGACTGTATCCAAAGATAACCAATTCGATAAACGTAGCAGATAGAAGCGAGAATAATCTGTTTTGCTCGAATGAACGCGTTTCCCGTCTCCTGATAGATGTGTTCCGCGGTTTGATTCGAAGAGACAATGCAGGAGGAGCCGGTATCGGATCGAAAAAGCGGAAGATCTAATTTTACAAATATTCGCACATTCCGAGTAATTCAAGGCTGCGACTGAGGCTAGCAGGTAGACGGGTGTGGGGGAAGGCAGCAGCACCGAGTTAAAACAAACATTTTTGCGCGTGCGAGCTTCGGCCATAAAGCTCTGCCCGGCCAAATGCATTGGCCGGCAGTTGCATAACACTCTAGAATAGCTTCGGAAAATGGTGGACCTTCTCTCGCGGCTGGCTTTTTCTTTTTCGGTCTGCATCAGCCGTTCTACGACGTCTCTATACCGAGAATTGGTTGCCCGGCTCTCCCCTTCCCGACCAACACGACGAGGTTCATCTTGGAACACGGAAAATATACCGACTGGCTACTTCTTTGCCGCGCGTCGACTCCCAAATGGCTGCTAATTGGGCACAGCTCGTCAAGCAAAGAACGACGATACCACGGGCGATTAATCGAGGCAACAAAGCAGGAGGCAAACAAAATTTCGACGTATATAGGTTAGCCGGGATCGGAAGGCACGATGGAATCGGTGCCAAAAATATTTCAGTTCCGGCAGAAAATATAAATTCCTCGTATACAACGAATCGAACGGTTTTCTTTTCTGCGAACGCGCGCCTACGCCAACGTTGCCAGGCAATTTAGAATGCAATCCGTACACGACGATGCACGCTATTTTCGACCTTAAACGAGCCTCGCATCGTACAAACAAATGTATTTGTCTGGCGCGAAAAATGACAGAAGCGACTAAGCGATAACTAATAACTTTTCGAGTCTCAGCCATCCGTACTATACTTTGGCCAAGACGAACACGCTGCGTGTTCGAGAGACAGAGAAACACGATTGGATTGGTTTTGCTCGAGTACTGCGTGTCTCGATCTCGATCCGCGATCGCCTGTTACGCAACCGAGAGCCGCTCGAAACCGATCGAAAATAGCACGCGAAATGGCGGTTATTTTTTGGAGGGCTCGGGGGAAAAACAGAGAGAGAGAGAAAGAGAGCGAGGCGTATCGGAAGCGAATCTTTAGCCAAACGCCGATGTCTAAAAACGATGTCTCTTACGTTGCAAAACGTATAGTCTGTCGAGAGTCTCGGAGAAACTCGATTTCCTGGGTTCAACGTCCACAGGCAGGAGGAGGAGGAGGTCCCTCTCGATCTGTCGAATCTTTTCGAGGTGTCTAAGGCAATTAAAATTATTTATTAAAAGACACCGGTCGAAAGTAAAGAAAGAGACAGGGGGTGGGAGAGGGGGAGAGAGAGAGGGCGCAGAGGGGCGATGGAGAGGCGCGATCCGATTAAAATCTAATTTTTCACGGATACTCTCTTAATTAAAACATTAAATTGATTGCGGCGTAAGGTTGAGGTGGCGAAGGGGGTACCGTCTTCTCGAGGCGGGACGAAGCAACGAGAGGCAGGGTCGAAGAAAAAGAGAGGAGGCAACGGAGGTGGGAGAAGTGGAGGAAAAGACAGGGTGGAGATTCGCGCGAAAATAAATGAAAATGAAATCAATTATAAAACTGTTTGAGGAGACTCCGAGGAGCAGGCAGTAACCGATGGACGGATAGACGGACGGACGGACGGACGGACGGACGGACGGACGGATGGACTGGTACAGGTCGATCTTGAATTTTCTTAATTAAAAATCTACAGACTTTGCTTTCAATTAAAAACCGAAATGCCACGGCTCGCTCGTTACCGGTTTTCCAGTTCCTCCGAGGGGCCACGAAATAGCGTCTTGCTGATCGAACCCGTTGATAGAACAACAAACTTGAGCGAAGACGACGCGACGCATATTTTCCGCCATTCGTAGCAATGCAATCTTAAACTTTAAAACACCGTCGACCAGTGCCGTTTAAACAAAATTTTCTCTGTCCATTTCGTCATTTCGGATTACGCATAACGCGAGCTTCTTCCATTCCCCGTGAATATCGATCGCCGCGAGATCAGCTCGATCCCTGGCATTTTTACGAACTTTCCTTTCTCGACTACACGTTAGACAGGATATAGGATAGAAACGAAGACGAACACGTTCAGAAGATCAGCGCACGATCGTTTCGAACGAGAATATAAAGAGAGAGAAACGGTTGGGCGAGTATTACGACGAGTGTAAGATTTTTCTCGCGAAAGGGCGAAGATTCGTCGAGTCGATTCGAGAGAGAAAACGCGAAAGGGCGAAAGAAAGGGTGAAAGAAAGGGTGAAAGGGAGAAAGAGCGAGAGTGGCTCTCTAATCTTCGCGAGATTTTCGCGGCACGAAGACATTGCCTCGATTTATGATCCTCCTAAATCTCGACCGTCCTCCCCTCGGCCAGGCTCCTTTGTCCCTCGACACTTTTGCACTTTTAAAACTTACTTCGCCGCGGAAATTTCATTATAAGTGTCGTGGCTCTCGTCGCGGCGATAAGGCGACGCCAACTTGCCCAAGGCGCGCTTGCCGCTTTACATCGCGGCCTTTTGAAATATCGCCGTGGATTTCACCGCCTCGTCCTTTCCTTCTGTTTCGGCCCCGCGGACTTTTCCACGACTTAATCAGCGCGGGCGCGCCACTTTATAGATAAACAAAGTTAACACGTTGCGAACTCGCCACCGAAATATTGCCGCTGAATTGCCAGCCGCGCTTCCACGGGAAAAACCCGACAACTCGCGAGAGTCTACGGGTGTAATCAGCGCCGCGATTCTCCCCAGCTTCCATGGAAACCATGGAAAGAAATCGAACGACTGAACTTTCCAAATTCGACGCGTCGCTCCAATTCGTGCAAACGAAATTCCCGTCACAAGCGTCGCTGTATCTTCCGTTCGTCGATTTCGACGCCCCTTCCGACAGATCGATTAAGTCGGACCAACGTTATTCGCACGATAGAAAACTGCTGGTCGATTGGTCGTCGATTTTCTAAACGCTCCATCGAGGGGTTGTCCCCTCGTTCGACAACTACGCATCGAGATACTTCTTCTCGGCCGCCAAGCGAAGCCGCAGAAGGACAGAGTTATCGCACGGTCGTCTCCTGTCGAGTGAAACGTTCGATGGTTCGTAGTCGAGTCGAAGGCGTTGCGTCGAGGATCGGAGGCGAAAAAGACGAGATGAGTCTAGCGCTTCGGAATTAGTCAACGTGCGCTTTTCGCAAATTCGTTCGGAGACAATAGCGTCGTTGGGTCCTCCGGTTCCCCTTTTTCTTTTTCTTTTTTTTTTTTTCTTTTTTCTTACGACCTTCTGCCTGCTTTGTTCGCCGCCGAAGACAGACCAGACACGCGAATATAAAGGGAGGAGAGCGGAACAATGAAGGTACGGGCGACGCGGCGTGACCTCGAGATGAAACGAGGCCAGCCACACACAGGCCAACCAGTTAACCACGGTTTCACCGCGATTTTACCACGATTTTACCACGACTTTACCGCGAAAAGCTGAAAAATCACGAGCTGTCGCGAGATTCGTAAAATCCCAGCCGAACCCTTTGCCGAAGATAATGCGCCTCATCCTCTTCCGGGCTCGGTTTAGCGAGATTACAGTGTAATCGCGATAGCTTGGATGGCGAAGAGTGCAGCTGCTGCTAACGGAGGTAGCGGCATATGCTGCGTGGTCGGCAGTGCTCTTCCGATTATCCACATGCTACGCGTATACCTCGGAGAATGGACATCTGGCCTGCCCGCGGTGCTTGGCGGATTATTTGCTCGTTTGTTCCTTAGCCGCGTGTACCCGATAGACGCCCGATACGCCACTTACAAGAACCCAGCGAAATTCCGTCGCGGAGACGAAAGTTTAATCGTGCCGCATTTGAGCGTTAGCGTCGAACCGACCGAGATTTGTTTATCCGAAAAGACGCCGGCGTATATACGCGCGGCTAGTCGTTTGATGGAACGGTAGTAAATCAGGAACCGAAAATCAATCTGCGCAGGCTTCTTTCCGCGAAAAGAATTTGCGTCGCAGACTCGAAACATTGGCAAAACACTTGATCTCACTCGCTCTTGGCCAACGACGATTTGGTTCCATTTAACCCGTTGCCTTAATCGACCGAGTTAACTCGGGCGCAGGAAACTGCATACACGAAAAGGTTTCACCGCCAGTTAACTCGGGCTGCCTCCAATTTTCTCGCGTTTCTACTTCTCTACCTAATAACCGACATATTTCGGGGATAATGAACACGGTATTTATCGGCAATGTCCGCGTGTTTCCTCGTCCATACGCGGAATACACAGACTGGCGTCGAAAGGTGGAAAAATAGCTTGCCACTTTTTGGGAAATTACTCTCTCCGTGATGAACGGGACGATACGACATAACGTCGTCATAGAATCGTACGAATAGTCGTAGCTCGACGAAAGCGACGAAAAAGCGACGAAAAAGCGACGAATAACAAAGGGCGGGATAGAGGATAATTTTTGCCGATTTGCCAGCGAAGCAAATTTCTTCGATGAAGCGGTAGTAGCTTCTTCCGAAACGAACGAAATAAAAGCACCTGACAGACAGAGAAAGAGAGAGAGAGAGAGAGAGAGAAAGACGAAAGAAGAACCAGGCGCTATCTTCGTCTCGACATCTTCAGGCAAAGTGTCCAACAACGTCGGAGGTTGGGGGTAGGAAGTACTCGAAGAATAGCTAGCGACCGAAGGGTAGCTCGAGAGGGGGTGGCTCACGGTTGAATCGGCCGCAAATTGCGGCGAAAAAGGTAAAAGTTGCCCGCTTAACTTTCTTCCGAGGCGGAGGTTGAGGTTGGCCTGTGATTTTTGTTTTCATTTGATTACCTTCGTTCACCCTGGCGGGGCTCGCGGCGCGGCGTGGCGCGGCACGGCGCGGCGGCAACGTTCTACTCGAAGGGGGTGAAAAACGGCTGGTTAGCAACGTGGAGGGTGCGTGGAAGTTGGCGAAAGCGCGCCACGAGATTCCGTTATTTTCACGGACTGGAATCGATAGGGGCTACCCATACACGTACGCCGGTTGGTGGCGTGGCTGCGTGTGTGCGAACGTGTGTCGACGCGTTAGGTTGGGTTAGGTTAAGCACGCGCTTAGCCCGATAGCGCAGCTAGGTCACATCGCACGCTAGGTGTTTACAACGGGGAAGAGACCACGCGAGAATTCAGGTGCCATGACCTACCGCGAAAAAGGAGTCGCGTGGCCAAAATCTTCCTCCCTACTGACCTTCCTCCGCCATCGTTCTCGCCGGTTCTCCGTCGCGGTCGTAACTTTCCAGCCTCGACTCTTCGAGGGATTACTTTCTCATTTAGATTTTATCCGATGCTCGCGCGCCGTCTCTTCTTCCTGCCTTCCTCTCAGACGGCCATTTCCCGCGGCTCCTTCTCGCGGCCGGGCTTCTCCTTTGTTTTTACTAATTACCCGGGACAAGCGAGCCATCCAGCTTCCTCCCTCGTCTTTCCAGCCGTCTTGTCCGCCGATCATTAGGCGGCCGGCCAAGAAGGGTGTCCTCTCTGACTTCCTCCTTTTCCCTTGTTTTAAATAACGCCACGAAACTATTGTCCCAACCATTGTTCGACGAACGGCGTTCTTGAAACCCGTGAAATCGTCCATATTTTCACGTCCGTGCTCTCGCCCCACGATGGCCGCCGACCAACGTACCGAACACGTTGATCGTCGCGCGTTGGTCCTGCCCGGTAAACGGCAACGTACAACAATCGGCCGGACCGCGTGCAAGGGAAGATGCGCGAACGAATTCGGCTGGCCCGTCCAGGCGGGGTCGAATTCGTCGATCCGACAGCGGTCCGCTGCAGCTGGTCCGGCAAAAAATCAGCCTCCATTGTTTTATCGTCCCCAGCGGTTCTATCCGTTGGTCAACCGGTCCTCCTCTCCTTATTATGATTATCCTGCATAGCGAAGGGTCGTCCAAGGGGGGAGAGTGTGTGTGTGTGTGTGAGAGAGAGAGCTTCACGCTCTCATCGCACCTTTAACGCGATTCGATTCGGAAGGCTCGACGTGGTCGGCTCTCTTCGTCTCGTCGTCGATGAGATCGCCGGTGGCCGAAACACGGCCGATAGAAAAGATGAAACGAGAGACCGACCGCTCCGCTCCTCAAGCACCTAGAGCAGATTATTTTATTACGTTTGCTGCGAGCGCGTTTCTCGCGGTTCACGATGTTCGAGAGACACGGTCGTTGGTGAAAGGAACGCGGTCTTTGGGATGTACCATGTGTCACGATGGTGCCGCCTGTCCGTATATGCAAATCAAGCAGGGCCATTGTTTCCCCCTGCGCCCCTCGTGATCGACAAAAAGATTCAGGTCAAACTTTCATCCGGTTAGGAATTTTTATTTTTCCACGTACGAAACAACAAAAGGGGTCAACCCTGACGTCGGCCCGAAGCAAAATACCGGCAGGGACTGGGAGGGGAGGGTAACGGCATTCACCTTTCGGGACGTTCAACGGTCGGGACAGCGTCGTTCTAAGACAATCGATACAATTACGGGGAACCACCGTCGACGACGGGAAGACGAAGAAGCCAGGGGAGGGTCGTCGCTGGAATCCCTCTTTTCTCTTCTGCCGGTAGCCGTCCCATCGAGTGTTCCTCTCGCTCGAGCGTGGAGGCTCGCTTGTGCGCTCGATGCGCAAAAAGAGAAAATAAAGAGAGAAAGAAAGAAAGAAAGAAAGAAAGAAAGAAAGAAAGAAAAGGAAAGAAGAAAAGGAAAAGGAATGAAGAAAAGGGGTGCGAAGGTTCGCGGATGAAAGCGAGATCGGTGCCGATTTCTGTCGAACGGGGAAAAACAGATCTCGTCGACGATTCGGCGATACGGATCATGGTATCGCGTTAAAACGACATTTGGATCGGACAGATACCGATGAAATCGTGGAAATATGTGGTATCGATCGTTCGATTCTAAAAATCGTCGAAAAGTTCGTGGAAGAAAAGGACATGCGCGATAAAAGGATAAAAAAATGTCAGGCACGGAAAAGTCTCCAGTCGCGCGTTATTCGGACTGTATTTCGTCTATCGTAGTCTGGCGATCGTAATAAGATCTGGTCTATCGACGAAAGGCTCGCGCTAGGGAATGCAGCTGGAGAATTTCCAGAGGCGAGGCACGCCGTTCTGGGGGTGGTCGATCAACCCCCGTGGAAACGCGATGGAGCGAGTTGCGGTCAGCGCTAGGATTCGAAATACGACGGTGTACGTACTCTGTTACGTCGCGTACGCAACGATGTTATGTTAACCTTATCGTTGGGATGGTGGGTTGGCACGTGGTGTCACGCTAACACCCCCCAATCGCTATTTGCCACGACGGCAGGGCGAAATCTTCCAGACCGCCAGTGTGGTAGGAATTCTCGGTAAAACTTGCCTCGAAACTCCGCAACGAACGAGTCGAACCGCGCCAGCCAGGCTTATCTCGCGAATCGCGGTCGTTCGGTCGAAATTTCGACGACGATCGAGACTCGATCTTCTCTGGGCCCAAGTACTCACCCGAAACATCGTCGTCGTTCTTTATCGAGCAAATTACGGATATCGTAATTCTGCCTATCACGATCGACTTTGTCTTTTTCGCGGCAACAACGATCGCTGTCTCGTAAAGCGAGGACGAGACGAGTTGCGGTCGACGACGGTATTCGAAATACACGGCGAACGCCAAGTCCATTCTGGCGTGTACGCAACAACGACGTGCTAACCTTACTGTCACGCTGAGGCCAAAGGGATGTAAAGCCGCGATAACGCCTCCGAATCGTTATTGGGTGTGATAGAGAAGCCACCCCTCGTCGTTTACAAACCACTCTATCGTGGAAACGAAGCATCGTAAACAGCTGGAAAGCCGACGTCTGGAAAACCGTTGCGAGATTAATTGCAACGTGAACGGAACCGCGTTTTTTCCCAACTCGACTAACGTAAAACTCCGTCGCTGCTTTCCGCTTTCCGCTTTCCGCTTTCCGCTGTCCGAAACGTTCGCGAATCGAAAATGAAAATAACTTTTCCAGACAACCGGTTACGATCGCGATAGAAAACTATCGCTACTTGTACGGTACAACGCGTATCCACCGACGCCGTACTCTGCGCGTATCGCCTAGTCCGAAGGAGTTTCAACGCGAGCTATATACATCCGAGGTTCCCCGCCGAGAAACTTATTATCATTATTCGTCTCTTACAAGCGAGCTAATTACTCTTTTCCTTTCCACTGCGTTTTTCTTTTTTCTTTTTTCTGTTTTCTGTTTTCTTTCCTCTTTTCTTCTATCCGTGTACGTATATAAGCACGTACAACGTATCGTCCCCGGTCGAAATAGCCGGTCGTTCGGCGAGAAAAATTCCCATCGAACGGAAAAGTAGCGGAAATACCTCGGGTGAAATAGCGAACGGTGCATTGGGAAATGAAATTCGAGGGAGGAATTTCGGAGTCATGAATGCCGGTGCAGCCGAATCACCGGCGTAGCAATCGAAATAATCGATAAAACGAACGCAGCCGGTGGTAGGTACGCGGGCGACGTTCGAAAGAGCAAACGTTGCCGGAGATGTATCGCTGTTCTTTTGCGTGAGCGGAGCGGCAGCGAGGCCGTGGCGGGTCGTCGTCGTCCATCCTCCTGTATCGACGCGAGACACGCCTGAAAAGTGATTCATCGAGGAAAATCGGATGTAACCCTGACGCCGATCGTCCCCAAAGACGGCGCACACAGAGAACGATGCAAGAGGCAGACCGAGAGGAAAAGAGAGGCGAGCAGAGAAGGAAGAGGAGAGGGAGAGTAGTGGACGAGATGATCGGCGTAGGCGCCGAGCACGTCGTTATCCACCTGGCGGGGTTTGCGCAGCGCAAAACGCAAACGCAGGAGAGCGCAGAGAGAGGCGCTTCAGCGCATGGGGCAGTAGCGCTGGCCGCGAGGGGTGGGCAAGGGGGTGGTGGATGGTCGAGAACGGGACAAGGTCCGGCAGAGAGGGCTGCGATGGGGCGAGAGAGAGGCTAGGAGGGCCGCGGGGCTGTTGGGGAGGCCGAGGGGTGCGCGTCCGAGAGAGGGTTGGTGGCTCGGTGGTGTGATAGAGGCGGCGAGGAGGTGAGGTGGGGGTGCCCGGCACGGGGCCACGGCGCAGTTGCTACTCAGACACGGGGATGCTCGCAATGCCTCTATCAAAGGTTACCGAAATTTTCCTAAAATATCGGCGTTTCGTCGCGCGATCGTCGAAGAAATCGTGTTCGGTGCGCGCGAGGTGTTCCTTAGTCATGGGGAGAGGAGTTCGGGTCGCAGCTGAGTCGCCGCAACTCTTGGCAGAATCGCGGGGGCGCGTCGCGTTATCGTCGTAACGTTCGAGGCGAAAGAAGGACCGAGAAGAGCGGGCCGGTTGATCGTGGGACGTCCGGTGGTGAGAGATCAGAGCGTGTTCGCGAAGGCGACTTTGCGTCGGGAACGAGGGCGCGGGACGAGGTGAAACACCCAAGAGGGACAGAGAGAGAGAGAGAGAGCGAGAGAGCGAGGGAACGAGAAAGAAAGAGAGAGAGAGAGAGAGAGAGAGAAGGAGGAAGAGAAGGAGAAAGAAGGGTTTGAGATAGAAGGAGAGGGTAAGGAGAGGACGTGCAAAGGGTAAAGAGAAAGGATGAAGGAGGAAGGAGGAAGGAGGAAGGAGGAAGGAGGAAGGAGAAAGAAGGAGACTGCTTTCTACCAAGATCACCATCCCGCGACGTACCAGCAGACACTGGCGAGTCGCGAGAAGCACGTGGGGGAGAAAAGTCCGGGAAAGCGTGAGGAGCGAGGAAGAGAAAGAGGCTGGCAACGAGAGCCGACGGGAGAGAGAGAAAGACAGAACCAGCCTCCCGACGCGTCTTACTACGACGCGCAAGGAGCGACGCCGCGCGCCTCCCTAGAAGGGGAACCACCAGCTGGAGGGGGTGGAAAGGGGGTGGCCGCGGCGGGGGTAGCAAAGACGCTCATTCGTTCCTCGGGTCACGTGGGCTTCTTCTTACGATCGAGGTTTTTCCTTTCGTCCCGCGGGAAATTCGAACCTCTCACGCCGACCAGACTAAACTAACTTAACCCCCTTGGTAAGGGGATAACGGCCTACGTCGATACCGGACGCCACGATCTTCCTACGATGTATCGATGATCGCAGATCCCAGCAGCATCCTTTACCTTCGCGTCGTTTCTCTTTCTCTTGTCTTGTCTTGTTTTTCAGCTTTCGGTCGTTATCCGTCCTATAGCGTGCAACGCCGGTCTCGAGTTTCCCACCCGTTTCCCCAAGTTCGAAACGCGTCGATCGTCTTTCCTTCCCCGACTGTTCGTTCGTCCAAGCCAAAACGTCGTCGATTTCCTCGGTCGTCGATTTATCGGACTTGCTCGTCGCGATTCTCGGTCCTTCGGGGGTGCACCGCGAACCGCGTCGAAACGCGCGAGACCCGATCGTAAATCGCGCGAGTAGATCGACTCGAAAAGCGAAAGAAGAGGGGCGACTCGGCTTCCAAACGATCCCCCTCACCCCCGCGTATATTTTCTGTTTCAGACGCGTCGCACTGTGTTGTTATGTGTTGTCATAGTTATTTCATTGAAAAATTAATTTCACCGTTTTCGAAACACGCACCGATTTCTGTCTGTGAAACACAAAGTCTGAACAACTCCTCTTAAGTTTCTGCCGAAACCGGACTTGATTATTTAGACAAAGCTTTCGTTCGAACGTTCCTCATTTCGAAATTACAACAAGTAAGAAGAAGACGACGAAGAAACGGAAGAAGAAGAAGAAAAAGAAGAAGAGAAAAGAAGAAGCAGAAGAAAAAGGAGAAGTGGAAAAGGGATAAGGAAGAAAAAAAAAATACCAAAAAAGCACAAAAAAAGAGAAGAAACGAAATTAAACAAAAAAAAAGCATTGCCTTAAGAAAGAAGAGTATACCTAAACTGTCGAAGGAACAAGCAAGAAACAGAGGAAACACACAGGGGGGAAAAAGAATAATAAAAAAAAAAATAACAAAAAAACACTTTAGACGCCTAACAAAGTAAATTGTAAAGATATGACTAAAGTATATTTTTAACAAGTTTTGAGAAACTTTAGATTTTAAACGTAAATTTTAAAAGCGAAAAATGAAAAAAAACCATAAAATTCTTAATAACTAAAAATGTGATCTAAAAGTCGTTGCTACCAAGAGAAGCCTTATGTCCTTGTTTCAATTAGTTCGGTTCCAAACGTAAGTACCAGAAAGTCAAATAGCCGGAAACGTTATTTGCATGGCATGCTGCATGGTACTGGCCGATAGAGTAAGCCATTTCCGCCTGACGTGTCCGCGAAAACTTGCCGCTAACGCGATCGTCCGTTTCAATCGCCGATAACCTGTCGCGTAATTGCGAAATTCGCGGATCCAACCACGGATAGATCAGGTGGAACGCGGGCTTTCTTCGCGAAACGTCTTACCACTTGCAATAATGACAGCCCTTTACGGAACGGCACACCCAGCAACGACCGCCACAAAGTTGCCTCTCCGTAATTGTATACTTTCGTGCGTACAGCGCCGCTTGCCACGGCCGCAACACTTATTACAGTAAATCGGTTAAACGCCAGATCGTCCGTAATCATAGCAACTACGGTGTAATCACTACTGTTGCCCCGTAGTATTGCCATTACAGGCATTATCGTTATAATTCGCAGATTATTAAGTAGTATGCAACGGTACGACGACTGGGCCGTCTCGCGTCGAATCGCTGCACACGCGACGATCTTGCGATCTTTCTACGAGTAAACAAAGTCCGGCTGACGAGTAGAAAATCGTTGTTCGGGCGTAGGATCGAACGATATCGTACGGTTTCCGGTATCTCGCGGGATCGTACACGATCGAGGGAACCGGACCCCCGTTCCGTGCTAAAAACTTGTTAACTACTGGCCGCGACACGCGTATCGAGTCTCTGGGAAGGCCCGACAAATTGGTATCGGACCTTCGTAAAAAGTCGAAGTTACCGATGGAAAAGACGGCAGAGACGGTGGTAAAAATCGTCATCGTGGAAACAGTCAGTAGCACCGGCGAATATCGCCAGGTCGGAGAATCTAGTCGAAGAAATATAGCGGAGAATACGCGGCCCGATGCGAACGACCAGCGGCGAAAAATATCAGCGGAGCGAGGGGAGGAGGGTGGGTGGCGAGAAAAATTGCGAATCGGGCGAACCTCGCTCGAAATCATTTTATTTTCCGTGCGACGATGACGCACCCGCTGGCAGACCCGGGAGCCGTACCCGATGATCGGTGGGGTGAGGCGAAAGACGAGGAGGTGGTGTGCGCCGGGCTTCGATTTGAAATTTCCTATTTCACAACCGGAGGCCTGGCTTGAAAACCGGCCGCCGCTCGCTGCATGCAACGTAGCAACGCGCAACACGCGAACGTTACGTTCATTCGGCGAACGAACCAACGAACCAACGAAAATGACGACGACGGGGATGGGTGGCGAGTGGTTGACGCGTTGCGGGGAATCGGCAGCGGCGCGCTTTCGCCAAGCATTTTCTTTTTTTCGATGATTTTCAAGCGAAGGGGTGGTCGGTACTGGTGCTGGTGCTGGTGTCGCCGCTGCTGCTGCTGCTACTTTGTCGTTCCATACACGCGAAAACGAACGCGCGGAACTGTACAGGGTTTACGTGTAGGAACGCGCATCGGTCTATCATCCCATTTGGCTGGGTTCGTCGATGGTCGTTGTTGTTGCGCCGGGAATACCAGCAGGGGGTGGTCGACAGGAGCGGAAAGGCGTTAGGGTGCCCCTCGGTGGAAAGAGGAGGCGATGCAACTCGGTGTCGGTGGTAGCATGAACTAGGGTGAGCGTGAGCGAGAGCTAGCTAACGAGAGAGCGAGAAATCGTGAGAAGGGCGAGAGAAGGGCGAGAAGAGAAGGGCGAGAGAAGGGCGAGAGAAGCAAGAGAGAAGCAAGAGAGAAGCAAGAGAGAAGGGAGAGGGTGGCGGGCCTGCATGCTTTTTTTTTCCACACCCCGCGTATTGATCCCGGAGTCATTCAAAATGGCGGCCGGGGCCGAGTCAGCCAATGACTGCCTGAATCGATGACTGCAGCGAGCCACCCCCGGACCGGCCAATGGGAGGCCAATGGGAGGCCGTCGCACGGCGTTCTATGCGGGAACCACCACCCCGATATACGAGACACCGGCCTACCACCTTCCTATTCCCGCTAGTACGTGCACATGCGTTTGCACGCGTGTCTGTTTCGTGTTCCGGGTTCGAGCTCGTCGATGACCCGGGACACGTCGATGATTTCCACGGAAAATTCCCCTTCCCGATCGGTCGAGCTGCGTTTCGACCCCCTAAAAAACCGTCCAACTTTCGGCGATCGCTCGGCCGCCCGGCTATTTCCGTCCAGACCGTTCGCATTCGCCGCGATTAACGGCCTACCCTCCCCCCCCCCTCTGTTATCCCACCCTCTGTGAAATAACGGCAATCGCAATTCCAACTCCTGTTTAAATCGCAAGAATCTCCATACTTGCTCCCTCTCTTCTCTTCTCTTCTCTTCTCTTCTCTTCTCTTCTATTCTCTTCTATTCTATTCTATTCTATTCTATCCTATTCTATTCTATTCTATCCTATACTATTCTATTCTCCAGTCATCGACGACGAATGCCAGAATGCCATCGCTGGCCGATCTTCGACCGTTTCATCTCGCATTTTCAACCGCAACGGCAACCGCAAGTCGGTCGACTCGTGATACTGTTCGATCTCCGACCAAGCTCTTATCTTCGTCACCTTGATCCTGGATCCGCGTTCTCTTATCTTATCTGCGTGTTCGTTCGCGGCGAGTCGCGAAAAATGGCAGCAGCCGTCCTCGCAATGCAACTCTTCTCCTCCTCCTCTCTCTCTCTCTCTCTCTCTCTCTTCTTCGCTCTGTCTGCTCGAGCCGCGCCAACGATCGAAATCGATCGGCCCGGCTGCAAAACCAGATAGCAGAAGAGACGATCGAGCGTAGCGATGTTTGTCTGTGAATCGAATCGCATCAATTTTATGCCACGGCACTCGTTGCCGCACTTTGTGCATAACGCGGGGCAAAGAGAATGTCGAAACCGCGCGAGACACGAGGCACGAGGCACGATTGCATCACGGTCTACAGAGCGTGCACCGCCGCGCGTTGCATTACATCTGTGTGTGCATATGTACTTAGATTGGCTCCTATTGACATAGCCACAGACGACGACAGTGGTGGTACGTGTACAGTCGGGAAAAATGCGAACGACGCGCGTTTCACAGCCTCGTTGCGGCGCGTCCGCGCCGAGTTTCCTCGACACTTTGATCTCGAACGGGAACACGCGCCTCGGTACTCCCGCGATTTTCCGTCAGAATGAATTAATAGGAAATCGAGCGTCCTTGCCGTCCGCGAATCGAAAAATCGATCTCGCGCGCGCATCATCGCGCCACGCGGCACCACGATTCTTTTATCGTCGATCGACGCGTCAACACCGATACGTGTCCTCTGTCCGTTCTTTCTCTCTTTTTTCTTCTCTCTTTCTTCTATTTTCTTTTTTCTCTTTGATCGTACGAAATTCGTTCAGCCCTGTCGAGATGTGCGAGCGGAACGGTGTTTGTCAAATCGATGTTCGGTACATCGCGCGGATTTTGTCCATCATCGTGAATACCGGGGCGCTTGTGCAAACAACTCGGACAAATTCGTCACATTTCCCTCGCTCTCTATAATGATCCTAGGATAACGAGATTCTGTAACATAGGTCGAATCGCTGCTGCGTGCCGCTTCTTTTTCCCCTCTAATCGAGCTGCCATTTACTATTCGGCGAGTGTAGGCGATAATATCGGAGAAAAGAAAGTTCCTCGAAGGAAATCCGCATTACGATCGGAGGAAGGGTGTAGAAACGCGAGCGCACTTTCTGCCGCAGCTGTACTAAACGCACGATGGAATGGTTTTTCTAGCGCGGGCAGTTTTTCTATTAAGCTTCATTTGTTTCTTTCATTGCGTAATGCGCCGGACGCGTCGCTCATTTCATCCTACTGGCGAGCACAGCTACCGTTAGAATTCTTAATCCGGATTGCAGTTTCGATACTCTGCGTCGCGTTTTATCCTCCGAATCGTCGTTTCGTCGTTTCGATTTCGATTATCTCACGGTTCACGGTGTTTATCTCACGGTTCACCAATTGTTTCGATTCTGACCAATGGTCAGACAGACGGGCCACTTTCTCCGAGAAATATCATATTTTCGTTCTGCTTTGTGCACGGATCGAGCACGGATCGCGCGCACTTGCAAAGCAATCGGATCGATAATCTCGCGCGACGCCAAACGGTTAGCACAGACAGAAACCTAAGAGAACGAGTCACCCTTTTCTGTATTCGTTCGCCCCTGGTTCGTTGGCCCGCCACCAGGCGTCACTTCGTCACGGGGTAGTTTCCTCTCGAGGGGATGAATCGGCGAGGCTACTTCACACGAGCAGCAGTCAAAATTTCGCTGCCGTTTCGATGCTCCGTTCGACCATTAAGCACGAGGCGATGATGTAATATACGCGTACGGTAAAAAGCAACTTTTCGCTTTATTAGCGTGCTAGAGCGTGCTATTAATACGATGTATTAATACCGTAATGGATTGGGGAGACAAAGTACACGCCAACGCGTACCGCGACATTCTATGCGCTCAGCAGGAAGCAAAGGTACGATCCGACAAAAGTCAAGTCTGTACGCGTAAGATATTCAAAGCGTATCGAGGCAAAGCGTATGGTTGGCATCGGAGGCGGTTGAACGGAGAGCAGGTCGAGGGTCTCGTTTTGGCCGAGAAGGCGGACAATCGAAAGAAAGAAGGCAAGATCAGGGCCAGAAGACAAATGTCTTCCTACGCGGAGGCCGGTCGGTTCTATCAGGGTAGTCGATCGAGTTGATTCACACACACACACACACACACACACACACACACACACACACACACACACACACACACACACGCACAGAGAGAGAGAGAGAGAGAGAGAGAGAGAAAGAGAGAAAAGGAGGAAGAAAGGTGGGACGAATGAAAACGAGACGGATGGAAGAGAGAAGGAGAGTCGCGGCGCGGCGCGGCACGGCGCGGCACAACTGGCCGCCAAGATGCAAGTACACGTGCACGTCGTATGCACCGACTCGAGTATCCTTCTGTGTCGGCTGGCTCGTCGAGGTTCCAGCTGCCGATCGGGATCAGGGGGAATCGGGATCGGGATTGGGATCTAAAATGTTACATGAACGTGTGCACGTACGTAGGTGCAATTGGTCGTTCGTTCGCTCGCTCGTTCTCTCGAACGGCCCGTGCGAACGCTATCCGGTGCATATGTGCGCATGCAGCTCGCGATCCACCCACCCTTCGCAAAAGAGCCTCGACTCTCACCTGTTTTTACCCTGCCGCCGGTTCATTTGTAATTTAAAACGAGCCTCGATTGCCCAATGCCCGGTCTCCCCCTCCCAGCGTCCACACATATCGCCTTAGTCCATAAATTCGTGCGTATTTTTCCCGTCGTAGAAGTTTGCGGGCTACTTGAAAAATATCGCCGGGTAACCCGCGCTCTACCCGGTCATTTGATCGTAGATAGCTCTCATCGGTTAGTAAACGGGGAATTAGTAGATAGGGTGCTTCCTCCGAGAGTCTGCTTCGAGCTATTTTGTCGTTCGTTTCGCGAGACTCGTCAACGATTCTCTCACGGGGAACGTGAAACAACGATTTGTAGGTCAAACGTGTCGTATATCGCGTACGACGTTACGAAACGCAAGGGAGAAGGCCGTACGTACTTTCTGTTTCGCAACCTCGCCGAAATTCCTACGTCGGTAACAGGCTGTCACGACCGGAAGTTCGATCGCGATCGTGGTACAGGGCCCCGTCGTTTCGTACACACCCCCGCGCCGCAGTTTTGCGTGTTTATGCAGATGTCCGATGGAAAAATGCTCGTACGTACGGTTACGGACATCTGTCAGAAATTGCCGGCGGATAGATCGAGAGGCACGTGTCGACGTTTCCAAAACATAAACGTTTCTCCATTGAACTGGTTCGATCTTTCTCTCTCTTCTTCTCTCTTCTTCTCTCTTCTTCTCACTTCTACTCTCGGCGACGACGAAACGAAAAGGTTAGGTGATCCGCGACATCCGCGTCCCTCCCTCTCTCTCTCTCTCTCTCTCTCTCTCTCTCTCTCTCTCTCTCTCTCTCTCTCTCTCTCTCTCTCTCTATCTGTCTGTCTGTCTATCTATCTATCCGTCGCAGTCTCGGACTCTTTGAACTCGCGCGAGAAGGAAAGCTCGAGGTCCATCGAGCGAACGAATCTTCACGCACGGTTAGGCGTTTGCACGTGCGTGTCGCGCAAGGGTAGCAAAAGGGACGAAGGCAGCGGGAACGAAGAATCCACGGACGGGCGGCTACTTTCTTGCGGCAACTTTCGTCCACGTTCTGAAGCGTGGAAAGCGTCTCGTGGCTATCTAGGCGGTGAACGGTATGGGCAGGGTGGACGCTGTGTACGAGGCGACGCAGCAGCACGCGGCCGTGGGGTTGGAGCGGAAAAAAAAGAGGGTGGTGAGCTTCTCCGCCCCCTGGACTCACACTTCCACGTGCACGCCACGTGGAAAAAAGGACGAGACCGACGTAAAAATGCGACGCGTGGGGATCGCCGGCCGGTGGTGGGGGTGAAAGCGACCGAACGAAGGAAGGGAAAAGCGGGCAGAGGAAAGGACAGACTCTCGGAGGGTGGAGGGTGTTTCGCGCGGGAGTAAGTGACAGCTAGAAAGAGGAGAAGAACGAGAGTAGAGGGGAAAGACGTTGCCGTGGCAGGAAGGGATGGAAAGCTTGGCAGGACGGTGGGGGCAGACACGTTAGACGAGGAAGGGAAGGGATCGTCTATTCGACGAGGAGGGTGCGTAAGACGAGTAGGATGACCATCGACCAGCCTCGGCTATGAAACGAACATCGGCGCCTCCGTTGAAAAGTCGACGTCCTGCTCGAGGTCGACGATCTATCGTTCGATCGAGATCTCCGCGAGACGGAAACAAGCCACCCTCCTTCGCGGCTAATTGTCAGAATTTATAGCACGTAACGCAGCGCGCGCGCGACTAACGGCCACGACGACGCAACGCAGCGTTCGTACACCAGCTACGCGGTTAGGACGAGAAAGACACGTGGCGCAAAAGCTTTCGGTCGACGAGGAAAAATCCGACTCGTGGGGTTAGAAGAGCTAAGCGGGAAAGGATAAAAAAGAAAGCGCGTTCCACTCCCCCTCGTTCTGGTTAGTCACGCGTGTGTGGCCATACGAAGCATAAGGGAGGAGGCCATTTTTATACGACGGTCCCCTTCTTTTTACGCGTACCTCAGACTGCAGCCATACACACACACACCCCCTTACACGAGCCCTCGACAAGAATTTTTCGGTCAGTCGAATTCATCGTGTCGTAACGTTCGCACGGCTGTACATACGATAGATTTAGGCGTTAAAGTTAAAGGAAAAAGAGAGAAATAGCCAAGGACGGCGACATACCGCGGTGGTACGCGTTCCAGTTACATCTCGCGAGCTACGGATGCTACTTTCAAGGGCGATCTTGGACGAACTTTGGAAGAAAAGTAGGCGCGTGTTTATGTTGCCGTAGGAACGCGAGGGAGGGGGGCGCGTCAGGGACGGAGGGAGAGCAGGCATCGGCGACTCAGGTACACGGACGAGGATGATCAGAGTTCTTGCATCCTGCGTTTCCGCAGGCTTTTCTCGAGAGGGAGGATAGAGGGGAGGCACGGCGGAGAAACGGAAACGACGGCGTAAAAGGGAAGGATAGACAGATCGGTGGAGGGAAGGTAAGGTGAAAAAGAGGCAAAGGGAAAAAGAGAGATACACTCGCCCCACTCTCTTTCTCACCCCTTAGAAAAGCTACCCCCGTCGGAGACGTCGGCGGAGTCGGCTGCCGAGTGTCCCCCACCCACGACGAGGAGCTTGTGCAGAAGGAGCAGGGCGCGAGGGGTGGCCGAACACAGAGCGTTGAGGAAAAGGGGGAGACAGAGCGCGCGCCTCGTCGTAAGCTGTTTGGTGGGGGCGAAGGAAAAGAGGGGTGGCTTGAAAACTGCTGTCCTAGGGAAGGCTCAGTTTTTCGTCCTCTCGGAGGTAGATTTTGGTCGTGGGAGTACCGGTCAAGGGTCGAACGTCGGTCGAGGGTGACCTGGGCCGGGGCCCAGGTCCTAAGGACCCTGGCTCGCGAGTCTCTTAGGCGGAAAACGGAGCCGGCAAAGGCGATCGGAGGCAGCCAGAAATTTCGCGACCGCGCACCACCTAAGACAACGCCCCTACCCGAACACGCGTTCTTTAAGGCACGAGGGGGTGGCTTTTAGTCAGACGCACGCGGTCTGAGAAGCGCGCCACCACCGGCCCCCGACGGAGAAGGACTTAGCGTTTCTCGCGAGCCGCAGACCCGAGTCAGTTTCGGTTCCTCCTCCGTCAAGGACTCGAGAACGCGGAAGAGGAGAGAGCTTTTTCCTTCATCGTACACGCGCCGTTGTCGTCGTCTTCGTGACTCGTCGTCGTCGTCGTCGTCGTCGTCGTGAATCGTCGTCGTCGTCGTGAATCGTCGTCGTCGTCGTCGTCCTGAGTCGTCGTCGTGAATCGTCGTTGTCATCGTCGTCGTCATCGTCATCGTCATCGTCATCGTCATCGTCATCGTCTTCGTCGTCGTCGTCGTCGTCGTCGTCGTCGTCGAGGTCGTCGCTATCGTTATCGTTACCGTCGTCGTGGTGTTTCTGCGTCTTCGTGACTGCAACCGGATACTGGAACAACGCATCATCGTCTTGCTTGACAGACACACTCTCAACGCTCCAACTCCGAGGAGAGAAGCGGACCAAGTGCGTTTACACACGTCCTGCTCGTTTTTTTCCTCGATCGCTGCTATCATCGACACGACGCATCTCCCTCCGCGAGAAATCACATCCGATCCGAACGGAGCGTAGGGAATCTTGGATTTTCCTTCGATTACGTGACGGCCTCTTCATCGGCCGTTCGACTCTCAGTGCACGAACCCGCGAGTTGGACTTGGAAAAACAGTGATCAACGTTCCTCCCACGCAGACGAGAATACGTGCTCGAGAGATCTGCCGATCGTTTATTTTTTCCATCGTGATTTTAGTCAGTTTTCCCCTCTTTCGGCCAACCACCGCTGGCTGATCCACCCCCTCCATTCCACTTGCCTGACATGCCCGGTACACGTCATCGTCGTCTGCAGTGTTTCGTCGCGTTCGTGGACGGCTCGATCATTTCTTAATCCCGGTATCAGGCCGGCGATGCGATGGAGTGCCTTGTTAAGATACGGCTAAACGAACGAAAACAGCCGCGCCGACGAGTCGCTCGGACGAGGTGTTGGCTCGATACTCGCCGAACAACATCTTGAAACTTTCGACCAATTCGTTCGCGGGTCGATGCGACGATATCGTCCGGCGGTCGGAAAACGCGTCGACGACGAAAGAGCCTGTCGATGCCGCGAACGATGCCGACCGCTGTTTGCAAGGTGATGAGCGATTGTCGTCATGCTCCGACCAATGCGACGGATTACCATCCTCTGTACGGGTCTCCTTGTAGATCTTGAATCGTCGTCGAGTCTAGAAGACGTTGGAAAAACACGCCTATGTGAAATGTATCTCGTCGTGTCGCGACCCGTTGGAAACGGCTATCTCTCTTTGGTCTCTGTTCGTAGCACCGCAACCAGCCGTTCGTAGTGGCCGACCGAGAAACGTGCTAGAACATTTTAGTCACTCATGTCCGTAATCGCGTGCAACTTGTTTTTATCGAGTTAATTAATTTCGGTAAACGCGAGTGAAACGTGCAAAAAGGATTCGTTAATTCGCTAATGGATGGATGAGTTCAAACCGCGAAAAAGATCGGAGTTTCGCCGCTGTTTCCACGTGAAAAACACGAGTGTTGGTCGGATACGCGACGCAGAATGACATAATTAAACACCGCGGTGATCCTCTCTTCCCACGCATCCCTCTCGCAACCGGCAGCTTCTTTAAACGAGACCACGCGACTGCAATTATTTTATCAAAATGCGTCAGTTTATCGAGGATCGAACGATTTTTACCAACGAATTTCCTTTTTAAGAGCGATCGCCTGTAATGCGCGACGCGACGGCCAAACGCCACCGTGTCTCCCGGCACACGTGTTCTCGTCAAACTACTCCGACGAATCGTTCGTAACGGGCCGATAACAGTTCGTGACAGTGCAGTTAAAGTGACCAGTCGCTTTTTCATACCATTTTCCAAATTGTTCCCTTGGCCGGTAGTAATTCGAAAGAGAAACGGACACCTTTCTCTCGTTTCTCGAATCGAGAATCATTCGACGTTCCGGCGAATCCCGAAATCCTTTCGTTTCCTGCTCGACGAGTACGTGTCCCGCCGTTCTATTCGCCACTTTCGCCGCTCGTTGAAAACCAAACGTTACGAACATCGAAGCGTCGCTTGTCGAAACTCACGTGCCGTGAATTTTACGAAAATCGGAGAACGAAGAATTTCGTCGCGAGTGACAAAACGTGTCTCGATAGCCCGATCCGTTCGACGAGGGCGTTCAGTTGCGAAGTTGTCAAACGCCGTAGCCCTCGAATCCATGGACCATAGCCTATAAGTTGCATGCTTAGAACTCGCGAATAGATCGGAGATCGAGCGAAACGTAGCGCGCGGGTCGTCGCGTCGTAGAGACGTAGCCGGTTGAATCGGAAGCACGCCGGTGAGAAACAGTCGGCATAAAAATAGCGTTTTCTTTTTGAATTGCAGCTTCGAGCGGGAGACGCGTTGCAGCAAGAGATTCCCGCGCAGGAGAGGAAGACTGGACAAAGCGGAAGAAGCAGAATAAGACGAGCAAAGCAGAAGAAGCGGAGGAACACAGGTGTAAAAGAAGAGCGAAAGCGAGACGCGTAGAAGCGGGGTTGCGACGGAAGTGATTCGATAACGTAAAAGGAAAGAGGAAGGCGGATAGAGCGTAGCGGAAGAGAAGAGAAAGGTGGATTAAGAAGAATAATATTAAGAAGAAGAAGAAGAAGGAGCAGGAGGAGGAGCAGGAGAAGAAGAAGAAGAAAAAGAAGAAAGGGAAGAAGAAGGTGAAGAAAGAGAAGATCCGGGACAAGGATAGATTTGATAGAGAGGGCAAAGGAATCAAGTGAAAGCAAGAAGTCGGTAGAGCAAGGACGAAGGAAAAGGAAGAAAGAAGTGAAGAAGCTCGTTAGAGAGAACCTCGCGCCGCATACATATATATTTCAGTGTGTTCAAAAAACGAGTGTACCTAAGTGCAATATTATTAAAGCTAAACGATAATAAGAAGCAACCACAACTACCATCGACGATATCGGTAACGACGAGCGGTTAATCGATAATCGAATAGAATTCCTTTTAAAGAGTTAAAAACCCTAGAGTCGCATTTCGAGGAGGAGTCGTGTGAACAGACGCGAAACGAACAGGACGAAGGATCGTATAGGAGAGGACGCGGGCACCGCTGAACCTGTAAACGAAAGGAGAATCGGCGATCGGTAGCGGCGGATGCCAGCCACAGCGTCTTCGACACACGCTGTGCAGACGGAGTGACCGAAATCCCGACAGAGGAGAACTGTCGTCCCGGTTCAAAGAAATCACACTACGTATCACACACGGCCGACGCGCCAGTCCCTTTTCCTTCGGCATTCGACGAAAGGGCTTGCACGTCCGCGCACACGCACACACACGCACATCGACATAACGGGGCTACTAACTACTCAGGGCAAAGCGGGACGAGCAGTATCTATCCGCCAAGCGTGATTTCTCACCCGGCAGCACAGACTCTGCTCTACGACAGATACTTCGACCAACAACAGAGAGTCTCGCGTCTGCACGGACTGTCCTTCTCGTTCACACCGTCCGGGCTGGGCAATCCTGAATTTTAACCTGAACTTAAGTGTATGATAGACTTTAAGTTAGATAGAACAAAGAAATAGGCTGTTCTCCGCTGACGGAGGACGTCCATTCGCGCGCGCATCGATTCATCGGGCACACACACGCGCGCTCTCTCACACACACACACCACACACACACACACAACACACACGCGCGCGCACGCACGCACACTCGCACGCACATACGCGCGCGCACGCACTAAAACGGGCGCGCGCACACGGCTAGAAGAAACACTTACGTATCAGAACGTTAATGCACGTTAGTGGAAGGAGGATCTGAGGGAGAAGACGAAGAAGAAGAAGAAGAGGAGGAAGAAGTTGCTAGAATCACCGAACTGCGGAGACGCTTGTACACGATCAGCGAGAGATATAAAGAGCTATCGGTATCAATATCGGTGATCGAGTTACGGGAGACGGGTTTCGAAAGATCGAGAAAAGTGGAAGGGCCATCGATCGTAGAGAGAACAACGGATCGGTGGTGCTTGCGAATAAGACGAGTAAGACCGGAGAGGAGCCAACGACGAGACAAGTGAGGAAAGAGGCCGAGTGGCGCAAGAGACCGTGGTACCAAGGCAGAGTGAGAAACGGCCGAGGAAGAGGCCAAAAAAAAAAAGAGCCAAGAGGTGTATCGAGGGAAAGAGTTTCATGAGCCAAGTAGCGGGAGGCAGCAGCAGCAGCAGCAGCAGCAGCAGCAGCAGCAACAACAACAACAGCAGCAGCAGCAGCAGCAGCAGCAGCAGGCCCGGGAAGTCGAAGCAGGTGGCGAGTAAGTGACGTTACCCGCCGCCCACGTCGAGCGAGGATCGTTGTCCTTAAGACGATCCTGGGCTAAGAAGAGCGCGATACAGCGGAGAGAAAGATAGGAAGGAACGGCGGCGAGCGCGGAAGTGTGCCGGCCGTCGAGCTGCTTACCGAAAGGGGTGCGAAAAAGCGGGCAAGCTGCGCCGGAAGGGGGTAGCCCGGGCTTCTCGCGAAGGCCTCAAAATTTCGGACGCGACGGCGGCCCTGGACCTACGTGCCCAGACGCAAACCCAACCCGACTTTGGCTTGGACCACCACCAACAACAGAATCACCATCAACACCAACAGCAGCAGCAGCAGCAACAACAACAGCAGCAGCAGCACCAGCAGCACCAGCAGCAGCAACATCAGCAGCAGCAGGGCCAAAATCCAGATTCGCGACCACACCATCACCTTCAGCAGCATCATCATCATCAGCATCATCCCGGAAATCATCTCCACTCTGGCGATTCGGGGGGTGGGATAGGAGGTGGAGGAGGTGGCGGTGGAGCCGGTGGAGGTGGCGGTGGCGGAAGTGGCGGCGGTGGAAGTGGCGGTGGTGTTGCTGGTGTTGGTGGAGGAGGGTCGGTCGGGCCCGAGGTTGACAGATCCGTCAGGATCCACGACGAGGACGACGAGGACATCACCGAGAGGGAGGACGAGGAGGAAGACGAGGATCCTTGCAGCTCGCCCGAACCGGACCTCGAAAACGAGCCGGAGCCCATGGAGGTCCAAGCCTCGGCCGTCACAGCGGCGGCCGCGAATCTTCACGCGCTGCGACAGCATGTTTTCAAAATGTCGGACTACTGGCAACAACCGCAGAGGGGTCCGCCTCAGCATTCGCCGGGCATACAGCACAGCCCTATCTCCAACTCGACTCAACAGCAAGTGCAACAGATGCACAGCCCTCTTGGTCAGCAGCAGCAGCAGCAGCAGCAACAACAACAACAGCAGCAGCAGCAGCAACAACAACAACAACAACAGAACGTCTCGCAGGTGCAGCAGACCGCTAACGCGGCATTAGGACAGACCGCCAGTCCGCAACAGCAGATGCAGCAACAACAACAGCACGCGATGTCCATGGGCCAACAAACGGCTCAAGGAGCGCAGCATCAGTCTTCGCCGGCACCGACGACGCCCTCGCCGCAGGCCGACCATCAGGGCGCCATCACGTCCAGCATGGCACAGAGTCTTCACAGTCTCGCACAAGCACAACAAAGCATGTCCCAAGCCTCGAGTCCGTCGTTGGCCGTTCAAGCGGTCCAGGCGGCTCAGGCTCTCAATCAGAACCTGGGGCAGGCGTTGACTCAAGCCTTGACGCAGAACATGCAACAGAACCTAGGGCAAACTCTGCAGCACAATCTCGCGCAAAGTCTGACCCCGAGTCTGTCTCCCCAACAGCAGCAACAGTTGCTCAATCAGCCGCAGAACTTGAGCCAGGCCAGCCAAAACCTGCAACAAAATATCCAAAGTCAGGCGCAGAATTTGTCGCAAACGTTGCAGCAACAGGCGCAGAATTTGACCCAGAACCTCGGCCAGAGCTTGAGTCAACAGGCGCTGCAACAACAGGCAGCGCAAAACCTTACGCAGAATTTGCAACAACAGGCTCAAAATTTGACGCAGAACCTGCAACAGCAGGCGCTCAACATGGCGGGCAGCATCGCTCAGAACGGAGCCCTCGCCGGGATGAACATGTCGGCCAACCAACAACAGAACTCCCAGAACTCGATGCTAAGTCCGGGCGCGACCAGCCAAGACTCCCACGACGCCAGCCTGACTGAAAAGCTTGTCAACGAGCTGCAGGTAAGAATAATACGTTTACACGATCGATAAAACGATACTCTTTCTCACTCTCTCTCTCTCTCTCTCTCTCTCTCTCACTCTTTTTCTCTCTGTCTGTCTGTCTGTCTGTCTGTCTGTCTGTCTGTCTCTCTGTTTTCCATTTTTATTTACTCGATCTCGGTTAGACTTTTCTCGTCCGTAGCTGCGGAGGGAAGAGATAAATAACTGGGACGAGGCAACCGCGATAAAAGTGCATAATGCGCCGATAAATAGGGTCATTCACTTGGGCCGACTGACGCCGGACAATACTTTCAAACAGTTTCTACCGATGGAGAAAAATACGCGTCTCGTCTCGCCTCGAGATCACGTGGAATCTCTCTCGTATGCTTCGCTATGCTTCGTCCCGCTTTCGATTAACAACGTCGAAAGGTCTAAATTCTTCTAGCGCAAGTTATAAAATCGTAGACTCCGTGATTTCGTTAAACTGGAGCCAACGTTCGAGCGAGAGATTTCTATCAAGTATTCGTGACTAAGATGAACAACGAGGATGCGGATAGTTCCTCGATTAGGGCGAAAAAAGACCAGATGTCAGACCTGTCAGAATCGACAGGATACGGACGAAAACGTGCGTATCGGCTTAACTGGATGACTTTCAATAAATCGCGCTACATCGTCGACAATTTCGCTGACTGTTTGAATCTGCGACTGTACCGAGATACACTGACCATGGTTCACGCACATCGGAATACGTTGACTTACCACATCGCGTACTTCAACACGCGTACGCGAACACTCACACGAACGCGAACACCAACACGAACACGAACACGCACACGCACACCTACATGTGCACGCCATGCAACAGAACGAGCAAGAGAGGGAGAGTGAGAGAGAGTGAATGTTGGCGCGGGAGCGCGCGCTCGCGCTCCAGCTAGCAGCCAAGCAAAGCAGCCAGCCACGCACACATTAGAGTCACGGGGCCACAAATGCAAACGCGGCCCACGCACACCGATGCGAGGAGATGCAGATACGTCGTCTCTCGGGGTTCTTGACCCGCGCAACACAGATAATACTATACGCATACGTCATACGGTACGCCGAGAAGATGTTCTCGAGAAAATATCGCGGCGTGCTTCTGCGATGCCACAGTCCGCGAGCTTCGATACGAGGAAACTAAGTAAATATATCCCCGCGGATCCGATTCGGTCTCACCGCCAATAGGAATCCGAACCATTTTTCCTTTTTCTTTCTTCTTCTTCTCTCTTTTGTTTTTTCTTTTTTTTTTTCTTTTCTTTCTTCTTTCCTGTTTCTTTCGCTCGCGTGAATTACGACACAAACAGGGAGAACAACAACCGATTTCTTAGTACAGACTTTTCGTATCGCGCGATTTTACCAGGTAGGGACGATCTACGTCGAAGCGAGCGAAAAGAACGTGGTGGAGGAAAAAGTTGAATGACTCGACTATCCGACGTTACGGATGATTCCTCGTTTCTTGTTTTATTTTGGAGCGTTGTTTAAACAACGCTCATCCGTCTCCCCTACCAAATCTCTATAGCGTCTTTCAGTTTTCACGCGTGAAGATTCTTTCGAAGGAAAAGGAAAGATTTCGAGCGACTAGTCGGGGATCGTTTCACGAATTACTGTAAGAGCACCATATTTGGTAGGGAAGAAAGCGATTTTGTATCACTGCCGGCTATAAGAAAGAGCAGAGAGAAGTAAACTAACACGAGCCTCCTGTCTTGCCTGATAGTCTCGTGCCTCTGCGGCGGGACTTGGAGGTGCGGGAGGCGCCGGCGGAGGCGGAGGAATGGGCAACATCAGCGAACGCACCCTCGAGGAATGCTGGTCCACCCTGCAACGAGTGAGTTGAATACTCAGCCCGTTCAAAATCCCCTTATTATTTCTCCTTGTCACGCAGCTTCCTGCAATTTCTCACTTTTTTTTCTTTCTCTCTTTTTTTCCTCGCTTTTCCTTTTTCTTTTTCTCGTTTTCTTTCTCGCCAATTCGTCGTACGAGGCTCGACGTACGTAACTTTTTCTTTCTTCTTTTCCCTTACTTTTCTTCTTCTTTTCTCGTTTTCCTCTACGTTCCTCCCGCACGTTTCACGCAACTGTCACACCTATGCGTACACCAGTATATATTATAATTATATGGCGTCTTTGATCTCACGATTGCGCGCACTTCATTCTCGTTTTCCGAGTTACGAGTTTACGAGCAGATATCGCTCTCTTCGTCTCTCTTCGTTCTCATTGTTTTTATTTTCTGCACTCGCATTTTCGTTAGTTTGTTTATCGCAGCGCCTAGCATGCTCTACGTGCGTGTATGTGCTTCTCTGTATGGATTTATTAATTTTCCTTTAATCTTAACGTTAAAAGATCCGTCGCTTGCTAAGAAATCGTCTGGCAGCTCATCGCCTGCTCAACGAACGGCGCGACGCCACGATCGTCGATAAAATGTTGACCGCCGTGGCGGTTCGAGATCGATCCAGCGATTCTTACGAGAAGATCGCGGACGGTGGATTTTTACGGACAAGATCCGTAGGTAGATGACCGAGCGTCTCGGCCAACGGTACCTCGCAGCTCGCGAGACAATACCGCGTTTAATTGTTCCATACGCGTATTCCACGCACGATGCAACCGATTTAATGGGACACTCAGTCGCGATCGATAGTACGAGTCTCCGCGTATATGGCGTTGTCCTTTTACGAGGCACAACCGAAATGAAGGGAAAGGAAGCACCGCTAACGAGCCGTGAATCGAGTTCGTCTATCCGTTCGACTCGAAAGAACGAGATGCCCGGAGGTTGAGGGGGAGGGAGAGAGAGAGAGAGAGAGAGAGAGAGAGAGAGAGTGAGAGAGAGGAGGAGGAGAAAGGAGAAAGCCACGAAGAACATAGGGACGGAGAAGGGGATGGCGGGGAAGAGTGAAAAGAGAAGCGGCTCGTGCAAAACTTTTAAATTCTCGTCCCGAGTACGAAAGCAACAATTTGTTTCGCTAAGTAGCTGTGGCGCTCTTTTGTTTTTCCGACTTCTTTTATTCTCGCTAACTGCGGCGGGATGAATGGAGAGGCGGCGGCGAGGTGGTTTGGTAGCGCGGCGATTCCACTCCCTCGTCCATCGCCACCTTGAAAGCGACTCGCGAGCTCGGCCGAGGCGAAACTTTCGGAAAATCGCAAAAACGCCGCACGATGGCGAAGTTTTCACGTTTTGCCGGGATTTAATTAAAACATTCGCTTCCTTTGTGGCGCTCCGTAACGGCGAATCTTCGATGGAGGAGCGTGGCCGCCGGGGCTCGTGACAAAATGTTAAAAGCGACGCGCACACTTAATCGACTCTCGTTGCTCTCCGCCATTTTTCAAAGGCGGAAACGCGCCGATGATTCTCACGGCATCTGTCGCCTTTTGCACGCCTTTTGCACGCCTTTTTCACGCTCGTTCCACGTCGATCGTTCGATTGCGAAACGATCGGTCGTGCACGAGCAAAGCGGAGCCCCGGACGCGTCGCGACCACGATGATTATTAACCGTGGGCCGCGTCAACGAAATAAACCCGTTGCCCGTTACGAATCGTGGGAAAACAAAGGGTGCGGAAGAAGATGGAAAGTCGAAAACATTAATGCGTCGCGACGTTGTACAAACACTCGTCGCCGAGTGATTCTCATGGTTGTCGATCGGGGCGCAGAGAACGTAGCCGACGATAGAGAAAGCGGTTTTTGTTCTTTCACTGGCTGGAAAATTAAAATCCAATTATTTCGACACCTCTGCGCGACCCTTCCGGCGATACAAATGAATTTTTTGCGTCGGCTCTTTCTCTCCAAATCTCTGCTTCACCCCACCTTCAAACCGGTTCGACATCGGAGCGTAACGTAACGCAGCCACGGGCTTACCCTTGACCAGATCCAGCGTCCCGATTTTCAATCGACGACAGCTGCCAGAACCGGAACTGCGCCACGGGCGCAAGAAGAAGATGACGAAAAAAAAAAAAAAGGGTGGAAGCTTCAAGAGACTATGAACGCTCGGATCGATACTCGCAGAATCGTCTCTGACGCACGAGACGCGTGCTACGATTAGAGCGCGATTAAGCGACGCAAGGCGGAGACAATTACGCTACCCATACGCGATGCATTCGAGTCTGCTTAACCTTTCTGTCGTTCGAAAAAGTTCCACGAGGATAACCGCGTTTCGCGCAGGTACCAAAAACAAAAAGAGCCTTTCTCACGTTCGGTTTCACCGTCCCCTTGAGCGTAACTTACTTTTTTACCTTCAACCCCGAAGAGGTTCCATCGTATTATTTAAATAACCGTGTTCACGCGCGTGCCATTGTTTCGCTAACCCTTCTACTATTACGAAAAGGCGCGGTGTGGCGAGGGGCGAGCGACGGGGTGGCGAGGGGCGAGGGGGAGGGAAGAGGAGATTGGGGGGGGGCGAGAAAGCTTTCTGTTCCAAGTCGAAGAAGAAAACTCGGAGGATGAAAGATAGAAGGGCGGGAAGAGGGAAGAACTTCCGTGCCGCGTAGCCGTTATGGCGAAGGCAAAATTACGACATCTCAAGTCCAGGGGCAACCATACCTTCTGCCCGTTCAGTACGTACAAAGTTTCCTGGCTTTTCAGTAATTTTCTATGATTTTCAGATCGCATGATCGCTAACAATAACGCCGGCCCCGTGCCGGCTGTTAAGATCCTTCTAATCGAATTGTTCGATCTTCGGTGAAACTGTAGACGAGAGTCGCAGACCAACGGGTAAGAGAAAGAACGGCAAATAGCTAAATTTCGAAGAAACCCAAGCCGTAGAAGCCGGTCGGGCTTACGAAAGTACAGTTCGATGCTCCATCTCTCGCGCTACCTTTCGTCGTTCCATTTCCTCGCGAATCTCGTCTATTCGACAAATCGAACGATAGGGGCAAACTGGCAAAAATCGGTCGGATATAGCGCGAGACGTCCAGCAACGTTGCCTCGCGATGACAGATATCTTGTCAAAAGCGTGGCCGCCCAAAGCGAAGGAGAAAGGTACGCGTTACAAAGTCGTGTGCCGGCCGAACGTTCTGTACGCGTCGCGTACGGCTCGTTCTTCCTCTTCTTTTTTTCTCTCCTTCCTCGTCATTCGCTCGCTCGCGCGGTTCCGCCATGACCTACCCCAAGCGCGGTCGGCGAAAGAAAAAGAACGAGTAAAGGGGAGAGGGAGAAGGGGCGAGAGCGGGCGAACCAAGAGAAAAAGAGTGAAAGAGAGAGAGAGAGAGAGAGAGAGAGAGAGAGAGAGAGAGTGAGAGTGAGAGGGAGAGGGAGAGAGCGAGAGTGGAAGGGAGAGGGAGGGAGGGAGGGAGGGAGGGAGAAGCGGAGAACGAGAGAAGAGGAAAGAAGTCGCGCGCCCACACACGGCTGGCAAAGTTGCAACGTGGATGACCAGGAGAAGAGTTGGCCGCGGTAACGAACGAGCGAGATGGAACAGTACGGGGCAAGCAGAGGGGCAAATGGGAGGGGGCGAGGTGCAATGGAATAGAGTTTATTCTTTGTGTCGCGCGTATGGCTACGCGCTTTTTTTTTTATCGTTCGTTGACTCCGCTCCGTTCTGCAGTCGCGTTCACCACATCGCTCGCCACGATAAGATTACGCTCACAGGGGCGGTCATGCGCGATATTCGCGCGCTCCGAAAGATCCGCACGTTTTTCCTCCCAGAGGATTTTCATTTCCAGCTCGATCGCGCTCCCAAATTCCATCTCTCTCCGGATTGGCATCTCGGCCTATCCGAGCTTGCTGGAAGCTGTCGCTTTCTCGCGAATCCAACGCGATACCGTGTAACGCGACTCGCTCGTCGCCTACTATTTCGATCTGACGCGATAGACGCGATAGGATCGGTCGATCGATCGATCGATCGCAGTCTGTGCCATCCTCGTACAGCAACGAAGGTCCGTCCGTCCGACATGTACCAGATATTTTCTGAAATTCACTCTGCCCGTCCTCGTGTTGTACGTTCAGCTTCCATAACCGAGCGTTTCTTAACCAACAGAGTCACCCTGTAGAATACCCAACTTATTAAACAACCGTTATCCTACGTGCCACTGGTAATTATTGCAAACTCGAAACGTGACGCGTACGCAACAGCCATTAATTCGTGCGCTGGCTGGTTCTACTCGAATGCAAAACACCGGGCACCGTAATAGCCGATGCAAGAAGGCAGGATCTAAAGGAGGGCAGGGCGGGGAAAGAAATTTCATCGAAGAGCGGAGAAAGAACAGCGGGGAAAATGGAGAGGAAAATGCAAAACGGCGAAAACCAAGAGAGACGTGGGTCTGCGCGGAGTTGAGAAATCTCGGCGGCCGGTCACGAGAGAGACCGCGCGCGTATCCCAGAACCTTTCCTCTCCTCTGGTTGGAGCTGCCGCGGCAAAAGATCGTTGCCCTTCTAAATATAAGTTTGCAAAATCGAACAGCAAAACTGCGGAGTTTTGCCGTGGTCTGTGCGGCTCTGTGTGTATATTGCCGCTAGATCAGACCCCTTCTTCTTCTTCTTCTTCTTCTTCTTCTGCTCCTTCTTCTTCTTCTTCTTCTTCTTCTTCTTCTTCTACTACTACTACTACTACTACTACTACTACTACTACTTCTTCTTCTTCCTTCTCCTCTTCTTCCTCTTCTTCGTCTTCTTCCTCTTCTTCTTCTTCTTCCTCTTCGTCCTCTTCATCGTCCTCCTCTTCTTCTTCGCCTTCTTCTTCTTCTCCTCCTCCTCCTCCTCCTCCTCCTCCTCCTCCTCCTCCGCCGCCTTCCTCTTCTTCTACCGAGCTGCCCGTTGCAGTCGCGCTCGCGCTCCTCTTTCCAGCGCGTCGCCTGGTCCTCCTCCGCCGCAGCGTATCCTCCATCGGCACTCTCCTACTCCCTCGAATCTTTGCCCATATCTACCACCTTCTTCGGATCCCCTCTTCGACTCCCTCCGACACCGATCCCCACTGCAGCTTCGTGACCTCGAAGGCCTGCGAATCCGCTCTTTCGTTCGCGTCGACTTTCGGACAAAATTCGTCTGGCTCCCCTGAACGTAGTCGTAGGTCAGGATCCAGTCGCGTCACGGCTGTTTCGCGCCACGCGGCCAACCGCGGTGGATCCATCCGGAACCCCTTTCCCGGCCAGACGTGGATTCGCCCGTTCGCACTTTTTGGCCCTCGTCGCCACCGCAAAAATATGACAACCGTTTCAAACGTTTCCACGAGATTAGCTGCGACCCGAATCGATACGGTTCGTCGTTAATTCTCTCCTTGATTTTTCTGACTCTTCTTCTTTGACTCTTCTGCTTTGATTTTACGCCACTCCCGTCAAATATTCAGTCCTGCAGATTTCATATTTCGGGTTACGGCTGCAGTTTCTCCGATGTCACAAATCGTTCGTGTCCGTGGGACGTTTTCTCATCCTCGTGTACGAGCAAAGTAGTACAGGCAAAGTTTCGCGAAAAATTGAAACGAGAATAGGAGGAGGATTTTCCTGCTAGCGACGCTTCTAAATGGCAGGTCGAACGCGAATTACGAGGCTCGTCAATTTCTAAAGCAGCGAGGAAAAGTAGTTTGTCCGTGAGGAATTAAACGAAGACGAAACGAGATTAAAGCCGCGCGAAAGATCTCGAGTAGGAAGCGAGAGAAACGAAGCTGGCAGAGACGACCGAGACCGACGAGCGAAACGGCAGAGATAAAAAAAATCCGACCGCGTGGAAAAAATAACCGAGCCGGAATCTGGGTCAGCGGGGCTGTGCAATCAGAATGTGCCAATGTCAGCCGCATAGATCGCAAGGCCAGCAAAATCGTGAGCAGTGAAAAAGTCTGTGCTCGATCGTGCATCGATCTTTGCGCGCCGATCGAAAAAATTCTACCGTATCCGACGATCGTCGAGAGAGGGGAAGGAGAGAGGTAAGAGGGCGGACACACGATTCGCGAATTCGCCGTCTAATCGTTCGATGCAAGAGTCCCGACCAGAAAATCCGCGACCCACGAGGAATTTCGAGCGCCCGTGTTTTTTTCTCGCCGAGTACGTTCATCCTATAAGGCGGATGAAAGAGCAAAGAGCGTTCACGGTGTGCACGTTGCAGCGGCGAGCGGTCGGCGTCATCGTCATCGTCATCTCGTGCATGCGTGGGTGAATAGCCTGGCCGGTCTCGAGCAATACAGACGAGACAGAGAGATTGGAAGAGAGAAGGCGAGCAAGCCGAGAGATCAGAATGAGAAGTTCTTGTAAAAGAAAGACGGCGAGTATCGCGCGGTAAAGGGGGGCAAAGAGGGGAGAAGAGGGGCAAAGAGGGCATGAGGGGGGGGGGGGCAAAGGGGGCCCGCGAGAACGAAAGACGCTCGACGCGCGGCGTACCGACTCTACAGAATCGCCAAGCTTCTTTGCTGCGTTCGTTCATCCTTCGATTTTACTCCCTCCGAAGATGGATCATCGAATTTTCGTGTCATCTTCCAACACCTTGACTCTGGAAGACGAGAAAACAACTTTGTCACGAACCATCGAGTATCGTTCGTCCTATTCAACGCGTCGCTTCATCTCGAAACGCGGTCCATCCGTCTACTATTGGTCTACTATTGTCGATCGCCGTCCAACTCGACCAAGCTCGCATCCAACGATTTCGTAGACAGTTTAGCATCCAGAAGATCATCCCTGTTAGGTGCCGCGTAGATAAAACGTGTACGATCCGAGTTAGCGGGATGGCAAAGACGCAACCCCACTCCGAACTCTCGTGGATCCGCTCTGGTAGCTTCTCGAGGCAAGTATTCTACCTTCGGACCTTCGCGCCAGTGCCCCCCACCGGACGCTATCCAGCCAATCGGCCGCGAGGACGCCGGCGTGAAGCCTACGCGGCGGCGGGCAGGCCGATTCTCGCCGGCGCCCCAGCATTTTATACGGAAAAGACTCTTTAACGAAGCACAAGGTGCGCACGCACGACCAACTTCACGCGACACCACGCGCGCACCGCGTCACACGCACACGGGGAGGCGAGAGTGCGACGAAGACGAAGACGAAGACGACGACGACGACGGCGACGACGACGACGACGACCACGACGACCACGACGACGACCACGACGACCACGACGACTACGACCACGACCACGACCACGACCACGACGACAACGACGACGGCCACGACGACGACAACGACGACAACGACGACCACGACCCACGACCACGACCACGACCACGACCACGACTTAAACGAAGACAACCGGTGACAAGGTTTTCCATATCCTCTTCTTCCTTCTTCCATCGTCCTTCTCCTTTCGACGTCGCATTTTTTAATCGTCGGCGAGTCAAGCAAGAACAAAGAACAAAGAACAACGACACCGAGAGAAATAGAGAGAAAGAGAGAAAGAGAAAAAGAGGGAAAGAGTAGGCGACAGAGAGAGAGAGAGAGAGAGAGAGAAGGAGAGAGAGAGAGGGGGGAGAGAGAGATCCGGAAAACGTGGAGATTCGAACTCGCTGAAAACTCGCCGGGACCGTAGGGGCCAAGAGGACCACGACAGAGGGAGAGACGACGATCCGTTGGATCTGAATCGTCGTCCGATGCACGGCGAGGTGATCACCGAGGAGGAAGGAGGACCGTCAAAGTACCGAGACCCGAGGAAAAACCACGCAAGATGAGTGACAACGTGCGCGGCATTGACAGCTGACAGCGCGCGAGGAATTCTCTTCGTCTCTCGTGCGCCGCTCTCTCGGTGTATAAGCGGCTCCTTTTCTCGTCCTGCGTCTCCTCTTCGTCTTCGATTCCAGTGTCCCCGCGAGTGTTCCCTTCTTGCTCCATTCGCACAGGCTCGCTCCCTTCGTTCCGCATCTTCTTCGTCATTCTCCTCCGCCCGTACTTCGCCGCCCCCACCAGTAAGCAACCGCGCCGCGAAGTGCCGAACGATGAACTCGGGCAACAGTGTGCCATATTTTGTGATCTTTTTACCTAGCTCCTACCACCGCGTTTTAACTGTGATCCACCTACTCTAGAGAACCGTGCACGAGAGGTAAGGAGACATACTTCTACTTGTAACCGCCGCGCCGACTACGTAGCCTAACCGAGACCGATGGATGGCGGGCGCGATGATCTGTTACGCGTCGGCCAACGCGCAGTCCGTCTATCCGTCATAACCACTCGTCGTTCGGACTTTACACTCGCATGCTGAAAACTCGAACAAATCGACTCGAACAAAGCGAAGAAGAAATTCGAACCGTGCGGCAAACCTGGCAAACACGGTCTCGCCTGCCATCCGCATGCGTCTCTGCTCGGTCGAGAGCCAACAACCGCCAGATTCCGCCAGATTCCGTCAGATTCCGTCATATCCCGCCGGAACCGTCCTTCCGCGGAACCGCGTACGCCGGTTACGCATTCCAGAACGAGGACGACGCGCTCCTTCGAGCGCGAAACACCGCCAACTGGATCGACTCGAAGTCAACGTATCTCGCGGGAGAAAGATCCTTTCGTCGTCTCCCCCAACGGGAGAAACGCGTGCACTTCTCGCGGCGCGTTCCACGCTGCCGCTCTCTCGAAATCCAACGCAGCTCCCTTCTCGTTTCACCGATACAAACAGGGTATTTCGTCGATCCAGTCGTAGATTCGACGACAGTCCGCCTTTTCGCGCTAGACTCCGCGTCTCTGCTCGAGCTTCGTCTATCTTCTCTCGAATATCCTGTACACCGCTATCGCTAAACCTATTTCACAGCGACTCTACGCGGATAAGTACGTAGATTTAGTTCGCTTATTCGTACTTGAATTGATAGAAGAGGAATCGATCGTTTCCCGAAACTGGATAGCATTTCCTCGTCGGGACGTGCCGGGACGTTGTTGCGAGACCAGCCGCGACCTACTCCAATCGAGCAACCGATCGACCTCCTGTAGATCGCTCGACACTTGCCAGTCGCCGCGAGAAACGTGTGCCCTGAACGGATTCGCGTACCTCTCTCCGGTGGACGTAGCTCGCCAGGGTATTTTTCATCGGGCTCGCGAGCCACGATCGCGCGAGGAAAGCGATTCTAAGATGGAGAAACACGGCATTTGCATGCGGCAGAGAGAAAACAGGCTGCCGCGCTGCTAGCAAGAGAGCAGATAAACGGAGAGAGATAACGCGTGTATGCAGATCGCGGCGAATCGTTCGAAGAAAATTCCTTTCGCCGGCAAAAAAGTCGACCCTTCGGTGTCGCGAGCCGTGGGAAATTTCGTTAGCGAAACGCTAGGGGACCGCCGTTTCGAGTCGCGCCCCGTGCAACAGCCCTCGCCCCTCCCGCCCGGGTCTCCTCCTTCGTCGACCATCGAATCTTCTCTTCTCTTCGTCACGCGCTAACAAATTTCTCGTATGAAAAATCGATTCTACCGACCAACACCTTTTCCCCGACCGAGTTCGCGTCGTTTTCTTTTTTTTTTTCTTCTTCTTCTTCTTCTTCTTCTCTCCTCTTTCCATTTTTTCTTCCTTTTCGAGTTCAACGACTCAGTGACCACGAGGTGGGACACGGGTTTGAGAAATGTCAAGAAATGCAAGCACCGTCGCGGAGCGGGTCGCAGAGTAAGGGGGAGGCAGAGGAGACGAATGAAAAGGGAAAGAGACGGAAAGCTGCAGAGGCTCGGATAGATAGAAAAGGAGGAAAAGGAGAAAGAGAAAGAACCGAGGAGAGCCACCAGACGTGGCAACGGCGCAAATGCAGAATGCACGCTGACATAAAACATACATATATGCAGGATGCAACGAGCAGCATCCAGCCTTCTCTTCTAGGAGTACTGTAAACGCTGTTCGACGTACCGTCAGTCGACGCAACTTTATTCCGAAACGCTGCAAACTCCCTTCGAGCAGTCTGCCTTCCTCTCGATACGTTTCGCCGCAATCCCACGTATATCGTTGTAATCGACGTATAGTCCAAGTATAGAGGATGGCAACGTAACGCGTGGCCCGCCATTTCGCCGATGGATTTACAACACCGGAGACGAACGCCGTTCACGGTTATAATCGTGGGTCGCGGCTATCGTTCGTCTTTCTTTCTCTCATTGAGAAATCCTCGCTCTTCCCCGACTGTTCGACGACCGCCCAAACATTTTTAGGCATCCAACAATTAGCCAGAAATTGGCCGTTTCGCGAGACGCGTTTTATGTCATCGATCGAATCGTTTCCTGCGGAGTCGTAACGCGTAATACGCGGTGGCGCGGTTTTTCCGTCTCGAGTTTATTTACACGCGGCTATAACCACGTGTTACAGAATATACACCCCGTATACCGCGTAGCGCGAGAAACGAGGTCGTTGACACGCGAGTTTGCAGATTTTTCAGCCGCTCGAAACATCCTACTCTACTTCGAGCGGCTCGATATTTTCGGCTTCGAACCCCTTTCTTTTATCCGCGGCCGTGACTGGCCTGAACGAGGGACGAAGAAAGGCAAGAGAGGGAACGAACGCATCGTGGCTGGTGAACCTGACCTCCGACAATACGCCGGCGTCGGCGGCATTCCGTCCAAGCCTCCGCGCGACTCAGCCTCTCTTTCTCTCCCGAGCCATCGCGTGTTCGTTATTAAAATAAATTAAACATCGCCAGAAAGATAGATAGAGAGATAGAGAGATACAGATAGAGATGAGAGAGAGAGAGAGAGAGAGAGAGAGAGAAGGATACTTTCGATACTCGCTTCGTTTTAAACGAGTCCATTTGGTGAACGCGGTACACGGACACGCGTTCGACGAAGAAAAGAAGAAGAAGAAGAAGAAGAAGAAAAGGAAAAAGAGGAAAACAGAGGAAAAGGAAAGAGAGACGAAATTTCACGAAAAATCGTGCCGGCCACGAAAACCGAAGGACATCTACTTCTTTATCCTTCGGTCGTGATTTGTACGCTGTGCTTACGAGAATGCTTCATGGTCGTCCCCAGTGTCGAGGATTCAGCAATCGGTCGGACACTCGGTCAAGGTTGCGCGATTATCGGCACGTTAATACCTTGCTGATCCACAGTGCAAACGTTCCAGCGATACCGAGAGCGTGCGCTTTTTATTGTTGACGGCTGAAACGTTCTCGTTTGCTCGCGTATCGCTCGCCGACGAATCGCGCGAAAACCTTTGCCAACTACTACAGATACGCGTAATAAACGCCGTATCGTATAGGATATACCGGGTACGGCGGAGAGAGTGCTGTTCCGAGCATATCCGCGTACTTTGTATTTATTTGCAGGAAATATTCTGCTGGTGCGTAGAGTTAAAAACACGAACACAGGCTGTTCGTCCAACACGCGATACCGAACGATGGGAAACGAAAAGGCAGCGAAACGGGCGAAAGAAATTATACTCCACCGACTCCGCCAGTAGAACTGACCACGGACAAACCCGTTCATATTGTCTTACCTTGCCGCAGCCGCGGCCGCGACCGCGACCGGCTACGTCGTGTCTGCGCGTCGCGTCGCGTCGGCGTGCCGGTTGTTAGCATACGTACGATATGATAAAAAAAAGTACTGTGACGCGGGCACAAGGTTACTGCCACAAGGCAGTGATACGCACCACCCCACCAAGGCTGACAGCCGTTTCTCGCGATTCTTCTCTATTTGCGCGAAAGAAAAGTTTGTACGAGCGAAAAGTACGGCAAAGCGTAAGAACGAAACGAAACGAAACGAAACGAGACGAGACGTACGTTACATCGATTTGAGGAAGCAACGGGGGAAAATATCGCTCGTATTTCCGACACGGACAAGAATTTCAGAATGTTGGCGAAACGTAAAAAAACGGTGCGCAAGCCGCGATACGTAAGAATAGCCCGATCGAAAAAGTCGAACAATCGCGACGCGAATGCGTCGTCCGATCGTCGTGAAAGTTTAAAATGTGAAATACGACGAAGAACGGTTGCAGCACGAAACAAGGTAAATCGCATGCAAATCTCCGTGCTTCGACTCAATTAATATCGCAGGCGCACTTACGGCAGCTTGTTCGGATCCGTAGTCCCCGAGATTGTGGTTCTGCAACAGGCTGTCGGAGTAGCGCGACCTAAAGAACGCAAAAAGAAGGGAACAGAGCAACGGGATGAAAGAAGAGAGGGGAGAAAGACAGAGAGGCAGCGCGTAATCCGACACGTTCTTACATGGATGCAGCTGGATCTTAAATTCAATACACGCGTGCTTTTTCCCGCGACGCGATGCGACGCGATGCGACGCGACGCGACGAGCGCCCCGTCGTTCCAGACTCTTTCTCGATCGATAATTAATCGGCGACGTAACGCTGATCGATCGCCAATCATCCGTCCCGATTAAGATAACTGCTCGGCCTAGAGAACGGCCGATCCGTGGAGTCAATGGAAACCGTTAGCCGAGAGAGGATCTTGCCCGGTCGGAGTCGTATGCAAAACTAGATGACGCGATGCGAGCGTGCAATAGCGTGCATCCTCGCTGCACGCCACCGAGATCGTCCTCGCTTGTAATTCACAAGAATGCGGAAACGTTAACCGACAAGCTATACGTCTGCGATGTCCTCTCTCTCTCTCTCTCTCTCTCTCTCTCTCTCTCAAGTGTGTTAACGTTTTCAAAGGGAAGCAACTGCAACGAAGATACGGAAGAAACGCGACCATCGAGTCGGATGCATCGAATCAAGGATTGTAAACGGATCGTAAAGGTCTGTACGACGACGGGACGGGACGCGACGCGACGCGACGCGCTGGTAATCGCGTGTCCCGCGCCGTCCAATCAACGTGTCGATTGGCGTCTTCTCGCCGTTCTAATAAGCGCGTAAAACGTTAATCGCTGGATAACGAAACCGAGGATCGAGTACTAACGGCGAAAATTCGGTATTCGCAGCGATCGCGAAACGGCAAAGTTTGAAACTCGAGCCCGAAACAGCGATCGATCGTTACACGCGCAGTATGTTTTCCAGGGATATTTCTAACACGCGTACGTTCCGCCGCCGACGTCGCGTTAATTGAATATCACGGAACGGAATGATTAACGACGCATTCGGTAGATGCGAGAAAATTCTGACAGAAGGTTCGTCGCAACCGATATCCATCCGGCCGATTTCGTGCCATTTTTCCTTCTTCTTTCGGCAGACGTCGGCAACGCGTTACTTTCGCGCTTTATAGCCGTTCCGACAACGTTCGTACAATGTTTCTGATAAAGCAAAGTCTCTCTCTCTCTCTCTCTCTCTATTAGAATCGGGTACGACAGAAACTGCCATGTAGAAATTTACATATCTTAGACGTTGCCCACGAGGAAAAGACACTTGTCGGAGAGATACTCTTGGTAGTTTCCAAGATTATCGAACGGCTTGCGGTTTTCTTGTCGGGCAGAAAGAACGCCGCGCCGACTCGTTTAATACCGTGTTCGATGCGTGTCTCCGAAAAACAAGAGGCCATAAATAAGGCGGCAGAATTTCCACGTGGATTTGCTAATAAACATACCACCCATCGAGATGCCCGGTATATTTGTATGCAAATCGATTGTAATGCGGGGAAAGGAAGGGGGCGGGGGTGGCGGTGGGCGCACGGGCGAGGGCAAGTGCGGGCAGAAGAGTGGCACGGAGTGTAAATGCACGCTGCCGACGTTCCTTGTACGCAACACGTACGTATATACATATTTATACGCGTGCAGAGTGTAAAGCACGAACGCGTGCACGTTAAACACGCAGGCGCGCGCGAGAGTACATGCGTGCACGCACCATGACTCAGAAACGAGTCCACGCGACAATGGAAGTAGTAGTGGACACGATGATGGTGATGACGAGGGCGATGGTGATGACGATGAGGAGGGAGAAGACGACGAGGAATAGGAACGAGAATAACGAGACGAAGACGAAGACGAAGACGAAGACGAAGACGAAGGCGAAACAGCTGGCAGAAAGAAAGCGAAATCGCAACGAATACTTTGCGTTCTTGCGTTTTACGCGCTCCACGGCTGTATCAATTCGGCTGGTTCTACCGACGTGACGCCAAACGGTCTGGCGCGGCGACGCTTACCCGTCACCGCGAATCTCGCAAACTTTTACTACGTCGTTTAGCGGAGCAAGGGTAAGGGTAAGGGTACAACACGCGCTTGACGTGTACGCTTGGAATCGGTGGGAAATTCGGTGGGAAATTCGGTGGGAAATTCGGTGGGAAATTCGATGAATGACGGCAAAGCCACGCGGCAGGATTCACCGTCTCGGTTCATCGGAAAAAGCAAACGTTCTCCATGAGAGCGCAATCTGTCGATTGAAAAAATTGGGACGTGATTTTTTCAAGATAGTAAAGGCCAGGCCGGCGAACTATGATAAACAAATGAGACTTGGCAACGCGGCTCGCAACCACTGCAGCAGCCAAGGCCTGTCAGACTTTTCTCTCTCTTTGGTCCTCGGTTTTTCTCTTCTTCCGTCTTGTTCTCGCGAGCTAAACTCCGTCTTCGTCGTTATCCAACCATCTTTCTCCCGTTCTACGGTGTCTTTCTCTGCCGATGCCAGGATTTCCCTCTCCGCGCACCCGTTCTCGCCTTCTTGTTCATTGCCTCTCCCTCCCAGCCGGTTCGCTGCCACGAGAAAGAGGAGGCTACGCCACTGTGGTGGGGAAAAGGCGGAGGAGGAGAAAGAGGAAGAGGCGCACAGAGACTCTTATTTGCTTCTTTCGTTATTCCTCTTATTTTGCTTGCCCGCCTTCAGCAACGGCACCTTCTTCTTTCGTTGCTCTGCTTCTTCTGCAGCGAGCACAGCGCTCGCCAGACTACCGTGCAACTAGGCTCCGCGGTTCTCTCGGCCCTTCGCGGCCGCGCAGTCCCACAGCGACGCGACGCAAATCGACGCAAATCGACACGCAAATCGACACGCAAATCGACGCAAATCGACGCGAATCGACGCGAACCGACGCGAACCGACGCGAACCGACGCCACGCCACGCCACGCCACGCCACGCCGCGCGGCCGCTGGTTTATTTTTATTCCCATATTCTTCTCTCCCCCCTCGGCCTGCAGCCTCCTGCTGCCTCCTGCCGCCTCTACCCGTCTGTCCGCTCTCTCCCCCTCTGGCCGCGCTTCTTCCTTTTTTTTCCGCCTCCTCTTTCATTTTTCTTCGCCTCCCTCCCGCCTCCTGCTGCAGTTGTCTGTGGTCAGTACTTTCAAAGGCGGGATATGGCGACGCCGAGAACGCTGTCGCGCCTCGGCCTTCGCCAGATATTCCTTTTTTCTTCCATGCCTCCTTCTTTTCTTGCCCTCTTCTTTTCTCGCCTTCTTTTTTCGCCGCTTTATTTATTCACCGGATAATGCCGCTTGCGCGCGAGGTCGGCCAAATACGAAAATAATCGAGGCAGGTGTCTCGCGGACGCTCGTTCGCGCTCGTTCGCGCTCGTTCGCTCGCTCGCGGTTCCATCGTAAAAATGCAAACAAGGATAAACAACCGGGAGACAACCGTTGTCATGGGGAGAGAGTGACCGCGATCGTTCGCGACCCAACGATTCGCGAGTCAGACCCACCTCTTCCGCTCTTTCGGCTGAATCGCGGCCGATCTTGGGAAATCGCACGAGCCGCCGTGCAACCAGTTCCCCCATTAGTCCCAATCGATATATCGATAAAAGGTGTGAAAGACGTCGCGAACCGGTGGAAAAGTGGCGAGAGATAAGAGACAAAGGGAAGCGAGAGTTGGCGTTATATTTGCCCTTTAATACTACCCCGGGGATCGACGCTGCCGGCGGACATTCGATACAACGTGTACACGTATCTCGATTGTCCTCCTGCGTTGCTCGATACACTTTCGTCCGATCGTCCGATACACTTTCTCCGTAGCCTTCGGCGATTTAGCGATGCAACCGACCGACTCGGGCCGCGTACGATTCGCGATCGCCGCCGCGCTTCTTTGCATTTTCTACGTGCCTGGCCCGGCATCGCGGCGCGTCGTCGCAAAAATGTCTCTCGCGTGGAGACCGTGTGCGCCGATCAAACACCAGCGGCGCGCCATGTTATTTTCGAAGCCTGTGCGTTTCGTGCTTCTCCCTTTGCCCCGTGAAACTCGAACCCGTCCGGCAGAAAAGAGGTCTCGGAGGCGCGCGACGGTTAATCCGATTGGAAAGTTTTCGTGGGGACGCGCGCGGAATCTATCGAGCACCGATGACAATCGGCCTCTATTTTTCCCTCGAATTCAGAGACGACGAGACGGCGAGAGGAGAGTGGAGAAACAGATAAAGGCGAGGAAATCGTCCGGTTCGATCTTCCGCTCCCGTTCCAGTCTCACCGACGATATGCGTGCGCCTGTGCGTGAATGTCTTATCATGACGTCATTGATAAAGCGGCCATGATGGATAGACAAAGTCTGCTCGCAAAGAGACCCCGCCCTATTTTTTCCTCCCTGCCTCCCTAGCCGGACACACTTTTAGCGCGCGCTTAACTATGGCACTAACGTTAGCCGCGCTGCTCCACGCCCAAAATAATTTGTACGAGCCACGGGGGAAAGATGGCGAGCGATCGCAACCAGCGGACCATCGGACAATCGCCGGGGATCGAATCGCTGCGCCCGACTTTTTCCATCTTATCGACGGTTTATTTTCGTACGCTTTCCGTGGTCGTGTCAGCCGCGTGTCACCGATTGCGCGAGCGAATCGGTGGGCGAACGCGATCGCGCCCGAGGGCCAAAAACGCGACGGACGGAAAGGAGGAAGCGATTCGTCGAATAAAGCGACGATATTTCATCGCTCCTCGTCAACCTTTTTCCTCCGTCTTGACTAAATCACCGAACAAACGGTTGGAATCGTGCCAAGATCAAAGTCCCCCGCCGGTCTCGATAAAGAATGCTCGTTATTATTGAATCAACGAGGCCTACCACCACCGGCTGGCCACGGCAATCCATCGAATCGCGCGCGTAACATTTGCACATCGCTGATGCAATTACTCCGGCGCTATCGATTTTCAGCGATAATTTTTCACTCTCTCCGCGACTCCTGCCGATTACCTGCGTGCCGTGCCCACGGTGGCGTATCGCGCCTCGTATCGCGCGTCCGATTCGAGTGGCTGCGGCCTGGACTCGCGATGTCCCGAACGGGGAGAATCGTCGCGTGGTCCAAGATTATCGAAAGGACGGATCGAGTGGAAAAAACCGACGAGTGGAAGATGACGGCTCGCTTCGGAATCGCCGATACTCGTACTTCCTCAACAGCGTAACACGCTCTTTCCGTCTCTCGTGCCCTACTAGACCGCAGTGGCGTTTCTCTCTTTCTACTTGCCGGCAATGGCGAGGGTGGAGGAAGAGAAGCAGCAACGAACGTTGCGGCGGTGGCAATAGTACGAGCAGCACGATGAGGAGTAGTGGAGGAACACACACGAGGAGAAGGAGAGAAAGGGGGACGGCGGAGGACGCGTATGACGAGAAGAAGTAGGGGAGCGAGCGAGGGAGGTTGTGAAAGAGAGATAGAACCGGGCACGATTGGCCCCTTCCGCCGTGTCAGCGGTGCCGATTGGCTCGTGTTCCCCGGAATCGTGTTATTTCAATCGATATCTCTTCGAGTAGCCGGCAATTTTTCGTCGCCGCGCGTTATCAGCGCCTTTCCACCTTTTTTCTTCCCCCGTTTAGCACACGCACAGCGCGAGAGACCAAGAAATCGCTCTGTCCCCCCCTACGACCGGCTTAGTTTGCGAGAGACGCCACACGCTGGCGTACAGCGCTGCGTCCGCGCTATCCTATACACGGACACGCCAGCTACCCCCGTGAATTTCCGAAAAAAAAAAAAAAAGAAAAAAGAAAGAAAGAAAGAGAAGGAGGGAGGGAAGGAGAGAGAGAGAGAGAGAGAGAGAGAAAGAAAAAAACCGACAAAGAAAAAAGCAAGAAGAACGAGAGAGAAATAAAAAGGATATGGAAATTACGCGGCCGGCAGAGTGATTAGTTTCTTCAGTGTAACGCCGTAAGACGCGCTCTCGGTCATCCTTCGTCCGCCCGCAACGATCCCTCCTTCTTCTCTTTGGTCGATCTAAGCCGCCGTGCCGGTTCTTCGTCGTTTCGTTTCGCTTAATTTCAAGGGGGGAGTTATCGTGGTAACACAGTGATACACGGCAGAAGCGCTGCCACGTGTATACGTGAAAACAGTGTGTGCTGGTTTTCTAATTCGCGAACGAGAGAAGACGGGGCTCGATCGCCCTACGCAGCAAGTATCGCAACGATCGTTCGGTCCGCGTTCGTGCCGCGATTCCACTTGGTCGTCGGATCGTCATCGATCGACGAAAGAAGGCAACTTCGTCGTCGATCGCGACACGTATGGCCGCGTTAGAAGTGAGAAGAACGGGCGCCGCTCGACCAGGGTGAGCTGCGTGGCCGACGGAGGGGGTTTGAAAAAGACGCGTCTTTGTTGGAAAGTACGGCAGAAACACGACTGAAAACGTAAGCACGTGAAAGTGGAACGATACCGTTCTCACACGGCAGGATACTGGTCGTGGTCGGACAAAAGAAGAATCACGCCCTCGCGCGTACATGTGCTTCTCGTCGCATTCTCTCTTCTCCTTGTACAGTGTCGCATTCTCACGCAACCGTTTCTCCGCGTTGCTTGCGCAAACATCGCAACGTGGCTGTTCGGCGTGCGGAAATATCGTTCGCTCGATACGGCCAACGATACCAACGACGATCGATCGGAGGACAAAATCTTGGGAAACGGAACGACAGGCTAGAAAAGAGGATCGCAACAACGAGACAGAACGACTATGTAGTAGATAGAGACACGTGTGGAAATCAAGCGTGTCGCCGATGCGACCTGCGACAAGGATAGCCGTCATGTCGATGTCAGAGTCTTTCGTATCACCGTGCGTGGAGGGCGGGAGGGACTCTTCAGGTCGCGTGCTCGAGATTCTTCCCTGAAGATGTATGGCACCAATGAAAGCCACGGGCCGAACCACGGGCCTTGGACACCGCCTCCTGCGCCCCAACCGCTCCCGCCGCAAGCCCAGCATCAAAACCATCCCCGACCTCACCCCCACAATCATCCGAGCCACCCGCCGTACGTACCGCCGCCGTATCAGCATCCTCATCACCACTTGCCGCACGAGGTAATTATTGACGATATTCCGGGCTGCTTCGACCGGCTATCTTCCCTGCAACTCCAACAATCTTTCGTAACTCGGTAGGCGCCGACTATTCGTCCCCCTAGATGCGTTCAACCGTGTTTACTCGTTCGCCCGTGTTATACTCGTTTACGTATTCCGCCGTTACAAGTTGTTGGCACGTCGCGTATCCCAACGACCAACGATTCCGGCTATGCGATGAAATTCCATCGCTCGAAACGATACTCTTCTTGCTTCCCAGAAGCTTCATCTTCTTCTTCTTCTTCTTCTTCTTCTTTTTCTTCTTCCGTCGTTCTGTCGTTCCGTCGTTCCGTCGTTCCGTCGTTCTGCCGATCGCATTTAAACCAACCAATACATTTTGGTTAAAACGGCCTGCCCGGTCCATCGACGGCCGTCCGTCTCTTCCGCGGCATCTGTCTAGACCGCGGGATTTAGAAGCTGCTTTTTCCCGATGGTAAACTCAGTTGTTGAACCGTTTAAGGATACAGACCGTAGTAGAGTAGAAAGTGACCGAGGTGAAGTATGTAAAGCCGTCTGTCGTTGCCCTCTTATTGGGCTAATCGAGCACCGTTTGATCGAGGATTAGAGATTGTTACTCTCTGGCTACACGGCAAGGCGTACGCGTGATTAATATCGTAAGGGAAACCTACAACGATGACTTTAACTGCCTATGGCACAAGTTCGTTTCCCACCACAAGCCTCGGTGTACAATCACGGGTATAGAGTGTGCCTGCTTCGTTTCCACCGAGACAAGTATGCACGACGATTATTATAACGTTGTCGGTGTAAGTTACCTACGTGCTATTTTGACACCAACTCGGGTTAACCGTCTGGTAACGCGCCTAAACGGGTTTCCCTTCGACTAGCGCTGGCTACTTCGTCGCTTTATTTTCACCAGGAAATTTAATTGGTCACCGGTGGTTCGCGTGCCTATCCCGATCAACACATCGCCGATTAGTTTCTCGATTATTGCGACGCGACGTCGCCCATGACGAAGCGTACTCGTCGGTGACGAGCTACTTTCCCGTGCTCTCTCTGTTCCCGCGAGATTATCGAGAAAACAATTTACCGCCACCTCTTCGTCGCGCCTTGTCTCGTCTTTTCGTCCGTCCCACGATGATTCTTGCGAAATCTTTCCAACGCGGTTCCACGTATTCGGCGCCAAACGAATTCCCTTTTCTCGCTAACCACAAAGGCTACGCGTATCCAAGGCAAACGTACAATTTCCCCAAGGCCTTCCGCGCGCCTCTCACAATCACTTTGTCGCAAAAAAATCCCGTGGAACACAGAAAAGCGTCGACCGAACCGACGACAACGTTCGTCTACGTTCGGATTCCTGACTGTTGCGAATCCCACACGAGCCACCTTCTTTCTTTCATCGGACCTTCCGAAAACCCATATGCGTCTCTACTACAGCAGGCAGCGTCGACGCGAGAGGCCTGCTTCTCGCCAATCCCCTAATCACAGATCCTTAAAGATATTCGAAATCCAGGGATCCGAGCGGGACAGGGGGGAGGAGGACGAGGATCTGTGATCGGCGGGTTAGCCCGTAACCGGAAGCGCGGGGTACACGAGGTAGCGGATCACGGTGCCGCGATTCAGGCAGATTAAATCCGATGATTACGGTGTGAGGAAGGAAGAGAGAGAGAGAGAGAGAGAGAGAGAGAGAGAGAGAGAAGGAGAGAAAGAGGCGGAGAGAAGGTCCACCTTTTCCTTTATATTACGGCGCTGTTCGCGGCCGCAGTTTAGACAGATAGGTGGGTCGGTAGGAGAATGAGTCAGGCAACGCTAGGTAGGTTAGATTGGACGTTGTCTCCGCGTAGACACACTCGTATGTACGTATAGGCGTGTGATCGTATGCACAGTGCACAGTGCACGGCGCACGGTGCACACACAGAGAGGCGGAAAGGTGCGCGCGAACGCGTATGCCACACGTACACGCAGGCACACATACCTTCGAGTTAATAGCACATGCGAAGTGCTAGATGGCCGGCGTGCGTGGGTGGACGGAACACGTTACGTTCGTATGTGTGCCATGGAGAAAAGGCATATGGTCAGCAGGTGAGACCTTTGCTTTGTGTTCCAAGTGTATAAAGTAGCCTACTTCCAGTGACCAATGTTATTCCGTCGTAATTTACTGCGCCAAGGGAGAGACAAAGGGTTACGTCGCCCAGATCCTCCGGATCCCTTCCGAAAAACGGGCCAACTTCTCCCACGCCTTGCCAAATCCACAGGCAACGTCCGATTCCCAACGATTCGTTTTCTCAGACAGGGACTAACCCTGTACGTTTCTAGATTCGGGCGACAAAGTATCCGTCAATGTTGCTGCTGGTTATTCGTTGCAACGTCCGACCGTATATGGTCGTGGAAGATGCGTGTCCCGACAAACTGTCATTCCGTATCGAGTATCGAGTATGCCGTAACGATCGTACAAATATACCATTCGGGGAAAAATCTGACGAATCTATCTCCGTCGATTTCGCCGACTTTCGTGCCTCGCTTGCTGGCTGTTTATCACATTGAAACGTCATCTTGCTTTCGTACAGAGTATTCTCGAAAGAGCTCGAAAGAGCTCGAAAGAGCTCGATACAGCTCGATAGATTCGAAGATGTAAGGTTGATTGTTGGTCGTTTTGTTGAAATTATGCGATAGCGCAGCCGCGTTAAACTACATCGTTATTACTGCGTTATTAACGCATCTCGGTTTCATTTCATAGTATTCGCAGCGTGTAATCGTCGAACTATATACCCAATTTTCTAATTGCTCTTCTACGCGGGGGACGGGAAACGTGACTCTTATCGTGTCTTTATCGTCCGAGACCTCGATATTATACGAGCGTAACGATGCTAGATTCTTACGAGTGCATTTTCGACGTCACACGTTTCATCGGTCGGAACATCGTGCCCGTTTGCCAGAACATGCCATCCGCGTGTAACCACGACGGCCTCCGATACAAAGACGAAGAACGAAAGCAGAGGGTGAAATCGAGATGAGGAATGCCTTTTAGGAAATACAGTGGGTGTCGCTTGATATATTTTTCCATTATTAAGGACATTAAGCCGGCGGACCGCAGCCAACCAACTCTTTCCGTTTTCTTCCTCCTGTTTTCGTTTCTACCGGCAAATCCGTCCGTTTCTTTCTCGCCTTCTTCTCTCTCTCTTTTCTGTTTTTTTTTCTTTTCTCTTTCTCCCTCTCTCCCTCTCTCTATCCCCGCGGCGGCGGCGGCGACAACGATAAATCAGAAAAAAAGATTCAAAGCGTCGCTATGGCCTGGTCGACGGAGCGCAATTTTCCGTCCGCCGGCAGATAAAAATGTGATTAATGAACGTGTGGTCTTCGAGTTTGAGAAAAACCAAGCAACCGTCGTAAAACGCCACCGCGCTTAATTAGCATTTGCTGAGAAAAAAAAAGAAAAAAAAAAAACAGAGACTAGAGAACAGAGACTAACGTTTGCGACGGAATTAATATTCGTCCGATCGGATTCAACGGCGCTTTCTCAAAAATCTCGGCGGTCCACTTGAGACGGTCGTTAAAAATTCGTAACTCGACTTTCGCCACCGTCGAATCGTTCCTCGCCCTCTTGTCACAGCCCTTGACTACGGTTAATCGGCGGGAAAAATGTCTCCTCGCGTCGTAGATTCGGCCCTTTCGGTTTCTTCGCGCGAGGGTGCGTGGAAAGAAGGATGACGTTAAAAAATAATCAACGAGAAGGATACGTGCGGGGACGGATGGTTCGAGAAACACGAGCAATTTTATTCAAATCGGCAAGAAACACCGCTCGAATTGATTTGTCCCCGGGCGAAAGAAAGTATCCGGCAGCGGAAGAAAAAACGAGGAATAAGATGGAGCTGCAGTCTCTTGCTCTCTCACGGGGATTAAGAATCAGGGATGGCCAGTGTCGAAGGTCACCCGTCAAATATCCAACGTCGTGTCTACCCGGAAAGAAAGGGTTGAAAGTCGTAGAAACTTGAGAACCCCCGGTGGTGACGATTTCAATTCTCTCTCCGCCGTCTTCTCTGTCTCTCTTTGTCGTGCTCGCACGAAGGGTCGCCTAAGATTCTTAAAACTTCTCGCGCGATTTTTCGATTTTAATTACAGTTTTAACATATTTTAATAAAATCCTTCGCACTCGGCCCCTTCCTCTCTCGTTTCTCTCCTGCTTTCGTCGCGTCCGCGCGAAAGAAACAGCAGTCGAACCACCCTTCGTCAATTTCGGCAACTTCTCCGCGGACGCTCTCGCAATCCGAGATCTCTCGACTTTTGCCACGAACTGTACGCTCGTTTTAAACGTTAACCCTTTCGTTCGTTCACCTACACCCACACCGGCTACGGGAGCAACACCTGTTCCCTCAACGAAAACCCGAAATCAAGCGTTGCTCGTCGTGAGCGTTCCACCCGCTCGTACTCGGCCCTTCCAGCAGTTTTACGTTCCTCCTCTTCGCGTCGAAGAACGGCAAAGTGCCGTGAGCCGAGCGGGCAACGTGCGCAACGTGCGCTCCGTGCCCTAACACCACGTACGACACACATACGTGTACGACTGGAAATCGAAAAACATCGATCGGATGGTTGCTTTCGAAAACCACGGTGACGGTCGTCGACCCCTTTTGCGGCCAGCTGTTGTGTTACGCATTTCCTATTAAATTCGTGGAGAACAGTCCATCTACATATATATACATTTCTTATGTATATACACATTTATATATACATTTACTAATATTATTACCAATATTAATTTACTAAGTTATATAATCCATGTCTATATACAGACCATGTCAGATATTCCAGCGTGAGCCGGCTTTAACGAATCGCGAAATATAAGAATCACGCTTATCTCTTGCCATTAACGATTAGTAAGCGAACGAATTAACGGGACGATCAGCGACATTTCGAGTGGAACAACCGAAAGTCGGGTTCGTGTGTCGTTAACGTAGATACTCGACGAACATTGGTCGAGGATCGAATACGTGTTAAGTGCACCATTTTGATAAAGTGTGTTCTGAAACGAGAAAATATCGATGACCGAATCGATTTTGTAATACGACGCGTCGCGATGCCGATATAGTTATCGGCGACATTGAACACGTTGCCGGCAGCGCCGGTTAAAACGCAGCCACCACTTTCGATCAACGAATCGCGTGAAATTTTAAGCACGGACTCCGAGGAAATAAACAGCGACCTGACAATTAGCATCGATCAACGAGTCGAATCGCGAACAGGCAACCGCGAGTTCCTCCATGAATAATCGAAAATTTAAACGTTAACGCGCGATATGTACACGTAATCTGTAACACGGTCGCAGCAGTTCCTGCCTCTCTTCCATCTATAATTGCATAAGAAAATCACGAAGTGGATCGCTCGAACCGTCTACGTACAACGAAACAGGGGAGGCTACACGTTTACCCGCGTTTTCTTCCTTTCTCTACGCGAAATACTATTCGTACAGAGAAAAACATGATACACGGTTATTACGTACGATGGACCTTCTCGTCTATTCGTTCTCTTTGCCTTGTCGAAAACGGCAACCTTCCAGCCGCGTGCGTGATTTCGTTGGATGCCTCGACGATCGTAGTAGCTACTCCGTTCTGACAATTGGCGCAAAATCTAGATATCCGTGTTCGAATATTTACGAGGCATCGAATAGAAATCGAATCGCTAAATCGACAGTTTCGCGTACATAAACTAAACAACCGAGACGATCGGTTGCCTTCTGGCAGCCGTGAAAAAAATGAAACGGAGGATAAACGCGTGAGCCGAACCTCTCAGAGTCCAGGAGGCGATGGCGGTCGGCGGGAGTACAGCGGTCACAACTTCCGTCGACTGGCCATCCTCCGTCTTTCGACCAAAAGTGCAGCGTACCAACTAACTGTGGCAGTTCTTCTCGCAGATCTTCATGCACAAGAGCGCGATGCAGATGCACGCGAGGGAGCTCGGCGCGGCGGGTGCACTGACGGGGAGAGCTGGCGGCGGCGTGGCGGGCGGACTGGCAGGCCTGGGTCCGATCGGCGTCGGGCCGGGCGGCATGATCGCCGGCAACGAGGTAAAGCCACACCAGTGCCAGCAATGCCTCAAGTCATTCTCCAGCAACCACCAGCTCGTGCAGCACATCAGGGTCCATACTGGCGAGAAACCGTACAAATGCAGCTATTGCGACCGCAGGTTCAAGCAGCTCAGTCATGTACAGCAACATACCCGCCTGCATACGGGTGAGTATCTGTTCTACCCTCCAACGATGCCTCGCCGAAATCCTACTGGATCGACTACGATTCCGATTTCCAGGCACGGCACAGCATTTTCACAATCTTTTATTCGCAAATTAGTCACGATCGATCGCTCTTTGACTTTCGTCCTTTCTTCCTCTCCCCGTTTCTTTCTCTTCTTTCTTTCTTTCTTTCTTTCTTTCTTTCTTTCTTTCCTTCTTCCTTCCTTCCTTCCTTCCTTCCCTCGCTCCTTTTCTCTCTTCTCTTTTCTCTTCCCTTTTTCTTTTTTTTTCTCCCCTTTTCTCTATGATCGTATATATACACACGTATCCAGCACGTTCGTCGAAAGCGAATCCAATCCGAAATCGCTCTTCTTTCGCTCGTTCCAATAGTTCTCTCGCGACTTGCTCTCCCAGTAAGAACGAAATATGTAATTCGTCCGTCTTCGATGATCGCGGTAAAATCAACGACTCGCCGAGCTTAATGCATGCATTCAGTATCCCCGGGACTGATAGTAAATTCTATGAATACCGCATTGCATCGCGGCCAGTCGATAATCAATAAATTAATATACTATTATAATCTGTTGGAGCGATCGTGCGTTCCGATTGTGGCTAATTTTAATGCATGCTGCGAGATTGCTCAATGCGCCTCGCGCTGCACCAGAACCGTGGTTTCCAAGACACCGTTGACTGAACACGTTGTCGTTCGGTATGCATACAAGTTGCGTATTGCAGATAAGTTCAATTTACGCGGGGCCGAACGATCGAATTTATCGAGCGGCTGCTCGACTAAGAATAGCAGTGACGGAAAGACGTAGAACGGACGAGGGACCGGTAATAATGAGAAAATTCGACGGCAAAGCCAGCCAATGGGTCGCGCCCGGGTAGAAAGAATTTCATTAAGGGATGAGCGTAGTCAATCGGAAGGTATTAGCCTCGAGAAGCGAACCGGTCAGCACCGCGTATGACCGAACCCTTGGAAAAGTCTCGTTCATCTCGTCCAAGATCTGCTCTTTCGAATGAAAGGAAAGAGCAAAAAAAGAAAAAAAAAAAAAAAGAAGAAAAAAGACGAAACCTCGTCGGTATGCCAGCTATTTAATCGAAACGTCCAAGAGCTCTCGCTGCGCTGCTCGCGAGAGGATAACAGATCGAGTCTTAACAAAACATTCCTTCGAAATCATTACCGGGAAGAGGTAATTTCCTCGAAAGCTGGTCGAACGAACCTTGACGAAAAAATCTCCTTCGTTGGTTCCTTGCTTCTCGAGTTCTCAGTTTGTTTAACCGTGTTTAACGAGGGAAGAAAAAAAATGGGGGGAGGGGGGGGGCGGGAAAGCTGACATTGATTTCAGCGCGCTAGTTTCACCCCCTCGTCCTTTTCGACCACTACCAACGAGCAACTAACTACTGCTCGGCAACCCCTTACATTAATAATCACCCTTTTCGCGTACCGAGGCACCCACCACTCTACGGCTGCTACGGCTGCTACGGCTGGTACTCGAGCTAACGTCGGTGTACGCGCATCTATCGCATGCACCGCTCTAGGTTTCCGTGTCTTTATCGATGAAACGTTTTAAAATAAGCGTTTAAGGGCGCCACCCCTTCTCCGCTTCGAGACATCGAGAGCGAAAAATCGGCGACCAATCGCCGTAACGTCACGAACGAGAACCGCTCGTTTATCCGGTCTATCGACGAGGATCCTAGATCGAGCGGCGAGGCATCCGACGAACGTTTTCAACCCCTTCCCCCTCCCCCCGCACTCTGACCGAGAAAATTCCTCATTTTCGATCGATCTCTTTCGCCGCGCCACGCCGCACCGCGCCGCGCCTCTCCGGCATACCAATTTCTCGCGATCGAAAAATCGGCGTGCTCGCGGCTCTGAAATTCCTTCCGAATTCCCCCTTCGAAACCTATCGTTGTTTTCCCAAACGATACACCGCTTCCGCACAGCATTTGCATACCATATTGATTTCTCGTTTCGCTGCGAGATCTCGCCGCCTCACCGCGATTGGCCGGTCAAAGTCAAAAAACGGCGGGAATTTAGTGCCGCACCGTCGCGTTCACGCGCCACCCCCGACAACCGCCCCTCGCCCTCCCAGCGCGCGCATTACAACAATTTCCCTCGACAGCCGAATATATATTCGCGCGCCTATAAAATTTGCAACGTATATGCATATAATTCATTAACCGAAATTCGACAGAGTTCGCGCGGGCAGCGGGCAGCGGGCAGCGGGCAACGGGCAACGGGCAACGGGCAACGGGCAACGGGCAACGGGCAATGGGCAATGAGCAATGAGCAATAGGCAAAACGGGAAACAGCGGGATAAGGGGGGGAAGGGAAGAAGGTAGGCGAGAGTAGGGGGTGGGAAACGGTGGCGAGAGCGGCAGAAACGAAGGATGGCGAATATAATATCGGTGAGTGTCCACGATATCGATAGCTGGTCAATAGCTGCAGCCTAGACAAATACCTGCCGAGGGTGTAGAGTCCATCCTCCCCTCTCTCGGCGGGCTTACGAGGGTGACTGGGCGCGTAGCCAATAGAGGGTCTGTTTGCCCCACTCGGGACGCCGCGCGCGAAAAAGCGCGGGAATTTTTCGATCGCCCGATCGCTCAATAATGGAACCGAAGTTACGCGCCGCCACCGTCGCACGCGTACACCACCGCCAACCAACGCAAACACACACACGCTCCACCGCGTTATATTCTCGTACGCGAAGCGCTCGCTCGCTCGCTCGCCCGCCCGCACGCAGGCACGCACGCACGCACGCACGCACGTACGCACGCACGCACGTACACGCTAGGATGTAGTAGCCCAATAAATAGCCGTACGCATTTGCGAGCGTGTTGGCGGATAGACGACAGAGTTCGTACGCAACGAGCCAGAGGCTACCAAAGATTATCCCTTCGACAACGAGGAAAACTCAATTTTCATGGGGGCGAAATCTAATGATCGGTCACCCTACGCGCGTGGAATTAATCGGTTTTCCTGAACGCTACGAGCGGTCGCGTTAGCTTTTAGAACATCGACGATACCGGCCAGTTGGTCGCGTCAGGATTTCTCATTCTACGTTCTTCCTTCTTCCATCTCTCCTTCGCGTTCTTCTCCTTGTTTCCTGTTTCCTTTCCCTTTTTCCTTCTGTCTTTTCTCTTGCTTCGACGAGACGTAACCATCGATGTTCGGCTTGTCGTGGGTTGATTCGAGAAACGAGCGCGATTCGCATTAAAATTCGATAGGGCAGCGACGGTGTTCCCGTTAAGAGGAGAACGTTACGAGTTGGTTAACACCGATACAAATGGCAAAGAACTACGGGATTGGGGTTAGGTTACCCCTTTCGACGATGTTTAAAAAAAGGAGCACGTCCCCGCGGCGAAATTGACCGGACAATTTTAAAGCCCACTTAAGACTGCGAAAAATTGCCGCGTCGTCGGTGCATGAATAAAAATTAAGTCCGCTTTAGACATGCTTTCGTTTGGGAACGAGCTCGCGTATCCGTATTTACGAGGCGACGACGAGAAAGAGGCGAGAGAAAGACGCGTAAAAATCGATCGACCGATCGCTCGCCGTAAATTCAGAGCCACGTAGACGCACAGTTATTAGGCTTTTCGTTTTTCTATCATCGTAGCCAGTTCCGTTCGGCGATGTCGGTGGTGGTGACCTTTTGACAGGACCGAGAAATTTCTCCGCATCGCGAACCACCGTTCCCCCTCCTCCCTGTCTCCTGCTTCTTTGACCGGACTACTCGTTCACCTTTTTCCTTTCCTCCTCTACTTTTAATTCGCTAATTTCACCCAGTTAAGAATTTATGCGACGGAACGTCTCGCCAGACGTCTCGAGAAAAATCAAAGCGGCACGGTGCGGTGGAAAGAACGCGGCGCCAGCCCTTTATCACAAATGACGCGGAATGAAAGATTAAACAAAAGCAACAACGTTTTACGCGTCTGCGAAGAACTGGATGGTACGGGTGAAACGTAAAACGTGGAACGCCAACGTCTCGTTCAATACGGCACAATTATTTCTCCTTGGCGGCTTGCGCTAAACGCTTGTCTTTGCTTCGACAAACGTTCCCCGCCAATCACGTTCCATTTTGTCGCGGAAAGGCGGATTTCGGTGGTTCGATACCTTGCTTAAAATTCACTCGGGCAATACCAGTTAATCAACTGTCGACCGTGCCCGTATCGTAAATATTTTAACGAGCGATATTAATCCTAATATTGGTAAATATGTGCGCCGCCATCCTAAATTGCCGGTATATCAAAATTGCGCGGTCCGAACTCGACGGTGGAAAGGAAATTCGAAAGGAAATGTCGCGAGCAAAGAAAAGAGCGCGATGCTCTCGACCGAGCTCGTCACCGTGCACCGATTCCACGTCAAACGTCATGTACCGTTTCCATGGTGTGACAATGCGTTACGCAATACGTTGCGAGGGAAATGTAGGTCCGAAATGTAGGGCCCTCGTCATCCATCGCCAAGCTCGCAACACGCGCTCCGCCTCTCGCTAGATCACGACCAATTAGCCAAATTCACCGGTGAAAAACGAGTACAAGAAGTTCTCCTCGGGAACGAGCAACTCGTGTTCACATACGGTAAAACGATCTCGCGTATACGATGGCAGGAATCGAGGATAGAGAGAAGAAGTAACGGTCAGAAAGTTCTGTTTCCCGATAGCGGAGAGAAAGGCAATTAAACCGTTAAAAGGTAAAAGGTAAAAGGTAAAAGGTAAAGATAATTAAAAGTTGAAGATACCGTATGGCCTGCCAGAAAATTAACGTAGTCATGCCGCATATGCATGGGCCGCCGAGCCATACATAGGCCAATGAGTCTATTCTAATTTTCTAGGAACCCTTCCGCGGCGATGCATTTTTTCCATGAGGGTTAATTTGAATAGGGACGGTCTGCCTTTGCACGGGGGGATGGTTCGTATACGGTACGCCTACGCTTTTCTTTCCTCTTCGACCTACTCTCGCTTCGCTCTCGCCTACTCTCACCGACCGTTCTTCTTTTCTTTTCTCTTCTTTTCTTTTCTTTTCTTTCGCCTGCCTTCTCCCTTTAGCCACCGAAATCCTAGTCAACGCGGCCTAATCGTCGACACTTTTTGCACCAGCGGCCGTGTTCCGTTTCTCTCGATTCGCCGTTTTGCATTCGGTCGTTACCGAAAGCGTGGCATAGCTGCTGCCGCCGCGACTATATAGCTGCTGAGCATGCATTCGGCAACGCGCGAAAATGCCACGTCATTTTTTTAAGGTCACCTTTCAACGATCGCGCGCGCCATTGTCATTGTGTACCGTTTGTGATCCGAGATAAGTAATCTCGCTTTACGCGATGTTTGCTCGAAAGCACGTTGATAGATTCGTACAAGGAACGACTGTCTATTTCGACCGACTTTTTCAAACACGTTCATCTAGCCGTAACTCGAAGGATTCCTCGAAACTAGCTCCACGGCGGTCCTCGTAGGCTGCAGCGAAGAAAACCAACCATCAAAAAATGAAATTATCGCAGATAAGAGTCAACGCAGTGATCGAACTTTATTAAACGCGAGATTAATGCGTGGTGTAAATTTCATAATCGTAGAGGAGCGGAATCTTACTCGACGAGGAAAGAAACGTGGAAAGGAACGTGGAAAGGAACGGGGAAAGGAACGGGGAAAGGAACGGGGAAAGGAACGGGAAAAGGAACGGGGAAAGGAACGGGAAAAGGAACGGGGAAAGGAACGGGGAAAGAAAGGAGGAAAGAGACGCGAAAAAGGTCGATTCAATTATCTGAAAATAGTCGGATAAAATATTCGCGTATGCAAGTTTTCAGCGAATATTCTTTCCGCAATATTCATAGAGCTATTAGTTTTTCGAAAGCGTGCAAATCCGCGGTACGTTCTCAGATTGTTGCCATGAGAGTGATTTTTTCTACGAGTTATCTTATCGCCTGTTACTGATATAGAATAGAATCCGAGATGCACTCGCAAGTAATAACTGTTCTTCCAGCTGTAAAAAGCAAAATCGACGCCAACTTTTCGCTTCTGGCTGAAAACATCGCCGACACCGGAATCCCTGGCCGAAAAACGAACGATTCTTAATTAAGCCCTTGGTCGGCTTCAAACGAACGCCGATTATTATTTCAACGCGAGCTAGCGCGTCCTTTCGGATCCTTTCGGAGGGTGAACTGCGAATCGTTTTAAAATTCTTAAAGAGACGCGACTCTTTAGGCCTTTAAGATGGACGAGACTTCACCCTTTCGCATTACTGACTTACTTTCCCGACCCTTTGGGAACCACCACGACCGATATATACGTACGTCGCTGCTAGCTGTGTTCGCCGCACTCGAGATACAAATACAAGAGAGAACGGATCGGCGAGGAAAATTCGCGCGAGATCCGTGAACAAATTTTTAGCAGGAAAAAGTATTCCACCGGTAAAGACAAGATACACGCGCGATACGTGTGAGCGTAGCACCAGAAGGCTGTAATCTCGCTTCATACCAGTTCTCTATCTAACGTATACTCGCATGTGGTAAACGGTCTACAAAATCTAGATTGACTTTCTAAGCTGGCACGAAAGCGACTTTTTGCACAAAATCGGCTACGATCTTCAACGAGGACTGCACGATCACGCTTCAACCGTAGAACCGGTCTCTCTAGGTTAAGGATACTCGGTGCTGCTCCTTTGCCACGACTACGTACAGAGATTTCGCGCAAACAAATTCTCTCCTGCAAAGGTACGCGTACGTATCGATCCTTAAACCAAGATGGCAGGATAACCCGTTTTTTTCGCATAAAACATTTGCGATACGCGACCATCCAAGACAGATAACATAGGCCGCGGCTCTGATAAGTAAAGCCTCGATCGAATCCAAGCTTCTGTGTGGCTGCATTCTTGCGCGATATCGCTTACGCGCAAGAATAAAATAGTAGAAAAGGTTCTGAAACCTGTTTCTAAAAACACGACCACCGCCGTCAGATTCTCCGTAAACCGCTGCTAATTGCGGTTGCAATAAAAATTCTTACAAGGCTGTCGATCCTAGCCCAATACTTTCTATCCTCTCGTCGTACGATACACGCTTCATTTTTTCTTGCTCCTCGCATTTCTCCGCCAGACGGCCCACAACGGACAGAAGATTTACACGGACCATTTATATCGGAGAGTCGCGTCGGGCCGGCGGGTCAAGAATATTGAGCACGGCCGGCCGTAAAATAAGATATAGATTTCCATCTAGTAAACTTTCTACACGGCATGTGTGGGAGGCAACGCAGGACGCCATACGGCATACGAGAACAGTCTTACGTTAGAAACTTTGGGCGCAGCCTTGTGTGCACTGGTCGAGTTATAGGTACGCTTCGCACACCTTCGCACACCTTCGCGCACCTTCGCGCACCTTCGCGCACCTTCGCGCACACCTTCGTATATACCTTCGTATACGTCGCGTCGTGCTCAACAGGCTTAAAGACGTGTGGGCACTTAAAACCGGCACGATTTCAACTTTGCTCCTGATGTGGGACGATCTTACCTTCTCTAAACTCAAGAGTCGACGAAAGAGGAATAAAAGCGGCGTCGTGAACGCAAAACGCGATCGTAAATGATTCCAAGTTTGCTGCCGATACGGGATCCCGACCATCTATCTTTCCTAAACTTGAAATTCCACAAAGAACGAACAGACGGATAAAGAAACAACGAGAGAGAGAGAGAGAGAGAGAGAGAGAGAGAGAGAGAGAGTCGCGAAGAACAACGCGATCGCAAACGAATAACAAAGACACAACATGGTTTCATAAGGGTGCGCGATACGATTAAAACGCCAAGAATAAGAATACGCGAGGGGAAACGCGCACCGCTTCCTCCACCCTTTGCCACCCTTTGCAACCCTTTGTGCTTGAAACTGGACCGTGTGCTAAGGAAAACCAGGATCGGGCTTTCTTTCAACAAGCCAGAAGGTCGACAAGCCAGAAACGAGCCCGTCGTTGAAAATCTTCGGGCTGTCAATAGCAGATCGTGCGTCTCATTCCTTTTCCACCCTAATAGGCTGGCCATTATACTACACCTACTGACCTCCTTCGAATCGTCGACGAGTTTCGCGTGTTTTTAACAGGATCTTGTTACGTTACGACCGATTAAATCTCCGTCTTCTTCTCCCATCGTACTTTCCTTCTTCTTCGAGGTATCATAATTTTCTAGAACACGGAACGACAGCAACGAACACGGCTATAACTGTAACTCGAAGGAAGACGAAAGGTGGTAGGTACTTTCGAGACCTCTCTCGAGCAAATGGCTCGCGATGAAAAATCGTAAAGACACGAGAGCCATCGGGACTTAGCTCCGCCGGCCACTCGACAGGCCGAACGTTCGTTCTGAGACATTAATTTTTACCCCTTTTTACCCCCATCTGCCTAATGACCCGAAAAGTCTGCTGCCGCTGCTGCTACCGCTGCTGCTTCTACTACAACGACGTCGTCGAGAACGATAGAAGAAGGGAGGAAAAAAAGGTCTCGACGAGATGCCCGTTAAGTGGCGAGAATCGTCGCCGGGAAAAGGTTCGAGATCCTGTCCTGCATCCAGGAGCGCAACGATCGTTACCACTCGGACGGATGTGCCAGAACAAGGGGCTGGCGTGCCGCGTACACTCCTTCTTTCCGGTGTCTTACATAATTCCTCGTCCGTTTTTCTCCGCTGCCGCAACCCTTCTTCCTACGGCGACCCCCTTGGCTCGTTTTCACCCCCTTCAAACGGTGAAGCAGCAGCCACACCGTCTCAACACAATGGGACTCATCAGGCATCGAGAATAAATTATGCTCGGCCATGTCCGCCAGAAAAATGACCAAGCCGTGAAATTAGAGCTTCCACTTGCTGCGGAAAAAAAGAGCTGCGCTCACCGCCCAATCTTCTTACAATCCTCGCTAATTAATATCTGGAAAGACGAGACAGGCCGACGATATGGAGAAGGATCTTGGCAAATTCGAACTAGTCGAATGATAGTCGAAGCTTGTCAGATCGGGAAAATGTTGGTACAACATTGGCGTGAACATTTGTCGGGTGGCGAACACGAGGCGAGGCAGTGTCAGTGCACAACAAATCGGTGAAAATGAGTTCGACGGCCTCGGTCAGGAAGAAGTAAACCACAGGAAGAAAGGGTTTCCAGCTTTTGGGGTCAGCGACCCTGACACGTTCCCTCTGGGCGGTCTAAAAAGAAAAAAAAATAAATAAAGAAAAAGAGAGAAAAGAAAGGGCCAAGGTATCGGTTGAAAGGAAAAAACGATAAAGAGTTTCGGACAGGGCAGGTGAAACGATGCGAGAGGGTGAGCGCGAGCGAGACGGAAGAAGCTACCATATGCCCGAATAACGTTCCACCCGCGTACGATGCGACCAACCGGTACAACGAGTTTCTTTGCCGTCGTCGTCAACGGGGGAAACTACCCGAATATCTTTCCACGTGAATCAAACACCGCGTTAACGATGGAATTTCCTATAAACGTCAGATACGTACGTCCGATGCGACTGTCACAGTTCAAGATCGCTCGCAAGTATGCTTCTTCGATATATTGCGATTCAAGCATCTCACACCGATGGAAAATCTCTGTGTGCGCACGCTGTCTATCGCGGCCACAGCTCCATAGCTACGAGCGATTCGCGTGTATTTTCCTCCTTCCGATGCGAGTCATTTCTTCAAAACTGAAACAGACGATAGACTAGCGCGCGCGTATCGTCGTGTATGGTAGTCCGACGAGACTGTACGCGTTTATCGCGTATTTGGCAAAAATCAACGGTCTGCTTTTGCATGAAATTATCAAAGAAAATGAATTCTAAAGCCACGAAACGACGATAGGATTACTTAACCGTTTATGGCCGACAACAGCGTACGTTTGACAAACGTTCGACAATCGTAGGAAACTCCAATTTAAGACGTCCGATGCTCGCATGGGATGTGTTTCGAAAGATACGGGGTCCAAAGACGATGGCGAAGAACGATTGGAGCAACGCGAGCCACAAGAATATCGATTATGGACAGCCGCTGATGCTCGAACGTCTGCCACTCGACGATTCTCAAACACTCCCGGCACGTTTGTCCGTCATCGTTCGTGGAGATATCTGGGAAACTAGATTGCCAGACCTTGCTATTCCAACTGCCTGTGCCGATAGAAACGATACGTAGCAGCAACGTACCCTGAAGAAAACGGTCAGAGAGAGACCGGACCGAATACGATCCGGTTTTCGAGTTACTCTCGCCTTGCAAATACCACGTTTGCCCCGTTCCATTCGTAAATCGTACTTGAACGTATTTAATCGTATTTAATCGTATTTAATCGTATTTAATGGTATTTCATGGTATTTCGTGGTATCTGGCAAAGCTTCGTACATCGAACTATTCTTAAAACAGAGGGCAGATCGTTGCGAAGGACGGATATTTCGTTGCTGAAACGAATCATTGAAAAACGCAAACTGCCGAGGAAGCACGGGGTTACGCGTTGCCATGGTCGCCAGTAGGTTTTGAAGAGAATGTACCGGGGTGATTTGGCCTAGACTACTGATGATGACTGTACCCCGCGTATGCGAGGGATATAGGCACACATACTCGTGAAATTTCGCACGTACGTACGTACGGTACATTCGCCAGGGGGTAGAAATCATTAAAGGGGCGTGGCGTGCCCGTGGTTGCCCGGATGACGGTCACGTGAACCAAGATGGCCGCCAAGCGGGAGGGCTCCCCTCTTTGCAACAGTCATTTGTTATCGGCCATTTTATTTTAATGATTTCCATGCATGCGTGAAACGCTCGGCTGCATCGCTCGGGAAAGGGATGTTCGCTCTCTCGCTCTCCCCCTCCCCCCCTTCTCACTCACTCGCTAACGCACACACACAACACACACACACACACTCTCTCTCTCTCCCGATCTTGCTCTAGCTATCCCGCTCGCACTCTATGCGCCTGGTAACGCGCTCTCCTAGCGCGATACACGCTACACACACACACACACACACACTGCCGCAACCAACGCGCCGCTAACGTTGCTTTCATGGTAATTTCAAAGCCTATAAATTTCGGTCGCATCCGCGTTAATGCTCTTCCTTCTTTCGATAAATTTCATACGATTTGCTGCTCGTGATTTCCGTGATCACCAAGTAATTCCGAGCCGCGCTTCGCGTCCACCCGATAATCGAGCCTCGCGCCAGCGAATCCCCACGCTTCTCCACCGATCCACCGGAAAAGTAAGAAGAAATCCCTAAAACCGACGCCGAACGATTAACGCGGTTCATATCAGAGTCGCCGAACGAACAGGAATCATCGAGCGGTAGGAGACGAGTTAATTCAAAGGCCGCGAGGAAAATAATAACGAGCGCCTCGTGCCCGAAGAAACAGCGTTATAATCATGGTGATAAAACGGGTATAAAAGCGAACCAACTGGTTGCTACGAGAGACCGATTCGGCTCGTTACATTACCGTAATTTGTTTAATAGCCTACGGTACTGTAATCGTTGATTCGATTGTTAAATCCGTAATGACTCGGCATTATCGTTGCAATAATTAATACACGACGGCTAGCATCGCGGCCTCAAGGGTTGATCAATGTCTTTTTATATCGTTCTAAGTGATTACCGCTCTTCCAACGACCCGCGAGATATCGTCGTTCCGAATGCTATCGATAATTCCGGCGTGCGGATGGGAATTAATAGCATCTATCGAGGATCAACGTCGTGCTTTGCTTTTAATCCACATTCAAAGTTAAATTACTCTTAAACTGGCTGCTTTGCCGGAACAAATCCTGGATAAGCGCACTTTAATTAGCACGAAAATGGACGTAACATCGCCCTTCCACAAATACTTTCCGATTGAACCAAGGTTAACGTAATCAACGTCGCATCGGTTCCGCCGTCAATTTTCCACGTCCAACTAACCCTCTATAGCCTCGCAGTCCAACCCAAGCAGCGCGCGATCCGCCGTGTTGCCCGTTCGTTCGCCAGTCAAACGCCGGGTATAACTTTTAACAGATCCCGGCAATTCGAAATCCTCGAAAGTGCACATGGCCGATGACTCCGTCGTCGAACGCAAAAGCACGGGAAGAGCGGCCAAAAACGTTTCGCCTCCCTTCGATTTTCCACCCTGGTCGCGGTCGTTCGACGAAACGGAAGAGCCAAAGCGAGAGAAAAAGAAAGAAAGAAAGAAAGAAAGAAAGAAAGAAAGAAAGAAAAAGAAGAAAGGAGAGAGTAATAGCGAGAGAAATGGTCATCGAAGCGGAGGGGGCGCGCGCACGGCAAATATCATCGCGATATACAAACATTCCATTCGTTGGCTCGCAGCGTTCTCATCCCCGATTTTTCCCCCGGCAACTATGTATTCGCTCTCCCCCGTGTCGCGAAATTCAAGGTATCGCTCGTACGAATAGCTCGACGAGCATCATGCAGCGAGATGGGGCGAGTACCAGAGGAGGGCAGAGAGACGAGGTCATCGCAGCGCGAGCAGAACGCACGTGCGTGTGAGTGCGTGCAATTTAATGATTTCCAGCCGGAATTTCGATGATGGCAAACTGGAATGGAGGGGAAAACGGCGAGAGAAAGAGAGAACGACGGGGAGACAAAGAGGGAACGAGGGAACGAGCGAGCGAGAGAGAACGTGTGTGCAACGACGGGTTGGTCAGGGCCGGCTTGTTGCACACGCGCAAGATCTCACGAGCGAAACAAAGAAGAGTGCGAAGGGAGGAGGACAGAGAAATACATAGGGAGGAAGAGGGAAGGAGGGAAGGAGGGAGGGAGGGAGGGAGGGAGAGAGAGATAGGACGTAAATTTTCTAGCGGTGCGTTCATTTGTTCGTTCAACGAAATGCGAATGCATTATACATGGATTGCAGGGGACATTAATTTTCTGCCGTGGACGTGTAGTGGGCCGTGGAGGGCCGCTGGGTGGTCGGTGCTACGAAGCCGGAGGGGGCTCGCCGTTTCCACGGACGAGGCAAGAGGGTTGCAAAGGGAGGGGGTGTATACGAGCATCGAAGAGAACTGGAGGGAGAAAGGAAGAGAAAGAGGAGGACACAGTCAGATAGAAAAGCCCGAGAGAGAGAGAGAGAGAGAGAGAGAGAGAGAGAGAGAGAGAGAGAGAGGAGAACGTATCCAAGCTGTGTGTCGTACTCACACGTTCAACCACGTGCCAGCTTTTTCCCAGCTTTCTACCTACTTTTGCAAGCTCGGCGGTGATTTTGACGAGTGGACGACGAGGCGTATCGCGCGATAAAAAAAAAAGTGCACACGCGCCGTACGATACACGCAGGTACGCGTGACCGAATTCGTGGAAAAACGTGCGAGGAATTTTCCCGCGGATCGGCGATGGGCGGCGAGATGCACGCGCCTGCGAAACCGCACCACTGACAAATAATCAAATATATCGCCACTCTCATTTGATATTCCGAGCTAGTGTTGGTGATGAATGTAATGACGTTATACACCGTCGGGGAATTACGGTCGTCAAGTAAAATTTAATGTCGATGCATGTTTAGTGTCGCCACGAGAGATACGCGGAAAGGCATTAAACCGGCAGCAGTAAAAAGAGCATCGGGACGAATGCGTCCGCCAAAACGCATCCATCTCCGTCGCGTTATTTTCCCTCTGAAAGAAAAAGCCTGCGGATTATTATCGTTTGCCCGATTAACCAAATCGAATGCAATTAACCGACGTTACATTTTATTCGGTGGTAAAAGAATCGCAATGTGTTAATTAAACACGGGCACCCACCCTCCCTTATTCATTTATCGCTATGGCGTCGATTGGCGTCCGTGCTTGTCATCGACGGACACACCGCGTACGTTTAAAAATCGTTCTGGCTATAGAAACGTAGGACGCAGCGTCGCTGGTAGAAGAAACCGCGAAATCTCGAATAGAAGAACAGATAGGCGCTTTTCGTACGGCAGAAAATGAACGAACTCGAATTGAACTCGAAACGGTGTATCATCGAGACAGCAGGTAGTTATATACGTACATCTATAAGTTAAAAGATTGCGTGTCGTTCGAAAAAAAGCATATTTGATAAATTCATACGCGATGCGTAAAACAGGCGTGTTTCAGTAAATGCAAACACGATAAAATTTTACGCGCGCGTACACGGCTTCTAAATAAACGCCACTCGTAAAACGGCCGCCTGGCCAAGCTTATAAAAATGATAAAGTAAAGCTCGTAAAAGTAATAGTTTACGTATTGGCTATAACTTTTGCCACGCGTTACGCGGCGTTTTCCAATCTTACATCGTGCCTGTCTCGTCTTTTCAATTTCTTTCCCATCCTATCTCTCCTTCTCTCTCTCTCTCTCTCTCTCTCTCTCCCTCTCTCTCTCCCCCTCTCTCTCTCTCTCTATTTCTCCTTCAATTTCCCTTTCCATTCGCCGATAAAAGCAGAACCTTACATTGACGTATTCATCGTGCAACGGCGCGTAATAAATAAATTTTACGCTGCTTCCCCTATCGTTTTGTCGCATTAATTTGCCATGTACGGCATAAGGAAAATATTACGACTACCGTAGAAACTTTGCGCGACGGATGACAAGTTCATCGAGAGATCGTGTTTTGTTTCTCGCGCTATCTTCACCGTTCGACGATACGATAAAGCGACAAAGAATTCGGAATGGATAACTGAGAAAACAATCGTCTGTCTGTCCGTAACCGTTTCTGCTATTAGCTACAAACAAATATGCCTCTAAAATGCAGTTCCAACGGTATCTTTCAAAGGGCATAGGTTTTTTTCGTTCCTTCGTACGATCTCTACGATAAAACATCCAGAGTATAATTCTCGTCCCAATACTTGGTAGGTGAAACAAATTTTTTAACAGTGCTCGTAAAGTAGATTCGAATTTGCATAAATATTCACAGTCCCGTGATGATATTCCGGATATCAAATTTATATTCCCGTTATTCGAAGAGAATCGAATCTTTCTCTTATTAAAGGACCTACGCCGCGACCCTCTCTTTAAGAATTGCTCCCTCTCTCTCTCTGCACAATTCCGATATCGCCGCTATATATCTGTAAATATCAAGTACGTGCATCATGGCGTATTCGTTCTGAAGAATTTGATCTATTTCAAGTTGCAAGGGTAATGCCAGCGAGATAGCAGCCAGAGATATTAAAAAAGAAACGTGGACGATGTTATCGAGTTATTTTTATTAAAACTTCGATCGAACTGAATAAAAGATGAATCTGGTCTAACGAGGAAGTAACAAGTGTAGCGAGAGTGGGAGGGGAAACAAGAAGGAGGAAAAAGGACGAGTGCCTGGGGTAAAAAGGATCGGGGAAGAATGTCGATATTAATAAAAGTTAAATTGAGCCAATCGCTTGTGGGAATTAGAATAGAGCAACGGGCGAGCATCGGGCTAGCAACGAACCAGAGAGCGTAATAAAAATTGCACCGTTCCTTCGACGCCGATCGATCGAATAGCTCGAGAGAGCTTCGACTGATGTTTTCCCGCTAACATCGCCGGTTTAATATTAATCGGCTTTTAAAATAATTAGGAAAGAATCTGCATAAATGCTTGACGCGTAGTTAGGTCGGATAGCGAGAATTACTCCTACAAATTGCCGTGATCCCTCCGCTCGTTAATACGAATCTGCTGCGTACAACGTCGATTAAAAATTCTCGAAACCAATGGTTCGATCGGCGAACCGGGATTCGGGGCGAATCACCACTCTGTCGCGCGATTATACACGCAAACAGAGTGGAGGAGAAAGAGAAGAAAAAAAAAAAAAAAGCCGACAAACAGATACGCGTTCATTGTTTTAAATCAGGGTGCTGGTTACGGGCTGTTAAAACAGCGACTCTAATGGTCGTTTTAAAACGAGTGGCATTTTTTACGCTCATCCCTAAATCTGGCCGCTGATACCTGTTGCACGTCCCCGGAAAAAAGTAATTCGACCAGCGACCTACGTTGTCTCGTACCGTGTTCTCGTATCTCATACGCGTTTCACGATTAATCACCCATTCGAGGATCATTACGCTTTCACGGATAGCGACGCGATTATCGATTGCCGATCGATTCGCTTCTATCGATGCGATCGTGTCCAATTTTCTTTTCTACGTTCTTTTCCTTTTCTCTTTTCTTCATTCTTCGACCCATCGACGAAATCGAAGCCTCGCGTCGCTCTACGGTACGCCATCGTAGTCGCGACTCCGCCACCGACGCACGGCCGATTATCGTTATCGTTATCGTTATCGTTATCGTTATCGTTATCGATAGATGTTGTCCGTGCGCCGATTCACGGTACGAAATAAACTTTTCTTGTTGCAGGTGAACGTCCGTACAAGTGCCATCTACCGGATTGCGGGCGGGCATTCATTCAATTATCGAATTTGCAGCAACACCTTCGAAATCACGACGCTCAGGTGGAACGGGCGAAGAACCGGCCGTTCCATTGCAACATCTGCGGCAAAGGCTTCGCCACAGAATCCAGCCTTCGTACCCACACGTCGAAGGTCAGTCATGTATGTACCAAATCCGACGTCCAACAACAACAGGCATTTTGGCTACTTAACGCGGTGCTCGCACACGATAATAATCGAACCATGGTCGGAAAGATCCGGAGAACCGAGTCTAGAAAGTCAATCAGACGGTTGTACACGTGCGATATGTAACTCGTACATTACCTATATGCATTATCATAACGTAACTCGCCAAACTCCGCTGGACGCTCTTCTGTCGGCCGACAAACGCTATTACGCATAGTTTTTTCCTTAACCGTGTTACGGAACACGTTTCTCTGTATGCACACATGGTGGCGGGTCACGCTTCTGTCCGAACCATTTCTCTCAGCGGATTTAGTCTTATCTACCATAGGCTCCATCCTGCTCTTTTCTTCGTCACGATCATATATACGTACGCAATGTTGTTAAACGTCACAGACCAAACGATCTGCTCCGCGAAAACCAGCATATCGTTTAATCGGTTTTCCATGTTCGCGGGGCCAGGCACTCGATATACGGTAAAACGCGTGTTAATCGCGCTTTAAAACGCGGTAACGTAGCAGTTTCGAGCCACCGCGACGAGATCGATGTTTCGTTTTATCTCCGTAGGATCGTGAGACAAGGGACACCGCTCTCGCGTTAAACCGTGCAAAGAGTTTCGCTGCCGGTTCGCAAGTGCCACGTAACTCTACGACGCGACAACAGTCCCCGCGCGTGCTGCTGCTGCTGCTGCTGTCGCAACGATAGACAAAGATCCTAACAGTAGCTTAGATCATTCCGCTGGGTTTCTTCGTAACGCTTGGGACTGCTTTGGTTGTGGGTTTTCTGTTCCATCTTTTTTTTCTTTTTTTTTTTTTTTTTTTTTTTTTCTTCACCGACGAGCCGCTTCGAATTTTGAACGGCAGTTCGCAGGGCGATACAGGCCAACCTTCGTTCGACACACGCCTTCATTCTGTCGCCCATTATCGATCGCTAACCGTCCCTGCAATATCGTCACTGCGATCTTCGTCCAACGACGGCCATAGCACGCCACGACTCGACGAGAAAGAAAAAAACCATCCAAGAAGAAGCAAGCATCGAGACGCGAGACGTTCGTTTCGTACGAACTCAACGAGCCAGCGTGACTCGAGAAACCGTCGTTTAAGGGGCAACGGGACGCGACCAGCGATCGGTGCTCGTTGACGCGTCAGTCCCGTTTGGAGAAGAAAACCGCGAATGCCGGGGGAAACAACGTGCATTACAGATCGGACGTAGACAGGGAAAGAGAGAGAGAGAGAGAGAGAAAAAAAAATCGAATCATCTGGAAGGAAGATCGCGTCCCCGACGCTTAATCGAATTCACCCCTGGCAGTGAATCGCGGCACGTAGCGATTACCAGAGGAATCTTGTACCGTGGGGTGGTTTTTTGCCCGGTTCGCTCGGCCAACTGAATTTCTCAACCCTTTCGCCGCGCCAGGCACATGTCTTGACGAAAAAACGTGGGAAGGCATCTGTCGAGCCGTCCGTGACTCGGTCTTTTCTCTTGTTTCTCTTTGCTTGTCTTCTCGCGCTTCTCGCGCTTCTTTCGCCACAGTGAAGAACCAATCGGGTTCTTTTTACCCTGTCCAATTAGACCAAGCCTGTTGCGTAACCAGTCGTAAACTGACAATCTCCTTGTAAGCTCGTAAGGTCTAAAACAAGAAGCGGTAAACTCCAACGGATTATACGCTCCATTGATACTCTACGCTCGACGTGCAAACGACGTTCTAGCGAGTACCGGCAGAATCGTCGAGTCTGTCCTTACGCGCGTCACCCTCCATAGCGTCGAATCTGATTGATTTGGCCCACGCTAGTCCATCGGCACGCGCGACAGCAACGCGACAACTTCCTCTTTGAAGGAATGAAGGAAGGAAGGAAGGAAGGAAGGAAGGAAGGAAGGAAGGAAGGAATCAAGACGCGTTTTTCTATCCAGAACCTTTTTAACGCCTGTTTCGTAAAACGGCGAGGAATCAGGTGCTTCCAAAGAGCCACGCGATCGTAATCCGAGTTACACGCCGCTTCCTGGGCAATAAATATCCTTCTTTTAACACGCTCCGCTCGTCAAGATCCTTTTAATTGAAAGCTAATCCTCGGCTAAAGCGTTCGGCTTCTTTCCCCCCGTTCCGTGACCCGATAAATCTCCACGAGAACCGTCCCAGGGATTCGACTTTCCACCTACGAGGGCGATGGTACACGCGCAACTCGTGTTCGTCGCCGACAGTCACCGACAAACGCGTTTAATAAAATAACGAGAGATACAGCGGTTCGCGAGTCGGTGCGAGGGGATGAAAACGGCTCGAGTTAAAAGTAGCCCGCGTTCAGCGCGCGTCTTTGTAGCGCGCGAGTCCCGGTTCAAAAGAAACCGAGATGAGGAAGAAGACGACCGACTAGTGGAAGAAGTAGGAGGACGAGGAGAAGCAGCAGAAAAAGAAGAAAAAGAAAAAGAAAAAGAAGAAGAAGAAGGAGGAGGAGGAGGTGGAGGAGGTGGTGGGGGGAGAAGGAAGAAGCACGAACACGAAACACGAGCAGGAACACGGAGAGGAAATCTTGCGAGAGAGTGCGGAGAAGTAATTAAAAGCCGCCAGCGCGACAGAAACAGAGTTCGTCCGCCTGGTGAAAATAAAACGAAACGAAACGAAACGAAACAAATGGAGAGAGAGCTCGAGCCCATCTTGCGCGGCTAATCGAATTTTCGCCAGGGCAGATTTCTTGAAATTGTTTTCGCTATTCCAGGCTATCTAGTCCCATCCCTTCGTCAACTACCCTGATAGCTAATGGATCGTTGTCTAAAACGGCAAGAAGAAAAAAGGAGAAAGAAGAAGCGAAAGTGGAAGAGAGCGAGAGAAAGGGGAAACGAAAGAGTTACACTCTGGGTCGAGGCCTGGCGTGTCGACGAAACATTATCCCGGCCGAGAAAGACAATACACTCCGAGTACGATATTATAATAGGCCGGAGCGTAAATGTATTATACGGAACGATCGGTAGCCAGCCGTAGAAACTTAGATTTCCTCCCTCTGCGCCTCCTCCGTGCGTCTTATGAACTGTGTTATCCCTTTCTTTGTTTCGAGCCAGCCGAGCAACGAGCCGACGTTTCTTCCAATTCACGCGAGCTTTACGCGTTCGCAGACTTGCCGTTAGACGACGACCATTCGACGCAGGGACACAGACCGGTCCGATCGTGCCAATCAATTGCGAACGGATCATCCGCCCTCGTCTCGTTTTGCCTTTTCGGTCGACCGCCTCTTTTCTTTTTCAACGCGACGACGGAAAAAGTATATAGACGCGACAAAATGTCAAAGCACTGCGAACTCGCCCGTGTCTGTGGTTTCTTCGCTGCTTCTCCGTCACGTCTTACCCACTTTTGCGTGGCACAGAGCCTTCGTATTTATCCGTAGTTTAGCGGTACACAAGGGGTTGAATGTCGTGCAACACGATACAACCCTTTCTGCTGGCGTACTTTCTCGTACCTTCGACCTTCTTCCGACTCACCTCCGGGCTCTTCCCATCGAGCCCCTCTACCCTACCCCCTCTTCTTAATTGCCCAAGCGCGCAGCTCGGTAAAAACTCGTTAGCCATTAGATTTATTTTTCCTCTCGCCACGGGGATTCGTTATTCCGTGTTTCAAAAACCGTGCCGCGCCGCGTCCGTTACGCTGCTTCTTTAACTTTGCTTTCCCTATCTTTTACATACATTTTTTTTTTTCTCGCTGTTTCTTTTCTTATATTTTTCCTTTTTTCTTTTTTCTTTTTTCTTCTTCTTCTTCTTCTTCTTCTTCTTCTTTTTCTTCTCTTTCTCTTCTTTCGATCAAGAAACTGACCGCGACTCGACGATCGAAATTTCACCGTCGAAACAGCCGTCGGAACAGCCGGCAGAACATTGCAATGCGCGCGTAAAAGCACCGTCGAATTGCGAACGAAACGCTTGTTTATATTCTTTGTGTCAAGCAAGGGACGTTGGAATGTGGGCATTCTGAAAAATGCAACTGAATCTAAACGATATTTAATTGTCTCGAATTAATGTAAATTGATCTTCATTTCATGCTGGTCTCTCTTTGTCGCAGTGTTCCAAGTACCCATGGCAACGATTAAAGGTAAAATGATCGGGTCAAAATACGGGAGAGCCCATGGGAATTCCTTTCGGGTGTAATTCCGATATGCTTGCAAAATTTCACGTTTCATTTGTCCATCGACAGTAACGAGGAAACCGCGGCTCGCTCTCTTTCGATCGATTTTCACCCCTAAACTCGATGAAACTCCGAGGAAATTCGATATACGTTCTCCACGTGTCTAGTATCTGGCGTTCGTTAATCGATCACGTCCTCTGCATCCTCCGTGATAATTGGCTACATTAGGAGCCTCGATACGCACGATCTAACGATTCCGATGTTTCTCCATCTTATCATCGATATCAACAGAAACGTTCACGCTCGCGTTGTTCGTGGCGCCCTGTGTGCTCAATACCTCGCCAAGTACGGTCTAAGAGTCGTCCTTCGATCCAAGCCTGCCAATCGCCTGGGAAACAGGATGCACGCAATCTCTACTTCTTACACACATGTTCCTATACACGCGTTTTCTGATCAAACGATTCGCCCATCGCTGCGGGTAACACCCCGATCGACTCCCCCGCCTGTTGTCAGCCACGCGCCTCCAAACGTTAACTTCCCTGGCCGGTGCGACATCGTTGCCTGGCGAGTCTCCAGAAGGACCTCGTCGTTCTTTGCTTCTTTTACGGCGTTAAAATAGAAAAGTGGGACGCGTGCCTTTCGTGGCGGAGCGTCTCGTAAACCGGGCCATTCGGTCCGAAACTTCTTTTTCCGAGCAGTTTCGACGTATTTGTTTTTCGCGGTACCGTTTTCTCGCGGCATCGTTTTCTCGCGCCACCGAGAGAACACCGAGAGAACACCGAGCCCCAACCATCTACCTCGAATCAACGAGATCTCCACTCGTCTATTCCGACCATTTTTTTTTCCTTCCCCCGGTCTCGGATCCCCCTCGATATTAATTTTTTTTTTTTTTGCACAGTCCCCGCCTCAGCGGGCCCCCTTTTTCTCCTCTCTGTCTCGGTACCGTACACACGACACTCCATCGCCGACCGAAACCTAATGAAATCATTCCCGCTCCGATTCGGCTGGGGTGGGATTTCTGCCCATTGTGCAACACCCCTCACTTTTTTTCGCTCTCCTAGTAACGAAAACGTTAGAGGGTCGCGTCGAAACTGCTATTGGTACAACACGGGGGGAGCGGGGCGAAGCTGCATCCTCGACCCTTCGCCGGTTGTTGCGTTTTTCTCTTTCTTCTCTTTTCTTTTTCTATTTTTTTTTTCCTCTCTCTCGAACCCCGCTCGCCTTTCCTCCTTTTGCTCTTCGGGGGTGATCGGACACTCATAACCCGTGGATTACCAGCGCGTGATACGTCAAAAAACGCGTCGGCCTGCAGCAATATGCGATAGGTGGCACAAAAGAGGAAATAGACCACCGGAAAGAGAGAGAGGGAGAGAGAGAGAGAGAGATAGAGAGAGAGAAAATGAGAGAGGGAGAATGGGAATGAAATCAAACAGCTCTTAAATGAAAGAAATCACGCGTGTCCCATCGCGGATTATTTCGTATCGCGTCATACTCTTTTGATCGTGTACCTTTTCTCGTGCCAACGAAACGTGGCGGTATCGGATCAGGCAATAACGTCAGATACGTTTGCGATAGTCGTTCGAGGACTTTCTTTCGACCGCGTGATTCTCGTATTTTCGAGGGAAGAATCTGAAAAGCGGAAGAAGGGAAAAAGAGAAGCGGAGCAGAAAGAGAAGAGAGGAAGACAAATTATAGAGAGAGGAGGGAATATACGATAACTTCTGACGCTTGCGAAACAAACCGTTTCCAAGTACCAGACCGAAGGAACCGACACTGAAAGAGCAAGACGACGACCGGTCAACGAATATCTTTTACAGACTTGGTTCGTTGGTGTAACCGAGTATCGTACGAAGGTTGTCTGTCGGCGAGGCTCGCGGCCTCGTTGCGGCTGAAAAAGCCAAGGAAAGGAGACGGCTGGGAAAAAAAAGAGAAATGACGCGAAAAGAATTGCGCGCCTCGTGAATGACCTTCGGATTTTATCACTTTAGTCCGAGGAGACAGAGGGACCCGCCGCGCGTCGCTTGTTTCGCTTCGATTTTTGCGAAACTTTTATCGAGATGCGAAATACCGAGACGATATCGGTAGAGACAAGAGAGAAAAACGGGCAACGAACAAAGGACAACGCGATACGATAGAACGCGACGGATCGTCATTCTCGCGCTGATTTTCTTCCAGCCGATCAAAGATGGTCCCTTTTCTGTGAACACAAAATGGCTCCATCGAGCCTAGCGTCACGCATCGCTACGCGTGTGCTCACACCCACTTCCTTTTTACGCCACTCCCTGACCAGAGCTTGGCTTTAAACGCACCAAAGTGTTTGACCAGACGAATAACTCTATCCAAATAGCCAGGCTAGAAGCGGAGACGACAAAGATGCGATTTGAACGGCATCGTCGTTGCGAGAGAAGAAGAAGAAGAAGAAGGAGAAGAAGCAGAAGAAGAAGAGGAAGAAGATGAAGGAGAAGAAAAAAAAGGAGAAGAAAAAAAAAGAAACGAAATGTAACGAGGCTGCCCTGTCTATCTACAGTCGAGATTATTGACAGCAACGCGATATTCAATCTCGCGATAATCGATTCAAACGCATCGAGCCTGTTCGAGGGACCAGGAAACGTGGAATTGGGAATAGGTGTGCTGAGCTCGCGGCCAGCAACCGCGCGTACAGCCGAGCAGAGATGAATCTGGTCACGGCGAATCATAAAGTCCCTTGGGGATTCGCCCACGCTGCACCACTCTCCTGCTGTACCAGAGTGCAAAGAGAAAGGAGAAAAGAGAAGATGGACGCGGAGAAAGAGAGGAAGGACAAAGACAGAGAGCGCAAGGAAAAGGAACGAAGAGAAAGAGAGCGGGTAGCAGAAGGAGAGTCGAGGTATTCGCGGTGCAAAAAGCGAGGATGCAGGCAAAAAAGGAAGAGCGCAACGAAGAAACCGGTTTTTTCCAGTTGGGCCAGGTCGGGGCGTCGAACCTACGGACCGCAGCCTCCCTCCGAGAATAACTTGCATGCAGAGGCAGAGGCAGAGGCAGAGGCAGCGGGAAGTGCAGCGTCGGCGACGTCGACGTACGGCATCTTCTTCGTGGTGTATCGGTTCAACCGGCTCGAGAATGCCCTAGGTCCGGGAAGAAAGAAGGACGCCGGGGCTTTGGCCCGTCAAAAACAACCGGGAGGCGTGCCTTGGAAAGAATATCGCCTATCGTCAAAGAAGAACACGACGATTGCAAGCGAGCGTGGGTGTTTCTCCACGAGTAAAAAGAAGAGGCGGTTTACTGGGCAGGAAGAGGAGGGCAAGGATCCTCTAAACTTTCGGTTCATTGACGCCGCACAGCACGTCCACCAACCTTCCTTGTCGCGATATTTTTCTCCCGTTTTGTTTCACTGGCTGTTCCCCGGCCGCCGATAGGCCCGGAGGTCGAGCAAGCCTTCGCGAACCAGGTGTAAATATCTCGACCAATTAAGCTCTCTATATCGTTTGTCTCGAACGAAACAGTAGATCGGCCGGCGAATTTAGACAAGATTTCGACAAAGTACAAGATCAGCGTATATCGGCGACAAGAAGTATCGACAAAGTAGTAGGTACAAAGAGGCTAGGAAACGCGGAGACGACTGGTAGGCGAAATAATATTCGCGGAAAACTTAGCGATACGAGGAAAGACTCGGAAGGGGAGAGGTAGTGGTAAGAAAAAGGCTGAACGTAGGTCAACGACGCCTGGTGTTATTTTAAACTGGTGGCCCTGCCCGAGATTCGGGGCTCTTCTCCGTTGGGTCGACGGTCTCAACTCGGTCGCGGTTGTCCCAGGTCCGGCAAAAAAAGAAAGTCACGGGTTCGGGTCGGTTCGGTTCGGTTCCGTGGAGACAGGCAGGGAGAGGGGGAAGGAAAGAATGAAAGAACGAAAGAACGAAAGAACGATAGAACGAAAGAACGAAAGAAAGGGAGAAGGACGACTCGCCGCGATGAAAAAGGAGAAGAGAAGGAAGGAGAAGATGAAAAAAGGAGGATGCGTTGTGTGCATCAAAGTGGAGAGGAGGAGGGAGGCGGCGGCGGCGGCGGCGGCTGCGGCGGCAGCGGCGGGGAGAGGATTGGCAGGAAGAAAGGAACGAGCCGAGTAAAGACCCCAAAACTTTCGGGTCATTGCCGTCTGGTCTCGTTTTAGCCTTTCCTTCCTCCCACCTTCTCCTTCTTCTTTCCTCCCTCTTCGTATTCTTTTTCTCTCCGTTTTAAGCACTCTTTCGAGCAAGGTTGACCGCCATGTTTTTCCTCAGCGCGTGCCCCTACCGCCTCGTGTGCGTAAACCGACCTTCGCGTGTGCGAGAGAGAACAGAGAGAGAAATAAGACGAGATGGCAAGAAAAAAAAGACAAAAAAAAAAAAACAAACGTAGAGAAAGAATGATCAATACCGTACGACCGCGAAATTGTAGCTAACACGAGGTCGCCAATGACGAAGACAGATACTTGCAACGAGGACGTCGAATTTCGTTCATTACTCTCTTCATATTATCCGTTTAAAGGATGGCCTTTGTCAGCCGTCGTCGATCGTAATCCTCGATCATATCGGATGCAAAGAAACGCGTTGCAACAATTACCAATCGACGATCAAACCGATAACAGCGACAAAGGCCATCGCAATTGTGTCGTAGTGTCGTAGCTAGTCATTTGATCTATGCTTTGCATACCCGTTCAACTGTGAGGTCGTGCGAGATCGATCGGAGATCCATCATCTACCAAAGTTGTGGCTTCTTTCTTTTTCTCTTTTTTCCTTTCTTTTTTTTCTCTCCTTTCATTTCTTCTTCTTTTAAATATCCACCTTGTTTTTGTAGAATTCTCAGCTCTCGATCACGTTCATTCGTTCCGATCGTTCTCCGGACCTCACGCTTCTATAAATTCGTCTGTCTGGGCTTTTGCTTTCTCCGTCCCATGTTCCTCCTCGTGTATCCGTCGCCCATCCATGACTCCGTGACATCACACTCCATGATTCCGCGGCAGAAACGCTTAGTTTTTCTGCCGTCGCGACTCCTTGCAGCGATCCTATATAACGATACAGCCATCCAAATCCTGTACAACGAATCTTTGCCCTAAATGTCCCCTCTGCCAGACACTCGAGGCGAATCCCCTTTTGCAAAAATGTAGTTGGTGGTGGCGGCGGCAAATCGGTATCCTAACTCTCACTGGTCAATCGTTCTGTTCTGTGCGCTGCCTGTCCTGCGCTTCTGGTTCGCGACTCTGTGGTGGTATTCTGTGGGTCGGCTCTCTACCGGTGCGCCGCGTGTGCCTGCTTCCGGTTCCTCTTCTTCCGGCCCCCAAAAAAGGAGTTGCAACAGCGTGTTGTGTTCCAGCAACACGCCGCCCTGATCGGCGGCCCGAACGCAACCAGCTGTCCCGTCTGCCACAAACTCTTCCTCGGTGGCGAAGCTCTCATGGAGCACATGAAGCACACCCACAAGGATCCGAATGCCTCCGGCGTTGCCAGTAAGTATCTACGATAGTCGAGCACCCTCGACCTCGTCCGTTTCACTCTTTCTTTCTCCTTGCTTTTTTTCTCTCTGTCCCTCCGTCACATATACTTATAGGTATCGCACACATGGGTAAACACACACACGTCTTCTATCTGTTTTACGCACTAACGCTACCAATATATCTGTCTGTCGACTAACGCACGATTATTCCGGCGCGATAATCTAGTTTTTCTTGCGCTTCCGTTTCTGGGAGACACCACGGTGGAGAACGACTCGTAGACGATGGGGAACGCGAGTACACGAGAGCCGTTTATTCGCGCGATCGGTCGACTCCGTCGAACGAAAACCGTGCGCTCCGTTAGAGAAAATCGACGAAATTGCAAAGACGTTTCGATTGATCGGCGCTCACGAGTCGCGGCAGAAAATTGGGGAAACTCGAATTAACCGCGGCGACCATCTACGTTTCCGAGTAGAGTGGCCGGTTAACGGCCATCATATGCACATACGTATATATGTGCTCTGCTCGGAGAATCGCGCACGAACAAATTCATAGAATTGTGCACGAACAAAGTGATAGATCTCTTCCGTTAGATCGAGATTAGGGTTAATCGCGAGAGGTTCTCTACGTTTTCGAGTTCTCTACGATCGGCTCTTCCCCGTGGTCTCCGAGTTTTGCTGGGGATTCCGTCCGTCCGTCCGTTCGTCCGTCCTTTCTAACACACCAGCTAACGAGGGTTTCTCGCGAGAATTCCGCCAAGGAGAAAGAAAGAACGGAGATAGACGTAACGAGGGTGCCCCTTAATTGCGAGTAAGCCTAAAAGAGAGAGAAAGCGAGAGAGGTGGAACGATCGCTCCTCGAGACACGAGGGGTGGTTCGTCCTTAGTATTTAAGTACGTTTCACATTCCCCACCTAAGAACTTGCTTTGGCGCGGGCGATATGCACACATTGTCCTGTCACTTCTTCGTACTGTTTCGCTCAGCGGAAAAAGGGGGTGTAGCACTTAGCGCACTCGCCCAACTAATACTTTGCGTACTACTATTCGCTAATATAAAACCGGTGCTTCAAAAGGGTGTCTCGTTCCGACTTTTGTGCGTGTTCTGTTAAGTGTGTGGGCATACGTATAGATAGACGTACAGAGAAGAACGATCGACGTGCGCCAAGTCAATGAGAATCTCTTTACGAAACCGCATGCCGTTTTTTCCAACGCGTCGTGTCTTGTTTCCTCCATCATTTTCTAAGTAACAGATACTACGGAAAAAAGCCAAAGTGCCAGTATCGACCTGGTGTCTTTTCTCATAGTGATAACAGAGATATACGTACACGACGTAAATAACCCATCTTTCGTCTGAAATGCAACGCTATAGAAAAATAAACGTGACAGATATAGAATTTTCTACTACGGTCCGTGCGGACGATACCAATATACCCATACATATATACATATATACATATATATATATATATACGAATACATGTGTGTATATATATATATAGATCTCTCTCTACCGAAAAGAAACCGAGAAAAGATGACAATGATATAGAAATATATGACGTATTAATATGTAAACGGAGAAACGGAGGAAAAGAAACGGACTGAATAGTAAAGAACGAAATTTCCTCCGCAAGGTGAGGAAAAGGGAAAAAGACTGCGAGGGAAAGAGGGAAAGAGGGAGAGATAGATAGATAGATAGAGAGAGAGAGAGAGAGAGAGAGAGAGACAGACAGAGATAGAGGGGGAGAGAGATTCGTCGAACTTTTCTTTGTGCGTCTATAAGCGTGCAAGCGCGCGTACGTGCGTGTGTATCTTGGTTTTTGGGCCGACGACCTCGCTCGTGAAAGGGAGCCAGCAACGGCAGAAGCAGCGCGCGGTGCGTCCGAGGTCAGTGCTCTCCTGATCCTCGGCTATCCGTGTCTGCAAGGATTCTCCCTTCGCCTTCGAGGTCGACTGGAATGTCGACGTACGTACGCGCGTATGTACACGCGAATGCGTGAGAAATAAGGTGGTGGAGGAGGAGAAGGAGGATGATGATGATGATGATGATGATGATGATGATGATGAAGATGATGGTGATGATAATAATGAAAGAAAAAAAAAAGAACGAAGAAGGATGATAATAAGGATGGTGGTGATATGACGATGGTGATGATGATGGTGATGATGATAATGATGATGATGATGATGGTGATGATGATGATGATGATGATGATGATGATGATGATGATGATGATGATGATGATGATGATGATGATGATGGAGGAGGTGGCTTTCGTTCCTTGGGAAGCTTTATCCTGCTTAGCATTGACCTTGAAATTGTGTCGCCCTATTGTTCCCTCCGCTGACTGCACAACCTCCGTTGCCGGGGTTTACCTAGCGAAGCGACGGACCGCCAACCACCCGTGTCCAGTGTGCGGAAAACACTACGTCAACGAGGGTAGTCTTAGGAAACACTTGGCCTGCCATCCTGAGACCAGTCAACTTAGCACAAGCCTCAGGATGTGGCCGTGCTCGGTGTGCCAAGCCGTCTTCACTCATGAGAGCGGTAAGTATAATCCTTCGTTTTACAGAAATCATGTATCAATCATGCTTGTATTACTACATTTTCCGTTCTTTATCGATTTCGTGTTTGCCGTCTATTTTATCAGTTTCGTTTCAATGGCATTATCGAACGTTCGTTTAATCGGTATCTAAGCCTTGTCCAACTAACCGAGACTCTATCGAGACCGATTTACTTTGCTGTTAAGGTTTGTTGAGTCACATGGAGCACATGAGGATGGACCCCAAGCATCAGTTTGCGGCGCAATACGTTTTAAGTCGCGCCGCCGCCGAGAGGCGGGAGAGAGAAATCCTTGCGTCTTCGAGTCTAGGTATGAGGTGTTATCGTAATTTCTTGTTTAGCGCGGAAACGATGCGAAAACGATGCGAAAACGATGCGAGAACGATGCGATAACGATGCAGAAACGATAGGAAAACGATGCGACAACGATCTGAAAACGACAACCATCGTAACCACATGTACGATTCTCGTGTACAGGTGCGGGATTGGGTGTTTTGGGAAGCCAAACAGGCGGACCACAAAATTTGCAACAACCGCCGATGTGCCCTTCGCCGTCGGCTCATTCGGACAGCAGCAGTGGAAACGGAAGATTGTCGTCGGCCGGTAGTGAACCTGGTACGCTCCCCGATCTTGTTCCTCGTCTTCTTGCAAATGGTCGTCTGGAATAATCGTTAGAGTGTCGTGAATATCTTAGAGTAGACAATCCTAACACCGAACCGCAACAACCTTTTCGCATACACGTTTGTCCAAATATGTATCACTATACGCTCTAAGTAACGATCGCCGAGCTTCGAAATACCACAGCGAGAGTTGTGTATTGTAGTAAACATTATTACGCTTTATCTGGGTAAAATAAATCATCTACGAATTCTTGTGTGAGTAATTTCGTCGTACGAACGCTCAAGCTCACTCCGTTTTATAATCTCGTCTCTCTTTATACGTACATGTGTATCGAATATAATAACAACTCGATTAGATCATAGTTTTGTGTAGCGCGACTTCACACCCACCATCCTGCAAATCCACCGTCAAGCGTACTAACGAGAGCAGACTTTTGCGCAGGTACCGGTCTGCTCAACAACAACAACAATAACAACAACAATAATATGGCGTCGCCGGGGCCCAGTGGCAACAAGCTGAGCGAGATGCTACGTGCTGGAAGTCAACCAGGCTCCGCGCAACAATACCACGACGAGATGCAGTCGCAACAACAACGTATGGCAGTGATGGCCGCCGCTGTGTCAGCGGGTAAGGATCGCCGTTCCGCGATCTACTCGTATTCCGGATCGATCGATCGATCGATCGATCGACCGACCGACCGGATCGGTCCAAAGAATCGTCGCGATAGAAACGCTTGTGTCGGCTCGACGCCAAGGCCGTCGATACCGCTCTTATCGAGACCCGACGAGTCACGACGCTCCAGCTGAAACATACATACGCTTCTCGTTCGTTCTACACAACCATCGCCGATAAACTTTGATTTATAATTATATTTTTCCGTTTTTACGTTACCCTTTGCTTATCTACGACGCATAGCGTGCACTCTCCGTCTTGAAACGGCTATCGATCGCCGACAATCGACCGATTTAGAGCCAGATGGCACGCAAAGCGTGCAAACGAGATTATTAAAACTCGCGTCGAGCGAATCGATCGCCGTGGCGATGTTCGATGCGCTCCGAGATGACTTTCATTCACGATCCACAGGTTTACAAAATTCAGTGTCGCCGAATCTATCGCCGGTGGACATGGCGTCCCTGGCGGCGGCAATGAGGATGGGAAACAACGGTGACATGAGCGGTGGTGCGCAAGGATCAACGGGACCGCAACAACAGGGAGTTCAAGCAACCGGACCAGAACAGACTCTGAGAATGCACCAGGCGGAAGCCTTACTGCGTTCTCAAGCGGAAGCAGCGCTCAGGCTGGCTGTAAGTACGGCTTCTTCTTCCCGATTTCGTCCAATCTTTTTCCTCTTTTTCTTCTTCTTCTTCTTCTTCTTCTTCTTCTTCTTCATCATCTTCTTTTTCGTCGTCGTCGTTGTCGTCGTCCATCGAATTAAATGGATATACGTTCCTTCGTGCTACGATATTAGGTGTCGCAGGCGGCAGCGGCGGCAGCTAGTTCCGCGGTTGGCGGTGACGTGAGGCATCATTTGGGACAGCATAACGGAGGCAGCACCTCTGGCATGCCTGGACATCACACGAACCAGCAGATGTCTCAACAAGATACCTTACCGCCTGACCTCGGTGAGTCAACGTACAACCTTTATGCATCGTGATCAAGACGATCGAAGAAAGTGTCATATTCTGTCTGTTACGTGCGCTCTTACACCATTAAATTCCCTATAAACGCTTGATTAGTCTCTCCGCAACTCCAGCATCATGAGACAACGTAACAACGTCAACATTTTTCGCAGGGGAAGCGCTGCGGTTACAAGAACAGCGATTAGAACAGGCCCTGAGGCTTCACGGTGATCCTCGAGCCCTAAGTTTCACTCTCCAGCACGTCGTCAATCAACAGAACAATCAGCAACCATGAAAATTCAGTTACTACTGAGACGAGTGGACCCCTTGGACGTCGGATCAGACGGGCCTGCAGCAAGTTGAGAGACTCAATCAGCAACCTCTTCAAGGCGCTGAACGTTCAATAACTCTCAACGAGCAACAACAACAAGGTTCGTCTGGCATCGGTCTTCAGCAGCAACAACAACATCAGCAGCAACAGCAACATCAGCAGCAGCAGCAGCATCACCACCACCACCACCAGCAGCAGCAGCAGCAGCAGCAGCATCATCACCACCACCAATCGCAGCAACAGCAACACCAACAACAACAGCAACAGCAGCAGCAGCATCCTGAAGATCGTGGTATCAAGAGGAAGGCCGACGATATGATCGGTAACTCTGACAACGTGTAAAGAGAACGACGTACACGGACGATGAACAGTGCGAACCGTTTATCGTCTTCTACGTCGATTCTAAGATAGAAGGCGTCCAAGTGAGGTCATCCGCGAAATTACTCCTGTCTCAGCAGTAGAAACGAATTATTCCAGTAAATTAACTAATTATCAAGAGTCTGAAAAAGAACGATTGTTTTTCAGATTCTCGAGAAAATATCCTATTTTCACTGGGTTAACGCGCGACGATTCCAAGAGATCGTCGTGGTCGAGCCAATCGTGAAACTCTTCTCTTCGAGAGAACGAAGAAGGAGGGCAGGATAACGGTCATACGTATCTAGAAATCCGTTGGACGGTGCGTGACGAGAACAGCGGTGGCAATGATCTTCTAGCGGCACGCGAAATTCTTCGCGTGGATCACGTTGTTCCTACTCGAGTCCTGGATCTAGAGTTCCTAGAACGACGACGCTCGCCGAACGAGATGGCCGTCGCTCGTCGGAGGACGGTTCGCCGGTTTTCTCTTTCGAGCGATATCGCTCGTTTCGTTGAGTCGCTCTGTCAGAATTCTCAGGACGCATTGTTACAACCGCTGTTCCACATCGCCCCTGAAACGTGCCATAATATATCGAACGAAACTGCTAACCAACGCGCGCCTTGTCGTCCCTCGAGTCAAGAGATGACTTCAGGTTGCGTACAGTACTATGGTTTTTTTTAGTACAAGAGCCAAACGTAGACTCGGGCAAGCTGGATAGGTGAGACAAGCAATCGTCCTCGTTCCAGCGGCCGGTCTAGGCTCAACAAACTAAACTATATATATACATATATACATACCTAGAAACCAGTTTAAGGTACCCTTAATCTTAGCTCCCGTAACGTTTAAGCGAGATACAACGCGTCTTGATATGTGCGTAAACGCGGCCAGGTGGATCAGCTAATCCTCGTACGTTCGTTGGTTAAATACGCGTACACGTTATATCCCCTTCCCGTTTATCGGACAAACGCGCAACAAGTTAGAAAAAAAACGGACGGTCTGATCCGCGAAATCGTGCGGCGCGACGCGGCACGGCGAGAGGTGCTCGTCGTCGCCCGTCGACTACGTTAGTGATACACGAGTACACACACACAGAGAGAGAGAGAGAAAAAGAAAAACGAACACGAAAACTTGTTACACAGAAACACTAAAACACCAACACACCTAATATACACGCGAAATAAGAATCTACTACACGTAAGAATATAAAAATGCGCGCAACTTGTGCTGGTCGGCAGCACGAAAACTATTAGCTCGTAAGCGAACAAACAAAATATAATTATTACAAACAGTTATATTATATATATTATATATACATACAGAGAGAAAGAGAGTCTTCTGGAGTGTACGATGGAAAGAAAACGAAAAAAGAATTCACACGATGGAATGGGATGGGACGGGGGCCCGAGGAACGGGCCCCCCTCCTTTCGATGTACTACACGTGCACATTTTCAAAGAATAATCGTGAGAGTGTACGGGAGCATTTTTCGTGAAACGAGCACGCCAGATAAATGACGAAGAACGAGGTGAAAATAAGAGAAAGATGAAGATAAAAAATGATGATGAAGAGAGAGAAATAAAAAAAACTAAATGCTAAATATTATATATATTATATATATATATATATAAATATTATAAATAATAGATATAGGGTCTATGAGACTAGGATAAATTAGGCGAAAGAGAAAATCGAATGAATGGGTGGCGCGTGCCCGGTGCAGTGGTACACGATCGAGCCAAGAGCCAAGAGCCGACGAAAGAATGGAAGGGACGCGGACGAGAAAGATCGAGAGAGATGCCAGAATGCGCACACGCGAGAAAGATCGGGAGAAAGACGGGAGAAAGACGGGAGAAAGACGGGAGAAAGAGCAAGGGAGCAAGGGAGCAAGCAAGAGAGCACGTGCAAGATTTCGTGAATGAACGGCCTTGGAATTGTCGCGTACGTGCAAGGGCACGCGGTCGAATGAAAGAGAAGCTGCGCGAAAGAGAATGCTTCGTGAGCATCAAGGAGGAGAGAGTGCGAGAATGAAGCGAATGAGAGATTTTAGAGTGGCGTGCTTCAGGTAATCTGAGGTCCTGTGATCGTTATAAGCGAAATATTTTTTTATTTCCGGGTATATATCTGAACGCGTAAAAATACTTGCGTCGTTTCGAACTTTTACTTGCAATATACCGTTACGTTCTCGCAATACTTAGAAAGAAGAAGAAGAAGAAGAAGAAGGAGAAGCAGAACAGAGGTGGATCATTGAAAAAAAGAACTACGAAGATGAGGATGACGAGGGAGAGGAGAAGAAGAAGAATATATAGAAAGTCCGTAGGTTTGACCGTGGAGCGAACTTTAGAGACTCGGGCCAGCCCCTAACTCCTAAATACCTCTTTGTAATGCCCCATCAATTTCGACCCCGATTCCCCTTTTCCCGACCTTTTATGAAACTCCCGGACTGTCCGTACTTTCGATGGGGTTTCTTTCGGCCAGACCAGACCAGATGAAACGAAACGTTAGACCGTAAAAAACCACACGCGCATCCAAAAAAGAAACGCGTTCCTCTCTTCCAACTCGAATCTTCGTTTAAAATGAGAACCGATGCGGACGGTTATTCGAAATTCAACGTGAAATTTGTTCGACGAGAGGCAGGGAGAGGCAGGGAGAGGGAGGGAGGGAGGGAGGGAGAGAGAGAGAGAGAGAGAAAGAGAGGGAGAGAGAGAAACGGAATGCAAAAAACTAGTGCGAAAAACGATAAAGAGGTGGTCCAAAAGAAAATTCTAAACAAAAAATATCGTGCAAAAGATATCGTTCAAACGACGATTCACCTACGACACGTTCGATTTCTTCGTTTCTTCGACTGGCAATCGCGGACTGAAGAGTGCGGAAACGAATGGTAGCGTGCCGAATTTTTTCTTCCCCGTGACATCGTACGTCGACCGCGTTGTTGTTGTTGTTGTTGATCCCACCCTTCGGAGATTCTCGACGAGACTTTGGTTCCGTGACCGGTTCGTACGAATTTCCCCCGTTCCTCCACTTTTCTACTTTTCATTCCCATTAACTCCATGATCGCTTCTATCCTTTGAACGATTTTCCTAATTCCGGGTATCCCGAGGTAGAGAGAAAATACGAACGAGAAGGAAATGTTCCTGTCCTCGGGCTTGTTAATTTCGAAAGTGAACCTTCCTGACGACGAAAGAAAGAAAAAAGAAGGAACAGCGAAGAGAGAATAGAGGATTGCGCAAAGATGGAAGAAAAATTTGGAAGATCGCGAAAAGGAAATTCTTCGACTCCGAATTGTATCCCAACTACTCCGTTTCTCTTCAGGGGATCCCCCTTTTTAACCCCTTTGTTCGCCAATTATGAAAGTAGCCTAACGTCGTCATCTTCGTTGAACGTAAAAGACACGCGCCGAGAAGCCGCCGGATAGCCAGGCTTTTTCACCATCTGGGTCGAGAGAAGAAAAGATTGCTAAAAAGATTCATCGTCAAAGCTACATTTAACGATCGCACTCGCCACGCGACCGGAACTCGAAGGATTTGCTGCCACCGGTTGCGCCGTTCGAGAAACACGATCGTCTCGAAAGCTTTCAGAAGCGCAATCCGAAGCCAACTATTTCCTCTGTACGATTCGAATCTGATACGAGATGGTAGTGCAAAATGGAACAAACAAGCGAATCAAAAACGACTACGTACCTGTGTCTTTGGAATGTGCGAGAAAGAGAAAGAGAAAGAGAAAGAGAAAGGGAAAGAAGGAGAAGGAGAAAGGGAAGACGAAAAAGGAGGAAAAGGTCACCTCGAGTTCTTGGTAGCGTGCACGTGGGTCGATCATTGATCGTTCTTATTACAACAATTTTTACGTTACAGGGCGTTTTTTCCTCGGATTAAGTAGTATGTAAATACACCTTGATATCACAAGCATAAACTGAGAATTTACTGGTAAACTTAAATCAAGTACATAATGCGAAATAGGGTTAGTTTCTATGTAAATACCTAAAGCTGGACGAGTGCATACACCTCGTTCACGCAACCAACGATAATCGTTTTTATCGAACCAATGCTTCTGTTCGTCATCGGTGTACGCCTGGTCGTTGGTGATCGCCCTTGTACAACCCGTTTGCCAAACGATACCGTCGGCGAAAATCATCATGCAGAAGAAGGGGGCGGGTTTGAGCAAGAACGTTCTCCAAAATGGGCGTCGCTGATCGGGAAATTTTTTTTTCTCGACACTGATACACCCACACAGTTACACATACACGCTCACATACACACAGCATTGCGATGGATTGTACAGCTACGATAGGATAGATAAGTAAGCCTCAACACAATTCTTCACACACTCGCACCACCGGCACCGACTAGCCTCCAAATTAAGACAGGGACCAAACGTTTGGCGAACACAATTTTTCCGACAAATTTTCTTAACGATATACGTAGGAGAAGAACGCGAACAACACTTTTTTCCAAAGGTATTCAACGTTTCCGGCGCGAACGATTCGTTTGTTTCGGCAAAGGTGCGCCGCCACTATCGGAACTACTACGCAAGATATCGCGACATTCGGTTACAAAGTCAACAAGTGGAACGTGCGGATAAAAGTCGGACATTTCGCGGCTACACGATGGAAATTCGGAATTAGGCAAAGATCAGGCACGTTTGTTTGGTAATCATCTAACGAAGCGAAAACGCGATTTAACAATGCCGTTTAAACAAAGACAGACAGGAAGGAGAAGAGGAAATTAATGGAAAAATTTATGCAGCGGATCATCTTTGCAGAACAAACGAAGAGGTATAAAATAAAGATAAAAAGACGATTCTACGGTCCCTCGACGAAACAAGCAAACAGCAAAAAGGAAAAAAAACAAAAGAAAAATCATCAAAAAAAATAATGGTGCACGAAAGTAGGAGCGGAGGAGATGATACGAAGAGATTTAAAAAAAGCAACAGCATCACCACTTTTCACCATCACTATCGCCATTATCAAAAGTAAGAAAATGTTAACAACAACAACAATACATAAATAAACACAAGCAGCAGAGCACAACGTCGAGATCCTTCGTGATGGTAGTCATGAAAGGATTCCGAGGCGACAAGCTTTTCACCGGTGCATCCTGCCGTGCGCCGAGGGTTGCTTTTTCATTGAACGTGAAACAACGAAAGAAAGAATGGTAAACGTAGAATGAGGATAGGAGAGAAAAGAAAAAAGAAAAAAAAAAAAAGAGTAAACGATGCAGAATCGGTAGAAGAGAAAAAGGGGCAGCCGACTCAACTCCCCCGCACACATCACATCCCCGCGCGAGAAGGAGGAATTATTCCCGAGGCGCCGGCCCGTGCCCCGCGAACGTGTACCATAATTATTAAAAATTAAACAAAACACACAGCAAGTTACAATAGCTCTAGTAGTGTATGTTCTGTAATCGAAGAATGATAAGCAAAGATAACGAAATAAAAAAAAAATGGCGTGCTCGCCGTCGTAGGCGTGCCGGCAAAAAAAGCACAAAAAAATAATTTACAAATATATTGATTTACATATGCCCGTAACTCGTAAGCGGGCCGGTGGCGCAACGCGTCTACCTTTGCCGGATTTTCAACCAAGCTTACCACTGTCGCTATTACCACTGTCGCTATTATCGATGTCGCTATAATCACCGTCGCTACGCGATAGGACGTGTCGCGTCGCAACACACACACATACACACACTCAGAAAGAAAGAGAGAGAGAGAGAGAGAGAGAGAGAGGGACACAGCGAAGAAGAGAGAAGAAAGAAGAAAGAAGATAGAAGAAACGAGTCCGACTCGGCAAAGGCAAAAAGGCAATGGAAAAGGAAAAGAAAAAGGAAAAGCAACTAGTCGTCGTCCGAGTGGCCGGCTCTCGACACGCCGCGTCACAAGAACGGCGCTACAAAGCTGTGGCAGAACGAACGATGGACGATCGAAAGTGTGATTAATAGAGAAGGATGGAGAAGAAAATGGCACGACGAGTAGACGAACCGTAAGTGTTAAACGCGACAGAAGAAGCGGTAAAACGTTGAGGAGAAAACTGGTGAAATGAAAATCAACGAGCAAGGGGAAGCACGTAGTCTGCAAAACCAGCCCTTACCCATAATCTTAATCTCTTTCATGTAAATTTGCTAAATGTTTAAATAATCTAAAAAAAATGCCATAGCCCGGATGCGCTGGTGTATACTCCCAGTGCATACACACTCACAAATACGACTCGACCTCACGAATCAAACGCAAAATCCGCGTCGCCAGTTCTTCGATGGATGGCACGCGGTAAAATTGGTATTCTCGCCAAGGAGCAAACAGTTTACAATTGCACAATTGACAGAATCACAGACAAGCACACGACAAGATGAAGACAAAACCGAGGCCCGCGTTTCACCGTGACACGACGTCGGGAATGAATCGTCGCGGAGGATCCGCGATCTCGGCCAATACACGAGTAAAATCAAAGTTGCCCTGGTTCTCGAGCGTGCAACCCCGCGCGCTCACACACATTCCATACACAGGTTGTACGATCGTGCACGTCCGTTGCCGATAGTACGGCCGACACACTTGCGCCTGGCGCATGCACCAATCCGTACACCTTCTACACACGTTACACTCTTTACACTCTTTACACTTTGTACACTTGATTACACACGCTACGGATATGTAAAGCCAATTGATTTTGTAAATTGTCGAAAAAAAGCAGCAGACATTCAAAAAACCAGAACGATTCGGCCTTTTACGGTACTCTTTCCACGAACGTTAAAATATTTCAAACGCATTGCGGAAACCTAAAAAAAATGTTACAACGTTTACTACCGATCCGTTTGAAAAGATCCACGGGAGGATTGTCAGCGATCCGTTCTCGCTTTTCAAGCGGAAAGGAATCGTATCGAGCGCAAGTGAACGAGGATTTACGGTTGATATATAGAAAAAAAGCAATTGATTCAAAAGACATATGGAATAAAAAAGAAAACAGAAAAAGAAAAAAAGAAAATGGAAGAAAAATAAGCACGAAAACCGAAGCAAAATTCGCGGCCTTTGGCATACGTTTGGATGCAGAACCGATGATGAAAAGGCGTTTGCGTCTCGTACGCTGACGCCACACCATGCATCCCGGAATAGACGTTAATAAACCCGGATGTGACGTGACATATCCTTCGTTGAAGAATGTCAAAGATAATGAAAGAAGCAAGTGGGCAGGCTGGCAATCGAGACGAGCCATCATACGAACCGACTATGATGTTTGGTAGTAAAGAAGAAACGATGAAAACCAACCAATCAAACGATCAATCAACCAACCAACCAACCAACCAACCAACCAACCAACAAAAGAACAAACAAAGTGTAAAAAAACGTCCCAAGAGGTAGACGTTAAAGGAAAAAGATGGCGCGCCTCGAGTATACTAGGTATCGGTATACTAGGTAGAAAAGAAGAGAAACACGCCTGTCCCACGTACAGAAACCAGTGTAATAACCATCCTAGCAAGTAGCAACGGCATTAGGAGAGCCGTTGTTCAAATTCGCGGCTTTACAAGCAAAAACCGTTGATTTGTTTTCGATCGGGTTTTAATTTTTTAATGAAATAATCTCACAACGAATATACCACGTACGGTCGCGCGCTAATCGATCCATGCGAGAAGATGGGGCAAAGACGTATGTGTATATTCGTGGCAGTGTGTATCGTAAGTGCGCAGCATATGATAAAACCGACAGTCTAGCAGTGCGAGCGCCTCGGCGGCATTTGCGTTTTCACGCGATGTCCCTGACCGAGCCTCCGTGATTAAAAACCGGAATAAGTTGTTTCAATGTCCACTATATAAATGAAGAGGCATAGCTGATAAGACGGTGGGTTTGCGTTCGCCGTTCGCCGTTCGCCATTCGCCGTTCGCTCTTCTCGAGTCGTTCGTCCCGCTTCGTCCACGAAATAATATATAATAATAATATTTGTCGCAGCACGATGCGTTTTTGACGGACGAACTCTAATAGCGCGAATAAGAAATGGAGGCTGCGATACCATCCCCCGGAGTTCCATGTTGAGAAACCCAAAATCTCTTGCATTCTTTTACACCAGCTTAAACAAAAGTACGTACGAGTATTCCACAGGTTCTGGCAACCTCGAAAACTTCGTGTTCAATTTATTACGGAAAAACGGAAAAACGGAAAAACGACAAAGTGTAGCGAAATTTCCTTGTCCGTCGTCGTTTTGATCATCTTCGGCCACTTTGACCAACGTATCGGGACGAAACTGAACGCAACTATTTCAAAAAGGAAAGACGACGAGACAACAACCATCTTCTTAGGAATATGCCGAAACTCCAGCAGAGTAGTAACGTGCCGCGAGTTTCATCGATCGAGACGCCAATCGGTAAAAGAATCGTCGACGACGAACGTGCGAACCCACCGTGCTGGCTCGTCGTTGCGATCCGAGGAAGCCTCGACGCTTCTCGGTTTTCACGACGAGTCGATACTCTTTTCAAAATATTCTCCAAATTTTTGTTCACGAGAATGTGTTTTCTTTACCCTAACAACCCCATTTACAACCCGCCGTATACGCGTCCGAGGAGAAAAACCGAGTCCAAAGCTTCTTTGTTCGAACGTAGAAAATTTTACGAAAACTCGTACTCCACGCTTTCAAGTAAAAAAAAAAAAAAAAAAATGTAATTACAAAGGATAGGATAGAACGTACGTAGGGACATTTCGAGGATAATATGGAAAAAGGTAAAAGTCCGCTTAGTGGGTGCCTTCGTCAGGGTTTTCTGTTACAGTTAAACAGACGTTTCAAGTATAACTCACAACTAGTAGTACTATGGTAGAACAGTTATTACAGTGTACCGCAATAAACAGTTAACTAAGTAAGTATACAGCAAGCACATGGTCTTTTCAGTGTCTACAATCTTGTCGTACACCACCGCCAATCGCGTAGTGGAACGACCGGAAATACCGGATTCATTTCGTACGCAATTTCCTCCGGCCCCGGAACATCCCTCAACATCCGACATAAAAACGCGGTTTCCCGCAAACTTTTCGACGTTGAAAACATTTGTGGAATTCGAATGAACGTGCGGTCCATATCGTAACTCATGGAAATTACATTCGAAATTATCCCGAAGAAGATATTCCCCAATCGGCAAGACGAGCGACCTACGACGTTTTACCCGTTCGACCCGACCGCCGTTCGTTTCCTCAACCCCCGCCGATTCCTCTCCTCAAAATCCAATCAGTATTTAACAGAATAAATATGCTACTAAGTGTACTAAGTGTTCGTAGTTTAGGCAACGTGTACGTTGTATGCTCCGAATAGGTGAGAGAGAAAGATAACCGAGAGAGCGAAAGCGAGAGCGCGAAAGGGAGACGATTGTACGGTGGAGTCACACATATTTAAACTAACAGATAATAATTAATTAATTACAGTACCGTAACCATTTGTCAAGTCAAGTTAATTAACAGTTAACCGTAACGCATACACGCATAATTATTAATTAAACGTACTCGACTCTATATTCTAAGGACAGCAGCGACCGCACACAGCGTCGTCGCATTTATTCGATAAATCGCGCAGGCACTCACTACGGAAGTGAATCGAAGGACTGTGGGACTCGGACGCGGATCGGAAGGTGCTTGAACGAGCGTCGCGACGCGTACAGTATTATCAACGAGACTCTGTCGAAAATCCTTAGATCTCTGAAGCGGCACTCGGAAAATATCCTGCAAACGGAGAAACAGAGAAAAAACAGAAAACATCGGAATCTTAGTAGTGGCTTGTCGGTGAAAGAAACGCGAAGCTACGCGCGTTCAAGTTTCCCCCGTTTTTCATTAGTCTTTCAAGTGCAGCGTTCAGTTACTTCACTTATGACGTTGCTTTCAACACAATACAAAACACCCCGCCACCCATCCTTACAGATCAAACCCATTCACCGTATCCTCAACCCACGGGTAATCCTCTCAGTGCCAACCCCCAGTTTCACGTGTACGCATTGTTTCAAATTTGTTCGCCACGTCTCAGTTACGAGTTTCACGCGACGTCAGTCCGTATACCGCGTTCTCTTCTTCGTTAACTAAAACTCGTTCCATTTCGAGACAAATTTTCTCACAAAATTCGATATAACGAAACGCGATATTCGTTGCGATTCGTTGCGATTCGTTGCGATTCGTTGCGATTCGTTGCGATTCGTTGCGATTCGTTGCGATTCCTTGTGTTTCGCTGCGTCTCGTTGTGATTAAAACACGAAAACACATTATCCAAGATGACAAAAAGAAATCTTTACAAAAGCAAATACTTTAGAGATATCGTCTCGCTTGATCGGTTCAAGTTCCGAGTAAATAAATTTCGAAAAATGCGAGAAATACGGCGGCACACGGCTGGCGTCGATTATCGATGAAAAGCAAACGAGTTAAGTTTCAAATGTCAGACATTTTACGTACAGTTTGTTATCAAGTAACACAGCGCAGATTATCGTTAATTTTCGGCGCCCGTTTTCGTCGCGTTTCTATTCGTCTCCGATGAGAACAACTTACGGAGATGCCGCGAAGCAATTGGTGGTAAAACGGCGGTAAAACGACGGTAAAACGACGGTAAAACGGCGGTCTAGCGCGATGCGACGAAAATGTGCGCGCTCGGGTTTAATGGTATCGATTGAGTTTGGTCGAAGTCCCCTTTTGGGCAAATTATATCGACGCACTTCCGGTTCCACCGGCCCGTCCAAATTCAGACGATCGGAGAAAAGGGATTAAGAAAGAGCCTGCTTTCGTCCGAATCATCAATTCGAAATTCAATTCTAGTCAAAAAAGGGTACAAAGCCGTAAACGAGTTGACTCTCGTTTGGCAAAAGAGATCGGTACTTATTTATCGCGAGTTGTTCGAGCGCGAGGAAAAACCGGGTCGAATCGAAATCGATCGGTACGAGGCTCGTGGAAAAGTGGTACGAAAGATCGGAGCTCGGAGAAGCTCGGAGAACCTCGGCGGCCTGTCGATCGAAATTGGCGTAGGGGGGGAAAAACAAATCTTTTCGATGAAATTCCGAGGACGAATTCTGAAAAAGAAATGGGCCAGTGGGACCGTATACTGGAAAAATATCCGCGTTGTTGACAAAAGCAAGTAGCCTCTTTTCGTTGTATCAAAAGTCGGCCAAAGTCCGATCGATCCTTGTATAAGCAAAAACGACACACTTTCAAAATCCTAGAAGAAAATGGATGTACGGTGCGAATGAATATTTCGAAAGCTTCGATGATAAAAATTGTTATTGCTCATTCGTATTTTACTTTCTTTTTTTATTCTGCAAAATGCCTGCCCATCCACGCTTTTCAGCCAGGACACTAGGCGGATCCTCGTTCGCGTTTTAAAAATCATCCACAAGTTGCGTCGATTCTCTCTTTCTCCTTTTGAGACGGACAACGACAATTCCTATTTCGCTGGTAAGAAGGGACAACAAAACGCGACACGAAGGTCTGCCACACTGTTCCAGCATTTTGATACCGCGATTAATCCACCACTATTATTATTATTATTATCATCGCTATTATTACCGCTATTATTATTATAATTATCGCTATTATTACCGCTACTAGTTTATAACGATTAGTTGATTATAACGAAAAAATTGCTAGAGGGCAATTGGAGGCGTATTTTTTAGAGAGAAACGAGAAAGAGAGCGCGAGCTCGATTCAAGTTCGCTCGAATCATCCAAGCCATAAATGTTACACTCACTGTCGATCGATTACAATCTTGAAAGAAAAACGAAAAAGAAAAAAAAAAGAAAAAAAAAACAATAAAATGAAAGAAGCGAATCGACGAAGAATCGGTAGCAAAAGAATAGTAGTCATGTTTCGAGATTCTCCTTTTTTTTCTCTTTAGTTTTCCTTATTACGTTTTTTTATACCAACATACATATTACAAATACATACTTGTATGTATACACGAACACACGCATATATATTTATGTTATATATATATTTTATATATAAAAAGAAAGAGAGAGAGAGAGAAAAAGAGTTATACTCGTTAAATATTATATGTTATTTGTAGTAGACTTATTATTTATACATGAAGGAAGCCGGTACGTAAAAGTTGTACGTAGGGTGTAGAAGGAACGCGTTTTAAACAATCAAATTCTCAGTCTTTCTCGCTGTTTTACTCGTAATTAACTCGTAATTAACTCGTAATTAATTCGCAAAACAGTTCGAATTACGTAAATGCGAAGAAAAATTGTGTAGAAAATTCATCTTGATTTCCATGTCTTCCCTTTAATTTTAACGATTTTTCATTTTAACGCGTAGCATCGCGCACGACTGAGAATTATACGCCACTGGCAACTCGCGTCGTTTGTTAAGCTTTATTTCTATTACTTTTTAGCGTGAAAAGAAATCCTCGCTTTGTCCTTTTCATCTATTTTTTTTTTTTTTTTCTTCTTTAAAGAATAATCACGCGCGTTAGTCGATCGAGGAGTTGGACAAAAAATACATTATCACGTGCGTTATACGTTCCTTTTTGTCTCTTTTATGTATATCGTACATATTGTCCTCGTTCGAGTTCGAAGAGTACCGGGAGAAAACGAAACAGCATTTCGAAGCGTAGCATCTCGATTTTCATTCTTCTCTTTGGAAAACTAAAAATAATCAGCAGCGTTTTGTGTCGATTCAACTTTCGTCAATCGAGTCTCAGTGTCCTGAATCGGGAGATAGCACAAAAAACATTCTCGTTTACGTAAAACTTTTTAATTCATCCTCAAACGAGAACACTGACATTCGATCGTTTTATTCATTCGAACGGTAAGCATTCTCCTGCGTACTTTTCAACTGCACTTCGCGACGTTTTTATTCACCGATCGTCGTGTACGTACGAACCGAGGGACAGATCGTATCGTTGCATCTGATCTCTATTCGAGTTCCTATTTTAAGGTGCAGGAGAGGAAAGAAAGAAAGAAAGAAAGAAAACAGAATACACGAAATACGGGGGGAAAGGGGGATTTAGGACAAACTTGCGTCAAAATTATCATTAAAGGAAAGTGGAGGTTAAAGATCGGTGAATACAAACACCGCGTCGAGTTATGTTTGCTAGTCAGAATTGGTTAAAACGAAGAATGGAGCAACAAACTAGAGAGTTTACGATTAGTTACTACATATTGATTCGTCGTTTTATCGTGTAATTAGTGGTTTAGTGACACGGCTCCGATGATTCTCGAGCCATACGCGTCCTTAAAGCTTAAAGTAAGAACAGAACGAAACGTACACGCACACTCGCGTCAAGCGTATACAAAACTACGGTTCTTTAGTTACTATTCGCGTAGAAATGGCGTGCCGAGTCGCCGGCTTTATTAACAAAAATTTGTTACAATTTATTGTTCGTACACGTCAAGTTTATTTAGACAGTACTTTCGTCTATTTTGTATCCAATTTAATAAGTTTCTTTATTTTTTCTTCTCCTTTTTAGTTCTTCTATCTCTAGCGTTGTTCTGACTATTGTAACCGGTGTTACTGCTGCTACTACTACTATTGCTACTACTACTACTACTACTACTACTACTACTACTACTACTACTACTACTACTACTATTATTATTATTATTATTATTTTTATTTTTATTTTTATTATTATTATTTTTATTATTATTATTATCGTCGTCATCATTATCATCATCATCATCATCATCATCATCATCATCATTATTATTACTACTACCACCACCACCAACACCACCACTACTACCACTACTACCGCTACTACTACTACTACCACTACTACTACTACTACTACTACTACTACTACTACTACTACTACTACTACTACTACTACTACTACTACTACTACTACCACTACCACTACTACTACTACTACTACTACTACTACCACCACTACTACCACCACTACTACTACTACCACTACTACTACTATTACTACTATTACTAATACTATTGCTACTACTGCTACTACCGTGACCGTTAGGAGACACATTAGTTTAACGTTTCTATTGCTTTTGATTTTCGTAGATACTATTAGTTATCTATTATTACCGTAATTACGTCTAATTTAATTATTACTTATTGTCACCAACACCGTCATCATCACGATATCACGCACCCAATGCACATCGGCACCATCATTGTAAATCACGTCAAGTTAAAAACGTCCACTTGTTTTCCTTGCTGTTCGATCATCGTTATTTACTTTTTCCTTTTCCTTAGATCAATTTATCTCGTGAATGTGGTTCCTTAACGTCGAGGTTCGCTGTCGACGGTCCGACGAGAACTTTTGCTCCCACGTGAAATGGGATGAATAGCGATTGACAAATCTCTGAAATACGCTGACGATTGTCACACGAAATTTAGGACATGTGCGTTTATTAAATATTATCGTTACCTATTGTTCCGTCGACGAAACGTTGGAAGTGCAGATTCCACCGATAGACAATATTTTTCGCGTTCTTTGACATTTCGTCAAATCCAAGGCGAGATAGTAAATGACAGATCATTCCAAGCTACACACTGGTTTGTCCATCGTTGACCAAAAGATCGCACTTCCAATCGTTTCCCGCCCCTATCAGTTATCGCTATAAATTAACATTAGTTACAGCTATTGCTATTATTACCACTATTATTAGTTATCGCCATCGATTCTTGATGCGAGCCTACCGTCGATCGGCGAGCGAGGTAACCGTTTCGATCGCTTCTCGTCTCTTTTCGCGAAACTGTGTACGCGCTGTCCTGACGCGACTGCCAACGATCCAATATGCAGACTGGAAAAAATTGACTGATCGATCGATCGATCGATCGAGTACACCGGATGATTCGGATACGAAAACTCGAGAAGAATCGAGTCGAGGTTCGGACAGCGCTGACTCGAAAACGCGACTAGTCGAGACGAGAAGGGGAACGTGCGATTAAGAGTATTGCGAAGAATGGTTGACATCCAGAGTGCGATAACGAGCTAAAAAACACAAAATTTCTGTGCGATCCAGAACGACGTCGTCGAATACGCGCCCATGTTTCACGCGTCGGCGTTTGCTTCGACGCCGTTGTCGTTGGAAACGCGTACAACACGTTCGAAACAGCCGTATATACATGAATCCTCGAAGCGCCGCGTACGTAGTTGAGCAGCGTTTAGAATTTCGAATTTCGGAAATGGTCGACGCGCAAAAAAGAAAAGAAAAGAAAAGAAAAGAAAAGAAAAGAAAAAATAATAAATCTAAATAAAATATATCCTGAAAAGGGAAAGCGAAAAATGATAGAAGATAGCGAGATAGAAGAGAGGGAGCGAGCGAGAGAGAAAAAAGAAAACAGGGGAATAGCGAGAAGCGTAAAAAGGTGAAAACCATACGTTGAACACGATAATAATTCAGCAGTCTCTTTCGGTTACGAGCAAGTTCCGCATTGTGTAGGATTTCTCATAAATGGTTCTATATGTATGATGATACATGTGATGCAATATCTAGGAGAAAGAGCAACGTTTTCGATGATTGCGAGAAACGATGAGATGAACAAAGGGAGAATTTTTGAAATCGCGAGAGCCTTTTTGCGTAACACGAAGCAAAAACAAATAGATATCACTGTCTAGGATCGAGCAATTGTTCTTTTTCCTTCTTTACGGATCGTTATTATTCGTCAACGAGTGCTTCCGTGCGACGGAACAACTTCCGGGCACACGCGGAAGAACTTTTTTCTTCGCGGAAGAAAATTGGAAATTCAACTTTTTTCCCCGCGCCATTCACGTCATCCTTTGTGACGTTCGCGGGCAGTGTTCGATGAGATCAGCTACTGTGGTATCGGGAATCGAACAATTGGTGGCCAATCTATCCAAGCGATTGGACCATCGAGTCCGACTAATGAAAGGATAGATGGACGACGATTGGCGAAAGGGAACGTTTCTAGAGATGATCTTCCGTTCGATTCAACGTTCGCGTCGTTTTTACCGATACGCGACTTTGTCTTTTTGATCGCGTAAAAATTCCTACTCTTCGACCGAAGATCGTTTCTTGCAAACTCGTATCAAACATTTGTTTCGAGTATCGTTTGTACTCGACGGAATTCTGTTTCATCGTAGTTTCTCCTTAAAATAGAACTCTGATGGTAAAAGAAATTCGACGGCTGTCTCTCGAAACCGCGTAAAAAAACGCTTAAATTTAATTTTGATACTTGGGGCGACAGAAAGAAAGAAGCTATCTGAAACAGGACTTCCGTTTCTTAATTAGACATATCAAAACCATGTAACTTGACGCCATTGCGAAGCAAACAAAAGAGAAAGGAATATATTATTTTCGACGACGACGATTTAGCAATAAGAGAATGTGCAACTCTTGAAAAGTATGAGAAAGCGTCAAATCCATGTGCAGTGTTTCAGATACTTGCAAGTAGATACCATTGAACACTGCAAATTAATGTTCCGCCAGTTATAGTGTAAATGCGAATGCAGAAAGCAAACAAATGTTATGTATAAAGCGTCTTTCGGGCTTCCTATTAAAAAAAAAAAAAAAAAAAGAAAAAAGCATACCAGTTCGTTTCGACAAAGTTCCACGGGACGAGGTCGATACCGCGTCGTAACGGTTTTATTATCCCAATACAAGATTCACGATTCACGATTCACGTTCGCGGTTCACGGTTCAGGGTTCAGGATTCAGGGTTCAGGGTTCAGGGTTCAGGATTCAGGGTTCACGATACACGATTCACGATACACGATTCACGATTCACGATTCACGATTCTGGAATCGCGAAGCCGATCGTTGCAGTTGGCGTAGCACGAAATTCTTTCTACGCAAAATAAAAAGGTGCAAAAGTGTGCAAAGCGGAAAGAAATAATGGAAATAATCGATGAAAATTGTGCAAAGTCGTGAAACTTTTGTTCGGACGAGCTTGTATGCGAGAGCTGAGTCAGAATTAAAGCCGTTCGAAAATCGAGTTTCCAGACACTTAAGAACAAACTTGACGTCATAATCGAACGACTGTAAATATACTATAACGTGAGGTAGATTAGAAAATTAAGCGCGTATTTCACGGTGAAATTTTGTTCTGGTTGCGAGCGCCGTTGGAAGCTCGTCGATTCCGGAAGCACGCGATTGGCCAGCCTAAAATTTCATGTGTTTCGAAATCGAAGGCGAAAAAAGGCTGATGTATCGCGAGAGCGATTATCGCTGAAATTTCTGTATGAAAGGATACCGAGGTCTGAGTGTGGAAGAAAAAAATTAACGAGAGCATGGAAGAAAGACGAGTGCGAAGCTGCGTTGATGAGAGGATCGTGCGTGCGAATGCTTTCAAAGGATGAACGAACGACGACGAGAGAATGAAAAGGAGAGAACGTGTGCGAATGGTAGAGTGACAATTAAACAAAATTTTACTACCAAGTGGAATAGAATCGCAACCGATGGGCATTATTAAGCGAAAATGAAATTTTCGGAGCGTTTTTTCGACGAAGAAAAGCGTCCAAAATTGTACCTATTTTCATTTTATAAATTATATATATATATATGTATATGTATATGTATATGTATATGTATATGTATAGATATACGACGACCTAAACGATCATTATCGTGAGATGTAACGCGAGAGAATGGCGGAAACAAGTTGAAGAGGATGAAGAAGACGGAGAAGAAACAAATTATTGTATCTATATTCGGAGGTGATCGATGATGTATTCGAGTCGTGATTATTATTATTATTATTATTATTATATATTATGATTATTGTGTATAGTTAAGGCGAAAGTGGAATTTTAGACGAAATTATCGAACTCGAAGTATATAGGGAGCGCAAATAGTGAGAGAAAGCGAGAGAAAGAGAGAGAGTGCGAGAGTTGAGAGAAAAACACTTTTTTTGACGGTGATTGCACACTGTAATGTCGGCAAAGCAAAAAAGTCCCCCTCCCCTCGAGCGAAGACGAGCGAAAACGAGCGAAAACGAAACGAAAGAAAAACAAAAAAAAATAGCACACGTCACGGCCAAACGAAAGGAAGGAGAAAGAGGAAAGGTAGAGAGAGCACATGCGTAAAACGAAATTCATAGAAAATACAGACATTTCGAGATACCAACGAATAATAGAAGAAACAATAGCAGGCAATAGTTTGGGTTCGCTGCCATCATTTTCTTTACTTCCGGTTTTCAAAGCACAGGAAACTTTTGGTAGAAAACGACTCAATCCTCGTTTCTTTTGTACGACGACCAAAACAGAGAAGAAATAGCCCGTGATATAACAAAACATTATATATCTATATATAGAGATATACATATATGTATGTATGTACGCACGCATACGTACAACCAGTGCAACAAACAAAACAAAATAGAAAGAAACGCGAACGCGTACGCGATGTGCTTCCTCGTTCGTGACAATGTAGCCCGATCAAACAACTTTCACTTCCGACGAAATCCCCACGCCCTAATTCTCAACCTAACCCCCGGTTTTTATTTCCACACATTTTTCTCCTCTGGACCACGAGACGGAAACACACCCAACGAGCACGTAAAACATTCGAAATCACAAAGGGGCACACATTGTCGCGTTCCAGGATGAGCAGAGGAGGAGAGGCGACAGAGGTAAAAAATGAAAAAAAGAAAAAAAAAGAGAAAAAAAAATAACAGAGCTCGATAAAACGCGTAGGACGAGCGCGATACGAGAAGTCGCGGAAACGAGGCAGTATACTTTGCCGATCGCAGCCATCCTTCGATCGAACAACTTTGGTTTCCCCTCGCGATCGTAGGCGACTGTTATCGACTTTCGACGCTCTCGGCACCGCGGAAATGTCCCTCGGTCGACGAATTTTCACACCATTTTTCACGCGGTTCGTCCAATTTTCGTCCAATTTTCGTCCAACTTTCGTCCAACTTTCGTCAAATAAAAATCGTATCTGTCGACTTTTCTGACAATCCTGTCCAATTCCTTTCGAACAAATGAATCGAAGCAAACAACGCAAAAGATCGGATATAAAATTGGCAAAACAAAAAGACAGAACAAAGTAGATCCGTTGACCGGTGGGGCCTAAATTTTATAGCGCCTTCTGTTTTCACCGCAGCATAATCCATTTTCCTCGTGAGCGTTCCCCGATTGATTAATTCGCGACACCTTAACACGCCTCCTTTTCCCAAATCCTTTTCCCAACACCCGTACGTCATCCACACCCAACCCCACCTTTATACCTTACCTTCCTTACCTTCCCTACCTCTCCCCCCCCCCTACGCACTCCTCACTGATAATCTTCCACCAACTGCACACCCCCTCACATTACCACCCTAGTCCCTCCACTAGCAAACCGATTAACCAATGTGAGTGAATGTGTCAACACGTGCTACAAGGGAAAATAGCGGATTTCAAAGAGGATAAAGGCGGAAAAAGCAAAAGTAATATCATAGAGAAAGCGTCGAGCAAACACACTACGACTCGGAGGAAGAAAAAAATCGATCGATCGGAAAAACGTACACACACACACATTCGTCGGACTGTGTAGGGACATTTTGCATCAATTGTGTAAACACGAGACAGAGGGAGAAAGTGTGCGTGTGTGTGAGAGAAAGAAAACTCAAAAAAAAAAAAAGAAATGCGTCGAGAGAGAGAGAATGCGCGTGTGGAAGAGCGAGAGCGAGAGGTAAGAAGAGACTAAAAAAAATGAAAAAAGCGCGAGCGAGAAGAGTAAGACGACGGAAGCTAAGAGATAAAAAAAAAACAAAATGTACGAACAAACAATTGATACTGTCTTCGTTTTTTAAGGTCGTTTCTCCGTTCGACACGCTACTATATGACTATTGACATTTGTCATTGGATTATTACCGACGACGATGAATTGTCATTATTATCACGAAACTATTGCTATTATTATTGTGACGAATGATTATTATTATTATTATTATTATTAACATTTATTATTGACATTATTATCACGATTTATTATTGCGATGATGATTATTGCGATTATTACTATTGTCATTATTATTATTACTATTATTATTATTATTATTATTATTATTATTATTAATTATTACGATTATTAATTATTACGACTATTATTATTATTATTATTATTATTATTATTATTATTATTATTATTATTACGTGGTACAATAAAAATTTAATAAGCATCCGATGCGCACGAGTCTCGTGACTACTACCATCTCTCCCTCTAAATCCACGCGAAATACAGACCACGAGATATACGCGCGTTTCTAGTTCTCCTATCTCTTCCGATTTTGACAGCATGCTGACCTCTCTTGAGCATGAAAATAACGATATCAACATTGGCTATTCCCGGCTTGTATCGTATAAGAAAATACTAATTTATCTCAAGGTCTTTCTTTATCTTTCTTCCATTTCAACACGCATGACACATTCGTGTGCCATCTTGGGACACAAGGCGGCACACAATCTGTCGGTAAACAGATGAAAATATCAGGAAATCACGATCAAACAACCTTTTGTTTCGGGAATATTTGCGAAATGATAAACAGATAAATATCCTCAACTAAGTAAGTCGTAAGTTGCGAGAAAAGTCTCGTTTAAGAAGCTATGGTATGCAAAGTTTCCCAAAGTGATTTTAGAATACTCGAGTTTTCGAAACTCGAAACAATGTTCCGACCTCGCTTACCTCACCACCGAAATACGTCATTTATCGAAGCGCGCGCGCCGATAAACGTTGAAAAATAAGAAGCGGCTGTTCGAGGAACGCGAAATCGTATTTACGGCGTAAACGGCATCGACGGATTTTTCATGCCATGTCCGACTCTGAAAGATGCCTCGTGTCAGCGGGGTCAACGACGGAGGGACGCGCCGATGCTTCCAGCCTGCATTCGACAATCAGTGCACGACCAATTGCCACGGAGGAAAGACGATGCTTCGTTTTAGCGTTCGTGGAAGATCGGTTTGCTTCGAGACCTTCGACAAACGTATCGAAACGTTAGGCAGTGTCCGCGAGTCTTGCACGATTTTTAAGAACAGCTCGAGACATACGGTATCAAAGTCGCGTTTAAGATGTTTGATCGATTCCGAAACGCGGTCAAACGGAACCGAAGGCCACCGTCGTTTCTCGTCGACGACGCCGACATCGACGTCGACTGTCACGACGCCGACGCCACAGCCAAGGAAAACCTGCTTGTACGATCTTCATGTGGAAAATAGAGGTAATTATCAATGGAAATTTCATGCATTCCTACGTAATGCATAATAGTATTAGGCTGTTTGCAAAATTAGCGAGAAAAGTTGTCTAATTTCTTGTCCTCCTTCTGAATAAGCGTTGTAAAGGCCGCGATAGATGATGAATAGGACAAACAGAGATAAACATTTCAGCTACGACTTTTATCTTGCATATACATGGATACGCTACAAAGAGTATTTGGCTACGCCACTGTATTTATTAAAACATTTCTACGCTAATTAATTAGTGTCCAATTGATTGTGAGAATATTAAATTTCGCATCATTCAGCAATGCATTCGTATGACAACGGGAAAATTTGATATTATGAAAATGAAATGTGAAAGCTGATAAGAAAAAGGTATCAACGTGACTTTCTATTAGGTAAAATAATCAACTTTTCCGGCTGGTTACTACCGGTACAATATCAAGAGGCAATAGCCGCGTCTCATCAACATACCAGAACTTTTGCGTCGCTCTTCGATGTCGGTCATATGATGCAAACGCTAGTTTTTGGAAAGGATGCAACCGAGCTTTTGGAATCTTTGACGACCAGCGATCTGAAGAACTTGAGCAAAGGCAGAGCGGTTCTTACGGTGTTTACCAACGAGAATGGAGGCATTCTCGACGACTTGATAATTACAAAGGACGACGACGATAAATACTTTCTGGTGTCTAACGCTGCAAGAAGAAATCAAGATTCTCAATTGCTCCTCCAACAACAGGTAGACAATGGAATTTCGTGTATGTTACAAATCTCATTCTACAGATAACGACGTCTCTTTATTGACGTCTCTATTAGACGTCTTCATTGCATTTGAAATTTCAAAAGTAAAACCAAACGCGATAGCTGTCGACAAGTATGATCATTAATAATTATCAATAATAGAAAAATTCTGCCTAACGATAGAAAGCATCGATGACAACGAGTCGGAAACATTCCGTTTCATAGTGTTAATGAACAATTGCTCGGTCGTACACAGCTCAGATTCAATAACGTTTGACAGAATAAAAGAGTATAATTGGCAATTATCACGTCATCCAGTTTATTCATTTCTATTTATTTCGATCGCTATAAAATGCTGCAACATCGTTATAAACACGACGTCGTTACATACGACTCGTATCGTGGCTCATCGGTCTGATTCTTAATTTTAGGAAAACTTCAAACGCCAAGGGAAATCGATACAATTGCAATTCCTGGATCCTTTGGAACAGAGTCTCGTCGCGTTACAAGGTCCTACGGCCGCGTCGGTTCTGCGATCGATCGTAAAAATCAACTTGGAAAATCTAACATTTATGAACAGCGTAGAAACTACGGTATTCGGAAGCCGAATCAGAGTAACTCGATGCGGATATACAGGAGAGGATGGTTTCGAAATTTCCATGCCAGCCACAATTGCGCGAACCTTGGCAGAAGCGATCTTAGACACGCCTGACACGAAACTGGCTGGTTTGGGAGCCAGGGACAGTTTAAGGTACTCGATTAATTTCCAACGCGTTATACATTTACGCGTTTAACATCGGTATTTCATTTAATTACTTTTAGGCTAGAAGCTGGCCTTTGCCTCTACGGCCATGATATCGACGAAGAAACTACACCAGTCGAAGCGGCACTTACCTGGCTAGTAGGTTAGTAATAGCCTGGCGGACAGGCTGCGGATATTTGCGCATTTATGGGAAATTTCAATTTCAATATGGGAAAAACAGGCAATTCAATATGCAAATATCCAGGGAACAAAATGCACCTAACATACAAACGTACATAAAATATCCAAAGTACAGTATTCGTTGCAGCATTCAACAGATAAGACGAATCTCTACTTGCACCATGTTTATTTTTTTAAATAATAGATACGGTAATAAGATACGCTCGTGACTAACCACAAACGCTTAATTTCTTTCATTTCTGTCACAGCTAAAAGAAGGCGAGCGGAAGCAAACTTCCCAGGTGCAAAGAGGATACTTTCGCAAATCGAATCAGGAACTGAGAAAAAACGAATAGGATTAACGGTAGTGCATGGTCCGCCAGTGAGAGAAGGAGCGTGTATATTGACTCCAGAAGGTGAAAGCGTTGGCAAAGTCACTTCCGGTGGACCTAGTCCCACCCTTGGACGTTCGATCGCTATGGGATACGTGCCATCGGAATTAGCTCACTACGGTGGTGGAATACTGGTACAAGTTCGAGGGAAAACGTACAAGGCGACCATCGCAAAAATACCCTTCGTCAAGACAAATTACTATACCGAAAAATGATCCATATATTTTACTCTTATCTATGTAAAATTCGATGGAACGTACTGTACTTTGGTGTAATGTCCCTCTAAATTTCCAACACTCGATCCGATACAACAAATGATCCATTAATTATAATACATTTTGTACATACTTTTTATACAATGTGACGTTTAAGAAGAGACTTTGAAAGTATTTGTAAGAATTGTGTAAAAAAGATTATAATCGAATGAAAATTACGTATGTTACGTATGTTACTTTACTATACACGTGTCTATACACACGCACGCACACGCATATAAAGCGGAGAAAATGCTTATTTCTGCTTATTACAGAGCCCTCTGTGAATAGAAGTACGATACTCGTCTGTGCTTAAGAAGAACTTGGTATATTCGGCATACGATAAAGAGGATTTCCGACGCATCTTATTTTCATATGATAAAATGACTTTTTATATATATATAATTAAATTTGTACTCTCTCGGGGTAATAGAGGGGTGGAGGAAGTAACTTTAAATTTTAGACCAAACAGATTCTTCCTCGATATTAATTCACTGGTTATTAAACAATTAGTCAACTTGTTTTCTTATTGCCGTAGCGACTATCCCCGTTGTAAGATACAGTAAATACTACCGTATAAACTATCTGGTACTAGCCTAGATATCCCGCCTCGTAAATGAATTTCGATATTCAAATAAGAATCGATCAGAAGCTTAAACATTTGTACACTGCTAATCGTGTCTTTTTTTCACTCCTTCTCTCGTTAAAAAGATTTTACACTTAAAAAGACGCTACATGCTTAATCCAATAAATCTACATAATACTATATCCAACAGTAAATTTCACAAATCTAACCTGAAAATTCACAGCCGATATTACTTAGCTTATATTATTCGTTGTATACAGGATGAGTCAGTAAAAAGTACTATCTAGAATCACTCCTTATCTATTGGTTTTATCGACTACAAACGGAACTCATCGGATGCATGCAATTCGTTTTCTAATATTTTATGTTTAGCAAGATATCAAGATAACCTTCAGTTTTTTAAATGGCATCCTACATCTTTTTTTTTAACATTAATCGTCAGAAGTTAAAAGTCTTTGACAACGAGAACAGGTATAAAAATCTTCGATCGATAACGATTTAGAAAATTACACGTTCTTATAACCTACGCTGATGCGAAACTTGAAGAAATTCGTTCATATATCACGCAATGCGTACAACAATTTTCTGTTTTCAGACTTCTGCGAAAAGATCTTCATTCGTTAAACGTAAAAACTCAGGGAATGTAGACCTAATGAATTTTTTGGTAACTCATTGAAGAAAATTACATCATTAGCTATGCTTGGAAATTAATATTAAATTTTATGATGAAATTATGAACGATATAGAGGCAATGATATCTTAGAATTGCAATACTTCTACAATTCGATACTTCGATAAACTTGTAACAGTTGAAGAAACCGTTAAAGTTTTATACTTATACAGAGATCAACGAAACTGTTTCATAAATTTTCTAATTTATCAAACAGTTTATAATACGATCGCGAATCGCAGCCAATCAGCTCATATTATTTATAATACAATCCATAATTGTATCATATGTCATGATGCAATTAGGAATCGTATATGAAATAATAATGATTATCCAGGTCTCACCTCGTGGAGGTTGCCGCGAATCGAGACCCTCCCTAACCACGATCCCATCCACCCATCCTTTTGCGCAAAAATTTACTAATTTCGTATAAACAAATTTCAGCAAATTCTCCTTCTAACGTGCGTTTGCAAAACGTTCGATCCTTTAATCGTTGCGCAAAAGCGACATCAAAAGGAAGGTTTAAAAAACCGACGCGAACAGCTAACAGATTGAAAGTGAAAGATACATTAATCTTAAACTAAATTATAATTATGTACATAATAATACTACTTTAACTATGTATACACTTAACCCAAAACTAACCGCAACCACTGAAAGCATTGAAAGCAACTCGAAAGCATCCTATTTGCTAATTTCAAGAAAACCTCTACTTAATCGATAATCTAATTTAATCTGCCTAGTAAAAACCCAAAGCTCTCACGAATTCTAACTACACAAATATCTTAATATAATAAAGGGGCTGGGAGAAGGGGTATTTTATGAAATGATTCCTTCGAAGCGTATCGTATATTCGTATCTTGAAATACTTTGTTATCTCCTCTTCCCGCTGTTCCTGTAGACATTTCTGAAACAAACTTCAGTTTAAATCGATTAAAACAAAATAAACAATTTTGTTTATGCATGCTCTACCTATCAGGGTGTACAAGGATCTTTATATGTAGGAACCCATCTACCACGAATCTAGAGATTTCTTTAGACCCTACTCATCGGAAATCTAAAGGTCCTTTTATTTATCCTAACTGTCAGAATTCTCAACTGTTTTTCTACGAGTCCTGACTAGACAAATTTCCAAGCCTATTTATAGGGATCCCATATAAAAGAAACCTATCTACAGAAAAATTTAAATGTCACAAAGGCAAGGAAGGGAAAATCGTTTAGAGCATTGTGTGGGACACACGATGTAATTCATCTTCGGCACATCTCACGATGAATCCTGAAACAGACTCAAACCACAAAAAAGTTAAATCAATTCTATGACATAGATGTAATTAATTACCAATCGAGTAGATTCCAATTCCATGTGTATAATTTATACTTTCTACAGGTTAATAAATCTTTTTTTTTTTTTTTTTTTTTTTTTTGTTTAACGTGGAGGAAATCCGCGCGGACACCAGGTCGCTTCTGGGGAAAAGCGGCGTGGTAGTGCCGGACTCCAACCGACTAAAACCTCCACGATGACCGTCACGGCTGCGATCGAGAGGGGCCCGGGAACCGGTGTAAGCGATACACCGGGCCGCCCTCCGCGCTCAATACGTCACATAGTGGAGCGGTGTGCGGCCACGTCACACCGCGCCTCGTCGCCGGGGCCGCCGTGCCAGGCAGTCCGGTTCCCCTACCGGGCTGCTCTGCGGCCCCGGGGGCGCTGAGCTGCCAGCGCCTAAGTTTGTACCCCGCCGGGGGACGCGGCGGACCTAGTGCTTCTCACCGAAGCGCGTCCATGACCCCTGCCGCGCCCTCGCCGGTCGTTCCTTTCAGGGTGAGAGTACCGCACCCTCACCCTCTCCGCAGCCTCTTTTCGAAGCATGACCTGTTCACAGAAGGAGGTCACGGCCCTCCTCCTTCTCTCGTTTGTCAACAATGCTTCGAAGATCACCGGAGGCGAAAGATCCCCGCCGATTTCCACGATGAGGTCGTGGCGCGGCCGCGCCGGACAGTATTCCAGCGTGTGCTGCGCCGAATCCACGCTCGCATCGCAGTGGTGGCAGCGCGCGGTCGCCTCCTTCCCGATTCGGTGCAGATACTCACCGAAGCAACCGTGTCCGGTGAGCACCTGCGTCACCCTGTAGGTCAGGGGAGGCCCGCCGCCGTCCAACCAAACGTCCCAGTTTGGAAGGACGGCCCCGAGGACTCTTATCCCCGGCGCACCCGCTCTCGTGTCGAGGCTGGCGCGCCATCTGTCGAGCAAAGCTCGCCGAGCCCGAACCCCGCCGTCGGCGCCCCCCGGGCCCGCCCCATCCGACAGACCCCGAGTGTGGAGATAAATCTCACGGCACCTCAGGGCCTGCAATTCGAACGGGGGAAACCCGGCGAGCACCGCCGCTGCCGCTGCCGAAATGGTGCGGAAGCCCCTCGCTATCCTGATGGCCACCGTCCTGTGCAGTCTCCTGACTACTAGGAGACTGCGACGATTGGTCATCAGGTCCTCCGCCCAGACCGGAGCCCCGTAGAGGAGCCTAGATCGCACCACGCCGGCGTACAGCCGGCGCACCCCGACGTCGGGCCCGCCCAGCCGAGGTATCAGACGTCCTAAGGCGTTCGCCGTCGCCTCGACAGACGGCGTCAGGCGCTCGAAGTGAACGCCGAAGGTCCAGTGGCTGTCGAGGGTCAGGCCCAGATACTTCATGCTGGTCCCGACCCCGATCTCAGTCTCTTCCAACCTCAGGCGGTAACCCGCTGGGGGCGTCCCGTGATCGGCCTTGCGGCAAAACCACATTGCCTCGGACTTCTCAGGGGACACCCTCAGTCCCAATCGCTTGATTTCGGCGACCACGCAGGCCACCGCCAGCTCCGCCAGGCGGACGGTTCTACCCCATGCCGTGCCCCAGACCAGCACCAACGTGTCGTCGGCGTAGCACGCCAGCGCCGAGTTCGGAGGCATCGGCGTCCGAAGCACCGCGTCGTACGCGATGTTCCACAGCAACGGGCCCAACACCGAACCTTGCGGGACCCCGCGGTGTACAGCCCTCCCGGTCACCCCCCCCCCCCCCGGACGGTGTAGACGATACTCCGGTCCCGGAGGAAAGCCCGGACCACATCCCGCAGATACGCGGGTACCCGATGAAATTCGAGGGCCCGGCATATTCTATCCCACGGGATGCTGTTAAAGGCGTTGACCACGTCCAGCGATATGGCCAACGCCACGTAACCACGCCGCTCGGCCCCCTCGACAAGGGAGCGGACACGGGCGATAGCGTCGGTCGTAGACCGCCCCCTCCGGAAACCGAACTGGCCATCGTGCAACCCGGGCACGCTCCGGGACAAATGCGACTCCAGGCGGGCAGCTATCACTCTCTCCAGCAGCTTGCCCGCCTCGTCCAAAAGGCACACCGGCCGGAAGGCGGAAGGCGAGTCCGGAGAGCGCCCCGGCTTCGGCAGTAGGACCATCCGCCCCTCCTTCCACGAAGTAGGGAATTCACCTCGAGACAGGCATCCGTCGAACAGACGCATTAGTCTCGGGGCCAAGACCCCGGCGACGTCCCTCCACAGGCGGGCCGGGACTCCATCAGGACCCGGAGCTTCCCGCGCTCCGATCCTCTCAACGGCCCTGGCCAGTTCTTCCTCGGTGACCCTCGATTCCGGGCTCCAACACCCCGCAGTGACTCGTGGTTCCTCTTTCAGCGGTTGGGACTCCTGCTCCTCCTCTTCGGTAAAGGTGCCCACTCCCTCATTCGCTGCTCCCGGAAACAGGGTGCCGACGACCTCCTCCAGGAACCGATGGTCCATGCTCTCCGTTAAGGGAGGCGCCCATGGACGGAGTTTGTTCAATACCATCTTGTAAGGACGCCCCCAGGGATCAGAGTCGAGGCTGGCCAGAAGCTCGTTCCAGGCTCGCCTCTTCGCCTCCTTGATGGCTCGTTGGAGGGGCCTCCGCGCTTCGCGGTAGGCCTCGTACAGGCGAGCCACTGTGCCTTCGTCCTCCCGCCGTCTACGGCGGGATCTGGTGTATTGGCGCCGAGCGTGGATACACGCCTCGCGGAGACGAGCGATCTCCTCGGACCACCAGTACACAGCGCCGGCGCGGCGCGGCGTTCCAGACCGCGGCATACATGAATCACAGATCGCGTGCATGTCGCGTCTCAGCCGGGTCGCTCCTGCTTCCGCGTCCTCCTCGGTCGGGGATTCTTCTAACCAAGCCACGGCTATAGCGGCCGCCGCCATGAAGTCCTCGTCGCGCCACGTCACCGCCCATCGCGGGAATTTTCTTCTCCTTCACGGTGGGCCGGTAGGCCCGCGCGCACCCGACGAACGGTAGCCCGTCGCGCCGCCAACCGCCACCTCCATCAAGATGTAGAGATGGTCCGAGAGGGTCTCCTCCGGGGAGACCTCCCAACCGGAAACGCGGCGGGATGCGGCGAAGTTTGCCCATGTGAGGTCCACTATGGACTCGCCCCGCCGCCCCACGCACGTGCTGGACGACCCCCGGTTCATAAGCCGGAGGTCGAGTGCGGCCGCCCAATCCTGTACATCGCGCCCCCTTCTGTTGGTCCGGTGGGAGCCCCACGCCGTTGAGTGGGCGTTGAAGTCCCCGAGGACCAGTGACGGGCAGGCGCCCAAAAGGTCTCGTGCAAGCCGCGAGTCCGTCCAGAAAGGAGGCGTATTCTGCCTGGCTGATGTTGGGCGACACGTAGATGGCTACCACGGCCAGGTCGCCCCATTTCACGGCCACGAAGCCCCGTCCCCGCTCAATTACCGAGCAGGAAGGGCTTCCCGCAATCCCAGTCCAGAATATGGCGACCGAGCCGGTCAGATCTCCAGCGCCTCGCGACGCGTCGGGAATGCAGTACGGCTCAGCCACTGCCGCCAGAGCAATCCGCCGCTCCGTCAAGCTCTGAAACATTAAGTCCTGAGCACGGCGGGAGCGGTTAAGATTGCACTGCAGGAGCAGTTGTCTGTCCTCCTCCTCTTCTTCCGCTCACGTTGGGGAAGGCTCCGTCTCCATAGCCTCCTCCGGGCCGTTCCCCTCGCAGTCGTTGTGTCTGACTTCGCCATCCTCTCTTCCGTCCTTCGTGGGGTCAGTTGACGGCGGTATTGTTTCTTTCCTCGTCGCCGCATCCCCACCGTCGCCTGGAACGGTCCTTGCTTCCTGTGCGGCCCTCCTCCTACGGGCAGGCGGCTTGCATGCCGGTGATCCCATACGGTGCAACGCGGGCAGTCCCAGGTCCGCGCACACCGGACACGTGGGTACTCGCGCCGAGCAGTCCCTGGCGCGATGTCCTTCCGCCCCGCACCGGTAGCAGCGCTCTGACCGGTCGGCCGTCGATGTGCAGTCCCGGCGCACGTGACCCGACTCCATGCACCTGAAGCATTGGAGTCGGCGCGCAGGGAGAGGGGAAACCCTCGCCGCTGACCAACCTATGTTGATCCTACTTCCTGGTCCGGCATCTCTTCCTCTGCTGATTCTCCTGGCCGCTGTCAGCGGGCAGCGTAGCCATACCGACCCGAGGCCCCGAGGGGCGGAACGTATAACACCCACGTTGACCTCGTCGGCGTGGCAGCCCCCGGCCTCAGCAACGGCGGCTGCCACCTCCTCTGCGGTGACCGAGTCCTCCAGTCCGGTCACTCTTAGTACGGCCGTCCTTAGCGGGACGGTTACCTAGGCGGACAAATCTTTCAGCGTGGCCGCCATCCGCTCGGCCAGTCGTGATGCTTTACTTCCAGCGTCCTGGCCTGGGATTTCGAACAGCAGCGCCCCCGTGATCGTCCTCCTCGGTCTTAACTCCGTGATGTCGAGTTCGGAGACCTTGACTTCTCTCTTCACCACTGACATCGCGTCCTTGTATGTGAAACCCGAGCCGTCCCTCACGGTGAGCGATACCGCGGCACACCGTGGGGGTCGGGGAAGGTCCGGCACTTTCTCGCTGTGCGCGTCCCGCCCGCTAGCGTTGCGTTTCCCTCCTGCCCCGATAGCTCCGAGTCCATTGCCGCTGCCTGCTGCTCGCATGGATTCCCTTCCCGTGCGGGGGCGCACCGGTGGCCGAGCGGCCGCCTCCGCGAAAGTCCTTGCCCTCGTTTCGCTGCTTCTGGTCGCCGTCCAGGGAGCCAAGGCCAATATTCGCGATGTCGACGTCGGAAGAGACGATAATACCCTTCTCTTGGTTCTTGCGTCCTCGGTCGGCGCATGGACCGTTGGAAGAGGTTGCACCGTGGGCTTCCTGTTCTTCCGCCTAGCTCTACCTCTTCTTCCTCCTACCACAGTAGTGAATCCTGCCTCGTCGGCCGACGACTCCATAGTCGACCGTGAGGTGTCTCTCGCCGACCGCGATCGTGCTTGTACGATTCCTGTGGCGACTCCAGTATCCGTGGCCGGGGGAATTGCCGCCGCTGGCAGTATTTTTTGCCGACATTCCTCCAACTTGCGGAGGATCAGGATCTTGAAATCTTCTAGTGGGTCTCGAGGTCCTGAACCACCGAATCTATCCGTTCCCTCGGTAAGCGTTTTTCGTGCATCACGTGTACTCCCCGACCCGTCGGGACAGCGGAGACGGCACGACGCTGACCAGGGGTGTTGGGGAGGTGGGGGAGGGGGACCCATGGCCATTCCCGCTGGGGCCCGAGGAGCATTTTCTTTCGTCCTCCTCGTAGAGGTGATCCCCACCTCTTGTCCTTTGCCGTCGATGTTACCAACTTTGGCTGTCCTCTCCGCGCGATCCCTGGTCAGCCGTTCCACCATTTCTTGGAGACGACTGACCTCTTCCTCCAGAAAACGCACCGTCCTTCGCAGGTATGCGACGTCCTCCTCTTCCCGATCGTGGGTCGGTTCCGCTTCTTTCCCGGTCGCTTGTTTGCCGACCGGCCCAGTCCTCACTTCGTCCCTCCGCATGCCGTCGCCGCCGTCGGCACCGCCGCGGATGGTAGAGAAGGCGGCGGCGGCGGCGGCGGCGGCGGCGGCGGCGGCGGCGGCCACGGTGACAGCCTCGGCGTCGGTATCGGTGTCGGTATCCGTCCCGCGCCTCACGCCCCTCTTCTTCCTTTTACGTTATATAGAATTACATCATATCGTATAACGTTATATAGTGTTACGTTATAACGTATAACGTTATATAGCAATACCATATAACGTATAACGTTAGATAGTAGAACCATATAAGGTATAACGTTATATAGTAATACCATATGACGTATAACGTTATATAGCATTACGTTATAACGTATAACGTTATATAGTATTACCTTATGACGTATAACGTTATATAGTATTACATCATATAGTATATCGTTATATAGTGTTACGTTATAACGTATAACGTTATATAGCAATACCATATACCGTATAACGTTATATAGTATTATCATATAACGTATAACGTTATATAGTATTACGTTATAACGTATAAAGTTATATAGCATTACCTTATAACGTATAACGTTATATAGTATAACGTCATAACGTATAACGTTAGATAGTAGTACCATATAACGTATAACGTTATATAGTAATACCATATTACGTATAACGTTATATAGCATTACGATATAACGTATAACGTTATATAGCAATACCATATAACGTATAACGTTAGATAGTAGTACCATATAAGGTATAACGTTTTATAGCATTACGATATAACGTATAACGTTATATAGTAATACCATATAACGTATAACGTTATATAGTATTACGTTACAACGTATAACGTTATATAGTATTACGCTATAACGTATGACGTTATATAGCATTACCTTATAACGTATAACGTTATATAGTATAACGTCATAACGTATAACGTTAGATAGTAGTACCATATAACGTATAACGTTATATAGTAATACCATATTACGTATAACGTTATATAGCATTACGATATAACGTATAATGTTATGTAGCATTACGTTATAACGTATAACGTTATATAGTATTACGTTATGACGTATAACGTTATATAGTATTACATCTTATCGTATAACGTTACATAGTGCTACGTTATAACGTATAACGTTATATAGTATTACGTTATGACGTATAACGTTATATAGTGTTACGTTAAGACGTATAACATTGTATAGTAGTACGTCACAACGTATAACGTTATATAGTTATACCATATAACGTATAACGTTATATAATAATACCATATAACGTATAACGTTATATAGTAATACCATATGACGTATAACGTTATATAGCATTACGTTATAACGTATAACGTTATATAGTATTACCTTATGACGTATAACGTTATATAGTATTACATCATATAGTATATCGTTATATAGCGTTACGTTATAACGTATAACGTTATATAGCAATACCATATACCGTATAACGTTATATAGTATTATCATATAACGTATAACGTTATATAGTATTACGTTATAACGTATAAAGTTATATAGCATTACCTTATAACGTATAACGTTATATAGTATAACGTCATAACGTATAACGTTAGATAGTAGTACCATATAACGTATAACGTTATATAGTAATACCATATTACGTATAACGTTATATAGTATTACCTTATGACGTATAACGTTATATAGTATTACATCATATAGTATATCGTTATATAGCGTTACGTTATAACGTATAACGTTATATAGCAATACCATATACCGTATAACGTTATATAGTATTATCATATAACGTATAACGTTATATAGTATTACGTTACAACGTATAACGTTATATAGTATTACGCTATAACGTATGACGTTATATAGTATTACGCTATAGCGTATAACGTTATATAGTATTACTCTATAACGTATAACGTATAACGTTATGTAGCATTACGTTATAACGTATAACGTTATGTAGTATTACGTTATGACGTATAACGTTATATAGTGTTACGTTAAGACGTATAACATTGTATAGTAGTACGTCATAACGTATAACGTTATATAGTTATACCATATAACGTATAACGTTATATAATAATACCATATAACGTATAACGTTATATAGCAATACCATATAACGTACAACATTATATAGTATTACCATATGACGTATAACGTTTTATAACATTACGATATTACGTATAACGATATATAGTATTACATCATAACGTATAACGTTATATGGTATTACGTTACGACGTATAACGTAATATAGTATTACGCTATAACGTATGACGTTATATAGTATTACGTTATAACGTATAACTTTATATAGTATTACTCTATAACGTATAACGTTATGTAGCATTACGTTATAACGTATAACGTTAGATAGTAGTACCATATAACGTATAACGTTATATAGTAATACCATATGACGTATAACGTTATATAGCATTACGATATAACGTATAACGTTATATAGTAATACAATATAACGAATAACGTTATTTAGCAATACCATATAACGTATAACGTTATATAGTATTGCCATATGACGTATAACGTTTTATAGCATTACGATATAACGTATAACGTTATATAGTATTACATCATAACGTATAACGTTATATAGTGTTACGTTATAACGTATAACGTTATATAGTATTACGTTATGACGTATAACGTTATATAGTGTTACGTTAAGACGTATAACATTGTAGAGTAATACGTCATAACGTATAACGTTATATAGTAATACCACATAACGTATAACGTTATATAATAATACCATATAACGTATAACGTTATATAGCAATACCATATAACGTACAACATTATATAGTATTACCATATGACGTATAAAGTTTTATAGCATTACGATATAACGTATAACGTTATATAGTATTACATCATAATGTATAACGTTATATAGTGTTACGTTATAACGTATAACGTTATATAGTATTACGTCATAACGTATAACGTTATATAGTAATACCATATAACGTACAACGTTATATGGTATTACGTTATGACGTATAACGTTATATAGCATTACGTTATAACGTATAACGTTATATAGTATTACGTTATGACGTATAACGTTATATAGTATTACATCATATAGTATATCGTTATATAGTGTTACGTTATAACGTATAACGTTATATAGCAATACCATATACCGTATAACGTTATATAGTATTATCATATAACGTATAACGTTATATAGCATTACGTTATAACGTATAAAGTTATATAGCATTACCTTATAACGTATAACGTTATATAGTATTACTCTATAACGTATAACGTATAACGTTATGTAGCATTACGTTATAACGTATAACGTTATGTAGTATTACGTTATGACGTATAACGTTATATAGTGTTACGTTAAGACGTATAACATTGTATAGTAGTACGTCATAACGTATAACGTTATATAGTTATACCATATAACGTATAACGTTATATAATAATACCATATAACGTATAACGTTATATAGCAATACCATATAACGTACAACATTATATAGTATTACCATATGACGTATAACGTTTTATAACATTACGATATTACGTATAACGATATATAGTATTACATCATAACGTATAACGTTATATAGTGTTACGTTATAACGTATAACGTTATATAGTATTACGTCATAACGTATAACGTTATATAGTAATACCATATAACGTATAACGTTATATGGTATTACGTTACGACGTATAACGTAATATAGTATTACGCTATAACGTATGACGTTATATAGTATTACGTTATAACGTATAACTTTATATAGTATTACTCTATAACGTATAACGTTATGTAGCATTACGTTATAACGTATAACGTTAGATAGTAGTACCATATAACGTATAACGTTATATAGTAATACCATATGACGTATAACGTTATATAGCATTACGATATAACGTATAACGTTATATAGTAATACAATATAACGAATAACGTTATTTAGCAATACCATATAACGTATAACGTTATATAATATTGCCATATGACGTATAACGTTTTATAGCATTACGATATAACGTATAACGTTATATAGTATTACATCATAACGTATAACGTTATATAGTGTTACGTTATAACGTATAACGTTATATAGTATTACGTTATGACGTATAACGTTATATAGTGTTACGTTAAGACGTATAACATTGTAGAGTAATACGTCATAACGTATAACGTTATATAGTAATACCACATAACGTATAACGTTATATAATAATACCATATAACGTATAACGTTATATAGCAATACCATATAACGTACAACATTATATAGTATTACCATATGACGTATAAAGTTTTATAGCATTACGATATAACGTATAACGTTATATAGTATTACATCATAATGTATAACGTTATATAGTGTTACGTTATAACGTATAACGTTATATAGTATTACGTCATAACGTATAACGTTATATAGTAATACCATATAACGTACAACGTTATATGGTATTACGTTATGACGTATAACGTTATATAGCATTACGTTATAACGTATAACGTTATATAGTATTACGTTATGACGTATAACGTTATATAGTATTACATCATATAGTATATCGTTATATAGTGTTACGTTATAACGTATAACGTTATATAGCAATACCATATACCGTATAACGTTATATAGTATTATCATATAACGTATAACGTTATATAGCATTACGTTATAACGTATAAAGTTATATAGCATTACCTTATAACGTATAACGTTATATAGTATAACGTCATAACGTATAACGTTAGATAGTAGTACCATATAACGTATAACATTATATAGTAATACCATATGACGTATAACGTTATATAGCATTACGATATAACGTATAACGTTATATAGCAATACCATATAACGTATAACGTTAGATAGTAGTACCATATAAGGTATAACGTTATATAGTAATACCATATGACGTATAACGTTATATAGCATTACGATATAACGTATAACGTTATATAGTATTACGTCATTACGTCTAACGTTATATAGTATTTATTTACATTCCTCTTAATTTACATTCGTCCATGACCTAAACCTTTCGAATTTCTTTCTACACGGTGCCTTCATAAAAAATATCCGCAGTGTTTTCGTCTGTACTTACTTTAATTATATTTATCCTGTTTTCCTTTAAGCACTCGTGAATGTAGTGGTAATGAACTTCAATGTGTTTAGAGTTTTTTGTAAAATTTCCGTACTTTGCTACCCTTATCGCTCCAGAGTTATCCTCATAAATTTTTACAGGGTTATCGTCTAGATTTACATCGAAGATTTTCATTAATTCTCTGATAGCCATTACTTCGCTCACCGCTTCCGATAGAGCTACATACTCTGCATACGTTGAGGCCTTTGTCACACACCTTTGTTTTTTTTTATACTTCCATCCAATTACATTTCCATACAAACTAATTACATATCCAGAAGTCGATTTCCTATCTAAATGATCTCCTGCCCAATCAGCGTCCACATAACAATCTATCGTTTCGCACTTTTCATTCCTTTTATAACGTAGCCCTAAATCTCTAGTCCGGTACAAATATTTCAGTATTCGCAAAGCATATTTAAAATGTGTCTCGCTACAACAATCTTCTATCTACTCAGATAATTCGCACTATAACTTTCCAAGATATTCTTTCACTTCGCCTAGATCTTTTCATTTTAAATTTATCTGTTAATAACCCCTTTTTTTTATTTTACTACAGATTAACAAATCGTTTACATATATTAGCAAATAAACAACATTTTCTCCCTCTCCATGAGTATATAAGCACAATTGTACATTATTCTTCTTAAAACCTAATCTCGTCACATACCTATCAAAACACTCATACCAATCCCTCGGACTTTCTTTTAACCCATAAATCGCTCTCGATAATTTACAAACTCTATTCATTCATTCTACATATCACATTCTTTGCAACATCGCTCTCTTTTCTCTTTTATTTACAATGTCCTATTTTTTTGTTTATCTCTTTCTTTTCCCCGCTTCGTTCTACTTTTGTTACATTTTTCGCCCTTGTTCCTCGCAGATACTTCACCTTCCCTGCTTCTATCTTCGTCATTATCCTTCTCCAATTTTCTATTCTTTTTCCTCTTCTTATAATTTTCTTCATTCTTACCATCTTCACTATTTTCACAACAAATCGCCGATATCATGATTTCCGATCTCTCCATTTTAATTGATTCCTTATATCTTACTCAAGCGTTCCCACGTGCTCGAAGTATATCTTTTCTCTTCTTTCTTTGAACGTTTCTTCCCTTATTGAAACTCACTCGAACTAACTCGCAAGATTGAAAAGCCACGCACTCAATAACTTGCAAAACTAGTAACCACGCTCTGCTACCATGTTAAGGAAATCAGAGGATTTGGAAATACAAATAACTGACTTTATTTCACACACAACAGCTATACATCTATATTACACTCTGAAGAACGTCTTGCACGCACGCTTGTCGCCAACCGACTCTTCCAGATGCTTCTTAACGACTGCTAACGGTCCTTTGTCTCAACTCAGACCAGGACACCCTCTAACGGATACACACACATTCACATGTACAGTGTAAATGTATCATCTTCCTAACAGGGGTATCCCTCCCCTGCACCGTAAACGATTTTTAGGTTCGTTTTCTTATCCATTGTTGAAATTGTAATTGTATAAAATTGCCGAGGTCGTCAACAAGGGTTTCCATCCTGGTGCCACTCACTCTTTCGCACCCTGCCCCGGTCAAGGCCGGTGCAGGGTGACGGGGAGCCCCACAAGAAGGTGAGGTGAGTGGTCTTGGCGGATACGGGCTCACCAACTTCTCCGAGGTTCTCCGCACCGGATCGGCAAACTGGCGGGGGCCAAAGGCGCCGACCAGTCACCGTCCGGCTATAGGAGAACATCAGATTCATCGGGGTTTCCCAAGGCGTGGTCCTACGCCCTGAAAACCCGCAGCCACCTCGTGCTCCCCACAGGTTAATAAATCTGGAACGTATTTAATTATTGGCGTTCGGCCGTTCGCGGAGAGACGCGATCGCGAGGAAGCGCGCCGCCGACGAGAGTCGTAAATTCCCGTTACGACTAGATAATCGACGCCACTAACTGATCGATCCCCTATTTCGTTTAGGGTAATAGAGATGGTTATGTTATAGATATAAGTTAAATAGATGACTGATCTAAGGATGGAAAATCGGAAAAGTTCGGTGACGATACTGTGGCGGAGGAAAGCTATCGTGGGTGTGTCTAGCGCACGGGACCATCGGATTTGTTGACGACAATTTTGGCTAGGAAAGTGAGGGCAATAGTCATTGCTTCTGATTGGATGAGAAAACGGTTGGTGGGCAAGGAAGGATTTTGTCCGCCCCCGAGAGAAAGTTGCTAGCGGGAGACACCGTACGTGAGAAAAACCAAGTTTCCCCTACCTTCCTAGAGCGGACAATAAATTTAAGGAACACTCGAAGTAAAAAGATACTTGTTTGATCTGAAAGACCTTAACTATGAAAATGCCAAGATTGGTGGGTCATTAAGACTATCGAGGGTACGCAATAAGGATGTGTGAGGACCTGGTCTCTGTAGAGAGTGATCGGATGTAACAATTGGATACAGCTAAAAGAAAGACATATTAGGCACAAGGAAATATCAAATAATCAAAACGTCAATTTGAACTTAAAAATCTGTGTAATTTCGATCCATGAAGTGTTCGGCCCATGAAGTGTCGTGGAACACCTCGTCCCAGGAGGTGTCGTTATATATCCCTCCGATTTCACAACGGAAAGTGAAATTCGCATGTAGATGCGTTGTGGAAACGTGAAGAAGATCTATGGTTGGTTGGGGAACAGGGCTCCCCCCGCTGACCCATTCGTGTCGCGCCGTCTTGATGATGCGTGGTGGTTGGACCGGCGTGGTGGTTGGACCGGCGTGGACCAATTATCCGCAAAAGGCAAAATCAGAGACTTGTTCGAGGCAGCGATCTGTGGCCGGGTATTGGGATCCGAAGGAGTGTTCTGAAAACTATCAATATCAATTACGTAATTATTCACGGTAGCAATAACGTAGATATTATTTCGCTTCGGGTTATTCGCAGCTGTGGCCCCTGTCGGCCATGGAGAGTGAGGACTCTTCACGGAATGTCCCGGAGAATGAATAAGAGTCTCCGATACGATGTTTATGCCAAATGTTGCGTGTGACGGTATGCAGGACAGGTTATTAACCGTCGAAGTGTTGATAAAGGAACGTCTGTTCCCAGATAATTCTATCATCGTGAATTTCGGAGAGTCTTCTGTAGGTTTCGATTCTAGATTGGCTTCGGTATCCTTGACGGGATTTGACCCGCTACTCTCGTCGTTTTGAATTACAGTTGCAGGGCATCGCCCATCCTGTAACAGCTTCGGAAAGAATTCAGGACGCGTGTAGGCGATGAGGTGCGAGTTTCACGCAATGTGCCGCGCGGATTAGGCGATGAGATCCGCGCGGATTAGGCGATGAGATCCGCGTGTCAGGCGACGATATCGACGTTGGATTCGACGCGTTGTTTTCTGCCGGCGGAGTATGGCCGCTGTTGTCCTGGACGGGATTGAGTTCCTTCTGGTCCAGAGTATCTTGAGCGATTTGCTGATTTAAGGCGTTTTGTGTCGTTGAATCAGATTGTTGTGATGCTGACGATGTGAATGTCACGACCGGCTCACTTTAAAATCGGAGATAAAGATGTGGCGGCACTCGGCGACAATGTATATCGCTGAAGTGCCTAATGAACCATCAACATCCCAACGGTCCTTCCACCGAAGGTTCTAGAAGAAAGAGCACGTGGCAACGGCCGCGGACGCCTAGCAAATGCATGGATGGTGGGGGTGTTGAGGGATGACAGAGGAAAGTGGTCGGATCCGATCGAGGGTCAAAGAATCATAAGAGCTTCAGTCTTAAAAGGTCACGCTTAGAGCTCGGAGGTAGATTGTAAAACCAAGTGCTAGAAGAAAAATAAAGTTTCTTTTTTTTTTATTCTTTTTTGTTGTTCTTTTGTGTAATTTTACGTGACATTTTGGCGATCCTGCCAGGATAGTGAAAAGTGTTTGTTCGGAAACCAAAAGACATTCATCATCTACGGAAGATAGAATTATTTGGGACTACGGTCATCCGCAACAACAAAGTAACTATCACGAACCGAGCGAAGTGACAATAAAAGTGAAATCAGCGCAATAATGTCTAAGGCAAACGAATCTCAAACTTCAACCTCAACTGACCCAATGTTGCGAGCAATATGGGACAGTATTCAAAAACAGAACGAGAATATTGCCCTTTTACGAGAGGAAATGTTACGTTTGTCTATGCAAAATGACGAAGAGAACAGACACAGGGCAGCAGAAATCGAGAATCTCGGGAAAACCGTCGCAGCGCTACAGACTGGGTTCGGATCCCCTGCGACCGATGACTTTGCTTCCATTATCACCGAAGACAATGAAAGTGCATCGACAGCAATCAATCGCACCGGGAATATGGCAAAAGCACGCAAACTGTCAGGGTTAGCAGCTCCAGACATTCCACCTGTTCACCTCAACATCGAACAACCCGAGGTGGAAGAAAGAGGCTATTTTCCGCCCGCTTCTCCCACTCTACGAGCTAAGGATGCAATACGCTACATCCCAACGCTCAACGGAGATGATGATGTAGGAGTTGAAGACTTCATCAAAGAAGTGAGAAGTATGAAGGATCGCTGTATGGAGCAAGATCTGTTGCTAAAAGCAATAAAAGTGGAAAAAATCGTGGGGAAAGCAGCCCAAAGTATTCGCAACATTCCTATTGAGTGTTACAGTGATCTGTACGACGCACTAAGAAATAACTTAGCAGCACAAGTGACTTCGGATGAGTACCAAGAACAATTACGAGAGTTGAGACAAGGGCGCGAGGAATCAGTGCAAAGTTTTAATATTCGGTTTAGAAGAATACTCAACCGTTTGCTGTACGCAGTAACTAATGAGTACCCACAACCACTGACACGTAAAATTATGACCGAAGAAATCACGAAGAAGACTGTTCGTGTGTACCTAAAGGGACTCAGACGCGACATAGGGCGAATATTATTAAGCAGTGAACCCTTGAATCTTTCGGAAGCTGAAAAAAAGGCAGCCGATGTAGAACGCTACTTGCGAGAAGAACGACAACCTAATTGGTCATGTAATCGCTTACCTTCCGCTAGTAATCGCGCAAACAACCAGCCGATGCAGGTAAGACGACCTAATGTACCATCAAGATCGCCTAACACGCCAGCAGCTCAGAAACCTGCTACATTTAACCAAATAGAAAATAGACCACCTGCTGAACGCGCGCAGATGAAGTGCTTTAAGTGCGGAAAGCTGGGACATATTGCCAACAAGTGTCAAAATTTTCTACTACCGAGCCAGCGCGATCGGCCACCCGCAAGGATTCAGGCAGTCCAGGAAAGGGGCGAAATACAAGAAACAACATCGAACCAGCAGATGGACGAACCGTACGAGACATACGAGTCAACATCGCCACGGGAAGACTACTCGCAATACCTTTGTCAACCCGAACCGAAGAGCGAGTATTTCTGGTCGACACAGGAGCAGGGATAAACCTGGTGAAACGTAACAAAACTGTCAACGCGATACAAATAGGGCCTAAACAAAAATTTTCTATGGGACGAGACAAATACGAAACTAACGAATACGTAACGAAACGAATTTTTGGACAAAATCACATTTTTCACATAGTACCGAACAACTTCCCTATTATCGAAGATGGAATCATTGGGCTACCATGTTTAGAGAAGTATAACTATTCAATATCCAATGACAAAATCCGACTAAACGACAAAACCATTTTATTTCAGAAACCAATACACTTAACTCCTGGAGAAAACAGAGTTCAAACAATCTATCTGGAAGGCAAACCAACTAAAGTATGTTTTATCAACACTGGTGAGCAAAACATTGAAATTTCTAGCAATATTCAAAATTCTCATGACTTTTCCAACGTATCAAAACTAAAAAGCCTAGTGAGAACAGATCACATTGAAAAACCAATCCGTGAATCCATCGAAAAGATTATTCTCCATTATATTGACATCTTTAATTTAGAAACCGATCTTTTGCCCTGTACTAATTTAACTCAGCACACAATTTCGTTAACTAAAGACAAAATTATTAACACACGATCGTATAGACCACCGGAATGTCACCGTGACGAGATTTCGCGACAAATAGGAGACATGCTGAAGAAAAATATTATAGAAGAATCCGAATCTCCTTATAACTCTCCGGTATGGGTAGTTCCAAAAAAATTAGACGCCTCAGGAAAACAGAAATGGAGGATAGTTATCGATTTCAGGAAACTAAATGAACTCACAGAACAAGACGCTTACCCTTTACCCGATATAGACGACATTTTAACACAACTAGGAAACGCAAAATTCTTTTCGGCACTTGATTTATCCTCAGGATTCCACCAAATTCCAATGAACGAGAAATCTAAAAAATACACCGCTTTTTCGACACCGCAAGGGCATTTTCAGTTCAATCGAATGCCATTCGGACTTAAAAACGCACCCGCTACCTTTCAAAGATTAATGGACAGAGCCTTGACTGGACTTGTAGGAAAATACTGCTTTGTTTATTTGGACGACATAGTGATATTCGGAAAAACGATTCAAGAACATAACGAAAACCTCGCGATAGTATTTCAGAGACTCAGAGAATTAGGACTTAAATTGCAACCGGACAAATGTGAATTCGTAAAACCGGAACTAGAATACTTAGGCCATGTAGTTTCATCCGAAGGAGTTAAACCAAACCCCAAGAAATTAGACGCTGTAAAAAACTTTCGATTACCCCGCAATGCCACGGACGTGAAATCATTCTTAGGTTTAGCAGGTTATTACCGCAAATTCATTCGAAACTTTTCCAAAATCGCGAAAAGCCTTACAGACTTAACAAAAAAGGACACACCATTTCATTGGACTGACAAACACCAGACTAGCTTTGATACTTTAAAAGACAAACTCTGTAATTTCCCAATATTAGCTTATCCAGACTTTAACAAAATCTTTACCCTAACTACCGACGCAAGTAACGAAGGACTAGGAGCAATACTGTCACAGGACGGTCATCCTTGTTGTTACATTTCAAGAACACTGAATCCACCCGAACGAAACTATACCACGACAGAAAAAGAGCTTTTAGCCATCGTATGGGCCGTGAAAAGATTAAGACAATACTTGTTAGGACGACGCTTCATTATTCGAACCGACCACCAAGCTCTTAAGTGGTTGCACAATTGCAAAGACCCTTCTAGCAGACTGATTCGTTGGAGACTTAAACTCGAAGAATATGACTATGAAATCGAATATACAAAAGGTAAAGATAACACAGCTGCAGATGCTTTATCCAGAGTTCACGCGGTAACTCGCGACGAAGTAGTTAACCTCGACCTAGTAATTGATCACACTAATTCATTCAACGCATGGAAATACAACAACGAAAATCCGAAACTCTTAGAAATTAAACCGAATGACCAAACATTTTACCAGTTAACTCGAAACGACTTAGGAGAATACGACGAGACACTTTGGATCAGAAGACTTTACAAAATTCTTAAAGATACAACAAAAATCGGCATAGGAAATAACGATTTCACTGAATTAGAGAAAACGCAGATTAAACTCATGCTAATATATTTTAACGACACGTACAAGAAAATTACTTATGCACCTAATCCCATCTTAAAACTAGATGAAAACGAAATACTACAAGCAATAAAGGAAAACCATAACGACACCGTAGGACATTTAGGGATACAAAAAACGTATCAACGGATCAAGGATAAATTCAAAATTTCCGGACTTTTAGAAAGAGTAGAAAACTTTGTGAAAACATGCGACACATGTCAAAAGGAGAAACTAACACGTATCAGGCCCAAAGAATCCCCACAAATCTCAGACACGCCACTTAACCCTAACGACAAAATCGCTATGGACATCATAGGACCGATGACGAAAACCAAACGCGGAAACCAATACATACTTTCAATTCACGATGAACTTACGAAATATCTGATACTAGTTCCCCTTAAAACGCAACGAACTGAATCCATAATTAATGCGCTCATTGAACACTATATTTACATATTTTCGGCACCAAAAACGATCCTAACAGACCAGGGACAAAATTTTGTTAGCGATTTAATGACGAAATTTGAAGAAGCTTTTAAAATCAAACACATCAAAACAACTTCATTTCACCCACAGAGTAACGGATCTCTCGAAAGAACGCATGCCTCAGTTAAAGATTTAATTCGTACTGCATTACACGACAATGACAAAGAATGGGACGAAGTACTTAATTTCATTTGTTTAGGGTACAACACCGCGAAACATGAAGGAACAGGATTCTCTCCCTTTGAATTGACCTTTGGGCGAAAAGCTAACTTACCTTCCGCAATATCCAAATTCCCCACACTTACCTATGATGATATGTACTCACTTTGGCAAAAACAGTTGAATAAATATTGGGAAACAGCTCACAAAACGCTTATTCAGAATAAGCAACGATACAAGCGAGACCAAGAAAGAAAGATTGTTAAAACTCAGACCGTGTTTAGAAAAGGAGACTTTGTTTTAATTCACAACGACCATAAAAGAGATAAGTTGGACATTGAATGGTTAGGACCTTACAGGATTAACGATGTGAAAACTCCTTATTACATTATTTCTATCGACAATGCTAAGAAAAAGATACATGGTAACCGACTGAAAGCGTACTTTTTTCAGGATAATGCTGACCCTAGCACTAGTAATAATACCCTTAATTAGATGCCTTAAATTCACGGGATAGGAATTACGCTTTGTAAACAAACCCAACCAATTCACGATCGAAAACTACAACATGATTACGCTTCTGAAATTATTAGCTTCCCGAACACTAACAAATATTGTAAAATTGCTATATTTAAGATTAACGAAATAACTTTTGTACCATTACATGAAGAAAACCAATTCATAGTGATCCCTGAAAAAAAAAGGGCGTAAACATATCCTTCGATCTACATTTAAATAATTCCATTCTACTAAGATCTTAGAGGACCAAGATCAATCTAACCAGGGGGGTATGTCACGACCGGCTCACTTTAAAATCGGAGATAAAGATGTGGCGGCACTCGGCGACAATGTATATCGCTGAAGTGCCTAATGAACCATCAACATCCCAACGGTCCTTCCACCGAAGGTTCTAGAAGAAAGAGCACGTGGCAACGGCCGCGGACGCCTAGCAAATGCATGGATGGTGGGGGTGTTGAGGGATGACAGAGGAAAGTGGTCGGATCCGATCGAGGGTCAAAGAATCATAAGAGCTTCAGTCTTAAAAGGTCACGCTTAGAGCTCGGAGGTAGATTGTAAAACCAAGTGCTAGAAGAAAAATAAAGTTTCTTTTTTTTTTATTCTTTTTTGTTGTTCTTTTGTGTAATTTTACGTGACATGAACGTGGTCGTCGTCAGGTCGCGTATGGGGGACACGTTGTGAGTATCACGCGATGAGCTCCGCATGTCAGGCGACGGTATCGGCGCTAGGTTCGACGCGATATTCTCCGTCGGCTGGTGTTTCACGCATGAATCGCGTGCTTTTAATGTCGAAGGGGTTGTTGATGGTAGTAGGTGTTAGAATTTAATCTTGAAATTAAGATTAATAAACTGTGGAAGACACAATGTGTGTATTGAAACAATACTATATGATTTTTATTAAACAAAGTTATAGTAAAATACAAGTAAACGTTATGAATGTTGACAGTTGGCTAGTTATTCTCAGACTGACTAAGTGATCCATGGCCCTTGAAAAGATTTTGAATTCCCACTCTCTATACAGTAATGAGTGTGACCTATGTGGATGTCTTTGTGGCGGCACGTGTCACGGAACCTTCCAGCAGCTTCGCGATGCAAAGCGCTATGCCATCAAAGCGCGACACCGACGTGCCGAATGTTCCGTCCATATCCTTATACTTCTTCCGCCGAATTCTCGGAAGAGCATGCACGCGCTAGCAGCCGCGGTACATCTAACGAACGCACGCTAGTGGGGATAGCGCTGGGCGACGAAGGGAATAATCCGATCGGTCGATCACCTCATCTGTACGCGATTAATATCGTTGTATTCCAACAGTAGGTCAAAGAGGTCCAGGATCCGTACGTCAATCTTAAGATGCTCTCGCAATAAAGAGTCTGCATGAGCAATTTCCCCCTCATCTAACGCTTCCAGCTCGTCCTGAACCTCGATTATCTTCCTCCAATTCTCGTCGAAGAAGTTACGGCATGCTATGAGGGAGTTCTGTTCTACCCGTCCAGACGCTTCATATTCGTCGAGTTGACGCTTCGTGGTTGCGAATCGGCGGACTAAGACGCTTCGTCTCCGCCGCAGTGTGCTGATCGGTTCAGCGTGGGCCATATTTGAGTTTAATGGCAGGAACGAGTTTACCTTAATCAAATGGACGTTGATCTAGGAATCGGTAGCTACTCGTTACAGTGCGGTGTGGGCTCGCGTATGTGCTGAGCGAGGAAAGAGTTCCTTTCCGAGGGCAGCTCCTTTGGTTAGTTGCCTAAGTCGTTGGAATGTGGATTTCACGCGACACTGTATAGTCACTGGTCAGTGCACTTTTTAATGGCGCAAAATCCGGCTCGAAGGACCATGTAATTTCGACCAATCGCGGGGAGACGCAATCGCGAGGAGAGACGTCAACGGGAGTCGTAAATTCCCGTTACGATTATACTAATCGACACCACGAGTTGATCGATCCCCTGATTTCCGTTAAGATAATAGGGGTGATTAAGTTTATATAACACTGTAATTCACAGAATTATAAAATCTATATTTCCAACACTTAGACTACACTGTTGAGTAGATACAAATCGTCGATAACAACTTGTCGCACGAATATGAGATAGATATGAATAGTAGAGCAAGGCTCGTACAGTCGAATTTCGTATATTAGTGGACGTAGCACTCGAGGATACTTGATAGACACTAGATTTTGATGCTAGACTTTGACGTTGTAGTATGTAGAAGAAGTAAGTTGACTTGACCTAGCGATGTTGACGAAATAAGTTGACTTGACCCTCCTGATGTAGCAGGAGAAGTCTGCGACTTGACCCTCCTAGAGTCGTAGGAGAAGTATTCGACTTGACTCTCCTATGGTCGTAGGAGAAGTGATGAGTAAGAAGCCTCCGACCAACGTGGTTCGTGAGTGACCTTGTGCATGGGAAAACCCAGCCTGTTCTATTAGACAGATGTTCGGTTTTTCCTAATGGGCGCGTACCCGCTTTTTCCGTGTTTTTAATTGCGCCTAATAAACCCAAGGACTTCTCTAAAAACCAGATGTGCGTCGAAAATATTTTTAGCCTTAAGAAATCTTTCAAGATAACGGATCGCCTGAAGATACATGTGTACACAATGAAAGAGAAAGTTATGGTTGGTCCTCAGGTTTATTGAGGGTCGAAATGACGTTACGCAGGCCATCGGCTGCCCGGTCGCGAGAGCTGCAGCGCCGATGTTTTAGGCGACGTAACAATCTGGCAATTTAAAAAATTGAATTGAAGCACTAAGATGAAAAAAGAACGATTCTGATCGAACGACCTTTTATCTGATAAAGAGCTTGTAATAACTTTAGTCGCCAAACTAATCAATAACCAATTCATATCAGTTGATAAATTATAAATTCTTAGATATATCCTTTAAAAGAAATTAATAATGCAATAGTGTACGAAAATGATATTCAAATATTTCGCTACGTCTTTTTCACATTTTTATATATAATAACATCATTCAAGAATAATACTATTACTCGGCAAAAATATTCATTATTACTGAGCAAACATATCTCGGCAGTATTTTTGTATTTTCAATCACAAACACTCTAGTAATAAAGGGCGCTGAAAAAAGAAATGACTCTAAAAGCCAGAAGGGCCGTCAAAGTATCCACTCGATATAATCCCCGACAATAAACCGTGAGTGGAATATTCATTCTATTATTCGGCAAACTTTAATTTACTATATGTAGTTATAAAATAGAAAGTTCTCAAAATCAAATCGCGATGAGTGCTTCGTCATATTTGCAATATCATCTAATTAACTATTGGCAAAAAAGGCAAAAAAGGAAAAAAGGAAAAGAAAAGAATATATCTAATATCTATTAATATCTATTAATCTATGCACTCAAATTTAAATGTTCGCAACACTATTAACGGTCCACCGGCGTAGCCATATAAGAGACTACTGGTGAAACTGCATCTGATGATCCAGGAGCAGGGACGTGCTTCCACAGTCCAGTGGAAGAAGATTGGGCATAATATAAACGCAACGCTACTTCGAAAAACGCGATCATTCGTCGACGCAACTCTAACAAGAAAACTAATTAAAAGAATCGCGATGTAAGGTCGCAACACTAATTCTTAAGACAAAAATAAAATTAATATCCATATATGAGGAAAAAATATTGTACTGTGCTAGTGCAAATTGCAACGCTATAAAATTAATCAAACGTTAATACTTTTAAATCTACTTTTGAACGAAGGAAAAATTTTAACGCAACGCTAAGGGGAAAAATTAATAGAAATCGCGATGGAACAATATCGCAACGCTAACTATTAAAGTGAATTCAATGAAAATTACTATTTGCTATATGAAAAAGCTATTTCAAATATTCTAGTGTTGCAATACTATACAATTTTAGACAATAGAAAACAGGATAAATTCTGGTACGTATAGTTCTATAAGAAATTCTAAAAATTCATAATAAAAATAGCAAAAGACAATCGCGGTATCGTAATTCGCAACTCTAAAGCAAACGCGATTAAAATTTTATCGTAACTCTAATTCAAACCGTAATTAATCTCTCGTGACTAATAAGAAAAATCGCGATTTTGCCCAATGGGACGATGGACCGATATATACATCGGCCAAAAAAAGAAAAAAAAAAGGACTACTACTACTACTACTACTACAGATACTAAAAGCGAGCATAGTGACAAAGTAGTAACGAGAATGACTATCCAAGCTCTGGATGACCCAGAGGATGAAGAGCCATCGATAGTTGCTCTCTTGAACGGCAGTTTGCCGAGCCTCTTCGGCTCATAGCCTCTTCTTTCTTCGGGCGCAATGCCCGCTGAAACTTAAATCTAGGCTCGAGTAAAATAAAAAGATAAATCGCATGTGCTAGCTCGAACGATGGACGTTCGTTTCGGAACCCAGTGCGTACTCGCGATCACGACCGCGATATTCGAAAAATCGATAGGCGAGGCTCAAGACAAATGGTATACTCCATTCGTGATGCCAGCTTCACCGTCAATTTTTCAAATCAATTTCCTGAAACAGGTTGGACACGCGAAAACGCGCCTACCCGACGAAAGACTGTGCCAACCTGCCCGGCCCTACCTACTTACAGTTAACACTCATGCTAGAAAATATGCTACCTATCCTACCCGGAAACCTATATTTAAAATTGAAAAAATGGCAAAACAAGCACACCAACACATTCACTCCACGGTTCTCATACATAACCCGGGCGCAAAAGCCTACACTAGAGAGACGTCCCGGGACGCCTCCGACACCCGAGTTTCGCATACAACTTTCACACTCTAATGTACGTACCATTTTCCTGAAATCGACTGACGATGGCTAGCGACCATTGCGTACAAATATTCTGTATATCTCAACCTTAATTATCCAAATATATTTTAATTTCAATTTTAATGAAATACTCGTAACCGTACATAATCATGTACATGTATATCATCTAAAAAAATAATTCGACTAGAACAGATCATCGTATTTTAATCAATGTAATTATCATTGCAGTTTAATACGATACTGAGATTAATAGTATCGCTATTTGCAATCCACTATACCTATTTATTAACACTGTTATTTCCAATGACGATTGGATTCATATTTCTGAATCCATAACTATTTCGAGATTATAATGAATAGCAAAAACGACGCAATTCCACAGCCTAACCACATACACACACAGTGGAAAATACGTCGTGCACGATACGCTAACGCAACGTCAGTCGCTAAAAAAAATTGTTTTAACTTATAGACTACTCATCATGCCCATTGCCTTCGTCCCACCCAAGAAGCACCTGGGCACGTGAATGAGATTCTGACAATGAACATGGAAGGGGTTAAACCTGAAAATCCTATGCTAAAAATATGATTAGTCTATCTATTTTGTATCTAACGGGCTAATATTCTTCGATTTTGCAATCTAATTTCACTTTAAATTTTAATAATTCTATACTTTATTTTGCTTTATTATTTTAATGAACGATTAAACTATTAAACTGGAACGAATAAAGTATTATTAAATGCAAGTAATATTTATATCAATGAATAAAGATGGACTCTAAATGAACTCTAATACTCGAAATATCCTCAGGCGATATCTTTATCAAAACGCATCTTTGAAAACACAAAGGAACGTTCAAAACTTGTTTTGATTCTGAAATCTGCCTGTCGCGAAGTGTTCTCTTGCACGTGAAATTTGATAGCGTCCGTCAGAACAAAGACCGACAAAGTTAGACTTTAACATATACTTTCATATTCATATTCCGAATTTTACTGTGATCATAATTTCTATAGTCAAATAATAAAACTGCTCCATATCATCGTAAAATAAATATCATTTCTAATCTTTATCAGCATTATAATAACTTTAATCATAATTGCATTTTCATATTAACGAAGTCTGAGGCTATCAGACTTCTTCACTACAAAATACTTAAACCAAGTCATTTCGTCGTTTATTTCGATACTTATATTGAATATAATTTGGATTTATAGATAATTATAATAAACATATTGTGTAATTTTCAATCATGTCCATACATATACTAATTATATCTAATAATATAATATATTATTATATTATTAACAACATTACATTACTTATACAAAATGCTTTATATTGTAATACGTAAATATCATACTCATATATATATATATATATTATATGTATTGTCATCAACATTTAAAAACGCTGTGTGCAAGAAAACCTATTCTGAACTAATAAATAAAATATAGACAAAAAAATGTTACTACTCACGGTTATAATAAATAACCGCGGTCACTATACTCGCCACAATTTCTACGTATACAACCAATCACCCGTGTCGATTCGGACCTTTCATCCTACGACATGATTGAGTGACCGGAGGGACAAAAAGCATGCGACTCACAGTACATACGAAGAACGATGCGAACGATGTGACGTAGCTTAGAAGAAACCATCACGAACGCCGTCATCCTGGAAGAATCATCAGACCTTACGGTAGAAGTACAGGCTGTGAAATATCTGTAACAAAACATGGAACAATATATATATATATATATATATATATATATATATATATATATATATATATCATCTATTGTTGAAGACAACATTTTATAGTTTATTAATATAATAAGCAAAAATACAAATTTTCAGCAAATCTTATTTCTTCGTTAACTAATTATCATTAAGGACAAAATGAAAGAAATGGAATCAATTGAAGTACAATACTTACGTTCTTTGCATTCGAAGCACCATAAGATCCTATCCAGAGAACAGGAGGAAGTGGAGATTGTTGCAAAGCTGTAACAAAATATGTAACATTATAATTTACTCTTAAGACCAAAGTGTTGATTGTTTTAAAAGTCCGAGATAACAAAACATGAAATTCTATTAAATTTAGAACTTTAATAATAATAAAAATTGAAATTCTAATAAACTGTAATTGCTATAAGAATTGAAACTCTAGTAGAGCAATTTGAAATTTAGATTTTATGATTCAATATTGTAACTCCGAGACTTCATTCAAATAGATATTACAATAATTCAAACAATATACAAAGAATAAACTAAATTAATGAATAATGTGCAAAAGTACTTACATTGCTAAGCTCCAGGAGAGGTTTTATCCTCTTGAGCACTGACTCGAATACCGAAAACGAATATTTAAAAAAGAAAGTAATATACAAAAAGAGAAACAAAAAATTACCAACGCGCCCGATAAACAAATAGACGAACAAACACTGACTTTAATTTCGCGTATAACTATTACAATTAATATTAATAAGAGCTATTTTGCTCTGAGAAATATTGAAATTACAATAACGAAATAAGCACTGACTCTACTAATCGCATTGCACGCGATCACAAAAACGTTCTCTGAAAGACAAATTGTGTTAGGAGAAGGGGGGGGGGCGTAGAGAAATTAGAGCGTTTGTTTTGAAATTTGTACTGCAGTTTACTGCTGTTTACTGCTGTTTACAGCTGTTGTAAACGATGTTGCATATGTTAAAACGATGTTTGGAAAAGCGTATAATATTATTTACGAATGTTATAAAATATACATGTCTACACTGAACATTAACGAATACTCTAAATGCAATACAACTGATTTTAGAAACTATACCGAACTCTGAGATATGTCCTCTAGCAATAAACTACATTACATTTTATAAATACTCGAGAATCTTTGCAACGAATAAAAAATTTCTTAGAAAAATAATTGCTTCAAGAGCACGATAATATTACGCGCCAAAAGCTAAACTTGTAATGGCGTCTTCTTTAGAAACAATAGAAATTATTGACAAAAGTCGTGAGATGGCGATACTATAGAAAATTCACGCGGAAAATGCAACAAAGTATGACTGATTGCAATCTCTTAAAGGAGATTACATATATACATACAATAAAATCAAGTCAATCGACTTTAAATTAAGTCAAAATAAAAAATCTACTAAAAAAGTTTATTACCAAAGTCTATTAAGGAAATAGTACGAAATAAATAGAAAGATCTATGTATACGTTTTAACCGTTCAGAATTATATTTAAGATATATGTGGACAACAACAATGAAATAATTCGTTTAAATTTTTCTCGGAACGAAGGAATAACTTAATATATTCGAACTAGCAAAGTGAATTCTATAATCTTTTCCGATTTCATCTTAATATTCTCAAATATGAAATTATTTGTTGATTTAATTATATTACATATCAATCATATAGTGCAAAGGTACGTATCAAATATGTATTATAAAATAAATACGTAATTGTATTACCAATGATCCGATGAAAAGATAATATAAACTTATGCATAAGTCTACCATTCTAACAAACCTAACCCAATCTCCATGAGAAGCTGACAAATTGACTGTCAATCATCATGGCGTCCGAACAACGCTATTTTGAATTCCCAGTTATCGTCCCGCTATGATCGAGTAACCTGCACAAAAGAAAATCACCAATTTAAAACGAATGTATAACATTATAATCAAAATGAAACAGAAACAATAATCGGCTTCAAATTCTAACTCGGAAGCTAATAATACAAAATGCCGATAACTCTGACAAACAAATACACGATCGAGAATAAAGAACGAAAAAGAATTTCAGATACTAATTAATTTTGTTACAATAATGTATAATAAATTAATAAGCGAACGACTGTTAATAACACAAACCTAATAATAACGTACGAAGGCAACGGAATAAAAGCGGAGATACTACGCAATTAATTAATGTATTGCGAACAACGAAAATTGACAGGTCCTTACGCGGCGACTTTCGGCACTGTAATGACACTCTCCGCGGCCCGTTCGCCCTTCAAATATCCTACGAGTGGGGATGTGTGTTTATATCGTGGCAAGTCGATCGTGTCGAATCAACGAATTTCCTAATGTTACAAAATGTCTATCTCTGCACTGCACTGCACTGAAAAATTTTCTGAAAGTAAATCTGCATTAGTGGGTAGAGGGTAGGGAAAGGAAATAAATTACTCTTTTTTTCTTTTTTGCTAAAATACTCTTTTTCTTCTTTTTTCTGTCGACTACTTGTTTACGAAAATACTGCTTCTTTTTAAACTATGAATTAATTACTATTCATTTACCACAGATAGTACCCTATATCATATCAAGAGTACGAAAATATAAATTTTATGCCAAGAATACGAAAAAAGATATATAGTTAGTATATTTCATTAGAAATATTTTTCATATAAAGCATTTTCTATTATTGTCAAATATATACTATATGAATATTTCATAATACGATTGATTTGTAAAAATTATCCACCAAAGTAAATGTCTGCCATTACAGATTCAAATACTTCGCGTATTACGTGACTTCGTTCTAATAAAACATGGCGCCCTTTTTCTAACTGTTTAAACAAAGCTACGCAATACGAAAAAAAAGCGATGCGCAGAACCTGTTCAAACCTGTCTGTGATAAGGCACTTTCTCGAATGTAATAGAAATTATTGAAAAAGTCGAAATAACAATATTATCACAGACAATTTACAAATAATGAAGAAAAATGAAAAAGTTATTTGAATTTTTTACTCAAATGAAACAGAATCAAGATAATCTACGTTAAACTAATGTTAATGTATTCGAAATAAAAAAAGAAGTAGTTTCTTTAATATTGCCTTTTTCATATTGATATTTTTAATAAACCGTGAATTTAGAATTTATCGTATTACATATTAAATTACGTTAATATCACGAAATATTTGCGAGAAACGAATTCGATTGGATACTGGATAAATATTGCCAATTATCCAATTAAATAGAGAAAACAAACGTATAAATATGTTTGCCTTCCTTGAAATAAATAAAATATTACTACATTTCGACAAAAAGTTATAAAACCTATCTTTAATCACCATGGCGTCCTTTTGACTTTCATCTCATCCTTTCGAATACCGCAGCGTGCCTCTAATACTTGGAAGCTTCCCTCGCAATGAAATAATTATAATCTGGACAAAAAGAAGAGCAAAATATTAGAACAAATGTATAAAAGGTACAAATTATTTGAAAATGAAACAATGATCATGGTCAAGCTACATTTTGGACGATCGAAAAGGAAAAGGACGATCGAAGAAAAGAAAATAATTAAATAATTGATTACAACGATGTATTGAGGAAGAACGTACAATTAAATGAAAATAACGATAGCGTGGGTTCGAACGGTAGAAAAATGTCTACCAAAGTACCAAAGACACGGTTGGATATACGTCCAATCGCACTGATTGTCCACAATAAACGGACACCCCGCGCTTCGATTTACCCAGCGAACAAAACAATACGTCTTAATTCCGCGACTTTCGACACAAAAATGTCCCTACCTCGCGATAGAACTACCGAATTTCTAATGTAGTGGGGAGGTAAGGTAACACCCACACCCTAACCCCCCTCGCCTTTCCACTAATTGTAACAGTTACGCTTTACGGTAAACCGAAATTTCACATGCGTCACAGAATTATCCATATCTCGATCAACAAACTATAGGAACCTTGCGACTAAATGATATAAGAAATGTTCAATGTTTTGGTTTTTGCTCGGCGAAAGATGACTTGCTATGCGGGCATAAATAAATGATTTCTGGGATACGTTAATTGCTCTATCGCTCCAGACCCTAGGCGATTTTCTCACATTTAACACACATCAGTGTTATGGCCATGCTATAGCCCCGAGTCTCGCTTTCTTGGGGGTGTCCATATTAAAAAAAAAAGACATACATTTTATTTTACGACTATAACAAATAATTCACTTCTTTGTCTCGAGAAAAATTTAAAATTAGGAGAAAGTAGCAACTCTTTTAAGAGATTTTAAATATAGTACAATTTTACATCAATTTAAATTGTGAAAATAAACGTTAATTCAACGAATAAAAAAAATAATTAAAGACGTTGTTTTCTAGTATATGTACATAATAATTGCTATTAAGTTTTCTACACTATTAACTAATATTATTCGCCGAAGATACTTTAGCTGCACTTTGAATTTCAAGAAACTAGGGGTGGAGGCGCTGAAGCCGGTGCAGTTTGTCGATGATCTTAGACGCATGTGAGCGGTTTTAGAAGAGGTTTATGTAGTGCAAAATACTGTACTCGATATATAACAATGGGTATTATAAATGACAAACCGAATCAAACCGTTAATGCGGAATCGAGGGAAGTGCAAAAATCTGACAAACCACTGAAACCTTGCTGCGCTTGTCCTGAAACGAAGAAGGCAAGGGACGATTGGTACGCAAATATATTTAAATATTCGAGAAAATAATGTTTTCACTTCAAGTGTCTTTAAATTAAGTTCGAACATTTAGAAGTAACAAGTAAAAGAATTTGTTAACAAAATCTGTGTAGCTGAATTAGTATGCTTTTATTTGCGAATTAATACATAACCTCATCTTGAAACACATCTTTTATACAATTGTATTCAAAAACATTAATTCTTTTTCAGCATTATCCTATTAGGTGAAGAAAACTGTAAAGATTTGATAGAAGCGCATAAAACTTGTATGCGGTCATTAGGATTTAACATATAAATGTAAATTAGCTATGTATTATTAATTATTATATAACATGCTCAGGTTGCATTTTGAACGAAAAATAAAGTAAATAGCGTTTACTTCGTGTAACTGATTTAGTATTTCTCAAAACAATGTTAACATACTAAGCAATTTGTTTAGAAATAAACAAGTTATTTTGTTTGTATCAGATGTACTGTTTATTTAAATTTCCTTAGCTGTGTGAGCAATATATAATATCGGATATGGAAATTGAGAAAGTATTTTTTCTTTTAATGGTGTAAAACAATCACACATAAATTGGGAATTCTAACAAAGCATATATTTTAATTTGACATGTGAGTAATTTAAAGTTCTTTTTACACTTGCTTAACAATTCCATAGCTTGCTTTGCCTGAACATTCCAAAATATTGAACATATTCTTAATGAGCGTATGAAAAAATATAATGCAAGTAATAACCATATCTTTGCTGTCAGTCATAATTATTGCATCTGGTTCTAGTGAGTAGAAAGACAAATGTTCACTCAATTAGTGCATTTTATAAATTATCAAAGCTATAAAATAATAATACATTTTCTTCTTATAATACCTTTCACAGTAACAAACATCGAATTTTTTGATAGTTTCCAAATTTCTTGAAAATAACAAATATGTATCAATGGTCATATGCGTATCAATACAATTTATAATATACAATAAGTGTAATGATAATAACAGTAATAACGCAGACGATTATAAATATAATAATGGAAACAATGTAACTCGTTTAATCGTGTAATATAAATAACAAATTAATGGGCTGTTTTGCTCTCTGATCTTCTCTCGCAACGTTGTTCTTAACTTATAAATTAACGTATGAGTAGCCTTAATGTAATCCAATAATTAAATAGAATAATCCGAAAGTAGTATGAAAGTAGTTGTACTTTATGTATGAGTGAAAGAAGTGTAATACAACGAAGAGTGTGTGCAAGAATGTGTATATGTATATAGATAAATGTATATATAATATATGGAAATATGTCGTCTATTCTTGTAGACACTCCAAAAAAATAAAGCAATGAGAATAAAAGTTGATTAGAGAATAATAATCTTTGACGGTATATAAAATTTGTTATCGCCACGCGTATTGCAATATGTCGTTATATTGATACTTTTATTGACTAAAAATTGACAACATTTTGACAACAACGTTCATAGAAATGTAAAGTACAAGTGAAAGAGAAGTTAAAACACGGACAATGATTTCTTTAACGTTCTGATCACGTGGAGTGTCTTCAAAAATATTTAGAATCGGTGATTAGCATTAAATCGATAACAGCATCACAGCTACGAAAGAGTCTCGTTCTCCAAGATCTGCCATGGCTTTTTCCGCTGATGCCACCGATCGGCATAGGACGATTGGTCGACTAAAAGTTAGCACAGCCTGTTCGGTGCGACGAAAATTGAGCAGAGCATTATGACCAAGGAATGGCGACCGAATTGATTCTGTCCTTCAAATTCATCGTGACTGTAACTTTCCTTTCCAAGCACACGTCCCCTAATACAATATTTTCAGGGCTGAGTCTGAATTAAAAAATGATCGGTACGCGTAACATATAGACACCCCTCCCTTTTTTTTCTTTTTCTTTTTTTTTTTTTTTTTTCTTAGAAAGTACAACTTTTTTAGGTTCGTCGGTCAATTTTAACTGCAAAAATTCTGAACCACGACGCAGGCTTATTAGATACACGTGATTTGAGGAGCCAACGAATGACGGCGAAAATATGCAGGAATATATCGTTAAATAATACTTCTGCAACTACTACGGTGGAGCAAACCTCCTAATGATAAAACCTAGAACATTGCGGTCATGTAACTTTAAGGATGCTGGAGAAAATTGGTTTGAGGCAGTCTATCGTCTTCCCAAAAGATTTAATTCCTTTCCGGGCCAGTAAATCTCACCTATCTTGTGGCAACCGAATCAAACGTAATACTTTGCTTTCCTGAAGTTAGAAATGATTGTAATTTAATTGAATTAGCCCCTCTTACAATAAATAATCACATCTATAGCAAATAAGCGAAAAGATAAACAATAAACGAATAAATATGAAAGCTTACGTGATACTCTAAGTCGGTTTCCATGATACCGGTAACAGCAACGACTTGATACTGTCTCGCTTTCATCGCTGCAATCGACTTGCGTACCAAACGCATCGCACCAAGTGCACTACTTGTACTGTTAAACTGTGCCATTTGTGCTGGACTATGGCTTGGATCGAGTACTAACATTGTTATTGAACCATCTCTCAACTGTTCTACTCCTATTATTGTTCTACTATGACCTACAAATAATAAAATGTAGTTGTCTTTCCTAATTTCCTCTTTATCCTCGCTTTCTTAATTCCGTTGTTAGTCTTTACCTTGATGCTGCAAATAAAGAGGTGGCTTGAAATCATCGCACCGCTGGAAGTATTGTAAAACCCAATTAAACATTTCAGGGTGTCCGCCATCAGAATTAGTTGGTGTATAAAAATCTACCAGCTGACACCTGCGATAGAAACACGATGTATAATGTTACTCTAAAAAAAGATGATAGAAATTAAAGGACATACTTTATTCTTAAACTAGACAACAGTATGACTACTTCGGTGGGACCAATCCATTTTCTGGTGTTCACCAATTTTCCTCCCAACTGTTCAGCTCCTTGAGTATCGAAACCTTGGGCCCAAGCCCACTCTATCATCTTCTGAAGTCTAGAGATCGACGGTATAGAACTTCGTAGTGGATTCTTGGTAGAACTACCGCTACCCAAACCAGAATTCCACGCTTTATAAACTAACTCGTTGTACCCTGTATGTTGCAAAAGTGACGAAATTAACATCTGCAAATTTCTATAACCACATCCCCATCCTTTGTCCCCATAGGTAGTTGCATAATGGTCTACGGTAGAACACATCCAGGTGCTTAATACATTACTACATGCTTGACTAACAGCCCGTATCTTGGAAACTAGCCCTATAAAGAATCGATGAAGTAATAAAAGGTATTCGTAACGTTATGAGTAAATAGATGTGGAAAGAAAAGATTATAACCGCGTGTACAAGAACTGCCATCATCGATGCCGCTGCTTTCAGCTACTCTGAGCTCGGTCTGTCTTTCGTAATAATCAGCAATCGTCATTTCGCCGGAATACACAGCCCGCTGCATATTGGTGACGCTTTGTTCTCTAAAATTCCCTTGATTGTCCATTCCATATTGCGCCCTTAACATCTCAAATTCACGTTGTTCGCGTAATTTTCTAAGCTCCTTCTCAAGTCTTTCCATATCCTTTGCTAACATTCTGTCGGTAGACAAGTCTGGAGTTATAGGAGATGGAGTGCACTTTTTACTGAAATGTTCTTCAATGTGTGCAGTTAATTCGTCGTTGCTTTTAAACGAGGTACTGAAGCAAACTGGACACGCAGGTGTATCACTACCAACGGTTGCTTGAGCTGACTGGGAAGCTGCACCATTCGCAGGGCTTTATAAAAGAAATACAATAATTTTGATTTTCAAATCATGCCAATTTACTATGGACACAGCTGATTATTATGCATGCAATACATATAAATCTTACTTTACCTCAAGATGTCTTTGTGTTCTATGTTAACGTGTAGCTCAAGATCAGAAGAATTTGGGAAAGACGTGACACAGAGTGGGCAGTTGAAGACACCATCACGCGACGGTGGAGATTCAGGTGGAAAGGACGGCGATGTGAGATCAAAATGTTGTCTGTTGATATGCTCTTCTAACCTTAGCGGACTGTCAGAACTGTAAGGACACATAGGACATTCTTGTACTGGAAGTTTTGGCGAAGCATGGGAACGTAGTTGCAAATTTAGGCCTGAACGCAGCGGAGACCCGTGTCCAGCTGCACCTTCGATAACTGGAAAGATATTCTGGATTATGTCGCATCAGTAACTGGAGCTATACCAGTTGAAACTCAATGAAATTTCTTAGTACCGTTATTGACATTTCCAATGTTATTATTGTTATTATTATTATTCACATTTGCACTAGGAATCTGTGGTTCCACTTTTGGTATTTCTTGCTGCTGCTTAACACGTGGACTGAACGAACTGCTCCAACCATTTTGAAGAAGCGGAGGACTTGGAGACATAGTTGGAGAAGGACATGGACCGCGACATTCGTCGTCTCTTCTATCATCCACTAACGAATCGTCATCGATAAATGCCATCATGTCATTCTCTGGAGTACTGTAACAATTGAGATAAGTAGTTATCACCATACACAGATACTTTAGATATACACTGATTGTAAGCGATACTTGTATGTACATAAAAAGAGTCAAGTATTTATTACTTTTTACGACGAATATCTAATTCACATGCTGTTTCCCTTTTGTAGCCTCTTATCATGTTTCATACGATTCATTTGAATCTATAGCACTGTCTACACATGGCCACTATATACTTGACAAACGATAGTCGAACAAAGACTAGGAAGAAGGGACTTGGACATAACTACGTATAACAAGAAAAATATTAGAAGAAGCAACTAGGATTAATGGGGTAATTTAATGCTTCTTCGGCGGTGTCAATTCATCTATGGTTAATTAACTAGTAAACAAACCGGGTCATCAAACACAGAAAGAAATAGCCCGTAGATAAGTATGCTCGCAACGAATTCAGAAACTTTGTACGACGGAATAGAGAATGTATACATATATGTAGTAGCGCGACATCTAAGGCCCATTTTTGCCGCCATTTCTCCTCGCAATCAGAACAGTTTGAACGCTTTATGATGTATTTGAAGGATATTTATGAAGAAAATCATATATACAAGATTAAAAAGATAATTGCACCATATATACCTTGGTGTTAGATAATCGAGATGGGCACTGTTAACGTGGGTCAACATTTCCGTCGGCGAAATTTCGCCTAAATCGCAAAAGGGGCAATTTGCGGCTCCTTGGAGGTGGTAGAAAACCATATGAGATCTCATCTCTTCGTCATTGAAACCTTCCAGGCCGCAAATTTCGCATGTGTAATTCATTTCCGGTGGTTTACTGGTCGCCATTTTTATTACATGCAATCAAATCACTCGCTGACCTATAATAAAAATAAAAATGCAAATTATTAAACTGTCGTTTATTGAAATCGCTCGTGCAATATCCTAATCAACGTGCATGGAATCGTGCGTCCGTGTTGAATCGAGTCTTAACATCCGATAACTCGGCTATTTAAACAGCCGTATCGTATAACGAGTCAACCTTTAAACGATCCAACTAACTTTGCGACAATGGTCAGAGAAACATTGCCATTGAAACATCGCAGTGGACGGTGCGCTTCTCGACGAAACGAATAGCAGAAGAATTAAAGCAAAGGTTTAGACAAAGTAACTCGCGACGGTACATGAAAACTGCACTGTCGAGTATTTTCCTCGGAGAATCGATAATTGAATTCAGGGTCGCGTACAAGCGATTGTACCGTGGTTAGCCGTTAGGTTTCTCGCGAACGCGAGATTTGTTGAAGCGGCAGCACACGAAAACACAATAACACGAGCAAAACTAGCGTACAGGCTCGTTTCCGACGCACCGTGTCAGCTGATTTAGTAGAGGCAAAAGCCCGCACAGCACATCCGTGATGCAACGATATCCACGAATGGAAGACGTTTCCCAGTACATAGGACGGTCCGCGTTCGTTGAATCGCAGTTCCGCGTGTAAGAGGAAATGCAACGCGATCTCTCACCTCTGCTTTATCGCCTGAATCCGTTTCTCGCTGCCGTGTTCGCGTGTCAATCAATGCATTTTCGTGGTCGGCGAGAAACCCATGGCTCTCGTTCCGCAAACAAGAAAGCTTCGACGAGAAAGAATCGCGACGACGATGGCGACGTCGACGACCACGGCCACAACGGCCAAAGAGAGTCACAGAGGATCAAGAGGAGTGCACACTTTCGATGTCGTTTTTCCAACCAAGCGGAGGTCGCGTATCTTTTCGCTCGCTCGCTCGCTCGCTCGCTCGCTCCCTCCCTCCCGAGGAAACTAGGCCAACCAGTGAATCGTAAGAAGAAACGAGTACACGTTAGGTTGCTGGGTTGGGTTGACCCATTTGAGGTCGCGGTTAACGCGTGTACTCTCGCACTCGTGCCTCTAACGCTTCCTTGATATCCGATACCCTCGCACTCGCCCGATTAATAGCATCTATTTGAGCGCGCGAACCAATTGCAATCCACACTTTTTTTCCACGTTTGTTTTACACGCAACAAGGCGTCCGTGCAGGCCACAGTGCCTAACACGGCGCCTCATTTGCCTCCATATGACAGCGCCAATCCACCCCGACACCTTGACGCAAAGAGTTTATCGTTCCACCACCCCACCGCGTCGATTCTCCACCACTCGCCTGTCCGAAGGGTTGCGTTTCTGTAGAGCGGAAGGCGCTGGCCGACGGCGCCACCCTCGAACCACCCGACGTTGCACGCGGTCGGTAAACCTTTCCCCGCTTTTCTCCCTTAAATTTCTTCCCTTAAATTGCAATCTTATCGGAACGTGGGCTTCATATAATTACTTTTTAATAGTTTTTAATTGTCATCTGTTTGATTCGCCGGCTCGAGCGGAATTTCCGCTCTCGTATAGTTTCGCTTAGATTCACTTCGTACCGGATCTACTCGAATCGGCGAAGCGACGGAGACTCGCGTCGCGCAGCGAGGCAAATTTTCACGACAACAAATAGCATGTATATCGGGTTACGATGACAACGCGTTCAATGGAGGCACTTTTAGCGCGCAGGCTCGAGATATTTGAATCTTATTTATGATACTCGGCGTCTATGTTTCCGCGTTACGGCTTTCAGCTTTTAGCCGATATTTTCGGCTAACTCGCTGATCGCGCGAATAACGAGATCTTAAAAAGGTTAGCCCGAAAAGCCTGAAATCCAAACATCGCGAGAAATGGTATATCTCCGATAGCCAAGATGTACGTACAAAATCATATGTGTTTCGACGAAAATCTAACCTGCCTAAAAACTATCAGTTTCTTTCCGTTCTTTCCTTTTGACCTTTTCGTTCACCCGAGACATTTTTCTACGCGCGAGTTCTTATTGCCGGCTCGAATGCGTTCCAATTTCTCTCATTGTATTCCCTATTGTTCGTCTGCGACTCTACGACGAGGTTTTCCATAATGACAAGCCGGCAAACGGTCTCGACACGGTGCATTATCCGAATCGCAGAACGCAATCAGCTTTCAATGGTGAGTTCATTTTCGCGAGTGATTTGAAAGCGCTGGTATTTCGACGATTCGAAGAGTCTCGAATCGATCGTTCGTTTCTATGGAAAGCCAAAGGAGAAGCTTCGTTAGGCGAATGTTACGCTTGCGATGCAACGAATGGAAGAAAGATGGAACTGGCATCACGGTTGTTCGTATGCTTGTTCGTAACGTGATCAAATGGGAGGTAAACATTGGGAATTCTGATCGTGCTTAAGACATTCCTTTGGCACGGTAGAAAACGCGCGACAAATTTACGCGAGAAACTCGATTTCTCACGATGGCTAGCAAGAAGCAAGCTGGTCCTCGATTTCTGTCCGATGGTCGATGCTGGTTCATTGACATGCAGCCGACGATTGACGGAGGATGCAATGTTCACAGAACTATTTGGTCTTTCCCCTTGGTCACGCGCTCGCCCTATCCCTCCTTCTTCCTTTCGCTCATTCGAAGGGTGCGTGAGTCAAATACTTGAAGCGCGCATGCACGGAAAGTAAATCGCCGGCAAATTTATTGGACACCTTTTCGACTCTGCACGACGATCGATTCGATTACCACGAATTTCGATTTGGCCAATTTTTCACTGAAAAATCGGCCTTTCGTACCGTATACACTTCTCGGTCGTCGAACTACGATCGCTCGGTACTTTCGACACGTTTTACTCTTACTCCTTTGCTTTACTTTTACTTTGCAACTTCTCTAGACTCTAGAATGTCGTCCAAAGATCATAGATCGTGATAGTATGCAGTAGCATGTAGCCTATAGCAATAGGAAATTGGAATTCATCGTCACTGGTGCTTCGATAGATGCATAACATACCGTCCAATTAATGCTCGCCACTGGATAATTAATAACCACTGCGACTACTTAAGTGAGTTAAGCCGAGCCGAGCAAAGTCCGCATTGCAAAAACGTTTCTGGCACGATCTCCCATCGATGGAATACGTTAAGACCAGCCTCGTTCCTAAAACAACTGGGAAAACCTTCGTGTACTGCTTGATCGGAGAATATACGTAGCACCCAACATCGACGAGATTATAATAAAAAAAGAAAAAGTCGTGTTAAATTTTTCCATCAAATTTTCGAAGGTCGAAGGTCGAAGGAAAATTAGACAAATCAAACGATTCTACAAATACAATCGTTATAGGGAATAGAATTATAGGGAATAAGCAAAAAAGAAAAGACAAGCGATTGCCCATTTCTGCTACGAACCAATTCGATTACCAATCGCCGAATGTGCCGGCAGAATTAAATTCTTGTACGATTATTCCTACAGCTAGGTATCGTAGTAAGTTGACAATTGTAGCTTAATATTCTTGAAAGGGACAGCATTTGGCTTAAAGTAGATGTTCGGTGAGGAAATTGTACGACGTTCCGTAACCGCGAATGTCGTGGTTAATGGTTGAAAGCGCTAGGACTGACTCGTGCATGGCATCGCCAAGATAATGCCATCAACCGTTCATTTTGCAAATTAGTCGCCGAGCGTACCGAGTTACATTAATAATGGTCTTTATAGCGTACAAAGCGGCGACGATCCTGCGACGTAAACCGGTACACATTTGCAGAAACTTTGCGAGTATTTATCCGTGTTCGACTTGGAACTGGTTTCATCCACGGGTCTTTTTTCCTCCCGTCTATGGACTACGAATTTCCCTTGCCGAGCTTTCGTATTTTCCTGCAAGGCCGCGCGGCCATCTCGCCTCGCGAATTCTAATTATACGACCGTACGAATCGTATGATTACCGACGATAAAATTGTTATAGCAAATAACGGTTCGATGCGTTTGGTGCGCGCGTCCACGATGAAACAGCAAGCCTGCTCTAAGGGATAAAGTGGATAAAGATGCAAAGGAACAGAGAGAAAGAGAGTCGAGGAGGAACAATCCGTCCGCAGCCTACGTGCGGATTGAAACGGATTTATCGGCGGAATAAATTAATAAATTACTCGACCATCGAGTCGATTGCCTTCACGAGGGGTTCGAACGGAACCCGCGTCCCACAGCGACGCATCCCAGTGGAAATTCAGTCAATGAATCTCGAGATTATTCTACCGCGCAACTTCTATTACCACTTTCCATCGCATCGATACGGGATATCGCGTTTTGCCATCATAATTAGCTCGCACGCCCACGCAAAGGCAACTTGATCTCTTTATTTCGTATTAAATCTTACTTGGATACATAGGTACGTCGAGCGGCTGAAAACGGTACCGTATAAAGAGCGCAGTTATCAGAGAATAGCTTGCGATTGCTAAAGTGAATCACATTCTGTCAAACATCTTAGTAGTACGAACGGTATCCGTGTTTCGACGATAGTCGACGACGAACGAATGCTCGCTCGTAATACGTCTCAATCGCTATCAGAGGAAGTACGAGCGCGGGTTATCAGTTTACCCGGTGCAGGAATGTGGCTTTCTAACCCACGCCACGGGCCGAGCTGGGTCCCTTCGAATTTATGACTTTCGATGAGATCTCGCTTCGACGTACAGTCAACGTTCGCTCAGAACGGTGATAATCCGTTTGCCTGGAGATAACGAAATCGACCAACGATCGATACCAGTTGTACGACTCGAATCTTGTTTCGCGTCATCCTCCGTTTCTCGCTCCAACAACGCGCAACATTAACTCAACTTTTAAATACGAAGATATTCAACGATAACTTGGAACAATCGAGAGTGTGAGAGAGAGAGAGAGAGAGAGCGAGTCACGAGGCTTCTTGAAACGAACGGCGAAAAAATGCATACCGAGGGTCGTGTAGGTACAGCCTGAAGATGTCACGATCACAATAGCAGTTGCACTGCGTGACAACGACAACGCGCCACGCGTCTTTTCCCTCCTCCCACACGCAATCCTTCCGTCTCTATCTCTCGTTCGGGCCTGTCCTCTCTCTCTCTCTCTCTCTCTCTCTTTCGATGTCTGGTCTCCTTCTTCCTCTCACCCACTCAGTCGAGTAAAAAGCTTACCGAAGCGGAGAGCCGAGGCCACGAGTGCGACGAAAAGCTCAGTCGCTCGCGGACTGCGCTCCAGTGCACTTGGTTTTCGCGCGAGTCCGCTTCTCGCCGACATGCCAACTCTGTCGCTGTCGTTCGCAATCGTTCGTAGATTTCGCGCGCCAGTTGTGTTTTAAGATGCGCCGATGGTGTCAGTGATCGTCATGGATCTCGAGACTCGACCGCGATTTCATGGGAACGCGCGATATTCAACGATGCTGGTGATCGGGTTGTCGACGGTGATGTTGACGGTCATCGTCGTCGCCACTCCTTTTCTCGACGCTGTGCAAGGTAATTTTCTATTTCATCTTTATTTCAGTCGCGCGATTCGGCGACCGTCGCCTGACCGGACAACTCGAGCTTCCGACTCTGGGAAACACCGGTTGGTCGAAACGAGACATTGGTCGGTCCAACTCGCTTGGTCGTGCCGCTAGTCGCGTTATCGTAGCGTCGGATGAACGGCGATTATTTTTAAAATAGCTGGTGTCAACTGATCGATCTCGGTCGCGACTCCGCTAAAATACAAATTCAGCGAATCTTTGTCATCTTTCTCGTCGGAGACGATATCGGCCGCAACTTCTGGCCACATGTGCGCACTTGCCTTCCTTTCTTTTTCCCTCTTCGCTTCTCCTTCCGTATTAATTCTCGCCGCTTTTGTCAGCCTTTACTTTTTTCAGCCTCTTGCGCCGTTCGATTCGCGCGGTCATCTTAACGCTCTCCCTTCTTCAACTTTATCGTCGACATGCTCGAGAAGCGGCCAGCCATTTGTTTATCTAGTTGCCGTGTGGCTAAGTACGCTCAAGCGTCGACGGAAACTCTTCGCTTCTCAGGCGAATCGACGCGACAAAAAGCGCTCCTCGCCTTGGGCCGCCTTCCGCAATTTTTCCTCGCTAATTGAAACTGCCACTGCATTCGTCGACCGTTCGAAACGATCGAAACGATCGAAACGATCGAAACCAACGTACACGCCACCATCAACGAAACACTAGCGATTCGTGGAATTTCTTAAAAAATGCTCGTTCCGCGTTTCGTCGCCCGTCTGCCGATCTTTAATCTCTTTCTGTCTCGAAATTTACATGGTGCACGTGCGTGTGAACGAGCTGTCGCTAACGGTCCTTCGCCCCTGCCTCTCTTCAACTCGGTTCGAACGCCTCTTGTACAATAAGAGGAAAGAGAGTCACATACATACATACGTACTTACATGCACAAGCAGAGAGCCATTGGCGGTCGCGTATTCTCGTATATGCGTCTGTATGTATATATATATGTACATGTATATGTATGTATGTGCACATGAAATTGGCGTATAGGTGGATACGTATTCGTATAGGTTCGCGTTCGTATAGAGTTCGCGAGGTGATAACGCGTCGCGCATTTCTCCGATCCTCTCACCTTTTCGCTGCACGCGTGTTTCCTCCGCTCCGTGCGTCGCGTCAGCGTGACTTAATATCGCGTTATCCGTTGAGTGCGCACGCGACTCGAATGATTTCGTGCTAATTGATATCTCATAAATTCTACGCCGAACCTTTCCTCTCTCTCGGTTCGAAGCGAAGGCGACGTTTATATCTCCGTGCGGTAAACGTCTATCAGTCAGCGTACTCCTCGCACTGTGTAGCAACGAACGTAGTTTCTAACAACCAGCACCGATATTTATGCCATGCAACGCTAATGCGCTGGACAAGCTCTGACTGTCGGTTTTATCGACGATCGAAAGCCGTCGTTTCGGTAGAGCAGCCGTTTGTTCCGCTGTTGAGAGTCGCCGTTTAACTCGCTGTTTAACCCGCCGCTTGTTTCTATCAACGATACATACCTAGGCAAGACTTTGCGCCATGCCCAAGCTCCTCCTATAAATCACGCGTCAAAGTTCTCGTCGTTCGTTCGACCCGCTGTGGTAGTCGCGATAAAACATCGTTAAGGTGTCATTCGATTGCAGTAATTTCAGACTGGATGCGCCATCAGCCAAGGCCCATGAAATAATATCTGGTTGCGCGATGAACGAGACAGAAGGGAGGAAAAAAGAAGGGATAAGAGGAACGTTGTCCCGCTTCAGCGTTGCGCCGCTGGCTTTTGGCCGCGTTAGTACGCAAAACCAGCCGGATCATAGTAATTTTAACGCGTGCCTGTTTGCGCGTAAATCCTTTCTATGCCGCGCGTGCAATTTCGCCTGTCTTTCAGCTGGAAATTGGAACGCGACGTTGCGCAAGCGATTTATGGCAACGCTACTCCGAATACATCGATCGACCGATCCAACTTATCAATTAATGCCTCTTCGACTCGATTCGTCGTTGATCACTCGCCAAACGGACCTTTACTCGTCGAAATCTTTCCGACTTGTTCATCCTCGCTTCGCTCCTTCTTCGTTTTGTCATCACGCGATCGTCGTCGGAAAGTCCTCGTAACGGGACAGCTCGATCAGACGACCGTGAAAGCAGAATCTACGAATAAGACGACGAGCAATTTTTCACAAATTTCCTAACCGATTGCATCGACTATTCCCTACTCAAACAATCGATTTTCATTTGATCGGGCCGATTCATTCGAAGCAGATTCCTCGCTTATCGTTAGCTTGCTCTCGTCATAAAGCGACGTGAAAATCGAAAAGACGGTAAAGACGGAAACAGGCTCGTCGTGCTATTCTTATCGATCTTTGATTTCCAATCGACGACCGAGGAGACACGACTATCGTGATTACATCGATCAAATTTGAAATCAGTCTGAGTAATCGTCAAACTGTTTTTCCTTTCCCTTGCCTTCGTATTTTACCAATAATTATATCATACTGTACGCTGTAAACGTTGTGATATTTTCGTAAACGACTGTATATCGTCGTGATGGACAATTAACGTTCTTGCAACTTTTGTTCTCCGATCTTTTACGAGCAACCGGCGAGCGACTTTGGCCCAACGATCCGCTCGTTTCTCCGTAAAGGACAAGATCTTTACCAACCGGATCGTTTAGTACGTAACATAACGATATCAGAGGATGGTTTACAGAGGATCGCTGATTTATCCGCGTCTCGATTTTCAATTTCTCAGCGCTGTCGCAATCCTTTAACGGCGATTGAATCACCGTCGGTGACAGCCAGGTTCCACAGCCAGGTTCCACAGCCAGGTTCCACAGCCAGGTTCCACAGCCAGGTTCCACAGCCAGCAGACGCGTCCCGTTACATGATTTTCGCAACAGTGTCCGCAATTAGACGAACAGTCGGAACTTCCTGAAAGATTTACGTCGGTGCTGTTGCGGCGGAGATTCCGGGGCAACGATTTCTTTGGACCGGTTGTCGCGAAACGCGTTGCTGAAAAAAGGAACGAGCAGGCTGCGCCGCGCCGAAACGAAGGGGTTAAAGGAGAACGCGACTTGCAATCGGCAGGGCCCTGACACGGTCCACCAGCCAGCAGCGTGTATATGCGGCGTAGAGTGTGTAGAGTGTAGAGTATAGAGACATACTCTGCCTTTCGATACGTGTCGATGGTGTGTCGGGAGAGTGCAGAGATAAATAAACACATAAAACCCCTGTGACAGCTTCACGCCGGATAAAAACACGTCGAGAGACACTCGGTATATAGTATCTCGATTCACTCCTTTTTATCTCTCCTTTCTCTTCTTTCTCTCCTTTCTCTCCTTTCTCTCCTTTCTCTCTTTCTCCCACCCTTCGATAAAATTCTACGAAATCATTCGTCTATATTCGATCGATGTTCTTCCTCTCCGTCCACTTCGATAAACGTTGGCAAGTCGGACGACTGTATCAATTTCTTCCACCCTTTCCGCACTCCGCTATTGCGTGCAATTGTAATATTTCCATTCAGCTACCGAGCAAGCGCGTTTACGCCGGCGATATAACTTGCGCCTAGTGCGACGAAACGGGGATCCTTCGGAAGACGAAAACGGAAGACGGACTCGTCGTATACCGCGTACCAATGTACACGAACGAGCTAATTAGGCCAGCCGGTTCAACGAGTCAACAATGATCGTTGATCGATCGACTTTGCGCAGCACCCTACCAGGCTGTGCACAAACGGGATACTTTGTTACGCGTATACCAAGAAAACGTTTATTCTTCAACTTTGCCACTAAATCGGCAAATAAAAATGGGATCGATGGAATTTTAAACGCGACATAGCTACTAGATTCTGGAATAAATGTTGTTTCGAATATATGCGAGTCGTCGGTTCGTATGCAAATTCGCGCGAGGTTTTCCCACTTCCTGGCTTATCTTACATCTGCTGGAAGGATTATCATCGTTAGGCGTGGGAGAATCGTGCGAGTTTTACGAGTGCAACGACGTGGATGTCACCATTCGCGCACGATATGGCAATGGAAGGCGCAGCTGCGAGAATAGGCATGGCCCTTTTATATGCAACTATACCGCGCTCTCACCCACATGCGCGATACGCGTGGCATAAGCCAAGACATTCACGTTGACACGTTTCTTTCGATTTTGCATTGAAACAACGAGCCATCGCGTTTTTTCTAACCGTTGAAAAAAAGAAGAAAACAGAAAGAAAGAGAATCTCGATGCCTGATTGAGCGATATCGAGAGTGACAGAGATAGAGATAGAGGTAGAGGTGTAGAGAGAGAGAGAGAGAGAGGAGGGAAGGTGTGAGAGATTTCAAAGAAGATTCTGAAAACTTTCTCAGAGCCGCTTTTAAACTTCAACACCGAGTTCAAAGAGACAGAGGTTTTGCTCGTTCCATTTCATCCGGCTGGATAAAATTAAGGGGACTTTCGCAGCTTAGATCGGGCTGGAAGTCGAATGGCCGCAAACGACGTTGGCTATTTTTGTGTCGTTCCTCGAGAGAAGCCACAAACCCGTTACGATTTCAGGGGACGCACTTGCCACGGTGAATTTCACAACTCCACCACCAATTTAGCCACCGACGTCAAACGCCATTTTCCTACCTTTACTCTCTAATCTTTCGAAATAGGTTAACGATTCTTCGATTATTTTTAGCAATTAGATTACGCGGTGATTTCTCAGACGTAGCGGGACAACTTGCGCGTCCCTCGTGAAATCGATATTCGACAGGCCCCAGCTGTTATTTCTCTGACGAAAACGGGCAACCTTAACCTCGCTTTTCCTATTTCATCAGCTGCACAAACTTGTCGCGTGTTAAACGCTCCTACGTTCCTACGCTCCTACGTACTGCCTGAAATAAACGAACAAAAAGAAAAAAAGAAAGAAGATAGAAGAAAAAACGAGGAAAGAGAAATAGGCTGCTGACGACGAAGAGTACACGATATACGAAGCGAGTCACGCGGACAAACATAGTTAGCCGCAATTTCTGTCTGACTGGTATCTATTAACTTAATTGTGTAACACGCTTCGAACCCTCTTCTTGTCTCCAGGCTCTCCGTGCCTCGTGTGCATCGTTTATCGTGCGGCCGGCATCCACGATTTCGGTCCTCGTTCAAAAGTCAATTCCACCGGAGACCGGACCCGCATATTATATCCGTAAAGTCGTAAAAGATCACTTACGACTTACGACGCGAGTTACGCGCGACTGCCGGCACCGAGGCATCGCTCACCACGCGTCTACGTTCTCGCCGTGAGATCATTTAATAAAAATAACGCTCGTGTCGCGAGAAGAATGGAAATTGCACGATAACGAGGTAAAGATCTCGACGCTTCAAGGGATATTGTAGGAACGTTACTCGTATCCAACTGCACGTACGCATTATCCGTAATCGTATCGTTCAAAGGCAGCAACGACTGCTTCACAGAGAAATTGTTCGCGTTAGACGACAGATTTCTTTCTCGGATCACACTTTGCGATCGTTGAAAGAAATCGTCGCCGGCACAAGTTCAATTTCTCGATCCGTTCGCAAAGGACGGCGGAGTAAAACGATATAATTGGAAAATACGTATTCTAATATACTTAATATGTATAGAAGCGACAGCTTTTTCAAATACTCGAGACTTTCGGTAATCGTCCGTGCCTTTTCCAAGGGTCGTTCGGTCTTGACGTGTCCCGCGTACCCTCATCCGGCACCATAAAGGCGGATCCTTTCTCTTTCCAACTGACGTAACGCAGGACACGCGTCTGTTTCGTGTCTAAGGAAAAGCGGAGAAAGGATCGTAATACGCGACCTTTCCACGGATCCTCTCAATGGATCGTTGCCATGTGTTTTTGCGTCTACCGAAAAGATCTGACTTGCCTCTATGCCTTATTTGTTCCAGAGATGTCCTGCTGTTCTTCGGCTACCGGATCTTGTCGCAATGTCTGCTCCAAGGTACCTCCTTTTCTCTCAATTTTTTATTATGCACTCGCGATCCTAAAGAGACACGCGCGGTAGCGCTTCGACTCGAACAACGGAACAGACGGTTCCGATGAATTGCGCAAAGGTGTCGCGTGCTTCACCAGCAAACACGTTCGCGATACGCGCGAAACGGTAGCCGCAAGATTTTCAGAAATATTTCATCCCCCGTTCTATATGACTTCTTTCCGACAAATATCCTCTTGGACAAACATTTTATATACACGTCTTATTTCTTCCTTGTAATTGTCGTCACACGTATGAAACGATGTTTATTTTACAGTAAAAAAAAAAAAAAACAAAACAAAAGAAAAAAAGAAAAAGTCGATCAAATTCGTCAACGTAAACGTATTTCGGAGAAGGATGTCTTACGAATTCTATTCGCGATTCGTCGGCGAACGCAGCGAGCAAGCAGCATAAAATTCGTCCGAACGTTCTACCGCGTCTATTAATTATGCGCGCGAAAGATCTCCGTGGGAATGTGAAAAAGATAATTCCGAGGAATATAATTTCACGGGGCGAATGCGATATCGCTGGCCGGCTGATAAATATCGGTGGCCCGACCCCGGCACGATAGAGGGCAGAAAATATGCCGCGTCCACGGATATATTAGGATCTCCCGGGAATAAAAAGGAAACTGCGCGAGAAGGACGAAGCGCGACGGTAGAAAGGTGAAAGGAGAAAAAGAGGAAAGGCACGGTGGTTTTTCGACAGGGCCCTGGTTCGGAGCGACGCGACGCGACGCGACGCTACGCGGGGCGCACACGTGCTTGTAGCTTCTTTAAAAGTGGCTGCAGAGGGCCCCTTGCGAGATAATATCGGGGACACTGGGGCCCGCTGAGAGATTTACGCACGACCCCCCTCGGGGTCCCGGTCGGCTCATTCATACGCAAATATTACGAATCGACGCGCTCCGCATCCTCCACCAGACACGCTATCAATGATATCGTGTTTCCCCGCAATTTGTACCCGCGAAACCGAGTATTCTCCGCATCGCTTCTCTTTCGCGTCTAGCAACGCGAAACGCGGCTCCTCTTCTCCGTACAATTCTATGCGCTTTAGATTTAAGGGTGGTCGATAACGATAACGATAACGACAAAGATAACGACAACAGTCGATAAACATTTCAACTGCTTTTCTCACCTAATGCGCGCACCGATGAATAAACGCGAAGCGATCGATTAATAGATTTAGCAGTAGCGTCCGTCGGACATGGCCGGAAACGGCCGCAAACGGCCGCAAACTCTAACATCATCGTGTACGATCATGCATCGTGCGATGCCTGCGGTTATTTATATCCAGGCATGTTTTTACCCCCTCCCTCCCTCGCCGATAATAGTTGAATCAAAGTTAATAAAACCGCAACTTGCATTTCGATAAATCGTACATCGTGATAGAAAAACTGTTCCAAACAGTTATAGACATTTTCTTGTAATTTCAAATGACGCGAATTGCGCGAGTTTCTGTACTATTATGTGCGTTGTGTGATATATTTTGCAATCCCTTCGGCACCGTTACGACACACGTTCGTTCGACTATCGCGAATCGGAAAACGTATTTATACGTGTAAAAGATATTTATACACATAGATATTGGCCGCAGAGATTCTTTCAAAAAAAAAAAAAAATCGTTAACAATTTCATCGGAGAAATGTAAAAATTGCGAAATCCGATCAAACCAGATTGACGAAACTAGATCCGAACGAGGCATAGTTTCGCGAGCTTTACATGCTACGCCTTGTACGTAATTTATAACGGCGATCAGAATGCCTGGCATCTAGCTATGGTGGAAAAGTTTGGCGAGAAAAACGCACCCCCTTCGAAATGGCGACGAGGCTAAGCTGTGCATAGCTCCCAGAATATACCGCGACAGAAATACGTGCGTCGTCTCCGGTTCGCTATCGTTTACGCCCTTAACGTTTGCAACGTAGTTCGACTGAAAAGCTCTATTTAAAAGTCTCGATTGCTCGATCATCGCGAATTAAAATATCTCTATCGCTAATAAGTCCTTTCGTAAAGGATCGTCAACGAAGAGACAGGAAGGAAAAACGACGATCGATTTAAACGACGAATTATATTAAAATACAGGCCGTAATCCGGCCTGTGGCCAAGTCCTAACAGGACCCACCACACGCCGATGGATAGTCGTAACTTGTAACCGTGACGAGACTGCGGGATAGATCCGCGCGTCCTCGTACGATCTACGTCGATTGAATTCCGAATGAACGCCTAAATGGTACAACAGTCGATATCCGTGCGGTGGTCTATTGTCATTCAGTGACCAGCAACAGGAAATCGTGGCGACCGAAGCGTACTCGTGTCCTTGATTCTTAATAACTTCTAACGCGTCGTACCTTGCATTCGTAATCGCGGAAATTCCCATCGATAGATATACAGCTGTCCCGTTTTTTCTTCCTTTCCACTTCCCACGAATCCTTCCAATTTTTTCCCATCCATCTCTGTACGGTAGACGTTCGAACAAGAATTGGAGAATAAAAAAAAGAAAGGAAGAGGAGAACGTTGACGGCAGCGGTGCTTTCAGATCTCGCTGGTGGCGTTGGGGGCAGAAGCAGAGGCAAGGGAGAACGCGACGCGACGCTTGCTGGAGTTCTGTTCCCTCGAGCTGGTAAGCCGTGTGTTTAATCGATCCTTTTAATCCATAGTCGACAGTCAGAGACGGTGTCGAATCTGAAACGATGCCCGCGACAATACGTTAGCGTTAGCGATTCGAGAGAAAAGGGACGCGGGACTGCAGGAGATGGACAGATTCGCGTTACAAAAGACTCTGGCGATACGCTTACCTTCTCCTTACGTTTCTCCACTCGGTTTTCATTTTCTTTCTTTTTTCTTCTTTTTTTCTTTTTTTTTTCTTTTCTCTCTCTCTCTCTCTCTCTCTCTCTCTCTGTGGATTAGTCCCTCAGCTTCAACTTTTCCTTATTCTTCCTTTCAGATGGAATTCTGGGGCTGCGTCAACAAGACTCTGAACGGTGAGAGTGTCTCGACTCGATCTTGCTAACATCCGTTTCGCAGCAACGCAAAATCGTTAACTAGTTTTGTCCCGACAGAGATAAAGAGATACGAGAATTGGACTGGCAGGGGTTGCTGTCACTTAGCGCTGAATCCAATATGCCGATCAACGTGCGCTCTCTCCGGATCCAGAAGAAGTCTGAACGTATCCTGCCGGCCGAGCGACGAGCCTGAATTCTTTTCCTGTTTGGAAAAGCGAGAGGAAGCTGAACACTGTTGCAGCAACGTATCCGACGACACCTGCAGAACAATTTGCCAGGATTTGTTCTACAAGCCCGGAAAGATTTCAAATCTCAAGTTGTACAGTAGCAAGGGATGCTTCCATCAGATTCCAAGGTGCTTGAAAACCGTGGCCGAGGCGAAACACGCCGAAGATCCGAAACAACGTAAGTAGAAATTGACGATTATTACGTCTCGTCTTGTAACTCTGAATCCATCAATCGTCTCGACACGTTGACACTATAGATCTACATTGTTGCAACGTGGCTACCAGCCCAGCCTGTCTCGAAACGTGCAGAAAGATCCTGCATACGGCGACGACCGACCAAGAGATCATGGACGCGTTGACGGACAAGTGCAAACCGGTTCTACCTCAGTCGCCGTTTTGGAGTTGCCTGCTCAAGTCTGGCTCGTCGAAGCCAGCTCGCCTACCTCTAGATGCGGGCAAATTGTCGTGCTGCACCAAAGCAACCAAGCCATCGTGCCAGAATCTGTGCTGGAGAGCGTTCCAAGCGGACTGGGAGTCCGCGTGGCTTCAACTCGACGCAGAGTGCCTGTCGTCGAGCCTGGAAGGAGAACTGAGACGGTGTCTCGAGGATACCGACGACCCGTGCGAGATGGGCTGCTCCGGGCTGTCCTATTGCACCCGATTCAACGACAGGTCGACGACACTCTTTAGGTAGAAACTCAGCGCGTTTCGGTTTGGACCGCGGCCAAATCTGCTTCCATTGCTTTGTCCCCCACTGCTATTCTTATTCCACTTCTATCCTCTATTTCCTCCTTTTCGTTGCTCCGTAGGAGTTGTTCGGCCGCGGCTGACGAGGCAGCTAAATTGGAAGCTGATCACTGGGCCAGAGGTGGAATCGTTCGTGGATTAGGTGTGCCTGTTCGAGCCGCCGCTTCCTGCCCGCCGGAAACTTTACGCGCAGCCGCGTGCTTGTTGCAGCTGAGACCGTGCGAAGCCAGAATCCACGAGACGAGACTTTGTCGAGAAGATTGCCTCGAACTGATGGCCAGTTGCGTGGACTGGTCGGCCATTAACGGTCCCCATACGGCAGCCACATTGTGCGCCAAGCTCTCACCAGCTAGATCCGATGCCTCTTGCGTTTCTCTGAGACCCTTTTTAGAGGATGCCCAGGATAACGAGTCGGTGATTCGCCTCGAGGAGGACATCGTCACTCCTTGTAGGAGTAATCCTTGCGCTCACGGTGAAATCTGCCAGCTGCTTCATTTCACCCGGCAGCCGTACCGTTGTCTACCAGCTTGTTCTCTCGGAGAAATGTCGAAACAGTTGGTACCCGTGGGATCCTGGGTACAGATACCAAGGTACGACCAACAGGGTTGTCTGCGAATCTGCCAATGCACGGTGCACGGTTTGGAGAAATGCAGAACCTTAAACTGCTACAAATTCAACTCTTGCTGGGTGCACGACCGTTTCGTCGCTCACAAAGCCAACTTCTATCTGGAATGTAACCCCTGTCACTGTTTCGAGGGCGAATTCACGTGTTCGAAGAAGAATTGCGGCGAGATACGCGTACCTTCGTTGCCCTGTGACTGTCCGGCTCATTACGTCCCCGTTTGTGGAAGATTAGGCTTCACTTTTGCATCCGGTTGTCTGGCAAAGTGTTCCGAGATGTCCGCGAACGAAGTAGAATTCGGTAGCTGTTCCTCTCGCGACCCGTGCGCGTCGAATCCCTGCGACAGCACGGAAAAATGCGTGCCGAGAACCAGAGTGTGCTTGTCCAGGCTCCAGAAATCTTGTCGCCAATACGAATGCGTTCCTCTCGATTGCGATCCCCGAGACGAGGCCAACGGTCCGGTTTGCGACAAGGAGAACCGCCAACATCGCTCCATGTGCGCCATGATTCGATCTGGGGCCAGTCTGGGCTACAGAGGACATTGTCTAGAGGGGTGTAGCTTACGTGGTCCCGTTTGTGGTACCAACGGAGAGATCTACGCGAACGAGTGCGCAGCGTGGGCGGAAAGGACGCTGGTGGATTACTTTGGTCGTTGCGTGGCTGTCGGGTTGATAGGTGATCAAGCCAAGCCTCGTTGCGGTGATCTAGTACAATGTCCTCGGTTAATCGAGCCATACTGCGTTGGAGTCACACCGCCCGGTGCCTGTTGTCCCGTCTGCGGTGGGGCGGCTAAGCTCTTTTATTCTAAAAAACAGGTACGTTATTCTCTCTCCCTCTCCCTTTTTACCTTTTACACACAGCGTTGCGCAACGCCAAGTAGCCGTTCTTATTCTCCGATTTTTTGCTCCTTTTCAGTTGGACAGGATATACTACACGATGGACGAGGACGCGGACAAAGATTCGGTCGCGCTCGAGGTCCTGTTGTCAGCTCTAGCACGACAGATCCAAGTGGCACAGTGCGTTCTTCGAGGCATGATGACGCCAGACCTCGACATATTCGTTATAGTACAGCCTACGTCGAAGAGACCTTCGCCGCTGCAGCTACGAGCTTGCGTGGCCGAGACTGAGAAACTAGTTACCAGAATTTCGGAGAGGAGCCCCAGGATCACGACGGAAGTACTGTTAGGCGCGCTCACCAGAGCGGAAATTGCTCATAGCTACATATCAAGTGCCATTACCATTGGGGGAAGCGTTGCGCGGCTCTTACTTGCAATTCTCCTTTACACTATGATTTCGTGACAATCGAGACGCATACGGAAACGTACAAGCGTATAGGAGACACGTCGGCTGATCGCGATAAACGGCCGATTCGTTTGTCGCATTTATCAAACGCGCTAAAGCATTTCTTTTACCTAGCGGCGTTACCGTTCGTCGCGGTATCGTCGAGTCCATGACTGTGATTCCTCTAGTGCCTAACGTAACATACAGAAAAGTAGCGTGTATTTTTCGTCTATCTTTTAATATTGCCAAAGAAAACGGAGTACGTGGAACATGTACAAAGACACATAATTACCCAGGCAGGAATACGCCGCTAAACGATCGTTAAAGGATGATTGTGTTGGCCGTTGTAAGCTGTAAATAAAGTTTCAGTCCTAACTTAAGTTACCAAAACAAAGTGTCGATTGATCGTTACGTTATATTCTCCGTGAATACAATAATACAATGGATAAAAAAGGTCAAGTCTGTCGAGCGGCCCAAATTATTTATTCTCTTGTCCCGCAACGTGCGTTTCGCGTGCCTTTTGTTCGAAACTCTTAATTATTTAATTACGATGGTTAATCAATTTGGACCGCTGGCAAATACTTTCGTTCGCTGAATCGGTACTCCGTAAACCGTCAAGCAGCTCTTTTCAACATTATTGTACCGTTAAATACAAAGTGTTTCGCATAGACTTTTTGTAAGTTTAATAAATCTCTAATTTTACTCGCACGTTATTCATCGAAGTTGCGTATATGCTACAGTGCGTAGGATCCCGTGCATCGCATGTACAACGAAAGACATTCCACTTTTCCATTTTTACAAAACCTTGTAACGACCGCGAGATGCGGTATGCGCTCCGGACGCCTGTAACTTGATCAGTTCTTCCTTGATCAAACGCGAAACTTCTGCTTTGGCCTTGCTCACTGCCAGCTCGCTGGTAGATTCGATGGCGAGATACAACTTCCTCTCTCCTTCCGGTGGTGCTTTACCAGGTGCGATGTAAGTCCCTCTAACCGTGAGACCTGCTTCAGAGTACTCCGAGATCTGAGCAAGAGCTTCCTTGCTTGTCACTCGCCACCTAGCCTGCTGCGGGAAGTCGTTGATCTCCAATTCTTCCTCGTATTTGCGGAACGTTTGTTCACCAGCCTCTGCGTCGCTTTCCACTAGATCCTCCTCGCGAGGTTGATAATTCAATTTCGTGTTCAACTTGGCAGCCAGCTGTTCGGCAACCGTTTTCGCTGTAATAAGATTGGTGGGTCCAGCACCTTTGAGTATAGCTTCGGCCGCTTGCTGCGTTGCACCCTTCGCCTCGGCACCTAGATTCTTCGCAATGTTGATCTTAGACGCCAGTCGCCTAGCCAACTCCAACTTGTCAGTCGCGCTAGCTACAGGCTGACCAGGAACCGCGATATTGGTGGCGGAAGGTCTGGCGATTTCACGAACCGTCCTCTTTGGAGCAAGCATGCTCTCTATTTGTTGATCGATGTCGTTCTCTATATCCTCGTCATCGGAATCTTGTAATCCCAGAGCTGCCTTTTGGAACTTTTTCTTTTCGTTCGCCAACGCTGCCTCCGATTCGTCGAACTTGAATCCTTTGCCACTGAAACCGCCTCCTGTGTGAACCTTCTTCCCGTCTGCCGCTTGTCGAGCTTTGTATCCCTCCCATAGTTGACGCAACGGTTCCGGAACGGGGACACCCGCTAATTCGTGAGCACGTAAAATATCACCCGCGTAACGTTCTTGCTCCGATGTGATAAAAGTGTACGCGTACCTGTAGACAAAAGGTAATTCCCCGTTCGTTTATCGCTCGAACGATAAATAACATAAATGTTACAGCTGGAAAAGTACAGAGAACTTACCCTTTGTTCCCAGCTCTTCCTGTTCTTCCACATCTGTGCACGTAATCCTCGTAGTGATTCGGGCAGTCGTAATTCACCACGAGTACGAGATGCTTCACGTCCAGACCTCTGGCCGCTACTGACGTTGCGACTAATAACTTTGTCCTGCCAGCCTTGAAGTCCAATATAGTCGAGTCTCTATCGCATTGGTCGATACCTCCGTGAAGCGACATACAGGAATAAGAGGCTTTCATTAGATCCTTGAGTAAGGTGTCTGCGTTCTCCTGCTTGTCGACGAATATTATAGCGGAACCTTTATCTTGATAGTGACCAAGGATTTCAAGTAACTTGTAAAACTTTTGATCTTCTTCGAGAACTACCACGTGCTGTTCGACATCCTTACAAACGATCGATCGTCCTCCGACCTGAACCTCTACAGGTCTGGTTAGAATTCTTCTTGCTAATGCTTCCATTTGTCGAGGGAATGTCGCGCTGAACAGTACGGTTTGCCGATCTGGCCGAACGTTTTCCATAATACGCATGACCTGGGGCTCGAAACCCATGTCGAACATTCTATCGGCTTCGTCAAGAACCACGTACGTTACTCTGCGCAGATTTGTCACCCTTCCGCTGTTAGCGGCTAGCATATCGATCATTCTACCTGGCGTACAAACGATTATTTCGGCGCCTCTCTTCAGCTCGGCTATCTGTTCCGATATACCGGTTCCACCGTAAACGCAGACATGGGACAGCCCCAGAGACTTTGTGAACTTTTTCGAATCTCTACCGATTTGCATGCATAATTCTCTAGTTGGCGTCATGATCAACGCGATCGGACCATCACCGTCTGCCAATGGAGGCTGATCGAGAATATGCCTGAACATTGGTAGCAAGAAGGCTAACGTTTTCCCACTGCCTGTCTTTGCTATACCTATCAAATCACGGCCAGACATGATCGCCGGAATGGCTTGACATTGAATAGGGGTTGGTTTCTCGTAACCGAGTTTCTTCAACACCTCCAACTCTTTCTTCGTGACGCCACACTGTGCCCATGATTTAATGGGCTTCGGACAACCTTTGCCTTTCACGCGAATACCTTCCAACTCCTCTTTATACGCTTCCACTTCTTCCGACGTCATTCTCGCTAAACAAATTAAACGTCAATAATTAATGAAAGGACGAACGTGACGCAAACGATATCCCAACAGGTAATCGATCTTACCGATCTCGGGTACTTCAACGTAAAATGATTTTCTGAACGGTTGATACTCGGTCGTTGCATGATCAACTTTGGCTAATTCTCGCTTCTGCTTGTTCGCGATGCCAGCGGCTGTCTCGTGAAGATTCTCGCCTTCCTCTTCGCTGGAATATTCCAGACCATCTTGATTCTGTTCGATTAATTCACCCTTTTGCTTCTGCACTTTCTTTTTGGCTACACCGGTGACGATAACAACGCCACCGCTCTGAGTACCTCCCGTCCCTGTGCCGTTATTCGCGTTCTTTCCACCTTTGCTATCGAGTTTGTTCACCTTACGAACTTCCTCTTGAACCTATTCGAACAAAATGATTTGCAAACCTTTTGTCCGCAACACATACACGTACAATGTACACGTGGCTTAACCCGGTATACATATACATACTTCTGCCATAAAGGCATCAAGGGGATCGACTTCTTCTTCGTCGCATTTAGCTTCTTCCTTAACTTGTTCCACTTGCTCTTTCGTTTCTCCGTCTTCTTTGCATTCCTTGTTGCTATTTTGGACAACAGGCGTTTCTTCATCACTGTCATCCTCGAGGGACCACTTTTTCATAGGCAACTGTAGGTTTGCTAAAATGGATGCCTTACCGTCTTTCTTCGTTGCCTCCAACTCTTTCTTTTTCCTTTCGGCGCGCCACCTCTCTATTCTTTCTCTCCTCTTTTGCATTTCCAATTCCAATCTTTTCTGCTCTTCCTCCTGATAAACACACCATTTTCCAGAGAAACCATTTGTTAACGATGAACGGTAAAGAAATTGCTCGAATAATATGAATTACCTTGTCCAACTTTGTATGATCGAAGGGCAGTTCATCGCTGTCACCCTTCTCTTTCTCCTTTCTCTCTCTCGATCTCGATCTATTCGACCGATCTTTGCCTGAACGCGAAGACTTTGAGCCTGTAAGACGCTTTTCTTTACTGTCGCCGCTAGTATACCGAGAACAATCAATATATTAGCACGTTACTTCATTGTTGTATGCATCACGAAGATAATTAAAAGCAAACACGATACACTAGCATAGTTTGGCCCGTAATCTGGAAACGCTTTTTAAGAAAGTTACAACGTTAACGGATCCATCTATCCATTCCTACACGAAACGCACCAAGTTGGGAAGAAAATAATATTTCCAATTATAAATTATAAATTACGTGTACAACACACCGTTTCCTGTCGCGATCTCTGTCTCTTTCGGAGCGATCTCTTCTATCTCTGTCACGGTCTCTGGAACGGCTCCTTCTTTCCCTGTGCCGACCTTTATCTCGTTCTCTATCCCTATCACGACTCCTAGACCGCCGTCGTTTCTTCTCCGGTGTGGCGGATCGCGATCTGGATCGCGATCTAGATCGCCTTCTGTGATGCCTGTCCCTGGAACGCGAACAAGTCGAATATCACAAACCGGACGAATAATTAGTATCGATCGAACGAAATTGGTAGTTTATAACGGGAAAGGTAAGAAAATTAACCTAGAAACGTAGTCGAGTCGAAAGGTTGTCACTTACTTGTCGCTACTTCGAACCATGATCGACGATGCTACTCAACAGCCGGAAGATTCTGTTGAGAATTAAAATATTTTTAATAGGCGAGCATTTATAGCGATGTTTTTCTAATTTCGTCGCAAAAATAGAAAAGAAAATTACTTTCGTTTACAAACGCTTAGCCAAGTTCCCTTTGTCGTACAGGTGCTGCCACTACTCGTTTGCACATTATCAACGAGGGGATGAACTAAAATCAAAAACTACACTTGCTTGGTACGGTAAAACAGTCTCGATAGATGGCCAGCTCAAGGTTCGTGTCTAGGATAAATTTACGTATCCGTCATATAAAACGACCGACAATACGCATATACACATATACGTTAGATTAGATATTAAACATCGACTGCATATACCGGTTGTATTATCTCGTATACTCGATAATTTGTTGCGTCTATGCGTGTCTGACCAATCAAACGAAACGAAGAATCGAAACGCGAAGTAAAGAGTAACAAGTAAGAGAGCTGGGAAGAAACGTTTTATCCGGATTGCCGTTCGGATCGAACGAGCAAAATCTCGAAACGGATGGTTCGTTATTCAGAGGAATTCCCAGCTGGATTTAGACAAAGTTCGCATGCCAAGGCATCGGTCATACGCGTGCACGTACGTACCGTAAGCGTGAGACACGGCGCGTGCAAGACCGGAATAAATACTCTGAAATCATCGATCGTCCATTCGATCGAGGTTTTCCACGGTTAGCGCAACCTCGAGAAACGTAGAACGATGGGAACGGGGTCACGTAATTAGGATAAAATTATTTAAAAGCGTTAAACCGTGGCATCTGCCGATCGGTCGCTGAAACTCGAAAAAAAAGAAAAAGAAAAAAGAAAAAAGCAGATGGCGAGGACCCTCGAAGAGAAGGAAAGTTAGTTAAGCAGGTGCGTAGCTTGGCACGCGACAGGTGAACGTGGCGATCGCGCGTACCTTTCCCGGTGTATCTCAAGTTTTAAGGATCGACGATATCAGAGTGGAAGACAGAGTGGAAGGATGGAGAAACGGCGGTATGAACAGCGAGAAACTGAATGAAATGGTCGTTATCTGTAAGTTATCGATAGTAACTGTAAAAGGTTTCCGAGCGATTGTCGATGCGAATCTCAATGGGAAGAAAGAAACGAGCCGAGAATCGGCGATGGATCGAGCTTGTATCGCGAACAGAGGCGCGGAGGTCGCTTCTTATGCTCGGTACATATCGCGAGGCATCGGTTTTTCCCAGGACGACGAGATTTCCGACCCGATACCGCGTCTCCTTTCGTAAATAATCCACGTGGAGGACGACTCGGAGGAGTAAATTCGCCGGTGGAATACAAAATACAAAGTGGCAGCCGTTCATCCAACTTTAATTCTCTGTCGCGCGCGCTCAACAGCTCCTCGATTCTCCAAACTCTGATTCGTCTTGCGAAGCAGAGAGCATCCTCTCGTCGCCGGACAACGAGAATCCGCAATTTATCCTTATAGAAAACGAAAGGTTAGTTTTGGCAGGAATCCCGATCGATCCTCGGATTCCTGCGAACAAAGAAATAACGCGGTCAGAGTGGTGTCGCATCCTTTTTCGCATAAAGGAATTCCTCGTTACAATAAACGATACCTGACCGATAGAAATTCCGGGAAAACCGAAGACCGATTGCTCCATTGCTCCGCCGATTTCCCGCCCTTGAACGTCGAATCGAGGAGCATCGAGGAGCATCGAGGAGCCGCGAGGAAGAAAAGCGAAAGATCGGTTCCGTTGAAACCGCTTTCGGAGCGTTTCGATTCGTTCGACGATTCGATTTGCGTTTTCTTCGCAGCCAATTAGCTAATTGCTAGTTGTGCGTGTTATTTGGATCTAATTTAATTTACGTAGACGCGCCGGAGAATTAATGCGTAGGTAGTTTTCGCGACGAAGAGCGTGGAACCGATCCGACCAACGGACAAGATCGGTAACCCTTGCTTCTCTCGTGTCTTCTGTCGAGTATAAAGTTTCGATGTCAATGGCAGGAAATAGTAAGTTGATACAGTTGGCTTGGGACTCGCGTGCGCACGCTTTGCAAATCACAATGCCTTTTATACGCTCGTTGATAAGTAGACGAGCTATTTTAAATCGGCATCCGACATGACGTTAGCTGCTTACGGGACGAAGAAAAAGCGTTGCCCGACCGACGAGTATCAACGAATCAGATAGCGTACAATGCAGGATGTAACAACGATATCGCGATAGAAAAACGTCATCAGCGTAGAGATTGGAAACTCGGGAAATTTCTATGGGAACAGGGTGAGCACCACTGTAAAACAGAAGGGCGCGTGCCACGAGTTCACATCTGCCGCAGTTGTTTTCGCATCCCCCCGCCCCCCTCCCCGGTTTCTTTCTGGAACACCACCACCGATAAACGCGTCTCCGGTTTGAGAAAAAAGACTTCCGCAGGAAACAGTGGCAGACCTTGCCATCGCCATCTTCCCGTTTCCTGCCTCATCGACTCGAAAGAAATCGGCGGAAAGTAGTCGGCCGAAACTAATCGCTCGAAAGCAATAGCTGGAAAGCGATCGCTCGAAAGTTTCGAGCCGAAAGCCCTCGAACGGAAGGAAGAAGCCAGAAGGGCAACGTTTCTAGAAAAATGTCCGCTTTTACCGAAACTCGTCTTTACCGCTTCTTATCGCCGATAGAATAAACGTTTCTCGAGAAATCGTGCAGTCGTGGAGGAGGAGGAGGAGGAGGAGGAGGAGGAAGAAGAAGAGGAGAAGCTCCTTTTGCTTTCTCCCAGCGTCTTCTTAGCGTCTTAAGGCCGTCGTGGAAGCGTTTAAAGGCCGCCACACGCCATCGGTTCTGGCTGCGAACACGCGTACTTTGACGCGTTATCGCGGTCGCGGTCTTCCGCGATCCGCTGATCTGCCGGCGAACAAATTGGCGGAAAAAAGCGGAAACGCGATGCGAATTGGAAATTGAGAGAGTGTGGCTCGGCGAAGTTAGGAACGACGACAAGGGAAGGGGTCGGGAGAAGCGGTAGTACGGGCCTGAATAAGGGCCCCAGGAAGGGGACCGGCTCAGGTAAGCAGCTGCAAGCGTCCGCAGGGGCAACAGCAGCCGCGCGCTTAAATTAGTCCCGGCACAACTGTCGTTCGCGTAACACCAGAGCAACGAGAGAGAATTGTTCGGTCGTGCGTTTCGGAAGAGCGTGGTGACGAATTTTTGAAGAGAAACGGACGCCAGTGTTTGGATATGTCGGTGAATGCGAAGAACGTAGAACTTTGAAAGGGAGCTCGAATTTGAAAGCACTTTGGAAATTCGAAAGTTCGCGACTACGATCGATGATGTGGAGTCGCTAATTGGCTGAGTGAATTTGAACGAGAAGGAAGCCTCGTATGGGCGGGAGGTCGCGAAGAAACTAGAGGCGAAGATCGAGAGAGAACGTGGGCACTCGACGATCGTATGAAGGTTCACAGAGAGACGAGCGAACGAAGAAGAAGAAGAAGAAGAGGAAACGAAGGAAGATGCTGATACTTAGGCTAATCGCGGTGTCGAGCCTCTGCTGCATGGCCAGGTGCGATTTGTTGGATCTGTACGTGCAGCACATGGACGAGACCATGAGGACCTTGGCCTACAGGAACAGGCATCGTCCGAAGGACGTCGTATCCAGGATAAAGAGAAGTCTCGGAGAGGAGCAGGCGCTTCTCAGAGTAGGTACGTTGAAGAAACAACGGCTGGACGTGGATAAAGAGTGGTACGCGCGATGGAAGGCGAGAAGGAAGATCCCCTACAAGGAGGACGGGCTGGACTTTGCCAATTCGAGGGAAGAAAACCTGGAGCCGGATCAACACGAGTTGGTGAACAACACCGGTCGGATACTCGACGTCGCCGGAGAATCCGAAGAAACGACGACCGCGTCCACGCTGCGGATCAACGAAACCGCGAACGCGTTCGACATCGACGTCTCTAACGGAGAATCGACGCGGTCGTCCGGCAACGATACAGCACCGTTCGACGAACGGCCGATCGATGACGAGAATCCGACGGCGGAGTCTCGGGAGGACACCACTCGGACCGTAGATTTGCAGGACGACGTCGAAACAGACGAGAATTCTCAATTCGAGACGATGGAGGAGATCGGTGCCGGCGGAGCGAACAACCTCTTCGACGATCCTGTCTCGAAGAGAAGTCCAAAGTGGCGAGACAGTCGAGTTCCGAAGAAGTACATACCGCCGATGGACAAATTGGCGAAGCTGTTACGCGCGTCCAAGTACACCGGCGCCGAGGAGACGATAGACGATCGACCCCGAAGAAGCATCGAGCAACCGAGGTTCACCAGACGCGAGATACTCGACGACGACGGAGAAGTTATCCTCGAGTGGGATCCTTCGGACGAGCAGATGGTCACCTTCAAGGTGATCGCCAAGACCTTGGGATACGTCGGCATCGGATTCAACGAGAAAAACCACATGAAGGGAGCTGATATTCTGCTGGCTTGGGTGGACGATCACACGGGCACCGTCAATCTGCTGGTGAGTGCTGCCGCGTCCCGTCTCGATCATCGGTCATCGCCAAAGGTATTCGGACCTGTGATCGATCGTCTCCGATCTTCCTTTTACCCGTGTCCTCTCTTCCTTCGTCTCTTCCCGTAGCCTTTGCGCGATCGTGCTTCCAACGATCGATCGGCATAGCGAGACGGTGATTAGGACGCGTGAGAGAATAGTGGAGCGGCCAACGGGAAAGTCTGCGAACGTCGGCGCTAGCCGCGTGGGAAGAACTCGTTTTCTTCTTATCGGAACGCGATCCTAGATTTCTATTTTCGCCGCGCTTTCGAGACGGCGCTTCTGCGATCGATTAAACGGATCGTGTAAATCGTCGTCGCAAATACCGACAAGCGTTAAAAGCTTTCGTATCAGCCGTGTGAATCGAGAGCTGGCGAATGAAAGAGGAGTAGCGCAGGTGGAGAGGTATTCGAAAGGACGACGACGAACCGGAGGAGCAAGAGGAAGGCAAGAGAGGAAAGGTAAAAGGACGAGAGGGCAGGTAAAAAAGGAAGGGAAGAAACGAAAAGCTAGGAAATTAAAGGAAGATTAAGAGGGGGAGGTCGAAACAGCAGTCCGAAAGATCTGCGGAGCTGAGAGAAGGACGAGGAGAAAAAGAAGCAGCAAAAGGGGGTATCGCGAGCCGAGGTATCGGCCTCTCGCCTCTCCTCCGTCCCGTCCAAACCACCGAATCCTTCTGCGAAGGGATCCCCATGCTCGTGGTTTCGTTTTAGTCGCACGATCCGTATTAACGAGGTTCGTTTAATTAACGCGTCATGGGAGATCCCGGTCGAATACCTTCTCTCCTCGCGTAATCCGTAACAACCAACCTGGAAAAACCAACGAACACGATATTCGCCCTCTCGTAGGATTTTCGTTTCCGTTTCCATTTCTCTTTTCCCTTTGGATCGCGGCACGTGGTACCTTTGCTTCGGAAATAGCGTGACATCTACGCGCGAATTATCGATCGAAACGACTCTCTTACACGGACTTTGCTTGCTTTCTTGTAATTTCGAGTATCCCCATGCTCCGACGAACATTGGAGTTTCCATTCGGAGAACCACGCAACGAAGGGATTAAAAAGGAACTGGTTATCGAAACCTGCTCCACCCTTTTTTCTCCCTTTGCGCGCGGCTTCTTCGAATTCCTAATCTTTAATTAAATTTATATCCATTCTCCGAGGTGTGCTACAACGTTGGTTCAAACGCGGCCACCACGCGAACCTGCCCTCGCGATCTTCGAACAATCGAATCGAAGATCTCGAATCGAAGAATGGCCCGGTGAAAAACGCCGAAATTACCAGTGAAACGCAAACCAGCCGAGCGAAAATTTCTCGACGGAAAGGTGAAATTTCTCGGCTCCATTTACTCGATATTTATCCGCGAGGACCAAGGCTGACAAAGGGAGAAGAAACGGGCAAAACGCAGCCACGCAGGTGGGACGGACGCGGGAGTCCGAACGGCACGCCGTTGCTACAAAATTAACGAACGTGGTTCCGCCGGACGAGATAAAGTCGTGATAAATTTACGTCCGGCGAGGGCAGCGAGAGGCCTTTTTGTCCGCTCTCTCTCTCTCTCTCTCTCTCTCTTCCTCTCTTCGATTCGCCTTCTCTCGCCTCTTCCACCTCGACGAATTCGAAATCCACCGGCGAACCTGACCGCTTGTCAATTCCATGACTCGACGAATTTCGATGGGAATATCTGAAAACGAAGAAAGAATTAGACGAATAAACAAATTTCCCACACATCGACGCGCCACTATATCGCTCGTATATCGACAAAGTTTGGAGACAATGTAAAGAGGAATATACAAATTGTCGCGCGTTTATCGAATAACGCGCGACAATCACGGTAAATTGCGAGATAAATGTCGAAAACAGCCTTTATAACCTTATGATTTTCCTGTATTTTTCGATTTATAAAGGTGATATCTAGAGAGCTGTTAAAACATTCGCGGATATAGATGAAACGTTCGACGATACGAACGGACACCGATCGTATTAGCAAATTATCAGAGGCGATTTAGTCGGAGTTTATCGGCAACTTCTATCGGTCATCGAATATTTAAACAAATAATTTGCCGTTTGTTCGGACGAGAACCGTCTTTCACGCGGCAGATACAAAATGAAGCCCGCGTAAATTCGAATACGCCAACAGCCCGCAGGCAAATCGTGCCACAGGCAATGGTACACGGCCGATACGGAATACACGGATGCAGAAAGAGAAACACGTATACGCTGGGTACAGGCGGCAGGTGAAAGTGTGCGAAAGGTTGCGTGACTGAATACGTGACGAACACACGAGGAAGCACGAAGGTGTGTAAGAAGAGGCCCCTTCTCAGGGGGCATAGGTATGTCGTGTCCTGGCAGTTGGTTCCAAAGGGTCCCCCAGTCAAGGCCTCCAGACATCGGCGGGGGGAGGCTACGCGAATCTTTGAGCATCGTTGCGAAGAAAGACGAAGACCGGCGGTGCTGGCTGGCTCGAACGAGAATCGGCCGACGCGCGATACCTCTCGCCCCTCGAATCTTCGAACGCGTGTCGAGAAACGATGTTAAGTTTCTGCAATGCAACGATAAGAAAAAGCGAACGAACAAGCTACGAGAAACAGATCGAACCTGCTCTCTTTGCCTTCTAACTCTTAGAAATGGCGGATTTGCGGCAACACGGACACCGCAGCGGCTTTACATTTCCTTCGAATGGTATTTCCTTAGAAGAGAAGAGAAAGGAAAAGCTGCAGCTTTCGTTTACCGAGAAACAAAGGCCACGATAATTCCTCCTTTTACTTCGTCTTCTTATTACGTACTACGCGTATTAAGCTTCTGCTATTTCGAATTTCGTATAACGAACTTCGGTCGACTTTTGTTCGTCTCGTCTCCTCCTTGTATCGTACGTTGGAACGCAAACTGGAGAAAATTCGACAATTGCTAAATTATTCACCGCGAGCCACGGCATGTGCACGTACGACGATCACCATGGTAATTTATTAGAGACAGGGAAGCACGTTTCGCAAAGTGAATCTGAAACGCAGGTAATCTGCGATCCGTCCATCTCGCGGTGCAACAGGCTCAGCCTGAGACCAACTCGGTGCATAGACGGACGCACACATTCTCCTCTCTCCTCTTTCGCCGTGATCTTTTTCTCATTATCTTCGACATATCCTGCTCGTCTTTTTTCACCCGCCGCCAACCAGTTTTCGTTTGTTTCCGATCCAACTTCTTCGTCTTCGAGCTCTGCCGCTCCGCAGCTTTGTAAACCTGTATACGCAAATAAGACGAGAAAGTATCGGTGTTTCGTAATTATAGCCCCTCGTGATCACTCGAATCACCACGAATATGTCGTGTTACAATTGTTACGAGTTACAAATTACCGCTTGACTCCGGGAAAATGGGAAAATCGTAAAAATGGAAACCCAAGCCGAATCTCTAACGAGTAACTTGATCGATCGCAACCGATATCGTCGATTGACAGATTCTTATGCAAGAAAGCGCATCCAGGTTCAACAAATCGATGAAAAACTCGTTAAACTCGGAGAAAGTAGCCTCGAGGTACCACCTATCGTTTACAGTCATATTTCGTTGCCTTTGCGGCAGCTTGGTTTTACCGCTTTGTCTAGACCGAGAAGCGAATCGTCGCTCTACTCTCGCCGTCGAGTAGCCAAGTGGGATTTTAACCGAGCATATGGAGAATATTTTACGGATCGAACCTCCGCATATGACGCAATATGACGCAAACGTAAAGCAAAGTTCGTAGGTCATTCTCTTTTTGTCGCCGCTTTTCACCTCTTTCACGGTCAGCCCCTCTTCCAGCACGTGGCTGCCTTTCTTGCCACAGGCGATCGAAAGACACTTCGGAGCACGAATTTTCATGAAACTCGATTTGCCACCGGATTCGGGCTTCTTCAGCTCTTCGAGTTTATTCCAATTCCCCCTATAAACAAGATAAAAAATAGCTACATGATACTTTTCAGCTATCCGAGTGGCAATTAACTTGGAAAGATGATAAACCAGGCGAACAGATTCCAAGAAATCGGTATATTTCTCATTTTGTCTATTTTCATGGCTGGAAATCTGTTGCGACTGTGCGAGTGTCCAATCGATCGAATGATACAAACACGAATTCGGCATCGATCAACGGCAAGAACGAGAGAGAAGCGCAAAGATCGCCAAGATTTCCATGCACTCGCGAACATTCTCACCCCTGACAGTGTTTTCGTTCGCCGATTGTTATTATACGCGGATAGGCGCGTAAAGAGAACCACGACCAGCTATAACGCGTCATCGAGCGTAATTGCGCGTAACAGCGTGTTCTTGCCAAGACCAAGACACGCGAGAACCGGATCGGCTCGTACCGTGACTGCGACACGTTGCAAACTGGCTACTATACGTACCACGTACTTTACGAGAACGAATTCCGAACCTGTGCTACGGGAAAACTTTGCTCCATCTCGTTCCAGCTTTTAAGAGCTTTTTGTCTTTCGTTATTTCCCCGCTGTCAGTTTTTACGAGAATAAATTCCGAGTCAACGTCGCCAGCAAAGACTCGATTCGATGTCGTTCGATGGAATTTACAGAAGCTCTTTGCCTCTCGCGAGGAGTTTCCATCCGTTACCATTCTCGTGAGAAAGAATTCTGGACCAGTTAAACGGCGAAGCAGAAAACTCGAGACTTTTGCTATTCCGCGACGAATAGCGCTCTCTGACTCTGATGTTTCCATAAATATCTAGATACGATTACGATCCAAACCAAACTGGTTATGACATTTTCTTTAAAACGTAAAGCAGCGACCGAGGCAGAATCTGCCGTTTCTATATTTTTGCTTCAACTTTCTAAAGAGAATCGTCCAATTCTCTAATTAGCTAATTAGCTAATACCGCGAAACCGTATCCCAGCTTCAAATCGATCTCATCGAAATTGACTTATCCAACAACGATCACATTTTGATCGGCCGTACAAGCGTCACGCGTTCGAGGAAACTGTTTACTCGCGTTAACGAAGAGACGCGTCGTTGTTTCGCCAGCGATTAGGAAAGACGTCGATTTTGCCCGGTCTGTTCCGTTGATCGTGTCTGTTTAGAGACCGGTAGGTGGTTGTTCGCAGTTGCCTAAGAACGATAGGAAGGCCCTTTATCCCCGTCGAGGGACCGTCTTTGCGCTACCAGCTGCTGTTCTGCCAGGTGGTAAAAAGGAAGGAGAGCCACTATACGAAAAGGAAAGGTAACCGTCGCACAGCAACGGGGAGAGAGAAAGAACGAGGAGAAGCTGAAAGACGAGAGGGAAAGAAGGAGGAGAAAGCGAGACAGCGTAGAGGAGACGCGCAAGAGAGAAGCAAACGGAGGAACCGAGCACGCGGCTGGGTTTCTCGTTCGAGTATCGAAACGAGATGGAAAAGCCGTCGGAGGGAGAAAAGTATAGAGGGCGGTAAAAGTAAGAGTAAGTAAGAGTAAGAAGGACGGAGGGGAAAAAAGGGAAAGGAATATTGGTGAAACGGTGTGTGAAAGAAGAGGGAAGAAAGGGAGAGAAAAAGGAGGGAGGACTGTACGTCCAAAACACCTGGCAAGCATCGTCCTCCTAGTGGCGCCTCTTTTTCTTCGGAATTGCCGGCCCATGGGAACCAGCGTCGTCCTCCGCGGCACAACTCCTCCGGGGGCACAAAAGGGAACCGTTTCTTTTTTGCCACGCGTATATAGATCGGAAACTATTTCTCAAGATAGATCATCGTACGGATAAACGACGCCGATTCTTCGTTTCTGGTTCCCTCGTTCAGCTGGTTTGTCCGTTCAGCGAAACGCGTTTTTAACAAACATTCGTCGTTCGAGAATAAATGTAAGGCTCTTCGCGCCGTACTTTCCAACGTACCGAAACGTCCAAGTTTCTCGGAAGACTGCCACAGGAAACGCGAGTACCGATCCATGACGTCACATCCGCCGAATTAATTTTCCGCATCCACGCACGTGTGCCTCTTTTCCCACGCATCGGTGACTCGATTCGACTCTTTCGAAAGACTGGAATGGAATCAACTCTCATCCTTCGTTACGTTTTTCCTCCGCTCTGTCTAGTCGGATTACCGATCCATCGGTCCTGTGCATTCGCTGAAACGATCACCGTGATTTCAAGTACGAGCCAATAGCATATCGTACGATAGTGTACGCACAGAGCGATAGGAACGGCTGGCGAAATTATTCAAACGCCTTCGGAACGCCTCTAAAACACTTTATAGAAGCAGACGATCGTTATTAAGTCGTCGTCGTCGTCGTTGTCGTTGTTACAGCTCTAACGAGCTTTCCACATATTTTCTACAACACGCGCATGCATTTTTTTCGAGAAATTCACGCGCAAATAGTTAGACGTTCGATAGTACGCGTCGATGTCTTTCGATCTATACTCGGAGATCCTACTTTACAAATCGTTCGAGTGCCAGGTATTGGCACGAGCTTCTATCACCGTTTGCGTAATTTTCTTAATCGACGATCAAACCGTTCCGCCCGTTAAACACGGTCCACGTCGAAGAAGAAGAAGACGCTTTTCCTGTTCACCGACAGGCACGTATAAGTTACCGCAATTAAAACGTTGCAACGACGAGTCGATCCATCGAATCGAGAGACCGCCGCCGAGGAATCGCCGACTTTTTTTAATCACCGTCTAGCAATGCCGCGGACGACGCTACGTGCTAATTAGCCCGGCGACGATGAGAATATCCGGCTGCCATGAGAAAACCCCCGGCGAAACTCGTGAGAACGCGCTCTAACCCCGGAAAGCCCGCCCCAACGGCGAATCGTAGCCGCTAATAATTCTAATTAATCGGAAATCGGCAGGCGAGTTCGTTCGAATCCAAAGTAGTAGACGCTCGTAATCGATCGTTCGGATTCACGTTGACGCGTTCATCGTCGCTGAACGCGACAACGGAATCTCGCGATTTTAAACCGAGATTTTCAGAGTCCCTCTCCCTTAGCAGCTAACGCGTTTCATTTTCGCGGCATCAAATTTTTATAGACGCGGTCCGAACTACCGTTAAACGATACGTACGATATAACAATTAGCGTACAGCATCGACAACCATCTTACGAACGGTAAGCCACCGCGATCGAACGGCTGCGTTCTCTCTTCGCGTGGCCTGTTTCTTCTTTCTTTCGAGAGACGCGCCACTTTATTATCGCTTCCTCTTTGCACGTGCTCGTTACAAAATACGCAACGAGCGTGACGATGCTCGGCCAATTATTTCGATTCATTAAGAGCAGGAAGGGGACTTCCCTTCGGCCTCTTACAAACTTTACCGCCCAACCATAATCGGAATCCAACGGACCCAAACGCTCGCGGCCACCCTTCCGATTGTTGTCGGCGTCACGGCTGACGGTGTTGTTTCCTTCGAGCGCATCCGATGCATCGGAATGTCGTTAACTTAACGGAACGTCGCTTGAATCTGACAGGCCAATAAACGTCGTTACATCATCGATTATCGAGTACACATCGAAGAGTAAACGCGATTCCGCGGAGGAGCACCTCTGCAGAGAGTAAAGGAGAAAGTGCGGAAAGTGGAGAGGAACGAATCGAGCCTGACAAAAAGCTTCGATTCGTCGTCCGGTGTAAACACCTGGCGCTCACCTGACCCGATAAACCTCTCCGTCTCGTTCCATCGGCAAATCAAATTTCTTTTGGTTTTTCAGGACTCGCACGGGATCGATGGTCCAGAGGCGGCCCTGGTCACGGACACGTCGCAGGATGTCAAAGTATTGGGGGGCTCGCAAAACGAAACTCACACGAGCGTAATCTTCTCGCGAAACTGGCAGACCTGCGACCCTCAGGATCATCGGCTCACGGTAAGGCTGCAAGCACGAACAGCGCCACGATCTTACGATTTACCAGGCATGTCCTGACATTCGTCGATTTATCCTTTTCTTCCGCCGATCGTACCTCGTTTCTTTCTGCTATTCGTAGAAACGATACCCTTCCTTTACGTTATTTTCCTTGTCCTCGTTCGGAGCTACGCTACCTGGACACGAGTATACGGTTAATTAAAATCTAGACATTGGCAAGATTAAAAAATCCATCGGGTACCGATTAATTCGATTAATTTCGATAGCAACGATCGTACTCGAAACGATTGTATTCGAACGCAGAGACCGCTGCTTCGTCGGTCCGTCGTTCAAAGATATACGATCGTTGCGATCGAAACGCATCTCGACCAAGCAAATTCAGCGGTAAGCGGCAACGGGCACGGGGCTAAGGCGCTGATGTATATGGCGATATGGGAATAAAATCATATAAGTAGTAGAATAAGAGCGATTACAAGTGACGGGAGAACAAATTGTCCGATATTCGATTCCACCTGACGGAGCCTGGGAACTTGGAATAGCCGAGAAGATTTACAACGTAGAGACAAGAGCGTTGGTAGAATTCGCGGAGAGAGCCTCCATTCTTTTTCGATTTATGCCCGGCACGAAGGCAGCCCGCGACTTTAACAGGCCCTTAGACCACGGTACGTCGAATTCCCGCAGCGATATTTAGGCGTTTAGCATGCCGTCCGCGACCCTCGTGCGTCTCCTCCACGATTCCCATTCTCGATCCGCAGCGGGACTAACCAGCGTGCCGTCCAGCCCATTGAAATATTTCTCAACCAGCCTATTTCCCATATCCGAGCCTCCCTTCCAATTCCAAGCGCAGCAGAACCACTATGAAAAAGTAATTATCGCTCGCTATCGCAGGGAGACACGATTCGAGTCCTCTGGGCGCTTCATTCCAGCGATCCTGAGCTAAATACTGCTGTTTGGCCCGGTGACAAGCGCGGAGGTAGAGCTTTGAGACTCAAGACTGCGGCTCCTCATGCACCTCCCCGTCACACTCGGGATATCAAGCATTGGGACGTGAAATTGAATCAAGTAAGTGGAATCTGGCAATCGCGTTTAACTTACAATTGTATCAACGACAATTTCTCGTTAACTCTGTCCTCTCGACAAAGAAGAATTCTCGTACACAAGCGTTGCTACGCGGAAACGCTCAATGTGAAACGACCGATAGCTTAATTATCGATCGTTGCCGAGCAACGGAATGCCTGTATCGTGATTAATTGTGTGTTCTTCTTGATACATAGCCTCCGGTTTCAGACAGCGTAGACACCACCTATTGGTGCAAGATCTTCAAGGCACCTCACAAGGAGAAACACCATATGATCGGGGTAAGTAATTGAAATTCGTCGAAATTTATCGAAATACGTCTTCGTTTTGGAATAAATTTGGTGCGCGACGCGAGTACCGAGGAATGTCGTAAGGTTGGGCCTGATTCGTATGTGCTTCACGAATCACGGTCATCCGTGCCGGACATGGCACCGTGTCGATGGACGTCATTAGAATAAAGAAGGGCCTCGGAATGATGTCATTCCGTGGCCGAAACGTTGCCCGATTGCCAATTGCCAATCCGCTTGAGAAGATTTCTCGGCAGAAGAACACGCGGTTCGATCCGATATATTCCGAAACTGTCCCGTCACGCGATTGATTCTTCTGCTTCTTCGAATCCTCTCAACCGTATACAGTCATCGATATATCAGATACAAACATCAACTCTATAGGACGATACGCGCAAACATCGAGCAACGACCGACGTTCATCTTCTGATTTCAGTACACGCCACTCGTGGAAAAGGAGAACGAAGATTTGGTTCATCATATTATATTGTACGAGTGCGCCTCCACTTTGTCGATCTTGGGACAACACGCGAGAATCGTTGGAGCTCCGTGTTACAGTCCTACGATGCCGCGAGAATGGGAATCGTGCTTGCAGCCGGTGCTTGCCTGGGCACGTGGTAGTACAGGTACACTAGAGAACAGAGCATAAGATTTATTTGACAATTTCGATTATTTAACTCGCGAGTGCAGATTCAACAGTCGGTAATTTAGATAGAACGATCGAATCGAACGTTGGCAAAATCGAAAGTTTAAGAAAATCGGGCTGGGATATCCAAAATTCGTCTAGTTTTTCAACTATCGACAGCTCGTAAATTATCGTCTTTACCATTATCAGAAGCACAGCACGGATTAGTACAGAGATTACGTACAGTAGTAGCGAGATAGTACGGTATAGAGATACGATGTGTCTTGACACAGGTGAATGGCTTCCGGAACACGTCGGCATTCCCATCGCGGAACATCCCGAAGGCTCTTATTACATGTTAGAAGTGCACTATAATAATCCGGATATGAAGAAGGTGGTAGACAGCAGCGGAGTACGTCTACACTTGACTGCGAACCTACGTCCTCAGGAAGCGGGAATTCTCGTTGCTGGCGTGGCTGTTAGTCCTCTTCACCTGATTCCACCGAAACAAAAGGAATACGCCACGGCGGGTTACTGTACTCCTCATTGTACCAACACTGTGCGTAAACGCCGCTCTTTCGATAATTATAACACGCTTCTTCCATCCGTTCATTTCTAAACTTTTAAACTGCGAATTACCCTTACAGATGTTCCCCGAAGGCGGAGTGAACATCGTTTCGGTGGTCTTGCATTCTCACTTGGCCGGTCGTCGTTTGAGTCTGAAACACATTCGCCAAGGCAAAGAATTACCCAGGATAGTCGAGGATAACCACTTTGATTTCGAGTATCAACAGTCTCATACTCTCGAGAAGGAGGTGAAAGTCCTTCCAGGAGACGAATTGCTGGCTGAGTGTGTTTACGGCACGTTGGACAGGACGAAACCTACTTTGGGAGGATACGCAGCATCTCAGGAAATGTGTCTGGCCTTCGTGGTACATTATCCGAGAACACCACTCGCAGCTTGTTACAGTATGACGCCGGTGAAACATCTGTTCAAGACTCTCGGCGTGTACAGCTTCAAAGGCGTTACTATGGATCACCTGGAGAAGCTGTTCCTAACAACTAGGTAAGCAAACGGTAAAAGTTTGTGCGTACGATGCGCGCAGCGTATATTCTACATACCTTCTTATCTGTTACACGTTTGCTTGTTTCGCAGGACCGATGCCGTGACTATTCCTTCCACTGGTCAACAACAGCTTCCGATTTACCCTGCTACAAGGCCTAGCGAAGAAATAGACGAAGAACTTATAAGGGAGGCAAAGTCTGCCTTGATGGCTATGAGGGATTACACGGTGGAAAACGAGAACGATAACGTCTTCTCTCGGTTGATCATCGAAGAACCCGAGGAGTTCAGAGGTAAACGATACGAACGCCTATTCCCAGCAAACTGACGATCATCGTGACCGATAACTGATATAAGACTACGATGATCACGTGTCTCGATAGGTCGAACTTTGGCCGAACATATGCTGGCTCTACCCTGGACGGAGGAACTTCTTGCTAGATCCATCGAACAGAGTCTGTATCACGGCAGGCACATGACATTTTGCAGGAAGAGGGACGATAAGCTTGCTCTGGTACGTCCAATTTTTATCCCTTCTCATTCGATATCTCGGTGTACAAGCAACCTGTCTCTATTCTATAAAACATTCTTCAACGATATAATAGAATAGAATAAAATCCATCCATCCAAGCAGCGGTTTTCAAAGGTGAAATTTATGCTATTCGTCGATTTTAATCATCGATTAACATGTTCTTTGCAGCCGGCTGACATACAAACATTCCCAAACTACACAGCACTGCCAGAAACGAACGAAACCACGTGCAGCGAAATGGCAATGCTATCCAGTGCATCGAGGACCTTGTACCTTGACATCGTGCCGCTTCTCACGATTCTCGTTACGGCGATCGTTGTTTCCTAAAATTAAAGTCAAATACGTATTAGACGTTTGATTGTCCGTTGTTTGATCGTCGTTGATTCTACGGTCAAACGTATCCGTCTTATTCGACACTGTTCGAAACAGGCTAGAAACGAGCGATATCGTGCAACAATAATTTACGAGGCCGATATCTCTGCCTGCAGGGATAGATAGGGCAAGATTTTGGAAAAATTTTCACCGCCCAACATATGTGTGTGTACGTGTGTGTGTGTGTCTGTGTGTGCGTGCGTGCGTGCGTGTGCATGTTCGTGTGTATGTATGTGTACGTATATGTGTATACACACGCCCACACACGCACAAAAATATAATATAATATAATATATATGTATAATGTAATGTAATGTAATGTAAATATACCATCCACTTATTTATAAGGTATTCGCGCTACAAGCCTTTCCCCTCTATTTTATATGAATTTTGTATAAAAAAATAAATCAGTCTATAGAAACTGTAACATTGTGCGTATTATCATAGACTGCCATCCCTTTCATTAAAAAATTATTAGTAAAACCTACGACGAATACGAGCTAAAAAAAAAAAAAAAAAGTATAGTATAATTACAGTAGAGAGAAAGAAAAGGTTTTACGGAAATATTCTTACCGCTACAATGTACGGTGTGTCAGAAACCATAAAACTTCCAATTGAATACTTTCCATAACTTGCAGAGTTTCATAGATACGTGGCTACTTGCAACAATATGGACATTCGCAAATGCTTCGAGGAGTGATTTCACCGTTGTAAAACCGCTTGCTTATCGGAAGAAAAGATAATTTCGTTAATTAGTTGTATCGGTAGAGTGACGTAGTTGATGCAGAAATCGAAATTTTTCGGAATTTCCAAGCTGTCGAACATCCCCTGTCACTTAGAGTAAAGAGAGATTCAAACTGTTGGTGATCGATGTAGCGACTGCTTTGAAGCTCAGCCACAAGGCAACCGGGTAACCGATATATCAGCTACCACGCAGGTGTTCGGGCTCGCAATTTTCCAGATGGTTAACCAATTACGGAGGCGTCTGCGATAGTGCTCGACCCGATTTCATTCACGGTGATTTTCACCTATCGGGATACCCATGTCCCGCGAGGTCCCATGTGGTCGGTGCTGATAAGCATTGAATTGGACCGATATCGAATTGCGGCGGGTTTCTGCGAGTATAAAAGCTCGGCTCCTCGGAGCACAGGACATCAGTAGCTCTCTGGAGCTCTCTAAGAAAGAATACGAGGAGTCCTCCGAAGAAGACTTCGCTGGCCACTCCAAACGAAAAGCAACGGTACGAACCAGCTACTACGAAAACGAGAGTCAAGTAAGTAGGATGTAGATAAAATTGCGAGTATAAGTGTTTGAAACCTCTTTAAAGTTGAAGAATTTCTTTTGTCGTTAAGAATGCGGCGTACGAGGTACGTTGCATTGCCGGTACGAGCTTGGCAGTATGTCGGCCTTCTGGTGGTATCCCTCGCTTGCCTGACGCTAGGTCTCGTCTCCAGGGACAAGGAAGGCCGAGCAGGAAGCCTGGCGGGACCTGAATTGAAACATCAAGCTCCTCACGAGTAACGTATCGCTTACTAGAATTTTTGAAAAATCTACAATTTATCGTATTAGAGTCTTAAAAGTCAGCTTATTCGATCTTTACCTTGTTAGATTTGCAACTTAATTTATTAGAAATTTCGAATTTAGTTTATTCGAATCTTAGAACTTGGAGTTCGGTTTCTTACGATCGTAGCATCTAACTTATTAGAATCGTAAAACACACTGCGCCAAATCTGCGTCGTCTTCCTCGCAGAGTGGATGCCTGCCCGAACTCGAGCCCTTTCACCAAGATGCCTTCTTGCTCGAATTTCGAGCAAAACCAGACCAGGATTTCGAAGACGACCAAACAAACTAGAAACTACGGAATTTCCCTCGTACCAACCGATCTCAGAGTGTCCCGATCACGAAGCTTAGATCGTGCCTCCAGGATACGGTCTCGAACTCGAGCTGACTTTACGAGAACAATGGAGAGACAGGGCAGGCAGAGAAGCAACATCGAATACGATTCTAGACGTACTGTGGAACCGAGACATAGAATCCAAGATCGTACAAAACGCGTATCTGATTCTGCAAACCGACTGCAGATCGCTCGATCGCTCGACTCCAGAACTACGCAGGATCTTGCTGAACGAAGATTGCTCGAAAGGTCTACCGACACCGATAGGCGTCGTCGAGTAAATAGGCGAGCAATCGATTCTCAAGAACGTGAAAACCTTCGTGAACGCTCTATGGAACGACTGACTTTTAACGCCGATTCCCATCGAGAAAGGAACGAACCATCTCCGAGGAACGTGGATAGACGAAATCGTATCCAAACGACGATCAGACGCGACTCTAGACTGCATCGAGATCACAGATTTTTTACCAGAATGGAACAACGCGAAGCGACTGACGAACGACAAAGTGTTAGTCGATCGGATCGTCGTGCGAATGCGGGGACAAACGAACGACAACGACGTTCTTTCGTTACACCGTTAAGACGTTCCGTAGACAATTTCGATCGAGAGAGAAACAACAGACTGAACTTGGCTCGCGAACGACGCGAATCTTCGCCTGTCAGGGCATCTGAAATTACCAGCAATTACTCAAAGGAACGACGAGTTAGGGCTTTGTCCAACGATCGAAGATCAGAACCTCGGTCGTTCGTGGATTCTAGAAGAAACTCAGAAAAGCGATCTGCATCCGTCGAATCTGAAAACCGTGTAGAAGCTAGAGCCGATCCCAGACTCGCGGAACGGAGAGATAATCGTGTCGTTCGTCAACGTGTGGATCGTAGACTTAGCGAAGAAAGGGTTCACCGTCGTCTCGCAGACCAAACAGCTGAACGTCGACTCATGGAACGAAGAACCGACCGACGTCTCATGGAACAAAGAGTTGACCGACTCGTCGTGGAAAGGCGATCCACGCCCGTCGAATCTCGATTCCGCAAAGAAGCCAGAACCATCGACCAACGACACAGGGAAAGGCGACCCGCGTCTATCGAATCCCAGAACCGCGAAGAAGCTAGAGCTGATCGTCAACTTACGGGACGAGGAAATAACCGACTCGTCGTGGAAAGGCGATCCACATCCGTTGAATCACGATTCCGCAAAGAAGCCAGAACGATCGACCAACGACACAGGGAAAGGCGATCCGCGTCTATCGAATCTCAAAATCGTGAAGGAGCTACAGCTGATCGTCAACTTATGGAACGAGGAACTAACCGACGTCTCATGGAACAAAGGACTGACCGACTCGTCGTGGAAAGGCGATCCACGCCCGTCGAATCTCGATTCCGCAAAGAAGCCAGAACCATCGATCAACGACACAGAGAAAAGCGATCCTCGTCTATCGAATCCCAGAATCGTGAAGAAGTTAGAGCTGATCGTCAACTTATGGAACGAGGAACTAACCGACTCGTCGTGGAAAGGCGATCCACGCCCGTCGAATCTCGATTCCGCAAAGAAGCCAGAACCATCGATCAACGACACAGAGAAAAGCGATCCTCGTCTATCGAATCCCAGAATCGTGAAGAAGTTAGAGCTGATCGTCAACTTATGGAACGAGGAACTAACCGACTCGTCGTGGAAAGGCGAACCACACCCGTTGAATCACGATTCCGCAAAGAAGCCAGAACCATCGACCAACGACACAGGGAAAGGCGATCCGCGTCTATCGAATCTCAAAATCGTGAAGAAGCTAGAGCTGATCGGCAACTTGTGGAACGAAGAACCAACGCACGACTCATTGAACAAAGGGCTGATCGACGACGACTGGCCGTGGAAAGGCGATCCACGTCCATCGAATCTCGAACCCGCGGAGAAACCGGAACTGATCGTCGACTTATGAGACAAAGAGCCGATCGTCAACTCGTGGAACGTGGTCTCACAGGGCAGAGAATCGATCGGCGAGACTTGAACTCAAGACGATCGGTACGACAGACACTCGACACCGATAGATCTCAAGAAACCGGCACTATGCTTGCTCGTCTTGGAAATGACATTCGCTCTAGCCAGAAGGGACAAAGATTTGCTGACAAAGCACGCGCAGCCCTGGCAATTTCTCCAGATAGATCTATAAACGATATCGGACGATCTCGCTCCGTGGAAAGGGATATTCGCTCTGCGGATAGAGATTCTCGTTCTCGAAGCCAATCGATCCAAGATTCAACCGTTCTTCGAAGACGAGACCGATCTCAACAACGGATTTCCAGGATCCCTGCCAATGCACGTTCCTTAACGGTACGAGAGAAAAGTGAAGCACGCGGCAATGATTTCGTGCCCAGGATGAAGATTTTAGGCGCCGCGGACTTCCTAAAACAACGAAATTCCATGAATTACACGTTTACGTTTGAAATTATCCGTCAGGCACTCACAATTGGACTTTGTACGATGTACGGATTATCCATTTTCTACGGGAAACGCTCTTTCATTAGGTAAGCAAATACCGTATTTGTAGCCTAATTAAAACAGAAATATATATTAATGATATTAATAGAATACGACCGTTTGTTACAGAAACCTCGTGAGACAGGGACCGCAATTTACTGTATGGTAGATTCTTATCCTATGGAAAAACAACGATCCGCTACTTCCAAGACCTGCTTTTAGTCATTGTTCTAGTGTAATTTTTCCTTCCACTATACTATACTATGTACTTGCTATGTACTTAACGAAAAAACTGTATATTGGTGTACAGCTGATAAAAGTAACCTGCGTAGAGACAGAAATTTGTCGCATGTATTTAAAAAGATATATTTTATCTGAATAAACTGTTCAAATGAAAGTGAAACATCGTGTACTCGCTATGAATATTTTCCTGAAACGGCTCTCCCATCGCACATCGCACACATACGGTACAGTAGCACAAGCATACATCGTACTAAAAAAATATTAAGTTAAAAAGTAGAAATATCAAGTAGAGAAAAGTCAAAGAGAAGAGAAGTGATTTATTAAAGTCATAATCTCATGGTTTGTACATTACGGCTTAGAAGTAATTATAAAAAAATTCAGTGATTTTCACATTATATTTCACATAATATCCAGTCTTGAAGAAGTAACCGTAGTACTCAGTGTAATTATAACAATTTGATAAAAACAGGTACAAAACAGACAAAAGCAAACAATTGTATTCTACGATCATCCTGTAACAAAGTCGTTTAACATCGTTACGTCTAGGACACGTCGAATTTGTGCGATATGCGTGTGCTTAGTTAGTCGCGAGAGCATAGAGTGTCAACTGTGATTGCTAAAACGTTTAATGAATATTTCTAAAGTGTATATAAATATACGTACTATACAAGTGGACGACTCGATTATAGATGGATTCGTTGATGGCGAAGAACGAGTGTGAATATAAATAGGAAATAAATACAATTCAATACGACGCTTAGCATATCCTGAAAAAGCCTCGTGTAAAAAATTAACTTCTATGCGACTTTGGAAGAGATCTCTTGTTTTCCCAAGACGTTTCCCCTACGTTTATATGGTCTATCTATTCGAATTCCAGAACGTCGACAAGTAAGAAGGCTAAAGCTAGTTCCCAATTGGAAGCAGTCACAGGTTCTTTTCTTTCCTCAACAATCGTTAAATCTACGTTATTAGATAAATAAAAAGTCTGCTTTTAGTAAATATAGATCAAAATATCTCTATGTTCTCATTTGATATTTCACTATTAGTTTTATTACTCCGACTGTGGACGTTGTCCATGCGTAATACACGCACAATGGCAAGAAGGAACGTCGACGAGAAGTTACGATAAAACTGTAACTTCGTTATTTGTCCGTCTCTCTTTCTTCCTTCCTTCCTTCCTTCCTTCCTTCTTTTTCTTTTCTTTTTTCTTCTTCTAACTTTGGCAGTGATCGCAGTCGATCATTACGCGCGAGCTTCCCCAGAATCGATATGATTTCACTAAATATCCGCATCTTGTGACGCAAGAATAACTAAATATACTGCAGACGCGATCACGAACAACTGATCGTGTCGCGTTCCTGGCAAGGTCGATAAAAAAAAAGCACCGACCAAACCTTTTTGGCTGTACTTTCGCTCACGTATGTAATAAAGTGCCTAACAACGTGATAGCTTCTCCTAACAAATACCTATGATTCGTTTCAGTACAGATACGAAGATACGAATTATCACAATGCCCGATATCGAATCGAGAAATTGCAATCCGTCGATTTCTCGATATTTCATGAGCACCACTTTACACGCATATCTAATCTAGTTCGTCTAGAATCAATGAACATTGGCGATCTCTTGAAGCATTCCAAGAATATGATCAAGCTCTTGTCGGAAATAGCACAATTGTCGATTTTTACCCTTCTCGTTTTTACAGTCTTTGCACTGGGTTCTATTTCTTAGCAAATCGCGCACTAAACTCTGCAACGTCATCTCGCGGCTTTCGTGTCGTTGTTGGAGAATCGTTATCTTATCCTGCAACAGCTGCAGCTGTTCTGTACTCTGAAACAGAGAGGGTTCGATTATTGCGAAGAGATGCATAAAATGAATGCTGAGCAACGCCTATCTCTTATTACATACCGGTGTTGATAAGTACTTCACTTTTTCGTTCAACGTTTTCACTTTATTCTCCAAATGCTGCCGTTCAGCCTTCAGAACAATCACCTGTTCCTTGTAGTCTCTAAGCTTCTCAATTTGCTGCTTCAAATGAGTTATCACAGCTACTTGAGTATTTATCTGGCCCTGTTAACAGAAACAGAGCTTTTATCGATCAGATTGGTCACAGAAAGGTGACAAGAGTACTACGTGCAAACGCTTTATCATGCTAATCCAACGGGTAGACCACGGACTTTTACGCGTTTATCGCAAGCCAAAAAAATACACACGACGAACATGTTCAGTAGGCGAATTAAATTTTTCCCTTGGTTCCGTTTCTTCGACCGATACCATAAATATATTCGCATTCTACTAATAAACAAACGAGAAAGCGAAATAAACACTGCACGTAATACTACGAACCTGTAACTTTACCACTTTAGAATCTCCGAATTTCACGCTATACTCCTTCAACAAAGTGGCCATCTCGCGTTCATGTTCCTCTTGCAAGAGGTTCAGATCGTGAAGCCGTTTGTTCTTTAAAGCCATGAAATCCTTATTCATCTTGCTTAGTTCCTCTTTCAGAATATCATTCTCATCGGCCAATCTCTTCACCAGATTACTATCTCCGTTCTCGGTGTACTGCATGGGATCGTAAAGCTTTTGTACGGAAGCGGACAATCGTTGAGCGTTTGTGTCAGACACGTGGCCATTTTCATAGACGTTCGAATTCTGATCGTTCCCTTCGATACACCTCAAAGTCAGCAACTTGGAATCCGACGATACCATGCCGCGATTCCTCTCAAAGTTCATAGTCTTCGCGGATCTTCTATCGTTCAACAACTTCTCTCTCTCCTTCTGCAGTCTTGCGTTCGTCTTTTGTAAATCTTGCGATTCTTTCGTCAGCTTCGAAATCGTTTTATCTTTGTTCGCGAGTTCCAGTTTCAATCCACGTATCGTGGCCATCAGATAAGCGTCCTCTTTAGAATTCTGACATTTCAAACTACCTTTCACAGAAGATTTTCCAATGTCTTTCTTCCCCACATCTTCCTTCTCGAATGAGCCTGCCCTCTCCTCCCTCCTAATAGTCTCCACACTCTTGTTCTCTACAGGTTTCGATGCAGTCTGCGTAAACATATCATTGCATATCTTACGATTCTTCGCGCTAGCCTCCAACAGTTTGCCGTCCAATTCCATTACTTGACTAGTATACTTCTCCCTCATATCCGAGAACTTCCTCTGGAATTCCACCATTTTCTCTTGAGCTAAATCATCTTTCGCTTTAATTTCATTTTCCAGGCTCGCGATCCTATCTTCTAACAGCTTAACCTTCTCGGCACCGACCTTTTCCTGTTCAGAATTCGCCGTCAATATTAGAGCAGATACCGAATCAGGATTCTTCCTCTTAAGTATCCTCTCCATTTCACGAACTTGTCTGTTCAAGTCCGTAATCTTTTTGCTATCGAGAATCACTTGGTCCTTCAATTTCTGTGTCAACTGTTTCTCACGTTCCACATGACTCTTAGATATTTGCAGTTTCTCCAGCAAATTACCTTCCTTCACTCTCAATTCTAACAATTCTTTCTCCAACGGCAGAACGTTTTGTTGCATCTTGTCGAACTCTTGCTTCACTATTCGTAATTGTTCCGTTTTAGAGCTTAGTTTTACCGTCAAGTCCTCCACTTGCTTCTTCAGTTGCAGCTCTGCCGTGGTCATTGCTTGTAATCGATCCGTGATAAAGTCATTCTTCGTTCTCAACTGTTCCTTAAACATCTCCAATTCGTCGTTCAAAAGACTATTCTGTTGAATCAGATCTTCGTTTTTCAAGGCGTAGTCTGCGTTCTTATCTCGCAGCTCGGAAACTTCGAGATTCAGTTTCAGAGTCTCTTCCTCGAGATCCTTAACTCTATCCGCAAGTTCCTGTATCTTACCAGATTCTAATGCTGTACTCTTTTGCTTTTGCAGCTGTTTCATTTCTTCTTGCATTTCCTTCGTACCTTGCATCAACTTTTTGTTTTCCGTTTCGTAAGCCCGAATTAAATCCTCTTGCCTCTCTAGTTCCTTTTCTAGAAGCACGATCTTCGTATCTTTCTTTGGCTGTGATTCTGAGCGTTTCTCGTTTAACGAAAGCTCGTCTACCTTCGCCTTTAGAACCATGTTCTGCTTCTTTAACGCGAACAGTTCTTCCTCGAACGATATACGCATACTGTCCATTTCATTCTTGTGCATTTTCACTTCTGACTCCAGCTGCTGTTTCAAAAGACCGTTCTTATGCCTTTCTTCGCGACATAATAACTCCCAATTTGTTTTTGTTACATGTTGTTTCGTGTCACCGCCGGCCATCGTCTTTGCCTGACTGTCCGGTGATTTAGTAGCTTGGTACGATTTGTACGTGGAAGACAAAGTGAGATTGGAACCAGTCTTAACGGAATTTTTCTTTGGCTTTGAAGTTATGGCCTTGGTCTTGGGCGGAATTTTCGTGATCGGTTTAACCGTAGGCTGCAATTTTGGCTTCGACGTTGGCGATCGTCTGATCAAGGTGTTGCTAGGTTTCTTCGCTGCATCCGAAGGTTTGCTTACTCTTAGATTTTCTACAGAACTTCTAAATGACAGTGGCTTACAAATCTGGTCGTAACTCTTAGACTTGGAAAACTTTAATTCTTTCTTTTGCGTTTTATTACTCGACGCGCTAGACGGATGACTGACTTTGCGTTCTACACTGCTACGTTCACAAGTTGGAACATTAACGTTAAATTTAATCTCGGAACTTGAGATCGTTTTATGTACGGTTGCTTTTGATTCGTCTGTGGGTTCTTTGCTTTGTTGCGTTGTATCTTCCGTCGACTTTTCGGCTAATAACTTCGGGATTGCATCCGCGAATAATTCTAATCTCGGTGTCAGATCAACGGTATACAGTTCTTCCTTAGAATTGAACACTTTTTTGTTGTCCTTTGTCGCAGCTACGTTTCTAGGAGATACTTGATCCGTTCTCTCAGATACTTCCTCACGCTCATTCTTACCGCTATTATTAACGTTCTGAGATTCTTTTTGTTCACCACTATGGTCACTCGTGTCCGTTCCGATAATTTCATTTGTCCGAGGTAGTTCCTTCTCCAATATATCGGAAATTTCCTTCTCGGGAAATTCAGGACTTTTGTCATTCGTAGTTTCCCCATCCAAAATGCATAATTTTCTGTCTGTAGGCTTTGAATCGGACTGCTTTGATTCTTGTTCCTTTTTATTAGACTGTCCTTGCAAGAGTTTCAAAAAATGGGAAAAATCTTCCTGTCCAAAACTTGAACTACCTGACATACCACCCTCCGCTTTTTCCTTGGACTTTCTCAGCAAATCTTCAAAAAAATCCTTATCTACATCCGTTATTTCTTTTTGCAAGTTATCTTTATCCGACTCCAGTTTTCTTGTACTTTTTAATTCCTCCGACTTGGAATGTCTTTCAATAGGATCGTCTAAATCAGAACTGCTCGACACCTCTACTTTCTGCTCTTCAAATTTTCTTCTCTGAAGTTCTAAAGATTTCGGAGCTTTCAGACCGTTCAAATTTTCGTATATAACCTCAAATCCAGGACTACCGTCTCTCTTCTTTTCATTCTTTGGACTCTTTTTGATTTTCTCAGTCTCTTTGTGCACCTCCTCCTCTATTAGTTGAAATATATCAGCTTCTAATTGTCTAACCCTGCTAAAGCTTTCTATATCTTCCGGAATATTCTCAGGTACTAAAGTATCAGATTTTGATCCGCTTTTAGATAGACTATTACTATTTTTTCTTACGAGTTTCTCAGCCTCCTCTAATAGTTCTTCCACCGATTTCTCCTCCTCTGTAGGATTTTTGGCAGAGTTGCGAGACTTTGAACGATCCGTAGCTGAATTAGGACTAAGAGCCCCAGCTATCTTACTCATTTCTTCTAAAATACTACCTATATCCTCATCGGTTGCATCTGCATGAAACAACGAAAATTCTAATTCAGCTGCGCTTAGAAACTTGTACAAAAATTCCACCATTTGTTCGGCTTTCGCTACTTACTTTCAAAATCAGAGGGATATTTATCGAATGCAGCAGAAGCCAGAATGTCACACAAGGTATCGTCCCTGTCTTTCATCTCGACTTCGCTCTTATGCATAGCCTGTGCAGAATAAAAGAACAAATTATAGATTAATTACATCTTATCGGTCATGTAAATATGTATTCTACAATTGATACGATAATCGTAATTACTTTGCACATCTTCTCCTTTTCAAGAAATTCTTTCATCGAGGAACTAACATCTGGGGAAGGGGATGGAGATTGCTTTGTTTTCACGTCTATTGGAACAGCACGAGAAATATCCAGCCAAGTATCTGGCTTCTTCAACCACCATTTCTCCTCTTTGTGCTTATCTTCCGGCTCTGATCTTTTAACAACCACCTTAGGTTTTTCTTTTATTCTAATTGAATTTTCACCTACGCTAAGGCTAATGGACGTACCCAGAGTATCATCTTCGGTCGAAATCAACTGTCGATGAATTAAAAATGCATACAATCTTAATTAATGCAAGCAGATACAAAACTTGACGTATTCTAGTCTCTTAGTTTGAATATATTACATTAACTGGCACGAATTTACTGATAAATCATCCAAAACGACTAAACCGTAAAACGCCTTTTGGAAAGTAAAATAGGTTATGATAACTACAGAGAAGTATTCTAAACACTTACATCCTCATAATGAGGGGACTTCTGAGGGTTCGAAGACATTCGGATTTTTCACTAATAACACCTCTGAAGAATATAATCCAAATAATAAATCATCTTTTCGAAGTCGTTTGACACTTGGCGTACTTTTTGTTTGTTTGATAATTTTAATTCGCTCGATGGTCTTCTCGTAGCGACCTCACCTATCCAATAACGTAAAGTACATTTTAAATTTCAAAACGTCAAAAAGAGAGAGAGAGAGAGAGAGAGAGAGAGGATAAATATGCAACGATTATACAATGAAATAAATAGTTAAAGGAGATAACAGGATAGCAATTAATAGGAAAATACGTTTTACTGCTCTCTATTTAGAATTTGTTTCTTTTTTATTGTTGTGCAATGATTGCAACTTTTTAATCATTAAAATTGTTAGACAGTTGTAGAGAAGATCTCTTATTTAATAAAGAATTCTGTACAAAGGGATGACGAGTGCATTTAATATCCAATAACAATGAATAACAGAATCAAAGTTTAATAACATTTTTAACGTAAAAAGCGTTAAACATTATCTAGAATTATTCCGCGCAAATCCAACAATCATCGTTCTTCGTAACAGTACCAGCGGTATCACGTTGTCGATCGTAACGCAAATAACATATTCGTTCATGTTCATGTTAACGATTACGAAAACTGGCATTTATTACGCTATAAGAGCAAGACGTGAAATAAAAAAAGAGATGAGTTAATTACATACAAGATGAATAGAAACCTAACATCTTTTCAACTATATATCACAATTTCGTGTATATGAATATCTAATATCTGTTAAAATATATGTGTGTATATATATATATATATATTCTATATGAAATATTGATCATATATGGTATATTCTATATGAAAAGATATACATATATATACATAATATATCATCTTATTTTAAAATACGAAGGCGATCCGTGAATCCTTTATCTACATAAATTCTTAAGCGTACATCGCAACATTGCTTTACTTTACTTTTTCCCTATCAACAATCGACTATTATTTATACTGTATACATTTTCGCTCATAAAAATAGTATTACAATATTAACGTATCAATAGCGTGTGCTCAAAATAATTTCATAGGTACATGTTTTTCCCTAGAAGATTGAAAAAAAAAAGTATATGTATATATATATATATATATATATACATATATATAATATATAATATATATAATATATATATATATAATATATATATATATAATATATAATATATATAATATATATATATATATATATATATATATTAATCATATATATATATATATATATATGATTAATTATCAACAAAATCTATGTAATCATGGCCGTATTGGTACGAATACAAGTAACGTGACTGACTGCTCAAGGCTTAAAAAATAAAAATTTACGCCATGTCACGTTACCGGCGATTTCGTAAAATGATCAATGTCCATAGCACACGTGCAGTTTGAATAATTCTTTGTTAGCGAAACTCGTGTTACATTCGTCGCAGTAGTGCTTGATATCTAGCACTTTCATCGCGGCGGACATTTTGCTTGTGACACTACCTCTGATTGCCTTCATTAAAGCTTTACCGGATGTTTTATTTCTGTGCATAAAATTTCGAAAACTTCTTCGCAATTTCTTAATCGACACATTCGTGCTATCGGGTTTTCGTATCTTACCGTTTCTCAGACAAACATCTTGACTTCTCAAATATCTCGTCGAATAATTTATCCCTGCGATCCGATGCAAACCGACTTTCCCCGACTTGAATTTATCTTTGGGGTTAGGTAGATTTCGCAATGGTTTCCAATTTGCTATACTAAAATTATCGGTATGCTGCGCACGGTTTACTCGTGCATCGCAATTAACTCTATCGTTTCGTACGTTTACATTGTAATTGTCAGACAGTGCATCGATCTCATCGGTTAGGGATAACATAGCGGCCGATACCGATCCGTCCAGTACCAGATCCTCGAGATCTGACAGCTGTTCCGTCTTTATATCTGATTTTACTTTGTTTCTCATTTGTTTCGGCATCTTTTTCAACGGTAATTTTAATTTGCTTGCAATATTCCGAACTTTCGTCTTATCCGCTCGATATTGATCACTTTGCGATCTTTGGTTCTTATTCGCGGATCTAGAATATTTCCGTATCGGTTCTCTATAATCAATGGTCCCTTTTCTCGGTCTTAAGACGCGTCCTTCGAAATCGAATTTCTCTATCTTAATCTGCGACACATCGAATTCCGTCGAGGCTGACAGTTTTGTCTCCACGATCGTTGACCTATTCTCATTGTTCAACGACGAACAAGTGGAAAGCTTTTTCCTAATTCCCACGTAATCTACAGAACCTTTTCTAGGCCTCAAATTACGAACTATCACATCTTTCGAAGTTTCTTTCTTCGCGCTACTAGATTTATCCGTCGATGGGCTGAAATTCGAAAAAGTAGTTCTTCGCGAATCTTTAACCTCGTTGACAAGCTTAACTAAATTTGATCGTTCCTTGAGTGCTTGATGCGCCAACAAATTCCCCTGCACAGCTCGCGATACGTTAGCGCAGCCGTCGTTGTCCTGCCTCATGGCGTTTATTCTACTACATCTCGATATTTCGTTCTCGTAGTTCGTAGCTACAGTTTGATTACTTTGGTCCGCTTTATCACAGTAACAAGCGCAACGTGCATACGAAGCATACGTTATAGGACCGGGAATATTATTGGATCGGACACTGTTCACCGGATAAGTTACCGAACTCATCGAATTTATGTAGTCGTTATCGTCGTACAGGCCGTAATCCGGTGGCTCTACTTTGATCTTGATGTTTTCTATGTGCACCATCGGCACACCGACTCTCTCCTTCGAGTCCTCCTTTCGCATCCATGATAACTGATTCTTCAAACCCGCGTCTGTCTTCAGACAGTCCATGTAGAATTTGTGAAACTCCTCTAGCTTGTAACTGCACCGATGACACATGTGCTTCGGCAACAGGTCCATTTCGTGCACCTGCAGGATACACAGCCGATGCGAATGCGAGTGTTTGTTAAGTTCACGTGGTCGCTTATAGGAAACGGGGTGGGGACACCACACGTGCTCTACAAATACGCGGAGGAAGTTAAAGGGCGAGAAATTCAAGGGATCCACGTTCCATTCTTTACGATATAAAATCATAAAAACGTTCTGCACGAATTAAAAATGGCAAGAAACTGTATAACGTTGTTGGAACGAAACGTAAGATAACATTTTTAAATGTGCAGTACAATTCGATTAGTTTCGCTCAAACGATTAGCTGCGTTTTCTATTGAAAAAAGGAAAACAGGTTATATAATAAAAAAATATTTCGATCCCAACAACACGTGTACAGTATCTTTCTTCCTATTTACACAATAATATTCTCGTTAAAATCGTTGGAATACGAGTTACATGTATTTATACAAAGTTCTAAATATATATTGTATTTAATTCTCTTAAATTATCACGTACTCCTCTAACTAATATGGTAGAAGCTAATAGAGACGAAAATCTAAAGCAATATTTGTTTCCAACGACGGAATATTCCGTATTTTCGATATCTAAGAGAAATTCTACTTCGAAATAGTTCGCTTTAAACTCGTGATTTTATCAATAATAACGAGTTAAAAGAAACGATTACGATTTAAAGTTATGCAATACGTTAAAAGTGTTTATGAGGCTCATTGGCGCGAAGTAACAATAACCTCACTTTTAGTATCATAAATACAACCAATAAACCTATTTACGGAAAAGTTTCAACTTTTAGTAAACGTAATCCAACCAGTTACAAAGATATGTGCAAAAATACGCGCATCTGGTACACGAATGAATTTTTATTAAAAGGAAACATTGTTGCGTTTTGATAATAGATTTTGTGGCAAAAAGGTGGTTTAGGAGGGGGCGTGAATGATGTCAGGAAAGAGCAACCAAGTACATACATACTTACACGGTACACGTGAAATTCATAACGAAACGATACGAATGTAGAAGGGAGAAGAGTGATATGACACGTACCATGATCGGGAGAATGGCGTTGATTTTCTTCACGTGGTTCTCATTCTTGTCAAAAATATTAATCGAGATACCGGATTGCTTGCCGCAAAGGCGGCAGACGCGACTAGATTCGAGGGTCTCCATAACGGTATAGGGAGAATTAATTTGTCCGGGAGAATGTCGTGAGCGGCGAGCGAGGAGCCGCGTGCGTGTCTCTTCTATCCTTGTCGTGATCGCCTCAAGGAGAGCTTTCGCGGCACCCTGTGACCGCGCTTCGCGGGTAATCCCCAAAAGCCCCGCAGAGCGCGAACTTTCTTCTGCGGCCCAACCGCCGCCAGCGTACAATTCTGCGTCACGTTTCACCGTCGGGGTTCGCGCAAACGCGAACCTTCACAAGTGCTGCTAACTCGACGACAAGTTGTGATCGACCGGTACCGCCTCTCAAAACCTTCTACCGGCGGACGAAAAATCACCTGACTTCTCCCTCGACGCCTGTCACCACGGTATCACCGCGCTCTTCTCTTAGGATTGAACGACAGGATCCGTTTATTGCTCTCTCTCCGCTCGCTCCACAGAGCAGATCAATTTCAATCGATCCACCACCCACAGAAGTCGGGCAAACGGAGTTCGCCTTTTTCGTCGACGAATCGTAGCTTACTGACATCTGTCGGAACTTCCGGTATACACGTATTACACGGGGCGCGACCTACGTGTCGGTAATGTCGCACGATCAAACTGCGTTCTAACCTTTCGACGAGCGCGATTGACACGGAATTACTTGTTGGGAATTATCGGAGTTGATTCGAGCTCAGGATGGATAACGAGAATGCAAACAATGAGAAATCATTGGCGGAGAAACATGCCGAGAGAATGAAACGCTTGCGGGAGCTGCACGTGAAAAGGGTCAGTGAAAGAACAGAGTAATTCCACCTTAACCTGTAATATGAATTTATCCCTTCCTTGTTTTCGAATGTAACCGTTTCTTACAGAATGTTGATTTCGTAGAACGAGGCCAGACAGCAAAATCACAAAGAAGTTATAGAGGAAGATAAAAGGAGCAAGCTTCCTTCGAACTGGGAATCGCGTAAAAGGCAAGCCGAATGGATCGTTCAAGACGAAGCTGCGAGAAAAGCTGCTCGAGAGAAGGTAATCTATAAAAGAAACAATTTACAGGGTGTACGTTATAGGGTGTGTGGATCAAATTTATACGTATGGTGTATTTTATAGGGAGAAGACTACGAGAGAACGAAATTACTTCACATCGATGCGACAGAAGCAGAACGTATAGCAAGAAAGAAAAGAAACAGAAAGAATCCAGATCCAGGTTTTTCAGACTACGAACAAGCAGCCATTCGACAATACAACAGGCTGGTAAAAAACATCAAACCAAACATGGATTCGTATGACGAGGCTAAAGAAAAATTAGGCCCGGCCTTCTACGGAGATAGAAACACCATATTACACGGTCTTCATGAAGATAAGAAAGAAGCTGTTGACAAAATGGTGGAAGACTTGGAGAAGCAGTTAGTATTTAGCAGCCTGATGTTTATTACATCGTTGGTGCATCGTCATTCTCCTGTCTTTGTTTTCAGGATCGCAAAGAGAGAGAGGTATAGTAGAAGAAGAATGCACAATGACGACGCTGATATCGATTACATCAACGAACGCAATGCTAAATTCAACCAGAAATTAGAGAGGTTCTATGGGGAATATACGCGCGAAACGAAGCTAAACTTGGAACGGGGTACAGCTATATAATAAGTGAATATCATGCTAAAGGACTTACTACAAATATCTTGTATTTTAAATAGTATTTCAAAACTCATACAAATAGAAGTCAGACTACTGATAAGTCGTTGATTATTTAGTAATCAGAAGTGAGAATGGTACATTTTGCGATACGTTGTATTCCAATCTTACACCTGAATCCGTTGTTATCAAAAATCGAGTTATACATTGATCTCTTGAATAAACAAAAAAATTGAAGTCAATCAAGTTATTTAAATTTCTGTTCTCCTTTCCCGATCTGTTGGCTGCTACTTTTTATTTAACTTAAATAATGATTTTATATACAGTTTTCACGTTTCTAACGCAGTTCACATCATACCACCCAACTATGCACTATCCCTGAAAAGAAACATACATTTTTTTATATCACACACAATCTGATATCTTTAGTCTCGTAGTAGAAATCGCATCCGAGAAAGATAAAAACGAAGGGAAATATACTCACGGCTCGGAGAGAAGTTGTGATGATGTGTAACTCGTATATGAATATCTTGAGTTTCGCCTACAAATCGTACATTATACATTTATGACTGGTATTTATCTACGGATAATCTTTTTCTCGCAACATAATTTTACTTAACGTTTAAGGATATTAGTTACTTACCAATTTACGGTTACCGACCCGTCGAAACGATTAAACAGATTAAACTATTACTAATTAGGAAAAAAATGACACTGTAACATATGCTAAATTAAACATGCCTCGGGTTAAGATCGATTCAAATTTTTAATTTGATTGAGTTTATTTAAAAAAGAAAAAAAAAAAAGAAAAAAAAAGGAGAAGGAAGAGGATAGCACAAGTCCATGCGTTACGTTTAAGTGCGTCGTATAGTCATGTTTTATTGATGGTCGCATCAATGCTTGCGGTGGTCGTAAAAAACAATTTTCTCGCTTACGAGCAAATATTTTACAATAAGAAACGCCACCTCTTGTAAGACATTCGATCACAGTGGCGAAGTATAGAGGACCGTACATGTCCGGTATTTCACAAAATATCATTGTTTGAAACAAATTCGTCAATTCACAAAAATGTCATAGCAAAAAAGGGACATGCTGTTAAGGTACTGGATTTTATTTTTCCAGAGGTGCTGGAGGCGACGGAGGTGGCGAATCGATGTTCAAGCGTGTTAACGAGGCCGTAAGGTCGTCTATCGATTTTGCAGAAGTCGTACCTGTGTTTCCGTGATCCAACAGCCTCGGCATGTCGCACTGTTCGCATTTATTCATCAATGGATGATTGTCGAAGGTGCACATTCTACAGACCCAAGAAGGTCCGTCTCGTTCCTCTCTATCAACGTCGTTACCGCTCGGTTCCGGTTGCCAGGCGGGTGGCTGACTCGGCAGAGGCGGTGGGTCGGCGCTGACAGATCTCGATGGTAGGGGCTGACCCGTGTAAATACGCTGATAAAACTTTTCGTTCGTTTCGCCCAAAGGTACTGTGAAAATGAAGGAAAGAAGAGAATTTTGCACGAGGAAGAGCGAGGAAGGGAAATCGTTACTAGCAGTAAAATTATTACCTCTCGGGTCAGACCACTGATCTACCTCATCCGCAAGTCTGTCGCATTCAACTTGTAGCTGATAGATCTCGCTCCTCAATTTTTTTTTCAGTTCCTGCAAAGAAAGATCGTCAGATAACGTGATTTTATTTACGTTGGGCGTTATAATGGCATGTTAAACGAGTGAATGCCCCCGATACAGGGCATACCTGAGGAGGCATCGAAGAATCAAAGGGCCTCGTGAGGGACTGCAATTCTTTCTTCATAGCTTCGAGTCGTCCTTTCTCGGCTCTCAATTCCCTGGCGAGTCTATCTTTTCTTGCTAACTGCTCGGCGACCAATTCCCTTTGATGCTCCGCCACTGCGTTCCAACAATCGAGTAATTAATTGATCGTATCGGATAAGAGATAAATAGATGCGATCAGTAGGTAGAGTAGAAGATGTTCGATTTAATAGTAGCCCGTTTGTTACTGGATTCTCGAGTAGTTTTACAAATGTACGGTTATACGCGTTGTAACCAAGCACGAAATGCATCGGTACAAATTAGCCTCGACTCGATCCCTGTCGACATATTATTTCACCGCGTGTGAACGATTAAAGGGTAAAGACGAAATGCGAATCGTAGCGTTCAGGAAACGCGTCAACATGGAGGCGAGGCTGCTCGCGAGAGGGAATAGCGGATCAGGTGGTCCACGTAGAGTAACCGCAAGCGTGGCTATGTATAGACGGAGCGTGGGGTCAGGAATGCGTAAATATCGTTCTCAGTGTTACATGCGTGGGCGTAGCATGTGCGACGGAGTGGTTTTCGCAGGTAAATATACGTGTACGCGATTCCTATAATACGAGAATTGGGAAAACAAAGCGAGCGGCCTTTATGGTATCGGCAGCGAGTACGTGTATGGCGAAAAATAAAAATAGCCCGGCTGAAAGGTTATTTTCAAGGCTCGGCAAGAAATGTAGCCACGGCGGAGGACTTCACCTTGATTCAACGGCGATCGGTTCTGATCAGAATTGGCCGGTATTCGTTCGCCAATGGGACTGGAGGGCGGCGAGGTCGTGGTCGGTCCTGACGGTGTTGTCGGAAGGCTAATGGAAGGGGCGATGTTCGTCGTGGATGGTACAGAAGGTGTGGTTGGAGCGCTCATTGTCGTCGTGGGCCTCGGTAACTGACTAGGTGGTCCTGCTGGAAGACCTGCAACTTTCACACTTTAGTCAGACGATCCGATCTCTCTGAATGTTCGCCTCGAGTCAAGGTCACAATTGCTGCACAGTCTAAAAACTCAGGCGACAGTTGCACGTACGACAGATGTGAAACACTTGAAAGCATACAGAAATACAGAAATAAAGAAATAAAGAAATAGAGAAATAGAGAAATAGAGAAATACAGAAACACAGAAATACAGACCTGGTGGTCTCTGAGGACCGGTTTGTACCGGCGGTATCAAGCTGTTGGGCCTGATAGGGCCCATCGGAGGTCTGATTCTCGCAGCCGCCACACCGCCAACGGCTCCCGCGCCGATGCTAATCTGAAGTCGGCTTTGAAAGCCCCGGGGATCCAGGGAGGAGCTCGAGTAAGTCAGGCTCGAGCCCTGTGATCTGATGTCGATCGGAGGCTGCGGTTCCGAGGATGGCGGCCTCAGCGTCAGACTAACCGAGGTGTAGCTTCGCGTGTGATCGATCTGCGGGCCCGTGTTCTCCACGTTGAGTAACGGCTCGGCGTAATGAGTCCGTGGGTCGAGCAGCAGATCGCTTCGTTTACAGGCACCAGCGATCGTAGGCACCGTTCGAAAGTCTAAACGGTCGTCGGTGGAAATAAAAAAGAAAAATGGGTGTTCCGTTAAGAGTAAGTAACGAGCGAAGGTGGAATAAATCACGCGATCGACGGTACGACGTGCAAAATGAAAAGAAGTCGACGGTACCGTAACCAACCACCGTAACCAACCACCGTAACCAAGGGTTAAACATTTTCGTTCGACTAACAGACAAACAGGATCTCCGCCGCACGGAGCCACGGTGTCGCGTTACGCTCGTTACGATTAAAATTGAATTCGCTGACATCGCTGCACCCGCAAACGAACCCGTTTAACTCCTCTCCGAATATACCAAAGTCGGAATATAATAAGCGCGAAGCTGCTGGTATCTAGAGACGATATCGGCGCAGACTACGTACACTTTGCGACAACGTTGCGATCTACCGTCAGCGAATCTACGAGAAGCGATTGCTTCCTGTATACATACTCTCATACGTACAAGTACATGCTTGTTGTTACTTTGTCGTATCGAAGATAAGGAACTCAAAATACATCACGAGTATCCGCCGCTATTCACCGTAAAGCGCCTATCCTTCTACGCGACGATTACGTTATTCCGATCGTTCGTTTCGACTTGCCCCGTCGCTCGGCTAACGAAACCTCCGATAGATGCGTACCGCGATTGCCAGCAGGGCTGCAGGCAACGTTCACGTTCAGCTCGAATCCGGCTGGCTCGTTTCCCGCGTTCTGGACTTTGTTAAGGCAGTTCGCGTCGCTCGGTCCGGTGCAATAATCGTCGAAGAAACCGCGCGACGCGGTCGTGCAAACGGCAGGCGCTGAAGAAGGGGTGCTGGCTGAGTCGGCAGCTATCGGCGACGAGGCTGATATCGTGGCTGCTCGTGTGCAGCCGACGGGACAGCGCCGTGCCATACCAATGTCCAGCGAGGCTGGTCTGTGTGGTCGCGTATTGTTGTTCGTGCTGTTGCTGGCGCGTTGCAACTGGCTCATCGTGCAGAAACGTTGCTGCTGCGTGGCCAGATGGTTCGCTCGTTGACGATGTTGATGATGTTGCTGCTGTTGCTGTTGCTGCTGCTGCTGCTGGAGGATGGCGCAAAGTGCCGCCGGTGGGAACGCGCCCGGAGACTGACGTGACTCTTGAGTGGCACGAAGGCTTCTCGCGCATGTCTCCCGATCGTGGCTATTCTGCAACGCACAGATGCACCTTGGGTCAGCCGATTTCCGGTCATCGCGCGCGAGCCCGCTGGCAGGGTGTTTCAACATGTTATCTTTCTTTTTCTTTCTTTTCCTTTTTTTTCTATTTCTTTTCTCTCTTTTTTTTTTTTTTTTTTTTTTTTTGTTTGCTTCTCGACTGAAAAATTGTCTTGCCTCTGCTGGATCCTAACATACGATGTTACACGCTGCTGGCAGATTCGTCGATTAGACAGGAGTCGATTAGGAGGAGTTAACCGTTTGCGGTCCGATTGGGTTACCCAGGTACGAAGCACGGATTTACATCTGCTTTTCAATTCCGTGGTACAGTTCGTCGTAAGCGGAGTTTGCTGGCGCGAGAACGATAGACCGCAAAGGGTTAAACAGTGCCAGCCTTTCGCCCGCCTATCCTTCATACTTTCCCGGATAGCGTGAAATTCTGTGACTTTCTAGTCTACTCGTACTGACAAAACGTTGAAAACCTCTGTATGTCACTGGCATGTAACGACGCCCTCCTTAGTCATCACTTCCACTTATCTAGTGCATTTTCATCTTTTAAGATACGTCGAAACGTATCAGGTCCCCCTCGCTTTTCACCTTTTAAGCAGATATTGCGTTATACAGGCTACAAAATACGCGCCGTAACGTTATATGTCGTAAATACCAATACGAGTTAGAAAACAACGATTAGATATTTTCGATTGAGCAAAGGTACGCAAAAATGGCGCCAAACAAAAAACAAAAGAAGGGAGAAAAAAAAAGAAAAAGAAAGAGAAAGAAGAGTGATAAAACTTGGTTTCGACGTTGTCGACAACGTTTGAACTAAGGAGAGCAGAGCAACCGCAATTGGAAAGATGATGATTCTTGCGGTGACTGGAAAAAACCCAGAAATCCCAACGCGGATACAAAACGTTATATTACTGTTTAGTGCGGTCAATCTTTGCTGATTAAGGGACATCTTCCGAATGCGCAATTAGAAAGGAAGAGAAGAAAGGAAAAAAAAAGAGAGGAAAAAGAAAAAGTAAAGAAAACCAAATGGCCAACACAAAGGACGTCTATACACACAGGTTCCACGCTCGTGCAATGAGAGAGGAGAGAAATTCTGTGCCGTTAATTTGCAATGCCAGAGATTATGGTATACTCGTGGTGTACGCGAATGGTTAGTCGTTATTGCGACGATCGTTTTAGCCATGACGGATGAGCGATAAGAACAAATCTTCGTAAAGTGGTTGTTTACGAGGCACACCGTGTGCACACTCAAGGAGCCCATCTCGGAAAACTCGATCCAGTGTGATGGTTTCACAGCGGTGCCAGCCAACGACGCCGTATCTTACCAAACTCTCTTCGTTACTGCACTGTAGATCGAATTTTCCGAGAGACCAGCATAGGAGCAGAATATCTGGCGGACAAAGAGCACCTATACCTGGGCGATGCACTGGGAAACGACGTGATCAGGGAGCGCAGGGAACTGCTGCTTCAGCTCATGGAACAGCTGCATGATAGCGATGTTAGAGCAATGGCACTCCCCCATCGTGGGCCCCCATCCTCCTGGCAGGCCTACCTGTGGGTGCCAGGGTCTCTCGTTACACCATCCTTTGATCGAATATGATTGGTCGAAAGAACAAATACGCCCACGGCTGATAAACTATCGTCGTTGCTGTCAGTCGATGGAGACAGAGCGCGAGATGCCAAGATGAGAACAACGTATTTTCTGCGCAACGATGTTGGTTATCGGTTCTCGGTGTCTGATTGCGAGTACCGAAAGAGCACGAGGTGTTGCAGACGAACGGAACGAGAGCGAGAGAAGCAGGAATTCGGCAAGATGGTCGAAATTTTGTAGTTTAGTGGATAAACGATTTGGATGGCCTCCAAATACGACGTTTCGTGCAGTTTCGTGTCGGTGCGCGAAAGTGTTTCAAATTATTCAACCACGGATGAGCGGACGGGGATGCGATTAATGAAGACAAAGTCGTGAGAAAATGAAAAGGAAAAGACCGTGGAACCTGCACGGGGCAAATTGTTTCGCTTGTTACAGACGCACTGAAATATCGCACGATCGTGCGTTACGGCCTCTTAATTATAACGAAGGTCACACCAAACTTCGACCAGTGAACGCCACTCCTCCCATCTTTGCTAATCTTCCTGCTAACGGGACGACCGTTAAATCATAGCATCGTGTCGTTATTTTTCATCGTTTCGACCACGCTCGCAACGTGCCTCTCGGCCACGACCACCTATACTTTTTACCGCGGCAAAAGGAAGAAACGTACGAGAGCGTTCTCCGCCTTCCGCGACGCAACACGACACGACGCGACACGACACCACGCGACACGACACCACGTTCTTTATTTAAACCTGCGACTGTTTGACCCATTTTTCAAGAGAAACGAAAATCGCATGAATTTGTCTATAGCTGCCTACCCGATCTTCCATGGAAATCTTATCATTTTTCTAGACTTTTTTTATTTTCTGTTTCGCTTTCGATCTATGCTATCGTATCGTATAATACGGCGCAATCCGATTTCAATTCTTTCACAACTACATTCGTCACCGATTTTTTAATAAATCTAGAGTACGACGGAGACACCAGGTTCGCGCGATGTTTGCGGTGTGTCTAACGTTCCACTTGAACGGGAGACTACGTCTCGCGTCTCCACAACGTTTCATGGCTCGATAACTTCGATACACCCGTTACGTTACGGAATTGGCAGCGGATAGAGAAACGGTGGACACCTGTGCCGCGTGGCACGTAGGAGTGCCACATAATTAGCCGGCACTGCGCGTGCCACGCTCCCACGCGTATACGCATGCGCCTATGCTCCTGCAATCCTCCTTGCATCGCATCGTCGTATCGAGAAACTTGCAACTTTTATCACAGTTCCCAAACAAAGTAGACAGTTAGAAAAATGCACTTCCTAGCAATTTCGATTCTACCGTCGACTCCCTTCTCGTATATGGTAAACCAACAAAAGTTACGACACTTGTGCCACTTGTGTCTGAGTATGGGAGAAAGACAAGGGCAGAAAAAAAAAAGAAAACGATATAAAAAGACGATATTTAAACATCGACGACATGCTCTAGTCGCATCGAAATTCGACGATCGCTTACGAGTCACGGTTAGAATCGTGAGACTTTAGAAATCGACGTACCATCCGATTCGCAGCTACTTCTGCTCATTCTTACATCTAGATGCGTTCGGGTCTAGATCCGTATAATCGAAAGTCCACGAAAATCGAAAAAAGAAAAAAAAAAAAAGAAAAAGACAGTAGAGAGAAAGGGCGGAGGAGAGAGAGAGAAAGAGAAAGAGAGAGGCGAGCACAGGGTCGTTCGGTCGATCGGAAGAAACTAAGAGGTTAGAAGCTGTACGCGTGCAATTCGCACTTGGCACCGGGCCATGGGAGAGAATAAAGTGCTAGATAGAATTAATAATTCGGCTCTGTTTCTTCCGTCGCCTCACACCTGGCAGGCCCCGGTGTGTCAGGTGAGTGAGGCATCGATCAGAGGGAAAACTGTTTATTGGCACGTAGCCCTGCGTTCGGGCCACTGGTCAGAGAGCGTTCGCCCTAACCGGCGTGTCTTCTTTTAAACGCCGCTACTTTCTAACGCTCACGCACGCGTCTTTGCCGACCGTGTCCCGGATGAGACGACAAACTAAAGCGCTTTAAAATCTCACGATCCGACGTGTTCCTCGTCAAAGAGATCGAAGCACGCAACGTCACAGAAAACTGATGCAACTAAAATCAAATATATTCGCGATGAAATATTCCATTCGCACGTCGACGTTACAAAATAGCAATAGTCTTTTGTCGTTCTTTTACCTAGTGTATTTCCGTTTCGACGGTATAAAGTTAGAGTTGTAAACTTAGAGTCGCAAAGTTACTTTCGCGCCACTCTGTATCCGTCTGAATCTGTCACAGGCAGTTTTTACTGGTCCTACTGGCAATGCCTGCCAAACAGTCGGCCGTTCGACACACAAATGACGAAAATGCAAATAAACGTGCGTGGGCAGGTACTCGATGCGGAAACGTAACAGCGAATCGAATTTGTTCCGCCGTGGATTGTGCAAATCTCTGCCGAACTCGCTTCCCTCTGCCAAACAGAATCCTGCGAAACGAGCAAACCGATACTTTACTTACTACTTGTTATTAGCGACTACTCGGTTAGACTCGATCCGATGGATACGACGGTTTCGCGGTCTTGTTGCTTATCGGCAGCGGACCCGATATATTTTCCTCTCGGTCTGACAGCAAAGGAGCAGCATCTTTTAATTGCACCAGACACGCAGGATGTTTCTATCGGTGACACAGAGGGGATTTTAAGATCGGGGCGAGGAGGAGGCGGAGGGGGAGGGGGAGGGGGAGGGGGCGACGGCGAGAACGGCGTTCGTCGGGACAGGCGAAAAAGGAAAAGCGGAATTCCAACATGCCGGGAAGATATTTGTGTCATGAAATACCCAGGAGACACAGCGTGGCCGTTTTCGTCTACTCCTGGCAATACGGGGAAAAGTAAATTCCACGGGTATTTTCACGCGTTTCGAGTAATTTTCAGCGTTACTCTTTGAACTGTCCGACTCTTTCATCCTAGTTTCGCCATGGTTCGAAAACCTTTCAATAACTTTGCTCGAACGTCACTCTGCCAAACGATTCCTCTTCGTCCTATAACCGTAATATACATGTAAATTAATAAAAAGCTCTGCGACCGAATGTCATACACCATGTGATCTAAACGTTTCGAGAAAAGAAAAATTACATTCTAACACGATAATGTCAAACTATACGAAATATAGAAAATTATTCTGTTTAAGTTGAGTCGACACCTGTTGCTTCGTAAAGCCGCGCACCCATCGGCCGGAAGTAATGCGCCTACCAATGAATGTACGTTATGAAAACGCGACGAATCTCTAACGATAGAATAACAGCGATAATTGATATTGTTCGCAAGAAGAAGAGCCGGTAGGTCTCCTCCGCTGGTATAATTGTTTACGTTTCCACTCGCGCGAGCAGCAGATGCAAACTACTCGGCACCGGCGATAACTCGCCGTTTTACGCGCAACATTTCAAAACTGCATGAAACCGCGGGGCAATATCATGGCCAAGTGAAACTACAGCAAGGAAAAAAGAAGAAAAGTGCGTGGAGCCTAGTGGCAGACGAAAATAAGGAACCGAGAATAATAATTGACGGGGACGCGACGCTAACGTTAAGCAGAGCTACGATAAGTTTACGCCTCCAGGCAAAAATATACGCTATCCTGAAAATAATGTTACACATTTTTCGCGTAGAAAAACGTCAGTCAGCGTTGATCACTGTGTAAACCTTTCGACTAAAAGAGCAAAGACTGGTCGACGACTGCCACGTGATTCCACGGTAATTCGTCTCACAGATCAATTACAGATTATTATATATTTACCATTCGTCAAGGTAGAAGCGACGACAGACACGGACAGAGACGCGATAGTCGTCGGCAGTATGAACGTGACTTTAACAGCGTGCACTGTACACGCGTATGTGCTCGATATGACGCCAGCTCTCTTTACGATTTCGATAATTCACATGCATCCGTAAAGTTCGTCGTTAATTCTCTAAACAGCTTTTTCACGCTATTATAAATATCGTTGACCTTTAAATTCCGTTTCCGCATGTGCCAAAAAATTTGAATGTAGACCTTTCGGTTGGAACGCCTCGATGATCCGCACAGTTATCAAACAACTAACATCGAGAAATTCTATCGAATTAGAAAAAGATTGACGGTAATTAACGAACAGTTACATAACTTGTTCAAGTACATAGTAAATCGTTGGACAAAGTATTGGCTAAAGTTTATTATCCCTGGGGCACCTATTTACGAATAAAATACACGCATACAGTGTTTACTCTCGTAATGGCCGCTCGAAACAACACTTTCTAACTGATTAGCGTAGTTTTTAAATCGAGAGGCACGTCGGAGCAGCTAAAATCGTCGACGAAGTTTAGAATTCGTAGCACCGATTGACCCTGGTTCCTCTTATGTCTATGACACGCTTGAAAAAATAGAACTATAAGGATCCTTCACTTTTGAAAATACCAATAGCTTGCCGAAAGGAGCAACGACATTTCCTTCTTTGAATACGAGATAAAGAAAGATCAGTTCACAGGAAACTTTGATTCACAGGACACTGTACGTAAATAGAAGAACCGCGATAATATATAGAAACAGAGGTCTGATGAAAAACAGTTAACGAGATGCATGTTACATCAGTCGATAAGAAGATTGACATATTAGACTACCGATATCAACTTATATATGTCGGGCAAAGTATAAAAATTACTACATTACTGTAACACGATTTGAAAATCAGCGCCTTGAATATCACGTAGAAATCCACGATAAAGATAGAAAGCGGTTTACAGAAAAGTATTTCGCTGTTCCATCTATCGTCTACTTATCGGGCATCGATAGAAATCTGTCGTTAACGTATTATTGTAGTTTCCAACACGTTCGCACGTAAATATATTTCGTATCGCGTGAAGTAAATGCAATTAGAAATACAACTATACTTCCCTCTTCGTTTCCGTTCATTTTACCCTTTCTACAGTGCCAATATCGAAAACTTTTGCATAATCCAAGAATTTGTCACAGTCTATTTGAATTTCAATCGTACCATCTCAACGTACAATCCGGTTTGAAATCGTAAGCTTGAAACTCACCGGACGGCAACCATTGGAAACGTCCAACGAACGAGGAATCAGTTAACAGCTCACTTTCAGCACTCGATAAGGACACTTGGTAAACGCCGCGATTTTATTCATTTGCTGCAAAGTGAAATTTCAACTGCCACTGTATAGACACGCGAATAACAGTAACTTTTCTGTCGTTTTCCAATATTTTAAAGCACGAACAAGCGGCGACCGTCCGCTAAGACCACTGATCAGCTGTGCACTGCGTACTGAAACGACCTTAATCAATAGAAAAACCACATATGCTTTCAAGTACATTTTATTTAGAAAAATACCTCAATGCATTCGAAATATTTCCGTCCAACTAATTATTTACCCATTCTCGAAGATTCGAACGATAGTTTATGGTTTAGACGATGAAAATAAAAGAAGCTCTATTGACTACATAGTCAAGATGGCCGCTCACGCAGCAAGTGCTTCCCTATTTATGAATGGAAAACACGTCGTAATAGTCAGTCGCAATCACAAGCAACGGGAATCCGCGTGCTATTTTAAAACTCGTGCCAGAATGGACCAACGGTGTCGTTAAGGCAGAGAGAGAGAAAGAGAGAGAGGCGTACTTTTTTTTTTTTTTTTTTCGTTTTTATCAGACTCGTTTTAACGACAGATTTTTGTCTGCTCAACATCTTTACGAAAACTCGATATTTCTCGAATTCTTGCCGATAAGAAATAAGACGAACAAACGCACCTACGAATCTAAAAGTCAATGTAGATATTAATATATTCGTTTCTACAAGTGTAAACCAAAATAGTACAATAGCAGTAATAATAACGATTTACAATACAATGGTAATAATACAATTACGAATACAAAGTACCGAGTTTGTTAAATCGTCGAACGATATCAATGAAAAATATGCACTGTTTCCAAACGACGAGTTTTTTCCATTTTTATAAAGTCAGCATCTGCAAGCAAGTTCGAATTCATTATAACGTAGAGGTTGGAAGAAACGTATGCACTACGATTTCCTAGGATTCCGTTGTATATAGAAAAAATACCTTGGAAGCAAGTGTTCAGAGCTTTGACATTATACGTGGTACGTGAGACTAGAATATCTTTTCTTACATTCAGACAGCTTGATACAATGGAGGATTATAATGGTCAATGCGGATGGCTGTTGAAGAATAACCATCAATAAGTCAATTTATTGATTAGTCGTTAGATGCGTGATAAATACAATACGGATTAGAAAGAAAGAAAGTAGGAAAGAAAGAAAGAAAGAAAGAAAGAAAAAAAGAGAGGAAACAATAAAGAAATATATATCAACCTAATCGATTGTTAATCGTAATTCAAATGCATACGTCCCTTTTGCATTTTCTACTTGCGTTAAGATGACGATGGAATACCTAGTTTCTTTACTCGAAGAAAAAAGAAAAAAAAAAAAAAAAAAAAAGAGAAGGAAAGGGGAGGGGGTGGCGGGGAGAACAAAAAATACATTAGCTTTGATCTAAAGTATACGTAAAAGATTAAAATGCCTTTTCTAAGAATAATGCTACTCGAACGAAGGTTACGTATGGTTTCGCATACGTAGCGGAGAAACGAGAAAAAGAAAATGGAAAGAAAGGAAAGGAAAATATCGTCGTAAAGTTTTCTGGATACGCTTACAGGTCGTTCTCGAAAGCCTTAATACATTCATATACGTATCTTCTTCTGCCTTCTGCGGTAAAAAAGCTACTTGTTCTGCATCGGTTTAGGCCATAAAAGCGTCGACGATAATTTGTCAAATATAGGTAGCAAAAGTGTTATATAAATCGGTGTAGCGGGTTCGGCGCAGTGAAACCTAGACGATGGAGATTTTTTCACAAGAGTACTCGGGCCCTATATGCTTTTTATAAATAGCGGACTCCGCTTTCCCAAAGAAAATCTTTCCCAAGGAATCGTCCATTGGAAGAACTGAAACTCTGATCGAAAATGTATACGACTGTGTGCCACTTTGTTCACGCTGCTCGTGTCTACACCGCGATGTCGACGACTTTTCTGCATCAAAGTAACGAGATCGTAGACCCGACGGCAGAGGTCCAGCCTAGTCGTCGTTGACCTCGATTGGAATACTAGTGGTGAATGTCGGGGTCTCTAGCTCCTCGTGCTTCTTCATTTTCATGCTCTGCAACGATAACGTAACTTTGACAAGGTGTTACAGAATAATAAATAAAAAAAAGGAAAAGGTGCCTGGTTGGCTTTAGTATATTATATCGGACCTGTTGTAATTTGTAATGGTTGATGATATCCTGATCGGCTGGGCAACTTTGTAAGAAGGCATCCAGCCTGTACATATGGTGCATATATCGCCAGAGATGCACTAAAGTCTCCGGAATCTCAAAGTCGGCAAAGTATTTGCCGGCCACCCTGATATGTTGGAGTCGTGGCATAAGTTCACAGTCGAAACAGCACATCGTGTCGCCTGTGAGGAAACGAGTACCCTTACGACCTAGATGCTCGTCGATTTTGCGCAAGTGTGCCATCAGGGACGACGATTTCGGATCTTTATCCTTATCCTTCGCGTTCAGTAGCAACAGTTTCAATTTCTAGAACAAAAATAGCGTATTTAAAAACCGCTTAGCGGCTAGTCTCGAGGCGAGAAAGTAGCGGTTTCTCGGCGGAGCGGCTTTAGCAGTTATACATACGCTGAACAAGTTTTCAACGAGCGTAGCCACTTCTTTGTCTTGCACGAAGAGATTGTGTCCACCGGGAATGTTCTTCATTATGTGCCGTTCGATTTTCTCGTTTTCCAATATCGCGTCGCCGTTATCGATTAGGATCGGCGGTGGCGTTGCCTGGAAATTGGTACGGAAATCGGGCGGCGGTTTCTGCATGTCGACCGTGGTCACTTTTAGAGAGATTGTTTTCAATTCGGCGAGGAGATACAGGTCCATAAAGTATTCCTGGCAGAAGAGGCACGCACCCTTTCGGCGACCATCGATCGTAGATGCCTGCAAAGATATATTCCCATTGTCAATTTGTCGTATACCGCGCGTTAATCGACAGTAGCTGCGTGTAACGAAGAAAAAATTAATCGATGCTCACTTTCACCGTCTCTCTGATCTAAAATAGTCTGTTCGAACTCGAAAGAATCCCTCGAGCGACGCAAACACGAAACGATATCTGTTTTCTCCAGTTGATCGAGCAAACCGAGACTACGTATATCTAGCATACTCGCTCCGCTCTCATTTTCTCCATGTCACGGTTTATTTATTTCCCTCGATGACGCAGCTTCTGCTTTATTCCTTACCAAAAGATACGCTCGCAGCTAACTAAAAGCTTCGGTTCGCGTATATAGCCATACGAGCAAAAACGCGTTTTATTTCAAGTATGCCGCTCAACAGTAAAAAAAAAACCCCGTATTCCACCTACATATCCATCGTAACTGGTCACAAAACTCGCTACCCGAATTCTGCATGTGTACGTTTGCTTCAATTATTAGAAAAAAAAAGAAAAAAGGGAAAAAGATTGGCCCGGTATCGATGCAATTCGGATAAATCAAAGGTGGGCAACGTGCCAGCTTTTACCAAGAACACGGTTTCTATTTTCATTTCGTTTCAACCATCATCTCGCTCCAGCCTCTGATCGTACACTTTGGCTGTTCAAGATATTAGTCGACGACTACGGTAGCCTGGTGTTGAACGAGAAAAAGAATCTGATTATCTTTTTTTTTTCCTTTTTTTTTTTTCACGATGACGCAAGTTCGACCTGCGAGTTTTAAGAGCGAATGACGCGAGAAATCCCGATTGCCAAGAAACGAACGTGGCCTCTCATCCGCGAAGCTCGGCAACTTTTCGGCCAAGGCTAAAACGCGGCAGTTTTGTGCCTGGTCAGTTCCGTGTTTTCGGGAATACAACGAGCAGCGAATCGGTGGACGCCGATTACTTACGCCGATTACGTAACAGACGTGCCAATTATATTACGCAAGAATCGTACTGAAAAACAATAGAAAGGACATTTTCTGGATAGAAAAGGCGAAGAATAAACATAAGCTAGACTTCGATCGACTTTGGAAATGGGTAACGGTATCCGTGTCACGAAATACCAGTGGCGCGGAAAGCGTTGCCGCCGAATCAAATGTCACGAGGCATCGAACGTCTTCGATCGGAACGCGCAAGAGTAATCTTTCGCTCGACCGCGTGCCTGTCGTTGCTTCCTTTCTCTCTCGCTCTCGCCGCTTGAAAATTCAATCGTGATCGATGCACGATACGTCTATCGTCGTATATATCGCATCATTTTGCAACGACAAAGTCTCGGGTAACACGATCCTCGAATTTTTGCCCAGCAAGCTGCCTGAAACGTGGACGAGCCGAACACGAAACGCGTGTGCTGATAGTCTATCGAAGCAAATTCCTGATTTCTTTCGAAATAAGCGCGTTTCTACGCGCACCGCTGCAACTACACGGGATTCCCGTTTCAACTTGACCGACGAACAGAGTTATAGAACGCATCGAGCGGTTTTCCATACTCTCTCGCGGCTTTTACCTGCGATGCACACGCGATTAGAATGCTTGGCTTCGGTATATTGGCATAGAGGAGGACAAGATGCAAAAAGGAAGGGAACAATGCTCACGGATGCAACACGTCATCGAACAACTTGCTGTATAATGCACGGCATACGGTAAATAGGCGAATATTCGCTCTCGCAAACCAACGTCTAACAGCGGTACATGTACGTGCATAACGAATACAGTTGTATGACGCATATACTATGTATGTCGTAGGTTTTTTGCGTATTCTAAGTATACGACGACCGTCATATCGTTCTTCTCTCTCTCTCTCTCTCTCTCTCTCTCGCTCTTTTTAGTACAACCTTTTAGCCGATACACCACTATGAATAAAAATGGACGATCAACTGTAAAACGATTAACGCTTAAGCTGGATCCAGCTGCTTCTCGCATCGGCTTGAATAAAAATTCCACTTCTCTCGTGGGAAAATTTGCATTGGCGTATCTCTGCCGTGTCTCGGTGCAGAGATCGCGAGCCTGTTACGCAGAATTTTATCCTAACGACCTTAAGGAAGATGAAACCGCAACATCCGATCGATTCTTTACAATGGCGCACAGTACGTACAACGGAACGCGTTGCACGCAGACCATTTTACTCCACTTTATTTATCACATTAGAGCATTTTAGCCCACGCATCAAGATACCCTGTATGCAAATAAGAAGGCAAAGATGACTCATTCTCGAGATGGGGACGGGATTAACGGTTAAAGGATTCACGGCGAATCCACGAGGATCGATGAGAAGTAACGTTCGATGAACGCAAGGTGAAGAGAGAACTATGACGGACGATGAGGAGAAAAGGAGGGAAGGGGAGGTGTTTACGCACGGGGGAAAGCCAGAAGAGCGAGGAAAGCGGAAGGTAAAGGAGTTCATCGTTTAACGGTAGAATCTCGAGGACCTCGCCGAGCTCCCCGTCGTTTCATCCCGTTTGACACACTTTGCGAAGACCTCGCATGATCGCCTTCCGAGTGCAAGGTCGGCCAGTTACCATTAAATCTCTTCTTGTAACGAACGCCGTCGTTGAGTAGGCTCTCGCTCTCCTGTAGGATTCTACTTATAAGGCTGTCTGTCTCTGCTCCCTCGTCGCTAGACTGTCAATTTTTATGCGTTTACGGGTTGAAGTTTGAACGTGTCGATTCACACGGAACACATACATACAGTATTTGAACACGCATCGTACGAGACACTTATGCCTATATTATGAAACATTTAGGCGTTTCGTCTTAGATCAGAGACGCGATTCTTATATGGTATGTCGTTGCCTGTGACTATCGTCGGCGTAACATTTGATTTTTCAGAAACGAATACTCGAGTTAAACGGATTTCCCGATACGTTTCACACTTTACCAATATACTTACGATAACTCGAGTTTCATCGGGGCGCTAATAAAGTTTCAAAACGTTTCGCACAATGCACGCCACATATGTATATTCGCGAAACATTCATAACGTGCAAAAGCAGATAAAATATTCAAAGTAGTACTCGTACTCGCCACAACATTTGATAGGTAACAGAAATCTATGCCTAATCTAGGTTCCATTTGTTCCGTCGTATTCGTTTCAGTCTTGATAAATGAAATATCCGCATCTCTCTCTCTCTCTCTCTCTTGGTCAGTGTGTAATTACAAAAATCCACAGCATTCGAAGCATGAAAATTAGGTCCATGGAAGAGTATTCAGCTTGAAAATCTTTCTTTTAGTTACCTGTTAACCAGCTAACAAGAGCTATCGAGATATTTCTTAAACTCTTATAACATAATATATATAATAGGAATTTTTAACACGAATTTTTTGTAATATTTACGATATAAATTCAGCGGTTTTAATTCGATTAACAGGTTATAAACCTTGAACGTTCCAAATCTCTGATATCGGCTATCGGATCTCTTTAAACTCTAATCTCGCTTCCTCTTCCTCTCTCTCTCTCTCTCTCTCTCTCTCTCTCTCTCTATCTATCTATCTATCTAATCTAATCTAATCTAAAATATTTAAAGAACTTTAATCTAAAGCTTTCAGACAATCTAAATTCGTGAAAACTTTCGAATCATTCTGCAAAAGAGATCCGTTAAACGAGAAAAGAGAAGGAGAATCGTATCTCGGATGAAAATTCGAAAATTGAAATGTAACGAATCTTGTTCACCGATTGTCTCGTGAGACGTGTGCGACGAAATCGAAATCCAATACGTTCGCTTGGTTATTTATTTATTAAGATGCTGACAACGATAAGAAGGAGAGCTGTTTACGTGGAAATTCGCGTCGGACTCCCCATCGAACACAGACGATAAGATTAGCGTTACCCATTGCCTGAAATAACCAACTGATAGATTCGATTGGCGAAAGTTTAATCGACAATTCGTAATTGGACAATCGAAGGAAGCCTCTTTCCTTCTATGGGAACGTTTTTCTAGAAAATATGGTGAAAGAGCATTCCGAGAAATGGAATCGAGTTCGTTCTCGATCAAATCGATTGCCGCGCGAGTCTAGCTCGATTATCCATATCGAGAAACAAAATTCATCTTTTAATATGTACACGCACTGTTTCCAGTTACATGTAATATTCCCAATATAACGCGATAGAATAACGCAAGAAACCAGTAAAAAGAATCGTTGAGTCATCGAATAATTTTACCACTGACATTCGTACACATTTGCCAAATTAATTTCGATCGTTATCTTTCCATATTATCTATCGATTGTAAACGAAAAGTATGATATCGAGATCGCAAAGTAAAAGATTCTTTATTTTCGCGGTACTCTAATTAGTATAAGAATAGACCGGAACCTTTCAGTTGTTTTCTTATCCTTCGTATAGCGATGGCTACATACATATAAATGCTTCTAATCTCGTTAAATTGATATATGGCCGGTGCAAATGCGTCGTCGTGGTCGCGCAAGTTTGCATTTTCGATCGACGAATTAGGCGGGAAAAAGGGAGAGGCGGGGAGCAAGAAAAGTTGGTCCACTGGAAGCGTCCATTAAAAGCGAACAGACTCCAAAAAAAGAGAAAAAGAAAAAAGGAAAGAAGAAAAAAAGAAAGAGGAAAAAAGAGAGAGAGAGAGAGAGAGAGAGAGAGAAAGAAAGGAAAAATACATTATCGTCAAAATGTATCGTACGTATGAGATAAGAGCCAAGGGTTTCCTTTTTCTAGAGAGGAGTCAATGACGTAGAAAACGCGGCCAACCAGATACGTATTTATGTCTGTATTTCTTCGCGTAGCGTTACGTCGGTTTCCTCGCAGGAAATAGTTTCGTATACTTACCATATTCGCAGATGTCCCTTGTGCTTGCAACTAGTAATCGACGAATACGAAAAGCTTTTGAAATAACGCAGCTCACGCTCTGCCACCATATTCCAGTAACGTACCAAAGTTCAATTTATTGTCATTCGTTCGATTTTCGACGCATCTTATCGATCAGCGAATTAATTGACCAAACTGTAGAAAGGGTGAAGAAAACAAAGGCAAAAGAAGCGGTTCGACGCTACTTGTAAACGGTCGATGCTCACTCGAAGCAGCTTCTCTATTTTCCATACCATAAACTATAAACGATGCACACGTATCTTCGTCGGAAACGGTCGTTTCGACGGCGACTCCTCCTCACCGGATAGAAGAGGAAGAAACATCGGGAGGAAGAAGAAGAAAGTACAGGAAGAAAACCAGTCATTCGATCCACGCCCATATCGTGCACGAAACGATCGCCTTTTTTCCCTATCTCTTCCTCCTTCCTCGTCTTCGTTCCACGCGTAGTATAAACTCACCTTGATGATCAACTCGATCTCGGGAACGTCGCCGTTGCTCGTGCCGTTCTCGTGGCTGTCGTCCGCCATCCTTACAATCGTACTTCCTTAGTTTAGACGAAAGGCACTTTTTTATCGTACTCCGCAGTTCACTATCGAACAGGACAGCTCCTTCTCCTACGACCAACTGCGACAGTACGCGATGGAGGCTCGCGAAATACTGACGCAGCGCGTGCTTCGCCACGTTTACGACAATAGCGCCGCGCCATGGAGAACCACGCAATTCGACGTTACCGACCACTGGTTGGCATACTAGAGGAATGCTCATCCAACTTCTAACGTTTACGGAAGCGGCGACCTTCCGCATTTTTAATTGCAAATATGTATGTACATATAAATACAGCGGCACAGAAAAGTATCCGAGCACTCATTAACATTGTAATGCCTAAATGCTATAATACCGAAACACGGCTATCGTGATTATACATATTGTATTGGTTAGATTTGAAATAGATCTGAAAATGTACTATCCGCAACATATAAAATTTTTATTGAAAGCATATACTTTTCAAAGGTCGTCAAAGTATTTCAACAGTCGTTCGTTATATTACATCATATTCAATCTATTAATAAACGAGACAATATTTTGAGAGATTATATATTATATATATTCTATACACCAAGTTTTCAACAATAAGCGTATGTTTGCAACAAATGTTTTGTAACGTTTATACATATACATTTTCCAATTGGTTTCACGATAGTCGTGTTTCACTGCTAGTGAGATAATAGACATATACGTGACAAATTAGTGTTCAATATATGCGTACCAAATCGAAAAGAAAAATTCGATGTATCGAAAGAAGAGTTGTCGATACTTCAGGTTCAGTTATTTGAAATTCAAATGAAAGTATCTATGAAATTGGAATTGAAGAACTTAAGTAACTGTGGGTTGAATAAAACGAATTTCTCAGCTACATTATTTACGCATTATATTGTTAACGATAGTGCTTAAACAATAGAGCAACAATAATAAAATAGCATTTCATATGTACATAATTAATAATATTCTTCTTACTGTACCAGACGTCAGTTTCTCTTGTCTCGAAGATTGCACGACGTACGTACGCATAAGTGTCTATAAAATTGTACGACTAAAACCTTCCACAACACTCATACCATTTTACACTTTTCTTATATCCTTCATATATATATATATATATATATATAAAGTGTATAATATATATATATATTACGGTGTTAAACGAATATAATGGAAAATGGGAGAAAGAGAAGAGTACGAAAGATCGATAGAAACGATTTAGCAGTTAGACGTACAATATTGTCTATCAATAGAAATGATCCGAACTAACATTTCACCTAGTGTTTCGATATTTTCCTCTTTGTTATTTCACGATGGAAAGATGCACACAGATAATCAATTGTATCCGCAGAAAAATATATAATAATACATCTAATTTTTTGTTCCACTGAATTTTGTACCGTTTTGTAATGTTTGAATATTTACTTAGCAACGGTCTCTCATGATTCTAAATTTCACATTCTTGTATATAAGGATGGAATATTTCGTCTATGGAATGGATTATTTACCAAAACGTACGAGCGCGCACGCACGCGCGCGCGCACACACACACGCATACACAGAGTAAGGTTTATACACTACAAATAATAACTTTAACAACAAGAATTAGCTCTATGAACTGACTAATTTCGGTTTAGTTTATTAAATGTTGATGAAAGGCACGCAGGTTGGTTGATTCATTTATGTATGTAAAAACAAAGACATAGAATATTTGACTCGGAAATTTCACACTTGATATACAATAAACTGCGGTAGGAAATTCTGTTCAAATATCTTGTATTGCTATTTTCTTATATGCTGTTAAAATAATTCAAGTTTTTTTAAAAAAAAAAAAAAAAAAAGAAACAAACAGTATTAATATATATATATATGTATATATAAAGATATTATACGAGTATCTATAATACCATTTGTTTTCCTATGCTTTTCCTATGCCTAACAACGAAGTCTCCGCAGTGTTTGGCGTCGAGACTAAAGCTACTATTGATATTCAGTAGGCATATGATAAATATCAAATATTGTGATAAATATATGATTAACATAATTATAATAGTAATTGACTAATTTTGGTTTCGCAAAGATGTATGTTCCTAATTTGCCTATTCATTTCCCGGACCTTCACGCTTTCGAACGAACATACGATAACGAACGAATTGCCTTCTTCTTTCCAAAAGAACTCTCGATTTGATTCAATTTCGCAACGGATCCAAACTTTCCAACGAAAAGTCATCAGTATCGATCGACAGACCTCTACTAAAACCATCCTGCAACACCAATATGATAAAAATGAAAGATATTTAAATATACGCCAGTTTCACGTTAGTCACGAGTTATACCTTCATTTCGAGCAGCTTCTTATCTAAAAGACCAATCGCATTTTCTAATTCTTGTTGGCTAGGATTAGAAATCGCCGTTGTAGCTCCGAATTCGCCCATTTCAAATGGATCATTGAATTCATTTTTTGCGTTAACGGATGGTGTGGGATTGAAAGGAATACTACCAAATAAATCTTCTTTCAGCCCATTTTGACGTCTGGAATCCTTCGCTTTCGGTGGAGGGGCCACTAAATAAACGTAGAATATTAGCGTTTACAACGAGAAATAGAGATCGAATGTTTCGTAATCGAGGAGATAAAATCCGAATCGAAATCCGAATGGATTTTTCAGCCAGCACCTGTGCAACACGATTTATTCGTAGTAGTGGGACGCTTATGTCAGCGCGGTCTTTGGTCCATTACAGTTCGGATGCCATCCGAAACTGTAGACTGGCAGGTCGATCGAAAAGTGAAGGATAAAAGAACGACGAGCCGCGAAATGACAGAGCGAAGGGACAAAGACGAAAAGGATGAGAGGCGAACGAAAACCAGATATGGCTTCCAACAACGTCCTTCCTTTCGCGTAATGGAGAATAACTGAACTAGACTGCAAGAAATAGGAAGAAATTAACTTACATAATGGCGGAGGACTTGTAGTGCCATTGCTTTGTGAGAAAAAGTTGGAGTTGGAGGACACTTGACCATTTAGAAGATTGTTATGACTGGATTGATGATTTGTCAAACCATTTGCCGCAGTTTCGTATGCCCTAGGGTTGAAATCCTCCTCGAATTCGTCCATCAACAGCCCTTCCAGTTTGGTACCAACCGACGGTGTTGGTGTAGGTTCGCTCCTTTTCATGGAAAACCATTAAATTAGCAGATATTCGTGGAATATTATAAAATACATTTATCTTACCATTTGTTCACATTTATATGGATATTTCTACGTACCCCATAAAGTTATCGTCGAACGTTTTCTCGAAACTCCTTGGAGGAACCGGAGGTGGTTGCTGCGATCCATTCGAGGTATTCCCATTACTGTCATTAATATTACCAAGGGAAGATTTATTTGCCAATCCATTTACTTGCGTTGTTTCGTTCGTGGCGCCAGGCACGTGCAGAATATCCGGAAGATTGTGTTGCGACAGGTATGCTGACACATCAGCCTGGAAGAAAGTTCTCACGAAGCGTTACGACTTGTATTTTAAAATACAACGTAATACAGTATAAAATATGTTGTTTGCATATTGAAGATATTGTTTTTTTTTTTTTTTTTTTCTAGAAATTGTGTCTTAACAAAGGCTAATCGTTGAAACCAACCGATCCTTTGATAGCAGCTATGTCCTGTAACCGCTGGCGATATACGTTATTCTCGTGTTCCAATCGTTTTATCTTTTGCTGCAGTACCATGCAGCGCCTTTGCGTTTCCAAATCTTTGCCCGATGTTTCTAAGAACCGCCTGTAGGCCAAGTCGAAGGCTTGGCCAATCGTCAACGTGATCTCTTCAGCTAATTTATCGCTAACGAAGACGAAGCACGTATGCCTCTCGGCGTCTTCCTCTTTTGCGATAAAGCTGAAGAACTTTTTCTCGCCTTTATCATCAGCACAGTACGATATTCTATGTAGTGGATATTGGTGCATAATTCGCTAAAAAAGAAGCGGATCGTTAACTGGCAAGCTTTACACGACAACGATGCGATAGGAAATATAAGAAATAGCGCGATACTTTTGCCGATGTTTTCGTTTTCGGCTCCTGAATTGCAACTCCGTCGATGCTTATGGTCAGTTCCACCTTAGGTGTTTTTGTCCCTTCGCTTTTCCTCAACTGTTGATTAAACTTGAGTTTACAAATAGCTTCTTTAACAACCTCGATGCCTTTAGGTTGATCCACTTCTGTGCTGCCCAGATACTAAAAAGTATAACAAGCAAATTACGATGGAAATAATTTATTTTGTAAACAAAGAAAGGAGAATCCTTGATAATCGAGCGTGCAAATGTTGCGTTATACGTTTCGCTTATATGTCTTTTTCTCTTTGTCCGCTTATATTACGATAAACCATTACCTCGCGATAATAACTCTAATATACATCTCTAATCGCAATAGCAAATATATCGTATATAGGATGACGTCGAGAACAAATGGTCAATTGCACGACAAACCGAGCAACCGTGCAATTGGTAATTCGTTTTATCTTTCGGTTTGAATCGTTAAAAAAGAATTCGTTGTAGCGTTGAAATCGTAAAGAGACAAAAAGGGTATGTTTCACGAAGATCGCAATATACAGTTCGAGCGAGCTATACAGAGTAATTGAGAAACAATGCTGTATACGCGGTGACGGCTCGTTCATTTCGCTCGAAAGAATAGCGAAACTTACTCGTCGGCGAAATTTCAAGGTACAACGGATTTTCCGTCACTTCCAACTTTGACCAGTTTTATTCTTAACGCGTGTATATACGAATATTCGTATCGCGACAAACATACACGCATATACGTGCAATATAGTTGCCGTGGCAAGTGGCGAAGAAAACACCGTATGGCAATTATGCAATTTTTAAACGCGATAAATAAATTGGACAAATGTTTGTCCTGTCCTGTCGGATATCATCATCAGGTTACGACATCGACGATAGATAAAAATGTTTATTCAGCGCTTTACGTTCGCAGAAAATTGGGAACGATTCGGCGGATCTTGGTTCGCTTTCTTCTCCGTCGATCATTTGGAATTATTTCCTCGCATCTTCGTGCCGTGCGTTATCATTTAAAAAATATCCGAGTCGGAGCAATCGGCGCAGATCGAACGGTCCAACTTTAGTTTCAGGACTTCTAGTTTATCCATTCTCCACGTTCGTTTGTACGTGTACGTATATTCATCGTAATTTTCATCTCTACATCTTGCCATTGATCGTACAGTCGTGCAGGAGACACCGTCGGAGTCATGCACCGTTCCAAGTTCAATTAACCTTGCCGGAAAGCTTGAATACGCGGATGAATATCGAGCGAACGTTTATTTTTATTTGTGATTTGCAAATTTCGCAACAGAGCCGATCTCGCCGCCGCATTATTAAACTCGGTTATTACGACTTGGATGATATCGTCGAAGCCTCCGTATATCGTATACATGTAAACATACAGTTTATAAAAGCTAAGCTTATTAGAGAGGTGAAAGGACGTTGTCTCTTTCTTTCTTCCATTTCTTTTCTCTTTGAATTCTTAGGAAAAGCGGTAACGTGGTTCTGCGAGTTCCACAGCGACGAAAGTAAACTGTACCTTGACTAAGTAGGCGATGTGGCCTTTTTGGAGCGCATCTGGTGGGTGTATCCAATTCCTATTCGTTCCTGCAAATAGAATTCACTGATCTTACGCATAACCGTACACGCTGCGTCGCACACGCCGCGGTCATAAAGAAACCCGCTTACCATTCTTGCTGGTTTGATTTTTACTGTTGGCCGAGTTCTGCGCCCATTTCAATAACGTTGAGTTTCTCATATCGTCGGTTCTTTAATTTTCACCTATTCACCGATACCTGTAAAAAAAAAAAAGGAAAAAAGGTTGAAAAATTATTTTTGACGCCACGCGTTACAAGGAAGAATTTCCTCTTTGTCCTGTGTCTTTATCGCGAACTTGAGATTGCTTCTGTTAAAAGGAAAAACTAAAACGCTTTTCACTATTGTTTCGATTATACGATCCAGCAGCGGTACATGGGCAAAATAATCAAGACCGATGCATCCTCTGTAACGATATATTCCGTTTATCGTTCGTCGAGGAAAGCATTTCCCGTCAGCCGCATTCTGCGAGCGCGTTCTATCGCAAACTCGCTTCTCCCAGCTACCCTAGCAAATTTCGCTGGATACGATACCTAGCCGAGAGAAACGACAAGGAGCAAATAGCTCTATCGGCGGTACATCGTTCCTCGAATGGATTGGCAAACCGCGTAAAACCGGCTTAAGGCGCGGACGATTGTTCGCCGTTGGAGCAGTCAGCCTTGGGCACGAAGGCTAAATCCTTTCGCGTTTCATCATCTCGCACATGACACACTATTCGCACTTTGCGACTACTCTACCGATTCAATTGGATCAAACGCGCGTCGGCGCGTTACTCGAACAACTCGAACAAGCTGCAAGAACTTTCGTTCGGTGTATCCTTGTATATCCTATAGCGGTACGTATTATCAGCGGTAACCCGGATCGTTATCGGACGTCGTAGCCACGCCTCGATCGTTTCGTCGCGCAGCCATACTCCATTGCTGAAATTTCCAAAGGGTTGCTTTCTTTTCTAACGCGGTCTGTTTCGATCGAACGAACGGCTAGTTTCGAAGCAACTCGAGCGGAATGAGGCTAACGAGAAAGAAGGAGAATTCCTCGGTGTGTTAACTGAAAAATGAGCGCAATCACGATCTCGCTTTTGTGCGCAGAGCGTGCCGGTTCGCGCCGGTATCCTGTACATTCTATTTGAGAAGCGTTTAAGCGTTGAAAGGTGGAGGTTCGGATTTAATGCACGACTTCCTATTCCTCCCACGTAGCCACAAAGAGGTCGAACCAAAGCGATTGCCCGGTCCGCGTGTATCGTGCGCCGGTTGTTGCCGTGGTTCGCTGTATGAGCCCTATATGAGCCGTATCGTACACCGGAATAGAAGCCGGGCAATGGCGCGCCTTTCCGTCACTTGTCCTACACCTATACTCTGTACTCTGTATTCTGTGTTCTGTGTTCCGTCTTCTTCCATGCTCTATGCTCTATACTCTGTACTCTGTACTGTACACTCTACGCCATAGTCCCTTTCCGTCCGACTCGCACAACTACCTTCTTTGTCCTTCTCTGGAATCGCGTTCAACTTGCGCGCATTCGTCGTCCTACACGTCACGTCGCGCCGGGTCTTGCAACTCATGAGAACTGGGTTCCGTCGTTCTCGGTGACACAATGCGTTACCAATTAACCGAGAAAGGAGCAACGTGAACGAATACGTTTCCACTTAGACCCCTGGTTCTACCAATCACTCGACACTGCACAGTTTGCAAGAAAGCTTTGGTAATTACGGCCTCGTAACTCGTATTTTTACACAACGTTTAAACCGCGTGTATTCTCATGATTCGGAAATTACGTGAAAATTCATAAGCGGAATCGACCGTGCCAGTAGTAAACCGCCGGTGGACTTGGATCGCCGGTGCGTACAACACCTGTTGCGTGACAGCTTGCATCCAGCTCTACCCGGTGTTCCGTTTCAAACTCGACTCGTGCTCGATGTATCCGTCCGATGCGATGGAAGGACGAAAAAGATCGGAAGCAAGCGCGTGCCTCGTCCGACACGCGCGTTTGATATCCGATTCGTGTCCTTAACGTTACCCGATAATGCGTCGAATATATACGAAAAAGGAGAATACGAAACGCCAGGCTAAATCATAAATGCGAATAGAGGAATGCACGTGGCACTGCTAACAAAGTGGCACCTCTTTACGGATCGAGCAAGCGGCCTTTTCTCAATTCCACTCGAACCCCGTGCACCACCGCATGCACGCACCGTCCAGAAATGTATGCTAATAATACTACGCGATACGAAAGTCACAACCGTTCCGCCTGTACTTGCAAAGTATCGCATTACGAGTCCATCCAGTTTAAACAACGCAAAGGGGACAGTACCTTCCCTAATCCCTAATCGTTCTCTGTAACAGACGCCGCTCGGTCGAACCTCTTTTCCTTCTCCTCTTTTTTTCCTTCTTTACAGGATTTTTAAAACGTTTAATTACCGACAAGTTCCCGTCGTGAATAACAATCAGCTAACGTTGGTGGCAGCTCGAGACTGCAACTACGCGTACTCGTATCCCGGATAACGTCAACAACTTTCGCCAGCAATTTCGAACGAGCCGCGAACGAATCTGTCCCTTCTCCGGTCAGTTTTTCCTTTTGCTCGACGCTTGCCACCTTAATCTCGCACCAGACAATGTAATTACTCTATTAGACGACCGTTAGAACGTAGACGCGGTATGTATGTAGGAAGAGGTACGCGATAGAAGGTCGCAATATCGGTCAAGCGTCAAAGTTGGAGAGGCTTGGACGGCCGAACGGACAAGTATCGGAGCTGGTATGGCTGCTGGTTGCTATTTCCTCTCTTTGCCTTTTATTCTAAACCACTGCAAGGCAGTTGTCGCTAAAGTTCCCCTCGTTCGCGGTGTTTACGCTATTTTTCGTTCTTTAAATTGCCACCGTTTCTCTCGTTATAATTCGGCATCAGCGAATCATAATCAGTAGATTATGCTCCCTACCATTTTAAATTCTAAAGGGAAAAATGTCCGATTCTGTGGAACGATTAATTGCCATCGTCGAGCAAGAACGGGAGGAAGGAGAGCAAAGAAAGGAAAGCAACGAAAAGAAAAGAAAAGGAAAAAAGGAAAGGTGTTGCCGAAGCGACGAAAGAACATCGAGAGTACGAAAACAAAGAGAGCAAGGGAGAAAGATAAAACACGAAACCTTAAGCGACAGAGTCACATCCGTTAGCTAGCCTTGGCTCGATCTCTACTAAAAAGCATAGAAGCATTGCTCGACGTTTTAATTCAGGATTTCGCTGTGTACGCCAACACTATTACGAAACATTTGGTAATGCTATCGTCATTGTCGAGAAAAGAAAAAAGCTACGTTCCAGCAGAGGAAACAATTGCGTAGAATTTTCTAATCGCTTGCCAAGACACTGACACCGTTTAAAGTTAAACAACGCAGTCGATTACGAACCAACGCAACGTAGTTTTTCTCTGAACTAACCCCAGCCAACATAGTTATGCGTATGTTAATAGCGGATTGCGTAACGTTCAAGGTGAGACTCTATGTCACCGATACGTCAAATATATTTTACCGTCCCCTGGCCATCATCCCTAGAATCAATCGATTAACCGCCGTTGTTAATCCTCGATCCTCGCCCCTTATTCGAACAGCAATTAAGCCCCCTGCTGCTTATCGTCGAAACGTTCACGCGCAATCAGCAGTCGCACGAAACTTTCTAATTTAAAACGGACACGGAAGATTCGTCGAAAGTATTTTTGACCAACGTGTGAAATCGAACGCGAAATCGTTAGCGCGTGAAGCGAACTGCAGAGACTGGAGAGATAGAGATAGATAGATAGATAGATAGATAGATAGATAGATAGATAGATAGAGAGAGAGAGAGAGAGAGAGAGAGAGAGAGAGAGCGCAAGAAGGGGAAGAAGGAAGGAACGCGAAGAACTTACGAGCACCTTTCGCGAGTCATTACCCGAAGAATCTACGTGGCACCATCAATCTACGATTAACCATACATTCGACAGGGCTAACCGTAATTGCCACTATTTTTCCAGCGGATGCGGACGATTAGAGAATGCTTTCTCTCGCGCTTCTACCGACGTCCATCGTTTTCAGCTGATCCATTTAGGGGAAAAATCAGCTTCGTGCCATTAACGATCGCGATCATGACCCACATTCGATTTATCGAAAAAAAAAAAAAAAAAAAAAAAAAAACACGTAGCCCGCGAACGATCTATCGGCATCGAACGAAACGACGCATCTTTCGTCGTTGTCTGCTTTCCAATGTCAATGCGGAAACTGATTGTCCCAGTTAAACCTGTTTCTTACATTTTCACTAAAAACTAGTAACTGCTAAGAAATACGGTTATCCCAGCAAATCAACGATGCCTCTAACGTCGATTGACAACGATCGGGAAATGCAGTTTCATTTGCAACGTCGTGTCGTCCTCCGCCACCCTTCTCGCTCTACACCTGCCTCTAAATGTACTCTAAACGTATATTTTTTTTCTCCGTTCTCCAACGTTATTACGGTGGTCGCCACGCGAGTATCGTATCACGAGTTCCTGGTCGAGCGACACGCTCAAGAAAAAGAAAAGAGAAGATAGAAATTTAACGTCGTCTCGGCAACTGCAAATCATTGCGTAATGCGAACAATCGTTACGGTTACATTTCCAAGCGTGAACAAACTCTGATTCGCCAGCCAGTTTCTTAACGGCATCGAGCAAACTCTTCGCCATCAAATGCTTCTTCCTCTCATAGTTACTCAACTATACCGACGAAAAAGTTAACGAACGCGCCGCTCCACTCATTATCTTTCGATTCAATTCCAAGCTAAACGCAACTTGCTCTTTCGAACGCCGACCTCTGACATTAGTTTTCATATCAGGCCTTTTGTGCACCGACAATCGTAAGTCTGCATACGCATAAATGATCATCTACGTGTTTTTTAAATCCACTTATCCACAATTTTAAACTTACCGATAACCTCTAGGTTACAGCATTTTCTAAAACCATTTCGCGGCCTCTAAATACTTGTACGACTGTGAAGATCGAGACTACGCGACCCAATTAACATTACGATTCGTATAACGATTAATATAACGATATCGCCGATATCAATGAGAAAATTCTGTCGCGTCACCAACGTACATCCGTAGAAGCATCGCGGCTTCGAAGTTTCGCTTGTTATTATCGTTCAGAGCAGATCAATCACGAACAGACAACAAAGTAAATAGCGCAACGCCGATAGAAAGTAGAAGGTTTAAAGGTACTGGCCGCTTCGCTTACAAAGAGCACAACGTAGTCTTGGTCGTAAACTTTTCGAACGTTGCTGCTATTCGGACGTAATGTTGGCCAATGAAAAGTGAAACCGCGAACGTGCTTCGTTTTTTCTCTTTCGTGTGAGAAGCATCGATGATTCCGACGAATGATTCGTTTCGATTTAGATGCATCGAGTCGCAAGGACGACTGCGATCTACGCGGATAGGAACGCGCCCCGCACAAGCACGAGCGATCACTTTCGAATCGGCGACGATTTATACAGGCAAAGCCGAAGGGTGAGCTGAGATAGCTGCTTGAACGCGTTGCGGTTAAACAAACAAGAGCGCAAAAGTGGTTCGAAGGATAGAGGAGATAGAAGAGATAGAAGAGATAGAAGAGATAGAAGAGAGTCAGCCAACTGCGAAACGTGTCCGAGCATGTAAAAGGATGCGGCTGTGAGTCCTTGCGGAACTTTGAAAACTTACCCTGCGCGTTCTCTTCACCACGTATGTACGTATCTACGTATCTACGTATGTATCTACGTATGTACGTACGTATGTACGTATGTATGTACGTATGTATGTACGTATGTACGTACGTATGTATGTATGTATGTATGTATGTATGTATGTATGTGTATCCGGAGAAGCTAAACGAATCGCACGTAACACATGCCCACGATCGAGATCGATTCGCCAACGAGTTACGAGTTACAAGGAGCAGCGACGAACCCACGAGCAAATGGCAAGTATTGAAAAAGAAAGAAGGAAAAGGAAAAGACGAGAACCTCAATAAACGCGAATCGTTCGACGATTCATGACGAACTGATCGGCGCGCACGTTGATTAGCCGAATGAAACCGAACGACTCGAGCAAACAAGCCTGCAAGCGGCGAGCACTTCGGAGCTATCGGAGGGGGCCGAGCGCGAACGATCTCGACCGACTCTACTGGCGGAACCAGTCGTGGGAGTCGAATCGCTGCGGTGCTGCTACATTATTCGGTAGAATGAGAAGGCTCGATAGGTGGTGGTACCAGCCACGGTCGAGACCACGGTCCTTTGTCCTCATCCACTAACTTTCGTTCGAATTTACCACCGATTGCCATTACAGATATTCCGTGAAACAGTTCGTCTTCCATCGTTCTTCTACTTCTATCTTATCCCTCTTCCACTTCTATCGTCGCTGTCGCGGAAACCGCTACTGAAATATAAACGAGCCTCGTTACAATATTGACAAAAGGATACGAACGAAAAAATTACCAGATAACCGTTGCAATGATCAAACGAAACGACGGAAAGACTTTAATCATGGACGGAAGATACAAGGACATAGAGAGAAGCGCGATCGTCGATCGCCGATCGTAGACGATTCGATAGAATAAGAAGGGATAAGAGGATGGCGGTACCAGCCACGACCGAGACCATAGTCGTCTATCCTCTTCTGCTGCGAATCATCGAGGGGGAAGGATAGCCTATACTTACGCCACAACATCCATTTGTATCACCCCGGCTGATGGAATTTTTTCCGTAATCGATCCCCATCCCGATTCATTTGATTTTCACGAGATCCACCGTAATACCATATCGAATATCGCCGATCGAAGGACGTTGCCGCACCGGCTCTTTCATTCTTCACCGAATAACAACATCCAGATCGTCCGCTTGCGAGGTTTCGCGAAACCGAGAGAAGCAAGAAATTTAGGACGAATCTCTACCTACGGATGCCCGGCCTGTATTCGCTGGCGTATGTAACACGCGTCAGTTAATAAACTATGCGTGAGAAAATAACGCTGAATTACAGAATCGCCGACCGTACGAAATGAAAGTAGCTTCAAGAGTTTGGCGCAACAGCAACAAATATTTTCCATGCGAATAGCCCGCAAATGGATCTCGCAACAAATGAATTTCCCTTTGCGAAATTCTTACGTATAATCAAGATGATTGCACGTTTCCCCTCGGCATTTTAACTTTCCTTCGTTAAAATTGAAAATATATTTGAAACTTGAAGCAAAGTCGACAGTCGGTGCTTAGAAAATTCAATAATCCAACGGTCTACGGTCTGGTAGTCCTCGATGTCTTATTCGCCGAGTCCCAATTAAATGCCAAATTAGCGGAATTCCCAACGAAAAGATGCAACGTTGTAACGTGACGGAAAGAACAGCGAGATAAAGTATCGTTGAGAGAAAAATCCACTTATGCACGAGCTGTTAATGTTTTCCTACCGCATGAATACTGGATAGACGTCATCGTGAAATTGATGTGAACGTGAACACGAAGCAAGTCGACAGGTTTTAAGTATGATTCAGCACCGATAACAGAGAACAGAGAACAGAGAACAGAGAACCGGTTTTTTTTCAATATGCATATCTCCTCGTTCATTGTACAATCGTGTAGCGAAGAGATGATTGCACAATTTTTGTTTTCATCGTCTGCCATCCACGAATCTCATTTTTACGTAGCATTCTTCTCCGTAAAAATAACACAAACATAACGACAAACACGTCTACCCAAATCTATTTATACCTAGCATTCGCATCTTCACACGCACGTATTCATGTAGACCAATTTTCTCTACTCGACCATCTTCTTTTTGGAACTTTCTCGAGTTCCGGTTTCGCTACTGACCACCTCGGACAATACACGATTGCTAGCGAATTCGTCTTGGACGGTGGATACGCGCGAAAGCAGGGAAAGTATATCTCGATTCGCTATGCTTGACATACATATGCATTAGTGGCGACGCATAAACATTCCATGCGTATCGTTGATACCATGCCCGGGAAGTCCGGAAATTAATTACAAAAGGAGCTTTAGGTTTCTTGCATGCTACGCAGACAACATCCAGAATCGTGAACGAAGAATGTTAGCCCTAAACGATAAAACAAATCTCTCGATGCTAAAAACGTAAATTTCCATCGTGATATTGGCAATTTGATATCGATCAAACGAACGCAAGAATTCCTTCAACAATGTACGCCCACCTGATAAAATACGGCAAATACAAACCTATTAATCTATTATATGTATAATACAATATGCGTGTTTGCGGGGTTTTAATATATAGAATACATGAATTTAACCGATAATCTCTTTCACGAAATTGCAATTTCTACGATGACAATTTTAATTCGCCGATAAAATTGTTAACAAACTGTAGAAACGTTAGTCGGAAAAATTGCTGAATACTCAACTATCCGTAGAATTGAAATGGCTGTGTTCCAGGCCCGCAATTCTCCATAGATTATCACGGAAGAGGAAAGAGCGGAATATAGAATAGATAGATAGAACAGATTCGTGACATATAATTTGCGCGTCAACGATATTTAAACGAAGGTTATCAGTAGAGAGACGAGCATTTCTGCTTAATGTAAAAGATTACAAAGTATGGGCTCGTTTCCATGTTCAGAAGTTGACAAAATCTGTAGTAGAGTAAAGTCGAGAGGGCGATTAACGCGTTAACGGCCAAACTGTAAACACGATTTCCGTGTTTGTAACGGGCGATGCGACGCTCCGATTCTGGATAGCCTTTTTCGTATATTGTTTCGTTACGAGGCTTCCACTTATGAATGTGTACGCGAAAAACACGGTCATGGATTAATTACGCGTTCTATATAATACCCATATATCAGCGTGTAATCAGTTGGTTCCTTCGACCGTGATCTTGACCGTCAGCAGTCAGCAGCTATTCTGTCCATCGTTTTTACTGCGCTAACGCCGTGCCTCGTGACAGGTCGTAAACTGAGCTTTCAAACTCATTGTCGTACATGAGGGTTCCGAGCAAACTGTACATAGTATGTAATTCTCCGAATACGTTGATATTTTTATTACCTAAACAGTTCAAAGAAGAATTAACGAGTAACAAGCACAACAATCGGTAAAACATTAAACGATCAAATGTTCCACGAAATTCGTAGGAAAACACAAAGTTTCTTATCGCAAAAGTTCCGTATTAATTAAAAGATCTGTATATATTTACGAGACATTGAAAGTTCACAAAACTCTTTACAGTCTTACACGATGGTATAGTATTAGCAGCCTTGTGTCGCATCCAAGAATCATTTCCGCGGTATCGTCATACGAGACACGTAGCTCGGGCTGCACTGTTCAAATGTACATAATTATTCAGCGACAAGACGCGTCTCGTGGGACACAATGTAATTAGAAAACCTATGCGTATTAAATAAGACTATCACCGGATCAGCAACTGCTAACGAGTTTCTCGCAAACAATTGTTTGCCCACCGAACAAAGAATTGTCGAAAAAGAGCATCACTTTGGTCTCCTTGGATAATAATAGCAGATGCGTTCCACGTCTTCGCGGATCGTCGAGTTATTATTGGAGCGTCATTTACATAGAAATAATGCACGTTTATTTGTACACAAGCGCGTAAGTACGTCAACATGACTCGCGGTTACGAGGAACATGGAGACAAAGCGAAACGAAAACGACAATGACAACGTCGTCGGTTCTCTTACCCTGTGCCCCGTGACTTTCTCACAGTGCCGTAGCTAGTACGTAGTTTCGGAGGATGACAAAATTGCCCCGCTAGTAACTTTGTTTTGCATCGGATCGTCGTAAGATGCGTTGTTTATTAAAATTATCAACCGTGTTGCGAATAGAGGTTAAAACCTCGTGAGGCGTCAAACGTCTACCATCGAAGCTTCGAGCAAGAGTTTTCTCTTTCCTGAGAATGACATACGAATCTTCGTTTCGAAAGAAATAACGGTAAATTTTCAGCCGGAGAGAAGGCGATAAAGAAACTTTCGTAATTTATTGTTTTATCTCTCTCCTGCGTACTTACCGAAGAAAAGATAGTTTGCCAAAAGTGCAATCATCCACGATACGACAACTCGATTCACCTCGTAACCGCCGTTTTTCTCTCTCGTTTCTTGAGGAATTGTCATCGAGATCTTCCAAGTCGTGGCCGTAATTTTTTCGACCGATCGAAAGATAAGTGCGATTTCGTAAAGCATGGTTAACAGAATTACGAAAAATACGGTAATCGCGCACCTGAAAACCATCAACGTACGTGTACGCTTATAAATCCTTTTACGTAAGTGCGATTACATTAGTTACACGTTACCAGATTGCTGCTTTTGATCGACTATTATTTCTGGTCATAATTTCAGAATATGTGTATACACATACACATTCGAAGAAGGATACTGTCTGCTCGTATCCAAACATAATCGACTCGCAAACGCATTATTTAAGAAAAAAAAAAAAAAAAAAAAAACAAACCTGTTCCTCTGTATATATACGTATATGTTGCAACCAAACATTTCCAACTCCTTAATGCGAGAACGAAAAAAGAAGAGAATCTCTTAGAGAGCAGAGTATTTAAAGAAAAAGAAACACGATGATAAAGGATAATGCTCCTCAGAAAGCAAGTCCTCCCGGACGACAGGTATGAGCCTCGTTCACCGGCTGATTCTACGAAACGTATGCGCCTCGAATCTTTCCTACTATGCACCGGGTGATCCCTTAACAATTAGTCGAGTTTCATCGATCTTCTCGCAAATGTCACGTTGCCGAGGAAATGAAGTTCCCTTCGGGTTAACTGCAAACTATCGACGTGTTGAGAAGTCAAGTATAAAATATTGGGAGCAAGATCGATCGAAAGCAGGAAAGCTGAATCGCGTTGAAGAGCGGTGATATTTCGAACGGATTGACAGTGGGCGTTCGTGTGATATGAAAAGTTATCTGCGCTCAGCAATATACATACGTGTATTTATTAAATGATAAGCACGACAAACGATCTCTCTCGGTGCAAGCAATGGGACCACTTCATCGAATCAGTTGCGACGAAAAGGGAACCCGCACGTACGTACCGTGCGTTTGTCGTGACATCAGATACATATTCGCCGTACGAATACGAAATAAGTTAACTGTGATACAGCTACCGTCAACGTGAAACCGACTGTAAGCTGTAGGAGGTCTTTATGACGTTTCGTGGTATCCACAGGGCACCGTTTCTGTTATGCCCTTGAGTTAATCCACGACGTGACATCGGAATTTTGATTTATCCGTTCAAACCGTTTCCAATGTTTACGATATTGAATTATCTTCGAGTTCAGCAAATCGTAATCAACCTAAAACTTGTGAATTTAACAAATACAATTGAGTTTCGATAATATAATTCGTGAAGTTTGTTTGCTTCCCGGAGAAATAGCCGTCTGTGTTACGTTTCTAAAGTCGCAGGAGTCGCATATAATGAAAAGCATCGGTTAAATTAAGATGCGCGGAATAACAATTACAACACATAAGGCAAAGGAGCGCGAATCGACGTAGTTTGAAATCTTAAACATCGTCGTGAGTCACGTGAAAAACAGAAAGCGCGAAAAGGAAAAATGTTTTCACCAGAAATATGCACGATCTATGATCGCCTTTCTGTTAAAGGAACGTTGCATTTGCCAGCGTTGTCTAGATCACGAGCAGGCCTTTACATTTGTCTCTGTTCTTCATCTATCCTCGTCCATCTATCGCCTTTCGCTACTCCGCTCGTATTCGCTTATACCAGGTAAAAATGCCGAAATAGAAAGTCCCGTGTCTCTGGTTTAAAAACGTCTTTATCTGTTTCCTTCTTTCTTTTTCTTTTCGTAAATACCGGCGCGACGCGATGAGACAATTAAAAATAGGCCGATTCCTTTTAGACAGCGAGATCCCAGTTTAATTGAATGTTTTCACTCACCGACAACGATGAATTATTATGTGACTCGGCGATTGACGTTTCTACACTATCGTCCGCTTTCCCTGAACGCAATCCACCTGTTCCGACAACACAGAACCCACCAATGCGAATGAGAAAAACTCTGTTTGAGAGTTTGAGAGTTAGACGGATCTGCCTGTCGAGTAGCTAGCTCCCTCTACTAGCGAAACACATTCGTCGCACTGATGTACATATACGTATATGCGTATGTGTACATATCAGCAGATATCAGCGATTCGTCGTTACCGTGGTCGCCATGTCCAATCACTTGGGTAGCCATGTTCGCCATTGTATAGCGGCATGTTTTGTATAGTCAAACACGGCGAAGCCAAACTAACTGTAACATTTTAAAAATAAATCATACATAGAATACATGTTCTGCCTTAAAATATAATTCAAATCTTTGCAGTTATTTTTACCAGCATATACTTTCCCATTACATTTCCTTGTATCGAAGAACAATTTTAAAGAGAATAATACCCTCGTTTTACGAGGCTTTGAAAACGTTCCCTCTATCATATGCTACATATATACTATCGGATAGTTAGTGTTGGAATTTTTTAAAAAACACCGTAATATCTTCATCGTACAGTTTTGTAAAAGAACAGTGGATAATTTACAAGCGCCCTTGACCGTTTTAACATGGACGGTACTGTTAGTTGCTCTGACATTCAACATGGCCACCTGATATGTAGCAGACGATACAGGTGGTATGAAAAATTGTAAATAAAATTCAGTTTTACCTTTAATTATGAGTGGACGTGTGCAGAAAGAGAGTGCCGATGATTCCGATCGTATTGACGATGCAGTGGATCCTAGAGTACAGGTAAACCGATGCGTTTTTCTGGGAATAATTTATAGGCTTCAAAACCTAGATACATACTTATAATATTGACATTTCCACGTTGCCACAGTTAAAACATTTAATTGCATCTAATATTTAGTAAAACTCGTACCTTAATCATCCAGATTCTTGACACTTTTGTATTTATTACGGCAGATTTAACGCTTTCGCGAATATAAGTTTCCTTTGTCAGAATCACAAAATACTCTATACCTTTCTCAATCATCCTCCCTGATTAACCACTTGCTATAGTTGCTTTATTAAATCAAGTCTTTCGGTTAATCTGCAAGTTAGACAGCGTGTTTCAATGATACTATGTTACTACTTAGAACAATATTTTTGCATAATAATTCTTATGTAAGTTTTTGTAAAATGTCACACTTAATTTTTTCATAAACAATTTAACAATCATTTCAGATTGAGCTTGAAAGATTGAATACTGCTACTGACGATATCAACAAGCTTGAGGTTGACTTAGACGTAAGTATAATAAAATTACTCTTATAGGCTATATATTTCCTATACAAATAACTCTAACTTTTCATTGTATAATCAATTAAAATAACTATCTTTCTCCTTGGGAGATCAAATTAGTAGCAAGTTTTGAAACTGGTTGTGATTACATTTCATTGAGGTGATTGCTATGAAGGGTACGAGTAAATGGATAATGGCTTCAAAGATCGTCTTATAGTCATTTATAACATGGTCTAAAGAAACGCTGTGTGACTTGAAACTTCATTCCTATTCAATTTATCAAAGTGAATTAAGGTGTACAAAAACACAAACTATGTTTCAGCCACTGATTATTCAATGAGCTTTTATTTCCAGGAAGCAAGAGCAACTTTTAGGGAATTACTTTGTGAATCTACGGTAAAAATTGATAGCTTAGCTAAGAAACTTGGCGCGTGCATTGAAAAATCTAGGCCATATTATGATGCCAGATTTAAAGCAAAAGAAGTAAGAATTATTTTCTAACGTAGTACATCCTATAACTGCTAATGTAACGCGTACTTTAAGGCTTTACACGAAACACAAAAGGCCGCAATTAGATTTGAAAGAGCCAATAGTCAGCATGCAGCGGCCAAAGAGATGGTTTACTTAGCCGAAGAAGGATTAAGGACAGAGGGAAGATGTTTCGATCATGCTTGGCAGGTAATTTTCACATTATACGAGAGAAAAATTATTGACCCGAATTTTATGATGTTGAAAGTTAACGTTGTTATATTATTATATAGGAGATGTTAAATCATGCAACTGCCAGAGTTAATGAATCCGAGCATGAGAGAGCTTTGTCGGAAGCAGAACATAGACACACTACTGCTCTATATCATAAAGCAGAACATGAAGTTCAAAGATTGCAACGTGAACTAAAGCGTGCAATTGCTAAATCTAGGTGTGTACCTGATGCACCTTCGTACAATTTAGCTAAATATTGAATGATTCTTTAGCTTACTTAATAATGCATGGAATGCATCGCATTTAGTCATTCAATATATACATATATATACTTCTTTTTCTTTATTTATTTATTTATTTATTTATTTTTTCATTCATTTACTTATTTATTTACTACAATTAATAAAAAATAATTTAATTAAAAAATTAAATAAAAAGAAATAACATAATATATATTTAATATATGTATATGTATGTATATATATATATACATATTCTATATACATTCTATATATATATATATATATATATATATAGAATCTAATGGTTCAATAATAATGTTTTCTTTTTCCATGACTCTTAACATTCTTGTTTACTTTCTTCCCATATGTATATTTAATGATTTATGTTTCTATTGTTTACTATCTTACGTTGATTTTATATAGATATTAGAATATTTATGTCTTTTGGTTTGTATTCATGTTGGCAGTATGGGTGCACGTCGCAGCTTGCTTCTGATAAACAGTATCGCCTACAGGCACAACTTGCTCATGTTGTAAGTAGGATAGACATTATTTTTTTATTTTTTTACACCATATTTATTTTATGTCTTTGCTATGAACAAACCCCATTCTGACGATCTTTTCTTTTTCGTTTTCTTCTTCTAAATTACCAGCCTATTTATGCACGAATTATATTTTTATAAAATATTTCATAGATAAGCATTTTTGTACAAAAAGTTCCGCTTTATTCGAACATGCTTCACGTGAGATCTATTTTATTAGATATAACTCAAAGAAAATGTAATATAAAAGTACCAAGCTTCTCTTTAAAATACATGTTCTAAACTCTATTAATTATTAATTGATTTATCATATAGGCCATATTACGAAATGAAAGCGCATTTTAATCAAATGCTGGAAGAGCAAAAGTTAAGAGTAAGTGCGTTAGAAAGATCAGTGGGTGAAGCTAAAATGACTTACGCCGAAGCGCTGAGAAACCTAGAAAAAATCAGCGACGAAATCCATAGGGTATAACTGTTGACTAATTTTTGTCCGAGCTATAACTTTTTGCACACTATAGTAATCTTCATTTCTTATTTACAGACTAGGAAGTATGATGGAGCAGATGATTTCGATAAATGTTCGAGAGATACTGTTGGCCAACCTTCCCTACAGCCCAATGCAGGAACTCCAACTGATTCTAGCGTTACTGGATCACCTGATAGTACAGATTATACTAGCGACGAATACTTGCGCCTTCCTGAGAAGATGAGCCCTAGTACACAATGTCCTGTGCCTACAAGAGTAATTATTCTTCATCATACCAATAAGATATGTCAAATGATTTTTATAAGTATATTAATGAATGACTTTCATTGTATGTTTATCCAGATCGATAGAGAGCCTTCTTCCGAATATTTGGGCCTAAGTAACTTGAATGTTTCATCCACAGAGCCGCGGAAATATATCAAACGAGACCGTCCAAAAAGCATTGCAACAACTGATACGAAACATATCATAACACTAAATCAAACAAGTTCATCAACCTCACGGTTGTCAGACTTGTCGAATATTCTTTCGCCGATAGAAAAACGAGTGAAAATACAAACACCAGTGGATATAAAAAGCACTAATAACACTGTACAAAACGGGGAGGAATGGACAGAAATTAGTTTAAATAATTCTCCGGACGAAGTATATTACAATAACGAAGTATACTCGGACGAAGAAGATCAAATTCCTTATAAACCGCTACCAATGGACTTGACTCCAGAAAGTAACAACCCACCCGCCAATGGTGCAAATATTCAGTCGTTCAGTGAAGCAGCTAGTCGAAAGAAATTAGTAACCCAAAAGTCATTACCTGCTATGCCAAAAGGAAACGAAGTTAGTTTAAGCAGCGAAAAGAAAACGGAAGTAACAAGGAGTCCGTCAATGAAAAGTAAAAGCAAACTCGATACTAGTTTAGCTAATTGGATAACCAGAAGTTCAGCTGGCAGTGAAGCTAGTGGAGGCAGTTCAGGTAAATACATTTGGCTATATATATATTTTTTTTTTTAGAAATATAATGTATTTGGGTTAAACTAAGTTAGCCGGCTTATATATATATATGTTAATTGTCATAGCAAACTCAAGTAGAAGACAGTCCCTTGATATGTTATGGAGTGCCGGCACAGGAGAACGGGTGAAAGAATTCCTCAATCATGGAATGATGATGTTGAACATATCTAGCCTTACGGAACGACGTTTTAACGAACCAAAGATAGCAGAGAGAGACAAGGAGAGATCTGAAAAGTCTGAGAAAGTGGAAGGGAAGGGGAAGAAAGTTCCTAGTCCATTAGAAAAAACAATGACCTATCTTAATGCGGACGAGGAAACATCCGATAGCGAAAGCTTAGCAAGGTACATAACCCATTTGTAAATACTTTATCATATGAATTACTTTATCTTCATTAATTCCATTGCATAACAATTAGCGTGGAAATGTTAACGGAGGATCAGATTTCTTCGCTTATGATGGAACCCGACATGAATCAAGTATGTCAAGAAATTCTAGGGACACCTTTAGTTGAGGTGTGTCCGTTATTGCAACAACTGCAACAACAACAATAGCACTCCTTTTCTTGACGTTACTGATTTAATCGAATTGAAAAAGACACAACCATAAAAAAAAATGTTCAAAATGGTAAAGAAACGAACTAGCTAAGGGACAGCTTTATTTATCGTTATATAAAATTAGCGTGCAATTTGTTCCTGCACTTTTATTACGCATATATACATATATATATATATATATTTATTATATATTCTATCATATATGTATATATTACATATACAATATAATATAATATATAATAATATAATATAATATATAATAGAAACAGAAGATTTCATTTTCGAGCATGGATCTTTTTCTTCCATTTCAGAGAGTCATGGCAACTCGAATCGCTTCATTACATTGTTATATACACCAGTTACATTTCACTTGAATTATACACAATTTGTATATATATGGCGCTCATAGAAATTTCAAATATCACATGCCAATAGTTGATTCGAATTATTGGTACACATATATCGTCATATTGAACTTATTTACTTATAGTAATCAATAAAAGGAGCAATATCTAGCAAATCCTAGATGATCACGCGTTAAAAATATGTTTTCGTTCATTTTGCTCATACTTACGCGTTAAAATACCGGTATAGTAACTATAAAAGAAACAAAGTGAGAATAAGGGAGGAAGAGAATTAACTATTCCATCGATTATCAAAGACCCACCGATTAGAAAATCCTTTGCCCCTCTGCGTTAAGAGTACAACTATATAAGCAATTCGTTTTTTATATCGCCAAGTATGCAAGTGCAAATGCCAGCCGAAACTTAAGATGTAATAATTATAGTCTTCTTTGAATTGCTAACTAGAATTATTTAGGTAAGATGACATGATTCTAAATAGAAAATTGGCAGCTTTGACAAGCGTGCTACATTAACATACCAAGCTTTAATACATATAATAGTAATTAAACATGTTCATCTGCCAAGGCTCAGCAGGACATTTTCAATGAATCTTTACTTGACTCTGATAATCAGATACATAGATAATATTTATCACTAAGTACTTTGTAGCTGTCGGAATATGTACGTAAATAGTAATTAATGTATTTGAGTTATTATCACACATGGATTTAGGCAATCTGACTCTGAAGAATCAGTTTCAATGCCAATTACTTAACTACTAAATATCCAATTACAATTTAAAGAGAACACATTTCAGCGATGACTCGAGACTAATTCCTACTATTTTAATTATCGTGAAGTAAGATTATACTTAAGATATTTGGATATCGATATTTTTAGAAGGAGTTGGATTGTCTAATTACGTTAAAGAATAATCCATGAAAGGTGCATGCGATATGCCACTTACAAAGAGTGATACATACATATGTATATATATATATATGCAGATATCATTTATTTTTAATTCGCAATTTTCTGTGTAAACAGTGCGTGGTAATATATATTAAATAAGACTAAAACAAAGTTTTCTATGAACAAGTAAATTAGGTCAAACAAACAAATGGCCTTTTCATCACGTATAGAAAACTATACCAAAGATAAATGAAATACAGTTTAATGCGAGCAGGAAAGTGCAATAAAACGATATTTATTCAATCAGGTTATTTGTCTTTTCACTCCGTAAAGCTTAAAAATGAAAATACGATAATCTCATACCGATTTACAGCTGTTGCTCTTTTTTATCGTAAGATTTTATAATTTATGTGTGTATATACATATATATATATATATATACACACACACATACACACACATACACACACACATACACACACATACATACATGCATACACGTGTATATATATATATGTACATATATATGAGTGTATGCATGTATGTACGTATGTATGTATGTATGTATATAGGTTGTACAAAAAGTAAAAGAATGTATATCTTTTAAAGAAAGATATTTTTTTAAAACGATGATTTTTTAAAGTTTTTATTTATAAAATTTGATAAGCAATCTTTTCAACTGTTTTAGTTGTCTATATATATAAAAAGAAGAAAAAAAGAAAAACAAGATAGAAGAAACATTAAATTTTCAACCACTGTTGCATTGTGAATATACTAGTCATGATTACATAATTTTGTATAAATCAGATTATCGAACAAGTTGTGGGAAATTCTTCAATTACATATTATAAATAAACTATATTGAAATTCGAAACCATTGTTTTCGAAATTTGACATAATCGTATTGTTATGTTCGATGCGAGTCGATAATGACCATGCTCCTAGATATTTTACTAGATATTTTTTTGGCTAAAGTATGGGAGGGATGACATTGCATATAATGCGTGCGCATACTATTAGAATGACTGTAAATATATAATATTGTATATGTGATTGTAACTATGTATATATCAACATCTTCATTAAAATGCGGTTGCAGAAATACATAGCTAAATGTTAATACAAATGTACTATGTCCTTCATATACATTGTATATACGTATGTTGTCGATCGCTCCATCTTTAACGTTTGTATTGTTGCTTTCTTTAACAATTAATTAATAACGATTAAGATTCAAATTGTCCGATATAACTCTCAAGTATTCGAATATTTGGATAGACAAAGTTAAATATATAAATAGGCAAATATTTGGAAATTCAAAGTTAAACGAAAGATCTGGAAAAATGGTAATTGTTACGCTGGAATAGAGATTTTTAGAGAAGCCGGTTGGAAAATTGCGGTACACGCGAAAGGGAATGTCAAATGATAAACAGAGGGTAAACGTTCTGCATACAGACTTTGGAAAACTTGCGGGTTAGCTAGTCGATTGATAATTGGTAACGATTAAAAAATACTTACAGATGCTCGGAACGTTGATAACGGGAAAATATTTGAAAAATATTTGAAACGGCCAACTATTGCTAGTTACAGCGGCATCCGCTCGAACTAACTGGCGTCGGTATCGTTCAAGAGGGAGAGAGACAGACGGCACTAAGGAATGAAAATGGCGTCGCGTGCACGGTGCCGATGATTTTCGTTACGTTACATTATCTTTTGTGCATAATACAAGCGAAACGTGAGCGATGTTTCTTATTTAAAGGTGGAAAGTTTCACGGAATCCTGTATGAAATATCGTTTAATAACATCACTCGCGTAGCGTCATAATTTCGGTGTAACTCGCGCGACGACGATCGTGTGTGTGAGAGAATCAGGGAAAAAGTACTGTTTTGCGTATGGCTTTTAAATCGCACGGACAGTTCCGCCTCACCGATATACGTGTTCTTGGTGGTGAACGTCGTTGACATGACGAAAGACGCGTGTTTCGTTCTCGTGCATCATGAAACCACGATGAGCTATGTGCTTTGACGTACACGAGTGAAATCTAGTTTCGTTCAAAGACTCGCAAAGGTGTGGAGACGTCGTGCGTGTTGGCCACCATGGCGGTGAATCCGCGTGATATGGACGGTTTTATGCCGCTCCTGTCAACGACTGACATCAAGAAAAAGTTAAACGTTGGTAGTTTGCTGTTGAATTACTTGGGAGATGCGACGAAGAGCATCGAGTGTCAAGACATCGGACAGTTTATCGACAACATCATACCATGGTTAAGCAACGGCAACCCCAAGGTAACGAGTCTTTCCGTACGCATTGTAATTATTAAAGCATAAGGTTATTAAAAGTTAGTACATAGGTACGTAACTTTAACGATGTTCGAGTTTGGTGTTGAGCCGCGATAATTAATAAAAGAGTATATCGTATTCTTTCATAGTTTATTAATTTGAAATAGAAAGCGTGCGAAGTAGCGTATAATCACGTACACGAGGTTTGTTGTCAAGTAATACGTTTTCACGTTGCCAAGCTCTTGTATTATTATTTTTAGCGTTGACAATGAACGTCTATCGTTTGTTATGTAAACAAGACCACGCAACAGAGATGTGGCAGTTTTTTTACCATTTACATATCAATAGAGTAATTCATACTAATACGCCTAATGGACATTTCTAGCCTACGTAACCTTTGTGTTTGTATGCAACGGAATGGGATAAATACGATTAAAAAAAGTGCTTAATGAAAAGAAACGACTTGGAAGAGTTAGGTGGAAAGTACAGCGGGGTGTGCCGGGTGACAAAACCGCCGGGACCACCGTATAGAGCGTAGACGATGTACGTACGTACCGATGTACGTACGGGCAGAGTTGCTCATTTATGGAATTTACAATTTCGAACTATCGGTCAGAATGTGAGAACGTTAATTGCTAAACAGCCTCCTATCGGCCCATAGAGTTCGCATAATCGTCGTCGTGCGTGAGAAATAAATTGCAATTAGCAGGAACGATAGTCGTCCATATTTCGAATTTTCTCTCAGGCCAAAGACATATTTGTGTACATTTTATTTTGGTCGACCTACATATATATTCTGCCTGCACACGAAACTTTCTACGCTCGACACTCGGCAATGAACGATACTACTGGCGACAGCAACGTGATTGATTTATAAATGAAATTCGAAGAATCGCGACAAAATAAAGACGAAAGGGAAGGACTTTTCGCGGTTCTTACATGTACGATAGAAGAGGGCGGCTGTTGCACGAAGCTTGCTTTAGACAAGGATCCTACGAAAGATTCGATTCCGCCGCGGCCTTTCAGTCGCTTAACCTTCCGCTGGGAGATGGAACAGCTTGATTTGCATGCGTTATCAATGTCAATTTTGATCCTCGATGTTTCCAATAAATTCCTTCCACTTGCTAAAACTCCCTTGGTTAAAACGTTCCACTATATATGATTGCGAAGCCGAGGAAAACCGAAGTTTCGTTATTTTCTTTCCAGCGTTCTTTCTTTCTTTTTGTTTCTTTTTTGTTCAATGAAAGATATTTAGTCGTTACTTGGTAACAGTAACTGTATAATATAATGTAATGTAATATAATATAATATAATATAATATAATATAATATAATATAATATTGGTATAACACAAGGCAGAGACGTTTAAATATTTTAATTTCAGTATATCTTGACAAAGGAAAAATGGAAAGAAGGCTTCGCTTTACTTGTTACTTGTTTTATGGAGCAATTTTGGCAAAGCCACCGTTTTACTGTACAGTCCAGATATGCTGACAATTACGCCGAGTATTAATTTCGAATGTTTTTAATGGCGAGAGCGAGTAACGATCAAAGTGTTCTATAAGTATAGGTAGTACTTGGACAAAAATAAACGAATTACCAAATTTTCATTTTACTTATCTTCGACCTGATTCTAACCAAGTTTGAAAAAAATATAAATTGCAATTTATGCGAGATATAATTTCGTTCTAGCATCGAGCTTTCTTGCTTGGTGAAGAATGGATGTCGATGGATGAGGCATAACAAACGTGCTGTAATAAGGATAATTATACCGTAATACTGTAAGCTTGATTCGTCATCTCCAGAATTATCGATTATTATTTTGCATCCAAAATACGTGGATTTCCATCTAATCTCGCGATCGATAACAGTGACAAGATATATCATTTTAGTTATTCGTGTTTGGATATCGTAACCGGTTATTGTCAATTACGTTCAATAATCGTTTTCATCGCGAGGTTTCAACGAAAACGATGATTTACGACGGAATTGGTTTCTCGTCGAGATACTACAAAACTCGGGCTGGTTCTGCGCCAAGAACGTATAAGGGAAAAACTTTCACGCCATGTACGTACAGTGTGTCACGGAGTATGTTGCCGAACGATCGGCGTTTAGTCGAAGCTATTGGATTCACAATCGGTGAACGTTCGTTGGTAATAGACGAAGAAACGCTGAATCGGAAGATGCGCAAAGGGACGGACAGGAAAATACGCAACGAATCGGCACAATGTTAAGGCGATCGAAGCGATGGAAACCTATAGAGTCGTAGGCAGTTTCGTCGAAACTATTTGTACGCAAGTACTACTCGTCGAGCATCTAATCATCCTTGTTGTCCCGCAGTCAAGACGCGATAGAACGGACACGTATAACCATCCACGAGTATTTGGCTACCTGGTGCGATTCGATCTAAACGTCGATGTTTTCGTTACAGTTTCAAAGTCGTAGTTGAACTTGATTCCCTAACTTTCGTTATTAAATCTCTGCGTCAAGTTTTTAATTTAAATCTCTCTGCTCTGTTAAATTTAAGCTGAAACAAGGAACGTGGCTACAAACACGTATTTCCATCGCTCTAACGTCTCAACATTGAACCTACACGCTTAAATTTACTTGATTCGGATCTCTTCCCACGACCGGTTTTCATCCACTTTCATTCTTACTGTTCCTCTATCTCTATTAATTAATATCAACTAGCAGCTATTGTTTTCATCGATATTTATCAGCTGTATATTTCATCCACCTATATTTTATATCTTACATTTTACGTTTTAAATTTTACATTTTACATTTTACATTTTACATTTTACATTTTACATTTTACATTTCACATTTTATATAGGTACACATGTACTTGGAACAATTTCGGAATATCCAAACACCTACAGACGCAACTATATATTATTATGTATAATATATTTGAAACATCTCTACTTATGCTGAGCATGAAAGAGCATGAAAGAGCATGAAAGAGCATGAAAGAACGTGACCAATGAATAGGAGCGACACGAAGAGAAGTTACGTATGAAGCAATTAGCCGCAGGAATTTTTGTTTCGCATGTTACACGAGTATTCTTTCTCGTTAACAGGCACTCGAGGGAAAGTTGCAAAGTCAAATTCCTCGATTCTTTCTTAGCATTTCCGGCCGAGTTTCTACGAATGGATTTATCTCGTGGGAAGATCAAGAGGGAAACGAACGGCTCTACTCTAGAACAGTTCCTCTTACAAACAAACAAACAAACTTATAAGCGTTGCGTTGGTCAAAAATTGACTGCCCGAGTTTGTCGATGGAAATCGGCGCGGAACGACGTCAGCATACTACAGTCTACGACGCGAACATTGAAAAATTGACACTAGCCAAATTTCACCAGGTCGATAAGCTTGCGTCATTCTGCTCCGAGACTGGATGCAAGGAACGGAGAAAAGCTCTGCTCCTCGCAGCGATAAACGGCTTCTTAATAATCCATCGAACCATCGATCCCCGGTACACTGTACATTGTACAGCACTGTGCGCACGATACATTTCTCTGCGTGTAATGTACGAATAAGCAAGTATGCTTAGTAAAACGCGTTTGGCAAAACGTGCATATTTAGAAGTATAGTTGCCCGTCCGTTTCTATATTTAGACTAGCTTTTTATCGTTTTACGCGTTGTTACCGCGTTTCTCGTAAGTCTTTCTCCTAGCTGGTCTATACACAGAAGGAAAATCTCGAGTTAACGTTGGTAGATGTACCATGATCCGAACGTTGTAGAGATACGAGATACGAGATACGGAAATTTTGGCAACTTGACGCACCGTCCAGCGAATCTTTACTTGCATACGCGAGCTCGATATCGATATGGAAAAAAAAAAAATAGGAGTCAAAGTAGATAAAAGTAGAAGAAAAGGCATTAGCCGGTCGTGTATCGTTATCCAGCGCCACTTGTTGCCGAGTGCACGTCGTTGGTGCGAGAATATCAAGCGAACGTGCGAAAGAGCGGTTGAAACGGCAAGTAATTGCTACGAAAGAGGTAATAAGTTTGGATTCTGCGATAGAAAACGTATGGTAACGTAAGTGCGTAAGATTATTTCGTGGGTAAGAGGTAATCGAGGAACGGATGACAAGAGCGCGTTTCAGTATTTGTCGCGAGATCTCTCGAGTCGCGTCTCCACAGAGAATAGGATATACGTCGATCGAAAAGAATCCCTTTGCGTCCTTTTTAAGGAAGAAGCCACACCATTGTCGTAATTTTCGCAGCAAGCCTAGAAAGTCACCAAGTGGCGTAAAAATGAGAAAAATGAAAAAAAAAAAAAAAAAAAGAAAAATCGTGCCATCCGATAGTTTTACGCGCTGTCTGCGAACGTTGTTGCGAACAAAGGAAACCAGGTGCTCTTGTATCTTGTCGCGATTGAGAATCACGACGAGTCTTGTTATGGAAGATCTTACGATTAGCTGTGCCATTTTTACAAGACAACGGTGCACCGTGTATCGATGTCAAGGACACGGGACAACGCGAACCACGGCCCATAGTTTGTCCCTCTTCCTCTTCTCGTTACCGTTCCGTTCCTCTGCCGCGAACGTTTCCTTTTTTGAATTTAAAGAAGCATGACATCAGCCGCCTCGCCTGGCGGTGATCTCTCGGTGCTTTTTACACTTATCGCGTTAGTCTGCGTTGCTTTGTGCAACTCGTATAACTATAGTCTGCCACGTCTGATCGCTCTCGATAACTGGTGCAAAAGGTCGCCGTAAAAACGATAGACATCTTGATAACGTCAGTTGGAATTCAAAGCGGCAAAGCTCGGGTTACCCTTCGTGCCGGCTGTTATTCCATAAATTATTAATAGCCGCTGAGCGACAATTACGCGACTAACTGGATGCACCGGCGCCCCGCCACGAAACACAGACACGCGTGTCTCCACGATGGTGGATCATCGCGCATCGATACGCCGATACAATTTTCTAGTATATCGTCATGGTTTACGATAAAGCGCCATGGTTTACAAGGATCGTTGTATTACGATTGAACGGCGTTACGATCCTGTTACAGAAACGGCAAGTGTTTCAAATACAGCCGACAGATTGATGTTCGAATTAAATTCAAATTTTGCGAAAGCCAAACTTCTTTCTACGAAGAAGTTGTGCAAGCGATGGTTGTGGTACGGTCGTATCAATAACATAAAATTGACGCACTTTGATATTAAACTATGTGAAACTACTTTTCCAGAAAGCCAATAGATGGGTCGGAGGATGCGTGTCACCGTGATTCATACCTATCAATATACGTATATACCGTGCGGACTCGTAATAACTGGAAATCGTGTATACCGGTATTTGCGAAATCCACGCTTACTTCTCGTAATTCATCTAATTCACCCAATTGACACGATCGACGCAGTAGGCTTTATCTCGTTTTGGTCATAATCGAACGTTATTAAATCAACGTCTTCTTATACCGTTAGACAAATCCTCGAATCAACCGAAGAAGAATTTACCCGAACAACACGGTCTGGTCGTAATCGCTCGTTCTACTTGTTACGTCAGCTTTTCCTCCTCTCCCCCCTTCTCTCTCTCTCTCTCTCCCTCCCCCCTCCCTCTCGTGTTACTTTAGGCGGATACGTGACACGAGATCCACGTTGTACGATTAATAATAATTGCATTCGTTTTACGAAGCACCGTGTCAGCCGAAGCAATTGTAAGAACAAACGGTTGGTAAGAAACGAGCGACAACGAAACCGCGAAATCATCATCCGGCTGATCGTAAGGAGCATGCATGTTCGCTTCGATTCGTCGTGTCCAGTAAGGGACTATTTGTACTCGATAGAGCTTCTGCTTGATTCTATTTAATAGGTTGGTCTGTTTGTCGCGCTCGTAATGCGATTGCTTTTGCGAGCAAAAGAAGAAGAAGGAGTAACCACCTCCCACGTGGTGGTCTTGCCAGTTTTAACGAGCCCTGCTCCCCCCAACTTTGACGACTAAGGCCAGACGGACAACTCGCTCACAAACGCGCGCGTTGTCCATCTTTCGTTGTTTATCCTTCGTGATCTACTCGATAGGCGAGCGAAGAGGCGATAGTTGGATAGCAGTAGTCCTTTCTTCTCCTCAAGATGCCAGATTTTAGAGAACAAGTTCCATCGTAACGTATGCTGGCAGCATGTAGCTAGGAGGTCGATAAATTTCAGCGTTCTGTTTAAAAAAATATCTCATCGCAGTTGAATATGCTCGCAAGAGCGGCATGAGAGCGCAACCAGCGAACGCGATCGCTTTGTCGTAACCAAGAGAATAAAGCACTGTCGAAATTTTGATCGCCACCGCTCTGTTTCTTGAAAATATCTCGCCGACCATCTATCGGTAATTAACTGTGCGTCTTATCGATTGGTCTCGCGTTCTCTTTGCTAAAACTTACCCCATTATCGTTCGACGGTTATGCTCTAATCGGCCTTCTTTCTTACGATCACTTTCGAAAAATGCCACATAAAATATCGATACGATAATGCCTGTACTCTGTATACGCGATATTGCTGCAATAATAATAATAATTGCTATTGCAATAGCGTGATTAACCACGTTGAAGCGGGCGCGTTCAGCCCAGGCTGTTAACGATTAAACCGTGTGCTAATTATACAAAAGTTAAGACAGAAAGAGAAACGAAAAGCCTCGGTGGCGAGCAATGATGTCACAGCCAGACGACAGCCCTGAGAGAACGTTTACCCCGCGACTCTAAAATAGGTTTATACGTCTATGTATAGCGGTTCGTTAAACGTATTTAAACTGTCGCCGAGTAATGGACGCTTTTGCAGACAGTGACATTGGATTGGCCGTGTGCACTTGAGACATCGGGTTCGACCCGACGAGAGTATTGCCAATGCCGATCGCCGATTCGGATCGAACGGACATCGTCGTGGCCGCCGTTGCTGCTCTGCCCGCTACATCGTCCACCGAGCAATATTCGTTTAGCCGTACCTCTCGTCATCGTCGATGAACACAGCCCGAGTAACTGGGCTTTGCTTCGAAGGGTTCTATCGCGATAAACGCACCGAACGCTAGCCTACACTTACACTTTCTATATCGATCTACTCGTCCTCCTCCCGCAGGACCAGTTCGTTCACCCTCGAATCCAACGTTCGCCTTCCAATACGCGACATTTCCTCCACGCTACGTACGACCAATTCATTGCTGTCGCGTTCCTCCGTTCTTTCTCCTATTGCTGCATTTCTTCGACTTGCTATATGCGCCGATCATATACACGGCAAAGAACACGTTACGAGTCCTATTTTACTTTTTCTCCCCTGCGAAACGTTGAAAAACTATGTCGCGTACGAAGCTGCTGTTTTCGCATATCGTCTTAACGTTCTCGTCTGACTCCGACTCGTCCGACGTCTTTCTCCTTATCCCGCTCGTATTTTTCAACAGCAAATCGAGGAAAAGAAAAAGAAAAGAGAATATAGAGTCGCTTTAGATTCGATTACGAGAATAATTACCAATCTTTCCTCGGTTCTTTAAGAGTCGATAGCGTGCACGTTTTACAGTCAGCACTTGGCGAATATCACCGGCGAACCGCACGCATGGAAGATTCTTATTGATTTCGCGCGTGATCACGAGACCGGAATGCGTGTAATTCGTTCAAACGTGCGCGATTATGTTTCCGCGCGATGGAAAAACGAAAAGAGGCGCGAACAAATGCCGCGAAGTAATCGTTACGAGGTTGCAGGTGGAGAGCTCGCGGTAGACCAAGTATAATTACGAGCGAGAGGGAAAGTGCGAGGGGTCTAGGATTTTGTGGCTCTCGGGGAAGCAGAGTTTATCTTGCGTGGATCGATGATACCCTGAGCCCTCCGATGCAACGTAAACGCAACCCGACGCGTTTATTAAAGCGAAACTTTGAATCCCCTTAAACCACCGATCTTGAAAATAATTACAACAAATAATAAATGACGCTTTTTAATTGAACGCGTATCTCTTTTTCTGCTTTCTTTTTCTCTTCTTTCCTTTTTCTTTCTTTCTTTTTCTTCCTTTTTTTTCTTTTTTTTTTTTTTTTTTTTTTGTCAACCTCGATTCGCCGTTAATGTAACCATTGACTTTGCTATTTCGATCGGTTGGCGTTCGATGTACGAGTCGTTGGACAAACTGGTTTCCCGTGTACGCATTTTCTCGCCGAGTCGTTAATTAATCTCTCGTCACAGTACCGCGTATAAGCGTCCTCTATGTCGAGTAAATTAGCCGGAGCAGCCCGATTGCCTCGATAACTCGGTCGGCTAGAAATTCTCTAATGGTCGATATATCTGCCATAGATGTTAAAACGATCCTTTGATTCTGTTGTTGCAGGTCGTGCAGAATGGTTTAGAAATCCTCACGTTTCTCGCGGATCGAATGGGTCACGACTTCAAGCCTTACATTTCCACTATTATTCAGCCAACGATAGACAGACTAGGTAGGTGTCTCCAACTTTCTTCCACTTATTTGTCGTTAAATGCGTAAATTATTCTTAATAACGGAAACTGAACTCGTTGCTATCGGAAATTCTTTCGCTGCTTACCGAAATCCCACTCGAGCCATCGTACGTTGTGTAGCTTTAACCGCGTATTACGAATAAATAGACGGAACCGGCCCCGCCCCCCCCCTTTTATTTCCTTCGGTATCGTTTAGATAGCGAGAGATGCGATTAAGAATATCGACGATATGCGTATTGCGATAGGTGACAGCAAGGATGCGACACGGGAAAAGGCGCAACTGGTGCTTCTCAAAATAATGGAGAAAGGGTGTATGTCTCCTCAACAACTTTTGGACAGACTGCGACCGGCCTTTAGTCACAAAAATGCAAAGTTGCGAGAGGAAGCTCTGATTCTACTAACGACGACGTTGAACGAGTAAGAAACTGCGACAAATTACTAGAAAACGAAAGAAACATTCTTCTACAGCTAGAAATCGCTCGTTGAATCTTTATAACGATGAATCTTTTTACAGGCACGGCGCTGATGAAATGATACTGTCCGGAGTGATTCCAAGTATCGTGAAATTATTATCGGATCCATCCGAAAAAGTGCGAGAAACTGCTTTAAACACATTGGCGGATATCTACAGACACGTTGGTGAAAGATTACGAGTGGATTTGCAGAGAAAGCACAATGTACCGCAAGCTAAGTGAGTGAAAAAGCGAAATCGATTGCCGGCTTCTCGCCAGCATTTCTTTCGTTAAACGTTACTTTCCTTTAAATTAGCTGAAACAACTTCACCGTCGACCATTTCCAATCGTTTACTCGCTAATTATTTTATCGGTTATATTTTACGGCTTAATTCGAAGAATTGCATCTGTAATTGCGCGCATTCCAACCAGCCAATACGTTCGATCTTGCGTTGCAGATTGCTGTTGCTGATAGAAAAATTCGATCAGCTGAAAGCCGCTGGCGACTTGCTGCCTCTGGCCATGTCTTCGGACGGTGAGTAAATTCGTCGAATTTCCTTCTCAGCAGGTATCCAGCAAATTAAGTCAGCAAAGGCATAAAAACCGACGCCACACGCGTCACCTCCGTTATATTATTCAAGCTGTATCGTGCTGCCATCCCGCAGCCATGAACGCTATCGCGTTGGAATACCTTCGCATTCGAGAACACCAACCTTCGTATTTCCCTTCCTCGCCCCTTGCTCGGTCTTTTACGCGCACGCACACACTCCCACCGGCCTCTCTTCTGCATTGTTCACGTTACCGATACACAGGATGAATATTTAACAAGAACCGCTTGTTCTTCCACGTGATAAGAATATTCGCTCGATTCAGCACGGTAAAACATGGTCAATTTGAATTTAATTACGTCGCACTGGCGCGTCTTCTGCTCCAACTTCTGCTTTCGTCCTAACCGATGTGCACGTTTCTTCTTTCCCGCTGTACGTAACAGTTTGCTCGACCACTTGTTTCTCGCAAACGTGCGCCTAATATCTCCGAGAGTGCGAATAAAAAGAGGAACGATGCTCCAGACGATTAAGGGATCGCGTATCTGATCGCGGTTTTCCAGGCAAAGTCTCTCGCAGTTTCGCATAAAGCGTCATTTCCATCACCGACCAACAAACTAACCATATTACTAATTCGCGTCGTCTCTTCTAAGATGTTACATAATATTACATACACCGACAGGCACGGTGCGATACTGTGCAATATCGGCGGTGTATTGTTTCAAACGTTGTCCGTAATTCATACCGTGCCAAAGCTGTCCTGCCTGTTTTTTCTTTAAACGAACGACCTTGCAACGTTGTAACTGGCTACTGTCAGAGTATTCGAATTTCGATCGCAAATATTACGTGTCGCCAGCAATCGAATACTCGACGTATTAGTTCCAAAGCTGTCGATGCAATGAAAAAAAAAAAAAAAAAGAAAATAAAAGGAAGAAAAGAGAAAAAAAGTGCAGCTCGATGATGCTAGCGAATGGTAAAAAGTACGCGTAAACCGAGATTTCTGACGAGTCACGATGCTCACACGCGTTCCATCGTATAATTAACAATCCTTGCCCCTTGAAGAGGTGAAAAACGCGCTTCTCTTGCGTAACGATAACGATAACGATAACGATATATCGGCGGAGTGTACGTCCGGTGATCTTGGCATTTACTATATATTTGTATTTACTTTTCGGATGAAAACATCTTTCCTCGCGACCATATCCAGCGTCCAGTATTGCGTCCAGTATTGCGTCCAGTAATACGCGATACAACAAGGCATCCGCGTTTAAAGACGAAATACGTTTCTTCTTCTCCGACACTCGATCGCGATTAGGTCATACATGGGCTTGGCAGCGGAATTACGGTTCTTCGCTTGATTTCAGATATATTAATAGAACACGAAATTACCACGAATGATTTCCCGTCTCGTTTTTTCCGCCTGCGAGTCGCTATCGATCATTTTCATCCTCATCGTTGGATAATTCCTCCCTTCAGCGACTCGGCGAAACTCGCTATTCCGCTTTTTCCAGAAAATGAAACGAACGCACCCGGGCGAAGAAAATATTTTTCCCGGCATATCCGAGCCGAGTTGCTCTTGTCACGCGACCACGCGAATATCTTTTTCGCCCGTACGGAATTTGCAGGTATTGCTAGTTATAGTAGTAGTAGAATCCTTGCGAGTAAGTACGCGACGCGTGACACGGAAAGATCGAGACGCGCGAATACGCCGCTGCGAAAGATTCGCACGAGCCTCTCTTTCCCTGTGAGACCCGTCGTCACGAGGGGAAAAGAAAAACACTCTGTCTGATCCGTTCGTCGTTTTATAGCGTGTCGTTCTTGATATCGAAGCAGCCGTTTCTTCGATCGGTAATCGGCAATTTCATCGAAACGATTTAATGGCCTGTCCGATCGATCGTCTAAGATCATCCAAGATCATCCAAGATCATCCAAGATCATCAAAGATCATCAAAGATCAGCTAAGATCATCTAAGACAATCTAAGATCAACTAAGATCAGTTAGGAAGGACGTTTCTGCTCTGCCAGCTACGACATAAAAATGTCTCTGCAAGGTGGATTTCTGCGGCACCGGTTGCTTTCTCGGGACAGAGATTACTCACCCTAGCCTTTACCGTTCGATCGTATTTAGCACCCACACCGTTCAGCTTCGACTCGCTTTCGTATCGTGCGACCTTATACCCCGAGGACAGCGCGCGAGACGCGTGTAGAGTATACGGGAGAAGCGAAAGGTAGGAGGGTGGTAACGAAGATTTATCTTTACCGTGCACTCTTCTCTCTTCTCTCTTCTCTAGTGAGGTATTAAGCGCTGGATAGCGCACGGATGCCCTTTTTATCCTCTCTCGTCGACTCTCGCTGACATTCTGCGCGGGCTCGGAACGACGTTCGCGCTTAGCCTATCGACAGAAGCGGCGATTCCACGGCTGGCAAGCAACGTCGTGCACCATCGGTGGACAGAGACTACCAGCTACGGAACGCGAGAAAACTGAAAGTAACGTCCTACCTGGCAAGATTCGTTGCTCGTTGTACATGCTTTCTTGTACTACGAGCAATATCGGTGCGAAGAAAGTGAATCGAAGAAAACGCGCTTTCAAGGGAGAAAACAAAAGGCTCGGTCGACTAATTACATTAATGGAGTATCAATGGTTAAGCGATACGAGTTGCCTGCAACCACGACGAAACCATATTTTCATCCGATAATGCCAACAATATGTACAATAACGTACATGCTAGAACGTACAGTACGCGTTATGTAATATCGAGGATAGGATTATCGCGTTCGAAGCGCGCTGTTCGCGTGGCTGACTCTTCTTTTTCTTCTTTTTCTTCTTTTTCTTCTTTTTCCTCTTTTTCTTCTTGTCTCTAGCGACGATTAACGATCGTTCCGTGGAATTGGCATTCGTGTTTTCCTTTTTCCTCCGCCGCTCTTGCGTCGTAGCTGTTGCTGCGATACCAGCTGGCGATACAATGAGAGAACGATACGTCTTTCTCTTGACTCAGCTTTCTTCGATGGGCAAACGGAAGCATCGTATCTTGTAAATCTCTTTGATAAATAAAAACAATAAATAACGTTACTTTCACCAAGCAACGACAGAAACGTCTGTCAATAACGGCAAATAGTAAATACGATTTCAGCGAAGAAATCAGCGTGACTGCGACTCGTATTCCATCCATAATTTATTCTGCGCTCGATTCACGATGAATTTCTAGAAGAAGGTGAGAAGACGGTGATCGTCGGTCCCACGCTTCCTACCAATTACACCGTTCCACGTAACGTTCCACGTAATTACAAATATTTCGAACGAGTCGTCGTACGTGAAACCGTACGTGGACACAGTTCGTGGATCGATTGATTGGCCTGAGGGAAAACCACCGACCAGCTATCCCAATTCCATCCTTTTTCCCTTCTAATTATCCAACATGACCAACTTCTTCTCTGTCTAGCGCACTCGATAACGTTTCTAAAGCCAGATGAAAGCAATTTGTAGGTTGTTGCTTCTTAATCGCCGAATAGAAATCTTCATCGGCACTTTACATATCGGCCGAAGAACCTGCCTTTTCGTTTTTCACCGTTCTGTTCGCGTTGACTCGTTGTCGCGGAATCTTTGCCCAACTCTCGATGACGCTATTGCATACTGTATACCACATATACATGCGTGTACGCGATTTATCGCGCATAAACATCGTAATCGCCGCTTACTTTCCTTTCCATGCCTTTCCATGCCTTTCCATGCCGCGGTACATCTCGAATTCAATTGCACGCCGATGCGCCACCGACTCGTCTTGATCGCGTAGATTATCGGAAACTTTTGTCGCATCGTCTCGGCAGGTGGTCGCGGTTGAATTTTCCACGAAGGATCCTCGACGCGTTTCCGTCGTCAAAGATTCGATTCGAAGGCAACCGCGACAGTTTTCACCTTATTCGTCGCCTACCTTATTTACCTGTCTCTTACTCGCACCGACGTCGATCCTCGTCTACTCTCCCTTCTCGTATCGTCCACCCATACACGCCCCATACGCGCCCCATACGCGCCCCATACGCGCGTGGATACGTTTTCAAATGACTGTAAAAACTTGTCGAGTTTCTGATAAATCGATCGATAACGCGGCCTCGACTTAAAAATAGAGCCGGAAATTTACTCCTGCAATTGCACGTTCCGACAATGTGCTTGCAGTTGTTTGCCGCGACGAAAATCTATGCAATCGCGAATAAGCATTAGATCCGACAATGAGATTGTCCAATGGTCCGCTAATGTTCCAAGGTCTAACGCAATCGAGAGATGGCTTCTCGAACGTTATGCATAGTTGTGCTTGGTTTGGCCGCCATCGAGGGGCACCCGATAGGGGAAGGTCCCCTTCCTCCTGTCCGACTTTTAGTCTCGCGATCGGTCTCGGGTCTCCTGCCTGCCACCGGTCTCGCGACAGTCTCGCATCGCTTACGGCAGTTCGTAAACGAGTGGCCATTTGACAACGCGAGACACGCGCGTCTCTCCAAGCCTCTACCTTCCGAAAGCGGGTCTCGCTGAATTCTTCGAGAAAGCTTTGCAAAGTCGCGACCGTCTGCTCGCCGGTCTGATCGTGTTTTTTTTTCTGTGTCACGAGCCGAACACGATCTGGCCGGCACAGCGCGACTAGTGTGACGCGTTCTAAGCGACACGCGTTGCTACCGTTCACGGACAATGGGCAAGGACGATCGTTTCAGTTTCTCCTCGCGCGTTTGTTTACTCGATCAGAGTCAACCGCGACGAAATATGTCGTCGATACGACGATGTTTCGCAGCTGGTGTCGCCAGAACGGTTAATTCGTCGTAGAATCAACCGCGCTCGCAGTGTCAGTGTTGGCCTCGATCCCGTACGTTCGAACGAGGAGACGTTTTACGCGAATTATCGTCTGCCGCGTTTACCACGCTAATTCGATGCTGTGCGATACCGTGCGATACCGTGCGATAACGATTATGCCAAGGTAGTGGAAAGCTGGTCCTGCCGCTGCAAGAAAAAGATTCCTTTGTTCTGCGTTGTCCGCGCGACCAGCTAACGGACGTGTGCTGTTGGACAAAAAAGAAGATACAAAGAAACTATCGACGATACATTGTGTCCTGGAAAATAGTCATCGTGACTGACCCGTTTCGCGATGGAGGGACGCGAATAGATTCGTTGGATCGTTGAGCGTTGATTCGTTTCTTGGAAAGCAGATCGTCGCGTTACTACCGAGCCTCCATGTCTTCCAAATGCACATTTATATAGCTGTCTCGCGCGATATTCGCTTTTTTCTTCTTCTTGTCTCCGAGAGAACGCGGCTCGTGCCTTTTTCACCTTTTCTTTTTACCTTTTCTTCTCCGTCTCACCGGAGGTCATTTTCCCCGCGAGATAAATAATCCTTTACGCATTTTTATACGATTTTCGTTATCGGCATAATAAAGCACAAATAAGCATAAATAAGCATAAATAAGGCGTGCTTGTACACGTGTGTGCTAATGGATTATTACGCGCAACTTGCTATGCATCGTATTCGTGACGCAATCATCCTTGGAGGTGCAATTTATCGATAATTTTTTTTCAACCGTCTTCTCGTCTTCTCGTCTTCTCGTCTTCTCGTCTTCTCGTCGTAGGTCGCGGAAAACACAGTGTTCAAAATGTCGAACGCAACTCCTCGTGCCTTATCGCCGCCCTTATTAACTCGTTGGCTGTGATAGCGCGTTTATCAAATGCAAATCTAGCTTCTCACCTAGCGCGTTGAGCCGCGCTGTTCCACCTTTTACCATTCCACTTACCGACTTAATGTCGGAATCGTTGCTTCTTCGCTTCTACGCTTTTCCATCTTGCCTGAGAAACGTCGATCACCGTTATATCGACGAATCAAACGAATCGTCGCGTTTTGAAACACCGCATCGAAACGCGAAACGTTCTTTCGAGGGCGAGGCGCCAGTACCTACGTAAGGAAAGAAAAACCGTCGCCGCGGATACGTATCGCGCGTAAGCTCGATCGCTCGAAATATTCTTTGAAATTTCTACTCTTCCGTACTCGCTAATTTGATTTCCAGTTTACATTTTCACAGACTTTCAATCAGCCTGATTACTCGACGTTGCTTCCCCCGAGCGAATCGATTTTCGTCCCTCAATTTTAATCGCGTCGATACCTTAGACGAGAAACTTTGTGAAAGTCGAGAAATAAAATTCCAATCGCTTCTTTCGCAAAAGATCCGCTTCTTTCTTTCCTTCTTTCTTCTCTCTTTATCAATCGTAAATTTCAATTTATTTTCCATCGAAACAGCCACGCTATCCAAGAATTTCATCGATAAAAGTTCGTCCATCCGAGTTCCGTGATCACAAAGTGGCGATTAAAAAATCAGCAATTAGTCGAACGGGAATCGCCTGTCTAGTCGGCGGATAATGCAAATCACTTTCACTCGCCAATTATTTCGTGCCGATTATTTCGTTCGTTCTAACCTCGAGGAGAAACGCGAACGAGGAAACGATTTCAATCGGTTTCTCAAGTCGTTCTCTAAGACTCGAAACGGAAATCTTTTGTCTTTCGCGCCAACACCTATCTCGTTAATAACTCTGACAAACTCGATTTCTCAGTACCTACGTACGTACGTGGAGTCTTGATTAATATCATGCAAATGCGAAACGATGCAGCAAGATCGCATCGAGTTATCGTGCCATAACCGACGCTTTTCGTACCGTGATGGTGTTCTCTCAAACTGCGTCCAACGATAAATTACGCTTTCTACTTAACAAAACGTTGCCTCGTAACTGCGCGTGTCATACGGTGATTTCGATAAAAGCCAGACTTTTTAATTACCATGAATCACACCGACGTACTCTTGTCAAGCGGCCATCGCTGCTTGCACAGAGGTTTAACAAAATATCCCAGTATCGATAAAAAGCTGTGGGATCCAAGTAGCAGATGGATTCTTCAATGGGATAATATCGTAAAGCATCCAGGTGCTCGAGCAAGAGGTTGTCGTTGCGACATTCACAAACCACCGTGGCTATATCCGCACTTAGGTATAAAGCTTTTCGCGAAAAACAGAAAACGAAATCTTCCTTAAGAACGAATCCAAATATAAATATAAATATATGACGATTCGAATATTCGCCATAGTACGATCGAATAATTTCATCATATGCCTAAAAAAAAAAAAAAAAAAAAAAAAAAGGTATATATTTGCGTACTTTGCTAAACTCGTTGAACGCATTTCTTTCAGTTGGCAAAACCACCGATGAAACGGACAGAGCGGTGAGTATCGGTTTAAACCTTTCAAAGTATACGTGCGTTTACCTACGCGTTTATTAACTATATTACCGATTAATACACGAGATGAACTTTCATATTACAGATTAAATCGGCTCCTGTGAAAAGGTTAGCTGCTGCTGCTGCTGCTGCTGCTGCTCCTCCGAAAAGAGGACAATTCGGTCCTGCGAAAGCTCCATCTTCAGCTCTAGGTACACACAGAGGCGCGCACACACACGTACACGCTCGCACGCACGCACGCACGCACACGCGATGCTATTTCTCATCCCGTGTAAATCGACCACGTTCCAGTATAAACGTCATATTTTGATTATTTCGTTCTAAGCATGGTGTATTCGTACTCGTTCGAAGCGAGTCTACTCTAAAATAACTCTTTACCCAAGTCCGTGTACCACCTAACCAGAACAACCGTCAAGACAACGCGTCAAGTTACATTTCTATTATAGCAATCGTAATATCGCGAATCGAGTTATTTTACGGTATTTACAGAATCAATCTATTCCGATACGTAGAGTTATGAAAGCGTTAGTCGAATCTGTTAGTTGTATGCAAATTAAAGCGCTTTGTGTGCTACAAGTGCTTTATCTGTGTATAAGATAAACGTTTGTTTGGGTTAATCCAGATGAATGTGACGATCTTTGAGATTAACATTACGAAAGCACGTGTTCCTCCTGCAAGCAACGCACAGGTGTGAAGCGTGCTAACGTTACAACTCTTGCTTTCTCCTGTCGCCGCTCATGTCGCCGCTCATGTCGCTCGGCATTTCACCATGCGATATTAATGATATTTTCTGCAACCATGCGTCGACAAAATGTCGATAAACCGTTGACGTTTCGTTGACGAGACTGCTAATTATTCGCTTGCATGACAGCTCAGCCTGGTAATACATCTTCCATGGTTCCAAGGGCTACAACCGTCAAAAGAAACGTGTCAGTAAAATCGACACCAGGTATCTAAAACTTTATTGGCATTACTAATTTTCTATTATACCATGATTTTCCATATTTCTCCACGATATTGGACGAGTTTAGCTCTCTTTTTTCTTTTTTCTTTTTTCTTTTTTCTCTCTTCCTTCCCTTTAAATCCCAAATAGAGCCACCACAGTGATACAAGTACAAGAAAATAACCAGAAATTTCTGAAACTCGTTGCAGCTAACGCGTATTCGTCTTACTGTACTATGCACTTTTAATCGCCGCTCGAACCCCTTACACGCCTTACGCTTTCTACGATGTTGTTGCATCTCCTTTCGTTCGCGTACGCGTATCGTTTCACGCGTGAAATTCTATAGTCGGCTATACATCTGTCATCTTGTCTGTTTATATGCACTGCCTTTTCCCTCGCTCTCATTTGCCGAGTTGACAGTGCTTTGAAGCGTCACAAAGTATTCACTACCACGAGGTAAAATAAAAATATACCTACGAATAAACCTACCGTTCTACCTCTTATCATAGCAACGATATCGATAATTTATATGCGATTTATCGCAGCGGGATAAAATTCAAGCGTCTCGATACTCTACAAGATTTTTAGTTGATCGAGCAAAGCTGCAAAATACCCGCACCAAATTTCTCAACTATCGCAACTTGTATATTCTGGTGCATAAATCGGTAAATTAAGTGAAATCTCGTAAATTAGTAAATTAGCGCATACGTATTTTAACATTGGCGTTGATACGGATATCCATACGTCTATAATTAATATATATTTGTCTATTTATTTATTTATGTATTCAGGTCAAGCTGGCGCCGTCGACGAGGAAACTTTCCTTACAGCGTTCGAAGATGTGCCATCTGTAAATTTGTTTTCCGCAAAAGATCTCGAAGAGCAGATGAAAATCATAAGAGAAAATGTTGGTGACGATAAAAAAGATTGGAAACAAAGGACAGAGAGTGTATGTGCCGAGATAATATCGTTCTAACGTTAAACCGTCTAAACTAGCGGCACATGGCATAAACTTAATTATCTTACAGATGAAAAAATTAAGAGCAATCGTTATAGCGGGTGGTACGAATTACGAAAACTTTTTAGAAAACTTGAAAAGCGTGCAAAGATCTTTCGAAGTTGCTTGCACGGATCTTAGGTCGCAAGTGGTAAGGGAGGCGTGCATTACCTTAGCGTTTCTTAGTCAACAGTTAAAAAATAAATTCGCTAGTTTTGGAGAAGCAGTCTTACTCACCTTAATGAACCTCATACAAAATAGTGCCAAGGTGAGACTCGTAATTATTTAACGCCAATACACCGTTAAAATCAAACAGAGAGAGAGAGAGAGAGAGAGAGAGAGAGAGAGAGAGAGAGAGTGCGTGTGTGTGTGTTTGCGAGCGCGATGATAACGTGGAAAAAAACTTACATGGACAATTTTGTACATTCAGGTTGTGGCAACAGCTGGTGCCGTAGCCGTGAGGTTTATTCTTCAGAATACGCATTACAGTCGTTTCGTGCCAATTATCACATCCTGTTTAAGTCACAAGAGCAAAGACATACGTCGAGCATCGTGCGAATATCTAAATCTAATTTTACAAATATGGCCTACTCAAATATTACAGAAACACTTGACCATCTTACAAGATACGATCAAGAAAGGTATCGCCGACTCGGATTCGGAAGCAAGAGCCTTTGCTAGGAAGTAAATATTCTTCGTTGCTTCTGTTCGTGTTCGCTCCGTTTTAAACAAAATACCGGTTACATTTCCAATATTTCCAGGTCATATTGGGCATTCAAAGATCATTTTCCGGAACAAGCAGAGGCATTGCTCAACAGCCTCGACACTGCGTACAAACGCTCGTTGATGTCCCTTAGCAATAGCGGTAGCATTAACAGTCTGAACGTAGTGACGAGATCGGCCAGCGTTAGTCCTCGAACATCCAGACCAGTGATGAGCGCCACAGGTATATCTTCTTATCTTTGCTTCGTTATTGTCAAATGATATTTCGAATAGAATAGGGACTGGCGTAGTAGATGTACGATAAATGCAGAGACCCAAGTAACGATACAGTGCGGTATATAAACTACTTCTCACTTTTTTTCATGCTGCTTTTGTGACTCTCCTTTGCATTAAACGTATCAAGGTAGTACGGAAAATTTGCATCAGTCTTCGGGTCAACCCCATGGCCCGCTCAGACGAACTCCCTCCTTGCCACGGTCTTATCGTCAGTCTGGTATTCCGGTTCTCCAAAGACCCACTGATAGTCATTGTAATTGTTACCATCTCGTTCGATGCTTTAAAACATCACTGCGTCTTAGAATGTGCACCTATGTCTTGTACCTAATGCGTATCGTGTTAATCTCCTGCATATCTACTCCGTATTTCCTAATCTTTCTTTCAACTTGTCTTCAGATCGTGCAACTCCGGGCGTTAGATCTACTAGCGCGATAGATTTGCAAGCCGCGCAAAGAGCTAAAGCGAGAATGATGTACGCGAATATGAGCAGACAGAAAGCGTCCCTTCGTGAGTAATCTCATCGGCAATCAATTTTCATTCTAACTGTTATCGTATGCTTTAAACGAGTCCCATCTATTCCACCATCTCCTCTTCGTTTAGCACGACCTAGCAAATCACCGGACACAACCGCCGTTGCTAGTCCAGAAAGAACCGCGAGAACAAGGACCAGAGTATCCGGAGTGTCGCAATCTCAGCGTAAGTACAAAAAAAAAAAAAAAAAAAAGAAAAACCAAACCAAATAATAGTTATTCCCAATCTGTTTTTAGAAGCAACAATATAATCTAATACAGTCCGTATTTTCTTACGTTGTACGTAACAGCTAGCAGCAGATCGGGATCACCGTCCTCGAGACTCAGTTATGCAACGTACAATCGCGAAGGAGAATCGTTAATTGCAAGACCTAGACGGTTATCCGGCCACGGGATCAGAAGTACCGGTAACAGTCGTGAACCAAGCCCGCAAAGATTTGGAATGGACAGAAGTTTCGCGAGCAAAATACGGTACGATGGCATATTTACCTTCGTAACGCTCTTTCATCTTAACCGTCACCGGATAAACAACATTCGACATATATATTTAAACATATGCGAAACGAAATATATAGGGGAAGAAGTTTACACATGTCTCCGACGGACAGGCCTCAATCCAGACCAGTTATGGCACAAAAGATGCTGCAGCAGTCGCGTGAAGCGGAATCAGCGTTGGCGGACGCGCTTACCTTCGAAAATATTGACAATTACCCGAGGACACCAAGAGGAAAGGGCGATCACAGCGATGACAGTGAAACCAGCAGCATATGCTCTGAACGAAGTATGGACAGCTTTAGGCGACCAAACGATGTAAGTAAACGCAGTGCGATAGATTCTGTACGAGAAGACAGAATAACCATCGTTTCATCGTACTGATAGTACAAGATATATATCGTATAAAGTGACAGACAATATTCAATACAGAATACATTAATTTCACCAACGATGTACATTATAAAAAACGTCACTTGTGCAGTAGCTTAATATATATATATAAATATATGAGTCATAAATTTATTCTATCGCGACGCTTTCTTATCTTATGTTTATTTAAATAACGCTTTTCTAATCGATATGTAATAAAAACAGACGCTTGCAGTGTTACTTTTATTTCACTTATTTCATCATTTATTACGTGATATGAAGATGCTTTAACCATATCTGCCTTCGATCATACGCAAGTTCACAAATATCATGCTGCGTGCTCGTATATAAGCGTTGTCTATTATTTTGCCTAAAATACACAATTACTCGAGATATTTTCATCTGACACTGAATTCGCGTATTCGTATTTGCAAATATATCCCATCTTCCTGGACTTGACCACGGTCAGAGTAGAATTAGTCCACAAGCTTGAAAAACAGGCTTCCAGCATCCCAACATTGTAGAGATAACGCATGTATGGTTTTTTCTTTTGGTTTTGTTGCGGCGTATTTGTTTGGTTTGGACTAACGCGATGCGCCGTTCTGTTCTCCATATCTGTCCATCGTCCATCTACCCATTAGTCGTTCTCATGGAGTGGCTCTCAACAAAGACTGTATCGTGATATGTGGGATCAATCTATCCCAAAGGTTTGTTAAATTTAATATTCATTTCCATTTATTATTCATACATATTCCACTATATACATACTATCTGATACACTCTACTGTTGTATACTCTTCTGTCAAAAGAGGAAATATAGAACCCTATCGAAAATACCGAACTTTGCAACCAAGTCTTTACTCTGAACAAGGCTTTACACGTTCGTGTTTGTAATACGTATTATCGCGATAAATAACTCTTTAACTTGCAGGATATCAAGGAAATCATAGAGAATTGCGCGCATAAACATTGGGGCGATAGGAAAGAAGGTTTAGTCGGATTGCAACATTTTCTTTCAAATGGAAATACGCTTACAGCTACGGAATTGCGCAAAGTAACAGACATCTTTACGAAAATGTTCATGGATTCTCATACGAAAGTATTCAGTTTATTTTTGGACACACTGAATGAATTAGTAGCTACTCACAGCGAAGATCTCGGTGACTGGCTTTATGTTTTGTGTGCTCGACTTTTGAATAAATTAGGCACCGATTTACTTGGCTCGATACAAGCGAAAATACACAAAACGCTCGAGGTTGTTAGGTGAGACCGAATACGACAATGTCCAAGCTAATACGAATGTTCGTGCTCTATTTTACACAATTGTTTACATCTCTTCCTCATCTCAACTTGTAGGGAATGCTTCCCCGGAGAGCAGCTTTTGCCGGCTGTAATGAGGTATCTGACGGATCCAACACAAACGCCAAATTCTCGTGTAAAAATAGCCACACTCGTGTTTATCACGCAAATAGCGGAAACGGCAGAACCGTCTGCTCTTATTAACTCTGCTGGGACAGCGCTCGCAAGGTTACTCGACTGGTCGAACGATGTTAAAAGCCAAGATGTTAGGAGGCATGCACAAAATGCTGTTATATCGCTGTATAATTTGAATCCTCCGAAAGTCACTATGATATTAGCTGAATTACCCAAGTATTATCAGGTAAGATGTTGTATATACATATATACGTACGTACGTACGTACATACATACATACATACATACATACATACATACATACATACATACATACATACATACATACATGTATTATAGGGGCGGTGTATGCCCCTATAATATATAATATATAACACATATATTGCACATATATGCACAGATGTGTACCATTGTACGGGCATTATATTAATATACACATACATGTATTTTGTAGGAGGCGGCACTGCCTTTAGTGCAAAATCACTTGAGGAAATCGTCGGGTTCGAGTAATCCCGCGTCCCCTGGAACTCCGCCTCCTAGGGCGCAGAGCTCACCGGCTCGTTCGAAAGGTAAAGGTGACATTGACAATGCGGATGAAAACTTGGAAGAAGTTTATAAGTAAGTGACGGCCTTAATTCGATAAATCCTTATTGTTAGTCATTTTAATCTTTAAGCATTTGCCGCAGATCTTTAAGGCGTACGACGGCGGAGATACAAAATTATGGTTTCGAACGTTTAGAAAGAGCAACTACCAGCAAAGACAGTGGAATCAGCAATATGGCTGATGTCGAGGAAAAGATGGAAGGACTTACATTATGCAACTCGGTAATCAAATAGTCGATATACTGGTTAAAAGTATACTATGCCGTGAGAGGATGTGTCAGCATGCCGTTCGTTTCTCTTTTCTTTTCTTCCCTATTTCTTTTCTTTCTTCTCTTTCCTTTCTTCTCTTCTCCTTTCTTTCTTCTCTTTTCTTTATTTCTTCTTCTTTTCTTTTGTCTATTAGGGTCGTTCGTCTTCTGTTTCTTCGCCCACGCAAAGGGGACGATCTGTGACTAATATTACAGTTAATGGTTCAAGTGATACGATCGCCGGGGATCTTATCCTACCTCAGGAAAATAATGGTTACAAAACGCATGGTATGTATACAATTATTTATAGGAAGGTTATTCATCGAATCGCCTATCTCTTCTTCGTTTAACAAATGTTAATAAATCCCGCGCAGGATCATCACCCGATTCGATAAAAAGGCCAGAAGTTTTAGATAATATGATTAAAACGTTGCAATCCAAGATGACACAAACCGAAGAAAAAGTATCAGCTCTACAAGAATTTCAATTGTATGTTCGCGAAGGAGATGCTTTGTACATTAAACAGAATTTTAAGTATGTATTATTATGCTATTTATTAAATCGGCTATTCTATTCTCCATTACCACTACGATTACGAAAACTCTGATTATACGTCTTGGTTTTCCAGAAAGCTGCTCAAAACGTTGTTAGATAGTTTGACTAACGATAGCAAGAAAATGCAAGTAGAAGTACTTCAAACTTTAATCGATATGCTTAAATGTCCAGAACTTGTCGACAGTTTTTCCGTCTATCCTGAATTGCTGGTTTTAAAAGTAATTAACGCGTATAAATTAGACGACCAGAAACAAGATTCTTCCACTAGTAGCAATTCAAGATCTCCGGTAAGTCTGTGGTGAATTAGTTTCGCGATATATGTATAGACGATTATTAATACTGTTCCCTCTTGTCAGGTTCTCTGGATGGCGGAAAAATGTGCTGCAACGATAGCGATGGTTCTAAAGCCAGAACAAGTGATTCACCTAGTATCGACTATAATAACTACCGAACCATATCCCCTGAATATGGGCGCGATAAAAATGCTTCACAAGGTTGTGGAACATTGGGGTCGCGATGCGATAGAACCTCATTTGTCGAAAGTCATGCCCGGTCTCATCAAAGTAAGTTGACATATATCGTACATATATGAATATAAAAATCTTCCTCTCGTTCTAACGTACAATGTTAATTATTACGTTTCTGAACAGGCGTACGATGATAATGAGAGCGCGGTACGTAAAAGCGCTGTGTTTTGTATGGTAGCGATACATTTGGCAGTTGGTGAAGAATTGTTGAAACCTCATCTCAGCTGCTTGTATACCAGCAAACTGAAGCTTTTAAACATTTACATACAACGCGCGCAACAAGCGAACAGTCAGCCGGCAAGCCCACGTAGCAATAGTAAAAATTAACTAACATCAAACTCCGCGACGCTTAGGATCGCGATACTTAAGAGATTTGCCCGTTTGAGTGCAAGGCATGAACGAATGCTGGTTAGCTTCCTCAGTAAGTCCAATCCGTGATGGCTACGATCGAACAGTAAAACGATACATGTCGATGTTTTTCAATATGATAGACTGATCTACATGATTTCACGGCAAGGTGTATTAACGGCATACCTGAACTCCTGACAGTGATGTTGCACAAAGACAGGTAGTATGCAAGTTGTTTACGCGTATTCTTTCGTTTACCGAGAATCTATGCCTGTTTCAAAGACAGAATCGCTTTAGATATAAGGTTCCTTGAGTCATAATACATGTATTTTTTATCGATACGTTACATCCTGATATTAAGTTGCAGCGTTGTTTCTTATTTTAAGAAAAAGGGGGAAAAAGGAAGGAAGAGAGAGAGAGAGAGAGAGAGAGAGAAAGAGAAAGGAAAAAGCAACAGGAGAAGCTTTAAAAGGGGCTCCTCCTCGTATCTTATCAAGCTCGCAAAACATAGTATCGTGCCTCTTGTCCACTTTGCGATTTTATATACTTTGAATTCTGTTCGCGATATCTCGTTAGGATATTGTATATATTTACGTATGTATCTCAGTGTATCGTTGTGCATCCCGTAGAGTTGATTGCAGTCGTTCGACAGGAATGTGATGCCAATGACCTAAATATCGTCGATCTGACGTGAGTGAAAGTATGAGAAGACAGTGCGACATCACTGCCGAGAGAGAAAGAGAGAGAGAGAGAGAGAGAGAGAGAGAGAGAGACTCAAATATACTTTGTAAGCGGAATATACGTGAATGCCAATTATATCGATACCGAGAAAGACATTGTATAAAAATACGTTATACGCTTGTTCGCCGATTTACAAACATCGCTAACAGTATTGCACCTTGCAATGGATAAGTTAGGAGAAAGGTGAAGACTCAAAGGTATCACGATGAAAAGTTCAAACTGAGAATAGGCGCTATGTTTGATATCGGTTCTGTATGAACAGTGAGAGTGAATAAATTTCATATAAAATATTTTCTTCGCATTTCAGCATTAACGACATAGAGAAGTCTCGCGCGTATATCGTATTTCTTAATAATTTGCATGTGTGCATAATACGATTGTCACGGGAGCAGCTCTCTTACATGCGTCGTGTAGATCGAGATGTTGAAAAACAAACTGTCAACATATTTTGTTAAAAATCCATGTGCTAGTCAGATTTCCAAGGACGCACAATGACACAAGAGATGCAGACGAGATGGTCGAAAGTTTTTCGAGCAAACAACAGGAACAATATTTGAACAGACAAAGTCTGCGAGGGAAACAGAGAGAATGCGATAGAGTGAATGAGAGATTATATGCGACGAAATCAGCAAAACTAGATTAGCAATGATTAGGGGAACGATATTCGAAACTAACGTTAATATTTAAACTATTCGTCACGTTGCCAATAATTAAACGAATGCTAAATCAAAGCTAACATAACGAGTTTAGTAATATTCTGTGCCATTGTCGTTTTTGTTTTATTTATATATAAGGATAAAATTATATATAAATACATACTTATCACCTTTCGTCTTTTCTTACTTACTAGTGGGTTCAAGTAACAGAATAATTTCACGATGAAATTGAAACTGAATGATCCAAGTATTAAAACGAAGAAAAGGAATAGACACTGCATTAACTATATTTGATAATGTTCTCCAAAGACACAAATAGTATGCATAAATCACGTTGACGCATAACCCTTCTCGAGATTAGGAGGGAGGCAGACGTGTCGTGTCTCGCACCTAATTCGATATGGTGTAAAACACATGGTAATGTGTATTGATTTTCCAATAGGTGGCCAAATAGTGCCAAAAGCGTTATTGTGCGACAGAAGAGCAATTGGTTTCGAATCAATCATCAATCGATAATGAATAATCGAGTCAGACTATTTCTTTTACTTGGTGCCTTTTGGTGTCGTCAGGACGTAATTTGTTCGACAGAGATCGTCTTTGATCGTCTTGCGAAAAAGAAAGGAAAAGCTATCGTTGAAGCGATTGTAGTCTGCAAGTAGCTAGAGAGCTCCTGTATTTGCTAATGTTGCGTAAAACGTACAGTGAAAGTTTTTCATTCGTTATTACGATGCAAAACAGAGAAAGAAATCGAATTATTTATAATCTTCGTGCTCGTTTCGCGACTTTGTCGTGGAACACGAGGAACCCACATTTTCGTGAATCGATACATGTATCATCGACATCGTCTAAGAATGTATCACGTCTATTTTCATAAATTGCGCTAATCGCAAAACGAATTGTACGGACGCGAATCGTCTTTACCGTTTGCGGTTTCATTACAGGCAGGGTGAATAGTTTTCTCGTTCACGGGAAATTGTTATCGACGTTTTACATTTTACGGTATTCCGTGGATGGATTTTCGATGGAAGAAACGTATGGAAGGTTACATACGTGTAGGATTTAGTGTGATTACCGACTTATCTAACATGAATATTTTAACGTTGCGTCTATCGATATCCTTTTCGTAATTCATTTGTCATTTGTCGTAATTATTTAAAAAGAAAAAAAAAGAAAAAAACAAACGATTTAGGGTTTGACCTGGTGTGTGCGGATCGTGCGTGCGTGTGTGTATATATATATACATATATACACACACACACACACACATACATATTATTAAATAATAATAGAAACTAATGTAATATTAATACGGATTAGGTAGCTCATCGTCACTGCCTGCAGCGTTGGTCGTGCTGAGTACACGTGGACCTTGGCACTGCTGGACACTGCGTAGTGTCGCGATCGTTTATAAAAAAGAGAAAAAGAGGAAAGCTTGTTTTGTTAAGTTTTTGAGCATTATTATTGACAACAGGATTTATATTATATTTACTAATGCGTGTATGATACGTAGATATAAATATATTATGACACATTATCGAGATCCTTGCCACTCTGTTTGCATCACGACGATGATATCAGGCTATATGAATTTACTCCATACGCTTAACTCGCTCGTTCATCCTGCGTACCTTTGCTTTCGTTACTTGATGCTGTAATAAGATGAAAGAAAAGAAAAAAAGAAACACGAAAAGCAAGAACAAAGCATGTTTCGTTGTAACTGAAAAAAGGATCGTCGTAAGAATTTCAATGTCCGCGCGCATCGCAATTAAACTTGATACATGCTAGAACTGAACACATGCTTTAATTGCTTCAAACAATTAGACGTAAGTGATTAAGCATACGGGCATATACTATGTCTGTCGTGGGAAATCGTCGCGATGTAAAATGGATATACTCTTTCACGCGTGGCGTTAATAGCCGAATTGGCGTATAATTGAAAATCAAATTGTAGGAATTTTTCCTTTCTCTGCGTGGAGAGAGAGGTCGTTTTGGTACTCGATATTATTAACATTATTATTATTATTATTGTTTTTATTTTTATCATTATTGTCTGCTGCTGCTGCTGCTGCTGCTGCTGCTACTACTACTGCTACTGCTGCTGCTATTACTACTGCTACTACTACTACTACTACTACTGCTACTACTACTACTACTACTACTACTACTACTACTACCACTACTACTACTACTACTACCACTACTACTACTACTACTACCACTACTACTACTACTACTAGTACTAGTACTACTACCACTACTACCACCACCACCACTACTACCACCACCACCACTACTACTACTACTAGCTTCTACTACTAATACTATTACTACCACTACTACTACCACTACTACTACCACTACTGCTACCACTACTGCTACTACTACTGCTACTGCCACTGCTACTGCTACTGCTACTGCTACTGCTACTGCTACTGCTACTGCTACTTCGCTTTGTACGATATTCATTTGAGTGCGACCAAATGAAATAAAAGGCAGACATGGCTATTAATTCTGTTATCGTGTTAATTCGATACTTGTTGCACGCACAGATGTACCTTTCGTTCTATGGAATTTCCTCGACCGTGGATTTTCTTGCGTTCTTCCGTGAGAAGGAAATCGTTGGGAAAAAAAAGGATAAGCAACAAAATATTCTGTGAATCGCCGATGTATTTAATATGCTAACCTTACTAGTAGTGGAGATAGTATATTTTATATGAGAACGATCAATAGTCGATTGCTTCATACGTCTGTTAATAAATGAGATTCGAAAATACTTCCAGCCCGTGTTAAGCATATGTAGTTTAACTCTTTTTTTGTACGTCTTTCTTTTTCCAAAAGATCTTCAATTACAAAAACCTGCGATAAAACAAGATGCACTAGTCCATTACATAGAATACTGTCCTATAGATGAAACAAACTCAGGATTGACAGAATTAATACGCAATATGTACTGCAGCAAAAAGACGTAAATAAATAATAAATTTTGCTATTTCGTTGCGATATTTTGTCTGACTATGTTTTATTATCGAATGTCGATCTTATATCTTATATAGGAATGCGTACTCTTTACGAAACTCATGTAACTCAAAACTCGTATTTAATTTTCTTTCGTTGATTGACGAATTCGCATCAGAATAAAGCCAATTGTCGTATACTTTAAAAATATTTGCATTTGTATTCCTTAAGCTATGTATAGACTACAGACTACAGACCTTGCGAGGTTGCTTCATTGTCGATAGCCGTTTCGCTCGAGTTGCCTCGTACCCTGACGTAGAGCACGCGAGGCAACCAACTAACGTTAAATAAAGAAGAGCTGCGTGGCATCTTTGATCTCGCTAAAAAAACCGACAGTCGTTGGTTCGCACCGCGATGCAGCTACGTACTGTTTGCACATAGCTTTATATAAACCGCCCTAAATATCACGTGATGTTTATACAACTCACGTAGTATTTAGCGTCATACATGTGTATATATATATATATATATATATATATATATATATATATATATATATATTTCTGTACATTTCTATTCTCTTAAAATATCTTGTTGCTCGAAAGATTATCTTCAATTATATTTGTCATGTTACATATCATTCGTGTTTCATATTATATAAATAGAACAAACTCGAGTAGTAATATCAATATTCGCGCGTAATTCACGCGAACCAATCAGCTTTCGGGATTTATAATTCCTTCGAAAGTTCATCAGTTGCTTCCCATTCGCGGTCGACATTAGCGGTTTTTCAAAGTGCTTAGAAAATTGTGTAAATAATGGTTATTGTTACGATTATGGTAAAAAAGCAACGTGCTTTCGAAAGTTCTCATTGATTCATTGAATTTTATCGTAAATTCAGCATTCATCGTAAATAATTCATCTACGTCACATCTAAATCGGTAAGTAAAAACTCACGCTACTAATTTCTATTTGAATGTGCGATAACCAACAACTTGCGACGATTGTTTCCGCTTTTCGCTTTTCGCTTTTTGCTTTTCGCCATCAATGGAATGGAATATATAGTTATAAATTACAATATTTAGCAGTTTCGAAAAATATGATTTTATTAGAAACATTCTATGAAATTCTGCAATGGTACGTATACGCCATATAGATGTAGGTATATACATGTACATATGTACTTACACATACATGTACAATCGAAGAATACAAGCGTACTATATAGATACAACGATACAAAGTACATTCTTATAAATTTCTATTCTGTTCGCATATTCGCGCATATTTATATTAGGAGAAAATGAATGAAAGAGTGGAGAGAAAAAAGAAAGGCACTTGTCGAACCAAAAACTTCGATATACGTATATGTTTTTAGAGATCTTCTTAGGCGAAATTGGCGTTTGATAAACACATTCTTTTCAATCATAGACTATGCTCACTTTTCCTTCTACTAATGGCGATAATCATGGAGGATTTGGTCGCATCTTTGCTTCTAATAGTTTCGCTTTTCTAACAATTTACGGACAAGCTGAATTTCGATAAAAACCAATCCGACACTTGCAGATGGATTTCGCGTGACTTTTATCGAGTATCGAATAGCCGATACTTTGAGATACACTGGTCCACCGATTGCGGCTATCGCATCTAATACAAATACTTATGTTCGATTAGTCAACGACAGAATGTCCGTAAACTGGCGACGATTAATTAACTGGTAAAAAGGTAGTTTTGCGCGTTCGATTAGTGGTCCATTTTCGGCCATTCAGTAGACACGAAGAGATCGTTTATAAAAAGGCATGGTAAAAAGTGATGTGTATATCAGCTTGAATATCAAACGGGACAAAAATGTCGTAGAAAAATGGACGATCGTAAGATTTAGGTATCTAGTTTAAGTAGATGGGCGCCATTGGAAAGAAAGCAAGTCCGTAAGTTGGAACAAACCGATAGATTTGTTAGGCGTTAATGATTTACACAACGCAGCGCCTGCGCCTGCGCTTCGATACTATGTATGTATGTACATATTGGCATTTGAAACTATACGCTCCATAGGCAAAACAGGATACCGCTTCCTCTCGTTGCGCGACTTTGTCCTTGTCTATATTGGTAAATCACAGCAAAGTTGTTAACAATTAGTTTGCAAAAGAGGAATGCTATGCTATTGCCTGGAAACGGCAAACGATCATAAGGTATTTCGCGAGACGATCTACGGCGCGACGCGAGGAAAAAATTAAAGTTGGCCGCGCGCGCGCACTTGGCCTGTGTTCCCGAACCAAGGAGATGTTTTTATCGTTTTCTTCTACGGCCACCCATATACATTTTCATAAAGGCAAAAGGGAGGCTATATCAGATCAACGTATAATACTGTTTTATAGTCTCGCGTGGGAGTCGTTCGCTAGAGCTTTTTGGTAAAAAATTCCCGTCTGGCTGCTTCTGCAATATCATGTTGCAAGCGCATGCCGTGCGTATTATCATCAATCGTCTCATCGTCTCTATACCTGTATACACAGACACGTCTATATGTATATCACGAATTCACGCGTATGTAACGTATTATACTATCGTTTGCCTCTTAAAAAAGTTATTCTTCTTATCGCGGAACAAACGTAGGCCGCCACAGTGATGGCAGAAATTTATCGATTCGCCGGATTCGTTTATATCAGTCTACAAATATACGTTAACAAATTTTCCTGGAATTAGCAACAAGCGAGGCTATTCGACCACCCTATATATATCCTGGTCGATGGGCGAAACGTTTCCGAGACGTTGGCCGTGTTTCGTCTAGCCTCGAAATATATCTGTTCTCTCTTCCATTCTCTCGTCATACGGCTCCTTTCCGCTAATCTTTGTTCTGCCGCAATTAATTCGCAACGAAACACTCAATTATGAAACTACTACACAGCTTCGTAATATATTTATACTCTCTCTCTCTCTCTCTCTCTCTCTCTCTCTCTCTCTCTCTCTCTCTCTCTCTCTCTCTCTTTGTCTTCCTGCCTCGGCTCTGCAAAGTGCTCTATCTTCGATCTTGACCTCAACGATATCGAAGTAGCTTCTCGCTTTCGCAAAAATCTGATCTCGTATCCTCGCGCTTCGTGTTTTACAGAGGTAACAACTTTAAGTAAAAATCCGGTAATCCGTGTGTCATGTATAGAAGAAACGTTATATATGTACATACAGCTAAGAATTCTTCCTCGCCACGAACCCCCCCAGCCACATGGAAGAAAGCATCTACACGTTTTGTATGGTTTTCGGGTTCAACGGTTCCGTGGCGGATTTGTCGATACGCTGTTGCTTTCTCTGTGCCCGCCGTTTCTTCGTTTTCGCCTCGGCACCCACTGCTAGGAAATGATTCTGGAAGTACTCCTCGATCTCCGAAAGCTTCTTGCCGTGAGTCTCCGGAAGCAATAGCCACACGAACACGACGGCCGTTATGGAAACACCAGCGAAGAACCACTGCACGGCATGGGATCCTACGATCGTATGAAAAATGTAAGTTAGAAAAATAGAGTTAGAGAAGAAACATTTCCACCTAGGTACATACACAAGAGTTTTCGTACGACTGCATAGACGAGTTTTATGTATTCGACATACATAAAACGGCGGCAAACTAAAAACGCATTTTCTCACAGAGTCGTGTAAAAATGTCTCCGCTCGGTGTACCGATGTGGCACTCGCGGAAGTAATGGAGAAGATGCGAAGCATTTCTATATATTATAAATATATATATATATATATATATATATATATATATATATATTGTCTTGGTATTTGTCAGACTGATAAATTATTTATCACACAAGATATTGCCATAGGCGCTAAATCTACCACCTGCTTGTTTCATAATCTCTTCTACGCTTGTTTCATAATCTACGCTTCTATGAAATTGCGTTTTTTTCTTTCTTCCTTTTTCTTTTTTCTATGTACACCTAATACATTTTTATGTTTAAAAAAAGTTTCTTAGCAGTTGCCTATCTGTCTTTTCAAGTATACATACGTCTGACAATGAGTGGAAGATATTACACAATTGTATAAAATGAAAATATTACTACGACTAAATTAGAGAGGACCGGCGAGTTACTTTTACGAGTAAAAGAGTTACTTTTGTAAAGCGTTTAATCCGAGAAAAATTCAACCATTCCTTTACTATTGAGAGAATTTAGTATGGTAAACGGTGAAAATTTGTTTGTTGCCGATAACGATTGTGAAATTCGTTCAAATTTAGACAACTGGCGTGAACTTTACCGATTGACCGTGTAGCTTCTGTAAAATATCGTATACATACCACCAAGGAAGCTTTGTAAGCTTCTGTAGCTTTGCAGAGCAGCGAACATTAGCAAGTTGGCTATGGAATAACTGATGGAATGGGCGATTCCTCGGATATCGGTAGGGAATAATTCGGCCGTCATGGTCCAAGGAATAGTCAACATACCGACCATAGACGTGCAAACGTAAAGTAACAGACATACAACAGGAACCTGGCAAACAAATAGACAACGCGATAAGGATGATTTACAATTTCTTTGTACAATTATCGAAGAATACGCGCACCATTTAGCTTGCAAAGGCTTACCCAGTATCCAGAACGATCGCCGTTCTTAATAAGATAGGTGTAGTAACCGGAAACGGTCATGCAAAAGGCCATTCCCAAAGACGAGATTATACAGAGGAGCCGCCTCTTGTACCGCCTTAGCAGCCAAGTATTCACCATCGAACACAGGAAACGAGTTACACCAACTAGAATCGAGGCTATGTATGCATCCACGCCGGAACCGACTTCCTGAATGACAGTGATTACGATTAATCACGAAACGCAGCATGTATAATCGAATCGGTGATTCTGACTATGCTGTGAACGTCGAGGAGAAATAGTTATTTACTTGGAACCAGGTGACAGCGTAGAAGAGAGTGATATAGATGCCGGAAAACTGTTGGAAGGAGAAGAAGAGGAAGAGTATCGTTAGTGGTTTCCATCCTGTGGGCTTCAAGAATCCCCTGAGTTTAGTGGAGACACCGCCGTGTTTGCTCTTTCTTTGTTCGCTCAATTTAATCTCGTTCTCCTTCACGATCGTATTGAACTGTGCCTCCGCGGCCGACACCTTGCCTTGCTTCGCCTCGTGCTTGTACAGCCTGCGATTCAAATACGATAGAGCGTTCGGAATGCTTACCTTTGTGGTACAGCGAATCTGGTCTAGTAGTATTCGATCTAGCGAAAATCAGTTTTCTATCTGTTTTCGCATCGTACGCGTAGCAAAATAAGACAGCCTCCCGCCGTCTTTATCGATATTGGCACAGGAAAACGCACACTTCCGTGCCATTCGTTTCACTCGGATTCTACCACTACCACTACCACTACCACTATGCACCACCACCCCCATTATCGTCACTGCTACTGCTACTGCTACTCATACTGCTACTGCTACTCCTACTGCTACTCCTACTGCTACTCCTACTGCTACTCCTACTGCTACTCCTACTGCTACTCCTACTGCTACTCCTACTGCTACTCCTACTGCTACTCCTACTGCTATTCCTACTGCTACTCCTACTGCTACTAATACCGCCGACATAGATCGGAAAACTGATCGCTTTCATTCGCTTTTCCTTACCATTCCAATGATTTCTTCGCATCCTCCAATCGTCCTTTAGAGACGAGCCATACAGGCGATTCCGGGACGAACAGTTGCACCAAAATGATTGGCACGACGGCATAAATTATGCCCAGCCAGGCCACCAATCTCCAATGAATGTATGCACCCTTCAAGTACGAAAGGACCATGCCAAACGAGGCCAAAGTTGGACCGAAAGATATCATCGATCCTCTAAGTTCCGGTCTTGCGACTTCGGTGATGTAGACGATAGCTGGTGAAGTTGCCAGAGCCGTGGCTAGCCCGGACAACAATCGACCGACTAAAATCATCGGGATATTGGTCGACAGCGCTATGAGAATCCAGCCTGCGATGAAGGGGACGGAGCCGAATTGAAGGGTCCGCAATCTTCCCACCGTTTCCATTAGAAATCCTCCTAACAAGGCACCCAAAGGTGTGCTGACTACCACCACGCTGGCTGAAAATTGATCGCGTTTAACATCGCTGATATACCTGTTAATAATAACCTGTCGCCATTCGCATCTCGTCGATGTCGAATGTGTCTGCTGCAAACAACCGACGTTGTATGTAAAAGAGGTTGTTGCAGTCGTTGGGAAAAGAAGCGCGTCTCTGTGTAAACTAGCCAGCCGTTCGATCAGCCTGCTAGATCAAATCTCGTTCTTATTCGATCGTAACGTTTCGCCTACCACTCTGCTGGCCGTTACGAAGTAACAAAGACAAGTGAAATGCTAATGAAAATGTAAGTTTTTTTAGTCGATAAAATAGAAACTCGTAAACCGAGTTACGCCAGTTATTATTTCGTTCGGCGACTACTCACCTCTCTCGCAGGTGTAACCTCGCGTTATACTCGGCTCGACGCAATCACTCTGTTATTTCGCAAATTTTAGTCGTCGCTATTCCTTGTATCGTCGTTATCAACGCGCCTAACAAGTTGCTTACCGATCCAGGATGTCTGTTCTCGCGTTGCGTGCAATTCCGCGTCCTCGGCCTCAAGGTGGGGAATCAAAATAGCCGAATAAGCCATGGCTAGTCCTACCGATATATGGAAAGACGCGGCAATGATGCAGGAAGCGATCTAAGGATAGATCATATCGGATGTTGGATCGCTCGTTGTTCCACACGTACATTACACACATCGTATTTCGATGTTTATATCGATGATATTATACCTCGTGTATGGCATTTTTAATGGTAGTAGGCTCGACGAAGCCTTTGTTCAGACTTCTGCTCGATACGATCGCGTCTTTGAAACGTTCTCTCTCGTTCTCCTCGATGTTCTTCGATGCCTCGCGCTCCACACTGAAACACAAAGAGCCCGCCCGTCACCAACTCTCCGTCCAGCCCTCTCTTTTCTTCTCTTCTCCATTCCACGAAATCATGTCCGCCGATTAAAACGTTCGAACATTAAAGACGGCTCCACGCCGAACAAAGGATAGCTTTCCATGTGTCGGTGCACTTTTTACAACACGTATCAACATTTACGAGATTAAGCGAACCCGTTCGCTTCTTTATTCGGTTGTCAAGAACCTGAACGCTGCACCGCAATATACCGGGATGACAATATGCCAATACATGGTTGGCAGATAGATGGACGCTCTACGCGCGACAATTTACGATTGCGATAAAGCGTTTCCATTTCTTGGTACCTCTATCTCGCTAGCATACGCGTACCCGCTGGTCCATTAATTTGTCGCTTGACCGTTGTCGCTGTTCCGTCCAACGTTAACAATGTCAAAACTGTACACGCGTAGCCTACGTAGATAATATGCGTGTATATATAATTTGCAGGCGATCGTGTTTCGCAACGGTGACATCACGCGCATCACGGTTTATCGTGTACGCACGATGTTTATATCGCTGGAACTGGTAATTACGTACGGATAGATTTATAGCAGCTGGCGATCTATGGCGACAAGTTGCCGCAACTTAAATCGATCGATGACCGAGAGACATATTGAGAAAGCGTGTTTGTGCATCGTTTAAACGCGACACAGTGACGGACAGGAACAGATGTGGCAATAATTAAGCCGCTTTCTGACAAATATTTAAATAAATAAATATTTCGATAATAATAGAAATAATTCGTTTACAAGCGAAAGTAATGAGACGCAGGATTATTTTTCGCCTTAGAACCGAGAACCGAGAACCGACAACAGTATGCGAGAGCGTTGTGTAACCGGCGACCGCTGCAAATGGAAATACGTCTCACGACTAAGCTGTCGGGCCTTAACTCGGCTCAATTAAAACCGGCTGGAGGAATTAACGCGCGTTAATTCCGGCATTTCCCCGTCGATGAACACAACGGAGTCGAACGCTTTATTACTCGACACCGACGCACGGATCGTGTCCATCTAACGCACATTCATATCATTCATATCGTACTTTCGTAACTTTCGTTGCTGAACGCGAGACGGAGAAAATCAAAATTATATAATTTCTTCGCTAGACAAACGAACCGCGCCAAGAAGCAAGTCGGGGGCAAATTGTATCGCGTAACGTCGATGTATCGTCCGTTTGCACGCATTTACCGCGCGCATTTATCGATCGGCGAAAAAGTCGTGTAAACTGTCTGGAAAACGGCAACGATCCTGCGAATTAGCGTACGATGTGTTCGCCTCTCGTTCGACTCTGCCTCTCGATGAAAACGATTTCGAAAACGCGTTACGAGTTACAACCAGACTAGGTATGCACACGTACACGCGTTTCTTACGACCGATCGAGGTAACCGAGCATTAGACAGACTCTCCAACACATCGCCGATATACACTCTGATAATTATAACAGCTTGTCAGAATGAAACTATCTACTACTAAACCGGCCGGATAAGTTTAAACAAGTGAAATGGCGCTCGATAATTTCTTACGAGTGCGTAACGAGCGTATAACGACGGACACGATGCAAGTAACAACGATCGACTCGACTAGTATTCGATAAAGCAACGGCATCCGTTATCAATGAAACAATTACGTACGTACCGATGTGCGTATACGCCGAGGGATGCTGTGGTGCGTTTGCAACCACAGAAATGTTGCTAATTGCTGTATTCGCGCAAGCGTTTAATATTAGACAAGGATGCTTGCGTAAGCATCTCGGGTGCTGATTTAATTTTCTGCATCGGTATAACAAGCTCTCGTAACAAGTCGCGTGAGATGAAATATCTCGCCGCCTTGTCCCGTACGCTTGTCCCTTGGCGCTTCAACGAGAAAAGCTGACACCACTGGGCTCGCAAAAGACAGCAAAGATAGTTTGCCACCAAATGAAGGGGGCTACTGAAGATAACTCGCCCGTAAGGCGAAAGATGACAAGGATCAGTTGCCGGTATAAACATATCAACATATATACGATATCTATTCGATATCTAATGAACCGTGTACGAATCGAGCGCGACTGGCGAAAAACGCTAACTAAACTTGTCCGAGACCGAGCCTCTTACAGTCGTTCGTTCGAGAGACGTTGATGACGGGAAGGGGGGAGGTAAGAAACACGCGGATCGCTTGTCCATACATTTTCACTTTGCAAGTGAGCGTTTAACATAGTCGGCTTAATACGATCGGTTCGTAATACGCGTTACCGGAGGCTACGGAGCTACCTGCGAGAGTCTGCACGGAAATTCCCAGCGATCATAACACGCTTTAAACCCTTATCGAGTGTGTACCGATACATGCTGCCATAAAAATTATTATGCACAGCTAGTTATAAAGGAGTCCCGGCTCGATCCCTTGCCTGACAGACAACCGCCAACAACGCTTTATGGAACAGCCGCCTTATGACTTTGTAAGATTATCGGTGCCAGCTGGAAAGTCGCAATTTCTTAGCCTCCTAATCGTATATCGATAAATCGGTATCTAAAACTCGGCTATATAATAAAACGTACGGGATATATGTGCCTGACAGATGTGTTGGACAGCTTTTCTAAGAATAGCGATGCTGTAGAAATGCCAGGCATTTACTATCCGCGCGCATATATATCTTTTAGCGATCACATCTTTAGCCTTAGCCATAGGGTATCGAAACGTAAAGCAACGCGTTAAATACGACCGGTACCTGGGTACGAGAGCACGAGGCTAACGAACAGCACATGGCGAATTTTGAGATTAGTGGGGCCCCGTAGCTCGACTAACTCGGCTTAGCCGTGCAAATGGAAATTTCGAGAGAATCGAAAGTAGCGGGACAAATTTATTCGAAACATTTATATGCCGGGCTGAATACTCGATAGAAAAAGAAACAATAATGCGTAGTTGTCATCACTGGACAACTCGGTGCTAGGCTTTTTATCACGACCAAGAGTATCAAATGACGTCACTTGGCGTTATTTCGACTCTAGTTTCCTTCTAGATAGCGATAGCCAGTTCTCCCTTTCGCGCTTCTTTCGTGTTTCTTTCGCGCCGTGATATTTTAAATGCAAGCCTTGTCAGACAAAGTAAGAAGAACAAATATAAAGGGTTACGTCAGACAGAACGTATCGTACCTAGTTATTGTTAGATCCATTCCGTTCATTATCGACATCGTGACTCTTTGTTACGTGACGCGATCGATCGTAAGTCGGCCGTTTCAGTTTGATAGATAAGATGGACACAGAGGAAACATTTGAAGGGCACGGTCAGATTTCGCTGACTCGATATTACGACGCTTAGATTCGTGATCGGAAAGCGGTCGATCCTCGTGCCTTATTTCCTTTCAGCCTAGTACGTATGCACGTATTATCGCGGTAACAGTAACTTACCTATCCACCGGTGGATTGTAAATGGACGTGCAAGTAGAATACTACCTGGCGCGTATGCGCGTATTTTCTAAATCGCACCAGTGATAGAAGAATGCAGCTTTGCACGGTTTAACTCTCTTAGTGCCAATTATAGCGATACGTCGCTTATTGTCAGCGTTTCACGGTTTTGCGGTTTTGCCGTTTTAATTAACGATTAATTTCATTCGCAATTCCATTCGCATCATGGTAATTCCATTAGAGAACGGTCGTCCTTTTAAATATTATTTTAAACCTTTTAAATATTAACTTGATCTTCGTTTTTCGTTTCTCGTTCTGTGTTTACAAGTTCCCACTATCAGTTGCGTCCGTTTATGTAACACGTGCCCCGAGATATCAACTATATTAGCAGAAACCGTACACGACTGCAGATCCCGGATCCCGGATCCCGGATCCCAGATCCCAGGTGCCAGGTGCCAGATCCCAGCGCATGGTTGTTGTCAGAGGTTGTTTTCCATAATCGAGATGACGATTCGTAAACATGAATGTAGCTTGCTCGTGTCTATAATTTCATTAAATTTTCCCATTTTGCGCACTTCTAATACGTTCGATACGGTCACCATTTTCATCGAGAATTCACTTTTCTTCGTGGAAAATATCTCGCGTTTTGTCTTTTGTTATTTGCGTTGACACGTTCTTTTCTTTTTCTAACGACGAACGATATTGCGATTTGAACGTATCTGTCTTGCTGACGCGTTCAAAACAAGAGTATCGGCGATTTATCGGCTGGCAAAACTGGTTCTCCGGACCGGAGAACGAGTCTTGTCTTCCTGTTGTTCCCCCGAACGAGTTTCGTGTGCTTTCGTTCGTACTTGGCCTCCTGAAACATCCATCCTCCATCCCGTCAAAATTCTATATAACATCCACTTCATTGCCAAGTGGATCACATACAACGGCTACCGTCGTTAATCAAATACACGGTCGATGGTCGAAAGAACGATGAATCCCGAAGGACGCTTTCCAAAATTCCCGTCGTACGTCGTATCGCCGTTATACGTGCGCGAATAACGAAAACAGATTCGATTAGGTTCTCTCGCTCGAGGACAGCCAAGCAATCACAATAACGTATTCGCTATAGGATGTCGCCATTCTCTGAATTTTCGATCGACGATTACCCTTGCTCGCTGTTATGAAATAGAAACCGATCCGGTCGACAAAGTCAACGGAAAAGCGTGATTTTCAGCACCTGTTTCGTCGAACGATCGCGTATTTGGCTAGCGTGGAAACGATACAGGCTCCGACGATCCAGAGATCGATAAAGAGGAAAATATTAAAACTAGTAGCATAGTGCGGCGCATCAACGACGACGTTAACAACGCTGAACCCGCTATATCGAATTTAGCCTAACTAGCAGATATTCGATAAATCAGAAAGAAATATATTGTCTGACAAGCGCGCCATACAAAATGGTTTATACCCTCTAGAAACGATATCGTCTAGCAACACAGAAGGCATTTGCTGTGGAATGACGGTGCGGAAAGAACCGTTGCCTAACGCAGATGGAAACGCATAGACACGATCACGACAAAGGGGAAAAGCGAAAGATGAACCTCTACGGACCGGCTGTCGATAAAACCTGTTGGCAGATTTGACAGCTGCTCGTACCTGACACGCGACAGATCGAACCAGGTCGACAAATTACACGAATATATTATTTCTTGCTCCGACAAGATTATTTACTACAACGGCTGTGCACTTGCTGTTATTATATCGCGATACTCGATTTATTCTACTTCGATTTCTTACTGTTTCACCGTTGCATTCTCGATTTATGTATCTCCATCCATAGATCGTTATCGAGCGTGTGTAAACACATTTTCTTAAGCAAGACTAACCTCAGCGAATAAGGATCCATAGCTGCTGTTTCTTATGCCTCTTTTTCGCACCACTGCTACACGTGTGTTGTATTTAGCTGCGTCTGCTGCCTGATTCTTTGGTTAACGTGCTAGTCAATCTCACCTCTCCTGGAAACAGCCTCCTTCCTCTGTTGTCTGTCAACTGAGAACGTGGATTTCGTACTCGGTCACCACCATTTTACGTACACTCTAGAAAAAAAACATCGAATAGCATTTTACCAATTGGTTTGGCCAATTTCTCTTCTCCGTTGCACGAAACAATCGCCACACGATCGAACGCAGTTCGTTAGTTCGCGTAATTCTCCGCGCGAAAGCGCACATTGTCGTCAATTGTCACGAACGTCGTCTGTCTGTCTCGAAGAAGGCCCGAGACCACGGAATACCGTCGTGGCTAATGACACGGTAATTTCGTTGTTGAAACCGCCGTGCGTGGCAGCGCACTGACTTTCTATGATGCGAGGCAGATTTTTTACCTTCTTTCGTACAGCCTACCACCACGTATACAGCGTGTATGCTTCTCGAAGAGAACGCGCGACTTTTCCTTCGCGAATTTTCCTCCAGTACACGGCTTCGATAACGCTACCTAGCTACCACTCTACGCCGCTAAGCCAATCGAAGTCGTCGATCGAATCGAGCGAGCGAGCGAGCGAGCGATCGAGCAAGCAATATTCCGCGTTCCAAAATACAGCAGTTTATTAACTTGTGAAAAAGTTATCTCGCTAAAATCGGTGTTCGAAGATCGACGAATAACCCTTGAACGATAACGGGCTCGATTCGAGGAACGCGCGCCGATTAAATCGCGACACGCAGCTGTGCTGTGCAACTCCTCTCGATCGGAATAAGGGAATAAAAAGGAAGGGAGAATCGACCGCGTTCTCGATCTTTGGAAATCGTCTGTTTCTTTTCTCTGGTCGTTAATGCCACGTCTCCCGCAGCCAAGGATCGCATCGATCGAGATTGCCGGGATTTAACGAGTACCACGCGATTTCTCCAATCGTTCGATTCTGATTCACGATCGAGATAATGTCTTTACGCCCGATTGCATAAGAGATTCGCGTGCACAGGTCCGTCACGTGATACGCAATTAAGGACCAGATACTTATTAGGAGTTATTTGTCAGGCGGCTTATTCCGCCGCTCCATATATTTAATTACAGTGTATTTTACGCTTGCTCGATATTATCTCGCAGCTCGATATTATATCGTTTCGTTCGATGCTTTATTCCATCATTTTTAATGCGTAGCCCATGTTCCGCATACTCAAACTAATTATCGCAGATTAGTCGCCGATCCTATATTAAATAAAACGTTAAAATAGATTAATTTTACAATGGCCATCGTTATCTCGTTTAATCACCGATACAACAACGACTAAACGGTGCAAGATAATCCACGCGTCTCGCACTTGTGTGGCAATTTATCTACTCGACACTACTCGAAAACGTGACAAAACGTTGCAAAATAATTATTTTAATCTTTGCGTCATGTTTAATCTTTACATTTTTTATAATGTTTGCGTGAACATCGTGAACATATTTCTGGATTTGAAGTACGCCATTCCTACGTATTATTTCTACGTATTATTCGTACGGTTTGTTTTTCATTCGAACGTAAAACGACAATCGTCTACGTGTAAATCATTGTACGTGAGCAACCAGGTCAGAGGTCAGAGAGTAAAATTGGATTCGCACAAAGCAAAGCGGCACGCGCTCGGTTTACGTACAGGTGCGGCGTAGCAAATATTACGTCATTTACACGATTAAATCACTCGCGCTAACCATAAAGATACTTTCTTGTACTTTGCAACTATCGCAATGTATTTAATCGTATTATAACGTCGGCCAGAGAAGGTAGTGGAAACGAAACAGAGGAGCCCGAGGAAACACCATCGTTTTATACTCTATACTCTCTACTCTCTACTCTATACTCTACAGTGTCTATACTACCCTATACTACCCTATACTATACCATATACATTCTGAACGATTTGGCCGAACCAAGTATTGGATCGATTTGACAACAAATCATGCTAAATATTTTCCCAATAATTTTCACACAATCTTCGAATAAGAATCATGAATAGTATATACTATATAGTATATATATATATATATATATATACTAGTATATACGATGCATACGATACAATGTATAGGTTCGAGGTTAGATTAAATTCGATTATTTAAAGCGCCGTATATTACCCTCATCGAGATATCGAAGTAGGCGTAGGTCACTGTCACACAGAGTGTCTATTTTTGAACGATCGATCGTGTGTTCACACGAGTGCGAAATGTTCACATAACGTACAGAGTACACGAGTTCCATCGAACCTCCGGCAAAGACTGTTCTCGAAAGCGGTTCTTCTTGGTCTTGGAAAGCTTGGTTTGAAACACGATTTGCCATGTCTGACTTTCAACGGACAACTCGTAGCAGAGTTTCAGCTCGTCGCCGATTTCTCACATCCGTACTCGAGACTAAAAACCCGAAACCTGCCCCTTTCACCGATTCTATGCGAGAGATATAACGAGACGACGACGGAAGGATCGATCGTCGAAAAGTCAACGGCACACAGGACCGTACCTTCGTGTATCCGTCGCATCGATCCATTTCTAGATTGTTTTTCATTCAAAAGAAATTTCCTATCTTGCCGGTTCCTTGCGTATACGCGCCGATAAAACACTCGACAAATCTAATCGTAAATGTACGTTGTGTATAGCAAACAAAAATTGGTACTCACCTCCTAGAGTAGCGACTTTTCTTCTTCTATTTTAAATTCGATCCTTAAGCCTACTTCTTTCGCACTTCTTTCTTTGCTCCTTTCTTTTGCCAATGTTCCCCCCTCTCTCTCTCTCTCTCTCTCCCTCCCTCCCTCTTTCTATCTATCTATCTGTCTATCTATCTCGCGCGCGCACGTTTTCTTCCTCCCTGCCAATAGAATAGAGCAGAAGGTTCGTTCGGATACGAACGGCTCCCGACGTGCAGTGCGCGGTGGCCAATACGCGACTGAAGGCTGGCGAACTGGGAACGCTTGCCTCGCGGTCGATTGTCCCTTCCCGTTACCGGCGCTACGATGTCTGTTTTCTGCGCTGCTATGGTACATACATACATATATATATATTTATATTACTGGCGACAAAGCGAGCAATTTAAGGGTTGCTAACACACACATGGGAAATAGAAAGCACAGAGCTCCGGCTGATACCCGATACTGCACGATGCTAAACTAAAGCAACAAACGATGATATAAAGTACTGGTGGACAATGACCCATTCTCGTTTGAAACGTTCAGTCGATGGGCAATTCCCAAGCTCGTGACACGAATCGATTCGAATGGTGCAAATGCAAACCGTTCGTCGAGCGTTTCAAGCTCGAGAGATCACGGTAGATCGTAGGTTGTATTTTGCGAAACACAGTTCCACGTTGAATTTCAAGCAATTATCCGGCTGAAACCGGATAGGTTTTCTTTGTTTTTTAGTTACGTTTCTTTGGTTTTATTTCGGTAGGATCGTTATTTCGAGGAACGAAACAGCGACGAGATTCGCGAGATGTCGAACATCAGCAGTATGTACGAGTTCACGTGTACGGCAGCGTGTATTGCGAAAACAGCCGCGAGTACGAAGGCGTGTGAATCACGTGAACGACGAGAGAGATTCGTCGCGTCTATTGTATGGTGCACCCGGTATACCCAATGCACCGTATACGCAAGTATATTGCATTGGTCTATCTTTGGGGAGTCGGGTAGAAGGGATGCACGCGGAACGACCGAATGTCTCGAAACGAAACAATTCGAAAGACATGTGGAAGGGGAAAGGTTCGCGGTCTTTAACCCATTTCCTCAGGGTCGTCGTCTCGCCTTCTCGCCTTCTCGCCTTCTCGCCTTCTCGCCTTCTCGGTGGAATCGGTCGGTGTACGTTCGTTCCACTTGATCATATAAAATAGTAATAAATGACACCATGGATCGTATCTTGGCCGTTTTGTTGATTTATTGCCACGTGACATTTCTTTTTCTTTATTACGCCATCGTCATAATCGAATAACATATTTTTGCAGTTTTAATCAACGGAAGAAAACACGTAGATTGCTTCAAGTGCAGATGCTTTTTTCCGTATAGATGATAGAACCGTAGAATAGGTAAAAATGCGAGTAAAGAATGTGTCGCAAACATGTCAATTGTGAAACATAATATCTTTGATCGAATAGTTATTAAATGATATTTTGCTAGACGACACAGATAATAATAATTATTATTATTAAGGGATTCGGTATTTTATCGTATGTGCCAATCCAAGTTCCGTGTTATATCAGTTACGTGTCAACAGTCGACTCACTGCTATATACATATACTATACATATACTTGCGCTATGTATCTTTACGCTAAAATGCTAGACGTTTAAAGCAATTAATCGTTATTGCATATTCTTGACGTTTCTTTGCAACTACTAGTCGATTCGATAGCATCGGCAAATGCTGCATCGTCTGTGCGTCATGCGTTGCTCAACGTGTCGAATGCGAACATTTTCAGTAACTTGACGCCAGCATTAATTTCGTCCGAATCAATACCATTTACTTCAATGAGGATCAAGCACTGCACATAGCGGTTGAGATTGATATATAGTCGTCGAGATGTTTCCAGACGACCAACAACATGCTGGATAAATGTTTGACGGTCGTTAGGTGTAAGACCAACATTATTTTGTTTTGCGAAAATATTTGTTAACGCTAGTTAATACTACTAATAACATAGTGATAAGATTATCTGTAATGCAAGATCCAATATTGCTAGCAGTAGTAACAACTGGCCAATGATATTACTGGATCAGGAATATTTAGGCCAAAGAAGACGACTTACGTGATCATAGATTTATTAAGTTGGTAATGAAATTTAGTTTTTCCGTTTCGAAGAATTAATTATCGTTGGTATAGTTTCTATCGTTAGTTGTTTTTTGTTTTCAAACAAGATCACGAGAATTTGTAACGAGCGTTTGTAATTTAGAATCGTTTCTCGAGTTCAACTATTCACTTGACCTAACTTCATTGGCGCTAAATGTACCTTTGTATTAGATGGCATGGCATAGCATGGCATGGCATGGAGTCGCGAAAGCTTCGCGCCAATTTATCCGTTTCTCTTTCTTTCTCTCGTTCAAACCGCAATTTATGTACATATAAATACTATATATATGAATAAATATTATATTATACTATACATATATATATACATACATATATATATATATATATATATATATATATATATATATATATATATATATATAACATATTTTTTACATGAAAGATCACGCTTTCTCTTAATAAATTACTTTCCAACTCAACACGATGCGTTCGTATTTAATTATCTTAGATGAGGTTAAGGTACGGTACGGATTTTATCGTAAATATACGGCAATTTGGCATAAAAAAATAAATTTACCATCAAAACTACTACGATCCTCATATAATTGCTATAACATTCAAATATACCTACAAAATTTATATATACCTATTAAAGTGCAAATATTTAATCGTATTTGACGTACGCAATTTCAAGTTTCGCGGCTTAAGAAGATCAGATTACCGTCGGTAAGGTAGCCAACGGTGGTTCTTGCGCTAACAAGACAAGTAGTGCGTTCCGTTTTATAGTTACAAACCAAAATGGCTGTCGTGAGTAGGCTTTTGCTTGCGACTAATCGAAAATTATTTCATACAAACGAGTTATTGGGAAAATTACTATGGAAAAACAACAATTATGCGTTGCAAAACCAAGGTGATGAAGATAATTATATTTCGTTCTCTAGATAGAACAGTGTATATCGAAGGAGTAGTAGTGTTTTGTTGCGCAATAAATTTTCCCACGAACGCGAACACTGTGCCTGTTTACAGAGTTGTTCATACGAGAATTAAACGTGACCAACGATGACTGCTGGAAAAATAATCAACTTGTTTCAAATAGTCAACTTTGTCGACGAATGTTCAAAAACTGAAAATTTAATAACTTTTAGGAATGGTAAGACGCATGTCGGAACATCGTGTTATGGCGGTAACTGCGAGTCGATGGCAATGGCATAAAACTAAAGATTGGCTGCATTTTTACGTCTTTATGGGCGTTATACCTGCTGGTTTGCTCATCTTTTATTGCAACGTATTTATAGGGCCAGCGACCTTAGAACCAATACCAGAAGGATATGTTCCAAAGCAATGGGAATACTACAGGGTAAGACAGCGTTGAAAAAATACTTCTAAATACGTATTGCAGGCAAAATTGTAAGCGTAAAACCAATGCTTTTTCTACAGCATCCGATTACAAGATTTCTTTCGAGATATTTGTTCCCAAACACACAAATGGAATATGAAAAACTTCTTCATAAAGCGATGGTAACTATAAACAAGAGAAAATTGTACTTTTTAGAAAGAAAAATATTTGAGCAACTACAGGACTACGAGGACTATAGATATTGGACTTTTAAAGAAGGTTCTGCGAAAGAAATAATAGATATAAAGCAATCTATGGATAAGAGAGAATTCGATATGTAATACATCGTAAGTAACGTAGAATTATTATAAACTAGAAAGAAAATCGATCTTACACAGAAAATTCAATAAAAATAACGAAAGACGATCAACTTGTAATCGATTTAGTCAAGTGGTTGTTTTAAGCATGATGTAGAGCGTATAGGATTTTGCGATTTAACAGCGATAATATAAACAGTGTACGATATACAAAATTTCTCTGTCGCTTGTTTAAGACTATCTTTCTCATTCTTGTGTCATTCCCGACATTTATCTATTTATTTATTTATTTGTTTGTGTCATTTATCGATTCGGTATCGAAGAAACGTAGACGTCACGAACGATCACTACTCTGTCGTTGACACTAAATTTCTGTGTTGCACAATAATAGTTATGCGATCCGTTTGATTTATTATGCGAGCTCCATCTTATCACGGACGAGGCACAGAACCCCGTTTCTGGTATATTCGTCTCTGATCTTATTACGTATATCTGCTATCGGCAACCCATTGCTTTTGTTTGCTTTCCGCGCGAAAAGGATAGATGTCGCCATAAACTTTTCTCATTGTCCAACTACGAATGTATATATATGTGCATACATGCGTAGTGTGGCGAACAGTAACGAAATTCGAAATCAAAATTCTTTTTTTTAAATAAACTTTTTGAAGTTTATTCGCTTATCAGATTAAACGAGATTAAACTCGGTGGAAGAATTAGGTTTAATGTCAAAATGTCGCGAGATTTGTACATTTGGACAGCTTGGCGCTCTACTCGCTTGGAATGAAACGGTAAGACCGGGATTAGATAACGTACAATTATCGTCATAGATTCGATAGATTGAAACTCCATTCGGAGAATTCGGAGAATGTCAGGTGTTTAGCGATTAACACGTGAATTTTAAACAAGTGAGTAGTTCCAAATACAACAATTCCAGATTCTGTCGCATCGATAGGTTACAAAGCCTTCTTTAAGTCACTTTAATCCGCTCTCGCTAACGCACGATAGAAATTTTACATTACTTGCGATTAGAAATTACAGCAAGCAAGCACATTTCTCTTGCTACCCTTTCGATAGGTGATTCCTTTCTTTCATTTCTTTCGTCTCTTTCATTTCAGAGTTGGACTCTAAGAAATCGAGCATCGATTAAAACGTGAATTTTTCAATTTTTTCGTTTATTTGAAAAATTACATCGCTGTTTGCGTAGCTAGTTTTCAAAGTGAATCCGAGTAAGCGTACGCACCTATCTATAACTATAATCAGGCTTTTTTTATTATTTTCATCAAAATTAAAGCCAAACTTGTATTCATCCCTTACGAACGTACGCGAACAAACATCTTTATATAGGCACCGCACAGCTAATATAAGAAAAATTTAATTCTTACCTACTTAAACAGCATGTATAAACAGGAGCAAAGGATTGTTTCTATCGCAGAGACGGTCCGTTTATCGGTAACGTTCTTGTTATAGGTATCGATATTATTCCTGTCGATCGTACTTGTACCTGCTTTTTAAATAACTAATCATGCAAATTAATCAAATCAGCGTCGCGTCGGTAAAGTGGGAAATTTCATTTCCGGTCGTCAGCCGCAGGTGTTTGTTTTTTTCCGCGAGTAAAGTGCTAGTAAGTAAAAAGACGCTGCCGGTGGTGAATCGGTTGTCACGAACCACCGACTCTGCGATTATACTAGCGGCAAGCTAATGATACGGACAGACACAGGCTCGTGCTAACTCAATCGTCATAGTTAGTGGTCATTGCCAAGGTTGGATCCCGATATCTTGCATAATATCTCGGTGTTCTCTTCTACGATGCGATGCGATGCGATGCGATGCGATGCGATGCGATGCGATGCGATGCGATGCGATGCGATGCGATGCGATGCGATGCGATGCGATGCGATGCGATGCGATGCGATGCGATGCGATGAGATGCGAGGCGAGGCGAGGCGAGGCGAGGCGATGCGATGCGATGCGATGCGATGCGATGCGATGCGATGCGATGCGATGCGACGCGACGGAAGGAAGGCTGGTCGCCAACGACTTCGCACGTGCATACGCGATATCTACGCTTCGAGTCGCTTCCTCGCGCGGATCCATCTTCAATTATGCCTACGAGTCATCGTTTCCCTTTTTCTGTTCTTTTTCTCTCTCCCCCGTGTCGATTACCCGCGTTTCACGCGACGCTCGATCGCCTCTCGTTATGTAATTCCTAGGTTCTATACCTATAGTAGAACGGCGAGGAGCCGAGGATACGCCGAGGAGTTGGGATCTGTATCGTACGTTATCGTCGCCGATGATTGCTATTTTATTTGATTTAAGAGATTTACTTTACAATTATAATACCTACCTTACTATCCAGTCATCTACTCCTTAGTCGACTAATCGCTTACTCGCTTAACCCATGCTACTCCCTAACTATCGCTACTTTCTTACTACCTAATCCTATCTTTGCTCTTGTTCGTCTTTCCCATTCTTCCCTAGTCTCTTCTCAGTTGATTTACCGTTTCCTCGCTGTATTTTTCCGGGCTGCCTGTTATCGTTATTCCATCTACTACCCCTACGCTATCCGTATCGTACGTGGGGCGACAAATTTGAATTTACCTTCGATTCCATCAAATTTCCGTAAAAATTACGTACGCTTACCGTACGACTGGTTCAGCGTTGCGTGCATGTACTGTGCATGTTATGCATTTCGAATTGCATATTGCTCGACACTATCCTCATCCGATGGATAATGGAAGGTAATTAATATCTAAATGCGAAGCGTTTACCTGCCACGAGCAAAACATTTTAAAAGCCCCGAGTAATTTGACACGTTTAATCGTTTTTGTTCATTACGGACTATCTATCGGTATAGAGAGGAAAAGAAGCAACGCGATTATACGTATATATAAAACCGCACGATGCCGCGCGATGCCACGCAGCTTGCATTTTACGAGTTTAACGATTCGTCGTGATCAGTCGTTGCGGTATGTCCCATAGTAAGACGTTCAGATGAAATAATAAGAATTATCCGAGCTTCGATATATTAAAATCAATCTGAATCTCGAGCTTTACGCGGAATAATCGAGCTTGTTACTTGTTGCAGGTATAATAACATAGAATAACATAATAACGGGACACCTGTTAGTCTGTAATATAGCGAATAATCGAGGGAACGGAGGAACGAGAAAATACCGCGTAGTTTATTACGCCCGATGATAGAAAATACGAAAATACGTGGACGCGGTTCAGACAAGCCTATGGTAGAGCTACGAGTCGAATAGTCTATTTTCAGGCGTGGATCGCTTAAAAATCGTTCATGATCGAACTCGACGAATTACAAAGCAAGCTACTTAGCTTCACTCGAGTAACCATAATCTTATCGTCCTAGCTTTTGAAAAGTCCACGATCGACCAATGCTTCCTTGAATCTCGCAACCAGCGATACTTAATTTAGAAAATTAGCGCCTGAATAGCATCGGTAACCGCTGTGTGGTACTTTTACGCTTGTGCCGATTATTTTTTCATAAGTCACGCGCTCCTTTTAACATTCGGACACGCTCTAAAATAGATTTCTGCGACAGGAGGTTAGACTAGGTGTAAACAAAAATTGCAGTTGGTCATAATTCCGAAAAGAAAGAGAAATGGCGAAAGTTGGCTTTTACGACTGTTTTTTTACGTACTTTTATGCATTTATAAAGGAAACCTTAAAGAATGGATTTTGAAAATTTATATCGATTACATCGTATACGTGTTGGAAATATTATCGTGTTAATTTCGTTCGTTTCGTTAAAACCATTTCCGTTAAAAACAGTTCGTTAATTTTTCATCACTTTCGGCTTATAATTGTATGCGATAAGTCTTGACATTCTTACATCCTTCGATGCCTGTATCGCGTCTGTTTCTGCATCGATCGATCTCCACGAATGTCTCAGCATTGTTCAGCGCTCATGGAACGACCGCGATCTACGAATTTACGAAACGTATCGTTTCAATTTTCATTACACGGGCTGAACAGATAAAAGTGTTAAAAGAGTTGTAGTAAAAGGTGACTTTTCGCGATTCTGTTTCGTTAAATTACAATTTTCTGACAAATTTGTTTACGCGTCATCCAGTAAACTAATTCGTGTAACGCGTCGCAACAGCTCAAGTCGTTGAACGGAATTTCAAAAAATTTCATTTTAACGTTTTAAAGAGTGTATTAATCCGGATATTAAATGCGAGTGACTGTGTACATGGGTATCGCAGGATCGTTCGATATCGAATTCAGATTCACTGTAGCACACGCGCAAGCTTCGTCAACCGTTAAAGATCCTAACGAAGCCAATTTAATTTATGCGTAATCCGTTGAATAGAATGTGCAAATGAAAAAAAGTCGGCTGTATTGCATCATGTTATTAACAAGGTCCGAGTGTTTGCTAACTCGTTGCTCGTAATAAACGTTACGAGGGTCATGGTTTAGCGAGGATGCAATAATTATACAATGATAATTAAATAATTACGTAACCGCATTAGGAAACACGTTCATGAAAAATTCGTAGATGCATGGAGGATCGGAAACGATAAATTACGTTAACGCAGGTTTATTAATATTAGATTATATCTATAAAGGAAAGAGTGAAAAAAATGGTTGCTGAAAAATCGTTTTTTTCTTTTTTTTTTTTTTTCCGGGCAGCTCGTTTCAATCCAATCGAGATATACGTACGTTATGATGTAGACGTATTAGCAGACAGCGTAATTTACAATCAGATTTTATTAATTGCTACGTTTCGTACTAGAAATAAAAGGAGAAAATGAGCCAAGACCTATCGACGAGTCGTTTACTTTGAATTATTCGCGATGGATAACTCTGTTAAGTGAAACGTTTCTATCGAATTTCTCATCGATGTGTGACTTTGGTAACTCCGATCAAGCAGACCTAAATTACTCTTTCCATGTACGTAACGGTGAACGGTAAGTACGTAACCATGCGGCGTTTAATTATAAGATACGCGGAAATGGCTAGTTATTTAAAAAATAAAAAATAAAACATCTATAAACTATCATGTGGCACTAACGATTATGTGGCAGGTTGTAATCTTACCGATATAGTTACAACGCTTCTATCATCGGTGTAGTCATCAGGGTTGCGTAATAATACCAAATGAAACCTGATACGTTGTCCGTTTTCCGGAAATTCCTCTCATCTTTTCCTTCGTCTTTCTTCTCTCCCTCTTCTTTTTTCTTTTCCTTTTTTCCATTTCAGTTTAACACTTTTTCAGCCTCGATACCGAGCCGATGGTTATCGAGTTAATGGTCGTGTTAACAGGATCGCGTAACGAACACGTTTCGTTTCGTCACGTGAGAAAACAGCGTTGGCGTTCTCTAAATCGAAATTTATCGTGTTGCGTAGAGAAGACAGAATCGCGAATTTGGCGACGACATGCTACGTGAAAAGGTAAGATTATCTTGTCGTTGTCGTAATCTTCATGAAGAGGACGGAAGAAGGGATAGAAGGAAGAGGGGCTGAGGAAAAACAGAACGCGTCGCCCGCTCTCTAATTTCAATCTGCTCGCTTCAACGCCCCGGCATTACGAATTGTCAGTGGAAAATGATATCGCTGATGATTAAAAGGACGTCCTCGGCGGTTACGTCGCGATTTACTCCTTCCCCTTGGCCCCTCAGAAACCAGATGGTAAATTCGCCACGGACTGATTATCCGATCGTTTTGCGCCCACAAATCAAAAGCTATTACAGCACACGCGTCTTCCCTCAAGGTTCTGTTTTCTGTTTTCTATTTTCTGTTTTCTGTTTTCTTCTTGGATTCTTGGATTCTTGGATTCTAGGATCGAACGACCATCGACCATTAATCGCAACATCGTCCTCCTACCTTCTTCCATTCGCTTTTCAACCCGATTGTCATCGTACCGATATATTCGTGTTACACCCACGACTGTTTCAATCTCTGTCACGATCTTCAAATTGTTTCGTTCTGTTTTCGATTTTGTTTCAACCACCGCGAAGAAGCTCTTAGTATTTTAGCCCTCTCGAAATGAATTTTTCTTGAACAGTGACCGGCAAATCTGAGATTACGCGGTTCTACGTAGTCCCATTTAAAAAAAGGGAGGAAAGTTAGCCTCGCACCTATCCTTAGTCTCTTATTAAACGTCGTATTAAACTAGTCTCGATCAAAAGGATCGAGAGAATCTGCGCTATGGCGCATAAGATTACAGCGAAAAGTCATGCGTATTTTTGCTCAAATTCGAGACATTCTTTTAACCATAGAAAAACGATTGAAAGGATGCAGAGCAGCTGCAAAGTACCTTTGTCTTTTTCTTTATTCGTGCTGATAATCTAGCTCGTAACAGCTATTTTATAGGTATATTTCTAATATAGGTAATATAGTCAAGTCAGACCAACATTATTGTCAATATTTAAGGTTCCCAGCATCGTTTCTGCAGAAACATTTCTGTTAGCAGCAACGCCTCTGCTCGTATCGATGAAATTCTTCCAGTTAGATCGACGATGCAGCTGATTCGGCGATCGTGAAATTGCGACGAGTTTCTACGACCGCGATACAGTCCATTGTTTGAATTGTTTCGTATTACGTCGATATTACGCGATATGATTTTGCACGCGAAAGGCGTCCGACAATTCATCCACGGTCGGCTTCTCCATCGTTTCCTCGGAGCCGCCTCCGTGTCGCGCGTTTCTAGCTCTCTCGTCGTCGTCGTCGTCGTCGTCGTCGTCGTCGTCGTCGTCGTCGTCGTCGTCGTCGTCGTCGTCGTCGTCGTCGAACGTCAACCAATTACCTTATACTTGTCTATACATGTGCCATAGCTGGTGAAACAACGTGACGAGATTAACAACTAGAGGATAAATTAACGAGCAACCGATCTCTACCAGTTGTAAGAGAAACAGAACGAGAAGGGAAAAAGGAGATCTCGCAGAAGGTTCGCCGAATCCGATGCAAGGAAATAATGGCAGTCGCACGCGTCACCTAATTAGGCTAACGTAATAATACAACAGCGTTATTATTGATCTGGTCAATGAGCCTCGACTCTTGCGTTTTCCTATGTTTTCCTGCTTTGTTGCGATATAGCATTATCGACCTGTTTAACGGTTTATATATTTCGTAGCCTGCTAGTCCATAGATAATCGACTTTCGTCCCGTCGTAAATTTACGAGACAAACAACTTTTTGTTATCGCATTCACGAGCTATCGGGGAACAGCGAGTGCCGTAGTTACTTCTCCCTCTCTATCCTCCTTTTTCTTTTACCGATCGAAATTTGTTCTCTTGCCGTTCACTATCTGCTTATCTAAATTAATTGTCGTCGTTTACGCGTCGTACGTGGCAGCATCGATTAAAACATCGATTACGATACAAGAACGTAGGCTGTCTATTTTCGATCGTTCTAGGATCTAGAGATTCTCGATTTAACAACGGTAGTGCGTTTCACGCCGTTTGCGAGAAAAAATGCGACTAGATTTGTAAGCGTCAATGAAGAGAGAGAGAGAGAGAGAGAGAGAGAGAGAGAGGAGGCGGGAGGAGAATGAAAGAAAAGAATCTTGTTAGCAATGTAAGGTCAATCGGAATCGGAAACGGAAGGCTTCGGAGGGCTGCCACTTGAATTTACATAAAAGCCATTCGTCATGGAGATAGCGGCTTCCTGAGTCAAACAGGTCCTTGGACTTGTTTCCTGGTTTAATACAGTCGCGTTAATACAGTCCAACTTTCGTTCATTCGCACAGTGGTCGATCAATGGCAAGGTCTCCGAGGGCAACCAAGTGTCTGCTCGAAGAAAACATCGGCTCCCGATACGTATGTACTTGCAACGATCCCCGCCCGGATACTAGCGATCCAGTATTTCAATCTTCGATACAAACGGGCTACGACCGAGCGATACAAGGGCTCTCTCGGTCTTATGTAATTTCGCGTTTAAAATTTAATTAGCGCGACCGTACGAAACGTTATCAAACGTTCTTCTAAATAAATTTGTCTACATTTATTTTGGTTTTCCTCGCACGGCTTGAAATTTTCCTCGGCAATTTTACATCGAACGGATACGAATGGCGACGAAATGGCACGACCAATGACACTTTTCGCAAGTGTTTCGCGATCACCGGTGGCCCTGTATCGATATTCCTGTATCTGCCAATGGCTCAGAGCGGAAAAGGGCCGATCGATGTAACGAAATCAACATCGTCAACGATCGTTAGAAAATGTTCAGTTACGGTCGGTAGATCTTTACATTCCCAGATTTTTCCGATTTTTCAGACGGAGAATTGTAGGTCGATTAACACGATTAAACGATCAATAAGAGATCGTGACGATAGAGATATTCTTGACTCGTCTTATCTCGTGGAAAAGAAGCTAAAGTTGAGTTAAGTGGCGCGGCGTGTGTCGTTTAACCGATAAAATATCTTTCTGATATATTTTTGTTATATATAGTTTTGATATTCGCATATCGGAAGGTTCTCGTCAATCGTCATCGGGATGCTCCAAACGGTAAAAAGTAAAGGGAACGCGGATTTGCAGCCGGTGACGAAACAACGATTAACTGACAATGAGTAATCGTTTGTAGAAGAACGGTATGTCGCGCAAAGTATTAAAGGAAAAAGAATGCTTAAAAAAGTAAGCTACGAGTTGATAAAAAAAAAGGACAGTGACGAACAGAATTTATCGGTCGGTTGTTTACAGTGCGATTAGAACGGCGAGCAATTCTGCATACCTTCGAAAAATGTTCGTATACGTACATATACAGTATACGTAAATATACGTAATATGGCAGGCCGGCATTCCATGAATTCTAAATAAAGCGAACCTCGTGTCCCATCCTTTCGTCGAACGCGCAACGACCGGAAAACATCGATCAGGCGTAATCCGATTAATTACGATTAATCGTAATAATCCGATGCGATGGTTCTTCGTGTAACGTGCATCAAATTTACAGATTCATCAAACACCGACACTCGTGATTCGATAAAATAATATCTCGTGTTTTAGTTACGAACGGATGATTCTTTCGCTCATCGTCGAATCTACCACCACCGTCGTCGCATATGCTGCATGTTAGTCAGAGAAATATAAATATGCGAATAATAGATAATTACTAATCGCAAAGTCAACGAAAGAACTTGGAAAAGAACTGGAAAAGAATTTGAAATTGAGACAAAACGATGCGAAGATAGCGATAAATAACGACAAACATCTCAGATTAGATTAATAGAGGAGCGTGCGTTATAGCGATAGCGGGTACAATGATCCAGGAGTAATTGGCCGGAGGCTAAATCGACGATACTTTTTCAATTGACATGGCGTTCGCGGCATTCGGCGATTAATTTAATTACCGAAAAATGGTATAACCGACAACTTTGACCGTCAACGTGTTTTTGCTTCTCCTTCTTCCCTTCTTCCCTTCTTCCTCTGCCTTGCTTCTTCTTTACCTCCTTTACCTTCTTTGCCTTTTAAACACGCGTAAACGTACAACTCCTGCGTTTTACGCGTGTTTGAAAGACCAAAGAAACAAAAGGTCCAGATTGTTGTTCTAAACCTAAACACTGCAACATGTTATCCCTTCCTACGACACTCTTGTCCACTCGTCTATCGTCCACGATCTTTGGCGATTGAGAAATAGCGCTGGTTCGCTTATATAACGAGAAGCTGAAAATAAGACTTTATGCAGGATGCGATTATTCGAACACGTGCTTCCAACGCGTCAACTATCCACAAAAATGACATGTCATTTCGTCGCACACAACGTACGAGCAATGTTGCAAAGTTAATTCGTAATGAGAGGAAAGAATCGACGGTCTTTGAAAATTTTAAACGTTTATCTACCATCTAGATAGCTTCCATTCCCAAGCGGGATTTACATACGTTATAGACTACAGGTTTCTCGCGTTCATCGATCACTTTCGTTCAAGGTAAGACGACAGTGTTTCGCTTTCATTTACAATTCGATCCGCGAAAATGAATCAGTGCTTGGGTTAGTCGAGATCTATAGAGAGAAAGAGAGAGAGAGAGAGTTGAGATCGATGGATCAAAATGTACCAGTCACTTGTGTTTTCAACGACAAAACCATCAGAGTCTCAGTTACTATTTCACGGATATAAGCACTCTCGTTCCCATGACACGACATTTATCGAGATTCATCGGCGGCTCGAGAGGCAAGATTTTTAGGTCAGACAGAATTCTCCTTGGAAAAATCGAGTTCGAAGGCCCTGGCGATCATATAACGCTCGACTGATGAAAAAGTGATTCAAAGAAACACCGATCGTAAAGGGATAACAAGTGGTCGATAAAGAAAAGGATACTTGCAGACCTCGACTGCGTGTATTGCACCCCGTGCCCCGTGCCCCGTGCCCCGTGCTCCGTGCTCCGTGCTCCTTACGGTGCAGCAGTGCAGCGCAGCGCAGCGCAGCGCAGCGCAGTGCAGTGCAGTGCGGTGCGGTGCGCACGATGATGTCTCTCGTAACGACGGTCATCATATCAAGATAAATACCATATTTAACACCTTCGGACGATTACCTAGCCAACGTATCCAAATCGAAATATCGGAAACATATTTGTCGAGGCCAACAACTAGCAACTTTAATTAGCAATAATTCCCGCACCATATGGAACCATATGCAATATAAATATACTAGCGCTCTAATTATTTACCGTAAAGTTGAAATAATCGCGATAAACTGCTCTATTTATTACGGTGCTAATGAAATTTCAAAATGTTTCCTACGACGCGTTCGAATAAACGGTAATATAAACGTTAAACGATATACAATATGCATAATACAATAATATACATGATACATATATACATATACCTGCTTACTTTCTTGCTTCTTTAATTATGACAATCTACCTGTATAATTAGATATATTTAGTCAATCACTCACATACGGCCGACTGTTTCTCAATAATAGAAACGTTCGTTGAAAAATTGCGCGGTACGAAAACGGTGAAAAATATCGCTGCTTTACGATTTACATTGCGTCGTTGATCTTACGTTTACTTACAGACAGATCAATTAAGCAGATCGATCGAACCGTTGACGCTTACAGTCATCAGCAACATCGAGCCATTTGTCGCGAACGCGCAATATAATCGCAGCTTTTACTGGCAAACGCGTGGACAGTACGTAACCCGATCATGGTCTCGAATCTCGTGGATCAAAGACTCGATTGTATCGCGAGCTTCGTTAGACGCAGTTTTAGTCGAGATAAGGTTCGTCCGTCACAGCGAGCAGTATTGTATTCGCGGGACAACTCCGCTAAAGCAGCGAGCCACTAAACAAGTAAGCAAGTAAGTCTCCTCGGTATCCTCGTCTCCTTCGAAACCGTTGCGAACCGTTAGAAACGTTACAACTTAAAAAAGTGAAAAGGCACGTCCATCTTACGTATCGATTTTGTCAGCCGATGATAAAATGCTTTAAAATCGGACATTTCCCAGGCGGCACGCGAATTCTACTCCTTGTTTCGACGATGCAGGCTTCTTAGAAAGACGAGTCGCTACGATAGGGCGTTTCGCAGTCGCAGAATCCTCCAATAATCGGCTACACCGGTAATAACTTTCAGTGACGCGCAATTATCGTGTTACCAGGAAAAACCACCGTCTTTGTAAAAATTTCTGTCGAAAATCGATTGTCCGATGTAAAAACGTGTAAAAAAGAAGAGAAATGCTTTCCGAATGCTCGTAAAAGCATGATCGTCGCATCTTGACGCCGTGTCTTCCCCAAGTTCGATTCCTCCCACAGTCGAATCGAGAATCAGCTATTTTTTTAGATCGTTCGACTCGTTTCTCCTTGCAAAATGATAGCGAATCGGTCGCGACGTAGAAGTATAGTTTAGGGGTCGGAGAAGATTTCTGGTGGTGGCAAGAGAGAGAGAGAGAGAGAGAGAGAGACAGACAGACAGACAGACAGACAGACAGAGATTGACAGAAAGAGAGTTAGGTGGAAAGGGAGGGGGGGGAGGGCGCGCGGGAGAGAGAGGGAGAGAGAGGGAGAGAGACCTCGAGACGACCCTGGAAGGGCGCTTCGCGAAGCGCCGTTTTGAGAGAGGCGCCTTGTCGCGACTATAAATGCGAACGCGCCGGCGAAAATCATCTCAGTGGCGAGTGAGAAGCGAAAAAACCCACGGCGAGCCTCCTATGTGTGTATATGTCTGTGCGTGTTTGTGTACGGAACAGTCTCGATGAATCGGAAGCACGTGTGTACACCGTTGGTTCGCAGGTTGTCGCGATTTTAACACGGAAGGAGCAAGAACGTTGATCGTCATCGGTGCGGCGCGGCGCGGTGCGGCACGGCGAGGACTCGGGTCGCAATCGAAATAACTTTGATCGTAGCTCGTGTTCTCTGCCGCCTTCCGACCTGCCACAGCTGCATCTACGTGTTCCGTCGTCGCCGTGGTGGATCGTGACCGCGGTTTTACAGGATCTTATATTTATAGGATACAGGATTCGCAGTGGCGAAATCCAGTAGCGGAACATCCTTGCACCGAGACAGAGAACTGCCGCCAATAAAAGTGATTTACGATCCTTGAGCTGACGATCGGCGTGATACGAGGTTACCGTGAGAATCCGCGTTCTGCTCGCATTCTAGTCTCCGAACACGTTGTAAATCGTTTGTCGAGCGAGGAATGGGCCATTGGATCGAACGTGCTACATACTATCACCGGGGCACGCAACGTAATCGAAATTGAACGAAAAGGAGGGAAACTTGAACTCGACTTGTTACGTCCTACATTTAATACGTACAACTTATTAATATATATACTTATTAATATACCAAAGGTTAGTATCTCCTTACATCGATCTTAGCTATCTTAAAGTTGCTCTTTTCAAGTATTACATTAGCTAATAAGTAACAGATTAGGTAAATAAATATCGTACGATGTATCTTATCGTGGATCGTTGCGATATGTACAAAACGTTGAGAATCGTTACGCGTCGTTCGCAAATTTCGAATAATTCGGTATGACTCGGTCCGATTTCAAAACGGATCGCGTATCGAGAATAAAAAGAAGACGCGCGTTACCTGTCGCTTGAAATCGCTGTATACATGCACGTACATACTTGCCAGTATGTATCGTACCATTGTACCATACGTACGCAGATAGCTGGTTGTATTATGGCTGGCGGTTACGTTACGTACGTAACGTGGCGGTCCGACGCTTGAACATGGTTTTTTTTTTTTTTTTTTTTTTGACATTAACGAATCGTTTTTCTATTCTGCGACAAATTAACGATAACGATGACGATCGATCGGTATTTAGCGGGAAGGAACAGCGTCGACAGCCACTCGTTCGTCAAAGTCGCTTGAAAAAGCATTAACGAAAGGTAGTTAGCGTGCAAACGCGATAATAAATTTTTATTGCGTCCGCGTGCACCAGCGTCGCGATTAAATCAATATAGAGGCATCGACAGGTTGGACGAAATACAACGAGTAGCATATTTATTTAAGCAGCGGTTCAACCGTCACGATTGCCCAGCATTGTACGTTACATTTGCGAAAACATGTTCACCAGTCGGAAGAATAAACGACCGCTTGTTTCGAGAATTCAGCGAGGAAGAAAAAAGAGAGAGAGAGAGAGAGAGAGAAAGATAGAAAGAAAAAAAGCTGTAAAACTGGCCGAAACCATAAAATTTTCCATTCCGTCCCGTTCGATTCGATTCGATCGTGTACCGCTTCCGTCGCGCAACTCGCCATCCGTCTCACGTAACATGACAGTCGTATTATACTTGCGATCATTTTCGAGCATTATCGCGAATCTTGCACGTAGAATCGGTATCATCGCAGGTTTTCCTGTTGAACGTCAGCGATCTTTATACGTATTTGCGAATGTGCACGAGACCGGTCACAACGCGTGCTTCGTGCAGGCGTCCCGCTGTGATCGTTGGATCACGATGCTTCAGTTTCTTACGTGAATTATTAGGGAAAACCGGAACGAGGGAAACGAGGAAAAAAGAGCACCGGCATTCGCAACAACGATCTATTATCCGATAGTGGAACAAACATAAAACTCCAACTATACTCGTATACCTTACAGATTTATACGATCGATAGGCAAGGATCCGATAGAGGGATCATCCATTTGGTTAAATTTCCTCGGAAAACGGTTTAATCGCGGAACGTGATAACGTGGAAAAAGAGAAAAGTAGAGAAATGGCGACTCGCGATAGAGACGCGATAGAAAATCGCTGTCATCTTGCGACCGTGAGTCACGAAACGCATCGTGTCCCATATCGTCGCTCTAAGAGCGATCGCTTAGGCTTTAAACGGGTGTGATTATTCAATGGAAAAGGGCGAAGGCCTTTGCGAAAGACAGTCTCGTTGGAAGCTTCCGGCTTCTACGAATTTACGTGTTTCACATTTCCCACTTGCTTCTTTTAAGAAAGTTGCTTCCTCTCTCTCTCTCTCTCTCTCTCTCTCTCTCTCTCTCTCTCTCTTTCTCTGTTACAGATAAAATTCGTGCGACGCGATGATCACTCGAGCGAAACTATGGTGGAAGGTGGCATGCTCTGGTCAGAAGAAAACGGTAAGGGAATTACACCTTCGTGCAACTCTGTTCGATTCGATGGTCGATGAATCATTTTCGATAATTTATCCGTAAAGGATCGATAAGAGGTGGTCTGCGCAAACGCGAATGCGGCGATCGACTCGCGATGCAACTATCGGAGGAAGCTCTCTTCCTAAACATCTTCGTTCCGCTTTGTCTTATCGTTATCTGACGAATACTCGATAGAATCTCGTTGGTACCGTGGCAGGTTGGAAAAGTTTCGATGACAGTCGTTAGTTGGAGAACGGCGGATCCCCGGTTAATTGGCAAGGAGCGAGCAACGACGATCTCTCATCGATATCGTATGAATATCGGACGAATCGTGGGAAGTATGGCACGCGGGAGGACACGAGCGGCGAGACGGGGCGACTCGAGAGAGACAGTGTCGAGGGGAAAAAAGCAAAAGGGCACCGGCAGGTGTTACACAAGTGTACGCGAGTAACGAGACAACGCGGACGAACGATCGCGATCTGTTGCGGTAATTATCGCGATTCGACGTATCGGTGGAGAAGATGCGCGCGGGCTTGTTTCAACGAGGCCAGTTGAGCGACGTTGCATCGTTGCGTAATCCGTGTCCGTTGGCGCGCGGGACGACCGCGAACGGAATTCATTTCCTTGCGTTTCTTAGGTTGGATCGGGCGCGACACACGCAAGCCCGATATTGATTGAAACGCGGAAACCGATACCGACCGATACGAGATACGAATCGATGGAAACGGCACACCGGATAGCTGATGCCGGATCGTGCCTGTACTACGGATCGTTCACCGCGCTTTTTACCTCGCCGTATTTGTGCTGCGACCGAGATGATTTTCATAGGTGGTATTCAAAGGTGTCGATACTTTTAGATATTCGCTGGCCTGGCGGCGCATTCTGGACAAATATCCGTGGGGCTTGGTCAAGGATTCAGCGCGATTTTAGTGCCGAAACTGTTGGCCAGTCACTCGGCGAACGCCGATCAGACGTCTTGGATCGCTGCTCTAGGTGTCGTCTCTAATCCTTTGGGCTCGTTAATCGCCGGACTATGCGCAGAGTGGTTCGGAAGAAGATCGGCTATCGCGTTGGCCAGTTTGCCTCATGTCGCTGGATGGTTGTTGATAGCGTTGGCGAAAAACTTGCCTCTGTTATACGTGGGCAGATTCGTTAGTGGAATCGGCATGGGCATGGCAAACGGCCTATACCTTTACGTCAGCGAGGTATTTCTCCCCTTGATTCGTTACATTACATAACATTAACAGCTTATACCGATGAAATATGATAATTAACGTATGATCGGTGACAAAATATTACAGGCCGCCGCACCAAACCAGAGAGCCTGGCTGGGAAGCTGTGGCCCAGTTTTAGTTTCGCTCGGTGTCCTGATGATTTACTCGTTGGGAGCGTTCACCACGTGGGAAAATGCCGCTGCCATCAGTATAGCACCTGCTATACTCTCGCTGGCGCTAACACGGTAATAATTATTTTCATTCCAATAATAACTGTTTTACTCCTTTATTCCTATCTATTTCTCTCTCTCTCTCTCTCTCTCTCTCTTATTCTTCTTTTTCTTCTTCTTCTTCTTCTTCTTCTTCTTCTTCTTCTTCTTCTTCTTCTTCTTCCACTTACCAGTATGATCCCGGAAACACCGAGTTGGCTAGTCGCTCGAGGACGAAACGAGGAAGCGAAGGAATCCTTGTTGTGGCTACGAGGCTCTGGCCTAACCACCGACAAAGAGTACGAGGAACTTTGCAACGCAAACGTGAAAAGAGAAGAGGAAAAAGAGAGTCTGTTGAAAGCTCTTCACATGCCAAGCGTGTGGAAGCCTTTCCTCGTGCTGTGCGCTTTCTTCGCGCTCCAACAAATGTCGGGCATCTATATAATCCTCTTCTACACGGTCAGCATCCTCGAGGATATCGGTATCGACCTGAACGAGTATTCCGCGAGCGTTGGAATCGGTGTGATCAGGTTGTTCGCGTCGATAGCCGGCGCTGGTCTAGCCAACAGCTTTGGCAGAAAAGCGCTAGCCTTCGTCAGTGGCTTAGGAATGGCGATCTCTGCCGTAGGCGTTGCTCTCTCCTACAGGTTCGTATCTTTTCCGCTTGTTATTAACTCGACTTTTCTCTTGCTTCTTGCTCTTGCTCTTGCCCTTGCTCTTGCTCTTCCTCTTGCTCTTCCTCTTCCTCTGCCTCTTCCTCTTGCTCTTCCTCTTGCTCTTCCTCTTCCTCTTCCTCTGCCTCTCCCTTTTCCTCTTCCTCTTCCTCTTCCTCTTCCTCTTCCTCTTCCTCTTCCTCTTCCTCTTCCTCTTCCTCTTCCTCTTCCTCTTCCTCTTCCTCTTCCTCTTCCTCTTCCTCTTCCTCTTCCTCTTCCTCTTCCTCTTCCTCTTCCTCTTTCTCTTCTTCTTTTCTATCGTCTCTGTAAAGCTTTGGCCTGGTCTAGCGAGCACGAGAATGCATGCATAGATTCGACGAATCGTCGGCACAGTCCACGTCGAATTTAACACGTGGATGACGGTTTGTACAATACGTGTGTAATTCTAGTTTAGAGGTGTAATAGGAGCCATAAAATGACCAATTCCTCCCATAATCTGTTCTTTTTCGTTCGCGTAATAGCACATTTCATAATATTATTATACCAATAGTGGCATAATGGCGTAATTCGTATTATATTAAACACAGTCAAACACAATAGGTTTTCTAGTCCACTCTGTTCGTTTTTCTACTTAATCACCTTCGTTGACACGAATCCCATGCAAATTAATCGAATTAATCGATCCAATTTTCCTCTCAGGTTCAAATTGTCATCGGTGGTATCCTTGGCATGCATCGGAGGCCACGTAGGCTTCTCTATGATAGGATTTCTCACTCTGCCATGGGTCATGACCTCCGAACTCTATCCGCTAAGGTTCAGAGGATCTTTAGGAGGCATCACTACCAGTATCGTACAAATGTTAACGTTCGTAACCATCAAAATGTATCCTAATCTGCAACCGATAGTTGGAATCGAGTGCTTCATGTGGACGTTCGCCGTAGCTTCTATCTTAGGAGCCGCATTCGCCCTCACCATCCTCCCTGAGACCAGAGGTCGAAGCCTCGACGAAATAGAAAACGGATTCTCGAAAAAGCTCGCGACAGACCCGCCCGCCAATGTCCAGCCAACAGCCACCATCTCTCTTCAACCTAATAATATCACGCTCGAGAAATTTGCCCCGATCCCCGAGGAGAAGCATCGCAATATCACGACAAACGCCTACGCTTTCGACAATTTCTGCATCGACTTAACCGCTGACCATATAGAAAAGAACAAAAGGCAAACTGCCAATGATTGCGAAGCGAACCGTCATCGTCTCACTCCGACCATCTCGTCCGAGCACGCGTATTTCTAGCAGCCACCGAACCTTCCTTCTCTATCCACTCTCTTTTTCCAGCCACCCGATATCCCCATAGAAACCGGCTCCTCCTTTTTACGCTTTTCCACCAACCAACACCTTCTTCCTTTCTCTTCCATCTACCATCCTTACCGTACCTATTCTTATTCTTTAAAACTACTTGGTATTTATACCTTTATGCAAATTCCTCCTTCTAGACAACGATTTCCCAGCGTTTCCCGCCACTTGCGCACAAATTACAGCCAATGGTCAATAGTTTGCGCAGTTTCCAACTAGATCCGGACCAATCAGTATCGAGAAAACGACGACAAATTTCACCACCTAGATACCTTCTTTGACCAATCGTCGAGTAGAATAGTGAAAACAAGCAATACACCTTCAATACACCTAATTCAATACACCTAAAAGGAACCATCATTTTCCTCCATTCAACATACTCTGTGTACCGGCTTCTCTAATTACTTTTCTATATATACGTATACATATACGTTTATATTTATGCAATATACCTGCTACGTTCAAATATCTCCGAATCAATTCGCCGCGCTATAAGTCCACATACTTGTAAATATAATTTTCTTCCTGCAAAGTGTATATAGTTTTATTTCCTCTCAATAAATGAATTATTTTTGCAACGATAGCTTTCTTACAATTTACCACGATAATAATTGCCTGCCAATGCGAAACTCTAATTCCTTCGTTCCCTTTTCGTTCAAACTTTTCCAAACGCATCCTTCCAGTCAATCTTCCCGCCAGTTAGTCTTTTCCACTAACCCCAATCAAAACTACCACCAGTAAGTACTGGTGACTACCTACTTTGCACGTGTGTACGCACGCTACCCTTCTTACTAACAATCGTCCTACATAAAACTTGTAACAATACCACTAACTGCATACCCTAGCAGCTGCCTATACTCTCTGTCTCTCTGTCTCTGCTTCTTCGTCTACTCTTCTTCTCTTCTAGCATCTGACCAGTCAAGTGCTCTGCCATCTATCGGATCCGGCTGGAACTACAGAAAAGTAACAGGAGTATAGAATGTGCGAGGAGGTATCTCAACTCCCGTTAGACAAGGACAGGCTATATTGTGCGACAATGACAGACATACTTCTCACTCTAATTTCACGATTATTCCTTAATTACTCTTCTCCACAACTCTACTCAAGCAATTGAAAAAGCATCCTTAGATTCTGTACTAAATTCTTTGTGCATGAAAGATCGCGAATTAACTGCGTGTAGCGAGAATTGTGTGAAAATTTGCGGCGTGGGTCCCAGGGTGGGTGACAAGGACAGACATACGCCGCGGATAATCACTAAAAACCGAATAATTAGCCATTAATTGAGCAAATTCCGGTCGAAATCGGCGCGAGACCGTTCTCAGGGATCCCCTCTATATTCTTCGATTCTAAAAGTGCGGGATTTTGTCCCAGAAACGGAACAATTATCGAAAATTCGATGAATTAGAAAGAGACGTATGTCTGTCCTTGTCGCACAGTGATGCGCTCCTTGTTTAACACAGGATCTCGTCTGGGATACACCTTCTTGTACGTTCTATATTCCTGTTAGTTTCTTACGATTTCGGTCGGATCCGATAGGTGGCAGCACCTGGTTGATGGTAAATTCTCCCACTAAGAGAGAATATGTACCTCTTATATTACTGCTAGTCCGCTATGTAATTACTCCATTTCTACTATAATCGCATGATAAAGATTACGATCTAAACAGCTTTCGCTATGGTATACAAGACAAGTACACAACAATTTCGTGTATTTCTAATATGACTTTATTAATTATATTTAATGTGATACAACATACTATCTTACATATGAACCTCATAATGCAAAGTTTACGTTAGCATATGTGCGTTCTGCATTATTGGTAAATCGAAAGGATCTGCATATGTGTAACATTCACCGAAATTTGGTTCAATATATGTATCTTCTGGAACACTTTCGTATATCGGCACTCCAAAAAATGTTCCCACTTCCCAAAATGGGAAATCCTTCATTACATCAGCCTCTAATTCTCTCATTCGTTTCTGATGTTTTAACATCCTGTGACAAAGAATTATTCTCGCTTTAAATGCAAAAATCTTTTAAAAATATATACACAATACATTCATATAATTAATAAATATGTATTAGAAAAATAGTATAATACATGAAACGCAAATGAGGATAATAGCAAACTATATTGCTAACGTTTATGAAATTCTACCAGCAAATAGCCTAACTTATACAAGATATCTTCTTCACGGCAAATTACGTGATATCCATTATAAGACAATTATGCTTACGCTCTATCTTTTTCTGCTAACAATATCGGCACTGTTGCTAGTTCTCGACTTTTCGTTTCGAGCATTTTTATTCGCTCGCTTACCCAATTTTTATAGTATAGCGGAAATGAGATGGCATTGGTAACAATAAATATCCCCACACCCATACGACCTAAAAATCAATTATACTTTGTTCTACCATTATAATTTTATATAACACTTGCCACATGTTTTGCTGCTCTTGTAAATTAATATTTTAACTAAATTCCATTAATTTTACTTTCTGATAATTTTACATATCGTTTTTGAGATATTTCAAATACACAAGTACTTAAAGAAACAATTGTATATTCAAATTTATTAATTTCGATTAATTTCAGTCTATTACTACATTAAAAATCCCGAGTCAAATTCCAATAATCTATCAGATAATAAACTAATACATGTAGATTATAGGTTAGTTTGTACCTGTTAGAAAAGTACGTAGCTTGATTCGATTGACATTAAAAGGAGCATATCCTCCCTTAGGAGGTAAATCTTGAGGTCCTGTTTTCGGCCGAGACATCCTTCTTAACTTCTCATTCACTGTATAAACAATGAATAAGTTAATAAAGACGGACAGTATAACACATACGACTTCGGTTAGAACATAGGAACAACACTAGCACTCCTGGTGAATAATTCAGAAATTATTTTTTACATGTGTATATATACGTGTATGTATGTACATGAAATGCAGTAAACAGGTAAAATTTTCGAATTAGGCCTTTCAATTCTCACCTTTATATGTATTTCAGAAATTTCTATAAATATTAATATGATTGATATTCAGTGTTCAGAGAAAGTAAAAAAAAAAAAAAAAAATGAGGAAAAGGAAAGTTAAATATAAAAAGAAAAGTATTGAGCAGTTGTATTCATTTGGTATTTTATTATTTAAAATTTTGATAAACTATATTGTAAAACTTTAATAAAGTATGTTGAAATAGCCAATCATACTTAAATATTACTGCTATATGTAAAAATGGTTACTATAACAATATTTTCAATAAAATACAGTATCGAGTAGATATATTTAAGCGTTTGTATCACATATCAATGTGTTAATTAATTATACATAGATTTTTAACATAGAATTATATATTAAATAATTTATTCTTATTTATCTTATTATCTATACAGTACATAGATATACAGGGCGACAGAACTCTATAATACGAGATATCAGTCGAAAGCAATTTTTATATAGAAGAACAGAGTATAAGAAGGAAATAAAAGGAATTTAATCACTTTTTTTATCGTTAGTTGATTGGACGCATTTGCTGTATTCGTCGTTTAATCGATCATATTCCTTGGCAAGGGATTCAGCTTGCGACTTTATAGCTTCTTTATCTTTCTTTTCTCTCGCAAGTTGATTTTCCAATTCTTGAATTTTTATTTGTAATTCGTTAATCTGAGCTTTCCATTCTAATGTTACTTTATCATGAGCTTCGGTCGAGTCATTTTGAACAGTCTCTCCGCTAATTTTTTGTTGTAACAACAAATGTTTCGCTGTTGTAGTTGCCGATTCAGCTTGACGCGTAACTGCTTCACTTCGTGCCAGTAGAGCGGCTTGATTAGAGATTAAAATTACGAGACGACGTATAACAAGACTTAAGAACAGTGAGAAACCAGATATATGAAAGTTACGTTGCGCCCTGAATAGTTTCATACTACCTGTATAAAATAATAATGGAATCAGAATCAAATGCTGAATTCAACATAGATATAATATCATATGTGATAAAAATATGAATATACACCTTGCAATCCGGCATCAACATGATGATGATCTCTCTCTACAGCTACAACTGTTGAATACTTTCGCATTTCTCTAATAGCATCTAATAAAATCACAACTAATATTGCAAGCAAAATTAAGAAATAAAATGATGCTCTATCGCTTAAACTTTTTAAAAACTGGGATTTAAAAATCTTCTGCCATCTTGTAGGCGAAATTATTGGTAACACCAATAGTAAAACTATTATGACTTCGACATACAGAAATCCAGCGATTAAAGACCACTGAAGACTCATGATTAAATATTGCTTTAATTTCTGTAAATATCTAAAAATATCACAAAACATTTAGATGCTGCGTATTCATCTTTCCAGCTGATAATTTTTATAAACACCATTAAATAATTTGACCGTGAGATGTTTATAGAAAATATGTCAAAATTTTATATTCATATGAACAGAAATGTTTGATAAAAATCATTTAATTAGATATGTAGGTACCTCTATAACATACGAAATATTATAATACTTAAATCTTTATGAGTAAAAACAAAATAACTGCCTTTTCTTATTACAATCCAATAGTTTTCGATGCATAGAATCTGAAAATGCAAATCTTAATTTTAACAATCCAGCTATTCAAAAGTTGTACGTATGTAAAGTTAAGCGTTTTTAGCGTATTTAGCAGCTTATTTTAATGCCATGCTGCTTCTATCTATCACCTGATTGACGCGCACAAATGAGCATTTATTCTCCTTCGTTTTTTTTTTTTACCTTCGCCGGCTGTAATTAAAGTATTGACACGTATTGTAGATAAACTTTACACATAAATTAACACATTGACGTAGGCGGCTGGAATCTTGTGACTAACTCCAACCTAATTCAGTACTCACTTACAAATTCCATGCTCTAATTTTTACTGTTTTAGGGGCGTATACCTCAAGGAAAATATTTGACTTTTCCCGTCTAAGTGGTCGCCGCTCACGTGTATCTGTTATAGCCAGCGACTCCAATCACTGAACGAATCGTGGATAGAAAAGCCAACATGACTAGTCAAAAAGTAAACTGTCAAATACGCTAAGAACGCTCAACTTTACGTACTCGTAACATTTACACTGCTGGATTCCTAAATTTAAGATTTACATTTTTGGATTCTATCCATTGAAAACTATTGTAATGAAAAATGACGATAATTTTGTTTCCATTAAATCAAAGTTCTGCCCATATCGTTATTTTAATAAAATATTAATTCTTATCCTTACCTTCTATTTCTTTCTTTTTTTTTTCTTTTTTCTCTCTTTTTTTCTTTTTTCTTTTTCTTTTCCTTCACAACTGTAACAAAAATTATTATCGTATAATAACATCTTTAAACATTATGTATAATAATGACAAAAATTAAAATTAACAACAGTGTAACCAAAGTTAAAAATAAAAAAATAGTCAACAACACATGTCACTTGTTTAGACTATTTCTATATTTTTAAACATATTACATACATTCTAACCAATATTTATATATATTTATTTATAGTAAGAGTTTAAAAACTATTATTTTAATACATTTAAAACAAACTGACCTGTTAATCATGCTCATATAAACACTTGCTAGGGAAAATCGTTTTAAGATTAGGTTGTGAAAAATCAATATGGAAGACAACAAAGTCCTCTTTTTTTCGAAATAGATAAACGATGAGTAGACTGTTTCTGTCTCTGCCTCTGCCTCTGTCTCTGTTTCAGATATTTATAGCATTTCGCGCAGAATGTAAATCTTCTTGTTTTCCATGTTGATTTTTCACGACTCAATTTTCTTCTATACTTTTGGCAGGGAGGAAATATTCTACTACATATCTCTGTAACTGCGTATTTATGTATCCTGACTTATCATCAGATCTGTCAATATTTAGCTAATAATTCATATATATTCATATATTTTTTAATGCATCGTAATACAACGATATATTTCTATACGTTCAGATTATTTTATTATCTGATATATATTATCATTCAATTATATGATATTATAGATCCCATTAAAAATATATGGTCATATCTATATCTATGTCTATATATACATGTGACATATATTTGGCAATTAAAAACTCATATTCTTAATATAAACATTCCACAAATTACAGGTACAATGGCCTTGACGGGCTAGGTGTCCGGGTTAAAAACTAAGGCTATCACCGTCACGAATATATATGTTAAAAACAGTATAAAGGATCTTATATCACGTGCATTCAAACATTTAAATACAACGCACAATGCATGAGAATTCTGAGGGGTAGAGACTAGGAAGAGTGAAGAAATAATGTTTCAAAAATTAACGGTTATTGTCAGGAAATATTGATATTACCTTTTTTAGTATGAAATTAAAGGTTAATATTCTTGTGCCAAGATAAGGAATCAATCAGATAAATCTTATTAGAAAGAAATTATGTTTGTATGCTTTATTACCGTTACCTGTTGTTACTTTTAACAGAAAACTCTCTGCTAACAATCGCGAAATTTGTAGGTTATATATTTATTCCCGAATTTTAATTTATATATTTGAATGAAATAAAACTAAAATTATATTATAGAGATTTTAAGAAAATGCAAGATAATTTTTAATTTCTGCTTCCTGATATTACTATAAGTTACTTAATGCACAGGCGACTTTTGTGGATACAAGAATGTATTTATAGAATATCTTACCCTTTACTTTTCTTTTTTCCTTTCTTCGTTTATAATGTATCTATATGATTCTCTATGATCTCTATAATTATTTTTATGATAAATGATTATATTTTTGTGAATATACATTTATGAAAACACTTAAACGTACGTATATTTTGAAAAGAATCGCCTTCTTACCTATAATTTAAGTAAATGCTTATATTACAAAGCGAAATTCGAATTTGCGAGAGAATTGTGAACTTACCTTTACGATTTTGTTTTGTTTTGCTTGTATATGTATACCTATCTATACATATGTATGCATGCATGTATGCACAATGCGTGTAGGTTACATATTACATATTTTTTTCCTGATTAACGTATATTTAAACATATTACTGTAATAACAATAGAACGGTACCGTATCTTTGATGTACATCTAAATCCAATTGTCTTTATCATATGCATATAAATAATTACAGTGGTTGTGTAAGTGTTATGTCTTATTCATGATAAATAATACATTAATTTTAATCGTTCCCGGATTTTGGTATAGTTGTAATCTTATTAATAGATAATAATAGTTTTGCAAGCAGTTGCTATATTATCGATTGCAGTAATCAAATTAAAGTATGTAAAAAATAAAGGATGCGTACACATTTGCTGTCATACGTGCATTGACATTACTCGCAAATCTGTTAATATTCAGTTAGTAAAACAAAAAAACGACATAAAAATTCTTACATACGTATGTGTGCGATTTGACTAAATATTAACAAAAAAAAAAAAAAAAAAAAAAAAAAGGGCAATTACAAGAAGAATGTAGTGAAAAATGTATTTTCCTTCTTCATAAAATATTATTTTGGTATAACAAAACTTTTGACAGTTAACGATAAGATATTAATTAGTTTGCAAATTAAATGCTAGTACAGATCATGTATAATATTAGTATGATACTTGTATTTGCATAAAAAATCCATTGTATTAGTATGCTTAAAAAGTGTTAAAAAGAATTATTTATTTATATTAATCTTGCATGTGTTTCAGGTAACCAGTCTTACAGTTTATTTAATTATTGGTTACAAAACATTTCTACTGACAGAGGTAATAAGATTTGCAAGTAATTTGTTGTGAGTTTATCAAAAAACAAATTTAAACGGACAATATGGGTTCCGGACAAAGTACTCGTAAACTTACTATCAATAACGAAGAAATAGGTGTAATAGAAATATCAGAATCCGTTGTGGAGCGTTTAACTCAAAAAGTGCCTGAAACAAATATTAACGTGGCAAGTGAAGTAAGACCTACTACTTTAGAGAAGCCGTCTTCTGAAAGTACTGTTTCTCAACAATTACCTCAAAGTGGTGATATACCAGCGAATGCTGGATATCCCACATATCATCGACAATTAACTCCAACCGCTCTTCAAATACAGCAACAGGAAGAACAAGAATTTCGTAAACAGAGTAATTATTGGCAACAACGTTTGCAGAAATTGAAACAAAAACATGCAGAAATTAAAGAAATCTTTAACGCAGAATATAAAAAAGCAGCGGAACAATTATATATTGATGGTATATATAAATTTGCCACTTTCTTTTGTAAAATATGAATACTCTGTATGGTATTCATAATTAAATTAATCTTATATTAACCACTCTTAATATTTTGTCTACATTCGTTAATAATTATTAATAATTGTACACGTGATCATTCTTTTTTAAACTTTCATAAGATTTATATATTTAAAATATTTATTGCTTTGTACAATTTGTACACATATACTCATACATGCACACTGTGTACAGAATACATATCATTTACTTATATAATATATTATTTTTAAGTTAAATATATATATATATATATATCATACAAACAGATACAGATATAAATAGCACTCTTTAAACACTATATTGTTTATAAATTGTTTATACTGCAAATTGATAATTTACCTTCTATTATCTTTTTTTGTAGGTAAAGAAAGGGTAGATATTGATGGTACTGTCCAACCATGCAAAGATATTTCTGAGAAAGTGATCAAATGTTACCAGGACCATCCTAAAGAAATTCTTAAGTGTTCTACCTTAGTCGAAGAGTTTTCTAATTGCGTAGATCAGCGTCGTGCTCGTGTGATTGCAGCACGTTGTTAATATATCTCAATATTGTATTATTAGTAGCCAAACGTAATGTTATTTAGTAAAAAAATTTCAAAAAATAAATTATCTGAAAATAAATTATGTAATATATATATATATATATATATATTCAGACTTTGTACACTTATTTTTATAATACTAATAACAATAAGTAATATTCCTATTATGAAATATCACATTTGAATAATATAAAAATACAACCAATGAAAACAGGATTGATTAAAAACAAGAAAAGGAAATGGCAGTTAGAAATAGAATACTAAATATATATATGTAATCCCGAGAATCACATTAATGTGTTACGTATATATCTCATATGATTCGAAATGATTCGAAAAAAATGATTTGCAATAATGATAATTATCATTATTGTAATTTTGTATCAATACTCTTTATTTAATAGGCTAAAATTTGAATAATAGATGTAATAGAAGCACGTTTTTATGACTTCCACTCATCTTAATTGTTTATGTTTTTCACGCTTCTGTCTTTATACTCTTCTAATTAATTTCTATTAAAAAGCGAGAAAATCAAAGACACGTATATACATAGTCATATCATTATAATTACGTCTTTCGTCCTATCATTTCGTTTGGCTAGAATTTCTTCATATCTAAACTCATTTCCATAAATCTTTTCTAGGACATGACTTACTGTTTATTCTCATAGCCTAATTTCGCCCCTGAAATACAATAACTTCCTGCCCAAACATCTTTTTTGTACCGTTACAAATAAGAGAGTAATCAAGGGTGGCAGAGTTAGGTGGAACGGCTTGTATAAATTTATGATTATCTTTTAATTTACTTTGAAAACTGTATTCACAATACATACATATGCATACTTCGCACTTTGTACCATTTATTTTTATACTATACGTGGAGATACCAGTTACTTGCTACATACTGGTATGTATTTTTAGTGACTAATGTTTTGAATAAAATCATATAGCTTTTAGTTTAATTAATTAATTAATTAATTAATTATGACGAAATAGTCAAATACTGGCCAATTTTGTATATTTAGCGCATTATAATTAGTGCAAAATAAGCAACTTTTGCCAATTAATAATATAAACATTAAGATTGCTAGTATCACTTGCCAATTGGAAACGTTTTAGCAAAAAATTAAGTAAAGTAAAATAAGGTAAAGATGAATCATTTTACTTGTTACGGATCTAAATACGATATATAATATATTGCTTTATTATTCAATATCGAAATACTTTTGACTTCGTGCAAATAAATTACTAAGTTTGAAATATTGGCAATCCTGATGATGAATGAATCATCATATAGTTGATAGCAGTTAACTAACAGGTTAGTTTAGATTTTAAAGGTATTAAGCTGACTGTTTTTATATTATTTACGTCGTCTGTAATATATTTAATACGCATTCTAAAGACATAAAAAATATTTTAAATAGATAATATGTATTTATTTCTTCTTGGTACTTGATACAATTTAAAATTTAATTTTATAATTTCTATTTTGCATAATGTCCAATGATAAACATTTGCAGTTATATATACAGATAGAATTTGATCGATGTCAATCAATTAAAGCTTTATTTCAGTTAAACAAATTTCTAGATCATAAATAACTAATCTAATAATTTTTATCTAATTCTTATTACATGTTAGTACGAGTCCAATATTATTATATATTTTCTAGTTTGTTTATGTTTCTATAATTAATTATATTTATTCAAATTGTTAATGCAGACGATGAATAGTTAGTTTAAATTTAATACTTTATTTGCTATTAATTTTAGTAAGTTGTTCTTGTATGTATGTATGTAATTATTATTATTGACAATAATAATTTTTCTATATGATATTTCAGATGTGTAAACCCGTTACAATAACAGACAAACATGAGCCTGCACTGGACTTTAATTGCTGGATTTCTTTATTTTGAAATTGTAGTAGTTTTATTATTAGTATTACCAATTATTTCACCTAAAAGATGGCAGAAGCTTTTTAAATCTAAATTTCTTAAAAGTTTAAGTAGTCAAGCATCAGTTTACTTCTTATTTTTACTTGGAATATTGGTTTTGTTTCTATTGGACGCTATTAGAGAAATGCGAAAATATTCTACAGTTACCGAACATAAAGAATATCATTTGAATGCTGAAATGCAAGGTATGTGTATATATATATATATATATATTTCTAGTGGTATATTTATGGTATTTTATCTATTTGGAGAACTAATTTCTATTCCACTATTACTTTATATAGGTAATATGAGATTATTCAGAGCGGAACGAAACTTTTACATAGCTGGTTTTGCATTGTTTTTAAGTCTTGTTATACATCGACTTGTGATTTTAATTTCTACTCAAGCCACTCTGTTGGCACAAAATGAAGCAGCTATGCGTCAGGCTGAATCTGCTACTACAACAGCGAAACATTTATTGTCGCAAAAAACAATCGGAGAGATTGCACAAAATGACTCAAATGAGGCTCATGATGAAGAAATAACAGAATGGAAGAATCAAGTTAAGGAGCTGCAAACGAAAAATCAAGAATTGGAACATCAGCTTACAAAAGAAAAGAAAGATAAAGAAGCTATAAAATCACAAGCTGAATCTCTTACCAAGGAGTATGACCGTTTAAACGACGAACATAGCAAATGCCTTTGTTCAAGTGGTAATAAGAAAAGTGATTAAATGATGGTTTTGTTACATCCTTCATCCTTTTTAAGTTTTTCTTCTTCGTTATTTAATATTTGCATCAAATTTTGTTATAATTATACGTATTTTACATTATATACATATATTCTATATTATATGATATATATGTATATGTATATATATTAGTATATGATAATTATATATATGTATATGTATATATTATACATTTATTTGTGTATTGTATAGTATTGTAAGGAGGAAAAATTGTGAAAGTATAAAGTATTTAAAATAAGTGATTCAATGTTATAAAATGACGGTCGTCCAGCGTATGTTGGGTTATTCGTAGTCCTCGCGAAAGGTTCGTGAAGAAATATATATACTAATCATAATAAAACATAGAGTTAAGATCAATAAGATCTATTTTTACTTATTTCTTTTTTAATTACTTTTTGTATTTTACACCTGGATCCTATTAAATACAATCTGTTTCTCATGATAATATGCAAAATACACATGTCATAATACATATGCACATATGTAGAGTTATAAAAAGCAGTCTAATACGTTGTGTAAAACTAACTATATGTAACAGTTCAATCTCCAAACAATCGTCATTGTATGTCTAACAATCAACAAGATAACGTAAAGAAACTACTTAAAAACGTACGCATACGTGTATTATTAGTTATAAGTTAACGTGTTATCCATATTTTCGAAATTAGATGTAGGTGTAACCATGTCGGAAAATCGTACCGTTATTTCAGTCATTGCCATATTTTCGGTGAAGAATTGAGTTAAAGTTTCAACACCTGTTCGAGGCTGACGATCAAATGGATGATATACCATAGCATATGCATTTGGAGACTTCCTATCCATCGGTCTACGGTAACACGCAGCATCTTTGCAACCAGTTGATTCGTTCTATTCAACCTACATATATGTACATGTAATGCAAACAACTATAGATGTAATCGATTAATTTTATTTTCTATATCGATGGTTTCAATAACAGAAGCTGACCAGTATGTATCAACTATGAAAAAAGATATTGTTTATTTGCGACGACATGTCGTATATACAAGTATATATTTAAGTATCATCGAAAATAGTAAATTGCTATTTTACTTTTAGACGATTTCAACAGCGACTAATCCGAGTGTGTGAACGATGCAATCGCAAAATGCACTATTAACAAAGTAAAATACCATAATAACATTACTATACCAATAGAATTAATAAAAAGTTTTCAAAAGCATGTATCCATCTAATAAACGAATCTAATGTAATAGACAAAGGAAATCTTTAATTGAGACCAGTAAATTAGGATTGTAAGCATATATATATATATATATATATGTATAGGAATCATGTATGAAAAATCAATGTAATTTAAGTGAGTGAATCTGGCGAGTATCGAACCACGCGGAATGAAATCAAGTCTGCGCCGCTCCTTCTCCTTTTTCCATTGTTTTGTTACTTGCCGTTAGACCGCGCAAGTACACGTTGTTATCATTACCAAACATCATCGATCCGGATAGGGGACGGATGAAGCAATGGTGATGTGTCCAAAATTACGAAGATCATCGTACATGTTCCTATTAGGAGACAAAAATGTTAGCCTCCATAAAATATCTCCAAGTACATCGAATCCATCTTTCACGGTTAATAAGATTCTTTCGCCTCTTGTATCGATTCGATTGATTTGTATTGATTACAGGTCCCGTATGGATCCCCCACATAGATGCGGCCACATCATCTTTTCAAATCCTGAATGTCGAAATTTAGATCATCTGCTGGTCGATCGATGTCCTTACGTAAATTGGTTCGGATGGCTGATCAAATAGATACAAGATCCAAGATACCGGGCTTATCGCTTGCTATTTTACTCGAAAATTTTTTAAGTTATAAACATACAGAACTAGCAGGATACTATGATCTCTTCGAAATCACAAATCACTCTTCGAAAATATCTAAAGTAAGCTATGATTGAGATTAAAATGTAGATACATTGTACATACGTAACCATATTTAGTCTTCTTCAGCATCTTTGTTCTCCCGTTTTCAAGGGAAAAGAATAACGATCGCCGTTAACTAAATTAAAAATATTTATTTTGCACTTCATTGAAAATATGTACATGATAAAAAGAAACGAATGGAAATAAGGAAAGGATATTTTGCAGTATTTTTCCTCGAAATATTTCTCTCTCGTGCATGAGAACAACGTATCTTCTTAATAATCTTTGGAATGCAGAAAGTATTTAAACTGGTATTTTCATAAATACCACATACGAAAATACGTATATGTATTCACTTTTTCTTTCTCGTCGAAAACTAATTGTAAGTTTACAATAATCCGTTTTGATCAAATATATGCATTTATAAAAAAAATTCAGAGGATATTGACAGGAGTACGATTGCGACTGATGAAATTCTCAATCGAAGTTCGCTGGTTCGTTTAAAGTTTTAAATGCTTCGTTGTTCAGTTTCGTCTGTCTGTTCTCGTTGTTTCTATTATAGATACGAGATTTTCAAGGTTCTCCGCCCATTCGATATTACCTAGTCGAATATAAGAGATTTTGTTATAACCGAGATCGAGGTGCAATGACCTTTGGCATCTGTTTCGCAAATCACCGTATGTAACAATAGAAAATAAATAGAATAAGTGAAACTAAATGAAAATTCATTTGGTACTTATAAATTATGGCTTACAAAACAGTTTATAAAACGGGATTAATCGGAGTTACATCAGGACTACATACATACATACATACATACATACATACACAAAATCTCTTATAGAAGCGACAGTGTGTAAAGGGTATTATTTATACGGGGAAAAAAATCGGAAAATAGGGGAAGAAAAAATAAGAAAGGGAAATTATAGAGGAGGAGGAGAAAAAGAAACGGAAGGAACGAAAGAAAAAAAGAGACGATGACTCAAGAAGTGAAAGGTTGACTGTTTATTCGTCTGTCTGTTTCTCTGTTCGATTGCATGATCTTTATTGAAAACGAAAGGCATCCACATCCCGCGCGCGCGCCCCCCCCCCCTCCCTTCCGTTTCGTAGATCTGAAACGTGTTCCAAAAATTCTCGTCGGGATAGATTTGACGGTGAAGAAGTGGATGGGTGGTCTCTCTCGGCTTTCGTCAATAACAATCGATTTTCGTTCGTTAGTCTGCGTCTGTCAACGAACCAAATCGCAACTTGTAAACAAGAGCGTGATTCTGATTCTGATTCTGATACATAAGTGCTTACATCGTTTCCTTTCTTCCGTTCAATCGACTCGAAGTAAAATATGTTCTGTTAAAGTATTGAATATAAATTAATCGACTAAAACTTTTTACGGCTACATAATAAAAAAGAAAAAAGAAAAAAAAAAAAAAGAAAATGCTGTTAATTCGATTAAAATGAAGAATCCTGTGTAAAGTGTTGATAAAATCCTGTTCGATACGGTGAAAAAGATAAACAAGAACCTTAAAGTGGAACGATTCGGTTCGTTAACTTAACTTCTCCCCGAAGTATTCAAAATTTGACGGAACAGTTTGAAATAATACGATCGTGGCCTGCAGTGTATTCTTTAATATCTTCTATACTAGATCAAATCTTTTGTAAACGTTAATGCGTACAGTGATATATTCGTTCTCTTTTTATTTATTATAGAAATTATTTATTGGAAGAAATTATTTGTTATTTAATAAAAGCTGTGGCAAAAAATTGTTTAAATGGAAAGCAACGCAAACCATATGGAGGGAGAATTAATGGAAAGGAGGAGAGCGACCACCTTGGAAGAGTGTTCCCGTATAATCGGGGTAAACGGCGTGGTTCGTCACAACAGAGACTCGTTTAAACAACTGTTGCTGGATCTGGTGAATATTTTACTAACTTAATAATCGAGTCGATCGGAAGTAAATATTTTTATGAAAATTTCGAAATGTTTATCTCTTTTCATTCATTATGTGTATTAATAATCTCACGAAATTAGATAATTCTAATATTTTGAGATATTACACACACGTATAGAGATAATGTTACACAGCGGTATCTATACTCTACATATGTATATTCTATGTACATTCTTGTAGATATCTACATGTGTACTCTACATATGTACATATCTCTACATGTACAGAAGAAACAAACGAATAGTTACGAATAAAATTAGAATAAAATTAGAACGAACGGAAAAAGATGCTATCGGCCCGATTCTAATTTTCTCATTCCACTTTCATTATCATGGTGAAAGCGTACCATGGTGTACCATGGGCACATAAAGGGGAGTAAAACGGTAAACTCCAGATACATATGTACATACTATATATATTTTAATATAGCTACGTATACCAGAAGAAATTGATCTTACAACGAACAAGATTTTAGGAGCAATTGTTGCAATCTAGAGCTTCCTACCAATCTAGAGGTAGGTAAAGAAGAATCTTAGCTTAAACGTACTAACTAAAACCATACTAAGAAAACTTGACGAAAATGTTACGAAACATGGTGAATGTTGAACAGTAATCAGGGAATATACAGATATGTATGTATATCAGCCGTTCGGTGATTCAAGAGTCGAAGTCAGGGAGCAATTATAAGTAACTGTCTGATTAAAGGAAAAAGATCGCATAGGTATTGGGCGGTTTTAGAAAAGCTGAAAAGGGACAAAACGACGAGAAAGACAAGAAGACAAGGTCGTGCTTTCCATTGAAAGCAAATAACGCCAAGGTTAGATCGTTATCGAGCAGAGGAATGATTTAATATCGGAGAATCCGCTCGCTCAAGGGAAAATGAGAGACAACGGAGACGGGCCCGAAGGTAACGGCGATGTGGGATTTATCGAAGGCCGGAGATTTCGATCAAGGTGACCGATTGCCCGGAGCCAACGAGCCTCGTTCAGCCTCACGCTTCACGCTTCATGCCTCCGGCATATTCAGTGCTCGTCATTCGGTCGTATTCGATCGATTTTTACTCGATGATGATCCTGTTTCTCGAACAGAGAAATGAGGAACGAGACAAAAGATTACTCGGTGCATTACCGGTGTCGGACCGGTTAACCCTTTACACTTTATACCGTGAAATAAGCAAGTGTGTTAAAAAGGGGGTTTTCATCTTTTGTAATTTGTGGTAGAGGCACGATATCATTCGAACAAATACAATGTACCGTTATGGTATAATCGCATCCATGATTATGAAAGAGGTATGACAATGAGTTGAAAATCTGAAAAAAATCCAATTTATTATCATGTGAAATAATATACATATAGAGTAATATGCTGCAAGCATTCTAGTAAAATAATCGTAAATTGATCGTTTTTTAAACATGCACAAATTTCTAATCGTGCTTATATTTTACGAAAAATTTAAATACCAACTATTAAACATTTGTTGTTAACAATTTCATTTATTTAACTAAATTTACTTTCTTGCCAGTTTACCTTATATATCTTGTAAATAAAATTGTATCGATTATATTTTCTATACGCGTTGTTATTATTCATTTCTATGGAGAAATCTATTCTTTCCTGTCGCTCTTATATGTATTGGGTTGGCAAATAAGTGATTGCGGATTTTGTCATTAGGTGGTAATGACAAAATCCGCAATCACTTAATTGTCAACCCAATATTTCAGAGACTGCTTTATCTCAGAAGATATGTACTCATTCGCTCGAATCATAAGCTTTTGAAAATATCACTTATTAAAATATCCTTATTACTCCGAGCTTTTTATTTTCTTCCTCATATGACGTAGTGATTTTCAATAATTTAGAAGTTCAAGACGGAAGAAATGACATTTCTTCCTCGATAAATTATACCAATTACGCTTTTCACATTCTCTAAAATCTTCAAAATAATATACATTTCAGACGTTGATGGAAAAAGTGTTTTCATTGTTCGACCGCAATCAGGATAAAATATTGACGCAGGATGAGTGGATCGAATTCTTGAAGGGAAGATTGAAGTGAGAGCTATTATATGTATACATGTATTTATTATCTGCAAAATCATGTTACAAATAAACCTTACAAATAAACTACCTTTTTACATTTATCGTTTATATATTACATACGTTGTATTAAACTTATATGTTATTGTAACAGAAATGACAAACCAAACGATCTTATTATCCAGCTCGAGAACGTTGCATACAGTATATGTGGCGATAATCCAGTAACTTTTCCGAAATTTCAACAGATATTTTCTACTAAAGAGGTAAGCGTTATCGTTAAATAGCATATAAATACGTTTACTAGCACACCGATGTATGTACATGCATGTATTACAGATCGTAGATAAATTATTTCGACGGATTGACGAAGAAAACTTGGGATATGTAACATCGTTTCAAATCATGGAATTCCTCTCGACCATTAGCAATACAAGGTAACATTATTATTGTCGCATAATTATCTGGCAGAAATTTTATCAACGATATATCCTAATTTCTTAAGATCTTTTATTACGTCAATATTTGTCAATAGCTGGTTGATGTCTTATAAAATTTGTTCAAAGACCACTCGCCGGCTTCGACAAGCGCAGTTTGGAATGGCTGGAAAAACTTTTTAAACAGACGGTGGGCAATGAAAAGGAAATTAGGCGCGAGGAATTTAACAAAATCGTCACTTCGAAGAACGTAGGCAGAAGGCATAAGTATTTCACATTTCAAATTTGCAGTTTAATCTTCTTCTCTCGAATTTACTTCTTTTTCTATTTAAAATTCTATTTCGTTCATTCATATAATACGAAATATTAGATATACGACACCATTGATTATTGGTTACCCCTTATTGTTATACCTCGGTACTTTACCATACATATCTATCATTGATTCAACTTCAACTATCAACAGTATAAAAAGAACAGTAAATCTTCGCATACTCTTGAAGTATAATCGGAGATATATCATTTCTTTTCAGCCGTTTTTCACCGACCGGGTGTTCCAAATTTTCGACAAGGATAATTCTGGAACGATATCGCTTCAAGAGTTCCTCGATGCGATGCATCAGTTCGCTGGAAAGAGTCCCGACGATAAGATAAAATTTCTCTTCAAAGTTTACGACATAGATGGTGAAGTAACTTTAAATATTAAACTACCTATATTTCTATTCTTATTCAGAAGAACAATGTGCTAACTATAATAATCGTTATCGAATCTAAACTGTTGTGAAATTTGTTGTTCGTGAAAAGGTGACGGATTAATACAACTTCGTGAATTGGAACACGTGATGAGAGCCTGTATGGAAGAAAATGGTATACAATTTAACGAAGAACAAATTGAGGAATTAACCGTGGCCCTGTTTGATGATGCTGATCGAGCTAACCGAGGTGCCATCACCTTTGAAGCCTTAAAAAAACAATTGGAGAAGCACGAAGGCTTATTAGAAAATTTATCGATTAGGTGAAAAGGGCTTTATCACAAAATCACTTTTTCCGTTTATTTTAACTGGGAATCCGCCTATCCAATATTACCTATAAAATTCATACCTATAAAATAATATAATTTATAGGGAGATAATATTAAGTCAAGAGTTGCAATTTAAATAGAAAACTCTTAACAACGAATATTGAATTACAGTATCGACCGATGGCTGGTGCCGCCAAAGCCGGAAACGAAGCGAAAATCACGGTTAGAATTTCTCACCACTTCATTGCGCCCTTATCAATTAACGAAGCCATATATGAAAAACAATTACGTTTACATCGTTTTCATCTCGATCTTCGTCTTAATCAATGTGGCCTTATTCGTAACAAGACTCTACGAATATAGAACGTCTAATGGCTACGTCATGGTTGCACGTGCCTGTGGTAAAAGTTTCGTCTTTGCTATATTTTATAAATCACCCTGACTGATCATTATCAGACTGGTCACACGGAATATCATTCATATTTTCATAAACGTAATTTTAATACAGGTCAGTGTTTAAACTTCAACTGCAGTTTCATCCTGGTTCTTATGTTGCGTCAGTGTATTACCTTCCTACGAACTCATGGCTTTAATTCTGTACTGCCATTAGATCAACATATCTATCTTCACAAAGTGACTGGAGCTCTAATTGGTATCTTCAGCGTAGTACACACGGTGATGCACCTTCTTAATTTTGGTACGATACCATATTATACCACGATACGATACAATTGGGGTAGTGAAAATAAAGTTAAGCTTAAGCTTCTCTTTCTAGAACAAGTACAATATTATCGGGTCGTGCGTAAAGTTCCGTCGAATTTCCCAAGATTATTCTTTAGCAAATTATTCTTTAGTCAACTGTAATATTCATTCGGATATCAACTGTAATTAAGGAAAATTGTATTCTAAAAGCGTTCAATGTTTTTAGGCACTATTGTGGTGTATGACGAGGCTTTTAACTACAATAACTATACAATGTATGAGTGGCTATTAACAAGTCGGCCAGCTCTATTTGGGCTCATAGGAGGTTATGCAAACCCTACTGGAGTCACCCTTATCGTTCTTCTTGTCGTAATAACGATGTGCTCAATGCCATTTGTTCGACGCGGTGGATGTTTCGAGGTAATAAGTAATTCTTCATTGCAGCCGTTAGATCATCTTACAATTAGACGAGTAAATTAACAAGTATATCGATCGATAGACTTTAGAGAAGAATCCAAAGTAATGGTGTAACTCTTTAAGAAACATTGTTACCCAAATTTGTTAAGTTCTACAAGAACCATTCTACAAGACACCATAGCTATTATACAAGACCTACAACAGATATTTCCTATAAAATATGGCAATTCATTTTTATCGTATAATACGACTATGATGCCTACATTGAAATAAACATAGCATAAAATAGAAAATACACGGCGAATCATTTGGGATTATCCTATAATCCTTCGATTCTTCATTAATCGATCGTTAAGCTGACAAAAAATTAATATCAATATTTTACAGATATTTTATTGGTCACACTTATTATACATACCATTCTGGATTTTGACGATACTACATGGACCGAATTTCTGGAAATGGTTCATAGGACCAGGTACCATATACATGCTGGAAAGGATACGTCGAATTGCTTGGTCTCGTTCACAATTGGGAAAAACGTACATAAGCTCAGGCCTTCTGCTACCATCGAAAGTGACGCATTTAGTCATCAAGAGACCTCCACATTTCGTCTTCCATCCCGGCGATTATGTTTTCGTCAACATTCCAGTTATAGCTCGTTACGAATGGCATCCTTTCACTATTAGCAGCGCTCCAGAACAAGAAGGTCCAAATAATTTATTTTAGACAACTAATTTAAAATTATGCGTCTATTTTAGCGTTTCTTATACGCTTATGCAAAAAAATACACAAAACCCATACATATGGGTACATAATGGGCAGATGTGTGTGTATACATATAGGATACCTACATACAAAATATCTAGAATAGGGTATTCGTTACAAACTTTCGTTAGTGAATCATATCTTTATTTAACTTCTACATCTTTATAGTATGTATACCATAGTTTATAAAAATATGAATTTGCATAAATAGTCCGCAGTCTAGAAATAATTCATACCAAGTCATCGCACGAGTAATACTGTTTTCCTTTTTTCTTTTTTTTCTTTTTTTTCAATTTAAACAAATGTTCGTATCTCGTTCAGGTGATGTAGTTGATCAGATAGAAATGTCAGCAGGCATTATAATATATATTATTATTAATAATATAATAAATATATATTATAATATATATATATATATATAAAGTACACATCTTATGTTTGATTTTCACAGGCTACATATGGCTTCACATACGAGCAGTAGGTGAATGGACGAATAGTCTTTACTCGTACTTTGAGAAAGAGCAGATAAAACTTCAAAGAAACAATATATTTCCTGTCGAGAGTTGCAGCAGCACCGATGCTCCTAAGCAAATGTAAGTTCCGTGCACTTTTGTTTATCGGTTGACCCGTATAGCTGAAACTCTCACTATACGTATGTATGTAGTACATAGACAGACAACAAACGATAAATGAAAGATACATCATTCTTAATCGTTTCCTATTCCTTCGCGATATAGATATCTTAACGAAAAACAACAACAAAATGCCAATGACAAGATACTCTCTACCAATACGACAAACGGAAATCATCGTTGTTTCGACAATTCTGTGTTTGTTCCTGATAGTGAAAAAATAATACACTCGCCACAATCTGCAAGCGGTAATTCATTTGAATTTTGTTAAATTATTCGAAATCCGAAGGTCTTTTAGAATCAAAGTCTATTAGCTTCGTAACATTTTCTATCTCGAATTTGAAATCTCGAATTATTATCAGAATTTCTCAAATTGCTTTCTAAGACGCTTTCTATAATTCTTACTCGTTTTATTCTTTTACTTTTACTTCGTAAAATTAGGCACAACAGATAACAACACGTTATCGAACAAGCGGGAACTTCGTCATTCGCTGTTTAGTAGCAGGATCCCTTTGGAAAAGTCTATTTCGGTACCCAACATGCTGCCAGGAAGGAAGAAAGGTGAAAGATTAGCTGTGTAAGTAATAATAATTAACGTTTCAAAATTAGAATTTCATGTTGGTTTTTATATTGAATAAAACAAAATATTCATAATCATATTTTTTCAAATATTAGAGAACTACTACTATTATAAATTATAATATTTTACGGAAAATATTAATTTCGATGGCTACATAAAATGATCAAGTCGTTTCTTTCACAGACTTCGCGATTACACAAGATCAGAATCGGAAAGAAACTTCAACGATCGTGAAATACGCCATAAGCGTTTAAAATCTCTAGACCAGGCCTATTCCAGCCCGCAGAATAAAGGATTAGCACAAAGCTTCCGGTACATGCGAAATAAACCCGCAATAATTGCTTTCAAGACTCCAAGTCTGGAAAACTACGAATTAGAATCAACAACATCCGCGAACGGATACAGTAAGTCATCGTGTTCCCGCATTTCTCAAAGTTAATCTTCTTTCAGAATAAATAGCAATTTTCTGTCTGAATAACGTAAACACTTTACTTATTACTTATAAATAGAGTGGTTACCGATCTCCTCGTGATCACCAAATTTCAATCCCGTACAATATCTTTCGTTGAGAGCTACACATATCAAACTTTGACAAATAGTTTCGTCTTCCTTTAATACCGTTTTCAATAGCTGTTTCAATTTTCTGATTAAACTGCGGATATCTGTGCAAATTCGTATTTCTATGAATACATGCAAATAAAAGAGCAGAACCTTGTTGTTTTTCTACTATTCGTTTTCTTTGAATATGATTCCCAAAACGTTTTCATTTCTTATCACTTGCACCTTAAAATAAAAAACTTGCGATATGAAAGTAAATTGATATAGTTCTTGATGAAATAGTAATGCCGCAAACAACCGTGGACGAATACGGGAGAAAATCATCGAATAATCCAATAATAAATACGATGCAAGCAGCAGCAGAGGAAGGTAGACTACAAATGAAATTCGAAGAAACTTCGAAAAAAGATTACGATGATATCAAATCTGACGATCCTTCGGATGTAACACTAAACTATACCGTCGGCAAACCATTGGAGGTATATTACATAAATATGCAAGGCTTTAATTTAAAAGTTTAAGCTACGTATGTCTAAGTAATAGGGATGTTAGATATTTTATTATGCTTCTACGTTGTATTATAAAGAAGTAACAAAAAAAATTTGAAATTCGATTTAAAGACATTAGTAAAAAGGTTTATGTATATACGTAGGTAATAAAGGCAATTATGTAATAATAAAGTAATTTGCGTGACATATGGAAACTTGTAATTTAATTAGTAATTAATCATTATGTATTCAGATTTTTCTGGATGGACCATACGGAGCTCCTTCGAGTCACATATTTCAGGCCCAACATGCGGTTTTAATCGCAACGGGAATCGGAGTAACACCTTTCGCTTCGATATTACAGTCCATCATGCATCGTTACTGGAAAGCCAGGCACACTTGTCCAAAATGCAAATTCTCCTGGGCCAGTGAAATACCTCCCACCGTGATGCATCTTCGTAAGGCAAGTATCTATCTCAGTATTTTCAATTTTTTACGCTATCTTACAAACTCTTTGAAATACTTTAAATGATATTCAGTATATGAAATTACACCGTCTTCATAAATCAAAATAAAAACCAAATATTCTCAAAATAATCCATATAGCAATAATTTCAAAGCATTTGGAATAAGGGATTTAGTATAGTATCCAGACTGTAAAAATTTTTGGCCTGAATGCGCCTTTACGGGGGTATTTTCCGTCGCGAAAGCCGAAAATGAACCGGAAACGAGCGGTTCTGACCTATAAATTCATCCGAACATTTGACCGACGAACTTTAAAAGTCTTAACTTTAAAAGTCTGTGTAAGATTTATTACACAGAAGATTACACAGTAGAGAGATAAACAACAAGCGTTGAGCGATTTATTGAGCGACGGATGAACATACAGATGAGCGACGAAATCACGTCGCAGTTGGTACTTTTAATATGACTAGAGATTTTTCATTGATATTGCCAGAAGATCGCCCTGTATGAGCGAGCTGAAAAAAGCGATACATTCTATCTGAAAGATAGAAATAGTAAAAGAAAGCTGCATAGAGGCCTCTTGTGTCCTTGTCTAACGGACGCTAACGGTTTGTTCTTCTTTTGCGAAACAGAAGAACTTTATTTCTCTGTTCTTCCAACCAACGGCACCGCAACGGTCTCGTACGGTAAAATATCGTTCGTGTCCATTCGGAATAATCTGATGAAAGAACAGCGTCAGTCTGCATGCCTGATTAGACAACGATTAGAAGTCCTTCTATACAGCCTTCTCTTTCTATTAACATGTCGCATCTGCTTACATGATAACATATGACTCGCGTACTCAATCCTTGTATCACTATGCTCTTAACAAGACTGTTTTTATTAGTTCATCGTTCTTCTTACCTGTTTGCCGCTTGTCATGGATACGTACTAAAATACAAACATAATAACTGAAGATTGAGCGACAACCTTTTGTCTTTCTGTCCTTGTCTAATTAGACGTACACACTGACGCTGCTCGTGAAATCCATGTTGCACTTATATATACACTGTACGATGGTGCATTCATTATTAGACAAGGAACGCAAGAATTCTTTTTATTATATTCCTGCATCGTTTTTCCGACTCGCTCACGCACTCCATCTTCGTATGTACTATCTATCTATAGACCATACAAAGCGGTGAGCGATAAGCGACGGAACGAATGATGGCCAGAAGACAATGCTAATGCCCAATGCTCTAAATGCCTATTTTGCCGCCTATCGCTTAAATTCTCGTATTCTCTGTATTTCTTGATTCGATAAGTTCATTGCTAATTGCTTCTCAGCTTTTGAAAACATTATCGATGTATCCATATGAAAAGTATATTAATTCTATTACTAATAGTAAGTAGATAATATTAATTAATTCAAAATATGTACGCATATATTTTAACGAAATATTTGATTATCAATCGTCACATTTGAATCGTCATATCTACAGGTAGACTTTTTCTGGATCAATAGAGATCAACGATCCTTTGAATGGTTCGTGAATTTATTATCACAACTAGAAATGGAACAAGCAGAGTTAGGCATCGCTATGGAGCGGTTTCTTGAAATGCACATGTACATTACCAGTGCTTTGCAGAAGAACGATATGAAAGCCGTTACCTTGCAGCTAGCTATGGACTTGCTTCACCAAATGGTTCGAAATCGATAAATTTTTATCCTTCTTCATTACTTCTCTACTTTTTCGTATTATTATTGGTGTAAATCAAACGAAGAATGTCTTCGCTTGTCTAATAAAAGTTTTATTTTCCCGCATATTTTTAATCTTAAATATGTATATTACGTACATGAAACATGATGAGTTTTAATTTTTTTCACAAAAAAGAAAACAATATAGTCTTACAATAGTTTTAACCCTTCTTTCGCTATGAATTTTATTTTTTTATTTTATCTTTTTATTATTTTATTTTTATTACCATTAATAAAATTCTTTCTATGTTATTTTATCTCTCTTAAAGAAATCACCTTTTTCAAAACAACTTCTATAAATTCTGTTATTAGAATGTTAAATATTATAGATGTACATAAGGCTAGATTACTTATTATGCCGTCTGACGATTTTAAAATATATTCAATTATGCAAACAACATGTGGTTTTTTTTTAATTATACGTATATTTGTTGTCACATGTGTATACACGTACTTCATAGCGAAAAGGTTAAAACGAAAATGCTGATTTTATAAAACGAAAAATTAGATAATTCCACAGAAATAAATGGCTTAATTTTTCAGGAAAAACGGGATCTTATAACAGGTTTAAAAACACGGACGAATGCTGGCCGACCGAACTGGGATAAAGTATTCAAGCAGCTTCAGGATCAGAAGAAAGGCAAAGTGACAGTCTTTTACTGTGGTCCGCCGCAACTGGCAAGAATTTTACGTTACAAGTGCGACCAATTCGGTTTTATCTTTAGAAAAGAGTCATTTTAAGCTTTTTAAGAAGAGAAACCATACCATAATGTTTATTTATTTATTACAACGTACTGTTGCGAGATATGTTTATAAAATCTCCATTCATCGTCTATTATGTTTTAAAAGTAATGGCATACGCCTTAACTAAATGTTCCATTATATAGTGAATGTTATCTAATTTTGTTTCATCCAGGATCAGTATAATCTTTTCAGTAATGTCATCCAAATGCAAAATTTTTACTTCATGTTATTCATAATTCTGGCTGTTTCGTGCATCAACCAAATTGTTATTAATACAAGGAGAAAATTTATTTGTCGTTCTGTCATAATCGGAAAATTTGTCAAAATGCGACTACAGGGCCAACTAACGATCGTCAAATTACTTTTTTTTCCAATTTGCAATCAGAATTGCGATATTTGGCTAATTTCAAATGTGTAACAACTTCATATGTCATACGATGTCTGTATGTATACTCTGTCCGACGAGTCGAGACAGTGAACGTAATCAAATTTTGTTTACAATATGGTCTAGTGAATATATATCAGTCTACTTATTCTGCGCAACATTTTATTTGTCATTAGAAGTAAGAAACGATAAAGGAAATTAAACTCGAAAATTAAATTAATTTATTAAAAATAAATATATAAAAATAACTAAAAATTAATGACGAAAACGGTTAATTCGAAATCACGTTAAAACCGTCCAAGTTAATTAAAAGAAATGGAACAAGCGCTTTACAAGAGTATATGTAAACAGAAAATTCATCTAAATAAAGTTGAGATAATCAAACTAATGTGATTCATTTTATATAAGATCGGAGAGAAAGCTAATATTTAGAATGATATATAATAATAGATCAAAAATACTTAAAATGTTAGCAGACTATCAACTAATATTATTAAAATAAATAAATAATTGTATATTTCAGGGAACAGTAGATGGTGATTTGTGACAATTAATTGTAGGATTTAACGCGTGCATTGGCAATTTGACAACCTAGGAATATAAGACAATTATGGCTGTGCTGTGGAATACAGATAGTAAATTACAGTAAAAACCTATTCACGAAGCACAATTGTAAACATAGATTGCAAATAAAGATAATATGTGAGAAAAATCTTATACATCATCCTTCCTTTATTACAACTAATCGCAAGTGCTTAATATACGCAGTTAATTATTATTGTAGGATTGTCTTATAGATAAAGAAATATAGATAATAAATTATTACATATGTGAAAACAATATCAATATATATCTTTTATTTCAAAGTTTAATAACACGAATTAGTAATAAGGTTTAAAATGCACAACTAATAAATAAAATATAAAAATATACAATTCACATACATAAAAAATAATTTCTATCTTACATTTCACCTTTATCATGCTTGTTCCTTTATTCATGAAATATAGTGAATCCTTTTCCATTTAAAACCAAACTTTGGAATGTACAAGTAATTGAAACCTCTTACATACTCCAGAATGAAAGAATTAAATAGTTCTTTCAACTGTGTTTACAAGCATGACTGCTTTATTACAATATCTGATATTGAATTCACAAGGATGTTGATACCATGGTTCGCCATCAATTTGCATAGCGCAAGGTTTTATTATCTTTACCTGAATTTTATAAAATGTTTGTGAAAAACAAAAAGAAAAAAAAAAGATAGTAGAAATATAATGTAAATAATATCACACTACACACAATGCTTCTTTAAATCTTTTTAAAAGCTCGATCTGTTGATTTGAATAAACTTTGAAATACCTTTACACTGTTAGCTTGTCCAAGTCGATAAGGCTGAGACAATCCCACTTGAAGTTGAGCCATATGAAATGACGAATAAAGCGCAACTACTTCTAATTTACCATCATTGATACTTTGTTTTCCATATTCTTCGTGACCTATTCAATATAAACACACATTCGCACATTCACATTTCTCCAATTATTTCACATATAAAAGGATATGTGTAAGTACCTTCCAATCCCATATTCCACAGATCAACTCCAGCAGCCCATGATGGAATGTTTAATATTACAATACTTTCGATGGATGGCAAATTCACTTTCTCTTCATCCAAATATAACTCTATATTCTTATCAAGATCTTTGCAGTCCCGTTCAACTACTTGTTGCATACCAAAGCACAAGTATAGTAGCTATCAGAAGCATATAAACACACATCATTTTATACAATAACAAAGTAAATATCCAATAAAATAGAGAGTACCTTATTAAACAATCTACTGCTATAGAAGTAAAAACGACTCTCTCTTGTACGATGAAAATTTAATGTTACTTGTGCATCTACTCCCACACTTAAGTAATTATACATGTAAAATGTTTGCTGTGAACTTCTAAGTCCTAATCCACCATATGGTTTTACTATCACAGTCCACCTAATAAAATATTTAGATAATTACGCATATTAGAAACAATTTAAAACGGATTGTACGGAATATTTTCTGTGCACCTATCGAGTTCCACTTTTTTTGCTTTCTGTATTTCATGCAAAATATCTGCAGGATCCTTATCTGGATCATGCTCTTTTCCCCAGCCTAGTACTCTTGATAAATCATTTCCTGTTCCCAAAGGAATTACCGCTACAGATGGAACTGGCTATTACAAGTAAAAATATTTAATTCACAAATATATATATATATATACACATATATACATATATATATACGTATCTTTTACATACAATGTTTCCCAATGTCATCATGTATTAAAAAAAAAAAAAAAAAAAAAAAAAATTTAACATTGAGATCTCTACAAGAAACAATGTTGTTGCAAGGTATATTCGTTTCTCTTTTCACATAAAAAAATTGTCAGTAGTACGGATATTACCTCCAATCCAAGCTTATGAATGGCATTCAATAACCAAGCTATTGTTCCATCTCCACCTGCTACAAGGACTGTACATGTTACTTTCCCAAGTAAGCGACACCATTCTAAAACAGCGACTGGATCACGCTCTGATAAATCAACAACTTGTGCAGGATTTAATAACCTTCTGAACAGAGACAAGATTTCTGCTCCATCATTATTACCAGATCTTTTATTGGCTGAAAATAAATTTTATAAACTAAATTCTGATTATCAAAAGATTATATTTTATACATATAATAACAATGTTATAATATATAATTATATTATTATAACATTTATTATATTATTTTCTTGTGCTAACTTACCAACAACTATAAGAGGATTCCACTGAGGCCAACTTGGAGGTATAACCGAACAAAGGTATAATCTACGCCTTACAGTACTTCGCAGATTTAAACTACTTGGTGGAATTATCATTAACTTAAATTTACCAAAATCACATATCTAACAGAATTTAAAAGATAACAATAAGTAATCAATCGTTCCTATAGATTGTGAGCAATTGAAAAAAAAATATTTAGAAAAAGCATACTTTAGAAAGCTTAGACTTGCAGTTATCATGGACACATTTTTGACACCAACAGCACCACCAATCTGTTAGTCCAGGTTCCACATCACATTCCTCATTACATATTTCACATATAACATTTAGAGCTAAATTACCTTATATGAAATGAGTAGACAGAAATTAACTTGAATAACTTCATAATTTAATTTAAATAGTTTAGTACATAATTTAAATAATACCTAATATTTTGAAACAAGTAATAATTTAATTTTTAATATATATTGTTTATAAAATATAGAAACATAAGAGGATAAAACATACCCTTTATCCAATGGTGCTTCATTGGCTCATTTGCATTTACAGTAATAAGTTTGCACTTTAATTGCTTATCTGCAATCTTGACACATGTAGGATCCGCACAAACACCACATGAATCACAGATCAAACCATTAATATTTAACAACAAGCTTTCACAAATGCTACAATAATATGCCTACAGATAAAAGCAATATTTGTAACTTTTATATACCTATGTACACACATTATAATTTAAATAAATTTTATATTTAACATTCTAAGTTAGTGTTGTCTAAAATGATCAGTAGATCATTTATTTCAATTAATTCATACTCAACAAATTACTTTCAAAACCTAATTCGTTAATTATCAATAATTTTGTATTTCTGTAATCAATAGTACATTCATATTTACATGTATATTTATGCTAAAAATGAGAGGATTGTAATTATGTTATATACAATAGTGTAATTATAAGATACGTAGCTTGCCAAATATAAGTGAAGATATATGCGTATCAGCAATATATTTGTTTATATATAAAACATGCACAGGCACATACCTTCGTTTCCCTTCTTATGGATTTCCAATTATGCTCTTTGGTAACATCTCTAATATGAATATGGGGCTCTCGTACAAGATACCGGAAGAAATTTAGCATAAGTATGAAAAATATGGTAAACAATGCACACAGAACATTGGTACTATATCCGTCCTCTAACATGTTATTAAATAAATTTTGTTTCTTCCGAAATCATCACATTCATAAAATGATTACTGCTGTCAAATATATTAATATATCACAGATACTTTTATATACCTCAGTTTCTTATATCAGAAAAGCTTGTTTCATATGATCCTAAAATAATCTGACACCTTTCTTCTCGTTTCGATTGCATCAAGAAAAATGAGCTACAAACATGAAAATATATATTTCATTCTAATAATTAAAAATGTAAATAATAATGGATAGGGACATTAATTTAATGACATTGGTTACACAAACATAAAAGAAAGACAAATAAATACATTACCATATATAGAGAAAAATATAATAACAGTAAAAAAAGCTATTCCATCTTGATAATCACACTAAATAAAATTGATAAGGAATAAAATTTGTATACCTTTCTTAGCTCTTTTACCATCAAGTCATTTGAATCTTATTCGCCTTCTACCGCACTGTCCTCTGTCCGCTGTCCGCTGTCCGCAGTCCGCACTGCACTTCACTTCACTTCATTCTATATGAACTACTCCTTGTGTAATATAATGTGTAATAATCTATACATACTGCCAACATACTAATATAGAAAAATAAAAATTGTAGTGTTAAATCATTTTCATTGCATGATTTAATTCATGTATGTAAAATGCAAATTTGTTTATTAAATATTCCTTATTCCACGCCTATTTTTATAATATAAATAGAGTTTCATAAAACTACGAAATTGATTTTGAAAATAAATTATAACTAATTATAATTTTATCGAATTAATTTAAAAATTACATTATTTATACAAAATTGATCGTACAGTGTAACATAGTATTAATAGTAAACAATATCTTTGTAATACCTAATAATATATATCATCTTCGCATATATACGTTACATTAGAAATAACTTTAAGCTTGCACTTCTTCCGGTACTACATATAATTTCGTGTCAATTCAATTAGATACTTTGCCAGAAACAGAAACAATTGAATAAGCTAAGATTTATCTTTCCAAAAATAAAGATCACAATGGCATCTGTTGTAAAATACGCGAAGAATGTTTATTATGATCCTTTTAAATGGTATGTAATAATAAAGTTTCATTATGTTGTATATAATCTTCGAGTCAATTTTATAAATGTATAACCTTGTTTAGTGTTGCCCATTATTCATTGAAATTCACAATTACTATGTATGTCTAATTAAATAAAGATTATATCAATTACAACATAATCTTTCATATACGCATAATCTTTTATTCACAGGTCTGTAATTAAGAGCATTGGATTATTTGTATTAGGCGTAAAGATTGCTCTTGAATGTAAAGGAATGAACCTAATGCCACCAATCTCTTAAAAACTGAAATATACAAGCTGAAAATATAGAATTTACTAATATATTTAAATCTGTCATATTATACATGTGCATATGTAATATTTTGTAATTTTATCATGTAAAAAATCATGTTAAAGGAAGAAGAACATTTATATATACTTGCTTTACACGATCCCTTCATTCATTTCTATGCTTGTACGTATGTAAAGTCAAAAACACCATATATCATGTTAATATTATTTGTAATATGTAATAAAGCTTTCAGCTGTTTTTATCTCTTAAGAAGCATTGTGTAATATATATTAATAAATGTATTTGTTTTCCTTAATCGGATATGATTATGTTCGTATATAATGTACATAGACTGCTAATATATATACATATATATATACATATATATGTATATATATATATATATATATATATATATATATACATAATGTATGACTATATTCAACAACAAATAATTAAAAAGAAATGGTGTAATGTTTAAAGGATTAAGGACTTAATATAAAATAAAATAATATTATATACGTTGATAACATTATGTATATATATATATATATAAAGAAAAAAGTATGACAATTTTATGATTTATATGTTACTTGTATATAAATGAAAATTTCATAAACACCTTCGTTAATATAGAAAAATATCTTCTAAATGTGATACATTTTCTTCGAATATTCCTTAGTGAAATCAAAATTAATTTTTATTAATATATATTATAACAATAATATTATATTCATTAAAATAACGCACTGATTTCTTATCATTTTACTCTACTATTACAGTAAGTAAAAAATTATTTCATTCCTCAGTGCTTACAATAGAGCTTTTGTACTGACCTACACTTTATAATATGTAATATGTTTCACAATTATATTTATTATCAATTAATAACTGTTACATTATTACGGTATATATAAATGGACAAATGTAATTAGCTCTATATTTTTTCTATTTAAACTCTTCCAAAAAGGTGGATATTTTTTACATAACTTTTCCTCGTAAGTAAATATTTTTTCAGTTGTTGTTCGTGTTATTTATATTAATATCACTAATTTATTATCATTAGAATCACGTTATTTAGAGCACGTGTTATATAGAAATATATATTATATTATGTGTATGTGTATATATGTATATATATATATATATATATATATATATATATATATATATATATATATATATATATATATATATATAATACTTAGTTCAATCAAGTATTTATAATTTAGATTTTATTTACTACATTGCTACAATAACAATCTATTATTATATGTGAGAAGATATTTGTATATTATTTACATGGGTTTGCTCTCTGTTTAAAGAATAGTTACTAATCCTGAAGAAATTATTAATGAAAATTATACATAGGTTACATATTGAACAAACAAGAAAATGAACTGTCTGAAGACATAGATTTTTAGACAAAAGTTACACATATTATGTTTTACACTATACTTTAATTTAGTTGTAGCGTGCGTATGTATGAGTGAATAATATGGCTGATGAAGATATAGAGAACTGATTATATAACTTCGATACATAATACGAAGTTACATTAAAGATCATGTAACACACCATGTCAAAAATATTTATATACTATGCTGATTACTCAACTTCAGGTAGGTCCAAAATTTCTCCAACAAATTCAGCAACATTTATGTCCTTTTTGGCATGCTCTGTGATAAAATCAAGTTTCAGTAATTGATTATAATTTGGACGGGCAGTATAATCTTTCATTAAGCTGAAAAAACAATTATTAATTGAACTGTGTATATAATGGATTTAAAATAACATTACGAACAATTGAATTTACCATTTATTGATAAATTCTTCAAAATTGGCCGAAAATTTATCAGCTGGCAGCTTTGGTGCTTCATCCTTTACAACTTGTTTTAATTGTTCAAAAGGTGTTCCCCAAGATTCATAGGGAAATTTTCCTGTCGCTAGTTCAACAAGAGATATACCTAATGACCAAACATCAGACCTGATGTCATATTGTGAAGGGTTACCCGACGGGTCTATCCTTTCTGGCTAAAAAAAAGGTTACAATGGAGAATTTATTGAATAGACAGGATCAGAGATGTTATAGTCTATCTTAGAAAGTTACGTACAGCCATATATGGTTTACAACCGGCATCAATAGTCTTAGCAACAGAATCCACAAGATAACCAGATATACCAAAGTCGCAGATCTTGACCTCACCTTTTCGATTAATTAAAATATTACTAGGTTTCACATCTCTGTGGATCACCCGTAACTGTGAATACAGATAATGTAATGCGCTTACTACCTGTAAACATTTTTAAAATTATAATTACGATTGATGTTATAATAAACAGTAAGTTTTTTGTTATAGTCATTCAGTTTCTCCTTACTGCAAAAGCAATTTTTCCTAAAATATCTTCAGGAATGGCACGACCATGCTTATACACTTTCATATAAAATTTGTCCAAACTCATATCCATAACTTCCATACATATCCAAACATCTCCTTCCCTAAACAATGCTCCATAAAATTGTACTGTATATTGACATGCTGAACTACGCATGGAAATATCTAAGTCCATAAGTAAACGCTTTTGTTCCTGTGTATTAACTGTTGCAGTTATTCTCTATAATAATACACATAAAACAATTTAATTACAAACACATAAGAAATATATTAATATGATTTCTTCATAAAAATACGTTATATACCTTAACTGCCATAATAGTACCACTTTGTTTGTGTCGTACTTTATCCACAATACCATATGCTCCTCGTCCAAGGATACAGATTGTTTCTAAATCATCTGCCTCTACTACAAATGTTTTATCACCTATGGTTATTGTTGTTCTTTTATCCAAATTTCTTGGCGGAGTGCTATAATGTATAAAAGTTATTATCAACTTTATAATATTACTGAAAGTTGAACAATTATCAAAAAAAAGTAATTTACTAAAATGCAGAACAGTATTGACATATATTATGATATATTTTTCACTTGGATATATGTTTCTCACATTTATTCATAAGAATATAGTTATATAGTGTTAATAAAAATAAATTGCTATTATAATAATAGATTAACAAAATAATGATACTACGTACACAGGCACAGGCGTCTCTTCAGAGACCTGCAATTTCAAGTTTCTGTTTCCTCGACGTACAGCCATAATTCAATAGACAACTAATAAATAATATTAAGTCTGCAATCGTGGCAGTATATGCAGTTGAATATAATACATATTCAGATGAATCCTAATAAATGACAGATATGTATTCTGTAAAAAAAAAGTTGATATATGTTTATTTTATACACTAGGATAATATTAGTTATTAAGGATTAAAGGTTATGCAGTGAATTTACAGCAGATAAATACAAGTAAACTAGTAAATAAAATTAAATTTCTTCGGAAATATTTTTATTATAAGATCATTAACAACAATTCACACAATACCTTATTAATAACATGATGATATTGTAAGATAATATTGATAAAATTCTAAATCTCCGTTGCCCATATATGAAGTTTTCAGTAAACTCAAATAGTCGCTTGAAATTGCTCACAAAAGCCAATTCACTTTCAACTTAATTTAAACTCTAAACTGAATTATCGTACTCTAGATATATTAGAAAATTTTAAAGAACGAGGATTGTGATATTTTATTCCAAAATTTAATGAAATAATAATACATAGCTGATTGATAAATTGTTTAATAGTAAAATTATAATATGTCTCAAATTATTTAAGACGAAGCATTAAAGGTACGTTTACACGCTGCATTAAAAGTCATGACTTTTAATGTTGCAACAGTTGATTATCGTTGTCGTGACATTGTATGCTGTAGCATACTCCCTCTACTCATTGGACACTGCCTGAACTAATCCGCGCTGAATTCAGATTATAAAATGTTGTTATTGAAGCAACGAACAGACAGAATTGTAATGAAATATTGACTAAATGTCAAAATTATGTATTAACGGTAACTATAATCACTCTCTAATTTGCATGTTTACATCTGTTTCAATAGAAAAGGACATTGCCAAAGCATAAATACCTCGCTCTGCTATGTAATAAACTCCAATAAGAACAGTTATTATTAATACTATTTATTAAAATTTTCCTTATTGGATCATAGATAAGTCGCGTTTTGTTAAAATCCGAAATAAATAGACCAAACAACGTTAGTAAACTCAATACTTAACGATAGTAAACTCTTGAGCTCTGTGTCCAAAATGCAAACATGGTAACAGTCTAAAGTTTCCTTAATTCGCGATTAATTATTAAGTTACAGTTATTTGTTTCAAAGCTTATTTATTTTAGATTTAAATATGGCGTGTGACGAAGTGGCTGCAGCAAGTATTCGGATTGTCTTTGAAATAATAAATTGTGAACTTTAAATAACTAGAAGAATATGTAAAAAGAAAGTTTAAACATAAAATAGGATTGATAAAGGGAATGTGTTAGAAGCAAGCAACAATCTGTTGAAAGAACTTGCATTGGAAGACCCTCAAAGGTTCTTCAATTTTTTTATGTTTATAATATATGTGTATATATATATATATATATATATATATCTTACATTTATATCTAATCTTACGATTTCGTCAACATTTTTAAGCAGTCATTGAATGCCACTGGATTACAATAATTATTTAATTTCAGTTTTTTAGACACTATCATACATAATAGAAATTTTTTAAATTTACAAGGTAATCGATTAGAATGAAAAGAGATTTCGAATGTTTGATGTTTGTTTTTGTGTATCTGTGTCTTCTATGTTGTTTTCTTCAAAGTGATGGAGTAATGCTACAGGTAGAGGCAGATGGAGACAATGATTGTATATAATTTAAGCGCGTTCACATAATTGAAGTTTGTACATCTTGTTATAATTTAATTGCCACCTCGTTTGGCAATGTTTGCAGTTGCATTGCAATGGAATTTCCAAACGTCCCAAATTCATCTTTATCTCTTTTCTTTATTTTCGCGGGTGTTGGTTTTGCATGTGTTTCAAAAGCAGTACCATCTTTCCTTGTTGAACAATTGTCATTCATATGTACTCCAATTCTATTTCCTGAAACAAGATATTTCATTGTTTCAGGTATACAAAAATATAAATGATTGGATTTGGACATTGCAAAAGCATTCCATGCAAGGTAGAACTAACCAAACTGCATAGGAGCTTTAGATGGAAAACATGTTGTCATTTAGTGTCTGCCAATCACAACTACGCTAATGTAGTTCTGGGATTAGTTGATCACAATTATTGTTTCACAGTGATAGATGTTGGATGCCATGGGACTTAACCAGAAGATGCAATTTTTGATAATTCTAATTTGAAGACAGCTCTCAAAGGATACGTATTAAATGTATCATCTGAATGTGTAATCTTGTGAGATAATGCATTTCCATTATCCAAGATCATATCTTATGACACAACGTGCCAGACATCATTATATGCTTTTCAAAGAGAAGATTTATAATTGTAGACATCGTAATTGTTGTCATATTAGACGCATATATATAGACTAATATATTTCGCGTGTTCCAAAAAGAGATAATTTTACAGAGAAGAGATAATTAGAAGTTTAAAATAAAATCACTATTATCTGAAGATGCTAAGAACGTTTGTCGCATAAAAAGTTTTTATCTTTTTATTAAATAGATTATACTTTATTTCAGTGGACATGAAATTATTTAGTTTTTTTTCTTTCTTTTGTCTTTTTTTTGTCATTTAATGGTTTTCGACAAAAACCAGTAGGATAAAAAAGATATCAGTCTTAACTTTAAGAATCCAGCGATTTAAGAGTCATGGATATGTAACACCAGAGGGGAAATTCTCTCTAGTAAAACTAAGCGTTTTAACTTATTTTACAGGATAGTATGACGTCATATTGCATCTATTAGCTTCAATCAATCATCTGATTGGTCCGCACTCCGCTCCATGATCATATAAACAGGTCTCGACGCCACGATCCATGATTATGTAAACGGGTCTCGATACTCGCCAAAGGAAATCGTCCGAAAATTGAGTCGTGAAAAATTAACACGGAAGACCAGAAGGTTCTCGTTCTATAAAACAGATACAGATGAGTAAAGTGTCCCTGCTCTGTGAAATATTCATAGCATATTACGCATGCGCAGATTATGATTCTTCTTGTCTTTCATATTGATTTTTCACGACTCAACCATATGTTTTTCTATGTTTACGGTGCACGAGTGCCAAGATCTCTTTACATAACCGTGCTTCGTACAGATTAGCATTGAACTAAACTTCTACTACACCTCTATAAACTTCTATATAAGTAAAGGAACCCAATAAAAGATATCTCAAACCAGTTCAAACCTAATCCAATACTTAGGATCCAAAATCCTGCCGTAAAATGGTAGCCACCTATGTGCATTTATCATGGACATATACCTATGGCATTTATTTACAGCCAGTAACTTCACTCATTGGACGAATCATAGAAAGAAGCTAATATGGCGTCAAAGTAACGTGTTAAATACACTGAAAACTCTCAATTTTACATGTGTATATATATATATGTAGTCAATAATTTTATGTTCGCCAAAGTAAAGTTTAGCTGTTTACATTATTTATGATATCTACATGTAATAGTATAGTCTTGTATAAAATTTCAGTTACAAAATATTACGACAAAATAAGTTGTTTTTCAATTTTTTATTCAAGATATTCAAGAACACGATATTTGCTTGAACATTATTTATTTGGACACTATTTACTCGAGATTATATTGTAGAAAGTCATTGGATAAATAGGTTAGTGTTAAGATACCTACAACACATGCTTTGATTGAATCAGCTGTTTTCGTTACACGTAGAAAGATTTTTGATGCGAAGTGTACTCTCGTTCTTTTAAAAATTGCATTATTTGTTACAAGAAATTTTGCACAAAATGACTGAAATTGCAGCACGACAAAATGATATATAACGAAGTTATGGATAATTCGATTATTTTTATGTCAAAACCATCCTAATTTGACCACGTCAGATCTTTTTACTGTGTAATAATTGTGGTGGTGATACTGATGGTTATAAAAGGGGTTATAAAGATGGTGGTAGTGGCGGTGATAACAGTAACGGCAGTAGTGATGATAGTATAGTAGTAAAGTCGTGATATGTTTTTACATTTATGAAAATATCTATCTATTAACAGAGGAATTTTCTGAAGAGTAATGTGAGCATTTAAGAAGATGAAGATTTGTATAACGTGCGTGTATTGGACATTACTTTTTATATCAGTTGCTTCCAGGTAAGCATTTTTTCTTCCTCTTTTATCAACAATTTACATGCACGTGTATATAAAATTACTGATAGCCTTGTTATGCACTGAATTTTTAGTAGTACTAGTGTAGCATATTGTTTAACCGGTATGTTTTATTTAAACGCACAAAAATAATGAAAAGTATAAGGTTACTATTAATTGCCCTTACAACTAGTGTTTTAACTAGTGTTACACAAGGTTACAATATATTGTTATTAAATTTGATGTTTAGAATACCATAATATATGAATTAACAATATTTGACACATATAGAATGTAGAAAGAGTTTATGTCCATAATTTCAATTCAAAAAGTACAAATTTTTATTAAGTACAAATTTTGTAAAAAGATAATTCATTTTAATGTTCTATACATTATAACTGTGTGAAGGAAGTATATAAAATAAATACGTATATAAAAATATAATACATCAAATGAATATGTGAATATCTACTTATATTTTCAAGTAAATTTCTTATTATCTTATAAATTAATGTAAATTTTGTAAAAATTAAGTATAAAGTATTATTACTTTAATATTTATATTTTATTATAAATTATAAATTCTCATATATATATATATATATATATAAAATGGAAAATGTTAATTTCATATTTTTTGTTAACTTATTCATTTGTCCTAACATATTTCTATTACTTATTACTACAATATTTTTATTACTTATTTATAATACGTTATTGTAATAAAATTATAAGGCATTGTGAAAAATGATCATATTGAGATATATTATTTTCATCATGTATAAAACTATTTTAAAATAAAAACGTTTGATTTATAAGAGTGTACAACGGGGTGTTCATGATTTTTTCTTACATGTTATGGAAATATAGTTAATAATAAAAAAATATTATATAAAATGTAGTTGCAAACATTTGTTTGCAATGTTATTAGTAGATTGCATATTGAGTTTAATAAAATACGTCATTAACTTCTTGCTTATAGAACAGTAAATAACAATTTTTAGTTACACATATATAATTTTCACAATTTCGGGATTACTTATTAATTAAAAACAGACATACAGAGGGGTGCTGGAAAATTTAAAAACTAGTCATTTGGACTTGTATAAATTTTGTGTGATACAATGTTTAGGTAATTGGCATTTTTACTTAGGAGGAAAGAAATCATCGTACTATTTAAATTTGTAATACATCTAGAATATAACATAATAACATTAATAGTTTAATTTTTCAGCCTTGTGGACATGAGGAAGGACTGAGTTTACAATTGTTTGCGTTTAGAATATATGTATCTTTATATATTATGTATATGTTTATATATATGTTATATAATAACAAGAGCTTTAAGCTTCAATTTTGGATATTTCATTTCGTATAAAAGTACACTGTTTCAAAATAATATACAGTTCCTCCCTTCTACTATATGATACTTTTTTTTTTGTTTACAGTGCACTTCTGTTCATCATAGTTGCTTCTGAAAATGCACAAACAAATTATCACTCATCCCTTAAAATGAATGAAACTTCTGAGGCTGTTGATAATAATACATTAAATAATATGGAAATTAATGACCTAAACACATCCACTATACCAATTACAGAACTACATGATCTACACAAATTAGAAACTGATTATAAAGATCATTATTATCATGTAAGAGATAAAAATAAAAAATATGTTATAAATTGCAACATTATTAAGAATTATTACATTATTTCTTATTCTATGAAATTTCTAATTATTTAGAAATATCTAATTCACCTATAAAAATTTAGGAAAAATATATTGAAGAATCTGCTGGCTTCGGAACAGTTATAAATGGTGAAGCAAGAAAGAAAAAGAATCCTTATAAAGATCCAGATATTGTAGCGGAAACTCTTACTCAACAACCTAATTTATCTCATGGGTAAGTTTTTAATTATGTCAACATAACACAGAAAAAACCTATTACATTTGATTGCATAAGGCTGCGAAATGTAAACTTTATATACGTTACTTAACATGTATAGACTGATATTTCTAATTCTTACTTATGAATGATTTACAACTAAAAATATTTTCTTTTTAATATGTTACATTTGGGGCAGTATAAGTTTACAAAATTTAGAATTATCGTAGCTTGCACTTAAATGTAAAAGAATTCTACAAGTCTCTGTACAACATTTATTTAAATTTCATAGTTAATAAATCAACAAATCAGAAAATAAGACAGTGCAGTAATAATATTTAAATTCTTGAATTTATTATCATAAGAGAAAGAAATTTACACTTTATGTATATTTTTGTGGATCATTCACAAAGCTTTGAAGATAAAATATAAGAAATCTAATCTATTGATTAACAATTATAAGTAACAAATACATGCTGGTATTTAAAATACTAAATAATATTTTGAGCCCAGTCTTTAATTAAATTTTATTAAATTCAATATTTATTGCTATGTTATGCTGGAAATCGTAATTAACTTATATATCTATAAAGTTATACTTTCATGTATAATGTATGTAATAAAGTCTTCATTATTATGTTTAAGGTATTGAAATGATGAAAATTTAATAACATAAAAAGTATTGTGGCACAATATATGAAATGTTTTAGTTTCTAGTAGCCTTATCAAAATTATGCTTAAAATAAAAAAAAAAAAGTATGTGTAATAAGGCATAATTAATGATTTTTGCCTGACAATTAAAATAAAAGATAAGATAATAGCTGATAAGACACACAGTGATTGCATTAAATGCATAACTCGAAATGGTAAAGATAAGAAGTAAAAGATGTAAGGATAAAAATAATAAAAAATATCTATCCAAGAAAACATATTTTATCTAATTAATAATGATAATTATTATAAATGTATTATTGTGACTGAACCGATGTACGATTATGATCATTGTACGAGTTTTATTTTCAATAAAATGTTTTACCTATAACATATAAAGAGTTATATATGTATAATAAAAATATCGTTGGCAAATACAAAAGAAGAATAAGAATGTTAAAAATGCGTTCTTAGTATGTTTTGGCTCAGAAGAATAAGCTTCTTGATCCTTCATTGTATGAAGGATTCACTATATCAGAAAGTAAAAAATTAATTTAAATATTTTTCTGTCATTAAACATAAATAAATTTGATAGATGAAATTTTTTATTCATTTGATGAATTTTAAACCTAAGTTGTTACCAAAATAAAAATGTTGGAAATTTTTAGCTTAAATAATAAAAATAATTCATTCCCAACCTACAATCTTTTATTTAACTAACTAATTCTTTCTTAGCACAAAGCTATAAAATCATATGCATTTTAAAATTGTGTTGATCGCCTTATTTAAAGCAATTTTTCATAAATTATTACAAGTACATATATGCATTCAGTTTTCTTCTTTGCAGAATTTCTGAAAATGAGGAAGCAACAGTTTTAACTTCGGTGAATACATCTGTAGCAGAACTTCAAAGTTTAGCAGAATCAAAGCTTAATTCTGAGTTTTCAAAATCTAGATTATTTCCAAAAAAGTCTTCTATATTGACAAAAAATGGAAATATAAGACAAAAGATAAAAAAAGGACAGGAAGAGATGTCATCTAGCATACAAACACCATCACAATCTATTATCAATGAAATTACTGAAACACGTAATGAAACAAATAGTGTTGAAGAAGAAGAAGAATCTTTGTTACTGACAAATTTAGTTGGGGAAGAGGAAACATCCGAGGTAGTGGTTGTAGTAAGGGCTGAACAAGCTTCTATTACCACTGATGGGCCAGAGTTGAAGCTTGAAGAGAGTGTTGTTAAAGTACTTCCCGATGAGGTATCCAAAGTTGATGGAACATTTGCAACAACCTCAGAATTAAGTGATACTGATGCTAAAGCTAGATTAGTGGGAGAAAATAGAGATGATGCTGCTGCAGTTGTACTTGGCGAAGGAATCGTAACTGTGGGATCCTCAAATCCACATGAAGATATTCCATCTTTCAGTGAATGGACACAAAAAAGACTAGAGGAAGCTGAAAGGAAAAAAAGTGAGTTCTATTTATAAATTCAGCAATAGTGCTGTCGTGTTGAGCAAAAATTAGTCGAAAATATGTCCCATTTTTCATATAGTATTTGTGAAAATAATTTCATTGTAACAAATATTATAATTGAAAAAATAATATTTTTATTATTTTAATTATAAATTTGTTTTTAGTTATAAAACAGTAATTACCTGTTTTGTAGCGCATCCAAATGCTTCTGTTCAGAATTCTGGGACACCAACACGAGGAATTGGTGGAATGAAAGTTCGTTCTAAAAACTATGCTTCTCCAGATTGTGGTGCAAAACTCGTAGCAGCAAATCCAGAAGCACGAAGTGTTGGAAGCGTTTTAGTTTCCACCCGAGATGAATATATGCTTAATACATGTACGTCACGTATATGGTTTGTAGTAGAACTTTGTGAAGCGATTCAAGCTAAGAAGATCGAATTGGCCAATTTTGAACTTTTTAGTTCGTCACCAAAAGATTTTTCAGTGTATATTAGCGATCGTTTTCCTACAAGAGATTGGAGTCCAGTTGGTCAGTTCACTGCAAAAAACGTGAAGGATATTCAAAGTTTTGCTCTAGAGCCACATCTTTTCGGGAAATTTATAAAAGTGGAACTTCAAACCTATTACGGATCTGAACATTTTTGTCCTATTTCTTTGTTTCGTGCTTATGGTACCAGTGAATTTGAGGTTCTCGAAACGGAAACAGAGAATCAAATCCCGAGAGAGTCGCATACAAATGTAGATGACGACGAAGACAGTGATGAAGAGGAGATTTTAGATGTTGAAAATGGTGAACCACCAAGAAATTTATTTGGCAGCGCTAGAGATGCTGTATTGAGCATTATGAAAAAAGCAGCTGAGGTATTAGTAAAATCAAGTGATTTGACCTATAACAATATCACGAAAATCCAGCAAAGTATAGACAGTGGCAATATCCTTGAGAACTCTTTTATTAGTTGTACTACGCCAAGATATACCATACTTTGTGATAGCTGCTCAGATCAAAAATTTGCAAAAATCTTCCAATTAATTAGTTGTAGGGAAAAACAATTAAATGAATTGCTTAAAATTGATCTGGTGAATAGAACTTTAAGACAAAGCGGACTATGTAAAATTCATGGCGTTGGAGTTGAAACTTCCGCGAAAAAGGAGACGAGAGGAAATAATGAAAATGTAAAAGATACGGAAAAACATGACCAACTTAATGAAGGATTTAGTTCAAGTAAGAATTTTCAGCTAGCATTCATAACATCTATACTTAAATCTGAATATATTGCTGCACTTTGTAATGTATTAGCCATAAAAGAACGTAAAGTGGTAATGAATACAAGCCATGAAATACCATTTAATAATTTCAAAGAGGTTATTAAAGAAGATATATCACACAAACACAAAGAGGATTATAATAGTGATACATTTCAACACACATCAGCTACACATGCTTTGACTTCAAATGTTGATATAACTTCTCAAGAGCCTAAAAAAGGTATTCAGGAACCATCTAGTGAAGAAACTAACATATTCTCTAGTAGTACACCTGTCGAGATTTCTTCCAGTTCTAAAAGTATAGCTTCACAGATAAAGCCTGCTAGAACTTTTGGAAAAGAAGAAATTAAGAATGAAACATCAATACCAATTTTGGAAATTGAAGAAACAATTCAGGCTGAAGTACTAACAACCGTTCCTGTGTCTTTAAATATTGAACAACATCCAATCTTAAAGGCCTCCGAAGAGCCATCTATAACTCCTAGTATTTCTATTGAAAATTCACCTCAAACAACTGCTTCTGTCTCAATAACTACTACTGATAGCAGTGAATTTCCAAATGATGATGTAATATCAGACATGGAACCCTTGGAATTTGCTAGTGTACCAAATAAAGTGGAGAAAGTGGGACGTCTGGATCAAGAAGGGAAACAAGAACAAACAGAGATTTTAGATCAAGAAATTAAGTTACCTCCTCAAGATTCTTTAACATTTGACAATTTATTATCTGATCTAAAGGATTTAGAAGGAGAATCAGCCCATATTCAAAATGGTCCTATTGCAAGTGCTTCAGTGACTCAGTCAACGGCAAATGCCATGCCGCAAAAAGAATCTGTTTTCCTAAGACTGTCTAATAGAATCAAGGTATGTATGTAGTTACTTATCAAATTAATAATTCTAATTTTTATTATGTGACAAAAAGAATAGAAATTGTGCAATATAATATTGCTAGTTTTGAAATGCAATAAACATATTGTTAGACGAAATCTCTTTTTTATATATAATAATGCTCTAATAGTGCTCTTGCTACGTATTGTTATGTACATATTTATGCTAATATAATATATAAATATAGAATATATATCTATACGTATATATGTACATATATATATATACATATATATATATATATGTATATATATATATATATATATACACATACACACACACAGACTCTTTATTATTGTTAGGCATTAGAAAGAAATATGTCTTTGAGTGGACAATACTTGGAAGAATTAAGTCGTCGATATAAAAAACAGGTTGAAGAAATGCAAAGATCTCTTGAACGCACGGTTTCAGCAATGAGTGAAGAAACGCGAAAAAGAGACGAACGTGAATCAAAAAGGGCAGAAGAAATTTCTATTTTAAAAGAAAAAATCGTTAATCTTTCCAACTCGATGAAAAATCTTCTACATGATCGTGATAGTTGGCACGGAAAAATCTCTATGATAGGTCAACATATGTTGTTAATATGTTCCGAAGTTTTTATGATATACTTAATTTTAATGTACTGTTGGGGAAATAACAATAAAGGAGTTGAAGTTAAGAAGAGGCAACAGTCAGACAAAGACATGATGCGGCGTAAAAGTGCAGAAAACTATAATTCACATATGAGGAAACCGAAAAAGCGAAGACCAAGCGAAATAGCTTCTCACATTACAGGTACATACCGCGAATTAATGATTATTGGTAAATCTTATGAAACAAAAAAGGAAAGGAAGAGGAAACGTAAAAAAGCAATCACCTTGATTGGTGATCAAACAAATGTAAATAACGATATAGAGATATGTCCAAATACACAGTACAGAACTTCAACAGATGTTACACACGAAATGGAAATAACACCAAAAATTGCTTCGTCTGTTGAAGTGTTGCATACAATTGATGCCCCAAAACAGGTTTGTAAAAGGCTTAAATCTGCCCCAGAAAATATAATTAATTCGCACGATGATAATGTACACAAAGCAGAGAGTAATATACAACTGATATACAACTTATCATGTGCTGATAACTCTGAGACAGATTCCGTTAAAAATTCCGAGCTAAATAATTCATGTACTGACAATTCAAATGAATTGAATTCATTATCAGCAGATATATTTCCGGAAAGAATTGCTTATAGTGAACAAACTGTCATAGAATCTGAAGATCTCTTAAATTCCAAAAACATTAGTGGCATATTAAAAGACACAAGACTAAGTGTAACATCTTCCTTTATGAAAACAGCTTTAAGTACAAGAAAGAAAAGAAAAGCTTATTCAAATGATGTGAATGGAGAATGGAGTAAAAATTCACGTGATTCTAATGATAAGACTGTACAAGTAAGTTATATTCCCTCAAAACTATCTTCAGAAAAAGTTCATACCGATGGTGATACAACTACTAACGGTCTGTTAATGGATCAAAGTGATGAATCTAGAAGTAGTAGTGTGATGTCGATATCAAAAAAAAAGGAGAAAAAGAGCACTGGTTTTAGGAAAATGGTGAGAAAATTTTTTTGATTAAAATGAACTTGCCAATGATGGCTAATTGAGGGAATAACTTGAAATTGCTAGAGCTTATAAGACTTTTTATTTAAGTATAAAATACGCTTGATTCGAATGCTTTGCTCGTATGAAGTTACTTAAGATACTGTGCAGTTTCACAGACTTACATTATTTGTAGAGCTGTATTCCTATATAATGTTTCTGTAAATAGTTGATCAGTTGGTGAGATTTTATAATATATTATCACACAGCATATTATAATATGTGGCACGTAATCCTCGTATTATATCTCCAAAAAATATATGCAGACTGTGTGCATATACATATATTGTGCATCCATATGTCACAAAATTTTACTAACTGACCATAAACTGTCTTCAGAAATCTTATATGCAAATAAGTCTGTACCTCTGTACATACATTAAATAGATCGTATAATATCTGAATATTGTGATTTGTTTGTATGAAATTTCCTATCAATAGGTGTAAATATAATTATTATTTAAAATATCTCTTACGTAGAACTGTTTCAGAAATAAAACTTTATTATAGCGTACTAGACTGATTTATGTATCATTATTATTTTTAACATTATAACTTATATATTATTTAATATTATTTTTTTAAATTGTGGATGTTTATGTAAAGGTAATAGGCAAAATACATAAAATGTATGTTGTTAGCGCACGTGGTTAACACGACATGATTGAGACATTTCTTAGCGACAATGAAATTTAGTGTATTTACACAGGTTTATTGTAACGTTTCTTGACTACTGCGCTGAATGGCCTAATAGCGGTAAATGTAGAAATAGAAGAAATTCCGAAATAAGACAGGACTAATAAACATCCACAACTATCATACTTACTTATCGTTAGGTATCTCAAAAAGTTTGTCTATATACCGGTATTAAATAAAACCTACTCTACTTCAAGGGGACATACAATTATGTACATAATATATTGGCTAAATGGAGATAAAATTTCAAGATGACTTTTAATTTTTTAAATAAACTACATATTTTCGTTTAGCTTGTAACTCATTCTAAGACGAAGTCATTAACCTTCGATATGTTGGTCTTCCAAATTTATTCAAGATCATTTATCATTCTTTAAAGCCTTCCTGTGCTGAACTCGTGGAAAAAATTCTTCAAATTTAGAACGAATTTCTTTCTCTTATTCAACAACCAGGAAACATATAACAGAGCCTGTTCTAGAACTTTACGACTTTCGTAGATAAGAGCATCACCATGCTGAAATTATATACATATTCTAATCATAAATAAAACGATTTTCATCTCGTAAAGAAACCAGGAAGTCGTGAAGTTCAGTGATGAGAGTTAATCGTCATATTTACGACAAAATTATTTTTATTAGAAAAGTCTTATGGACGTACAGTGAAAAAAGATTAAATGCTGAGAAATATAAAAATCATGCCATTTTACTTCTTTTACTTACAGTGGTAATATTTTATAATGTTTTGTGAAATCGAAAATGCATTTATATATCATCTTTTGTACAAAATCTTATTTTAATATCCAACTATACTAGAAATATGTACTAATATAAAAAGTGGAAAGTTTCTTGATGCTATATGAGATAAAGAAAATCACATTAGAAGAATACTATAAAAATTTAATAGGAAATTTTAATGTATTCTGTATATTCTTTAAATCTTCTATTAACTATTATCTGTTTTCATTAATGCTATGGTATTATTCTTTTCTTTTTTTTTTTATCAAAGTAGCAAAGTAACCATTTAATCGTATAATGACTGCGTAAATAACTAAAATTAATAAAATGGTAATAAAACATACTATCATTTTAAGTTGCAACAAAACACTTTATGGGATACCTAATATCATTATCATTATTATTATTATCAGGATCATCGTAACTTACATATTATACATAAAATTATATATATTATGTTTATTATGATAAACAGCTTAACTAAATATTCGAACTGATTCAGTCTAGTGTTATTTTATAAAGTATGTCAATTTTTAATGTATTATAAAATTTCGTAGTAGAAGTTACTTTGTAATAGGAAAGGTATAATTATGAAAATAAATCTTTAACTTATAACTTTAATGTTAACTTTACGTAATCTTACTTTAAAATATTTTTGTTCTTTTATGGAATAATAACAAATATTTCTCATATGATCCACTTAACTTTTAAACAAACAAATTTGATTTTGTCATATAAATAATTTGATTTTCAAAAATATTTTAACTTTTTTCGTTTGCAAAGTAACTTTAATACCTGATGAATGCGTTGAACTGTTGTTGTATTTATTATTATTTATTATGTACATTAAATTTTGTACCGTGTATGTCGGATAAATATTTAGATATAATTAATATGTATTTATAAATATGTAATTTAGAAAACAATAATATTATAATTAAAAGTACTTCGGTAGCTGGAAGAAATTAAGACAAATTCAACAGTGAATTTGTTCTAAGATAGCATAAAAGATTTGAAACAAGATGTTGATAAATTGATCTAAATATAAATCTATGTCATTACTAGCCTTCATACTATTTAATTTCTTAGATACTTACCAAATTTAATTTTCAGGGTAAGAAAAGAACATAATTGACCTAAGCCAAATATTATAAAATAATCAATAATATCTTTTGGAGTGGTTATAGTTTAGCATTATATAATGTAAACTAAGCTTTTTTGGTGCGTGTATGTAAGTTACATTCAAGTAAAGTTACAATTAAAGATATATAAATTCTTAAAATAATGCTTTAACCATTGAGATTTTTTGTCTATAATACTTTATTGGCTTGAGCAAATAACTAATAAGCCTACAAAAAATGAGTAAGAAATGGAAAAGCAAATTTTAAAATAAGATGATTATTGAAAATCTCTGGGAGCATCTATACAACACAATTCTTCCTAAACAGAAATCAAGGTTGAAATTGATTGAAAGCGATGCATGAGTATTATTAAAATTAAGTGCTAAATGAAAGAGATAATAATTCAACTATCATAGCGTAGCAAGCTTTTCCTAAAACTATGAAGATTACTGCGTCTCTTGATTTGTGATAATCTAGCAAGTGGAGAAACAAAAATTTTAAACAATTAAAAAATGAATGTAACAGTTAAAAACAAATATATATATGGTTTCACCATAACATGACAATCCAAGATGTTCTTAGAAAACATTTATTTTCATTTGAGAAACAAGAAATATTATAAATATATTTATAATAACAAAAGTAGTAATTTTGCAAACTTCTTTGGCAGCAAACTTGTTCCGAAACTTTATATATAATGAATCTGAACCTTAGGATTTATAATATTTACTTTTTCTTCATAAGCAGCTACACAAGTTTTCGATACTAATTGTTCTTTCATTCTTTCAGAACAGCTCGATTGGCAATATTCAGAAAATTCCTTAAATTTAATATGTAACTCTTTTTTGCCTCCATCAGGCCCTGCGATAAACTCACATTTTAGCTTCCGTTTTTTACCTCGTATACAGCATTCCAAATACCTGTGAAAATTAATTTACCTTTTCAATGAAAAATAAAAGAGAAGTAAGATAGTTACTACAATTTATAATTTAATATAAACGATTTCTCATATTTCCCCGAAAGGGAATAATTGCAAAGTTAACAAAATACCGAATAAAGAAATTTTAGTTTAATTTAATAATCAAATGGAACTTCTTCTTTTTTATGTATTAGTTGTTATAGAAAATTACCTATAATCGCTTGCATATAAACTATTTAGCTCTTCAATTTTAATACCACATTCTTCCCTTAAAATTCCAGTGATAAATACATCATCAATCCAGAAAAAGTTCTTAAACTTTTCACTTGCACGAACTAATAATTGTGCAACTTTTAAGTTTGTTATATAAAACCATCCTGAGAGAAAATCAGGATAAACATCATCTGAAAAATCTTCATCGGTGACAAACCATTTATTATTTGACGTTCGTATTGGTTTCATCTTCCTTAAAACATATCCAGATATAGCGTTTTCCTTTATTGTCTTTTTTTGTAAAAGTTCTAGCATTTCAAAAATATTTAGTACAATATCATTGTCAGTTTTTATTAGGAAAGTAGACCTACAATTATTTGATGCCCATCTTAAACCCATCAAGTGTTTTAACGTAAGATTTTTATAATTTTCTAAGAAATCTCCTTGCAACAAATCATTATACTTCTGTGATTCTTTTAAAATGTATTTCAATATATTTTTTTCTTTGGGCATTCCTAATAAAAATATCCTCGTGACATTCAAAGTTTTTAACATTACACTTGGATATGCACGTCTCAATGCTGTTCTGTATAAAGGATCATCTGCAGAGGACGTAATAATCCAAACAATGAAGTTAGGATCACACTTTGGTTCAATGATAAATTTTATAATTGCGGAATTTTTATTTGTGTAACTTGAATTCTGTGAATACTTTAATTCTGATTTTGTATTATTTACAGTATCTGTTTTTAATATAATTAATAATGAGATGAGTATCGTATTAACACAAAGTACTATAAAAATGAGCTTTTTTTTCATATTTCTGAAAATTATTTACTGTACTATCTGTCTCATTTAATCTAGATAAAGCATATACACACACACACACACACACACACACACGTGCGCGCGCGCGTTATCACTTTTATACAGTCATTAATATCGTTCAACAATTATACCTGTGATATTTATACAATTAGTATTTGTTCTTAATTTGTGTAGTCATATGGTTTGGATAATACTTCGTATTATTTCCTTCTTCATAGAAAAATACGGTAATTGCTCGGAATCATACCAACCTCATCAATTTCAATGATTTTTGAATATATTACCAGGGGCATGATCCTGAGCAACTACTTTTTATACATATAACAGCCGCTCGACCTTAGTTTCCGAGATATGTGCAAAGAAACTACACCGGTATCACTACAATTCTGCCTATAGTTGTGCGTTCATGGCAGTGTATGTACCGAACTGGTAATGGGCTCGTAATGATTACAGGCAGAATTCCTTGTAGTGGTACCGACAATTTTTCGTGAATATGTATCTTCGAAACTAAGTCCGAGCGACGGTACATGTATAGAAGAGGGTGGTACAATCCTGAACAATTGCTAAAAATATGTAGTTTTGTTTTTACACTTTACTTCTCTTGTAGTAATTGCTAAACTGGAATAAGAAATATACTAATCGTAATGTTTTTTATTGCAACAATTAAGAATGACATATAAAATTATATATGTACAACTTTATTATCATATTTACATTATATTACACTACTACATTACTGTTTACATTATGTATATAAGTGTATATAACTTTCATTAACTTTTATTTTTAATTATGGTACTAGCACATTGGTTTTGTACGTTTAAGATCATGTCATTTTGTATATAGAAAAATTTCATATAAAATACAATAGAAAACATGTTTTTTAATAGTAAAAGAAAATATAACATTCTAATTACTTTTATATGCAACAATTGTGTCATATATTGAAAGATATTAATGGTCGTGTTACATACACAACCAAATACGTATGTATATATAACAATCTGATTATTGTCATTAGCAGATGTCATTATCTTCATTATTAAACATGTTGAAACATGTTGTAAAGTATACCTCTGTTGTGACATATTAAGAATCCATTAAATAAGAATAGTAAAAGGTATTCTGAATACCAGAAAATTACGAAACATTTTTAATTGTATTTTTTATTGAAGAACTACTTAATATTTGTTAATTATCGATTAGGATGCATAGGCTGAATACAATTTCTAAAATCGTCGCAATAAGTCATAGGTAAGTATCTCACTAATCTTTTTTAGAGTTAATATTTCATATGACTTAAAATCCTAATAAGACGCGGGCACGCGCGTGCACGCGCGCGCGCACACACACACACACACACACACACAAAGTTTATCATAATAAGGTTCAATTATTATGAGGGAAAACCTGTAGGAAACATATTTCGTAAAAAAAAAAAAAAAAAAAAATTACGCTAATTGCTATTATTATCGAGAAAGCAATAAGGAGACAGAAACAGATAAGAATTTTTCATCTTTTGAGATATATTTGATACAATTTTTAAATATTTTTTTTAATATTATTTGTAAAGTACATTTTAAATATATCTAGTACAAAATGTGATAGTTTTAATGTGTAAAAAATATTGATCTCTAATTCACATCATTCTTAATCTCACTGAATTTATGATTGTAGATATCCCCTGAAATAATATGCATTATTAGAATTATGTATTAATTTTTATATCCAAATCCTTTAATATCCAAATTATTTTATATTTATCAAATTTTCATTATATTTTATGTAATGAAGTATAAATAAAATAATAATAATAGTAAATATTGCCTTCGATAAAGAATTCCTTATTTTGTTATAAATTGCAATATATAATATATAAAAGTCTTACGGTAGCTTCATCCTCATGAAAATCCAACAGGTAATAAACGATACAATAACACTAATAAATCCAACACATATTAAAAGAACTCTATTGAGTTTAGGCGTTGATGGGCTATGCGTTTGATCTAATAGTATAAAGCCAATTCCACCTGAAGTAAAGAGGAAACTAGATGCCAGTCCTTCCATAATATATTGCCCATTTACACGGTATGGCATGAATGCCACCTACAAAAAATAAATACATAATCACAACAAAGCAACAATTATTTGTTAATATAAAATTTTTAATATAAAATTACTCCATTTACTTACAGGTCTTGTATGACCGTGTTCATCTGTTGTTGATCCTACACTAGGTGGTTCCACAATTACGTCATATATTATACCTTTAAAAAGATGTATCATCGAAATATAAATAATATTTACTTTTATTTCATTGAAAAGATTTATAAAAAAAACTTATATTCTATACAATTCTAACCTCCAGTTACTAGAAAATATGACAAAAGTATAAGCGCGAAAACTACCATAGCACTAGGTTTCACAAACCATGATGGTTTTTTTAATTTTAAGTTCGGTACTTCTAATGCTAAAAATGGTAAACGGTATATATATTCCATATTTATAACAAAATTGGGATATCATATACGGCACAACATTCCCATCGAACCCTTTGCAAAACAAACTTCCACGTTTGCTATACAGGCTATGTATTACATTTAATAGATGGCAGTATGGGATAAAGGAATACGAAAAGTTGCTGGTTTACGCAAATTTGTAATTCACAAAGCTTTCATAAATTAGAAATGTTCTTAGAAACCAAATGTTCTAATAAATTTATACAAATTATTCTATTTCCAATATAATTATCAAGAATATGGCTATTTATGTAACAAAATATCTTACCCATTTTAATATTTCTATTGTTTCCTTGTCATATTTTCTCATATGGAGCGTGATTTTAATCTCGTTTTATGCATAAGTAAATTTATATAGGCTAGTCAACAAATTATAAGTAACCTTTTTCATCTAATTCCGTATATGTACATATTTACATTTAAAGACGGACGACCGTGTATTTACACGTGACAGTATAATTAGAATAATTACTTCCTAACCTAGTTGGACCCGACTAAAGTAATTTTCATTAGATCGAAGTATCAATCCTAAAGTATTTTATCTTCAAAATATATAAATTTAATTTTAATATAAACATACACATTGTGATATAAGTAAAAGTATAGTTACACTAGTTTACAAATGTCATGGTGTAAAGTGCTCGTGTTTTATTAACTTTAAGCAATTGCAAATAATATAAGTTAGCCATGCAAGAAAATACACGTGTATTACCACGAATTTTTACTGCAATACAAAATGTAGATATAGGAATTTTAGCTGTGTGCCCTCACAAAGAAATACGACCAATTCTACCGTGTTTAGTTCGGATGAGTCTTATATCTCCATTAGATGTAACAAAAGAATGTGTAGAACAAAGAAAGCAGGTCCTGTCAATTTTATCTGGTATTGAATCAGTGAATTCAATAATTGCGCTGCTTTCTATTGACTTTCATGCTTTGGAAACGGATGTTCGAAAGGAACAACAATTAAGGTTAGTTATATCGTTGACATGTATGTTTTATCATTTAATACTGTTAAGAATATTATGAAATATATAGAGTATACTTATGAAAATGATAAACTTCTTTTTATAGACAAAAATTGGGAAGCTTGCAAAGGGATAGTGTACTTGCTCAGTCGCTGCAAAGTGGTCTTGCTCTAGAATTTGAGCGCAGTGAATCTACTAGGAGAATTAGATTAGTCCTAAGTGAACTGTTATATATAGCTTCTCAAGTACAGGAGCAACAGAAAAATCAAGAATTTCAAATTAAACAATCTGATCTATTTGATAATGCAGTTTATATGGAAGAGATTAGTTATGTGATTTGTGTAGCACTATCAGAATTACCAACAGTTTTATCAATATTGGATATTACAGAAACATTATTACATGTTAAATATGGTCCAGAAATAATTTGTTGGATAGTTGCTAATATCCCTGATAGTTTTTCCGAAGTTTGTGCACATTTGATAGGTAATGGAGAAAGGCAAGAAGAATCAGCATTAGGTAGGATTAGAACAATGGCTTTGACAATGTTATGTCAAATGAATCCAAGCCAAGCGTTAGCAATAAGAGCCAAGTGTGTAGAACTATGTAGAATGCCTGCTTTAGCAATTACATTAAGCTTGGAACATGAAAATATCAATAATACACTGGCAGAAAGTGATATAGTTGCCTTTGTGTCAGGATTATTGCTTGGCAGTGATCAACAAGTAAGAACATGGATCGCAATGTTTATTAGAAATGGTCAAAAACGTAAATGGGAATCTCATACAGCATTACAATGTTTAAGAGAAGAACTGCTAAAACGTCTGCAAGCAATAACATCTCAAAATGCAGGTCAACTACCAGAAAGTCAGGTTGTTCAAGCTAGTGCATTGTTGCGCCTTTATTGTGCATTAAGAGGCATTGGAGGTATTAAATTTCAAGATGACGAAGTAGCAATGATAGTGCAGTTGTTGACATCTCATCCTCCTCCATCACCAGCTGGTGTGAGATTTGTCTCTTTAGGCCTTTGTATGCTTATTGCATGTTCTTCATTAATAGGTCATCATAATCTTGAAAAGCGAAGCATAGAATGGGTTCAGTGGCTTGTACGTGAAGAAGCTTATTTTGAAAGTGCTAGTGGTGTAACAGCAAGTTTTGGAGAAATGTTGCTTTTGATGGCAATACATTTTCATAGCAATCAACTATCAGCCATTTGTGAACTCGTATGTGCAACTTTGGGGATGAAAATACCAATTAGACCAAATAATTTAACTAGAATGAAGCAAATTTTTATGCAAGAGATATTCACTGAACAAGTTGTCACTTCTCATGCTGTAAAAGTACCAGTAACAGCCAATTTAAATGCAAATATTCCAGGATTTTTGCCTGTACACTGTATTCACCAATTATTGAAGTCAAGAGCATTTGCTAAACATCGAGTGCCAATAAAAAATTGGATTTATAAACAAATTTGTAACAGTGTACCACCATTGCATCCGGTTCTTCCTGCTTTAGTCGAAGTATATGTCAATTCAATTTTAGTGACAAATAATAAAACATCAGAACACACAAACAAACCAATTACTGAAGATGAAATTAGAAGAGTATTTCAAAATAGCGTTTTCGGGGCAAATTTTGATTTTAAGAATATCAACAGTGTCCCCAAGACTGAAACAGATAATATGGATATCGATATTTCAAAACCTTCTCTTACATCACAATTACTATTGTTATATTACTTATTACTGTATGAAGATGTTAGATTATCTAATATGCATACTTTTATATCACAAGATAGGAAAGTTAAATCATATTCAACTGAATTTTTATCAGAATTACCAATAAAATACCTACTTCAGTTGGTTCAAAGAGATCAAATGAATTATGCTGGATTATTTTCTCCTCTTCTCAGATTATTAGCAACACATTTTCCTCATCTTTCGTTAGTAGATGATTGGCTTGACAATGAAATGATCAACATTGATTCTACAGTAACAAATTATGAGAATGTAAAAATTACTGATATTATGATAATTGAAACATTTTCGCATATCCAAACATGTCCTTCAAGAACAGGAAGACTTTTAAGACAATTAATGTCAATGAAACCAACTGACATTTGGCCGCATGCCGAAGTTATAATTCATTATTTCAAAGCAACTGTAAGTCCAAGAGTTCCTAGGTACATTCAAGGTACATAATTTATTTCAATTAAATAAAATATTAACACTGATACTTTTATTAATGTTTTGAAAGAATAATTTTTTTCATTTATCATAATTTTTTAGAATTATATAAACAAGTATGGCTTAGGTTAAATACAGTACTACCAAGATGCTTATGGGTTTTGTCAATAAATGCTTTATTAATAGAAAATTCTCTTGTAAAGAATGTCTTTTTAACACAAGAAAATATTGTGTTAGATCCTTTACAAGTATTGAGATGTGATACAAGAGTTTTTAGATGTGCTCCAATTTTGTCTGTTATTTTAAGGTAAAAAAGAGATTGAGTAAGCCTTTAAATATTTAACGTTCAATTACTTATTATCGATTGGTACTTCATTGGTACAAATATTTTTAGAATTCTACAAGCTGCATTAGCAGCTTCTCGATCTCAGTTATCTAGACATATACAAGACAAACCATTGATAGAAAAGATCGGTCAGTTATCAAGTGAAGCTGAAAGAGAGGATTTAAGAACAGCATTAGTGGCAGGACAAGAAAGCGCGGCTGTTCAAATATTATTAGAAGCATGTTTGGAGACGTCAGAAGATAGAGAAACACCCGGACAAATGTGGTCATTGAGAGAAATACAAAGTATAATCTGTTCATATTTGCATCAAGTCTTCATAGCAGACCCATCATTGGCTAAATTGGTTCATTTTCAAGTATGTACAACCAAATTTGCTTATTTTTATTTTTACTTATTAAAATATTAAATATTGAATGTTAATTACTGACATATCATTATCATAACACACACACACACACACACACACACACACGCACACACACACGCACACACATCAAACATATATATACGACCATGTATACATTACACATATAATATTACCTACTTTATAAACTTTATTACATAAACCTTATCTCTACCTTAGCACTATATTGATTAATATATTATTAATCAATTATTCCTATTCTTTTATTCTTTATTCTTTATTTTTTAATTATTCTTATTCTTTATTTTCTTCTGACTAATCACTTTAAGCTACATCTATCCACCTCTCTTTTCTTACCCCCCCCCCCATCCTCTCCATCCTCTTCTCTTTCAAGTTCTACATCTACTCTTCCTCCTCACCCTCCTTTTCCAATATTTTTTTCCACATTTTCCTGTCAAACCCCTGAATCTGTCTTGTACCCTCCACAAACCTCCCACACACGCTCCCTTGTCTGCATCATTCCTCCATATAACCTGCGTTCCTTTTTCTCTTTCCTTAGCCACTATTTCCCATCTCTAATCTCGCTTCCTACTCTGAACTTCACTGTTCTTTCCAACCCGCGCCCCCCCTCTCACTCTTTCTTTCTTTCCCCGCCCCCTTCCTTCATTCTTCAAGTCTCTCTCTCTCTCTCTCTCTCTCTCTCTCTCTCTCTCTCTCTCTCTAGCCTTTCTCTCACCCCATCCTCCCCTTCTTCATTCACCCACATAGCACTTCCCATTTTCTTCCATGCAATCTCCCTTTCCCCCATATATCTATCCTTTCCACTACCCGCTTCTTCTCTACTTCTGACCTCCTCCAGACATATTCTTGTCAAATCTCCACCCTGCTCTCTCTTCAGCCTTTCTTCAAACCTCCATGCCCTCAATTCATGCTCTCAATCACATCTTGTCTCCTTTTAATTTTTCCCTTATTAAATATCCTAGCGTGTTTCATTCCACTCTGGCCATACACCTTTCATGTAAGCTCTTTACCTCTGTTCTCTCCTTCTACCCTCATACCTTCGCTTATCCTGCTATCGTCCGGACCAATTTATCGTACAATTATATCCTTTTCGACTAGCTCTTTCCGAATATCCTCTTTTCCAGCAAATCTCTCCCCCCCCCCCCGCCCCTCCCCCTCTCCACATACTTGCCTCATTACCGCCGCCGTCTTCCTAACCCTTTCTCTAACACGAACTTCCTGCCCACCGTTCCTCATGATTCTATAACCCAAATATATCTGTCACCTTCTCTAATTCTTCCTGCTCCCATTTCCATTTTTCCTCCTTCATTTTTCTATCCCCTGCCTTGAATTTCGTTTACCTTTGATTTTCTCGCATTTAGAGTCAGGTTCTTTTCTCTGAAATAAATCCAGACCTTCAATCAGTTCTGTTATCTCTCCTTTGTCCGCTCTACATATTCTTCCATATTTCTAAAAATAATAGAAATATCAAATAATTGATACGGTGAAAGTTATCTACTCTGTATAATATATATCATAAATTATATAAATATTTAATTTGTAGTAATTTAATATTACCTTTACTTATAGGGTTATCCAAGAGAGCTGTTACCCATTACAGTTACTGGTATTCCATCCATGCATATTTGCCTTGATTGGATTCCTGAATTACTGTCACAGCCAGAACCAGAAAAGCAAATATTTGCTGTAGATTTAGCCTCACATCTTGCAATTCAGTATGCTTTACCAAAAGCTTTAAGTGTTTCTCGTTTAGCCATCAACACATTGATAACACTTCTAGGAGTATTATCTGCTAAAGATCGAGTAATTTTATTTATGCCTGTGCTATCAGCATTAACGCGTATATGCTTAGCTTTTCCACCACTAGCTGAGGATACAACAAGTTTGCTGTTACAACTTGGCAGAGTTAATTCTGCACAAGCAGCATTAGGAGATAAATCTGCAGATATTTTATGTCAAGAAGTTAATGAAACCTTTTGTTTGTTATTACAAAAAGCAATATTACAATCACAAGTATATTGAAATATTATTCTTAATTCCTTTATACTGCTACTGAAATCAATGTTTGATTATATTACAGTAGAATAGTAATTATCCGAACTGTTCTAAATATGTATCTTGTAATATACAGGGTGTTCCATCTAACTATGCCACCCTTGATTATTTTCTTATTTGTCGCAACACAAAAAAATGTTTCATGAGTGTTGTATTGTATTCGAGTACATTAGGCTCTGAGAGTGGAAATCATCTCAAGGTCATATCTTGTGAGATTTTATTAATAGTAACGTTTTTCTAGGCGGTTTATCTCATATTTTCTTTCCTTTTTTATTCTTTTTTTGTCTGTCTGTTTGTTTGTTTGTTTACACCATTAAAAAAGTGAGATCAAAACGCATCCGATCATGGCACATACCATGATTTTGAAATGACCTGAATCGAAAATTTGGCAAGTAAATGACTGAAGTGAAAGCTCACGGAAAATTAATTACAGAAACAAAATAAACACGTTAATCGGTTAAACTTCGTTTCGGGGAATCACCTTGTTTTTTTTAACTTTTTTGATGAAATTGCAGAAAAGCTTTCGCACCTCTGATTTCAATGATTTTGAAATGTATTATAGAAATCAACATTTTAAACAACATGTTCTTACACATATAATCGACGGTATATATTGCTTAGTTTTCGAGATATTCGTAAATTACGGTATTGGTACTGCTACAGTGAATTATATGCCTATAAACGCGCATCCGTAGCACACTGATATATATATATATATATATGATATAGATATGATATATATATATATATATATATATATATATATATATATATACAGGGTGGTTGGTAACTGGTGGTATAAGCGGAAAGGGGGTAATTCTACGCGAAAAAAGAAGTCGAAAATATAGAATAAAAATTTTTCGTTTGAGGCTTTGTTTTCGAGAAAATCGACTTTAAATTTTCGCTCGGTACGCGCGCGGTACGTTATAACGGATATCACTATAGATCGTTGTCTCGATGGAAAAATTAAAAAAAAAAAAAAAAAAATTTTTTTTTTAATTTTTATTCTATATTTTCGACTTCTTTTTTCGCGTAGAATCACCCCCTTTCCGCTTATACCACCAGTTACCAACCACCCTGTATATATATATATTTTTTTTTTTTTCGTATCATGCCGTATCAGGATATACGTTAGTAATGTTTGCTGGCGGCCGAATAAAATAACACGTAACACAAGTCTAACTTTTATCTTTTGTTTATAGTTGATATAGATTTTATAGGTTAGGTGTCACTTTATCTGATCATCATGAGGCATCCGTGAAGCATTATTCTTATGTCCATGTTGATACTTATCTGCTTGCACCATTAGTATACATCTTTAAACCCCATCTTTGAAGATTTTAATAATTTGGTTACGATTCAATATTATTAAAAACATATATAAACGCGAAAATGATTTGTAATTTTTATTATTAACTCAAATTAATGTCATTAATGAATTAATTCGTATTATTTTTAATTAAACTAGTAGTAATATATTACTAATTTGATGTGTTCTTTCATATGTTTATTAAATTATTATTCATATTTTGGTTACATGAAATAGGAATTTAATCATTCTATTACTACTTCTACTTGAGCACATTATTATTTTCTATCAATATTAAATTGTTTATGTTAAAATAAATCTAATAAATAATGTACATTCTAATTTTAATTTTAAGTAGATTTTACAGTACGTCGCGTAAAGAAGATAGGTTAAATTTAAAAAATTATTGTAATACGTATCTTCTTTCAGTACGATTTTTATTTTATTGTATTTTATATAAATTGTTATTTTAAAATACATTAGGAAAGCTAGGTCGTATTCACTCTATATAATCGTAGTTCCATGATAAAACTAGTCCTCGTACTTACGTTTGTCCGCTACACGAAGCAATACTAAGAAGTGTTTATTTATTTAGTGACGGTTCGAATGTCATAACTTTAAGTTTATGTACAAAGTTTGCCTGAATGAAACAGTAGTAAATGTTATTGGGATAAATACGATATACAAGCATGATGGAGGCTGAAACTGTTGGTAATCTCGTTCAAAAGATGATTATTTCACTTTTTGGGGAACAAAAACCAGGTATGAAACATAATTTCTAGCTTTTTCCTACACTCGAAAGATATTTTACTAAATAATATCAATTATAAACCAAATATTTTTTACTTTCACTTGTATACTTTTTCAGTTTATTTGGCTCTTTTTTTATGTATACAAGGTGTTTCTAATCTACTTTTTACTTTCATTTTGTTTTCCCATTAACTCAAACTAAAGTGAGACAAAAATATAGGTATTATTGCTCTATTATTACAAACAAGAATAAATCCTATAATTATACAACAAAATTAAAAGTTGCGGTATAAATGTAAACAAACGGCTGAATATTAAAATTTTATTTGTTTATTAAGAATGAAATGACAAATCCTGTAATTAAACAATAATAAACTTTATGTATTAAGTACAAATATTTCATTAATGAAACTGTAAGAATCTTTCGAAGAAACATATACGTTTTGAATCAATGATTTTAGAAATAATTAGGAAGTGGATGCGCTTCTGCCTTGGATTATTGTCATCAACCCAAGGAGTAGAAACATTACAAGAAGATGAAATTACTGTAGGAAGCCAAATAAGAGAAAAGTTATCAGTATGTGATGCAGCACAGTTTGATAAATTATATAATGAGTTAAGATCTGGGGTATGACATAAATATAATTTTTTAAAATTAATTATTTATCTACTTCTTTATATAGTTATAAAATATTTTATAATCGTATCATGACAGTTTAAAGAAAATTGTTTATATTGTTAAAAATGACAGGTTACCATTTATATATATTTATATATGTTTAGTCATTGAAGAACAGAGCACAAATCCTGATATTTTTGTTAAACATGTGTCAATCAGCAGAGCAGTTAAGGGATAGAGTTTTCTCAGCTCCCGATTTGAAATTAGGTTTATGCTCGTCTTCTGCATCCACTAGTGGTAAGCAATATATTTTTACAATCTAGATCTTCTTTTATTTTCTAACTGGCTTAAAATTTAATATTTAATATACTTTGTTATTTAGGACAATCATCTGAAATTTCTGCATCACCACAAATTGTATCTATAAATAACACAGACAAAAATACAAGAGATTTTTTAACCAGTTCTAATAAAATATATGGAGAAGAGTATATTTCAGAAGATATATTGGTTCAAGATCTTATATATTCTTTCCTAGGTATTGAAGGAAAGATATTAAAGTTAGACTCCAATTACGGTTTCCAAATAGATCCAATGATTAGCATTGATAGGCCACGGAAACAAGCTACATTGAGATTAAGTGAACTTGGATATTTACATAACATAATTCAAAAAGGTTTAGAAAGAATGTCAGTTGCTTCGAGTGGCCAAGTGGCTGATAGTTTTATTGCATCGTTACATTCTGAGTTATCGGAATACTACAGGTTTATAGCCCTTATTCAAGAAGAAGTGAGCAGGTATTAATAAAAATGTAATCTGATGACATATAATATTCTATCAGTTTATTATAAATAATAATGCATTTAAATGTGTAATAGAGTTCAATCTGAATCAGGAATATACAGAGTTACACTGTCCCATTTGCATCTTTGGGCATATGATCCTTTAGAAACTTTAAAATGGCTAGCAGGTATAGTAAGAGCTTGCCAAGGACAAAAAGGTGGCGCATTAGCTTCTGCAGTATATGAATTTAGTAACCATGGTGATGCCAGTGTGAAAAAATTAGTTAAAAGGATTTTACAAAGTGTTTGTGATCCTCTGTACAATATGTTGATAAGATGGATAGCAGACGGTGAATTAGATGATCCGTATAGAGAATTTTTCATTGAAGCTTGTGCTGATATTACCGGAGAGAGAATGTGGCATGAGAAATATCAAGTTCGCAATAATATGCTACCATCTTTTATTACAAAAATGCAAGCTAGAAAAATTTTAGGAACAGGGAAAAGTATTAACTTTTTGCGTGAAGTGTGTAAAGATTTTACTCCATGGCAAGGAAAACATACAAAAATGTTCAAAAATTTCAGCGAGGAATATAAAGGTAATTATATGTAATAATTAAAACTTGCTAAATAAATACATAAGTTTCGATACATTTGCTCATACTTTTCCATATACATATCCGTATGTATCTTCTGCAACAAAACTATGAAACATATATGATTTTAGCGAATATTATAATACAATTATACAGTTTTATAAAATTGCCAAAGCAAAGCATAAATTAGAATTGTTTAATAAGGATATATATTTTGTTTATAACAACTCTGATAACTTTGATTCAAGTAAATATTATTTAGGATTGCAGATCTTGTACAGAAAAGAAGCATAACAGCATTACATGACAAAATAAATTTTATTTAGTTGTTAATAATATACAATATCTCCTGTAGTTTTAATAATTTGGAAATCGTTTAACTTACAAATGAAAGACAATTTTTTGAAATTTTCTTGCATGTTTTGTAGTTTTCTCTATGAAATGTATGTACATTTTTCTGCAAAATTTACATGTTGTTTAGTTGACGTTCTTTTCGATATGGACCCCGATGGTCGATTACAGACGATGATGGACACAGCTTATAAAGAAACTTCAACTAGAGTAGTTGAAGTGTTAACAAAACAGTATCACCTCATGGAACATTTACATGCAATCAAAGGTTATCTGTTATTAGGACAAGGAAACTTCATTCAATATCTTATGCATTTATTAGAGTAAATAATATTATCTTTCATCATTCTTCCTATTATTTCTAATCTTTGAATTATTTTTTATTAATGTATTTATATTGTAGACCAGAATTAGATAAACCAGCCAGTTCTGTATATCCACACAACATCTCTTCTATTTTGGAGACTGGAATAAGAGCGACTGTTACAAAGATAGATGATTTAGATATACATAGGCGACTTGATGTAAGATTATTAGCACCTTCGGAAAATGAAAGGGGATGGGATGTTTTTATTTTGGATTATAATGTAGGAGGTCCTATTGGAACGGTAGGTATGAAAATAATTTGTATCTTTTAAAAACAGACGTTACATTTAGTAATCAGTACTAACAATAAAATGTATAAATAGAGAGTATCTTAAATTTGCTTGAGAACTTATAAAAATATTCTTTGCTTATTTTTAAAAATCTTGGCGTTGAAATATCATATTTTTTATAACAACAAAATGAATAAGAATATTTTATCTGTTTAGATTTTAGAACCTTGTAGGCAAATATATCAGACTGTATTTTTTGCTTTATGGAGAGCAAAAAGAATGGAATCTATATTATCTGCAATTTGGAAACGTCAAATAACTTCGGCAAAGATGTTCCGTAAAATGCCTGAAGTATTGCCAATTCAAACTCACATTCATTTAATTACAAGTAGTATGGTTCATTTGGTTCATCAAATGCAATATTTTTTCTTATTTGAGGTAAGATAGAATATTTTAATTTTGGTTCTAATTAACTGTTTTAATTAATTTAAAATGTTAAGTGTATTAACAAATTTTAAGGTAATCGAGTGTTCTTGGGATGCATTCGCAAAACAATTAGCACAAGCAGCATCATTGGATGATATTATCACAGCACATACCCATTTCATAGATGCTGTAAGACGTGGTACACTGTTAGATGAAAGATCACAGGTGAGCACATATATAACTTTTTAAGAAATTATTATCTTACCGTAATCCTTTTCTGTGCTCTTCTATAATTTTCCCTGTTATTGACGTACCTTATATAGAAATATTCGCTCAGATTAATTGTAATAAATTTACAATTGACATTTCTGATATAAAACAAACAAATGTATGCCTAATATATAAATGCTACTTTCGACAGGAACTTATGGATCATTTACGTTCCGTATATGGCCCAATTTTAGACTTACAAAATCTTGAAGAAACGTTTCTTACACGTGCAACACACGAGTACGAAGCACGATTAAAGGATAACAATACGTTAAATGTAACTCTAGCAATGTCAAATCAGTTAGATTTGTCAGAAACTAATGATGCAGAAATTACCAAACGTCAAGCCGCATTTTCAAAATATTTAAACACACTTTCAATTCAGCTTAGATTACTTTCGAGAACATATCAGGTAATATGTCATTTATATTATTAATTACAAATATTTCTTTTATTTCTTTATCGTCAAATTAAATCCAAGTATAGCGGTTCTTAAGCTAGATATAAGCTTATATATATACATAATAGTATATAAAATAAATCATGAAATTACGTACACTTTCACTTCTTTCTTACTTATTGTAATAAGAAACGTTCAATTTCTATTACTTAAACATAATTTTATTAAAAAATTTTCTTTAACAGGATAGAGTGAAAAAGTTTCTTATAATGCTTGCATCAGCCGAAGATGTGTCTTTACAGTTGTTAAGTGTACGTTTAGACTTTAATGAATATTATAAAAGTAAAGACAGTCGTCTTGTTGTGCCATTAACATATTTGCACCGTAGGCAAAGTGACCAAAGCTATCTTAATTGTAAATAATAAGTAAAAAATTTATCATCGCTAATTATAAACATAATTTAAATATGTTATTTTTTTAATAAAAATTGTCTAAATAAAAATTTATTTATGTTAATCTCCCACATATTATTTTGTCTATGTATCTTTAATCTTTTAAATATACAGAGATCAGCTAGAAAATACTTTATTTCCTTCTCTATTCGAATATTTTATATAGTTATATAAGTAGCAGAAGATTATCAAAACGCAACAATTACTATCGGCAAATGTGTTTTAATCATTCTGATAATTCAGGAAAGACAATCATGATTTTTCAAATCTTTTTTATCTTAAGCGTAAGATTTTACGCAATCAGTTGCATATAATTAGGAGATTTCACAAATAAAGATTTGATATTTCAGGATTAAGGATAGGATTATAAATCATATAAACGGTATCACTATAGTGAATTCTGCCTACAGTATTGAGTCTGTAGCAGTGTATGCGCTAGTTCGGTCGTCGGTCGCATGTAACTAGACGAGATAAGTAATGTATAGAAAAATATCAATATGTATACATATGTATTCTTATGTCCATAAAAGATATACAGATGTATCTCAATCTCACAACATTTGCTAATTAAGTTCTCATAAAATTACACATTGTAAAACTGAATCTTGCCAAAAGTTGCTAAAATTAGGAAGTTTTTTATTTATTAAGTTTTGAGTTAGGAAAAGCAGAGCCAAAGGTTGGACAACAGCAGATATTATATCACTAGGTAGGTATTATTCATATTTTTCTTTCCTTTTGTTATTGTTTAATTTGTAGTTTACAATTTGTCCAGCTGGACAGTATTATTCATTAAGATGACAATTATGAGAATATAGAGATACGAAGATAGAGTGAGTATGCGTGAGCGAGATGAAAGGGTAATATAAGAATAGAAATAGAACGCGGGATAAACGCTAATAATGCATGCGCATATTGGTACAGTAAAGTATGTACAGTCTATCCAATGATTGAAACTTGAGTATCACTAGTTGGGTAGTCAATGAAATTCCCTTTACATTTACTGCGTCGTCTCGTTGGACAAACTATACGTGAGTAATAAATAATACTCAACGATCAACGGACGGCATCGGTGTGCATGTTTGATCAGACGAGGATAGAAGGAGCCTCTACGCAGCGTTCTATCTATATTCTCATATCGTATCCACTTATAGGGACCCATAGAGACTTCATCACACTCTATAGTAACATATGACTCATATATTCTTTCCTTCTTATTTACATCTACCCACTTACACGGTAACATATGACTAACACACTCTATCCTTGTATCTCTACAATTATAAATGGGATTCACCGCTTTGCAAGTTGCAAAGTGTATATAAGTTGCAGGATTGAATGTTTCAACATAGAGTTTGATCATAAAGCGTTTTAAACAGTCGTTAAAATTTATTTAATTTTTTATTTCTGTTCAATTTAGTTACAATGGGTTTTTCAACAGACGAATTATTAGAAGAAGTTTTACAGTACCCAGCTGTGCAAGATATGAAGGTTACCGTAAATTCCTCTGGAAAATATGCAATGATAGTCGGTGGATCGACATTTCTTGGTGGTGTAATTGCTGGACCTCTCGGACTTGCACTGGGTAGTTATTTAATTATAATCTACTTTTTAATTATTTATTGTTTGGGTTGTATATAAAAATTATTCAATACGAAAATAAATTTCTATTTTTAGGTGGTATAGCTAGTAGTATTATATCAGCAGTTGTTGGATATAATGAATTTAAATCTGTTCCATATATCATTTTGTACGAAACTACTCCAGAACAAAGAGAAAAACTAGCAATATTAATAGTTAAGTTCCTTAATTCAAGAAATATTTGGACTCTTGGAGGTCTCTTACGTTCTAATAAGGAAGAATTGGCATTAGGGATAATACCTATAATAATAAAATTTTTAACTGAATACATGCATTATTCAGTAGCAAACTGATTGTGGATTAGAAAGAGAGATCGCCCTGTATAGAATTTATTGACCAATATAAAATCTATAATTATTTTTGACAAGAATGAATATTTGTAATTGTTGAAGTAATTACTTCAAGAAAAACTTTACATCTTTATTTATGTATATTCGCGACCTGGAAACAGCTATTACGCAGAAAATAGAATTTAGTGAAACAAAAATATTCTAAATAAGGAGAGATCCATATTATTGTGCCCTTTTGCTATATATATATATATATGTCGAAGATGAAAGGAAGGCCGAAGCCGTTCCTTGGAAATTTTGGGAACATCCTCTAGTACTCTAATCTAGATTTTATCATAGCTGTAACTGTTCGAGATTTGTGATAGCGAGATTGGGTTCGAGGTGACAATTGGTCGCCGAACGTAGCCACGGTCACGGGATGGACGTTTTGCCTAACGGAGGTCTGGAGTGGTTGTATGGGTTTTCCGAGAAATGTGGTTATGGCGGTATGCGGCCTCGGGAGAGGGCCTAGCCACGTGTGATGTTGCCTCGGAGGTGCCGATACAATGGGACATACATTGTATTAATAATCAAACTCCAGGCAGAAACTGCCTAGCAACGGCGTTTGGAACTTTCTCGATGCTTCCAACGAGTCTGCCTAGCAACGGCGTTTGGAACCTTCTCGATGCTTCCAAACGAGTATAGAAAACAAATGCAAGCGTACAGCGAGAAAAATTTCCACGAGGCTGGTTTTCGTGCGATTGCCTTGGGGAGTGACACATTGAGCATTTTTAACAATCGTATTTCTGTGCCTAAGATCAGTTTACGCTTAGTAAAGAGTTATCCCGTTGACCGTGGATTCGTTTGAACCCAAAAACATTGTTAATAGCGTTCATTAAACTTATTATTCGTAAATCATACTATTCATTAAACTTACTATTCGTTAAACTTATTATTCTAAAATTATTTAATTATATTAATCTTATTATTCAAAATTTATTTATTTATTTATTTCAATATATTCTTCTATTACAAATTCATCCACTCGTTCTTCTATCAACCAACCTCAACAGTAATAAAGTACAGTGTATGAAGAAAAATATATGTATGTCTTTAAGTAGTTTAAAATGTGTAAATTTATCTGCGTTTTCTTAACCCATTTGCATCCAAGCGCGGATTAATACGCGCGCTGCGACTGCTTTTTATTTCAGTTACTAAGTATTCTTCAGATGTGAGAGTTCACGTTTGACCCGTTTGTCAGCATCTCGCCTATATCAATTTATTGTATTGACCATTTTAAAGAATTCCACGAGAAATAATATGATTTAATTTCTTATTTCTTATTTTATTTAAATAAATAATTTTTTCTTCTTTCCTCTGTTATAAAGAATGTAAGATGCGACGTTTGAGAAGTAACATTGTCTACCAATCGTTTTGAACAGTAAATTTTCTATAAACTCCATGAAGAATTCGGATATCATTTACTGCACCTATGACCGACCGCGCGCGGTGATAGGGACTAGTTCTCTAAAGTAGAGCCATGATGCAAATGGGTTAAATCTTAAAATTTTCCGTACTCAAAAATACGAATGGTATCCAGTTTCGAATTTCGCGCTCGTTTTTCGCGTTACGCGTATGTCCATTAAGTATATGTATAATAGATGCTGTATTTTATGGCTTTGCAATAACAATATTTATTGAGAATAGATCATTTTTGTTTATCATTTATAAGATTTTACGTTTTTTTACATCTTAAATGTATTAATACGTAAAAAATTGTTAATGTTACATGTTGATGTCGAATCATAGTTAGGTTTCGTGACAAAAAGTTACCATTAAATTGGGTTCCAAGTATCCATTTGAGTATAAACTATTCTTTTTAATACATTTATAATATTTTAATATATTTAATATATTTTTCTAATATATATCATTATAATTGTGGAATTGAGTTACTATAACTATTATAATAATATAAATACTGTATTAATTAATAAATATTGGTATATTAATTATTTTTTATGCGAGATACTTAAGTAACATAACACCAGATGACGCTGTTTCTTTTTCAACATTAGATTGTCTCGTCTTTCAATTTCTTTTTATACGTGTATGGAGTAGACGAAGGTACGTTAAATTAGAGATGTTTAAAATTATTAATAAATTGCAATTATTCCAGCATCTGTTTAACTGATTATATTTGATGTTCTGTTAAAATTTCTTAAAAAGTTTAAAGTTGTTATAATACTCTTAATGGTAATATTTCAATATTTATAACATGAAAGAAGTTACACACATGGCACGTTATAATAAACGTGGTTGTGTGTTTTCCAAGGAAATCGCATGAACACGATTTTGTAGCTGTTACAGACATCATATATAATTCTGTAAAATAAATTATTTAAGAATTAAGGACTTTTTAAAGTATCATGAATGTTTTAAAAATGTAGTGACATTATATCGAACAAAAGCGTGAAGTGCGGATGCTATAGTCCTATCTCTGTTTGCTTATTATCTTTTTGATATCTACGTTTCTTTATACCAAACTATTGGATATCGAGGATAATGAAAATATAGTGTTATTGAATAACAATCGGGATACGGTGTATACAAATTACTGGGAAACAAAATATATAGGAGGTAGGTATATAATAAATATTTCCAATATATCATACATAATTTGCAATAAACAGAGAGAAAATGAGTTATTAAATCTGTAATTGAATAAAGAAGGTTATCATATTATTGGGAGAACATTAATTACATTAATGCTAAGTAATACATTTTTTTCTAATCATTGCAAAAAAGTATTTTAAAAGTGGATTATTGTCAAAATATAAATTATGCGACATTTGTAAGGTAAGTTTTTGGGACGATATGTATAATATTTTTTTGGGATTTTAAACCTTTTTGGCTTGTACAGCCTTAGCTTTCCTAAAACCTTCCGTACAGAAAAAGAGTTATTTTGTAGATAAAAGAAATTTATAAAGAAAAGAGGAGGATCCGACATGCCACAGAACGAGTATATCGAGAGGCATCGTAAACTATATGGACGACGTTTAGATTATGAAGAAAGGAAAAGAAAAAGAGAGGCCCGTGAGCCTCATAAACGTGCGGAACGTGCTCGTACTTTACGTGGTATAAAAGCAAAGATTTTCAATAAAGAACGGAGAAATGAAAAGATCCAAATGAAAAAGAAGATTAAATCTCATATGGTAAAGAAAGTGAAAGAAAAATCTTCCAATGTACCAGAAGGAGCACTACCTGTATATTTATTGGATCGTGACATTAAAAAAGATGCAAAAGTATTGTCAAATATGATAAAACAGAAACGTAAAGAAAAAGTTGGGAAATGGGATGTACCAATACCTAAAGTTAAAACACAGTCAGAATCTGAAGTCTTCAAAGTAATGAGAAGTGGAAAGTCTAAACGGAAATCTTGGAAAAGAATGGTAACAAAAGTGACATTTGTTGGTGAGAACTTTACTAGGAAACCGCCAAAATTTGAAAGATTTATTAGACCAATGGCACTCCGTTTCAAAAAGGCACATGTAACTCATCCTGAGCTAAAAGCCACATTTTGTTTACCTATTATTGGAGTTAAAAAGAATCCAAGTTCACCAATGTATACAAGCTTAGGTGTTATTACTAAAGGAACAATTATTGAAGTGAATATTTCAGAATTAGGTCTTGTAACTCAATCTGGAAAAGTAGTATGGGGAAAATATGCTCAAGTTACAAATAATCCTGAAAACGATGGCTGCATCAATGCTGTATTACTTGTATAAATTCCTTTTGTTGAATTATTGCATTATGTATGCTGATAATATGTCTGTAATAAAAATTGTTTAAATGTAAATTGTTGTTTGTTATTATGTTTTTTAAATATTTTTTTCGAATAACTTTTAATGAAACTCCATAGATGATATAAATAGGTCTTTATCTTTGGAATGTAGAACTTGAAACTACAAAAAAAAAACACGTAAATTTTTTGTATGTTTTGCAGTTATAAACGTTTACCATGCAGATATTTGTGAAGACTCTAACAGGCAAGACTATCACTCTTGAGGTCGAGGCATCAGATACTATTGAAAATGTTAAAGCAAAAATTCAAGATAAAGAAGGTGACAATCTATATTAAACACATATTTTAACACTTTGAGGACTGGAGACGCGAATTCGCGTCTTACATATTTCACGCGGTATGCTACAAAAATGTTAACTACTGTTAGATAAAACAGTAAAACAAGAAAAAACAATGGATGGTATAAACAAAATGTTATAAATGTGTTTTTACATTAAATGCTTGACTAATACTACACCAATATATTAATATATTAAATATAATATTGGTTGTTTTGAATCTTTTCAATTACTCCAAATAAACGCTGGAATTCAGGCTATATACTTCTCAAAGCGTACAGTCCTCAAAGCATTAAATATTTCTTAAATAATTTTTTAAACAAATCTGCGTTTAAATTTTAGGAATTCCACCAGATCAACAAAGATTAATCTTTGCTGGAAAACAATTAGAGGATGGTAGAACTTTATCAGATTATAATATTCAGAAGGAATCTACATTACACTTAGTGCTACGTTTAAGAGGTGGAGCTAAAAAGCGCAAGAAGAAGAATTATTCAACCCCAAAGAAAATCAAGCATAAGAAGAAGAAGGTCAAGCTTGCTGTACTCAAATTTTATAAGGTATTTTAATAACTCTTTTAGCTTTAATTTAATACATAGCTAAATAATGTATAACTAACCTGGAATAATATATATATATATAAATATATATATATATATTTTCACTATATATATATATATATATATATATAGTGAAAATCATTAAGTTAAAGTTAATCCAACGACCTGCTAATTGAATATAACAATTTTCTAGAATTACAAACCTTCTAAAACGTTCCCTTTGTCCCTACACTTTTAAGGCACTAAACCCTATCATATAGGAGGTCACATTGAATTCATCATGATAGCCGAGAACTAATTACGTGAACACCCTGTATATATTGCAGTTTAATTGCATCATAAATGATTGGATGACTCGTTGTATTTGCTCTCGTTGAATGTATGATTGCTCATGAAAAACTTGAGCGCGTTATAACTTTATATGTATTTTGAATCGGGTTGTGTAGATTTCAAAACAATAGAGTGATTGCAAAATACAGTTCTTTAAATAAAATTTAAACAAATTTTAAACGAAGAAATTATGTTTATTATTTATCATCAGTAGCAAAATTTTATTGCTCAAATTCTTTAAATATATTGTTGAATAGGTGGATGAAAATGGAAAAATTCATCGTCTGAGAAGAGAATGTCCCATGGAACAATGTGGAGCAGGTGTTTTTATGGCTGCAATGGAAGATCGTCATTATTGTGGAAAATGCGGTTATACTCTTGTATTTAACAAGCCGGAAGATAAGTAAATTCAAAATATATGACTTTACTTAATTGAAGAAATTTCGTAAAGTAATTTCAATGTCTTATGTTATTCCATATATACCCCCCCCCCCGCCCCTTCCATATATTGCGTTAGGTATTCATATTGATAATGTTAAAATAGAAAAGTAAAAAATTTTGTTGAAATGATAGGGAGAAGCACAATTCTTAAAACTATAATGCTCTAAAAATTATTTATTCTTTCTTTACATTGTGCTAATATACAACTTTCATTCACACAAACAAACATATAAATATAAATTCATGTATGTATATATATATATATAATGTTTTTGTGTATAATATAAAGAATATATTAAAAATGTAACTTAGTTTAATTTAGTATTCTACATGGAAAAAATTTACGTAAATACACAACATACTAGAAACATTAAAAGTAATAAAAACGAACAAATTTAAATTGCATTTCCTATTGATCATAAACAGTTTGCGTGTGTATTGTTGTGCATTTGGAGTTATCAACAATCATCATCATCATCATCATCATCATCACAGAGCGCACTTGCGTACCTAATTATAAGTTATATGCAAGTACAACAATAATTAGTGTTATATTCTTCTTATTAAGTACACTTAATTGAAGTTTACTAGAATCATGATTTTTAATGACTTATCGCATTATAATACTCACGTTACTTTTATCGGAATATTTTTACACAATTCTTTTTTACATTTCTGAGTGACTTCGCTGTTCTGTTGTACGCGAATTAAAGCTTTTCAAGCTCGGTTTTAACACAGAGAACATTTTTTCCGTCGCAGTTGGATGAATACTCATTTGTAATTCTGTTAACGATTCCTCTGTCTTTAAAATTAAGAAGATAACTTTAATCGGTTATAATCTACTATTGTAATTCTATACAAATAGAATATATATATATATATATATTATGTATATCATCTATAATGGAATAGAAATTTTACTTGTCTAAGTAATTGTGCAGCAGTATGTAATACTCTTTGCCATTTTCTCATTTCTATATTATGCAAACTTTCTTGCTGTTGCAATAAGTGAATCCAATCTTCTTCAGTTTTTGGTGTATTTCTTCATGTTGAAAAATTAGAAATACTAATATAAACATCAATTTTATGTAGTAATTTATCATTAAACATTTAATGTACTAATACGTACTTTAATACATGTAAATCCATAATAGTATAAGCTGCTGCTTCTTCTAAGCCCCATAATTTATAATACAATAAACCATTAATTACCATCAAACATAAGACAGCAATTAATAGCATTGAACTGATTATCATATTTGAATCGCCTCGAGTAGCAGAAACTGCACATGAAAAATTTGCATGTATTGAGTTCTATGAATTTCTATTCTTATATACTGTATTTTAATATCTTATTGTACCATTGATTTCATACCAGTATTATCATTAATATGTGGCATGTTTAAAGAGTTTTGTAGAGCGGAAGACGTATGATCTGAAGAATGAGTTTGTAAAGAAATACCAGGGCCGGTGGCACGACGTCGTCTTCTTGCTTTTCTTTTCACTCCTCCGCTTCCAGTAGTTTCTTCACATTCTACCGTTAGTGCTTTTATCAAGCTCGTAAAATATTCATCTATTCCAGCCCAACAATTTTTCTCAATAACGCCTGTTATTGTTCAAAATATATAATTATCACTTATAAATAAGAAAAACACATGTCACAAGTTCTTACTTTTTACAAAACCCCATACATTCTTTTTGTACTTTATTTGAGCATAAATTGCGATACTTGTTTCATTCTCAGAAGCGCTCGTAATGCAATAATGGAGTAATACAGAAAATGAATCTGCATATGGGATTCCAGCATTTACGCTTTCTACATCAATACTGTATAAATGACCAGGTCTGCTGCATGGTAACATTATCTAAAAATTCCATTATAAGTCATCATTATTATGTATAAACGAATTTGAGAGAACTATTTTAATAGGGTATTAGTAAATATAACAGCACTCTGTAATTATATATATATATATATATATATATATATATATATATATATATTTAATTGATAATAGTTTTATGAAAATAACAACCTGAGTTTCTGAAATATGAGAGGTTCTTGGTCCAATAGCCTGAGATAGTGCTATTGTAAACGATAAATTTCTAACTTTCTGGCCAGTTTGCTCATTTTGAGTCCATTCTGATTGTATTAAATCTAAATAGATGAATATGTCTGATAAGATAACGCCATAAATTAAAGTTAAATATGTTAATAATAAGTAAGTCATAAAAATATTTCTATATTAATTTTATCATTTTTATAGACTTCTTATGACACTAGATATGTGAATTTGTATATCTCACCAGTAGTTTTACGAGCAGTTTGAAAATCTAAGAAAAATTTTGAGTTTGTAAATAGCAAGGTAAATAACTGATCAATATGGATAGGGAATGTAGCCTTGCTTATTTGACGGCCTTCATGTGGTGAGGTACACACTACACTGCCTCGAACGCCTAATTTTACTGAAATCATAATGATTAAAACATTTATATAACAGTACGAAGAATAATTTAATCGTTATTAATGGAACATAGATAGCAATATAGCTTCTAAAGTTGAAGCAAAATGCAACTAATCGATAATTATATTCCTCTAATTTTAAATGATATTGTGTTATTGAGATCAAAGGATAATTGATATCAAAGTATCAAAAGATATTTTTGGATTTTTTTGCAATGTATTTAAAAATAATCTAACTTTCAAACTTTCAAAGAATATTTTAACCATCTTAAAAAATCACGTGTTTTTGTATTTTAAGAATATTAAAGGAGGATCATATGAACATGAATTAATCTATAACAGAGTATCATAAAAATAATTTGGTATAAAAATTATTGGAAATAACTTTTTTCTGCAGTATATCTGGCATAAACGTTTTAAAAATTCATCAAATGGTATAAGAAACAGTAATATAATAAATAAAAATGATAGTAAATAGAAGTCCATGATATTGGAATCAGTAAAATGTACAAACCATACAATTAATTCTTTCTTGCTTATCCATGTGAACATTATTTGAAACCTCTTGAATAATATCTGTTAGATACGAATCACGTGTCACCAAGTACATATCTTCAATGAAATGTTGAAAGAATAACTAAGCAGTTTTATTTTTAAAGGCTGCGTATAATTACTATATTATGGAGCGTAGGTAGAAAAAAATTGGTTTAATAAGAAATTCTATAATAGTAACAACCCACATATCGCACGAAAATTGATGCTGATGCTAAGAATATCTAATAAACGACAAATGTACAGTGGACATCATCATCTCAATGCTGAACTAATTCACGCGATTACAAATATTATCATTTATTCTTTTAAGTAGATATAAAAATTGTATCTTTATATGATAAAATATATTTATATCTTTGGGACATGTTTTGAGATCTATCTTAATATTATATTCTTCACATTTGTAAGGTAAGTAACATACATTCCTAATGTTAATGTCTTTTGTAGCAGAGGAGTTTCAAAAAGAGATTTAACAAAAAGACACCACTATCAAAAACTTACATGCATGCTTTTCTGCTTCACTTTCTGTTGTATCACTTAGGTCTGTTGCATCGATAATAGGATCTGGCCGAGGCAAATGATGAACTTCTGCTTTTGTTTCAGAGATTGTATCTGGCACTCGGGTTACTGCATGTTCTGTATTACCACTTTCTACCTTTGATATAAAACACATCATTTCATAAAAAAATTAAATTAAAATTAATACATGATATTGAAAAACAAAAATAGCACACGCTGATTGATAATACACTTTAACACCAATCGTGCATTAATTTCTGATATGTTAATATATAAATTACCTCGGAAAATGATTCTACGGATAATCTTGTTGATAACTTCTCTTCATCAGGTGCTGGTAACGGCGGAACATAATCTTCATCATCCGATGTTAAACCCAATTCATCTCCATAACAAGAATGTACAAGTTGCCACATTTCAGATGCACTCATAGGCTTAAACAATTAATTTCTTATTTAGACACTTCAACGTCTAATTACATTGAAAGTTTTATACCATTTTATATAAAATTAATACGAATAAATATTGGTAATATGTTCCGATATCACATAATTTTCATACCTCACCAATAAGAACATTTTGCCATACACGAAATAACATTACATATGTTTTATCTCTTGCACCGAAAGATGTCAAGAAAAACTTGTCAGTGGCAGTGCATATTAAAATTGCATTAGGTATCACAAGTGCAGTTTTTTCTTTGGTGATAGATGTAACATCCTTCCAGCGTAAACATACTAGAGTTTCCCAACTAAAAATATTTGCATAAAAGCATACGTAATTTTGAGATACATAGAGTCTTCCATGAACTAATATTTCACGTTGCAGTGCACACGAATAATCTAGAAATTATATATTTTCTGTTATGTTTAAATATATTTGGAATCTGATATGATTAATATACTAATATTATTATAATAGTGATAAAAATGATTTAAAATTTGGAGCAAGCTTATGATAAAAGCATTAAGAAAAATGAAGTATCAGTATTGACAGCACCATGTACTATATTTTATTATCAAAAAATCTTATATGAAAATTAATTACTTACCGACAACTAATCTTTCATCATCTGGTACATCTTTAAATATACGCCTAAAATCATCAGATCTAGACTTGTAAGTTGGATATAAAACGTGATACCAAGATTTTTTTTTATTTCGTTCACTACTCCGTGTTTCTTTTTTACCCTCGTGTGAACTTTTTACAGCCTGAGAAGAATCTGACGATTTGTTTGCTATATCTTGTTGTTGCTATATCATGTTTTTAAAATGAATTATGCATTAATTTGAGACAAAGGAAATTTCATAACAAAAGATGTTTTAATGCTAAAATCTTAAAATGTACTTGATGATCATCCAATTTGTTGACACTATTAGATTCCTTGGTACTTGAATCATGACTTGTTTTGGAGTGATCTCGTTTATTACGCACTTTTGGACTTGGGCGTGGAGATAAATTTGGACTTGAAACTGGACTATCTTTCTTTTCTCCACTTGCGCCACTCTCTTGTACATTATCTGATATACCATTGCCTATGTTTGTTGCTGTTGGATTCTGATTTTCCAACTCGGTCATAACTTCACGATTGTATATTAACAAGTCCTCCACTGACTTATTCCTATAAAATTGAAATTGCAAATCATTAAAAATAAAAATATATTAAAACAGCTATTTTAAAATATATACACAAAAGAAATGAATAAACAATAAAAAAAAAAGAAATACAAAATAATGTGAAATAAGAATATCACTGTAAAATTCTTTGTAAAATTACATACATGTTTGTGGTTGGATATTTTTGAACAGATTCCACTTCAAAGTGCATAATATGTAATTATACAGTGTACTCGTAAGTTTTGTTTGATGAATGCTATGAACTTGTCACAATTTTAGAATAGAATACAACAATTTCTACCGAACGATGGCATTACAATACAATAGGTACCGATAATGTAATGCACTATTTTTTACTGTTAATACATTTTAGAAGCAGAACATACGTATGACTTTTTACGAACTGTATAATCGTTGCGGTAACGACAATCCATTTCAACTAAAAACGTGAACCGTTACCGAACACGCATCAATCGTTGTCATTCATGTAGACTTATAATAACTATTAACCTTCTGTTTAATTATCAAGTTCGCACTTCCTTAACAAAATTTTTATCAATGTATATCAATGTTTAAAAAGAAACAAAAAGTACCGACAATGAGTACTTCAAAAACGATCCACCATATTGAAATGGCATATTCTCTTTTCCGGTCCGATACGAATCAAAATTTTCAAAAAATTAGCATGAACGTAATATTATAACATAGTTTAGTCAATAATCGTTTAGTAACGTAAAATAAAATGTATCAATTACGTAAAATAAAAGCTGGATAAATCTCGTAAATGTAGTTGTATCTTTTTCTATTTAATCAATGTATATATTAAATAAAACAGTAGTTACGCGTGGAAACAACATTCTCTGCAAAAGCCTTATGTATGGTATGTAATCATCAATTATCGAGAAATGGTCAAATATATTAGTACTTAAATTTTAGCGTAATGTCCTTATTGTGACATTTGCATAATAGTTTTCATAATATTGCAAATTCATTAACTGATTACGTATAGGTGTATATATGTGCGTTTATATGTATACACACACACCCACACACACGTATACGCACGCGCGCGTATGTATATATATATATGTATATCTTATTTTTATACTTTAGTAATTGCATTTCACTTGTAATAGCGAGTACGTTATTAGTAAAAAAACGAAATAAAAAATCATGATTATAAAAAGATATCCAATAATGTTAAATAAGCAGTTGTTGCAACACTTAGATGATAGATGATTGGATAAAGCACATGTATGTAGCATTCATCGCAAGCATCTTCGTTTTTATTAATCTTGAGACATATTAGTTAAAAAGTCTTGTACATATAATATTTAAATTGTTTGGTTGTATCGAGTTTGAAGATTATTTTTATTTTTTTATTCAAGAAACTAAAGTGTAATTTGAATCTTGATCATGGAATTTAAGAAGCCTAATCGATCTAGTAGCTGCACATGGAAGTTAAACGCAACAAATTCACCACATACATGTAGAATGGAGTAAGTTTATAACAAAAGTATTAACCAAAAAAGAAAAAGATTAGAAGTATTAATCTAGTGTAACTGAAATTATTGTCATAGATACGTCATCGTCATGCTCATTGAAAAGATAGAAGGTATAATAAAAATAATATCTTGCGGTATAATAAAGATGTAATTATAACATAAAAATTACAATCTACAACCATATCGTTGATTAAGTCCATTATACATATAATAATTACATAATTATATAACCGTTTCATTTTATTTTTTCTATTAATGTAGGTTATATTTTTCTGTGAATAAATTTCACAATTCTTGATTTAGATAACATTGTATAGTAGAAGAAACACACATCCGTATGTATGTTTTCTATTTAACTTCTTACAACTACGTAGTTACGTGACTTAAAAGTTGAACACATCTGTGTGTACATATATTCTTTAAATTTTATTCATATATATTTGTCCATCGTTATACTATATTGTTAGACTAGCATCGAATGATCCATGATTATAAGATTATTACTTTCGAAACTTGGATAATAAGTACTTAAAAATTAGAGTAAGAAGACTATAATTTATTACAAAAATTTGTTTTTTAAATTAAATTTTAGTTATAGAAAGTTGAATTTCGTAAATCAATAACATATTATAATCGTTTGAGATAGTAGAAAATATTTATTTCAAAGATCTAAAAGACAACTGTAAAAGTTTTGGTTCAAAAATTCAAATAAGTAATTCTTTTTGTCTTTCTTATTATACTTAGCATATTCTTTAAAAATAAGAAATACTTGGAAGATTTTAAATCAAATATAATACCGTTATTCTTAATATTTGTATAGTATGCTTATTTACTTTGTGATGTAAGTGTTTATATTTTATATGAAGCTTTCTTTCCTTTTTTGGAATTTCAATGTTGATTTTTTTTTACATTGTATTAATATGATTTTTATTTCAGAAATGGCGACCGTACCAAGATACTTCCTGATATTTTAACTACTATTGGACAAACTCCACTTATAAAATTAAATAACATCCCAAAATCTTATGGGATTAAATGTGAAATGTGTTAGTATTAGTTTTGTTTATTCAATATGTAATTTGGAAATTTGATATAATTAAATATTAGTTTACTTTTAGATGTAAAATGTGAATTTCTTAATCCTGGTGGTTCTGTGAAAGACAGAATCGCATATAGGATGGTGCAGGATGCAGAAGAGAAAGGCTTGCTAAAGCCAGGATATACCATCATCGAACCTACAAGTGGTAATACTGGAATTGGTTTAGCAATGGTTGCTGCAGTTAGGGGATATAGATGCATTATTGTTATGCCGGAAAAAATGTCTGATGAGAAAGCGTCAACACTTTGTGCACTTGGTGCTGAAATTGTTCGAACCCCAACAGAAGCAAGTTGGGATAGTCCAGAAGCTCATATCAGCGTTGCACAAAAGTTACAAACAGAGATACCAAATAGTATTATTCTTGATCAGGTAATGTCACATATATGTGTACACGTGTTTGTATATTATTGAATATCGTACAACTTTATTACTTTCTATTTATATTATATCACTCAGTATACTAATCCTGGAAATCCATTGGTTCATTATGATCAAACTGCAACTGAAATTTGGAAACAATGCGAGGGGAAATTAGATTATGTAGTAGCTGGTGCAGGCACTGGTGGTACTGTTTCAGGTATTGCGCGAAAACTGAAAGAATTATCGCCAGATATAAAGATCATTGCCGTAGATCCCAAAGGAAGTATTTTAGATCCTGAATCGCAAGATTCAGAAGTTGGCTTTTACGAAGTAGAAGGAATTGGGTGGGTATAACATCCTTTTCCGTTATATCAAGATACGGTATCTTCTTTTTGTATTTTGGATGATCGATGAAATTGTTTTTAGCTATGATTTTGTACCTACAGTGTTAGATCGTAACGTAATCGATAAATGGATAAAAACCGAGGATTACGAATCATTAAATGCTGCTAGAATGCTTATACGTGAAGAAGGTTTACTATGTGGTGGTAGCAGCGGCTCTGCGCTTATAGCTGCCCTAAAGATAGCTAAAGATATTCCCGAAGGAAAACGTATAGTTATTGTTTTACCCGATGGAATACGAAATTATTTAACTAAATTTGTATCCAACCACTGGATGGAAGTTAGAGGATTTTTGGTAAATTATACATAATATCAATCTATACAAATACTGTACGTCTGTTTTATTAGAAATTAAAATGATGTATCATTGAATAAATTGCAGCAAGCTACATGTCAAATTGAAACAAATAAGTGGTGGTGGAATATGAAAGTTTCAAATTTATCTTTTGATAAACAACCTTTGTTGAAGGAAAATACAGTAACATGTCAAGAAGCTATTCAAATGATTAAAAATACAGATATACAACTACTGCTTATTAGCGATAATGATATACATATAAAAGGTGTTATTAGTTTGAATAGAATTTTATCAAACATAGTATCTGGTGCAGTAAACTATACAGACTTTGTAGAAAAGACTATGGTTAAACAATATGTTAAAGTTAAGTATTCAGCATCTCTTGGATATTTATCACGGATTCTTGAAAAAGAACCGTATGCGGTAATTTTAGATGATGAACGCGATGATGCTTTTGTTGGAGTCATAAACCAATTTCATATTTTGAATTTTATTACTAAAAATAATGGATACAACATCTAATAATCATTCGATGTATCAGGTCTTAAACATTAACATACAATCGTTAAACCACTTTTAAGATTATCTTACTCGTTTGTTTCATTATAATTATGTTTTTCATAGTTTTATACTTTTATTATACTCTGTAGCTGTAAAATTGAATGTATATACTTGGATACTTATAACTAGCATCTCCAGTTATTTTATGCATTTAAATCAAATATTATACAATGCATTTAAGGTATATAGGTACTCATTTTGAAAAAAATGTGAAACTTATCTTATGATTAATTTTACATATTTGTAGAAAAAGAAAAAAAAAAAATATATATATATACTTTTAATAAATAAATCCTTATAAAAATTATCTTGGATTAAAATATATGGTTTATGAAACTTAAATCAAATGTACGTTTTAACGCACTACCTGTTGTTACAACTAGACGAAACGTTATATTCTGATTCTCTGATTTTTATGAAAAACCTAGTCATTAGATATTATTTCGTAATATGTATTAACTTTTATTGAACATGATTTTGCATTGTATTTACGAGCATTAAATTCTTTGAACTTGTACATGAAATTTACAACTTGGTAACGTAGAAATTTCTGCATTAACGGTACTAATAATTCCGAGATTAGCTAAACTTCCTCTTAAAAGTCCACAAGTAAATGTCAATAAACGAGGACTTTCCTGAAGATATTGTTTATTACTATTAGTACCTACTTTATTCAATAACCGAAATGAGTTGTCTTGTAATACATATACACCATGGTGATTTGTCCTTAAATTATCAATTTGTTTATGATAAAGACCAGACCAAAAATCAGTACAAATAAATTTTATCATATCCAATTCATCTTTAAATCGATTCCATTCCCTCGTCAATCGTTCAATGATTCTGTAGCCAACACTGAATCCCATCCATTCTAGTCGAGACAGCTCTTCTTCCCCTTCCTTTATACATTAGATATTATGTAGATATTATCGTACAAGTTATAATGTTTTTATAATATTTAAATTTTAATATCAAAGTATCAGGATTTAATCCAACAAAATTGAATATTAAAATGAGAGTTTTAACATTTGATATTAAAATTCGTAAATTTGATGTATTTATAAATTGATAATTACAAAAAATAATAAGACATTTGTAGTTTCTCTTTCACTGAGTGACTAGTGCTTTATCGTAGGATTTAAAAATCTAAAAATATATTATCATAATAAGTGATAAAAAATGTATTAATCGTACATTTATAGGATTGACACATTTCTTTGTATATTGCTCAACTAGTGATGTGTATTTTTAAATATGTCAACAAAATTAAAGTATACAATAAAATATAACATTTAAAAGTTTAAAAGATAGTTGTAAAAATAATGTTTTAAGAAAGATTCAAACTATTTTACCGTATTTAAACAAAAAATGTTAGTCAAATATATATAAAATAATAAAGGATATAAGGGATATAAAAAAAAAAAAAAAATAGGGAGAAATACCTATATAATATCACGTAGTGCAAAATTCTTGAACTATGTAAAATTTATGGTATTGTGCATAATTACCTTATTTTTACATGATTTACTCAGAGTATAATTAACTATCTCAGCGTGTAAATATTCGAAAAGGCATTCATCAGCTTCTCCGGATGCGTGAGAATTAGTTTTCGTGTCAATTACTTGTGGCCTCATATTGATATTTTAAAAAATCACGAGTTATTATTATAAATTACAAATAATATATGCAATGTATGAATAGATCGTATATTATTTTATGTTCACAAAATATAAAGACAATCTGCTGCTAATCTGTTTACTATTTATACATTGCACAGTATAATATGAACATTTAACCTTATTTGCCTGGCTTTTATCATTGACTAAGAATTGAATAGACACGATATGCAATCATTCCCTACTCCCTACAAGCAGAGATGAGTAAGTAGAAAGATGATCAACGCTTATGGGCGAAATTTAACCAAGAATTGGACTGCGACGTGTATCCGTGCGTATCTACGTTTATTTCCTTTCTGGTATAAATTTGCTTGATATACCGAAAAGACGGTCCATGTTAGGAGTAAACGCCCCTTCGAAAATTCGAATAACGCGTGAATGCGCAAATGAGGTGTGTAAATAAGAACGTTTGGTAATGCAAAGCGTTCTGCGTAAAGCAGGTAATGATGAAAGCGTAAAAGTATAAGGTAAAATGAGGAGACGAGGTGTGTAATAAGGATGTCGTAAATTATGATGAATTAAGATTGTAAAATATGTGAAAAGATTGTAGACGTTAGACTCCTGGAAGTTGACATAAGTGAGAAAGGAATGAAAAGAGATAAGAGTATAAAATGTTAATAGGTAATACGTAAGGCAATATTTTGGATTTTGTGGATGGTAGAAGAACAGATTTGTTTGGAATTTGGGAGACTAAAGAATAAATAAAGAAAAAATAAATTTAGAAGATGTATATTTAGAAGATGTTGCTTATTCAACCATTATCGACCATAAAGTGTGAAATTAGGGTTGAAATATAGATGATAGATAGATAGAATAGTCTTGAAAGGTTAAGGATATGGTTAGGCTAAGAAACATGTAGTAAAATTTACGGACAATGGTATAGAGTACCATTAGCAAAGGTAGTAACTATAACCCAGAAATATATATTGGTAAAGAATAGCACGGTTGAAATTTTGTAATTACCGGGATACTATATGGAAAGCGATTAACGTTAAATGACTTCTGTTTAAAGGAACGAAAGGTATTAGTAATAAAATAGAATGCAATTATTAAAGGTAGTATTTATATAAAATTCTAGGAAATATGGTGATAATTAGATCCGCGGTACAAGCGTGGATGAAAATTGTGGCGCGCTACGGAACCAGGCAGGAAAGAAGAACGTTGGAAGAAGGTTTAGCGGAAGGGAATAGAGAGAAAGGAAATTGTTGAAGGGCGTAATGTCATTTGAGAAATGAAAGTTGGCACAAAAAGAAGAGAGAAATGTATAGGATTTGGTAAATTTAATAAGTGGTAAATGGGTGGCGAATGGGGAAAAGGATAGAGAATAATAGGATGTATCTAAAATATTTTTTTGATGAAAAGATAGAAGATAAAAGAGCGGTGATTGTGGAAAAAATGGATTAAATATAAATGTAGGTTTAAGCAAGCAACACGTAAAGAGCCCGATTAGCTTCGCGGTAAGCTGTCGGACTCGTAACTTTTTGGTGGCGTGTTGGATTCTCGAGGCTGCGTGCGGAGCCCCGTTGTTGCGGGCGGCTCGTTTCTTCACCCTGGGATTTCTTCCCCGGTGTGTCCAAACCGGCTCGAGGTAGTGAAAGCTACCCGATTTCGCTCCCGTAAGCAATTTTTGTTGTACGTTTGGTAGGTGTGGGAAGGAAGAGAAGAAGAGTACCGTGCCTAGACTGGGTAGGCATGGCGTGTAGATGGGTAAGGACACGAGCATTTATCGCACAACAGATTCAAATATAGAGGGAATTCTACCGGATATTACAATTGCAAATTACAAACGTTATTAAATAAAACGAAGTAAGTAATTAAATGAATAATTGACCTACAACAACACACTAACGTAATCTTATATTAGAAACAGAACTAGAACAGAACTATCTGTGTGAAAATATCAGAATTACATGTATATTTAAGGATTAACGTAATTGTTGTACGAAGTTGAGAAAGTTTATTAATCGATATAAAATATTCTGTCGAGTTGAAAAAATTAACAATGTTGTAAAATATCTTTAATTGTTATGAATCCAAATATTATATAAATTCTCCTCCCTCTGAAATAGGTGACTATAGGTTGACCATTGGCCAACTTCACGATTGGTTATTATGGTCAACCTTTTGCGCGATTAATTCACTCTCCAAGGAATTGCAGGAGCTTCCTTAGAAACTGTGCCAAGTTCTTTGTGCGCAAAAGATCGTAAATTAACTACGTGTAGCGAAAATCATGCGAAAACTAACGGAGTCGCCCCGGGTGACGAGGGATCGTCGTGGATAATTGTTACTAACTGAATTATCGAAAATTCGATGAATTAGAAAAAACACGTGTACTATCGATGCTGCCATCTATGGCAGACGGTCGGAACTGCGGGAAAGTAATAAGGAGAATAGAATGTACGAGAAGGTATCTCAACTCCTGTTAGACAAGGAAAGTTATATTGTGCGACAAGGACAGACATACTTCTCCCTCTAACTTCACGATTATTGCTTTATTGCTATTATTATTATTATTCCCGAAATTTAATGCGCAATGCTAATAAATATTAATCTATGCTCTCGCATTTAAGCAATACGCAAAATTAAAGAAATTTATTAATATTTAATATTAAATATGTCGGGTTTACATTAGAATTAGGGTTAGGGGCGTGAAACGAATCTTCATTTGGATTACACATTGTCGCTATGCAATAAAGAAGACATCGACTAGTGCGAATACGATTATTACAGAATTTGACAAGTAACCGTGGTAATTAGATACTCAAGAAGCTAATGATAATGATCCTAGGTTCAATAACGAATCCGCGGTCAACGGGATGATAGATGTACGTGCTTACGAAATCTAAGTCGGACTCTTTGTTAATAAAACGCGTAATATCCACTGATCGTAAGGCGTTACTCTTTTCGTCGATGAGATCGTAAGAAAGAATGAATTTCCGTGTCGATGATGCCACGGAGGAAAACTATATGGGGTGTGTCTAAAGGCGCGAGATCCTCGGATTCGTTGAGAAAAGCCTTCGTTCAGAAAGTAAGGGAAATTGACGTTGCTGTTAAATTGGTCAATCTCCATATCGGTGGTTAGAAAAAGATGCTAGCCACCCTCGAGGGAAAGTTTCTGGTGGGAGACGTCGTTCGTTGAAAAAATAGGTCTGCTCTATCTTCTCGTAGTTGGGACAAAGACTGTTTGTCTGTTTAAAGGACTTTAGTTAGCTAAATCTTAAGATTTATAACGGGCCCTCAGGCTAGCCGAACATGTACTGCAGAGACGCATCGACATCTGGCAATCATCTTACTCGAAGAATAGGGTCTGCGTGTAGCGAGCCACGGGACAAAAACCGTTGGAATGTTTACTGTCGCGTGCCGCCACAAATATTTCTTTTAAGGAGAGCTATAGAATTACTCCATACCTTTGTTAGACAAAGCGTTCATCCCGTGACCGCGGCTACGTCCGGCGACTGGCTGCCACCTCGAGCTCAAGCTCATTATCGCAAATCTCGAACAAATACAATCGGATCGAATGACGACGATTGTTTAATTACGCCTATGATAGAATCTAGATTACGGTGTTAAGGGGGTTTTCCGAAGTTCCAAAGGGAAGGCTCCGATGTCCTTTCATCTCCGACAAATATAAATCGTATATCAAATGTTACCCATGTTCGAATAAAAAGAACGACAGAATCGTTTATACACGGCTGTCTTAGTTAAGATAAATTAAACGTTACCATATTTCCATGAAAATTAAATTAATAATCGATCCGCTGTTGGGCGACACATACACGTCCACTACCACCATTCCTGCCTATTCGACCGCTACGTAGCCGTTGCCGCGTTCCAGTGGATCCCCGTGGGCGAACGTCCCCGGCGCTGATGTTCAGGTGACAGCCATCCCGTATCTCCGGTCCAGTCCGGAGCGTCCAGGATTCTGTATGGCTCGGCCACCACCGCTAGGGCCATCGTGCTCTCCAGGATGGTTTGAAAGAGCAGGTCTTGTGCCTGTCTTGACCGTCCCAGATTGGTCTGGAGGATGCGCATCTTCTTAATCCCCTAAGTTCATGGCTTCCATCGCTTCCTTCGCTCCAACCTCCTTGCTCGCGGGTTTAGAGTCGGGGATTTCCTGCGGCGAGCCTTCCTTGTTATCGTTTCCTACCGCGAACTCTTTGGTCGCGGGTTTGGTTCTGTATAAAGAAAAACTTCGAAACGAATTAATCGTCGTGCGCAATGTCTGTCGTGATCGTGAGGGATGCGAAACTTTTCAAAGAGACTAATTAGTCGTCAATCGAAGTTGATCTTGAGTCTATAATTCAATGTTTTCTCTTGGCAAAAGAAATTGTATTTTGATGTTGCTAGCGGGTCCAGCCGTTCACAAATGTTAATCGACGTTACGATCGAACCGACCGCGGGCCATCGTTCGATGGATCGAATTAAGATCGACCTGCAGATGCTTCGATGATATCCAAATTTTTTTCAATAGCTTTTCTACCCTTTCAACTTCATTTCTGCCTATTAAAAATATAAAATCGTATACGAACGTACCATTTCTCCCTTCTTATTAAAATATTATACTATTGCATCATTAAAATATTGAAACGTTAAAATATAAAATTTCTTTCATCGAGACATTAAAGTACAAACTGTTATCGTCCTTTTGTTAAGATCTCTTCGATTGAGAAAGAGATCTATCCAAGCACCTGTAACTTATTATTACAAAAATATAAGCTAAAATTTGTCATATCGAGTCTAAGCGTGCAAAAGCCCAATGATGTGTTTGCTTTCTAGCGATAAACTGTTTCAAACGAGTTCTCTCTATTATGGCTGATACTGTAGAAATCCTTCGTCAAGGCACTCGTTAAATAAGAAGAAAATTCTGAAAGAACGAAAGTCTCCGTAGAGATTAGAGAAATGAAAATTGAATAAAATCTGACTTTCCAACGAAAAATCATTTTTCGAACCTCTCTGCGATACTCGTCTTAGAATGAGAATGGAAACTAGTCAATTTGAGACGAAGATAAAGATGCGTCAGACTTTCGCCAGATTCGAGAATGGTCGTTACTCTTTCTCCGTCTTTCGTTTAATTTCTCAATGGCCTAATCGCAGCTAGAGTCCATACTGAACGTGTATCGTAGTTATTAATCGCGCCATGTGATTTGCCAGGAATAGCATGAAATAAATTTTTATTAAAAAAAAGACAAGCTACAATAGATCGAATCATTTTATACCTTTCTACGAAAATTCACACCCACGAAATCCCCGACAAGTTCACTCCTCTAATGATTAATTACTATTTTAGGAAAAAGATAGTTATCCGACGATGTTAAAAATCTGAGCATAATGGAGATGTACGTACAACAGATACTCACGGGAAAAATCAACGAGACTAATAATAAAATCAATGAATTAGAAAAATAAAAGAGCTATAGGCAAATATCTTATAATATACAGTGGCATAACCTGCAATTTATTATAAAATAATTGATCCGAGCAAAATTTATTATGAAAAAAGGTTGCTAAATATGATAGACACTTTCGAATACTAATCGAATAAAATCATTCAGTTAATTTTCATAGAATTTGATACTTCATCAAGCCTAATAAATCCTTTGATAGATCTAACGAAGAATATTATTCGCTACATAATTAATATCTGTATCACGTACATCGATGCAAGCGCTATTAAAGAAAAAAGAGCCATTTTATGTTACAGCTATAACGAGTAAATTTACTCGTTTAACTTGACAGGAATTAAAAAAGAACCTGACATTTAAGTAAGTATTAAATAAGAATTGTAAATATCGCATACACTGATGTAAGTGTTATTCAAGAAAAAAGAACATTTTATTTTTTACTTAGCACGACTAATTGAACGAAAATCGATAATATAATATAACGCTTAATATAAATTTTATCTGTCTGATTATTTAATAGCTTAACTTATTTCACAGTAACGTCATCGACTGCCCTTAGGCTCTTTTCCCTTTTTGTTCAAACTAATCGATAGTCGAAAACTAGTATCAAGGAGGTGCGAATTTAGTCTTAGTTTGTAGAAACTATTAAAATGATAAAAATGGATATCGTATTAAATCGTAAAAGATGCCAATTTACGATAAAAATTAAGAAATCGTTCAATTTGATTTTGTTACAATGGAAAAACCGCCTCCTGCTATGTCAAAAAATCGTTACCGTTTGATTAACAAACCGACACCTTGTCAAGTTATATAAGGAACACGGAAGTCGCGCGCGAGCTCTTTTGTGCCTGAAATTCCGGAGAGTGAACATCGAAGAAGAACATAAATATCAGGTAAGTAAGAAAAAATATCAAACAACAACATTGTAACGAGTAATTTATAACGTCTAAACCATTAATTTACAACACTTAAGCTATTAATTTATAACATTCAAGCCATTAATTTATAACATTTAAGGAATTAATTTATAACGTCTAAACTATTAATTTACAACATTTAAACTATTCTTTTCTAACAATTTACTATTAATTTATTAACTAATTCAATGGATTAATTTATTAACATTTAAACTATTAATTTGAAACATATAAACTATTGTAGTATCGTGGTCAGATTGTCTAAGAAATATCGGGTGAACTATAAACAATTTTGCGAGAGAGCCTAAGTGCCGACAGGCCGAAAGGGTCGGGAAACTTCAATGGGCCAAGCGGCCCATCAATGTGTCGTCGGTCCTTCAGTCTAGTGATTCCGCGGAAAAAGGCGACGTGATCAGGATCGCGGACGGTTACGGAACACGTACGTGGTGGGGGTATGAGAAGAACAAAGGGATGCTTAAGGAAAAAAGGCAAGTTAATCGGCAGTCGTGAATTGATAGTCGAATTGTGAGGAGGTAGTTAGTTGCGAGTCGAGAGTTGAGCTGAGAGAGTTGAGTCGAGACAGAGTTGCCGAGTTGTCATGAGTTGTAAACTATTAGTTGTGAGTTATTAATTATCAATCTAATTGTCTTGGTTATATCGTATTACTACATTAAGTTCACGTTAAATAACCATCGTTTCCTGTTTAATCCACTGTAAGTAGATCCATCTATCAATAAATTTATCATATAGAATAGAAATCATTGGAAATCCTAATTTCTAATATTTCTGAATAAATAATCCTATACTATTAATTTACAATATTTAAAATATTAATTTATAACATTTAAACTATTAATTTGTAACATTTGGAACATTAATTTATAACATTTAAACTATTAACCCTTTGCGGACGGGGCCGCGTATCTTGTCAGGTTCGAAATAATGTTCGTCACCACTATTATTACTATCGAACATGTTCTTTCTGGAACTTTTAGGCATCGTGTATAAGGTATTGTAAAAAATATATAAAAAGCTTTGTGATTCATCTGGTAATGCCATTGAAAGATTGAAATTTGTTCTGACTCGACTATCATCCTGCATCGCAAGTTTACGTTAAACGGAAGATAAGTTTTTTGAAGATCTAAAATCTTCATAACATAATACTGTTTAGTTTATTATACCCATGCCCAAATACGCATAAGATTATCGCTCAGAAAAATAGAAGTACGCCAGCCATTTCTAAATAACTGTCCGGAACTGTGAACAGATTCAGGCAGCTATATGTCGACACGCGTCCGCAACGGTAAAAAGACTTGGGCAGCTATTTGCCGACACTCGTCCGCAAAAGGTAAATTTAATACATTTGGAACGATAATTTATAACTTTTAAACTACCCTTTGTACTCGACCGCCTTTTCGGTTGGTCGTAGCAGCAGCTCGAGACAATTTTGCGCGTATGTGACGAGTGTATTGTAGGTAATATAAAATGATTTTATATAAAAATTAATTTAAAAAGACATTATATTTTAATAATTCATATATATTTACATCTTTGAAAGTATAATTTTTTAATATTTTTTTGTATCTTTTTATTACGATAATTTATAAAACGTCTGCCATGATGCATCCTTGGCTTGTCGGGACAAGTATCGTAATAATAAGTTGTTTCGCGTCTTTCTCCTGCTTTGTTTCGGTAAGAACACACATAACAATACTTTTTTGTTCTTGTTAAAATTACATGGAGCTTTCCATTTAACCGAATTTCATCACAATTAGCAGTCGATGTCGAAGCTCGATCTCGTGGTTGTCCAATATCTCCTCTTAACTGGTCTACTAAAGTTTTTGTAAATCGCAGGTGGTTAAATGGCTTTTCGTTCTTTTGTCTTTTTTTTATAGAACATGTGAATTAATTAAACAAATTTCCAAATCCATTTTTTTAGACATTTCTACAACATTTAAGCCATTAATTTTCCTTTAAGCTGTTTATTTACAACATTCGAACATTTAATTTATAACGTTTGACCTATTGATTTGTAGCATTTAAAATAATAATTTACACCATTTAAAACATTAAATTACAACGTTTGAGTTGTTAATTCAGGGCCTTTGAATCATTAATTTATAACATTTACGCTACTTATTCGTAACATTTATACCATTTATTTACGACATTTAAAAGGTACATTTGTGATATCTGCAAACCGTTTCTGTTTGATGGACCGTTGGCATTTTGCCACGTGTATACCAACAGGTATGCAAGGAACACATTTACCCTCGTGCGACGTCAGTTGTGTTTCAACCAGTGTACAATGCAGATCGAAGAATTAAACTTTTACGAATTAACTTATTAATTTATAACATTGCGGCTATTAATTTGTATCATTCAAAGTATTAATTTACAGTGTCTACCTATTCTTTTCTTACAATTTACCATTAATTTATAACCATTTAAACTATTAATTTATAACGTTTGACCTATTGATTTGAAGCATTTAAAATAATAATTTACACCATTTAATACATTGAATTACAACGTTTGAGTTGTTAATTCAGGGCCTTTGAATCATTAATTTATAACATTTACGCTACTTATTTGTAACATTTATACCATTTATTTACGACATTTAAAAGGTACATTTGTGGTATCTGCAAACCGTTTCTGTTTGATGGACCGTTGGCATTTTGCCACGTGTATACCAACAGGTATGCAAGGAACACATTTACCCTCGTGCGACGTCAGTTGTGTTTCAACCAGTGTACAATGCAGATCGAAGAATTAAACTTTTACGAATTAACTTATTAATTTATAACATTGCGGCTATTAATTTGTATCATTCAAAGTATTAATTTACAGTGTCTACCTATTCTTTTCTTACAATTTACCATTAATTTATAACCATTTAAACTATTAATTTATAACGTTTGACCTATTGATTTGAAGCATTTAAAATAATAATTTACACCATTTAATACATTGAATTACAACGTTTGAGTTGTTAATTCAGGGCCTTTGAATCATTAATTTATAACATTTACGCTACTTATTTGTAACATTTATACCATTTATTTACGACATTTAAAAGGTACATTTGTGGTATCTGCAAACCGTTTCTGTTTGATGGACCGTTGGCATTTTGCCACGTGTATACCAACAGGTATGCAAGGTACACATTTACCCTCGTGCGACGACAGTTGTGTTTCAACCAGTGTACAATGCAGATCGAAGAATTAAACTTTTACGAATTAACTTATTAATTTATAACATTGCGGCTATTAATTTGTATCATTCAAAGTATTAATTTACAGTGTCTACCTATTCTTTTCTTACAATTTACCATTAATTTATAACCATTTAAACTATTAATTTATAACGTTTGACCTATTGATTTGAAGCATTTAAAATAATAATTTACACCATTTAATACATTGAATTACAACGTTTGAGTTGTTAATTCAGTGCCTTTGAATCATTAATTTATAACATTTACGCTATTTATTTGTAACATTTATACCATTTATTTACGACATTTAAAAGGTACATTTGTGATATCTGCAAACCGTTTCTGTTTGATCGACCGTTGGCATTTTGCCACGTGTATACCAGCAGGTATGCAAGGAACACATTTACCCTCGTGCGACGTCAGTTGTGTTTCAACCAGTGTACAATGCAGTCGAAGAATTAAACTTTTACGCATTAACTTATTAATTTATAACATTGCGGCTATTAATTTGTATCATTCAAAGTATTAATTTACAGTGTCTACCTATTCTTTTCTTACAATTTACCATTAATTTATAACCATTTAAACTATTAATTTATAACGTTTGACCTATTGATTTGAAGCATTTAAAATAATAATTTACACCATTTAATACATTGAATTACAACGTTTGAGTTGTTAATTCAGGGCCTTTGAATCATTAATTTATAACATTTGCGCTATTTATTTGTAACATTTATACCATTTATTTACGACATTTAAAAGGTACATTTGTGATATCTGCAAACCGTTTCTGTTTGATGGACCGTTGGCATTTTGCCACGTGTATACCAACAGGTATGCAAGGAACACATTTACCCTCGTGCGACGTCAGTTGTGTTTCAACCAGTGTACAATGCAGATCGAAGAATTAAACTTTTACGAATTAACTTATTAATTTATAACATTGCGGCTATTAATTTGTATCATTCAAAGTATTAATTTACAGTGTCTACCTATTCTTTTCTTACAATTTACCATTAATTTATAACCATTTAAACTATTAATTTATAACGTTTGACCTATTGATTTGAAGCATTTAAAATAATAATTTACACCATTTAATACATTGAATTACAACGTTTGAGTTGTTAATTCAGGGCCTTTGAATCATTAATTTATAACATTTACGCTACTTATTCGTAACATTTATACCATTTATTTACGACATTTAAAAGGTACATTTGTGATATCTGCAAACCGTTTCTGTTTGATGGACCGTTGGCATTTTGCCACGTGTATACCAACAGGTATGCAAGGAACACATTTACCCTCGTGCGACGTCAGTTGTGTTTCAACCAGTGTACAATGCAGATCGAAGAATTAAACTTTTACGAATTAACTTATTAATTTATAACATTGCGGCTATTAATTTGTATCATTCAAAGTATTAATTTACAGTGTCTACCTATTCTTTTCTTACAATTTACCATTAATTTATAACCATTTAAACTATTAATTTATAACGTTTGACCTATTGATTTGAAGCATTTAAAATAATAATTTACACCATTTAATACATTGAATTACAACGTTTGAGTTGTTAATTCAGGGCCTTTGAATCATTAATTTATAACATTTACGCTACTTATTCGTAACATTTATACCATTTATTTACGACATTTAAAAGGTACATTTGTGATATCTGCAAACCGTTTCTGTTTGATGGACCGTTGGCATTTTGCCACGTGTATACCAACAGGTATGCAAGGAACACATTTACCCTCGTGCGACGTCAGTTGTGTTTCAACCAGTGTACAATGCAGATCGAAGAATTAAACTTTTACGAATTAACTTATTAATTTATAACATTGCGGCTATTAATTTGTATCATTCAAAGTATTAATTTACAGTGTCTACCTATTCTTTTCTTACAATTTACCATTAATTTATAACCATTTAAACTATTAATTTATAACGTTTGACCTATTGATTTGAAGCATTTAAAATAATAATTTACACCATTTAATACATTGAATTACAACGTTTGAGTTGTTAATTCAGGGCCTTTGAATCATTAATTTATAACATTTACGCTACTTATTTGTAACATTTATACCATTTATTTACGACATTTAAAAGGTACATTTGTGGTATCTGCAAACCGTTTCTGTTTGATGGACCGTTGGCATTTTGCCACGTGTATACCAACAGGTATGCAAGGTACACATTTACCCTCGTGCGACGACAGTTGTGTTTCAACCAGTGTACAATGCAGATCGAAGAATTAAACTTTTACGAATTAACTTATTAATTTATAACATTGCGGCTATTAATTTGTATCATTCAAAGTATTAATTTACAGTGTCTACCTATTCTTTTCTTACAATTTACCATTAATTTATAACCATTTAAACTATTAATTTATAACGTTTGACCTATTGATTTGAAGCATTTAAAATAATAATTTACACCATTTAATACATTGAATTACAACGTTTGAGTTGTTAATTCAGTGCCTTTGAATCATTAATTTATAACATTTACGCTATTTATTTGTAACATTTATACCATTTATTTACGACATTTAAAAGGTACATTTGTGATATCTGCAAACCGTTTCTGTTTGATCGACCGTTGGCATTTTGCCACGTGTATACCAGCAGGTATGCAAGGAACACATTTACCCTCGTGCGACGTCAGTTGTGTTTCAACCAGTGTACAATGCAGTCGAAGAATTAAACTTTTACGCATTAACTTATTAATTTATAACATTGCGGCTATTAATTTGTATCATTCAAAGTATTAATTTACAGTGTCTACCTATTCTTTTCTTACAATTTACCATTAATTTATAACCATTTAAACTATTAATTTATAACGTTTGACCTATTGATTTGAAGCATTTAAAATAATAATTTACACCATTTAATACATTGAATTACAACGTTTGAGTTGTTAATTCAGGGCCTTTGAATCATTAATTTATAACATTTGCGCTATTTATTTGTAACATTTATACCATTTATTTACGACATTTAAAAGGTACATTTGTGATATCTGCAAACCGTTTCTGTTTGATGGACCGTTGGCATTTTGCCACGTGTATACCAACAGGTATGCAAGGAACACATTTACCCTCGTGCGACGTCAGTTGTGTTTCAACCAGTGTACAATGCAGATCGAAGAATTAAACTTTTACGAATTAACTTATTAATTTATAACATTGCGGCTATTAATTTGTATCATTCAAAGTATTAATTTACAGTGTCTACCTATTCTTTTCTTACAATTTACCATTAATTTATAACCATTTAAACTATTAATTTATAACGTTTGACCTATTGATTTGAAGCATTTAAAATAATAATTTACACCATTTAATACATTGAATTACAACGTTTGAGTTGTTAATTCAGGGCCTTTGAATCATTAATTTATAACATTTACGCTACTTATTCGTAACATTTATACCATTTATTTACGACATTTAAAAGGTACATTTGTGATATCTGCAAACCGTTTCTGTTTGATGGACCGTTGGCATTTTGCCACGTGTATACCAACAGGTATGCAAGGAACACATTTACCCTCGTGCGACGTCAGTTGTGTTTCAACCAGTGTACAATGCAGATCGAAGAATTAAACTTTTACGAATTAACTTATTAATTTATAACATTGCGGCTATTAATTTGTATCATTCAAAGTATTAATTTACAGTGTCTACCTATTCTTTTCTTACAATTTACCATTAATTTATAACCATTTAAACTATTAATTTATAACGTTTGACCTATTGATTTGAAGCATTTAAAATAATAATTTACACCATTTAATACATTGAATTACAACGTTTGAGTTGTTAATTCAGGGCCTTTGAATCATTAATTTATAACATTTACGCTACTTATTTGTAACATTTATACCATTTATTTACGACATTTAAAAGGTACATTTGTGGTATCTGCAAACCGTTTCTGTTTGATGGACCGTTGGCATTTTGCCACGTGTATACCAACAGGTATGCAAGGTACACATTTACCCTCGTGCGACGACAGTTGTGTTTCAACCAGTGTACAATGCAGATCGAAGAATTAAACTTTTACGAATTAACTTATTAATTTATAACATTGCGGCTATTAATTTGTATCATTCAAAGTATTAATTTACAGTGTCTACCTATTCTTTTCTTACAATTTACCATTAATTTATAACCATTTAAACTATTAATTTATAACGTTTGACCTATTGATTTGAAGCATTTAAAATAATAATTTACACCATTTAATACATTGAATTACAACGTTTGAGTTGTTAATTCAGTGCCTTTGAATCATTAATTTATAACATTTACGCTATTTATTTGTAACATTTATACCATTTATTTACGACATTTAAAAGGTACATTTGTGATATCTGCAAACCGTTTCTGTTTGATCGACCGTTGGCATTTTGCCACGTGTATACCAGCAGGTATGCAAGGAACACATTTACCCTCGTGCGACGTCAGTTGTGTTTCAACCAGTGTACAATGCAGTCGAAGAATTAAACTTTTACGCATTAACTTATTAATTTATAACATTGCGGCTATTAATTTGTATCATTCAAAGTATTAATTTACAGTGTCTACCTATTCTTTTCTTACAATTTACCATTAATTTATAACCATTTAAACTATTAATTTATAACGTTTGACCTATTGATTTGAAGCATTTAAAATAATAATTTACACCATTTAATACATTGAATTACAACGTTTGAGTTGTTAATTCAGGGCCTTTGAATCATTAATTTATAACATTTGCGCTATTTATTTGTAACATTTATACCATTTATTTACGACATTTAAAAGGTACATTTGTGATATCTGCAAACCGTTTCTGTTTGATGGACCGTTGGCATTTTGCCACGTGTATACCAACAGGTATGCAAGGAACACATTTACCCTCGTGCGACGTCAGTTGTGTTTCAACCAGTGTACAATGCAGATCGAAGAATTAAACTTTTACGAATTAACTTATTAATTTATAACATTGCGGCTATTAATTTGTATCATTCAAAGTATTAATTTACAGTGTCTACCTATTCTTTTCTTACAATTTACCATTAATTTATAACCATTTAAACTATTAATTTATAACGTTTGACCTATTGATTTGAAGCATTTAAAATAATAATTTACACCATTTAATACATTGAATTACAACGTTTGAGTTGTTAATTCAGGGCCTTTGAATCATTAATTTATAACATTTACGCTACTTATTTGTAACATTTATACCATTTATTTACGACATTTAAAAGGTACATTTGTGGTATCTGCAAACCGTTTCTGTTTGATGGACCGTTGGCATTTTGCCACGTGTATACCAACAGGTATGCAAGGAACACATTTACCCTCGTGCGACGTCAGTTGTGTTTCAACCAGTGTACAATGCAGATCGAAGAATTAAACTTTTACGAATTAACTTATTAATTTATAACATTGCGGCTATTAATTTGTATCATTCAAAGTATTAATTTACAGTGTCTACCTATTCTTTTCTTACAATTTACCATTAATTTATAACCATTTAAACTATTAATTTATAACGTTTGACCTATTGATTTGAAGCATTTAAAATAATAATTTACACCATTTAATACATTGAATTACAACGTTTGAGTTGTTAATTCAGGGCCTTTGAATCATTAATTTATAACATTTGCGCTATTTATTTGTAACATTTATACCATTTATTTACGACATTTAAAAGGTACATTTGTGATATCTGCAAACCGTTTCTGTTTGATGGACCGTTGGCATTTTGCCACGTGTATACCAACAGGTATGCAAGGAACACATTTACCCTCGTGCGACGTCAGTTGTGTTTCAACCAGTGTACAATGCAGATCGAAGAATTAAACTTTTACGAATTAACTTATTAATTTATAACATTGCGGCTATTAATTTGTATCATTCAAAGTATTAATTTACAGTGTCTACCTATTCTTTTCTTACAATTTACCATTAATTTATAACCATTTAAACTATTAATTTATAACGTTTGACCTATTGATTTGAAGCATTTAAAATAATAATTTACACCATTTAATACATTGAATTACAACGTTTGAGTTGTTAATTCAGGGCCTTTGAATCATTAATTTATAACATTTACGCTACTTATTTGTAACATTTATACCATTTATTTACGACATTTAAAAGGTACATTTGTGGTATCTGCAAACCGTTTCTGTTTGATGGACCGTTGGCATTTTGCCACGTGTATACCAACAGGTATGCAAGGAACACATTTACCCTCGTGCGACGTCAGTTGTGTTTCAACCAGTGTACAATGCAGATCGAAGAATTAAACTTTTACGAATTAACTTATTAATTTATAACATTGCGGCTATTAATTTGTATCATTCAAAGTATTAATTTACAGTGTCTACCTATTCTTTTCTTACAATTTACCATTAATTTATAACCATTTAAACTATTAATTTATAACGTTTGACCTATTGATTTGAAGCATTTAAAATAATAATTTACACCATTTAATACATTGAATTACAACGTTTGAGTTGTTAATTCAGGGCCTTTGAATCATTAATTTATAACATTTACGCTACTTATTTGTAACATTTATACCATTTATTTACGACATTTAAAAGGTACATTTGTGGTATCTGCAAACCGTTTCTGTTTGATGGACCGTTGGCATTTTGCCACGTGTATACCAACAGGTATGCAAGGTACACATTTACCCTCGTGCGACGACAGTTGTGTTTCAACCAGTGTACAATGCAGATCGAAGAATTAAACTTTTACGAATTAACTTATTAATTTATAACATTGCGGCTATTAATTTGTATCATTCAAAGTATTAATTTACAGTGTCTACCTATTCTTTTCTTACAATTTACCATTAATTTATAACCATTTAAACTATTAATTTATAACGTTTGACCTATTGATTTGAAGCATTTAAAATAATAATTTACACCATTTAATACATTGAATTACAACGTTTGAGTTGTTAATTCAGTGCCTTTGAATCATTAATTTATAACATTTACGCTATTTATTTGTAACATTTATACCATTTATTTACGACATTTAAAAGGTACATTTGTGATATCTGCAAACCGTTTCTGTTTGATCGACCGTTGGCATTTTGCCACGTGTATACCAGCAGGTATGCAAGGAACACATTTACCCTCGTGCGACGTCAGTTGTGTTTCAACCAGTGTACAATGCAGTCGAAGAATTAAACTTTTACGCATTAACTTATTAATTTATAACATTGCGGCTATTAATTTGTATCATTCAAAGTATTAATTTACAGTGTCTACCTATTCTTTTCTTACAATTTACCATTAATTTATAACCATTTAAACTATTAATTTATAACGTTTGACCTATTGATTTGAAGCATTTAAAATAATAATTTACACCATTTAATACATTGAATTACAACGTTTGAGTTGTTAATTCAGGGCCTTTGAATCATTAATTTATAACATTTGCGCTATTTATTTGTAACATTTATACCATTTATTTACGACATTTAAAAGGTACATTTGTGATATCTGCAAACCGTTTCTGTTTGATGGACCGTTGGCATTTTGCCACGTGTATACCAACAGGTATGCAAGGAACACATTTACCCTCGTGCGACGTCAGTTGTGTTTCAACCAGTGTACAATGCAGATCGAAGAATTAAACTTTTACGAATTAACTTATTAATTTATAACATTGCGGCTATTAATTTGTATCATTCAAAGTATTAATTTACAGTGTCTACCTATTCTTTTCTTACAATTTACCATTAATTTATAACCATTTAAACTATTAATTTATAACGTTTGACCTATTGATTTGAAGCATTTAAAATAATAATTTACACCATTTAATACATTGAATTACAACGTTTGAGTTGTTAATTCAGGGCCTTTGAATCATTAATTTATAACATTTACGCTACTTATTCGTAACATTTATACCATTTATTTACGACATTTAAAAGGTACATTTGTGATATCTGCAAACCGTTTCTGTTTGATGGACCGTTGGCATTTTGCCACGTGTATACCAACAGGTATGCAAGGAACACATTTACCCTCGTGCGACGTCAGTTGTGTTTCAACCAGTGTACAATGCAGGTCGAAGAATTAAACTTTTACGAATTAACTTATTAATTTATAACATTGCGGCTATTAATTTGTATCATTCAAAGTATTAATTTACAGTGTCTACCTATTCTTTTCTTACAATTTACCATTAATTTATAACCATTTAAACTATTAATTTATAACGTTTGACCTATTGATTTGAAGCATTTAAAATAATAATTTACACCATTTAATACATTGAATTACAACGTTTGAGTTGTTAATTCAGGGCCTTTGAATCATTAATTTATAACATTTACGCTACTTATTCGTAACATTTATACCATTTATTTACGACATTTAAAAGGTACATTTGTGATATCTGCAAACCGTTTCTGTTTGATGGACCGTTGGCATTTTGCCACGTGTATACCAACAGGTATGCAAGGAACACATTTACCCTCGTGCGACGTCAGTTGTGTTTCAACCAGTGTACAATGCAGATCGAAGAATTAAACTTTTACGAATTAACTTATTAATTTATAACATTGCGGCTATTAATTTGTATCATTCAAAGTATTAATTTACAGTGTCTACCTATTCTTTTCTTACAATTTACCATTAATTTATAACCATTTAAACTATTAATTTATAACGTTTGACCTATTGATTTGAAGCATTTAAAATAATAATTTACACCATTTAATACATTGAATTACAACGTTTGAGTTGTTAATTCAGGGCCTTTGAATCATTAATTTATAACATTTACGCTACTTATTTGTAACATTTATACCATTTATTTACGACATTTAAAAGGTACATTTGTGGTATCTGCAAACCGTTTCTGTTTGATGGACCGTTGGCATTTTGCCACGTGTATACCAACAGGTATGCAAGGTACACATTTACCCTCGTGCGACGACAGTTGTGTTTCAACCAGTGTACAATGCAGATCGAAGAATTAAACTTTTACGAATTAACTTATTAATTTATAACATTGCGGCTATTAATTTGTATCATTCAAAGTATTAATTTACAGTGTCTACCTATTCTTTTCTTACAATTTACCATTAATTTATAACCATTTAAACTATTAATTTATAACGTTTGACCTATTGATTTGAAGCATTTAAAATAATAATTTACACCATTTAATACATTGAATTACAACGTTTGAGTTGTTAATTCAGTGCCTTTGAATCATTAATTTATAACATTTACGCTATTTATTTGTAACATTTATACCATTTATTTACGACATTTAAAAGGTACATTTGTGATATCTGCAAACCGTTTCTGTTTGATCGACCGTTGGCATTTTGCCACGTGTATACCAGCAGGTATGCAAGGAACACATTTACCCTCGTGCGACGTCAGTTGTGTTTCAACCAGTGTACAATGCAGTCGAAGAATTAAACTTTTACGCATTAACTTATTAATTTATAACATTGCGGCTATTAATTTGTATCATTCAAAGTATTAATTTACAGTGTCTACCTATTCTTTTCTTACAATTTACCATTAATTTATAACCATTTAAACTATTAATTTATAACGTTTGACCTATTGATTTGAAGCATTTAAAATAATAATTTACACCATTTAATACATTGAATTACAACGTTTGAGTTGTTAATTCAGGGCCTTTGAATCATTAATTTATAACATTTGCGCTATTTATTTGTAACATTTATACCATTTATTTACGACATTTAAAAGGTACATTTGTGATATCTGCAAACCGTTTCTGTTTGATGGACCGTTGGCATTTTGCCACGTGTATACCAACAGGTATGCAAGGAACACATTTACCCTCGTGCGACGTCAGTTGTGTTTCAACCAGTGTACAATGCAGATCGAAGAATTAAACTTTTACGAATTAACTTATTAATTTATAACATTGCGGCTATTAATTTGTATCATTCAAAGTATTAATTTACAGTGTCTACCTATTCTTTTCTTACAATTTACCATTAATTTATAACCATTTAAACTATTAATTTATAACGTTTGACCTATTGATTTGAAGCATTTAAAATAATAATTTACACCATTTAATACATTGAATTACAACGTTTGAGTTGTTAATTCAGGGCCTTTGAATCATTAATTTATAACATTTACGCTACTTATTTGTAACATTTATACCATTTATTTACGACATTTAAAAGGTACATTTGTGGTATCTGCAAACCGTTTCTGTTTGATGGACCGTTGGCATTTTGCCACGTGTATACCAACAGGTATGCAAGGAACACATTTACCCTCGTGCGACGTCAGTTGTGTTTCAACCAGTGTACAATGCAGATCGAAGAATTAAACTTTTACGAATTAACTTATTAATTTATAACATTGCGGCTATTAATTTGTATCATTCAAAGTATTAATTTACAGTGTCTACCTATTCTTTTCTTACAATTTACCATTAATTTATAACCATTTAAACTATTAATTTATAACGTTTGACCTATTGATTTGAAGCATTTAAAATAATAATTTACACCATTTAATACATTGAATTACAACGTTTGAGTTGTTAATTCAGGGCCTTTGAATCATTAATTTATAACATTTGCGCTATTTATTTGTAACATTTATACCATTTATTTACGACATTTAAAAGGTACATTTGTGGTATCTGCAAACCGTTTCTGTTTGATGGACCGTTGGCATTTTGCCACGTGTATACCAACAGGTATGCAAGGTACACATTTACCCTCGTGCGACGACAGTTGTGTTTCAACCAGTGTACAATGCAGATCGAAGAATTAAACTTTTACGAATTAACTTATTAATTTATAACATTGCGGCTATTAATTTGTATCATTCAAAGTATTAATTTACAGTGTCTACCTATTCTTTTCTTACAATTTACCATTAATTTATAACCATTTAAACTATTAATTTATAACGTTTGACCTATTGATTTGAAGCATTTAAAATAATAATTTACACCATTTAATACATTGAATTACAACGTTTGAGTTGTTAATTCAGTGCCTTTGAATCATTAATTTATAACATTTACGCTATTTATTTGTAACATTTATACCATTTATTTACGACATTTAAAAGGTACATTTGTGATATCTGCAAACCGTTTCTGTTTGATCGACCGTTGGCATTTTGCCACGTGTATACCAGCAGGTATGCAAGGAACACATTTACCCTCGTGCGACGTCAGTTGTGTTTCAACCAGTGTACAATGCAGTCGAAGAATTAAACTTTTACGCATTAACTTATTAATTTATAACATTGCGGCTATTAATTTGTATCATTCAAAGTATTAATTTACAGTGTCTACCTATTCTTTTCTTACAATTTACCATTAATTTATAACCATTTAAACTATTAATTTATAACGTTTGACCTATTGATTTGAAGCATTTAAAATAATAATTTACACCATTTAATACATTGAATTACAACGTTTGAGTTGTTAATTCAGGGCCTTTGAATCATTAATTTATAACATTTGCGCTATTTATTTGTAACATTTATACCATTTATTTACGACATTTAAAAGGTAAATTTGTGATATCTGCAAACCGTTTCTGTTTGATGGACCGTTGGCATTTTGCCACGTGTATACCAACAGGTATGCAAGGAACACATTTACCCTCGTGCGACGTCAGTTGTGTTTCAACCAGTGTACAGTGCAGATCGAAGAATTAAACTTTTACGAATTAACTTATTAATTTATAACATTGCGGCTATTAATTTGTATCATTCAAAGTATTAATTTACAGTGTCTACCTATTCTTTTCTTACAATTTACCATTAATTTATAACCATTTAAACTATTAATTTATAACGTTTGACCTATTGATTTGAAGCATTTAAAATAATAATTTACACCATTTAATACATTGAATTACAACGTTTGAGTTGTTAATTCAGGGCCTTTGAATCATTAATTTATAACATTTACGCTACTTATTCGTAACATTTATACCATTTATTTACGACATTTAAAAGGTACATTTGTGATATCTGCAAACCGTTTCTGTTTGATGGACCGTTGGCATTTTGCCACGTGTATACCAACAGGTATGCAAGGAACACATTTACCCTCGTGCGACGTCAGTTGTGTTTCAACCAGTGTACAATGCAGATCGAAGAATTAAACTTTTACGAATTAACTTATTAATTTATAACATTGCGGCTATTAATTTGTATCATTCAAAGTATTAATTTACAGTGTCTACCTATTCTTTTCTTACAATTTACCATTAATTTATAACCATTTAAACTATTAATTTATAACGTTTGACCTATTGATTTGAAGCATTTAAAATAATAATTTACACCATTTAATACATTGAATTACAACGTTTGAGTTGTTAATTCAGGGCCTTTGAATCATTAATTTATAACATTTACGCTATTTATTTGTAACATTTATACCATTTATTTACGACATTTAAAAGGTACATTTGTGATATCTGCAAACCGTTTCTGTTTGATCGACCGTTGGCATTTTGCCACGTGTATACCAACAGGTATGCAAGGAACACATTTACCCTCGTGCGACGTCAGTTGTGTTTCAACCAGTGTACAATGCAGATAGAAGAATTAAACTTTTACGAATTAACTTATTAATTTATAACATTGCGGCTATTAATTTGTATCATTCAAAGTATTAATTTACAGTGTCTACCTATTCTTTTCTTACAATTTACCATTAATTTATAACCATTTAAACTATTAATTTATAACGTTTGTCCTATTGATTTGAAGCATTTAAAATAATAATTTACACCATTTAATACATTGAATTACAACGTTTGAGTTGTTAATTCAGGGCCTTTGAATCATTAATTTATAACATTTACGCTATTTATTTGTAACATTTATACCATTTATTTACGACATTTAAAAGGTACATTTGTGATATCTGCAAACCGTTTCCGTTTGATCGACCGTTGGCATTTTGCCACGTGTATACCAACAGGTATGCAAGGAACACATTTACCCTCGTGCGACGTCTGTTGTGTTTCAACCAGTGTACAATGCAGATAGAAGAATTAAACTTTTACGAATTAACTTATTAATTTATAACATTGCGGCTATTAATTTGTATCATTCAAAGTATTAATTTACAGTGTCTACCTATTCTTTTCTTACAATTTACCATTAATTTATTACCATTTAAACTATTAATTTATAACGTTTGACCTATTGAATTGAAGCATTTAAAATAATAATTTACACCATTTAATATATTGAATTACAACGTTTGAGTTGTTAATTCAGGGCCTTTGAATCATTAACTTATAACATTTAAGCTATTAATTTACAACATCTAAGCCATTAATTTACAACATTTAAAATGTTATTTTATACATTTAAGCCATTAATTTATAACACTCAAACTATTAATTTATAACATTTAAACTACCAATTTCTATAATTTAAACTATTAATTTATAACGTCTAAGCCATTAATTTACAACATTTAAGCACATAATTAACAACGATTAAACTATTAATTTATAACAATTGAAACATTAATTGGCAACATTTAAAACATTAATTAATAAGAATCAAACCATTCCTCGAGGAATCAGTAAGTCTCCCGCTAATAGCCCAATACATCGATAGATTTGACGAAGAAATACCTAACCGCGATTACAGCCAATTAGATCATATTATTTACTACATAATTAATAACTGTATCACGTACAGCGATGATGGCGGTATTGAAAAATAAAGCCATTTTATGTTACAACTATAACGAGTAAATCTACTCGTTTAACTTGAGAAGAATTAAAAAGGTACCTGACTTCTAAATAGGCATTAAATAAGAATCTTAAATATCGCAAACAGTGATGTAGGTGTTATTCAAGAAAAAAGGTCATTTTATTTTTTAATTAGCAGGAGTAAATAAACGAATATCGATAATATAATATAACGCTTAATATGAATGTTATCTGCCTGATTATTTAATAGCTTAACTTATTTCACAGTAACGTCATCGACTGCCCTTAGGCTCTTTTCCCTTTTTGTTCAAACTAATCGATAGTCGAAAACTAGTATCAAGGAGGTGCGAATTTAGTCTTAGTTTGTAGAAACTATTAAAATGATAAAAATGGATATCGTATTAAATCGTAAAAGATGCCAATTTACGATAAAAATTAAGAAATCGTTCAATTTGATTTTGTTACAATGGAAAAACCGCCTCCTGCTATGTCAAAAAATCGTTACCGTTTGATTAACAAACCGACACCTTGTCAAGTTATATAAGGAACACGGAAGTCGCGCGCGAGCTCTTTTGTGCCTGAAATTCCGGAGAGTGAACATCGAAGAAGAACATAAATATCAGGTAAGTAAGAAAAAATATCAAACAACAACATTGTAACGAGTAATTTATAACGTCTAAACCATTAATTTACAACACTTAAGCTATTAATTTATAACATTCAAGCCATTAATTTATAATATTTAAGGAATTAATTTATAACGTCTAAACTATTAATTTATAACATTTACGTTATTAATTTATAACATTCAAGCTATTAATGTATAACATTTAAACTGTCATTTTATACATTTAAGCTATTAATTTATAACATTTAAGCTATTAATTTGCAACATCTAAGCCATTAATTTACAACATTTAAACTGTTATTTTATACATTTATGCCATTAATTTATAACATTTAAGCTATTAATTTATAACATTTAAACTGTTAATTTATAACATTTAAGCCATTAATTTATAACATTTAAGCTATTAATTTACAACATCTATGTCATTAATTTACAACATTTAAACTGTTATTTTATACATTTATGCCATTAATTTATAACATTTAAGCTATTAATTTACAACATCTAAGTCATTAATTTACAACATTTAAACTGTCATTTTATACATTTAAGCTATTAATTTGCAACATCTAAGACATTAATTTACAACATTTAAACTGTCATTTTATACATTTAAGCTATTAATTTATAACACTTAAGCTACTAATTTATAACATTTAAGCCATTAATTTATAAAATTTAAGCTATTAATTTATAAAATTTAAGCTATTAATTTATAAAATTTAAGCTATTAATTTACAACATCCAAGCCATTAATTTACAACGTTTACACTGTTATTTTATAACATTTAAACTATTAATTTCTAACATTTAAGCCATTAATTTCTAACATTTAAACTATTAATTTATAACATTTAAGCCATTAATTTATAACATTTAAGCCATTAATTTATAACATTTAAGCTATTAATTTACAACATCTAAGCCACTAATTTACAATATTTAAACTGTTATTTTATGCATTTAAGCAATTAATTTATAACATTTAAGCCATTCATTTATAACATTTAAACTATTAATTTTTAACATTTAAACTATTAATTTATAACATTTAAACCATTAATTTATAAAATTTAAGCTATTAATTTACAGCATCTAAGCCATTAATTTACAACATTTAAACTGTTATTTTATACATTTAAGCTATTAATTTATAACATTAAAGCTATTAATTTATAACGTCTAAACTATTAATTTACAACGTTTAAACTGTTATTTTATACATTTAAGCTATTAATTTATAACATTTAAACTATTAATTACTAACATTTAAGCCATTAATTTCTAACATTTAAACTATTAATTTACAACATCTAAGTCATTAATTTACAACATTTAAACTGTTATTTCATACATTTATGCCATTAATTTATAACATTTAAGCTATTAATTTACAACATCTAAGTCATTAATTTACAACATTTAAACTGTCATTTTATACATTTAAGCTATTAATTTATAACATTTAAGCTATTAATTTGCAACATCTAAGCCATTAATTTACAACATTTAAACTGTCATTTTATACATTTAAGCTATTAATTTATAACATTTAAGCTATTAATTTGCAACATCTAAGCCATTAATTTACAACATTTAAACTGTTATTTTATACATTTAAGCTATTAATTTATAACATTTAAAATATTAATTACTAACATTTAAGCCATTAATTTCTGACATTTAAACTATTAATTTATAACATTCAAGCCATTAATTTATAATATTTAAGGAATTAATTTATAACGTCTGAACTATTAATTTAGAACATTTATGCTGTTAATTTATAACATCTAAGCCATTAATTTACAACATCTAAGCCATTAATTTTCATCATTTAAACTGTTATTTTATACATTTAAGCTATTAATTTATAACATTTAAGCTATTAATTTATAACGTCTAAACTATTAATTTACAACGTTTAAACTGTTATTTTATACATTTAAGCTATTAATTTATTACATTTAAACTATTAATTACTAACATTTAAGCCATTAATTTATAACATTTAAGCTATTAATTTACAACATCTAAGTCATTAATTTACAACATTTAAACTGTTATTTTATACATTTATGCCATTAATTTATAACATTTAAGCTATTAATTAACAACATCTAAGCCATTAATTTACAACATTTAAACTGTTATTTTATACATTTAAGCTATTAATTTATAACATTAAAGCTATTAATTTATAACGTCTAAACTATTAATTTACAACGTTTAAACTGTTATTTTATACATTTAAGCTATTAATTTATAACATTTAAACTATTAATTACTAACATTTAAGCCATTAATTTCTAACATTTAAACTATTAATTTATAACATTCAAGCCATTAATTTATAATATTTAAGGAATTAATTTATAACGTCTAAACTATTAATTTATAACATTTACGTTATTAATTTATAACATTCAAGCTATTAATTTATAACATTTAAACTGTTAATTTATAACATTTAAGCCATTAATTTATAACATTTAAGCTATTAACTTACAACATCTAAGCCACTAATTTACAATATTTGAACTGATATTTTATACATTTAAGCCATTAATTTATAACATTCAAGCTATTAATTTATAACATTGAAACTGTTAATTTATAACATTTAAGCCATTAATTTATAACATTTAAGCTATTAATTAACAACATCTAAGCCATTAATTTACAACATTTAAACTGTTATTTTATAAATTTAAGCTATTAATTTATAACATTTAAGCTATTAATTTATAACATTTAAACTGTTAATTTATAACATTTAAGCCATTAATTTATAACATTTAAGCTATTAATTTACAACATCTAAGTCATTAATTTACAACATTTAAACTGTTATTTTATACATTTATGCCATTAATTTATAACATTTAAGCTATTAATTTATAACATTTAAGCTATTAATTAACAACATCTAAGCCATTAATTTACAACATTTAAACTGTTATTTTATACATTTAAGCTATTAATTTATAACACTTAAGCTACTAATTTATAACATTTAAGCCATTAATTTATAAAATTTAAGCTATTAATTTATAAAATTTAAGCTATTAATTTATAAAATTTAAGCTATTAATTTACAACATCCAAGCCATTAATTTACAACGTTTACACTGTTATTTTATAACATTTAAACTATTAATTTCTAACATTTAAGCCATTAATTTCTAACATTTAAACTATTAATTTATAACATTTAAGCCATTAATTTATAACATTTAAGCCATTAATTTATAACATTTAAGCTATTAATTTACAACATCTAAGCCACTAATTTACAATATTTAAACTGTTATTTTATGCATTTAAGCAATTAATTTATAACATTTAAGCCATTCATTTATAACATTTAAACTATTAATTTTTAACATTTAAACTATTAATTTATAACATTTAAGCCATTAATTTATAAAATTTAAGCTATTAATTTACAGCATCTAAGCCATTAATTTACAACATTTAAACTGTTATTTTATACATTTAAGCCGTTAATTTATAATATTTAAGGAATTAATTTATAACGTCTAAACTATTAATTTATAACATTTATGCTATTAATTTACAACATCTAAGCCTTAATTTACAACATTTAAAATGTTATTTTATACATTTAAGCCATTAATTTATAACACTCAAACTATTAATTTATAACATTTAAACTACCAATTTCTATCATTTAAGCTATTAATTTATAACGTCTAAGCCATTAATTTATAACATTTAAGCAAATAATTAACAACGATTAAACTGTTAATTTATAACAATTGAAACATTAATTGGCAACATTTAAAACATTAATTTATAAGAATCAAACCATTCCTCGAGGAATCAGTAAGTCTCCCGCTAATAGCCCAATACATCGATAGATTTAACGAAGAAATACCTAACCGCGATTGCAACCAATTAGATCATATTATTTGCAACATAGTTAATAACTGTATCACGTACTGCGATGTAGGCGGTACTGGAGAATAAAAGAAATTTTATGTTACAACTATGACGAGTATATTTACTCGTTTAACGTGAGAGGAAATAAAAAGGTATTTTAAACAAGCATTAAATAAGAATTTTAAGTATCGCAGACAGTGAGTAGGTGTCATTCAAGAAAAAAGAACATTTTATTTTTTAATTAGCACGAGTAAATGAACGAATATCGATAATATAATATAACGCATCATATGAATTTTATCTGTCTGATTATTTAATAGCTTAACTTATTTCACAGTAACGTCATCGACTGCCCTTAGGCTCTTTTCCCTTTTTGTTCAAACTAATCGATAGTCGAAAACTAGTATCAAGGAGGTGCGAATTTAGTCTTAGTTTGTAGAAACTATTAAAATGATAAAAATGGATATCGTATTAAATCGTAAAAGATGCCAATTTACGATAAAAATTAAGAAATCGTTCAATTTGATTTTGTTACAATGGAAAAACCGCCTCCTGCTATGTCAAAAAATCGTTACCGTTTGATTAACAAACCGACGCCTTGTTAAGTTATATAAGGAACACGGAAGTCGCGCGCGAGCTCTTTTGTGCCTGAAATTCCGGAGAGTGAACATCGAAGAAGAACATAAATATCAGGTAAGTAAGAAAAAATATCAAACAACAACATTGTAACGAGTAATTTATAACGTCTAAACCATTAATTTACAACACTTAAGCTATTAATTTATAACATTCAAGCCATTAATTTATAATATTTAAGGAATTAATTTATAACGTCTAAACTATTAATTTATAACATTTACGTTATTAATTTATAACATTCAAGCTATTAATGTATAACATTTAAACTGTCATTTTATACATTTAAGCTATTAATTTATAACATTTAAGCTATTAATTTGCAACATCTAAGCCATTAATTTACAACATTTAAACTGTTATTTTATACATTTATGCCATTAATTTATAACATTTAAGCTATTAATTAACAACATCTAAGCCATTAATTTACAACATTTAAACTGTTATTTTATACATTTAAGCTATTAATTTATAACATTAAAGCTATTAATTTATAACGTCTAAACTATTAATTTACAACGTTTAAACTGTTATTTTATACATTTAAGCTATTAATTTATAACATTTAAAATATTAATTACTAACATTTAAGCCATTAATTTCTGACATTTAAACTATTAATTTATAACATTCAAGCCATTAATTTATAATATTTAAGGAATTAATTTATAACGTCTGAACTATTAATTTAGAACATTTATGCTGTTAATTTATAACATCTAAGCCATTAATTTACAACATCTAAGCCATTAATTTTCATCATTTAAACTGTTATTTTATACATTTAAGCTATTAATTTATAACATTTAAGCTATTAATTTATAACATTTAAACTGTTAATTTATAACATTTAAGCCATTAATTTATAACATTTAAGCTATTAACTTACAACATCTAAGCCACTAATTTACAATATTTGAACTGATATTTTATACATTTAAGCCATTAATTTATAACATTCAAGCTATTAATTTATAACATTTAAACTGTTATTTTATACATTTATGCCATTAATTTATAACATTTAAGCTATTAATTAACAACATCTAAGCCATTAATTTACAACATTTAAACTGTTATTTTATACATTTAAGCTATTAATTTATAACATTAAAGCTATTAATTTATAACGTCTAAACTATTAATTTACAACGTTTAAACTGTTATTTTATACATTTATGCCATTAATTTATAACATTTAATCTATTAATTAACAACATCTAAGCCATTAATTTACAACATTTAAACTGTTATTTTATACATTTAAGCTATTAATTTATAACATTAAAGCTATTAATTTATAACGTCTAAACTATTAATTTACAACGTTTAAACTGTTATTTTATACATTTAAGCTATTAATTTATAACATTTAAACTATTAATTACTAACATTTAAGCCATTAATTTCTAACATTTAAACTATTAATTTACAACATCTAAGTCATTAATTTACAACATTTAAACTGTTATTTCATACATTTATGCCATTAATTTATAACATTTAAGCTATTAATTTACAACATCTAAGTCATTAATTTACAACATTTAAACTGTCATTTTATACATTTAAGCTATTAATTTATAACATTTAAGCTATTAATTTGCAACATCTAAGCCATTAATTTACAACATTTAAACTGTTATTTTATACATTTAAGCTATTAATTTATAACATTAAAGCTATTAATTTATAACGTCTAAACTATTAATTTACAACGTTTAAACTGTTATTTTATACATTTAAGCTATTAATTTATAACATTTAAAATATTAATTACTAACATTTAAGCCATTAATTTCTGACATTTAAACTATTAATTTATAACATTCAAGCCATTAATTTATAATATTTAAGGAATTAATTTATAACGTCTGAACTATTAATTTAGAACATTTATGCTGTTAATTTATAACATCTAAGCCATTAATTTACAACATCTAAGCCATTAATTTTCATCATTTAAACTGTTATTTTATACATTTAAGCTATTAATTTATAACATTTAAGCTATTAATTTATAACGTCTAAACTATTAATTTACAACGTTTAAACTGTTATTTTATACATTTAAGCTATTAATTTATTACATTTAAACTATTAATTACTAACATTTAAGCCATTAATTTATAACATTTAAGCTATTAATTTACAACATCTAAGTCATTAATTTACAACATTTAAACTGTTATTTTATACATTTATGCCATTAATTTATAACATTTAAGCTATTAATTAACAACATCTAAGCCATTAATTTACAACATTTAAACTGTTATTTTATACATTTAAGCTATTAATTTATAACATTAAAGCTATTAATTTATAACGTCTAAACTATTAATTTACAACGTTTAAACTGTTATTTTATACATTTAAGCTATTAATTTATAACATTTAAACTATTAATTACTAACATTTAAGCCATTAATTTCTAACATTTAAACTATTAATTTATAACATTCAAGCCATTAATTTATAATATTTAAGGAATTAATTTATAACGTCTAAACTATTAATTTATAACATTTACGTTATTAATTTATAACATTCAAGCTATTAATTTATAACATTTAAACTGTTAATTTATAACATTTAAGCCATTAATTTATAACATTTAAGCTATTAACTTACAACATCTAAGCCACTAATTTACAATATTTGAACTGATATTTTATACATTTAAGCCATTAATTTATAACATTCAAGCTATTAATTTATAACATTGAAACTGTTAATTTATAACATTTAAGCCATTAATTTATAACATTTAAGCTATTAATTTACAACATCTAAGTCATTAATTTACAACATTTAAACTGTCATTTTATACATTTAAGCTATTAATTTATAACATTTAAGCTATTAATTTGCAACATCTAAGCCATTAATTTACAACATTTAAACTGTTATTTTATACATTTATGCCATTAATTTATAACATTTAAGCTATTAATTAACAACATCTAAGCCATTAATTTACAACATTTAAACTGTTATTTTATAAATTTAAGCTATTAATTTATAACATTTAAGCTATTAATTTATAACATTTAAACTGTTAATTTATAACATTTAAGCCATTAATTTATAACATTTAAGCTATTAATTTACAACATCTAAGTCATTAATTTACAACATTTAAACTGTTATTTTATACATTTATGCCATTAATTTATAACATTTAAGCTATTAATTTATAACATTTAAGCTATTAATTAACAACATCTAAGCCATTAATTTACAACATTTAAACTGTTATTTTATACATTTAAGCTATTAATTTATAACACTTAAGCTACTAATTTATAACATTTAAGCCATTAATTTATAAAATTTAAGCTATTAATTTATAAAATTTAAGCTATTAATTTATAAAATTTAAGCTATTAATTTACAACATCCAAGCCATTAATTTACAACGTTTACACTGTTATTTTATAACATTTAAACTATTAATTTCTAACATTTAAGCCATTAATTTCTAACATTTAAACTATTAATTTATAACATTTAAGCCATTAATTTATAACATTTAAGCCATTAATTTATAACATTTAAGATATTAATTTACAACATCTAAGCCACTAATTTACAATATTTAAACTGTTATTTTATGCATTTAAGCAATTAATTTATAACATTTAAGCCATTCATTTATAACATTTAAACTATTAATTTTTAACATTTAAACTATTAATTTATAACATTTAAGCCATTAATTTATAAAATTTAAGCTATTAATTTACAGCATCTAAGCCATTAATTTACAACATTTAAACTGTTATTTTATACATTTAAGCCGTTAATTTATAATATTTAAGGAATTAATTTATAACGTCTAAACTATTAATTTATAACATTTATGCTATTAATTTACAACATCTAAGCCTTAATTTACAACATTTAAAATGTTATTTTATACATTTAAGCCATTAATTTATAACACTCAAACTATTAATTTATAACATTTAAACTACCAATTTCTATCATTTAAGCTATTAATTTATAACGTCTAAGCCATTAATTTATAACATTTAAGCAAATAATTAACAACGATTAAACTGTTAATTTATAACAATTGAAACATTAATTGGCAACATTTAAAACATTAATTTATAAGAATCAAACCATTCCTCGAGGAATCAGTAAGTCTCCCGCTAATAGCCCAATACATCGATAGATTTAACGAAGAAATACCTAACCGCGATTGCAACCAATTAGATCATATTATTTGCAACATAGTTAATAACTGTATCACGTACTGCGATGTAGGCGGTATTGGAGAATAAAAGAAATTTTATGTTACAACTATGACGAGTATATTTACTCGTTTAACGTGAGAGGAAATAAAAAGGTATTTTAAACAAGCATTAAATAAGAATTTTAAGTATCGCAGACAGTGAGTAGGTGTCATTCAAGAAAAAAGAACATTTTATTTTTTAATTAGCACGAGTAAATGAACGAATATCGATAATATAATATAACGCATCATATGAATTTTATCTGTCTGATTATTTAATAGCTTAACTTATTTCACAGTAACGTCATCGACTGCCCTTAGGCTCTTTTCCCTTTTTGTTCAAACTAATCGATAGTCGAAAACTGGTATCAAGGAGGTGCGAATTTAGTCTTAGTTTGTAGAAACTATTAAAATGATAAAAATGGATATCGTATTAAATCGTAAAAGATGCCAATTTACGATAAAAATTAAGAAATCGTTCAATTTGATTTTGTTACAATGGAAAAACCGCCTCCTGCTATGTCAAAAAATCGTTACCGTTTGATTAACAAACCGACGCCTTGTTAAGTTATATAAGGAACACGGAAGTCGCGCGCGAGCTCTTTTGTGCCTGAAACTCCGGAGAGTGAACATCGAAGAAGAACATAAATATCAGGTAAGTAAGAAAAAATATCAAACAACAACATTGTAACGAGTAATTTATAACGTCTAAACCATTAATTTACAACACTTAAGCTATTAATTTATAACATTCAAGCCATTAATTTATAATATTTAAGGAATTAATTTATAACGTCTAAACTATTAATTTATAACATTTACGTTATTAATTTATAACATTCAAGCTATTAATGTATAACATTTAAACTGTCATTTTATACATTTAAGCTATTAATTTATAACATTTAAGCTATTAATTTGCAACATCTAAGCCATTAATTTACAACATTTAAACTGTTATTTTATACATTTATGCCATTAATTTATAACATTTAAGCTATTAATTAACAACATCTAAGCCATTAATTTACAACATTTAAACTGTTATTTTATACATTTAAGCTATTAATTTATAACATTAAAGCTATTAATTTATAACGTCTAAACTATTAATTTACAACGTTTAAACTGTTATTTTATACATTTAAGCTATTAATTTATAACATTTAAAATATTAATTACTAACATTTAAGCCATTAATTTCTGACATTTAAACTATTAATTTATAACATTCAAGCCATTAATTTATAATATTTAAGGAATTAATTTATAACGTCTGAACTATTAATTTAGAACATTTATGCTGTTAATTTATAACATCTAAGCCATTAATTTACAACATCTAAGCCATTAATTTTCATCATTTAAACTGTTATTTTATACATTTAAGCTATTAATTTATAACATTTAAGCTATTAATTTATAACATTTAAACTGTTAATTTATAACATTTAAGCCATTAATTTATAACATTTAAGCTATTAACTTACAACATCTAAGCCACTAATTTACAATATTTGAACTGATATTTTATACATTTAAGCCATTAATTTATAACATTCAAGCTATTAATTTATAACATTTAAACTGTTATTTTATACATTTATGCCATTAATTTATAACATTTAAGCTATTAATTAACAACATCTAAGCCATTAATTTACAACATTTAAACTGTTATTTTATACATTTAAGCTATTAATTTATAACATTAAAGCTATTAATTTATAACGTCTAAACTATTAATTTACAACGTTTAAACTGTTATTTTATACATTTAAGCTATTAATTTATAACATTTAAACTATTAATTACTAACATTTAAGCCATTAATTTCTAACATTTAAACTATTAATTTATAACATTCAAGCCATTAATTTATAATATTTAAGGAATTAATTTATAACGTCTAAACTATTAATTTATAACATTTACGTTATTAATTTATAACATTCAAGCTATTAATTTATAACATTTAAACTGTTAATTTATAACATTTAAGCCATTAATTTATAACATTTAAGCTATTAACTTACAACATCTAAGCCACTAATTTACAATATTTGAACTGATATTTTATACATTTAAGCCATTAATTTATAACATTCAAGCTATTAATTTATAACATTTAAACTGTTAATTTATAACATTTAAGCCATTAATTTATAACACTTTAATTTAATTACAACAATATTAATTTACAACATCTAAGCCACTAATTTACAATATTTGAACTGTTATTTTACAACATTTAAACTGTTATTTTATACATTTAAGCTATTACTTTATAACATTTAAGCTATTAATTTACAACATCTAAGCCATTAATTTACAACGTTTAAACTGTTATTTTATACATTTAAGCTATTAATTTATAACATTTAAGCTATTAATTTACAACATCTAAGCCATTAATTTACAACATTCCAACTGTTATATTATACATTTAAGCCATTAGTTGATAACATTTAAACTATTAATTTATATCATCTAAGCCATTAATTTATAACATTTAAACTATTAATTTATAACATTTAAGCTATTAATTTATAACACTTTAATTTAATTACAACAATATTAATTTACAACATCTAAGCCACTAATTTACAATATTTGAACTGTTATTTTACAACATTTAAACTGTTATTTTATACATTTAAGCTATTACTTTATAACATTTAAGCTATTAATTTACAACATCTAAGCCATTAATTTACAACATTCCAACTGTTATTTTATACATTTAAGCTATTAATTTATAACATTTAAGCTATTAATTTACAACATCTAAGCCATTAATTTACAACATTCCAACTGTTATTTTATACATTTAAGCCATTAGTTTATAACATTTAAACTATTAATTTATATCATCTAAGCCATTAATTTATAACATTTAAACTATTAATTTATAACATTTAAGCCATTAATTTATAACACTTTAATTTAATTACAACAATATTAATTTACAACATCTAAGCCACTAATTTACAATATTTGAACTGTTATTTTACAACATTTAAACTGTTATTTTATACATTTAAGCTATTACTTTATAACATTTAAGCTATTAATTTACAACATCTAAGCCATTAATTTACAACGTTTAAACTGTTATTTTATACATTTAAGCTATTAATTTATAACATTTAAGCTATTAATTTACAACATCTAAGCCATTAATTTACAACATTCCAACTGTTATTTTATACATTTAAGCCATTAGTTTATAACATTTAAACTATTAATTTATATCATCTAAGCCATTAATTTATAACATTTAAACTATTAATTTATAACATTTAAGCCATTAATTTATAACACTTTAATTTAATTACAACAATATTAATTTACAACATCTAAGCCACTAATTTACAATATTTGAACTGTTATTTTACAACATTTAAACTGTTATTTTATACATTTAAGCTATTACTTTATAACATTTAAGCTATTAATTTACAACATCTAAGCCATTAATTTACAACATTCCAACTGTTATTTTATACATTTAAGCCATTAGTTTATAACATTTAAACTATTAATTTATATCATCTAAGCCATTAATTTATAACATTTAAGCCATTAATCTAAAACAATTACTCCATTAATTGTTAACAGTTATACCAATAATTTATAACCACATTGTCGCATTAATTCAAAGTAATTATGCTCTTAATTTATAACATATAAGCCATTAATTTGTAACTCTACATTCATTGATTTAAATCAATACCATCAATTCGTAGTGAATGAATTAATGATTTATTTTGTTTTATTTTATTAACGAAATATATCAAGTCTTTGAAGTGCTATTTTATTTCTATATAGCATTATCTTTTAATTTTAAATACAGTATTTAATCTCTCATTTCATTATTTCGTATAAAACCTGTGGTAACACAGAGTGTAATTTTAAGATGTAATTTTCCATCTCTGCTCAAAACCAAGGACACAACATCATATTCATGGAATCAAGGAAGCAAGTGCAATTTAACCGAAGGCAACGACATCTTATCATTTGTCCATACGCGCTACAATTGGTACCTCGCATAGTTTCGTTTCTTCGATGATAAGTTCAATATTCAAGTATGATTATGCGGATCCACGTACTACAGCTACTCTAATTAATAAATTTCAATACACGCCACTTCTTTATTATAAAATAATTTTACATCTCTGCTTCCAATGCTTAGAAACTCTTTACGTAAATGGGACCCGAAAGTAGTTACCTCCTCGTGGTGGGTCCCGGTAATTGGTATCGTTTTCCAAATAATAATACACCAAGTACTATTTTGAATATTAGTATTATTATTTGAAAACGATATCAAGCTAAAAACTACATGAGTATAGTCTGGTCTTGATCATCCAAAATAGTTTTGGTGATCTAGACTGGACTAATAACCCCCCGCGGGGGCACCGTGGGACAACGTGGGACAACGTGGGACATCGTAGGACACCGTGGGATGCGAGCGTTTTAGCCTTAATTAATCATAAGATAGATACCTATGTTATGTGCATTGTAAGCTCATTCTGTACAAAGATACTTATCAATCTTGGAACGAAAAATAAAGATCTCGTCTCTCTTGATCCCCTCGCTTACCACACTGAAAAAATTGTTCCCGCGATATATCGGCTCACGGTCGCTCAGTTCTTTCAAACCGTAGCGTGTCGTACTCGTTCGCGCGTATTCCGGGTACGTGCGGGTCAACGTGCACTGGACAAATCTTTGGATTCGTAAGTCGCCCCAAGCACACCTCTGTGGTTAGTAACTGCTCGAAAACTGCCCGTCGTTTGCCTCGAATCGCGGGAGTTGTTATCGCACTGGTGATACCTGCGATCCGTCATACTGTCCGATTGGTACTTCGGTACTCGGGCAGAGACCTGCATTTCACGTCCTCCGTAATCCTGTTTAAGTGAAAAACTCGCGGGCGGGGGGACCCCACTGTGCAGTTGGGGTAATGCCTTCGTAATCCTGATCAGCGGTCCATCCTCGTGAGTGGACCCCACTGTTCAGTTGAGGCCTCTTGCCTTCGTAATCCTGTTCAGCGGTCCCTCCCCGGGTACTCACTTGTTTCAGTTGGAGTGTGTTAAATTGCAGGCCTGTTTGCAGGGTCACTAGTATCATCGGTCTTTGCCATCGTCCGTGATAAGATCCAGACTACTTGACAGGTATCGAGAGAAGGTCAATGATTGGGCTTTCCGCCGAACCTTAGAGTTATCTGGTACACGGGAGTACGTCGCGTAGGTTTGTTAGTTCTTTCGAGAGATCGCGATCTCGTTCGTTTCGGGCGCGCCGCGATTTTTTCCTTTATCATCTGATTCATCGGGCATCTTCTTGTTTTCCCATTTTTAAGGGAAACTTATTGAAATCACGTTATATAACTTTTCAATATCTTCAATATCTTATAGCGACGCAAAAGTAGAACGTTAAACAGTTTAGTACAGCGACTCGTATGTCCCTTCTGCAAGACACGAAATGGTATATACAGTGTCAGTAGCTTCATTTTCTTCTTTTCGTTCCAAGTTAGATAAATGTGTCTTTGATACCGAATGCTGCCAGTAGGGATGCGAATTATTGTATAATATTTGTACTGGTCGATGTAACCGTTGTGTGGGAGATAGATGTTGCGTTACGTATGCTTTGTTCTACGTTTGTAAAGATTCATGTAAGCGCTGCGTTGGAGATATGTGTTTCGCAGTTAGACTACGAAACAACTATTTCTTTACGCAGGCCCATGGTCAAGTAGAGTCAAAACTCGACATTCTGCCAGTAGGTTGAATGTGGAGATCGATGTGTAGTGTTAAATAACCCATGGGCGGGTCTCGTGCGTAGTCACCTCCTCGTGGTGAGACCTGGTAATTGGCATCGTTTCTCAAAAATTAATCAGTCGATTAATCTTTGGAAAACGATACCAAGCCAAGAACTACGCAACAGTCCAGTTTGGATCACCAAAAGCCTCTAAGAGAATTTTGGATGATCTAGACTGGACTGCACCGTGGGACATCGTTGGACACCGTTGGACATCGTTGGACACCGTTGGACACCGTTGGACACCGTGGGATATGTCTTGACTATGTCGGATCCATTCTGAGCCCATTCTGTACAATGATACTTGCCTCACTTGGAACGAGAATTTTCCACTTTTTCACTGAATCTTGCAGTTATTTTGTGCACATGAGTGCGTCACGTGAGTCCATCGATTCTTTTGAAAGATCCCGATGTATGAAATTATTCTCTTATTTCAAATGAATTTTTAACGTATTATCTTATTGTTTCATATTGAGTTATAACGTCATAAACTTGCAACTTAGTAACAGTTAGATTCAAATACCTCGAAACAAGGTTTCGCGCTTGTTTGTGCAGTATTCTTTAAGTATATTTAACTGGCGAACTTTTGAATTCTTGCAAATATTTTCCAATATTTATAACACGCGACTATAATGTATTAGTGGAATGTATATTTCGTATTCTAATAACGAAAATTAAGAGTATAGATTCTAATTGCGAACGGTATAATTCTTACAAACGATTGCATTGCATTCACGGTATTCGTAAGCATTTGTTCGCTATCGAGAAATATCTCACAATTTTCAACTAAATAATATTTTTCAAACTTGTTCCAATTACTCAATAATAATTTTTAAGTGTAAAAAAATAGCAGCATTTTCTAAATAAACGTTCGATAGGAAAAAGAAGAAAATTGTCGAAACGACGTTTCGCTTCTTCACCCACCCTCCCACCCGCCCTTAAACAACCACCATTTCCACCACTGGACTTTACACGGTTCCTGCCTGATGTTAGTCTCTCTGATGATATTCGCTGGGATGGCGCAGCATCCATGGTACGTCCTCTGTTTCTCCGCTTCGAACGGTGAGTCGCATGCATTTCTGTTCCTCCGGTCACCCAATCATGTCGTAGGATGAAAGGTCCGAATCGGCACGGGTGACTGGTTGTATTACGTAGAATTTTTTGCGAGCATAGTGACCGCGGGTATTTTTTATACCCGTGAGTAGTAACATTCTTTTTTTAAATTTATTAGTTTAGGATAGGTCTTCTTGCACAGCGCGATTATAATAATTAGTTTAAACATATACACTTGAGAATATATTCGTGTTATTTATAAATATGCATGTTAATATTCCGTATGAATATTTGCAAATGGCAAATATCTACACGAATATATCTGTTTGACACAAATATACTTGATCTTAAGCAATGAATTAATCGTGACAATATTAAGTCACGTTCGTTTATTTCACTTTGGCTAGAATTTAAAATATGAGTTAAAATTCATTTTTTCCCGTACAAGAATGTGTGAAATTTTACGTGCAAGAAAACACTTCGCGACAGGCAGATTTTTGAATCAAAGCAATAATTTTGAACACTGCTTCTGCACTTTCGAGTATATGCTTTGATAAAGAGATCGCCTGAGATTATTTCTTTCTTAGTAATATATTTAGAGTCAACTATTCCATTTGATCGAGTCTCAGTCTTTTTCAATTAACGCTACCTTTTTGCAATATTAAAGTTTTGTTCTAATTTATTAAATTAATAAAGTAGAGTTACTTAGTTACTATTAAATTAATAAAGTTGATTTAATCAGAAACGAAGTAGTAAAATATAAAATCAAAGAACGTTAGTCCGTTAAATAAAAATCACACAAACTAATCATCTTTTTAGATCAGGATTTTCAGGTTTAACCCTTTCCGTGCCCATTGTCAGGATCTCATTCACGTGCCCAGGTGCTACTTGAATGGGAGAGAGACATTGGGCACGATGATCTAGAATTAAGTAATGTAATAATTGATCAGCGACTGACGATGTGTTAGTGTATCGTGCACGACGTATTTTCCACATTATGTGTGTGTGTTGTTAGGCCGTGGAATTGCGTCGCTTTTTCTCATTCGTTAAAACTTCAAATATTAAAAATGTCGAGACATATATCGATTCAATTTACGTCTCGATAGAATCGCAATTTGTGATAATATCGTCCACGCGATTAAGTGTAACCACGCTTTAAATATTGCCGTAAATTACAATCATAATTCCAAGTTTACTTACATTTATTTTAACGATATCATTTCCTCAGACGTGTTTTATCACGTTTTACGCAATGGTCACTAGCCTTCGTCAGTCGATTTCAGGAAAACGGTACGTACCTTAGAGTGTGCATGGTGTTTGTTAAGCTCGGGTGTCGGAGGCGTCCCGGGACGTCCTCTCTAGTGTAGGACCTTTGCGCCCGAGCGTTTGTGTGAGAACCGTGGAGCGAGTGTGTTGGTGTGCCTGTTTTGCCATTTTTAAATATAGCGCTAGGTAGGATAGGTAGTATACTTTCTGGTATGTCTGTTAATTATAAGTAGGTAGGGCCGGGCAGGTTGGCACAGTCTCTGGTCGGGTAGGTACATTTTCGTGTGACCAACCTGTTTCTGGAAATCTAATTTGAAAAATCGACGGTGAAACTGGCCCGAGTAGAGCATGCACTCGTCTCTGGTTTTGCCTTTCGATTTTTCGAATTTCGCGGTCGCGGTCGCGAATGGGCTCGAAACGAACGTTTATTGCTCGAGCACGCACATGCGAGTGAGCAACGATCACAGCAATGATCGTTGGTCAGTCCATGTGCACTTCAATCAGCTTCCGCGGTTTATATTTTTATTTTCAAGTTTTTTTTTTGTTTGCGATTTAGAAGTCTCGAGCTTAGATTTAAGTTTCAGCGGGCATTGCGCCCGAAGAAAGAAGAGGCTATAAGCCGAAGAGGCCCGGCAAACTGCCACTCAAGAGGGCAACTACTAATGGCTACCCATCCTCTGGGTCATCCAGAGCATGGGAAGTCATTATTGTTACTACTTTGTCACTATGCTTGATTTTAGTGGTAGTAGTAGTAGTAGTAGTAGTAGTAGTAGTAGTAGTAGTAGGTTGCTTTTTTGGCCGATGTATATAATCGGTCCATCGTCCCATTGGGCAAATCGCGATTTTTCTTATTAGTGTTGCGACAAATTAATTACGGGTTGTATTAGAGTTGCGAAGTAACGAAATAAAATAATCGCGTTTGCTTTAGAGTTGCGAATTACGATATCGCGATTGTCTTTTGCAAATTTTATTATGAATTTTTAGAATTTCTTATAAAACAATACGTATCAGAATTTATTCTGTTTTCTATTGTTTAAGATTAGATTATAAAAATGTTAGTTTTTAATTAATTTTATAGTATTGCAAGTAGCAATACCAGAATATTTAAAGTACCTTATTTATATAGTAAATAGTAATTTTTATTAAATTCACTATAAGAGTTAGCGTTGCGATATTATTCCATCGCGAGTTCTGCTAATTTTTCCTGTTAACGTTGCGATAATGAATGATCGCGTTTTGTTGAGTAGAGTTGCGTTCATAAACTGCCCAAACCCTCCGACTGCAATTGTCGGACACTGTTCCTGTATCACACGTACAGCTGCAAGAACTGTGCAAGTGTGATCGTTCATCAGCAACCTCTTAAATGGTTGCACTTCGATCTCTCGCTATTAGTGTTGCGTATTGCTTAAATACGAGTGCGTAGATTTATACTTATTAGTATTGCGTATCAAATATCGGGAATTTTCAAACTTTTCTTTTTTTTTTTAATGATAGATTAATTGATATTGCAGATATAACAAAGCACTCGTCGCGTTTGATTTTGAGAATTTTCTGCTTCATAAATATTAGTAGTAAATTAGTGTTGCGGAACAAAAATATTCAGTTCCACTCTCGGCGTGTTGATCGGGTTTATATAGAGTGGAAGACGATTGAATTTTAGTAGCCATTCTGGCTACTGCTTTGTTTCCTTTTCAGCGCCCCTTATTAATGCGCCCCTTATTACTACGTTTATTACTGAAAATACTGCTATAAGACATATTCTTAAAAGTTAAAAGTTAAAAGACAAAGCAGGTGATTTTATAATAATCGGGGTTTCCCCCATCTTAGTTATTCCAAATGAACTTTTCAATTTTTAATTCAGTTTAAATTGAATTACATAAAATTCTTGTTTTCAACGTAACCCTAGTTTCGATTAAAAAGATACAAATGATTCTCTATATTTGCTAAAATTTAATCAATAGTAATTTGATCTATAATTGACCATTAGTAGATTATTTTTCATTTCTTAAATTGTTCTCGTTTTAAAGATGCCTGTTTCTTTCATATAGAAACAAGAAAATGAGTTTGTTCCAGATTTATCAATTTACAGAAATTACATTTCAGTTACATATACGAACATTTCATAGCATATTAAATACGTATACTAGATACTCAAATGATTTTTCTTTCATTGTCTGATTGTTCAGAATTCTTCCCATTTCCCCATATTTAAAAGAAGCATATTGCGATCACTTTGGAGTATATAACTTCTCGATATCTTCATAAGTTTAGTACGAGTCGTATGTCTCTTTTGCAAGACTCTAAATTGTATATGCAGTGTCAATAGTTTCATTTCCATTCTTTCGTTCCAAGTTAGACAAATGTATCTTTGATACCGAATGTTGCCAGTACGGTTGCGAATTATTGCACAATGTTTGTACCGATCGATGTAATCGTTTTCGCAAATTAATCAGTTGATTAATTTTTGGAAAACCACTACATCGATAAGTAAAAACATTGCACAATAATGCGATACCAACCTAAGAACCACGCTAATACAGTCCAGCTTGGATTACGAAAAGCCACGAAGAGAATTTTGGATAATCTAAACTGGACTGCAACGTGGGACGCCGTTGGACACCGTTGGACACCGTGGGACAACGTTGGACACCGTGGGACAACGTTGGACACCGTGGGACAACGTTGGACACCGTGGGACAACGTTGGACACCGTGGGACACCGTGGGATATCGTAGGATGCGTACGTTTTAGTCTTAATTAATCGTAAGGTAGATACCTATGTTAAGTGCATTGTAAGCTCATTCTATACAAAGATACTTATCTATCTTGGAGCGAAAAATAAAGATCTCGTCTCTCTTGATCCCTTCGCTTACCACACTGGAAAAATTGTTCCCACGATATATCGGTTCGCGGTCGCTCAGTTCTTTCAAACCGTAGCGTGTCGTACTCGTTCGCGCGTATTCCGGGTACGTGCGGGTCAACGTGCACTGGACAAATCTTTGGATTCGTAAGTCGCCCCAAGCACACCTCTGTGGTTAGTAACTGCTCGAAAACTGCCCGTCGTTTGCCTCGAATCGCGGGAGTTGTCATCGCACTGGTGATACCTGCGATCCGTCATACTGTCCGATTGGTACTTCGGTACTCGGGCAGAGACCTGCATTTCACGTCCTCCGTAATCCTGTTTAAGTGAAAAACTCGCGGGCGGGGGGACCCCACTGTGCAGTTGGGGTAATGCCTTCGTAATCCTGATCAGCGGTCCATCCTCGTGAGTGGACCCCACTGTTCAGTTGAGGCCTCTTGCCTTCGTAATCCTGTTCAGCGGTCCCTCCCCGGGTACTCACTTGTTTCAGTTGGAGTGTGTTAAATTGCAGGCCTGTTTGCTGGGTCACTAGTATCATCGGTCTTTGCCATCGACCGTGATAAGATCCAGACTACTTGACAGGTATCGAGAGAAGGTCAATGCTTGGGCTTTCCGCTGAACCTTAGAGTTATCTGGTACACGGGAGTACGTCGCGTAGGTTTGTTAGTTCTTTCGAGAGATCGCGATCTCGTTCGTTTCGGGCGCGCCGCGATTTTTTCCTTTATCATCTGATTCATCGGGCATCTTCTTGTTTTCCCATTTTTAAGGGAAACTTATTGAAATCACGTTATATAACTTTTCAATATCTTCAATATCTTATAGCGACGCAAAAGTAGAACGTTAAACAGTTTAGTACAGCGACTCGTATGTCCCTTTTGCAAGACACGAAATGGTATATACAGTGTCAGTAGCTTCATTTTCTTCTTTTCGTTCCACGTTAGATAACTGTGTCTTTGATACCGAATGCTGCCAGTAGGGATGCGAATTATTGTATAATATTTGTACTGGTCGATGTAACCGTTGTGTGGGAGATAGATGTTGCGTTACGTATGCTTTGTTCTACGTTTGTAAAGATTGATGTAAGCGCTGCGTTGGAGATATGTGTTTCGCAGTTAGACTACGAAACAACTATTCCTTTACGCAGGCCCATGGTCAAGTAGAGTCAAAACTCGACATTCTGCCAGTAGGTTGAATGTCGAGATCGATGTGTAGTGTTAAATAACCCATGGGCGGGTCTCGTGCGTAGTCACCTCCTCGTGGTGAGACCTGGTAATTGGCATCGTTTCTCAAAAATTAATCAGTCGTTTAATCTTTGGAAAACGATACCAAGCCAAGAACTACGCAACAGTCCAGTTTGGATCACCAAAAGTCTCTAAAAGAATTTTGGGTGTTCTAGACTGGACTGGACTATTAATTTATAACATTTAAGCCATTAATTTATAACATTTAAGCAATTAATTTAGAACGTCTAAGCCACTAATTCATAACATTTAAGCTATTAATTTTTACATTTAAACCATTTATTTCTAACACTCAAACTATTAATTTATAACACTTATGCTATTAATTTATAACATTTAAGCAAATAATTGACAACGATTAAACTATTAATTTATAACAATTGAAACAGTAATTGACAACATTTAAAACATGAATTTATAAGAATCAAACAATTCTTCCAGGAATCAATAAGTTTCTCGCTAATAGCCTAATAGACCGACAGATTTAACGAAGAAATGCCTAACCGTGATTACAGCCAATTAGATCATATTATTCGCTACATAATTAATAACTGTATCACGTACAGCGATGCAGGCGGTATTGAAGAAATAAAGCCATTTTATGTTACAACCATAACGAGTAAATTTACTCGTTTAACTTGAGAAGAATTAAAAAGGTACCTGACTTTTAAATAAGCATTAAATAAGAATTTTAAATATCGCAAACAGTGATGTAGGTGCTATTCAAGAAACAAGAACATTTTATTTTTTAATTAGCACGAGTAAATGAACGAATATCGATAATATAATATAACGCTTAATATGAATGTTATCTGTCTGATTATTTAATACCTTAATTAATTTCACAGTAACGTTATCGACTGCCGTTAGGCTTTTTTTCCCCTTTTCGTTCAAACTAATTGATAGTCGAAAACTAATATTAAAGAAGTGTGAATTTAGTCTTAGCTTGCAGAAACTATTAAAATGATAAAAAAGGATATCGTATTAAATCGTTAAAGATGGCAATTTACGATAAAAATTAAGAAATTGTTCAATTCGATTTTGTTAAAATGGAAAAACCGCCTCCTGCTATGTCAAAAAATCGTTACCGTTTGATCAACAAACCGTCACCTTGTCAAGTTATATAAGGAACACGGAAGTCGCGCGCGAGCTCTATTGTGCCTGAAATTCCGGAGAGTGAACATCGAAGAAGAACATAAATATAAGGTAAGTAAAAAAAAATATCAAACAACAACATTGCAACCAGTAATTTATAACGTCTAAACCATTAATTTACAACACTTATGCTATTAATTTATAACATTTAAGCAATTAATTTATAACATTTAAACTATTAATTTATAACATTTAAGCCATTAATTTATAACACTTTAATTTAATTACAACAATATTAATTTACAACATCTAAGCCACTAATTTACAATATTTGAACTGTTATTTTACAACATTTAAACTGTTATTTTATACATTTAAGCTATTACTTTATAACATTTAAGCTATTAATTTACAACATCTAAGCCATTAATTTACAACGTTTAAACTGTTATTTTATACATTTAAGCTATTAATTTATAACATTTAAGCTATTAATTTACAACATCTAAGCCATTAATTTACAACATTCCAACTGTTATTTTATACATTTAAGCCATTACTTTATAACATTTAAACTATTAATTTATATCATCTAAGCCATTAATTTATAACACTTTAATTTAATTACAACAATATTAATTTACAACATCTAAGCCACTAATTTACAATATTTGAATTGTTATTTTACAACATTTAAACTGTTATTTTATACATTTAAGCTATTACTTTATAACATTTAAGCTATTAATTTACAACATCTAAGCCATTAATTTACAACGTTTAAACTGTTATTTTATACATTTAAGCTATTAATTTATAACATTTAAACTATTAATTTATATCATCCAAGCCATTAATTTATAACATTTAAGCCATTAATCTAAAACAATTACTCCATTAATTGTTAACAGTTATACCAATAATTTATAACCACATTGTCGCATTAATTCAAAGTAATTATGCTCTTAATTTATAACATTTAAGCCATTAATTTGTAACTCTATATTCATTGATTTAAATCAATACCATCAATTCGTAGTGAGTGAATTAATGATTTATTTTGTTTTATTTTATTAACGAAATATATCAAGTCTTTGAAGTGCTATTTTATTTCTATATAGCATTATCTTTTAATTTTAAATACAGTATTTAATCTCTCATTTCATTATTTCGTATAAAACCTGTGGTAACACAGAGTGTAATTTTAAGATGTAATTTTCCATTTCTGCTCAAAACCAAGGAAACAACATCATATTCATAGAATCAAGGAAGCAAGTGCAATTTAACCGAAGGCAACGACATCTTATCATTTGTCCATACGCGCTACAATTGGTACCTCGCATAGTTTCGTTTCTTCGATGATAAGTTCAATATTCAAGTATGATTATGCGGATCCACGTACTACAGCTACTCTAATTAATAAATTTCAATACACGCCACTTCTTTATTATAAAATAATTTTACATCTCTGCTTCCAATGCTTAGAAACTCTTTATGTAAATGGGACCCGAAAGTAGTTACCTCCTCGTGGTGGGTCCCGGTAATTGGTATCGTTTTCCAAATAATAATACACCAAGTACTATTTTGAATATTAGTATTATTATTTGAAAACGATATCAAGCTAAAAACTACATGAGTATAGTCTGGTCTTGATCATCCAAAATAGTTTTGGTGATCTAGACTGGACTAATAACCCCCCGCGGGGGCACCGTGGGACAACGTGGGACAACGTGGGACATCGTAGGACACCGTGGGATGCGAGCGTTTTAGCCTTAATTAATCATAAGATAGATACCTATGTTATGTGCATTGTAAGCTCATTCTGTACAAAGATACTTATCAATCTTGGAACGAAAAATAAAGATCTCCTCTCTCTTGATCCCCTCGCTTACCACACTGAAAAAATTGTTCCCGCGATATATCGGCTCACGGTCGCTCAGTTCTTTCAAACCGTAGCGTGTCGTACTCGTCCGCGCGTATTCCGGGTACGTGCGGGTCAACGTGCACTGGACAAATCTTTGGATTCGTAAGTCGCCCCAAGCACACCTCTGTGGTTAGTAACTGCTCGAAAACTGCCCGTCGTTTGCCTCGAATCGCGGGAGTTGTCATCGCACTGGTGATACCTGCGATCCGTCATACTGTCCGATTGGTACTTCGGTACTCGGGCAGAGACCTGCATTTCACGTCCTCCGTAATCCTGTTTAAGTGAAAAACTCGCGGGCGGGGGGACCCCACTGTGCAGTTGGGGTAATGCCTTCGTAATCCTGTTCAGCGGTCCCTCCCCGGGTACTCACTTGTTTCAGTTGGAGTGTGTTAAATTGCAGGCCTGTTTGCTGGGTCACTAGTATCATCGGTCTTTGCCATCGTCCGTGATAAGATCCAGACTACTTGACAGGTATCGAGAGAAGGTCAATGATTGGGCTTTCCGCCGAACCTTAGAGTTATCTGGTACACGGGAGTACGTCGCGTAGGTTTGTTAGTTCTTTCGAGAGATCGCGATCTCGTTCGTTTCGGGCGCGCCGCGATTTTTTCCTTTATCATCTGATTCATCGGGCATCTTCTTGTTTTCCCATTTTTAAGGGAAACTTATTGAAATCACATTATATAACTTTTCAATATCTTCAATATCTTATAGCGACGCAAAAGTAGAACGTTAAACAGTTTAGTACAGCGACTCGTATGTCCCTTCTGCAAGACACGAAATGATATATACAGTGTCAGTAGCTTCATTTTCTTCTTTTCGTTCCAAGTTAGATAAATGTGTCTTTGATACCGAATGCTGCCAGTAGGCATGCGAATTGTTGTATAATATTTGTACTGATCGATGTAATCGTTGTGTGGGAGATAGATGTTGCGTTACGTATGCCTTGTTCTACGTTTGTAAAGATTCATGTAAGCGCTGCGTTGGAGATATGTGTTTCGCGGTTAGACTGCGAAACAACTATTTCTTTACGCAGGCCCATGGTCAAGTAGAGTCAAAACTGGACATTCTGCCAATAGGTTGAATGTCGAGGTCGATGTGTAGTTTTTAAATAACCCATGGGCGGGTCTCGTGCGTAGTCACCTCCTCGTGGTGAGACCTGGTAATTGGCATCGTTTTCCAAAAATTAATCAGTCGATTAATCTTAGGAAAACGATACCAAGCCAAGAACTACGCAACAGTCCAGTTTAGATCACCAAAAGCCTCTAGAAGGATTTTGGCGATCTAGACTGGACTAACAACCCCCCGCGGGGGCACCGTGGGACATCGTGGGACATCGCAGGACTCCGTGGGATGCGAGCGTTTTAGCCTTAATTAATCATAAGATAGATACCTATGTTATGTGCATTGTAAGCTCATTCTGTACAAAGATACTAATCTATCTTGGAACGAAAAATAAAGATCTCGTCTCTCTTGATCCCCCCGCTTACCACACTGGAAAAATTGTTCCCATGATATATCGGTTCACGGTCGCTCAGTTCTTTCAAACCGTAGCGTGACGTACTCGTTCGCGCGTATTCCGGGTACGTGCGGGTCAACGTGCACTGGACAAATCTTTGGATTCGTAAGTCGCCCCAAGCACACCTCTGTGGTTAGTAACTGCTCGAAAACTGCCCGTCGTTTGCCTCGAATCGCGGGAGTTGTCATCGCACTGGTGATACCTGCGATCCGTCATACTGTCCGATTGGTACTTCGGTACTCGGGCAGAGACCTGCATTTCACGTCCTCCGTAATCCTGTTTAAGTGAAAAACTCGCGGGCGGGGGGACCCCACTGTGCAGTTGGGGTAATGCCTTCGTAATCCTGATCAGCGGTCCATCCTCGTGAGTGGACCCCACTGTTCAGTTGAGGCCTCTTGCCTTCGTAATCCTGTTCAGCGGTCCCTCCCCGGGTACTCACTTGTTTCAGTTGGAGTGTGTTAAATTGCAGGCCTGTTTGCTGGGTCACTAGTATCATCGGTCTTTGCCATCGTCCGTGATAAGATCCAGACTACTTGACAGGTATCGAGAGAAGGTCAATGATTGGGCTTTCCGCCGAACCTTAGAGTTATCTGGTACACGGGAGTACGTCGCGTAGGTTTGTTAGTTCTTTCGAGAGATCGCGATCTCGTTCGTTTCGGGCGCGCCGCGATTTTTTCCTTTATCATCTGATTCATCGGGCATCTTCTTGTTTTCCCATTTTTAAGGGAAACTTATTGAAATCACATTATATAACTTTTCAATATCTTCAATATCTTATAGCGACGCAAAAGTAGAACGTTAAACAGTTTAGTACAGCGACTCGTATGTCCCTTCTGCAAGACACGAAATGATATATACAGTGTCAGTAGCTTCATTTTCTTCTTTTCGTTCCAAGTTAGATAAATGTGTCTTTGATACCGAATGCTGCCAGTAGGCATGCGAATTGTTGTATAATATTTGTACTGATCGATGTAATCGTTGTGTGGGAGATAGATGTTGCGTTACGTATGCCTTGTTCTACGTTTGTAAAGATTCATGTAAGCGCTGCGTTGGAGATATGTGTTTCGCGGTTAGACTGCGAAACAACTATTTCTTTACGCAGGCCCATGGTCAAGTAGAGTCAAAACTGGACATTCTGCCAATAGGTTGAATGTCGAGGTCGATGTGTAGTTTTTAAATAACCCATGGGCGGGTCTCGTGCGTAGTCACCTCCTCGTGGTGAGACCTGGTAATTGGCATCGTTTTCCAAAAATTAATCAGTCGATTAATCTTAGGAAAACGATACCAAGCCAAGAACTACGCAACAGTCCAGTTTAGATCACCAAAAGCCTCTAGAAGGATTTTGGCGATCTAGACTGGACTAACAACCCCCCGCGGGGGCACCGTGGGACATCGTGGGACATCGCAGGACTCCGTGGGATGCGAGCGTTTTAGCCTTAATTAATCATAAGATAGATACCTATGTTATGTGCATTGTAAGCTCATTCTGTACAAAGATACTAATCTATCTTGGAACGAAAAATAAAGATCTCGTCTCTCTTGATCCCCCCGCTTACCACACTGGAAAAATTGTTCCCATGATATATCGGTTCACGGTCGCTCAGTTCTTTCAAACCGTAGCGTGACGTACTCGTTCGCGCGTATTCCGGGTACGTGCGGGTCAACGTGCACTGGACAAATCTTTGGATTCGTAAGTCGCCCCAAGCACACCTCTGTGGTTAGTAACTGCTCGAAAACTGCCCGTCGTTTGCCTCGAATCGCGGGAGTTGTCATCGCACTGGTGATACCTGCGATCCGTCATACTGTCCGATTGGTACTTCGGTACTCGGGCAGAGACCTGCATTTCACGTCCTCCGTAATCCTGTTTAAGTGAAAAACTCGCGGGCGGGGGGACCCCACTGTGCAGTTGGGGTAATGCCTTCGTAATCCTGATCAGCGGTCCATCCTCGTGAGTGGACCCCACTGTTCAGTTGAGGCCTCTTGCCTTCGTAATCCTGTTCAGCGGTCCCTCCCCGGGTACTCACTTGTTTCAGTTGGAGTGTGTTAAATTGCAGGCCTGTTTGCTGGGTCACTAGTATCATCGGTCTTTGCCATCGTCCGTGATAAGATCCAGACTACTTGACAGGTATCGAGAGAAGGTCAATGATTGGGCTTTCCGCCGAACCTTAGAGTTATCTGGTACACGGGAGTACGTCGCGTAGGTTTGTTAGTTCTTTCGAGAGATCGCGATCTCGTTCGTTTCGGGCGCGCCGCGATTTTTTCCTTTATCATCTGATTCATCGGGCATCTTCTTGTTTTCCCATTTTTAAGGGAAACTTATTGAAATCACATTATATAACTTTTCAATATCTTCAATATCTTATAGCGACGCAAAAGTAGAACGTTAAACAGTTTAGTACAGCGACTCGTATGTCCCTTCTGCAAGACACGAAATGATATATACAGTGTCAGTAGCTTCATTTTCTTCTTTTCGTTCCAAGTTAGATAAATGTGTCTTTGATACCGAATGCTGCCAGTAGGCATGCGAATTGTTGTATAATATTTGTACTGATCGATGTAATCGTTGTGTGGGAGATAGATGTTGCGTTACGTATGCCTTGTTCTACGTTTGTAAAGATTCATGTAAGCGCTGCGTTGGAGATATGTGTTTCGCGGTTAGACTGCGAAACAACTATTTCTTTACGCAGGCCCATGGTCAAGTAGAGTCAAAACTGGACATTCTGCCAATAGGTTGAATGTCGAGGTCGATGTGTAGTTTTTAAATAACCCATGGGCGGGTCTCGTGCGTAGTCACCTCCTCGTGGTGAGACCTGGTAATTGGCATCGTTTTCCAAAAATTAATCAGTCGATTAATCTTAGGAAAACGATACCAAGCCAAGAACTACGCAACAGTCCAGTTTAGATCACCAAAAGCCTCTAGAAGGATTTTGGCGATCTAGACTGGACTAACAACCCCCCGCGGGGGCACCGTGGGACATCGTGGGACATCGCAGGACTCCGTGGGATGCGAGCGTTTTAGCCTTAATTAATCATAAGATAGATACCTATGTTATGTGCATTGTAAGCTCATTCTGTACAAAGATACTAATCTATCTTGGAACGAAAAATAAAGATCTCGTCTCTCTTGATCCCCCCGCTTACCACACTGGAAAAATTGTTCCCATGATATATCGGTTCACGGTCGCTCAGTTCTTTCAAACCGTAGCGTGACGTACTCGTTCGCGCGTATTCCGGGTACGTGCGGGTCAACGTGCACTGGACAAATCTTTGGATTCGTAAGTCGCCCCAAGCACACCTCTGTGGTTAGTAACTGCTCGAAAACTGCCCGTCGTTTGCCTCGAATCGCGGGAGTTGTCATCGCACTGGTGATACCTGCGATCCGTCATACTGTCCGATTGGTACTTCGGTACTCGGGCAGAGACCTGCATTTCACGTCCTCCGTAATCCTGTTTAAGTGAAAAACTCGCGGGCGGGGGGACCCCACTGTGCAGTTGGGGTAATGCCTTCGTAATCCTGATCAGCGGTCCATCCTCGTGAGTGGACCCCACTGTTCAGTTGAGGCCTCTTGCCTTCGTAATCCTGTTCAGCGGTCCCTCCCCGGGTACTCACTTGTTTCAGTTGGAGTGTGTTAAATTGCAGGCCTGTTTGCTGGGTCACTAGTATCATCGGTCTTTGCCATCGTCCGTGATAAGATCCAGACTACTTGACAGGTATCGAGAGAAGGTCAATGATTGGGCTTTCCGCCGAACCTTAGAGTTATCTGGTACACGGGAGTACGTCGCGTAGGTTTGTTAGTTCTTTCGAGAGATCGCGATCTCGTTCGTTTCGGGCGCGCCGCGATTTTTTCCTTTATCATCTGATTCATCGGGCATCTTCTTGTTTTCCCATTTTTAAGGGAAACTTATTGAAATCACATTATATAACTTTTCAATATCTTCAATATCTTATAGCGACGCAAAAGTAGAACGTTAAACAGTTTAGTACAGCGACTCGTATGTCCCTTCTGCAAGACACGAAATGATATATACAGTGTCAGTAGCTTCATTTTCTTCTTTTCGTTCCAAGTTAGATAAATGTGTCTTTGATACCGAATGCTGCCAGTAGGCATGCGAATTGTTGTATAATATTTGTACTGATCGATGTAATCGTTGTGTGGGAGATAGATGTTGCGTTACGTATGCCTTGTTCTACGTTTGTAAAGATTCATGTAAGCGCTGCGTTGGAGATATGTGTTTCGCGGTTAGACTGCGAAACAACTATTTCTTTACGCAGGCCCATGGTCAAGTAGAGTCAAAACTGGACATTCTGCCAATAGGTTGAATGTCGAGGTCGATGTGTAGTTTTTAAATAACCCATGGGCGGGTCTCGTGCGTAGTCACCTCCTCGTGGTGAGACCTGGTAATTGGCATCGTTTTCCAAAAATTAATCAGTCGATTAATCTTAGGAAAACGATACCAAGCCAAGAACTACGCAACAGTCCAGTTTAGATCACCAAAAGCCTCTAGAAGGATTTTGGCGATCTAGACTGGACTAACAACCCCCCGCGGGGGCACCGTGGGACATCGTGGGACATCGCAGGACTCCGTGGGATGCGAGCGTTTTAGCCTTAATTAATCATAAGATAGATACCTATGTTATGTGCATTGTAAGCTCATTCTGTACAAAGATACTAATCTATCTTGGAACGAAAAATAAAGATCTCGTCTCTCTTGATCCCCCCGCTTACCACACTGGAAAAATTGTTCCCATGATATATCGGTTCACGGTCGCTCAGTTCTTTCAAACCGTAGCGTGACGTACTCGTTCGCGCGTATTCCGGGTACGTGCGGGTCAACGTGCACTGGACAAATCTTTGGATTCGTAAGTCGCCCCAAGCACACCTCTGTGGTTAGTAACTGCTCGAAAACTGCCCGTCGTTTGCCTCGAATCGCGGGAGTTGTCATCGCACTGGTGATACCTGCGATCCGTCATACTGTCCGATTGGTACTTCGGTACTCGGGCAGAGACCTGCATTTCACGTCCTCCGTAATCCTGTTTAAGTGAAAAACTCGCGGGCGGGGGGACCCCACTGTGCAGTTGGGGTAATGCCTTCGTAATCCTGATCAGCGGTCCATCCTCGTGAGTGGACCCCACTGTTCAGTTGAGGCCTCTTGCCTTCGTAATCCTGTTCAGCGGTCCCTCCCCGGGTACTCACTTGTTTCAGTTGGAGTGTGTTAAATTGCAGGCCTGTTTGCTGGGTCACTAGTATCATCGGTCTTTGCCATCGTCCGTGATAAGATCCAGACTACTTGACAGGTATCGAGAGAAGGTCAATGATTGGGCTTTCCGCCGAACCTTAGAGTTATCTGGTACACGGGAGTACGTCGCGTAGGTTTGTTAGTTCTTTCGAGAGATCGCGATCTCGTTCGTTTCGGGCGCGCCGCGATTTTTTCCTTTATCATCTGATTCATCGGGCATCTTCTTGTTTTCCCATTTTTAAGGGAAACTTATTGAAATCACATTATATAACTTTTCAATATCTTCAATATCTTATAGCGACGCAAAAGTAGAACGTTAAACAGTTTAGTACAGCGACTCGTATGTCCCTTCTGCAAGACACGAAATGATATATACAGTGTCAGTAGCTTCATTTTCTTCTTTTCGTTCCAAGTTAGATAAATGTGTCTTTGATACCGAATGCTGCCAGTAGGCATGCGAATTGTTGTATAATATTTGTACTGATCGATGTAATCGTTGTGTGGGAGATAGATGTTGCGTTACGTATGCCTTGTTCTACGTTTGTAAAGATTCATGTAAGCGCTGCGTTGGAGATATGTGTTTCGCGGTTAGACTGCGAAACAACTATTTCTTTACGCAGGCCCATGGTCAAGTAGAGTCAAAACTGGACATTCTGCCAATAGGTTGAATGTCGAGGTCGATGTGTAGTTTTTAAATAACCCATGGGCGGGTCTCGTGCGTAGTCACCTCCTCGTGGTGAGACCTGGTAATTGGCATCGTTTTCCAAAAATTAATCAGTCGATTAATCTTAGGAAAACGATACCAAGCCAAGAACTACGCAACAGTCCAGTTTAGATCACCAAAAGCCTCTAGAAGGATTTTGGCGATCTAGACTGGACTAACAACCCCCCGCGGGGGCACCGTGGGACATCGTGGGACATCGCAGGACTCCGTGGGATGCGAGCGTTTTAGCCTTAATTAATCATAAGATAGATACCTATGTTATGTGCATTGTAAGCTCATTCTGTACAAAGATACTAATCTATCTTGGAACGAAAAATAAAGATCTCGTCTCTCTTGATCCCCCCGCTTACCACACTGGAAAAATTGTTCCCATGATATATCGGTTCACGGTCGCTCAGTTCTTTCAAACCGCAGCGTGACGTACTCGTTCGCGCGTATTCCGGGTACGTGCGGGTCAACGTGCACTGGACAAATCTTTGGATTCGTAAGTCGCCCCAAGCACACCTCTGTGGTTAGTAACTGCTCGAAAACTGCCCGTCGTTTGCCTCGAATCGCGGGAGTTGTCATCGCACTGGTGATACCTGCGATCCGTCATACTGTCCGATTGGTACTTCGGTACTCGGGCAGAGACCTGCATTTCACGTCCTCCGTAATCCTGTTTAAGTGAAAAACTCGCGGGCGGGGGGACCCCACTGTGCAGTTGGGGTAATGCCTTCGTAATCCTGATCAGCGGTCCATCCTCGTGAGTGGACCCCACTGTTCAGTTGAGGCCTCTTGCCTTCGTAATCCTGTTCAGCGGTCCCTCCCCGGGTACTCACTTGTTTCAGTTGGAGTGTGTTAAATTGCAGGCCTGTTTGCTGGGTCACTAGTATCATCGGTCTTTGCCATCGTCCGTGATAAGATCCAGACTACTTGACAGGTATCGAGAGAAGGTCAATGATTGGGCTTTCCGCCGAACCTTAGAGTTATCTGGTACACGGGAGTACGTCGCGTAGGTTTGTTAGTTCTTTCGAGAGATCGCGATCTCGTTCGTTTCGGGCGCGCCGCGATTTTTTCCTTTATCATCTGATTCATCGGGCATCTTCTTGTTTTCCCATTTTTAAGGGAAACTTATTGAAATCACATTATATAACTTTTCAATATCTTCAATATCTTATAGCGACGCAAAAGTAGAACGTTAAACAGTTTAGTACAGCGACTCGTATGTCCCTTCTGCAAGACACGAAATGATATATACAGTGTCAGTAGCTTCATTTTCTTCTTTTCGTTCCAAGTTAGATAAATGTGTCTTTGATACCGAATGCTGCCAGTAGGCATGCGAATTGTTGTATAATATTTGTACTGATCGATGTAATCGTTGTGTGGGAGATAGATGTTGCGTTACGTATGCCTTGTTCTACGTTTGTAAAGATTCATGTAAGCGCTGCGTTGGAGATATGTGTTTCGCGGTTAGACTACGAAACAACTATTTCTTTACGCAGGCCCATGGTCAAGTAGAGTCAAAACTGGACATTCTGCCAGTAGGTTGAATGTCGAGATCGATGTGTAGTTTTTAAATAACCCATGGGCGGGTCTCGTGCGTAGTCACCTCCTCGTGGTGAGACCTGGTAATTGGCATCGTTTTCCAAAAATTAATCAGTCGATTAATCTTAGGAAAACGATACCAAGCCAAGAACTACGCAACAGTCCAGTTTAGATCACCAAAAGCCTCTAGAAGGATTTTGGCGATCTAGACTGGACTAACAACCCCCCGCGGGGGCACCGTGGGACATCGTGGGACATCGCAGGACTCCGTGGGATGCGAGCGTTTTAGCCTTAATTAATCATAAGATAGATACCTATGTTATGTGCATTGTAAGCTCATTCTGTACAAAGATACTAATCTATCTTGGAACGAAAAATAAAGATCTCGTCTCTCTTGATCCCCCCGCTTACCACACTGGAAAAATTGTTCCCATGATATATCGGTTCACGGTCGCTCAGTTCTTTCAAACCGTAGCGTGACGTACTCGTTCGCGCGTATTCCGGGTACGTGCGGGTCAACGTGCACTGGACAAATCTTTGGATTCGTAAGTCGCCCCAAGCACACCTCTGTGGTTAGTAACTGCTCGAAAACTGCCCGTCGTTTGCCTCGAATCGCGGGAGTTGTCATCGCACTGGTGATACCTGCGATCCGTCATACTGTCCGATTGGTACTTCGGTACTCGGGCAGAGACCTGCATTTCACGTCCTCCGTAATCCTGTTTAAGTGAAAAACTCGCGGGCGGGGGGACCCCACTGTGCAGTTGGGGTAATGCCTTCGTAATCCTGATCAGCGGTCCATCCTCGTGAGTGGACCCCACTGTTCAGTTGAGGCCTCTTGCCTTCGTAATCCTGTTCAGCGGTCCCTCCCCGGGTACTCACTTGTTTCAGTTGGAGTGTGTTAAATTGCAGGCCTGTTTGCTGGGTCACTAGTATCATCGGTCTTTGCCATCGTCCGTGATAAGATCCAGACTACTTGACAGGTATCGAGAGAAGGTCAATGATTGGGCTTTCCGCCGAACCTTAGAGTTATCTGGTACACGGGAGTACGTCGCGTAGGTTTGTTAGTTCTTTCGAGAGATCGCGATCTCGTTCGTTTCGGGCGCGCCGCGATTTTTTCCTTTATCATCTGATTCATCGGGCATCTTCTTGTTTTCCCATTTTTAAGGGAAACTTATTGAAATCACATTATATAACTTTTCAATATCTTCAATATCTTATAGCGACGCAAAAGTAGAACGTTAAACAGTTTAGTACAGCGACTCGTATGTCCCTTCTGCAAGACACGAAATGATATATACAGTGTCAGTAGCTTCATTTTCTTCTTTTCGTTCCAAGTTAGATAAATGTGTCTTTGATACCGAATGCTGCCAGTAGGCATGCGAATTGTTGTATAATATTTGTACTGATCGATGTAATCGTTGTGTGGGAGATAGATGTTGCGTTACGTATGCCTTGTTCTACGTTTGTAAAGATTCATGTAAGCGCTGCGTTGGAGATATGTGTTTCGCGGTTAGACTACGAAACAACTATTTCTTTACGCAGGCCCATGGTCAAGTAGAGTCAAAACTGGACATTCTGCCAGTAGGTTGAATGTCGAGATCGATGTGTAGTTTTTAAATAACCCATGGGCGGGTCTCGTGCGTAGTCACCTCCTCGTGGTGAGACCTGGTAATTGGCATCGTTTTCCAAAAATTAATCAGTCGATTAATCTTAGGAAAACGATACCAAGCCAAGAACTACGCAACAGTCCAGTTTAGATCACCAAAAGCCTCTAGAAGGATTTTGGCGATCTAGACTGGACTAACAACCCCCCGCGGGGGCACCGTGGGACATCGTGGGACATCGCAGGACTCCGTGGGATGCGAGCGTTTTAGCCTTAATTAATCATAAGATAGATACCTATGTTATGTGCATTGTAAGCTCATTCTGTACAAAGATACTAATCTATCTTGGAACGAAAAATAAAGATCTCGTCTCTCTTGATCCCCCCGCTTACCACACTGGAAAAATTGTTCCCATGATATATCGGTTCACGGTCGCTCAGTTCTTTCAAACCGCAGCGTGACGTACTCGTTCGCGCGTATTCCGGGTACGTGCGGGTCAACGTGCACTGGACAAATCTTTGGATTCGTAAGTCGCCCCAAGCACACCTCTGTGGTTAGTAACTGCTCGAAAACTGCCCGTCGTTTGCCTCGAATCGCGGGAGTTGTCATCGCACTGGTGATACCTGCGATCCGTCATACTGTCCGATTGGTACTTCGGTACTCGGGCAGAGACCTGCATTTCACGTCCTCCGTAATCCTGTTTAAGTGAAAAACTCGCGGGCGGGGGGACCCCACTGTGCAGTTGGGGTAATGCCTTCGTAATCCTGATCAGCGGTCCATCCTCGTGAGTGGACCCCACTGTTCAGTTGAGGCCTCTTGCCTTCGTAATCCTGTTCAGCGGTCCCTCCCCGGGTACTCACTTGTTTCAGTTGGAGTGTGTTAAATTGCAGGCCTGTTTGCTGGGTCACTAGTATCATCGGTCTTTGCCATCGTCCGTGATAAGATCCAGACTACTTGACAGGTATCGAGAGAAGGTCAATGATTGGGCTTTCCGCCGAACCTTAGAGTTATCTGGTACACGGGAGTACGTCGCGTAGGTTTGTTAGTTCTTTCGAGAGATCGCGATCTCGTTCGTTTCGGGCGCGCCGCGATTTTTTCCTTTATCATCTGATTCATCGGGCATCTTCTTGTTTTCCCATTTTTAAGGGAAACTTATTGAAATCACATTATATAACTTTTCAATATCTTCAATATCTTATAGCGACGCAAAAGTAGAACGTTAAACAGTTTAGTACAGCGACTCGTATGTCCCTTCTGCAAGACACGAAATGATATATACAGTGTCAGTAGCTTCATTTTCTTCTTTTCGTTCCAAGTTAGATAAATGTGTCTTTGATACCGAATGCTGCCAGTAGGCATGCGAATTGTTGTATAATATTTGTACTGATCGATGTAATCGTTGTGTGGGAGATAGATGTTGCGTTACGTATGCCTTGTTCTACGTTTGTAAAGATTCATGTAAGCGCTGCGTTGGAGATATGTGTTTCGCGGTTAGACTACGAAACAACTATTTCTTTACGCAGGCCCATGGTCAAGTAGAGTCAAAACTGGACATTCTGCCAGTAGGTTGAATGTCGAGATCGATGTGTAGTTTTTAAATAACCCATGGGCGGGTCTCGTGCGTAGTCACCTCCTCGTGGTGAGACCTGGTAATTGGCATCGTTTTCCAAAAATTAATCAGTCGATTAATCTTAGGAAAACGATACCAAGCCAAGAACTACGCAACAGTCCAGTTTAGATCACCAAAAGCCTCTAGAAGGATTTTGGCGATCTAGACTGGACTAACAACCCCCCGCGGGGGCACCGTGGGACATCGTGGGACATCGCAGGACTCCGTGGGATGCGAGCGTTTTAGCCTTAATTAATCATAAGATAGATACCTATGTTATGTGCATTGTAAGCTCATTCTGTACAAAGATACTAATCTATCTTGGAACGAAAAATAAAGATCTCGTCTCTCTTGATCCCCCCGCTTACCACACTGGAAAAATTGTTCCCATGATATATCGGTTCACGGTCGCTCAGTTCTTTCAAACCGTAGCGTGACGTACTCGTTCGCGCGTATTCCGGGTACGTGCGGGTCAACGTGCACTGGACAAATCTTTGGATTCGTAAGTCGCCCCAAGCACACCTCTGTGGTTAGTAACTGCTCGAAAACTGCCCGTCGTTTGCCTCGAATCGCGGGAGTTGTCATCGCACTGGTGATACCTGCGATCCGTCATACTGTCCGATTGGTACTTCGGTACTCGGGCAGAGACCTGCATTTCACGTCCTCCGTAATCCTGTTTAAGTGAAAAACTCGCGGGCGGGGGGACCCCACTGTGCAGTTGGGGTAATGCCTTCGTAATCCTGATCAGCGGTCCATCCTCGTGAGTGGACCCCACTGTTCAGTTGAGGCCTCTTGCCTTCGTAATCCTGTTCAGCGGTCCCTCCCCGGGTACTCACTTGTTTCAGTTGGAGTGTGTTAAATTGCAGGCCTGTTTGCTGGGTCACTAGTATCATCGGTCTTTGCCATCGTCCGTGATAAGATCCAGACTACTTGACAGGTATCGAGAGAAGGTCAATGATTGGGCTTTCCGCCGAACCTTAGAGTTATCTGGTACACGGGAGTACGTCGCGTAGGTTTGTTAGTTCTTTCGAGAGATCGCGATCTCGTTCGTTTCGGGCGCGCCGCGATTTTTTCCTTTATCATCTGATTCATCGGGCATCTTCTTGTTTTCCCATTTTTAAGGGAAACTTATTGAAATCACATTATATAACTTTTCAATATCTTCAATATCTTATAGCGACGCAAAAGTAGAACGTTAAACAGTTTAGTACAGCGACTCGTATGTCCCTTCTGCAAGACACGAAATGATATATACAGTGTCAGTAGCTTCATTTTCTTCTTTTCGTTCCAAGTTAGATAAATGTGTCTTTGATACCGAATGCTGCCAGTAGGCATGCGAATTGTTGTATAATATTTGTACTGATCGATGTAATCGTTGTGTGGGAGATAGATGTTGCGTTACGTATGCCTTGTTCTACGTTTGTAAAGATTCATGTAAGCGCTGCGTTGGAGATATGTGTTTCGCGGTTAGACTACGAAACAACTATTTCTTTACGCAGGCCCATGGTCAAGTAGAGTCAAAACTGGACATTCTGCCAGTAGGTTGAATGTCGAGATCGATGTGTAGTTTTTAAATAACCCATGGGCGGGTCTCGTGCGTAGTCACCTCCTCGTGGTGAGACCTGGTAATTGGCATCGTTTTCCAAAAATTAATCAGTCGATTAATCTTAGGAAAACGATACCAAGCCAAGAACTACGCAACAGTCCAGTTTAGATCACCAAAAGCCTCTAGAAGGATTTTGGCGATCTAGACTGGACTAACAACCCCCCGCGGGGGCACCGTGGGACATCGTGGGACATCGCAGGACTCCGTGGGATGCGAGCGTTTTAGCCTTAATTAATCATAAGATAGATACCTATGTTATGTGCATTGTAAGCTCATTCTGTACAAAGATACTAATCTATCTTGGAACGAAAAATAAAGATCTCGTCTCTCTTGATCCCCCCGCTTACCACACTGGAAAAATTGTTCCCATGATATATCGGTTCACGGTCGCTCAGTTCTTTCAAACCGCAGCGTGACGTACTCGTTCGCGCGTATTCCGGGTACGTGCGGGTCAACGTGCACTGGACAAATCTTTGGATTCGTAAGTCGCCCCAAGCACACCTCTGTGGTTAGTAACTGCTCGAAAACTGCCCGTCGTTTGCCTCGAATCGCGGGAGTTGTCATCGCACTGGTGATACCTGCGATCCGTCATACTGTCCGATTGGTACTTCGGTACTCGGGCAGAGACCTGCATTTCACGTCCTCCGTAATCCTGTTTAAGTGAAAAACTCGCGGGCGGGGGGACCCCACTGTGCAGTTGGGGTAATGCCTTCGTAATCCTGATCAGCGGTCCATCCTCGTGAGTGGACCCCACTGTTCAGTTGAGGCCTCTTGCCTTCGTAATCCTGTTCAGCGGTCCCTCCCCGGGTACTCACTTGTTTCAGTTGGAGTGTGTTAAATTGCAGGCCTGTTTGCTGGGTCACTAGTATCATCGGTCTTTGCCATCGTCCGTGATAAGATCCAGACTACTTGACAGGTATCGAGAGAAGGTCAATGATTGGGCTTTCCGCCGAACCTTAGAGTTATCTGGTACACGGGAGTACGTCGCGTAGGTTTGTTAGTTCTTTCGAGAGATCGCGATCTCGTTCGTTTCGGGCGCGCCGCGATTTTTTCCTTTATCATCTGATTCATCGGGCATCTTCTTGTTTTCCCATTTTTAAGGGAAACTTATTGAAATCACATTATATAACTTTTCAATATCTTCAATATCTTATAGCGACGCAAAAGTAGAACGTTAAACAGTTTAGTACAGCGACTCGTATGTCCCTTCTGCAAGACACGAAATGATATATACAGTGTCAGTAGCTTCATTTTCTTCTTTTCGTTCCAAGTTAGATAAATGTGTCTTTGATACCGAATGCTGCCAGTAGGCATGCGAATTGTTGTATAATATTTGTACTGATCGATGTAATCGTTGTGTGGGAGATAGATGTTGCGTTACGTATGCCTTGTTCTACGTTTGTAAAGATTCATGTAAGCGCTGCGTTGGAGATATGTGTTTCGCGGTTAGACTACGAAACAACTATTTCTTTACGCAGGCCCATGGTCAAGTAGAGTCAAAACTGGACATTCTGCCAGTAGGTTGAATGTCGAGATCGATGTGTAGTTTTTAAATAATCCATGGGCGGGTCTCGTGCGTAGTCACCTCCTCGTGGTGAGACCTGGTAATTGGCATCGTTTTCCAAAAATTAATCAGTCGATTAATCTTAGGAAAACGATACCAAGCCAAGAACTACGCAACAGTCCAGTTTAGATCACCAAAAGCCTCTAGAAGGATTTTGGCGATCTAGACTGGACTAACAACCCCCCGCGGGGGCACCGTGGGACATCGTGGGACATCGCAGGACTCCGTGGGATGCGAGCGTTTTAGCCTTAATTAATCATAAGATAGATACCTATGTTATGTGCATTGTAAGCTCATTCTGTACAAAGATACTAATCTATCTTGGAACGAAAAATAAAGATCTCGTCTCTCTTGATCTCCCCGCTTACCACACTGGAAAAATTGTTCCCATGATATATCGGTTCACGGTCGCTCAGTTCTTTCAAACCGTAGCGTGACGTACTCGTTCGCGCGTATTCCGGGTACGTGCGGGTCAACGTGCACTGGACAAATCTTTGGATTCGTAAGTCGCCCCAAGCACACCTCTGTGGTTAGTAACTGCTCGAAAACTGCCCGTCGTTTGCCTCGAATCGCGGGAGTTGTCATCGCACTGGTGATACCTGCGATCCGTCATACTGTCCGATTGGTACTTCGGTACTCGGGCAGAGACCTGCATTTCACGTCCTCCGTAATCCTGTTTAAGTGAAAAACTCGCGGGCGGGGGGACCCCACTGTGCAGTTGGGGTAATGCCTTCGTAATCCTGATCAGCGGTCCATCCTCGTGAGTGGACCCCACTGTTCAGTTGAGGCCTCTTGCCTTCGTAATCCTGTTCAGCGGTCCCTCCCCGGGTACTCACTTGTTTCAGTTGGAGTGTGTTAAATTGCAGGCCTGTTTGCTGGGTCACTAGTATCATCGGTCTTTGCCATCGTCCGTGATAAGATCCAGACTACTTGACAGGTATCGAGAGAAGGTCAATGATTGGGCTTTCCGCCGAACCTTAGAGTTATCTGGTACACGGGAGTACGTCGCGTAGGTTTGTTAGTTCTTTCGAGAGATCGCGATCTCGTTCGTTTCGGGCGCGCCGCGATTTTTTCCTTTATCATCTGATTCATCGGGCATCTTCTTGTTTTCCCATTTTTAAGGGAAACTTATTGAAATCACATTATATAACTTTTCAATATCTTCAATATCTTATAGCGACGCAAAAGTAGAACGTTAAACAGTTTAGTACAGCGACTCGTATGTCCCTTCTGCAAGACACGAAATGATATATACAGTGTCAGTAGCTTCATTTTCTTCTTTTCGTTCCAAGTTAGATAAATGTGTCTTTGATACCGAATGCTGCCAGTAGGCATGCGAATTGTTGTATAATATTTGTACTGATCGATGTAATCGTTGTGTGGGAGATAGATGTTGCGTTACGTATGCCTTGTTCTACGTTTGTAAAGATTCATGTAAGCGCTGCGTTGGAGATATGTGTTTCGCGGTTAGACTGCGAAACAACTATTTCTTTACGCAGGCCCATGGTCAAGTAGAGTCAAAACTGGACATTCTGCCAATAGGTTGAATGTCGAGGTCGATGTGTAGTTTTTAAATAACCCATGGGCGGGTCTCGTGCGTAGTCACCTCCTCGTGGTGAGACCTGGTAATTGGCATCGTTTTCCAAAAATTAATCAGTCGATTAATCTTAGGAAAACGATACCAAGCCAAGAACTACGCAACAGTCCAGTTTAGATCACCAAAAGCCTCTAGAAGGATTTTGGCGATCTAGACTGGACTAACAACCCCCCGCGGGGGCACCGTGGGACATCGTGGGACATCGCAGGACTCCGTGGGATGCGAGCGTTTTAGCCTTAATTAATCATAAGATAGATACCTATGTTATGTGCATTGTAAGCTCATTCTGTACAAAGATACTAATCTATCTTGGAACGAAAAATAAAGATCTCGTCTCTCTTGATCCCCCCGCTTACCACACTGGAAAAATTGTTCCCATGATATATCGGTTCACGGTCGCTCAGTTCTTTCAAACCGTAGCGTGACGTACTCGTTCGCGCGTATTCCGGGTACGTGCGGGTCAACGTGCACTGGACAAATCTTTGGATTCGTAAGTCGCCCCAAGCACACCTCTGTGGTTAGTAACTGCTCGAAAACTGCCCGTCGTTTGCCTCGAATCGCGGGAGTTGTCATCGCACTGGTGATACCTGCGATCCGTCATACTGTCCGATTGGTACTTCGGTACTCGGGCAGAGACCTGCATTTCACGTCCTCCGTAATCCTGTTTAAGTGAAAAACTCGCGGGCGGGGGGACCCCACTGTGCAGTTGGGGTAATGCCTTCGTAATCCTGATCAGCGGTCCATCCTCGTGAGTGGACCCCACTGTTCAGTTGAGGCCTCTTGCCTTCGTAATCCTGTTCAGCGGTCCCTCCCCGGGTACTCACTTGTTTCAGTTGGAGTGTGTTAAATTGCAGGCCTGTTTGCTGGGTCACTAGTATCATCGGTCTTTGCCATCGTCCGTGATAAGATCCAGACTACTTGACAGGTATCGAGAGAAGGTCAATGATTGGGCTTTCCGCCGAACCTTAGAGTTATCTGGTACACGGGAGTACGTCGCGTAGGTTTGTTAGTTCTTTCGAGAGATCGCGATCTCGTTCGTTTCGGGCGCGCCGCGATTTTTTCCTTTATCATCTGATTCATCGGGCATCTTCTTGTTTTCCCATTTTTAAGGGAAACTTATTGAAATCACATTATATAACTTTTCAATATCTTCAATATCTTATAGCGACGCAAAAGTAGAACGTTAAACAGTTTAGTACAGCGACTCGTATGTCCCTTCTGCAAGACACGAAATGATATATACAGTGTCAGTAGCTTCATTTTCTTCTTTTCGTTCCAAGTTAGATAAATGTGTCTTTGATACCGAATGCTGCCAGTAGGCATGCGAATTGTTGTATAATATTTGTACTGATCGATGTAATCGTTGTGTGGGAGATAGATGTTGCGTTACGTATGCCTTGTTCTACGTTTGTAAAGATTCATGTAAGCGCTGCGTTGGAGATATGTGTTTCGCGGTTAGACTGCGAAACAACTATTTCTTTACGCAGGCCCATGGTCAAGTAGAGTCAAAACTGGACATTCTGCCAATAGGTTGAATGTCGAGGTCGATGTGTAGTTTTTAAATAACCCATGGGCGGGTCTCGTGCGTAGTCACCTCCTCGTGGTGAGACCTGGTAATTGGCATCGTTTTCCAAAAATTAATCAGTCGATTAATCTTAGGAAAACGATACCAAGCCAAGAACTACGCAACAGTCCAGTTTAGATCACCAAAAGCCTCTAGAAGGATTTTGGCGATCTAGACTGGACTAACAACCCCCCGCGGGGGCACCGTGGGACATCGTGGGACATCGCAGGACTCCGTGGGATGCGAGCGTTTTAGCCTTAATTAATCATAAGATAGATACCTATGTTATGTGCATTGTAAGCTCATTCTGTACAAAGATACTAATCTATCTTGGAACGAAAAATAAAGATCTCGTCTCTCTTGATCCCCCCGCTTACCACACTGGAAAAATTGTTCCCATGATATATCGGTTCACGGTCGCTCAGTTCTTTCAAACCGTAGCGTGACGTACTCGTTCGCGCGTATTCCGGGTACGTGCGGGTCAACGTGCACTGGACAAATCTTTGGATTCGTAAGTCGCCCCAAGCACACCTCTGTGGTTAGTAACTGCTCGAAAACTGCCCGTCGTTTGCCTCGAATCGCGGGAGTTGTCATCGCACTGGTGATACCTGCGATCCGTCATACTGTCCGATTGGTACTTCGGTACTCGGGCAGAGACCTGCATTTCACGTCCTCCGTAATCCTGTTTAAGTGAAAAACTCGCGGGCGGGGGGACCCCACTGTGCAGTTGGGGTAATGCCTTCGTAATCCTGATCAGCGGTCCATCCTCGTGAGTGGACCCCACTGTTCAGTTGAGGCCTCTTGCCTTCGTAATCCTGTTCAGCGGTCCCTCCCCGGGTACTCACTTGTTTCAGTTGGAGTGTGTTAAATTGCAGGCCTGTTTGCTGGGTCACTAGTATCATCGGTCTTTGCCATCGTCCGTGATAAGATCCAGACTACTTGACAGGTATCGAGAGAAGGTCAATGATTGGGCTTTCCGCCGAACCTTAGAGTTATCTGGTACACGGGAGTACGTCGCGTAGGTTTGTTAGTTCTTTCGAGAGATCGCGATCTCGTTCGTTTCGGGCGCGCCGCGATTTTTTCCTTTATCATCTGATTCATCGGGCATCTTCTTGTTTTCCCATTTTTAAGGGAAACTTATTGAAATCACATTATATAACTTTTCAATATCTTCAATATCTTATAGCGACGCAAAAGTAGAACGTTAAACAGTTTAGTACAGCGACTCGTATGTCCCTTCTGCAAGACACGAAATGATATATACAGTGTCAGTAGCTTCATTTTCTTCTTTTCGTTCCAAGTTAGATAAATGTGTCTTTGATACCGAATGCTGCCAGTAGGCATGCGAATTGTTGTATAATATTTGTACTGATCGATGTAATCGTTGTGTGGGAGATAGATGTTGCGTTACGTATGCCTTGTTCTACGTTTGTAAAGATTCATGTAAGCGCTGCGTTGGAGATATGTGTTTCGCGGTTAGACTACGAAACAACTATTTCTTTACGCAGGCCCATGGTCAAGTAGAGTCAAAACTGGACATTCTGCCAGTAGGTTGAATGTCGAGATCGATGTGTAGTTTTTAAATAACCCATGGGCGGGTCTCGTGCGTAGTCACCTCCTCGTGGTGAGACCTGGTAATTGGCATCGTTTTCCAAAAATTAATCAGTCGATTAATCTTAGGAAAACGATACCAAGCCAAGAACTACGCAACAGTCCAGTTTAGATCACCAAAAGCCTCTAGAAGGATTTTGGCGATCTAGACTGGACTAACAACCCCCCGCGGGGGCACCGTGGGACATCGTGGGACATCGCAGGACTCCGTGGGATGCGAGCGTTTTAGCCTTAATTAATCATAAGATAGATACCTATGTTATGTGCATTGTAAGCTCATTCTGTACAAAGATACTAATCTATCTTGGAACGAAAAATAAAGATCTCGTCTCTCTTGATCCCCCCGCTTACCACACTGGAAAAATTGTTCCCATGATATATCGGTTCACGGTCGCTCAGTTCTTTCAAACCGCAGCGTGACGTACTCGTTCGCGCGTATTCCGGGTACGTGCGGGTCAACGTGCACTGGACAAATCTTTGGATTCGTAAGTCGCCCCAAGCACACCTCTGTGGTTAGTAACTGCTCGAAAACTGCCCGTCGTTTGCCTCGAATCGCGGGAGTTGTCATCGCACTGGTGATACCTGCGATCCGTCATACTGTCCGATTGGTACTTCGGTACTCGGGCAGAGACCTGCATTTCACGTCCTCCGTAATCCTGTTTAAGTGAAAAACTCGCGGGCGGGGGGACCCCACTGTGCAGTTGGGGTAATGCCTTCGTAATCCTGATCAGCGGTCCATCCTCGTGAGTGGACCCCACTGTTCAGTTGAGGCCTCTTGCCTTCGTAATCCTGTTCAGCGGTCCCTCCCCGGGTACTCACTTGTTTCAGTTGGAGTGTGTTAAATTGCAGGCCTGTTTGCTGGGTCACTAGTATCATCGGTCTTTGCCATCGTCCGTGATAAGATCCAGACTACTTGACAGGTATCGAGAGAAGGTCAATGATTGGGCTTTCCGCCGAACCTTAGAGTTATCTGGTACACGGGAGTACGTCGCGTAGGTTTGTTAGTTCTTTCGAGAGATCGCGATCTCGTTCGTTTCGGGCGCGCCGCGATTTTTTCCTTTATCATCTGATTCATCGGGCATCTTCTTGTTTTCCCATTTTTAAGGGAAACTTATTGAAATCACATTATATAACTTTTCAATATCTTCAATATCTTATAGCGACGCAAAAGTAGAACGTTAAACAGTTTAGTACAGCGACTCGTATGTCCCTTCTGCAAGACACGAAATGATATATACAGTGTCAGTAGCTTCATTTTCTTCTTTTCGTTCCAAGTTAGATAAATGTGTCTTTGATACCGAATGCTGCCAGTAGGCATGCGAATTGTTGTATAATATTTGTACTGATCGATGTAATCGTTGTGTGGGAGATAGATGTTGCGTTACGTATGCCTTGTTCTACGTTTGTAAAGATTCATGTAAGCGCTGCGTTGGAGATATGTGTTTCGCGGTTAGACTACGAAACAACTATTTCTTTACGCAGGCCCATGGTCAAGTAGAGTCAAAACTGGACATTCTGCCAGTAGGTTGAATGTCGAGATCGATGTGTAGTTTTTAAATAACCCATGGGCGGGTCTCGTGCGTAGTCACCTCCTCGTGGTGAGACCTGGTAATTGGCATCGTTTTCCAAAAATTAATCAGTCGATTAATCTTAGGAAAACGATACCAAGCCAAGAACTACGCAACAGTCCAGTTTAGATCACCAAAAGCCTCTAGAAGGATTTTGGCGATCTAGACTGGACTAACAACCCCCCGCGGGGGCACCGTGGGACATCGTGGAACATCGCAGGACTCCGTGGGATGCGAGCGTTTTAGCCTTAATTAATCATAAGATAGATACCTATGTTATGTGCATTGTAAGCTCATTCTGTACAAAGATACTAATCTATCTTGGAACGAAAAATAAAGATCTCGTCTCTCTTGATCCCCCCGCTTACCACACTGGAAAAATTGTTCCCATGATATATCGGTTCACGGTCGCTCAGTTCTTTCAAACCGTAGCGTGACGTACTCGTTCGCGCGTATTCCGGGTACGTGCGGGTCAACGTGCACTGGACAAATCTTTGGATTCGTAAGTCGCCCCAAGCACACCTCTGTGGTTAGTAACTGCTCGAAAACTGCCCGTCGTTTGCCTCGAATCGCGGGAGTTGTCATCGCACTGGTGATACCTGCGATCCGTCATACTGTCCGATTGGTACTTCGGTACTCGGGCAGAGACCTGCATTTCACGTCCTCCGTAATCCTGTTTAAGTGAAAAACTCGCGGGCGGGGGGACCCCACTGTGCAGTTGGGGTAATGCCTTCGTAATCCTGATCAGCGGTCCATCCTCGTGAGTGGACCCCACTGTTCAGTTGAGGCCTCTTGCCTTCGTAATCCTGTTCAGCGGTCCCTCCCCGGGTACTCACTTGTTTCAGTTGGAGTGTGTTAAATTGCAGGCCTGTTTGCTGGGTCACTAGTATCATCGGTCTTTGCCATCGTCCGTGATAAGATCCAGACTACTTGACAGGTATCGAGAGAAGGTCAATGATTGGGCTTTCCGCCGAACCTTAGAGTTATCTGGTACACGGGAGTACGTCGCGTAGGTTTGTTAGTTCTTTCGAGAGATCGCGATCTCGTTCGTTTCGGGCGCGCCGCGATTTTTTCCTTTATCATCTGATTCATCGGGCATCTTCTTGTTTTCCCATTTTTAAGGGAAACTTATTGAAATCACATTATATAACTTTTCAATATCTTCAATATCTTATAGCGACGCAAAAGTAGAACGTTAAACAGTTTAGTACAGCGACTCGTATGTCCCTTCTGCAAGACACGAAATGATATATACAGTGTCAGTAGCTTCATTTTCTTCTTTTCGTTCCAAGTTAGATAAATGTGTCTTTGATACCGAATGCTGCCAGTAGGCATGCGAATTGTTGTATAATATTTGTACTGATCGATGTAATCGTTGTGTGGGAGATAGATGTTGCGTTACGTATGCCTTGTTCTACGTTTGTAAAGATTCATGTAAGCGCTGCGTTGGAGATATGTGTTTCGCGGTTAGACTACGAAACAACTATTTCTTTACGCAGGCCCATGGTCAAGTAGAGTCAAAACTGGACATTCTGCCAGTAGGTTGAATGTCGAGATCGATGTGTAGTTTTTAAATAACCCATGGGCGGGTCTCGTGCGTAGTCACCTCCTCGTGGTGAGACCTGGTAATTGGCATCGTTTTCCAAAAATTAATCAGTCGATTAATCTTAGGAAAACGATACCAAGCCAAGAACTACGCAACAGTCCAGTTTAGATCACCAAAAGCCTCTAGAAGGATTTTGGCGATCTAGACTGGACTAACAACCCCCCGCGGGGGCACCGTGGGACATCGTGGGACATCGCAGGACTCCGTGGGATGCGAGCGTTTTAGCCTTAATTAATCATAAGATAGATACCTATGTTATGTGCATTGTAAGCTCATTCTGTACAAAGATACTAATCTATCTTGGAACGAAAAATAAAGATCTCGTCTCTCTTGATCCCCCCGCTTACCACACTGGAAAAATTGTTCCCATGATATATCGGTTCACGGTCGCTCAGTTCTTTCAAACCGCAGCGTGACGTACTCGTTCGCGCGTATTCCGGGTACGTGCGGGTCAACGTGCACTGGACAAATCTTTGGATTCGTAAGTCGCCCCAAGCACACCTCTGTGGTTAGTAACTGCTCGAAAACTGCCCGTCGTTTGCCTCGAATCGCGGGAGTTGTCATCGCACTGGTGATACCTGCGATCCGTCATACTGTCCGATTGGTACTTCGGTACTCGGGCAGAGACCTGCATTCCACGTCCTCCGTAATCCTGTTTAAGTGAAAAACTCGCGGGCGGGGGGACCCCACTGTGCAGTTGGGGTAATGCCTTCGTAATCCTGATCAGCGGTCCATCCTCGTGAGTGGACCCCACTGTTCAGTTGAGGCCTCTTGCCTTCGTAATCCTGTTCAGCGGTCCCTCCCCGGGTACTCACTTGTTTCAGTTGGAGTGTGTTAAATTGCAGGCCTGTTTGCTGGGTCACTAGTATCATCGGTCTTTGCCATCGTCCGTGATAAGATCCAGACTACTTGACAGGTATCGAGAGAAGGTCAATGATTGGGCTTTCCGCCGAACCTTAGAGTTATCTGGTACACGGGAGTACGTCGCGTAGGTTTGTTAGTTCTTTCGAGAGATCGCGATCTCGTTCGTTTCGGGCGCGCCGCGATTTTTTCCTTTATCATCTGATTCATCGGGCATCTTCTTGTTTTCCCATTTTTAAGGGAAACTTATTGAAATCACATTATATAACTTTTCAATATCTTCAATATCTTATAGCGACGCAAAAGTAGAACGTTAAACAGTTTAGTACAGCGACTCGTATGTCCCTTCTGCAAGACACGAAATGATATATACAGTGTCAGTAGCTTCATTTTCTTCTTTTCGTTCCAAGTTAGATAAATGTGTCTTTGATACCGAATGCTGCCAGTAGGCATGCGAATTGTTGTATAATATTTGTACTGATCGATGTAATCGTTGTGTGGGAGATAGATGTTGCGTTACGTATGCCTTGTTCTACGTTTGTAAAGATTCATGTAAGCGCTGCGTTGGAGATATGTGTTTCGCGGTTAGACTACGAAACAACTATTTCTTTACGCAGGCCCATGGTCAAGTAGAGTCAAAACTGGACATTCTGCCAGTAGGTTGAATGTCGAGATCGATGTGTAGTTTTTAAATAACCCATGGGCGGGTCTCGTGCGTAGTCACCTCCTCGTGGTGAGACCTGGTAATTGGCATCGTTTTCCAAAAATTAATCAGTCGATTAATCTTAGGAAAACGATACCAAGCCAAGAACTACGCAACAGTCCAGTTTAGATCACCAAAAGCCTCTAGAAGGATTTTGGCGATCTAGACTGGACTAACAACCCCCCGCGGGGGCACCGTGGGACATCGTGGGACATCGCAGGACTCCGTGGGATGCGAGCGTTTTAGCCTTAATTAATCATAAGATAGATACCTATGTTATGTGCATTGTAAGCTCATTCTGTACAAAGATACTAATCTATCTTGGAACGAAAAATAAAGATCTCGTCTCTCTTGATCCCCCCGCTTACCACACTGGAAAAATTGTTCCCATGATATATCGGTTCACGGTCGCTCAGTTCTTTCAAACCGCAGCGTGACGTACTCGTTCGCGCGTATTCCGGGTACGTGCGGGTCAACGTGCACTGGACAAATCTTTGGATTCGTAAGTCGCCCCAAGCACACCTCTGTGGTTAGTAACTGCTCGAAAACTGCCCGTCGTTTGCCTCGAATCGCGGGAGTTGTCATCGCACTGGTGATACCTGCGATCCGTCATACTGTCCGATTGGTACTTCGGTACTCGGGCAGAGACCTGCATTCCACGTCCTCCGTAATCCTGTTTAAGTGAAAAACTCGCGGGCGGGGGGACCCCACTGTGCAGTTGGGGTAATGCCTTCGTAATCCTGATCAGCGGTCCATCCTCGTGAGTGGACCCCACTGTTCAGTTGAGGCCTCTTGCCTTCGTAATCCTGTTCAGCGGTCCCTCCCCGGGTACTCACTTGTTTCAGTTGGAGTGTGTTAAATTGCAGGCCTGTTTGCTGGGTCACTAGTATCATCGGTCTTTGCCATCGTCCGTGATAAGATCCAGACTACTTGACAGGTATCGAGAGAAGGTCAATGATTGGGCTTTCCGCCGAACCTTAGAGTTATCTGGTACACGGGAGTACGTCGCGTAGGTTTGTTAGTTCTTTCGAGAGATCGCGATCTCGTTCGTTTCGGGCGCGCCGCGATTTTTTCCTTTATCATCTGATTCATCGGGCATCTTCTTGTTTTCCCATTTTTAAGGGAAACTTATTGAAATCACATTATATAACTTTTCAATATCTTCAATATCTTATAGCGACGCAAAAGTAGAACGTTAAACAGTTTAGTACAGCGACTCGTATGTCCCTTCTGCAAGACACGAAATGATATATACAGTGTCAGTAGCTTCATTTTCTTCTTTTCGTTCCAAGTTAGATAAATGTGTCTTTGATACCGAATGCTGCCAGTAGGCATGCGAATTGTTGTATAATATTTGTACTGATCGATGTAATCGTTGTGTGGGAGATAGATGTTGCGTTACGTATGCCTTGTTCTACGTTTGTAAAGATTCATGTAAGCGCTGCGTTGGAGATATGTGTTTCGCGGTTAGACTACGAAACAACTATTTCTTTACGCAGGCCCATGGTCAAGTAGAGTCAAAACTGGACATTCTGCCAGTAGGTTGAATGTCGAGATCGATGTGTAGTTTTTAAATAACCCATGGGCGGGTCTCGTGCGTAGTCACCTCCTCGTGGTGAGACCTGGTAATTGGCATCGTTTTCCAAAAATTAATCAGTCGATTAATCTTAGGAAAACGATACCAAGCCAAGAACTACGCAACAGTCCAGTTTAGATCACCAAAAGCCTCTAGAAGGATTTTGGCGATCTAGACTGGACTAACAACCCCCCGCGGGGGCACCGTGGGACATCGTGGGACATCGCAGGACTCCGTGGGATGCGAGCGTTTTAGCCTTAATTAATCATAAGATAGATACCTATGTTATGTGCATTGTAAGCTCATTCTGTACAAAGATACTAATCTATCTTGGAACGAAAAATAAAGATCTCGTCTCTCTTGATCCCCCCGCTTACCACACTGGAAAAATTGTTCCCAGGATATATCGGTTCACGGTCGCTCAGTTCTTTCAAACCGTAGCGTGACGTACTCGTTCGCGCGTATTCCGGGTACGTGCGGGTCAACGTGCACTGGACAAATCTTTGGATTCGTAAGTCGCCCCAAGCACACCTCTGTGGTTAGTAACTGCTCGAAAACTGCCCGTCGTCGTTTGCCTCGAATCGCGGGAGTTGTCATCGCACTGGTGATACCTGCGATCCGTCATACTGTCCGATTGGGGTTAGGTTGGGGTTAGGTTGGGGTTAGGTTGGGGTTAGGTTGGGGTTAGGTTGGGGAGCACGAGGCGGGTATGGGTTCCCAGGTCGTAGGACCACGCCCTGGGAAACCCCGATGGATCTGATGCTCTCCTAGAGTCGGGTGGCGGCTGGTCGGTGCCTTTGGTACCCGTCGGTTCGCTGATCCGGTGCGGAGAACTTCGGAGAAGTTGGTGGGCCCATATCTGCCAAGACCACTCACCTCACCTTCTCGTGGGGCTCCCCGTCACCCTGCACCGGCCTTGACCGGGGTAGGGTGCGAAAGAGTGAGTGGCACCAGGATGCAGATTTGTTGACGACCCGGCGAACAAACAAACAAACCAAATATGGAAGATAAGAAACTAGGTAAAAACGTTTACGGTGCAGGGGAGGGATACCCCAGTACCGGCGCAGTCGTGGGTAGTCAAGTGGGCCCCGCTGCGTCGTCATCTCACGACCACGGCCGTTCGAGGGTGGACCGCCAGGCCCCCGGACGTGTTTCTGCGTCTGGCGAGGACAACGGGATGGAGATGGCGGAGGAATCTCCAAGGAGGAGGAGCACGAGGAGCTCGATCAGGAGCACGGACAGGTCGGAGTACGCTTTTCTCGCTCCGCCCCTGGTCGACTATGCCACGTCATCGGTGGCAGTATGGCCGCGGACGCGAGTAAGGTCCGACGACGAGGAGTCCGTCGCCTCGATCTCGTCGCGTTCGTCGCTGGTCTCTGCGACGTCCAGGGGTAAGAAGAGGAGGGTCGCCATTACGACCCCGGACGTGCCCGAGGAACTGGACATCCTCGTAAGGACGAGCTCGCCCGCGGAAGTCAGCGCGGAGGTGACGATGCGCATCTCTGAAATCATGAAGGTTGCGACGATATCGTCCAACCTGAAGGGGACGTGCATAAAGACGCTGAAGGACGCGGCGAGCTACCTCACCGCCGCCTGGAAGCACGAGTCCTGCAGGAGAAGGTCCGGACAGGCGCGCGACAGCGACGTCGTAGACACGAGGCTGTCCGCGGTGGAGCAAGAGAACGCAGCCCTTCGCCAACAGCTGGCGATATTGACTGCTCGCGTTCAGGAGTGTCCGCGATGCACCGGCCCACTGTGCGAGTATGGCCGTCCTCCGCGGGAAGACAACAGCGACAGGGCACGCCTAGATGCCCTGGAGAAGGAGGTCCGGGAGCTCAGACCCTCCATCGTCAGGGACATCGAGGAGCTGCTCGGGAAACAACGACCGCGGACCCCCGACGCGCGTCGAGGCGCGGACCGCCCCGCTACTCTACGTACCCCCCAAACGGCGTCGCTCCCGAGGGAGCAGGAGGGTGGCGAGTCGTGGACGGTGGTGGAGTCGAGGGGGAAGAAACAACGGAAGAAGCGGAAGAAGACAGCCGCCGCCGCCGCCGCCGCCGCCTCCGCTGGAGTCGAGACGGCGAGAAACGGGGCGACCGTGGCTCCGCCGGCGACGAGCGGACGCCAGCGGCTACCGCAGACCAGGACGACAGGCGCGCCGAAACCGAGCGCCGCCGCAGCGAAGAGAGGACCGCCGCAGGCTCCCAAGACGATCACGCTCCCTCGAGCACCGCGAACATCCGCGGTGACTCTGACGTTGAACGAGGGAGCCAGGATGTCGTACGCCGACGTGCTGGAGGCAGCCAGAGCGAAGGTCCCGCTCTCGGAGGTGGGTGTGGAGTCCGTCGACATGAGGAAGGCGATGACGGGCGCCATAATCATCAGAGTCCCTGGGGACAGGGACAGGGGAAAGGCGACACTGCTGGCGACGCGTCTGGCCGAGGCGCTGGATCCGACGGCGGTGAGAGTCGCCACACCAACCAGGATGGCCGAGCTCCAAGTGACCGGGATCGACATCTCGGTCAAAAAGGACGAACTGCGGCGAGCTTTGGCCTCGGCCGCGGGATGCGGCTGCGCCGAGATGCACATCGGAGAGATCGGCGCCACCAGGGGCGGCCTCGGGTCCGTGTGGATCAAATGCCCGGTGGCAGGAGCCCGCAAACTAGCCCAGGCGGGGAAAATCGCCCTGGGTTGGTCGACAGCCAGGATCAGAGCGATCCCGAAGCGGCCCCTCCAGTGCTTCAAGTGCCTGGAGCTGGGGCACGTGCGCGCAACGTGCGTGTCCGGTGTGGATCGCGGGCATCTGTGCTACAGGTGCGGCGGTAGCGGACATCGAGCCAGAGGCTGTCCGGCCTCTGCTCCCAAGTGCCCTCTGTGCGAGTCGCTCGGGGCACCCGCCAACCACAGGATGGGCGGGGCGGCCTGCGCGCCCCCGAAGACCAAGAAGAAGAGGAGACCAATCCGCGAGCCAGCGGCGGAAAAGAGTCCAGGAAGCGCCGCGAAAGCAGCAGCGGCGGATGGTCGGGAGGAGGCCATGGAGGTGACCGCGTAATTCGAGCGCCTCCTCCAATGCAACCTCGGTAGGTCGAGAAGAGCGCAAGATCTGCTCTCTCAGACCATCCGAGAGAACGAGGTCGCCCTCGCGGCGGTGGCCGAGCCGTACCGCGTTCCCGACGTTCCCAACTGGATCGCGGACCTGGACGGAGCCACGGCGATAACTTGGACGTCAGCCTCGAGTGCCCCCGGCGTTCCGCTCGATCGCGGCCGCGGCTTCGTCGCGGTCGAGTGGGCTAGGATAGCGGTGGTGGCCGTCTACGTCTCCCCCAACATCGGCCTGGACGCGTACGGGGACTTTCTGGACAGGGTCGGCGAGTGCGTCAGGAGATGCCTTCCCCGCCAGGCGCTCGTCCTCGGGGACTTTAACGCCCATTCCACGCAATGGGGAAACCCCGGTACCAACTCTCGGGGAAGGATGCTCACCGACTGGGCCGCGGGTCTCGGGCTCGTGCTGGCGAACAGAGGCTCGGCGAGCACCTGCGTGGCATGGAGAGGGTCCTCCGTGGTCGACGTCACGTGGACTACCCCGGAGCTGTTCAGGCGGATCCACGACTGGAGAGTGGCCGAGGGGATGGAAACGCTGTCCGACCACCTCTACATACTGATGGAGGTGGCCCCCGAGACTGCACAGGCCGACAACGACGACGACGCCCGACGACGAGGAGAGAATCGATCCCGCCCACCACCGCGATGGCGGCTCAAGGAGAGGGACAAGGACCTGCTGCGGGCGGCGGCCACCGTCTCCGCCTGGAGTTGGGACGCCCGACGGACAACAGGAGCAGCATCATCGTTGGAAAGCGTCGACGAGGAGGCGGAAGAACTTCGCCGACGCATGAGCGCGGCGTGCGACGCCTCGATGCCGCGCTCCGTCCCGGGCGGTAGACGCGATCGCCGCGTGTACTGGTGGACACCGGAGATCGCGGAGCTGCGAGCGAGCTGCGTCCGAGCCCGCAGAAGATTCCTGAGGGCCCGCCGTCGCAGGCTGACGCGCGACGAAGAGGAGATCTCCAGCTGCTACGAGGCGTACAGAGAGGCGAGACGCACTCTTCAGCGGGAGATCAAGATCGCGAAAGCTCGGTGCTGGGCTGAGCTGGTCGAGGCGGTCGAATCCGATCCGTGGGGGCGGCCGTACAAGATAGCGACGAAGAAGCTGCGACCTACGGCGCCCCCGCTGACCGCGAACATGGACCCGGTGCTGCTGAACAAGGTCATCGGTACTCTGTTCCCACCGGAAGACAGGGACGCGGGACGATCAGCGCCATCCTCCTGCTTCGGCGGCGACGACGACGACGAGGAGGCGGTGACGACGACGGAGTGGAGCGAAGAGCTCGGAGTCACCGAAGAGGAGCTCTTCGAAGCCACGAGAAGGATGGCATCCCGCGACGTGGCACCGGGTCCGGACGGAATCCCAGGCCGAGTGTGGGCGGAGACGATCGACGCCATGGCTCCCCGCCTGCGACACCTGTACACCAGATGCCTGAGAGAGGGTGCCTACCCCCGGACGTGGCGGACGGCGAGATTGGTTCTGCTGCGGAAAGAGGATCGTCCGCCGGACTCGCCGTCCGCGTACAGGCCTATATGCCTGCTCGACGAGGTGGGGAAGCTGTTCGAGCGAATCATCGCCGCCCGTCTGGAGGCTCACATGACGGAGAGGACGCCCGGATGGCACGAAAGCCAGTACGGATTTCGCCGAGGCCGCTCGACGGTGGACGCGGTGAGGCGAGTCCGATCCATGGCCGAGGACACGGTCGCTCGCCAGGGGGTGGGATTGGCGGTATCGCTGGACGTCACGAACGCCTTCAACTCCATCCCTTGGACCAGGATAGTGGAAGCCCTGCGATACTTCGAGGTTCCGGCCTATCTCGTCGGGGTGATCCGGGCGTACCTGAGCGACCGGTGGATCCTGTACAGCGGGAAGGACGGGGAAGAGAGAAGACGCGTCGAGCGCGGCGTGCCACAGGGCTCGGTCCTGGGACCCATACTGTGGATCACGGCCTACGACTCGGTCCTCCGATGCCCCGTGCCCCCGGGCGCGGGCCTGGTCTGCTACGCCGACGACACGCTGGTTCTGGCCGGGGGACGATGGTGGAACGAGGCGGTGAACAACGCGGAGAACGCCGTGGCATGCGCGGTACGCGCCATTCGGGCGCTCGGGCTGAGAGTGTCGCCGGCCAAATCCGAGGCCCTCTGGTTCTTCGACCAACGCCGCAGAGGAACCCCTCCTCCCGACCTCTCCGTGACCATCGACGGAGAAGAGGTGCCGGTGAGACGCCAGATGAGATACCTGGGTCTCACCATCGACAGCGGATGGACGTTCGGACCGCACTTCGAGCTCCTGGTCCCCAGGGTGACAGCCGCGGCCAACGCCTTGTGCGGCCTCCTACCGAACATCGGCGGAGCAGGACTGGGAGTCCGCCGACTCTACGAGGGAGTGGTCCGGTCCCGAGTCCTCTACGGGGCTCCCGTCTGGGCCGAAGATCTGGCGGCGAGTCGTCGCAGCCTGGTCCTGGTGAGAAGATTGCAGCGGACGATCGCCATCCGCATCGCCAGAGGATACAGGACGGTGTCCTACGCGTCGGCGACCGTGCTGGCGGCGTCCCCGCCGTTCGAGCTGCAGGCCCTCGCGCTCCGAAGGGTGTACGAACACCTGAGAGGTCCGAGCTCGGACAGGCGCTCGACGCCACCGTCCAACAGCCAGACGGTCCGAAACATCCGGGAGGAGACGAAGTCGGAGATCTGGGAGCGATGGCGCTCCCGGCTGGTGGAGGAGGACGCCGTACGACCACATCGCGCCGTTCGCGCCGTGCTTCCGAACTGGGACGCCTGGAGAGAACACGGCGGGGTCCCGCTAACCTTCAGGACGACGCAGGTGCTCACCGGCCACGGAGTATTCGGCGAGTACCTGCTCAGGATTCGGCGGGAGGTGACGTCCATCTGTCACCACTGCGAGGAAGAGGAGGACACGGCGCAGCACACGCTGGAGCACTGCCCGGCGTGGGCAGAACCGCGACGCGTCCTGCGGCTCGACATCGGCGAGAGATTAGCCCCCGAAGCGGTCGTCGAGGCGATGCTCAGAGGGCGCCAGGAGTTCGTCGCCGTCCGCACGTACTGCGAGCAAGTGATGCTCGCGAAGGAGCGGGCGGAGAGAGACCGAGAAAGATCGCGCCATCCCTCGAGGACGTCGCAGCAGCATCAGAGAAACACCAGACGCCACGAAGGCGCGGCGCAGCCGCCGCCTTAGGAGCGTGAGAACAGGATCGAGGCGTTAGGGGGCGTGGTCCCCCCCTAACGGACCAAACAAGAACAGGACGTCTCCCTTCAAGATCTACAGGGAGATAGACGACAGGGGGCACCCCGGTAGTACTTCGCAAGAGAGCCCGGGTGTCCCTCGGCCAAACGTCAGGACAGGCCACCGTGGAGTTTTAGTCGGTAAGAGTCCGACACTACCCGCGGCTGTGAAACAGCGGCGGGTGTCCATGAGGATTTCTCCACGTAAAAAAAAAAAAAAAAAAAAAAAAAAAAAAAAAAAAAAAAAAAAAAAAAAAAAAAAAAAAAAAAAAAAAAAAAAAAAAAAAAAAAGGTTGGGGTTAGGTTAGGTTAGGTTAGGTTAGGTTGGGGTTAGGTTGGGGTTAGGTTAGGTTGGGGTTAGGTTGGGGTTAGGTTGGGGTTAGGTTGGGGTTAGGTTGGGGTTAGGTTGGGGTTAGGTTGGGGTTAGGTTGGGGTTAGGTTGGGGTTAGGTTGGGGTTAGGTTGGGGTTAGGTTGGGGTTAGGTTGGGGTTAGGTTGGGGTTAGGTTGGGGTTAGGTTGGGGTTAGGTTGGGGTTAGGTTGGGGTTAGGTTGGGGTTAGGTTGGGGTTAGGTTGGGGTTAGGTTGGGGTTAGGTTGGGGTTAGGTTGGGGTTAGGTTGGGGTTAGGTTGGGGTTAGGTTGGGGTTAGGTTGGGGTTAGGTTGGGGTTAGGTTAGGTTGGGTTAGGTTGGGGTTAGGTTGGGGTTAGGTTGGGGTTAGGTTGGGGTTAGGTTGGGGTTAGGTTGGGGTTAGGTTGGGGTTAGGTTGGGGTTAGGTTGGGGTTAGGTTGGGGTTAGGTTGGGGTTAGGTTGGGGTTAGGTTGGGGTTAGGTTGGGGTTAGGTTGGGGTTAGGTTGGGGTTAGGTTGGGGTTAGGTTGGGGTTAGGTTGGGGTTAGGTTGGGGTTAGGTTGGGGTTAGGTTGGGGTTAGGTTGGGGTTAGGTTGGGGTTAGGTTGGGGTTAGGTTGGGGTTAGGTTGGGGTTAGGTTGGGGTTAGGTTGGGTTAGGTTGGGGTTAGGTTGGGGTTAGGTTGGGGTTAGGTTGGGGTTAGGTTGGGGTTAGGTTGGGGTTAGGTTGGGGTTAGGTTGGGGTTAGGTTGGGGTTAGGTTGGGGTTAGGTTGGGGTTAGGTTGGGGTTAGGTTGGGGTTAGGTTGGGGTTAGGTTGGGGTTAGGTTGGGGTTAGGTTGGGGTTAGGTTGGGGTTAGGTTGGGGTTAGGTTGGGGTTAGGTTAGGTTGGGGTTAGGTTGGGGTTAGGTTGGGGTTAGGTTAGGTTGGGGTTAGGTTGGGGTTAGGTTGGGGTTAGGTTGGGGTTAGGTTGGGGTTAGGTTAGGTTGGGGTTAGGTTGGGGTTAGGTTGGGGTTAGGTTGGGGTTAGGTTGGGGTTAGGTTGGGGTTAGGTTGGGGTTAGGTTGGGGTTAGGTTGGGGTTAGGTTGGGGTTAGGTTGGGGTTAGGTTGGGGTTAGGTTGGGGTTAGGTTGGGGTTAGGTTGGGGTTAGGTTGGGGTTAGGTTGGGGTTAGGTTGGGGTTAGGTTGGGGTTAGGTTGGGGTTAGGTTGGGTTAGGTTGGGGTTAGGTTGGGGTTAGGTTAGGTTGGGGTTAGGTTGGGGTTAGGTTGGGGTTAGGTTGGGGTTAGGTTGGGGTTAGGTTAGGTTAGGTTGGGGTTAGGTTGGGGTTAGGTTGGGGTTAGGTTGGGGTTAGGTTAGGTTGGGGTTGGGGAGCACGAGGCGGGTATGGGTTCCCAGGTCGTAGGACCACGCCCTGGGAAACCCCGATGGATCTGATGCTCTCCTAGAGTCGGGTGGCGGCTGGTCGGTGCCTTTGGTACCCGTCGGTTCGCTGATCCGGTGCGGAGAGCTTCGGAGAAGTTGGTGGGCCCATATCTGCCAAGACCACTCACCTCACCTTCTCGTGGGGCTCCCCGTCACCCTGCACCGGCCTTGACCGGGGTAGGGTGCGAAAGAGTGAGTGGCACCAGGATGCAGATTTGTTGACGACCCGGCGACCAAACAAACAAACAAACCAAATATGGAAGATAAGAAACTAGGTAAAAACGTTTACGGTGCAGGGGAGGGATACCCCAGTACCGGCGCAGTCGTGGGTAGTCAAGTGGGCCCCGCTGCGTCGTCATCTCACGACCACGGCCGTTCGAGGGTGGACCGCCAGGCCCCCGGACGTGTTTCTGCGTCTGGCGAGGACAACGGGATGGAGATGGCGGAGGAATCTCCAAGGAGGAGGAGCACGAGGAGCTCGCTCAGGAGCACGGACAGGTCGGAGTACGCTTTTCTCGCTCCGCCCCTGGTCGACTATGCCACGTCATCGGTGGCAGTATGGCCGCGGACGCGAGTAAGGTCCGACGACGAGGAGTCCGTCGCCTCGATCTCGTCGCGTTCGTCGCTGGTCTCTGCGACGTCCAGGGGTAAGAAGAGGAGGGTCGCCATTACGACCCCGGACGTGCCCGAGGAACTGGACATCCTCGTAAGGACGAGCTCGCCCGCGGAAGTCAGCGCGGAGGTGACGATGCGCATCTCTGAAATCATGAAGGTTGCGACGATATCGTCCAACCTGAAGGGCACGTGCATAAAGACGCTGAAGGACGCGGCGAGCTACCTCACCGCCGCCTGGAAGCACGAGTCCTGCAGGAGAAGGTCCGGACAGGCGCGCGACAGCGACGTCGTAGACACGAGGCTGTCCGCGGTGGAGCAAGAGAACGCAGCCCTTCGCCAACAGCTGGCGATATTGACTGCTCGCGTTCAGGAGTGTCCGCGATGCACCGGCCCACTGTGCGAGTATGGCCGTCCTCCGCGGGAAGACAACAGCGACAGGGCACGCCTAGATGCCCTGGAGAAGGAGGTCCGGGAGCTCAGACCCTCCATCGTCAGGGACATCGAGGAGCTGCTCGGGAAACAACGACCGCGGACCCCCGACGCGCGTCGAGGCGCGGACCGCCCCGCTACTCTACGTACCCCCCAAACTGCGTCGCTCCCGAGGGAGCAGGAGGGTGGCGAGTCGTGGACGGTGGTGGAGTCGAGGGGGAAGAAACAACGGAAGAAGCGGAAGAAGACAGCCGCCGCCGCCGCCGCCGCCGCCGCCGCTGGAGTCGAGACGGCGAGAAACGGGGCGACCGTGGCTCCGCCGGCGACGAGCGGACGCCAGCGGCTACCGCAGACCAGGACGACAGGCGCGCCGAAACCGAGCGCCGCCGCAGCGAAGAGAGGACCGCCGCAGGCTCCCAAGACGGTCACGCTCCCTCGAGCACCGCGAACATCCGCGGTGACTCTGACGTTGAACGAGGGAGCCAGGATGTCGTACGCCGACGTGCTGGAGGCAGCCAGAGCGAAGGTCCCGCTCTCGGAGGTGGGTGTGGAGTCCGTCGACATGAGGAAGGCGATGACGGGCGCCATAATCATCAGAGTCCCTGGGGACAGGGACAGGGGAAAGGCGACACTGCTGGCGACGCGTCTGGCCGAGGCGCTGGATCCGACGGCGGTGAGAGTCGCCACACCAACCAGGATGGCCGAGCTCCAAGTGACCGGGATCGACATCTCGGTCAAAAAGGACGAACTGCGGCGAGCTTTGGCCTCGGCCGCGGGATGCGGCTGCGCCGAGATGCACATCGGAGAGATCGGCGCCACCAGGGGCGGCCTCGGGTCCGTGTGGATCAAATGCCCGGTGGCAGGAGCCCGCAAACTAGCCCAGGCGGGGAAAATCGCCCTGGGTTGGTCGACAGCCAGGATCAGAGCGATCCCGAAGCGGCCCCTCCAGTGCTTCAAGTGCCTGGAGCTGGGGCACGTGCGCGCAACGTGCGTGTCCGGTGTGGATCGCGGGCATCTGTGCTACAGGTGCGGCGGTAGCGGACATCGAGCCAGAGGCTGTCCGGCCTCTGCTCCCAAGTGCCCTCTGTGCGAGTCGCTCGGGGCACCCGCCAACCACAGGATGGGCGGGGCGGCCTGCGCGCCCCCGAAGACCAAGAAGAAGAGGAGACCAATCCGCGAGCCAGCGGCGGAAAAGAGTCCAGGAAGCGCCGCGAAAGCAGCAGCGGCGGATGGTCGGGAGGAGGCCATGGAGGTGACCGCGTAATTCGAGCGCCTCCTCCAATGCAACCTCGGTAGGTCGAGAAGAGCGCAAGATCTGCTCTCTCAGACCATCCGAGAGAACGAGGTCGCCCTCGCGGCGGTGGCCGAGCCGTACCGCGTTCCCGACGTTCCCAACTGGATCGCGGACCTGGACGGAGCCACGGCGATAACTTGGACGTCAGCCTCGAGTGCCCCCGGCGTTCCACTCGATCGCGGCCGCGGCTTCGTCGCGGTCGAGTGGGCTAGGATAGCGGTGGTGGCCGTCTACGTCTCCCCCAACATCGGCCTGGACGCGTACGGGGACTTTCTGGACAGGGTCGGCGAGTGCGTCAGGAGATGCCTTCCCCGCCAGGCGCTCGTCCTCGGGGACTTTAACGCCCATTCCACGCAATGGGGAAACCCCGGTACCAACTCTCGGGGAAGGATGCTCACCGACTGGGCCGCGGGTCTCGGGCTCGTGCTGGCGAACAGAGGCTCGGCGAGCACCTGCGTGGCATGGAGAGGGTCCTCCGTGGTCGACGTCACGTGGACTACCCCGGAGCTGTTCAGGCGGATCCACGACTGGAGAGTGGCCGAGGGGATGGAAACGCTGTCCGACCACCTCTACATACTGATGGAGGTGGCCCCCGAGACTGCACAGGCCGACAACGACGACGACGCCCGACGACGAGGAGAGAATCGATCCCGCCCACCACCGCGATGGCGGCTCAAGGAGAGGGACAAGGACCTGCTGCGGGCGGCGGCCACCGTCTCCGCCTGGAGTTGGGACGCCCGACGGACAACAGGAGCAGCATCATCGTTGGAAAGCGTCGACGAGGAGGCGGAAGAACTTCGCCGACGCATGAGCGCGGCGTGCGACGCCTCGATGCCGCGCTCCGTCCCGGGCGGTAGACGCGATCGCCGCGTGTACTGGTGGACACCGGAGATCGCGGAGCTGCGAGCGAGCTGCGTCCGAGCCCGCAGAAGATTCCTGAGGGCTCGCCGTCGCAGGCTGACGCGCGAC